>NC_066315.1:50985019-52285435 GCF_022539315.1 Serinus canaria | reverse complement strand
AGAAGCCAGTGAGTCAGGAGAGCCCTGGGAGTGGTGTAGTAGGGGTGAGGGAGACCCTGCAGTTTGAAAGGGAGGTTGATGGTGGCCATGCTGCCTTGGCTTACATGCTGCAATCCAAAACTCTCCCAGAGACTGGCAGTGCTTCAGCATCAGCTCACTTTGGGGGATGAGTGCATGTGACAGTGGCTTCCCCACAGCTTGGACCATAGAAGGTCAGCAGGAGGGATGGAACAAGCCTCAGACAAAGACACGATGGGCCAGCAGGGAAACGAGCAGGCCTGTGGGGACTGGGGAGTCAGTGGCAGGATCCATGCTGACAACAGATGATGGCTGTCAGGGGTTCAGAACCAAGAGGCATTTCTGAGCGTTACCAGCTGCCTGCAGGTAGTGGGAGGTGAGGAACTCCCACTTCTTACACAGTAATGCAGTGAAGTCCTGCACACACGCACGCGTGCAAGAGCATTGTGCCCAACAATATCATCAGCATTGCATGCCTGCTGCCATGAGGGAGCCCACACACCTGGACTGACAGCCCCTCTTTCTGCTCTGTGCATGAAACTTGCACCACTACCTCTACCTTTAACTATCCCCTGCATGCTCATCTTCCCTCTGTATCTCCTCTACCAGCTGGGTCCACTTCAGGATGAATGTCAAGAGGGCAGGAGATGCCAAGGGCCCCCTGTCCTGTTCAGCACGTTGGGTATTTGCTGTGTGCTGCCATGCAGTGTGAGGTCAGGCTCAAGGTTATAGCATTTCCAGAGCTGAGCAGTGAAGGGCTGGGGCTCCAGGTCATACTCCTGGTCCTCCAGCCTGACCTGGGATTGGGCTGATGAAAAGCTGCATGTTCAAAGCTGCAGCTGGAGACAGGAGGACCTCTGTTGCCATGTGGTAAAGCTCAATATAATGCCAAGTTCTCAGGAAAACAAAAAATAGCAGGGCAGTCATGGTTTGTACTATCCAAAATCAGCAGATGCTGTTGACCTTTAGTCTGTGCTTTAGTGCCCAGGCTGTAAATTAATTATTGTAAATTAATTATTTTAATTCATTAAATTAGTTTCTTACTTCAGAAAGGCATGTACCCAAGAGAGAACTGCAGTTTGCAAAGCCTGAAAAAAGTATAACAGAGAAATACAGCATCAATCAGCAAGGGAGGAGAAAACTCCCCACAGCCCCTCAGTACGCTAAACAGGTGCCATGACATTACTGCACTCAATCCCAAAGATGGGCAACCCAAAAATCACCAATAATGTTGAGAGCTGGCCTGCCTTGGTCGGGGATGAAGCAGGGCAAGAGCAGACCCTCTGTGTGGGCCCACAGTGCTGATGGAGTTACTGGGCTGGCTGGGTGCAAGCGATGGCACTGTAGGGCAGCCCAGTGTAATATTTTTCCTTTCCCAGCTTTTGTGGGCTTGACTGTGTAATCTTCAAGCTGCTTTTTCAAAGAGAGGGTAATGAGAAAGAGACGACTTGTTCTCTTCAGGCTGAAATACAAGCTATTTGTGTTAGGAACACGGCTTTGTTACATGATTAGTGCAATGGGAGCCCCTAGGCACCACTTCCCAGTACAAACAACTAGTATTAATAACTCATGTTAAAATTGCCTGCTATTTAATAACCTGGGCCTCTTTCCACCCTGAGAAGCACATAACTGCTTTGTGTTCCCACCATCTCTGCCCATCTTCCCTCACTGGCTTTGGACTCTCCCTGCTCATTTCCCAGGAAAAAAAGGAGCAGGTTTGGGCAAGGAAGAAGGAAGAAGTGACAGTGTTTAACAGGAATACTCACATGGCCGGTGTTTAACAGCAATCCCCGAATGTCTGTGTACCTCCTTGCCTGCCCTCCCCATCATGGGGTTCTGCTCCTGCATCTGATGTGAGGCTGCTCATTGCTGCCATGCCTCGCAGTCTCGGTCCCCTGTTTTCCCCCGTGTTCTGGGGACGGACTGACCCATTTCATGCCTTGCCAAGGAAGCAGCCGCCCTCCCTCCGAGCTGCCCCAGCTGGCTGAGACGTGATAGACCAACAACACTGCTACTCATGGGTGGGAGGCCCGCGTGAGTCATGCTTCCCTTCGCCCCACACGCGGGGCGGCTGCGGCAGGAGAGCCGGGAGCAGACAGCAGGACCGCGTCCGGGCACGGCCGCGCACAGTTGGGCCCAGGTGGGAGCAAGAGGCAGTGGGTAGAGCAGATGGTGATGAACCATAAACAGGATCGTTTCCCAGCGGCTGGCTGAGCTGCTCCAGCCTTTGCCCACAGCCCTAGGATGGCTGTCAGGTCTGCAAGTGGTCTCTAAGCCACCCTGCTCTGCAGAAAAACATTACTAATGTTCCCATGACCGGAGCAAGAGAGAAGAGACAAATAACTTGGACGGCAACATGAAACAGTGGCAAAAATCTGGAAGACAGAGGAGGAGAGAGGAAAAAAACAAGAGGGTGGAAAGCTCTATAATGACTGAAAGAGCCCCAGATGGATACAAACCGAGAAAAGGCCAGAGACAGAAATAGTAGCACTAATTAGCTGAGCTGAACGACCCCACTCCTGCTGTACCTGATCATCCTCCGCTGTCCTCAGAGCCCCGACGCTGCCAGCCCTGGGAGAGGAGGAGTGGGAGCAGGGAGCTGCTCAGACCTGGATGAACAGAAGCAATTCAGTTCCTATAGCAACGCTTAGTGAAAAATCCCAAAGCAGAGGCACCTATAGAGCTGGGTAGAAAAAAGGGTTGTGGCTCCAGGCAGCATTCCCTGAGGGAGAGCCATGAGAAATATGTGCTTACCCATCCTGAGCAGGGATCCTGCTGCACCTTTGCTGCTTGAAGACTTCCCATTTTCATTATATGAACAGCCAGCCCTCCCAAGAAAAGTTCACTTTGCCTATTTTGCCTTAAGGCAGTTTTGCTTTGAAGTCCTACAGCACATCCCACAGTGCCAAGGAATTGTGACAATGTTTTCACTGGCAAATTTTTTTATCTGGAAGGCTTTTGCTGGGAAAGGGCAGATATATCTCATCCCTGTCATTGCTGACCACCTCAGCCTCCAGTCAGCTGTTTTCAGTAAACTCCTTCAACTTTTTTTGTGGGACCCCATGGCATGGCATTGCTTAAATATGGCTCTTTGGAGGGAGCTTCAAAGAAGAAAAAATGGTCTGCATCATC
Source organism: Serinus canaria (assembly GCF_022539315.1). Classification (NCBI taxonomy): domain Eukaryota; kingdom Metazoa; phylum Chordata; class Aves; order Passeriformes; family Fringillidae; genus Serinus; species Serinus canaria. The sequence goes on along the minus strand of NC_066315.1, from coordinate 52,282,285 downwards.
CTGCTTCAGAAGCTGAACTTGAGCTCTCATCTGAAGTTTGCAGATGTCAAAGAGGGCTAAAAATCCCCAAGTCATACCTTCTGTGAAAGCAGCCACCAGGCACTGACTCAGAGCTGTGTAGTTCAGTGGCCAAGGCCCCAGTGCCCACGGTTGCCCCCAGAGGCTCGGGGCTGGTGCAGCAGAAACGAAGGGCTGCAGGGCTGCCCTAAGTGGCAAAGTCTGCAGCAGCATGTGTGGGCACTAGGCTTTGTTCCCTTCCAGCAGGAGCAAATCAAGCTGCCCTTTGCAGCCATCCAGGGAGGAGCAGTGTGGTTTTTCCCCCAGGGCTGCTGTCTCCTCTTCACATCACCTTTGGAGTAGGCAAGCTCCTGTGGCTGATCCAGCTGGCAAGAGCTCTCCTTTGGACACCTTAGGACACACCATGCCATGCTTGTTTTGGGTTTTTTGGCTTTGCTTGTTTGTTTGGTTTGGGTTTTTTAGTTGTTGTTGTTGTAGGGAGTTAAAGGAACTTGTGTCACTTTGAAGTTTGCAGTGCAGTGTCCCAGTCCAGGCCCACCATGTGACCCCACTGCAGGCTGGCACAGTGTGAGCAAGCCCAGTGGCACAGCTCCTACACTTGCCCTGTGTCCAGTCCTTCCCTTGCCTTGGATGCTTCTCCCCGCCTTTTCTACCTCCCCTCAAGGCTGGGCTGTAGCATAGGGGAAAACCAAAAATACTGCATGCTATTTTTTTCTCTCCTTGGCTGGTGTCTTGGAGATTGCTGCTGTTTTCTCCCAATTACAGAAAATGCTTGGAGCTGTGTAGAGGCTTAGCCACACAGTCAGGGAGGCAGCAATGCCTTTCTTAGCTCTGTGGAGTGCAGTCTTGAACCACTCCAGCACTTCTTGCTTACCCTTGTACCCTGAGACATCTTAGGTTTCAGTCTTAGGTTTCAATTGCTCTTCACCTGAGCTCTGCTTGGCACAGGCAGCCGGAAAGTGCCGGGCTCCAGTTTAGCTGGAGCATTAGCAGACAAAAGGAAAGCTTGAGCATCAGCCAGCAAAATGTAATAGGGAATCTTCTTGCCCCCATCTCTGCTGATGTTAAAACTAGGGCCTGGCTTTCCTGTTTGAAACAGGACAGGGGCTGAGGATGCCTGCTGCAGGGTCAGCTCTGCCTTTTGCAGCTCCCATAGTTTCAGAGGCTTGTGTGCCAAGCTTTGCTTAGAAGCTCTGGTGCAAAGAGCCCATTCTGCAGAAAGCCCAGGAGAATACAAAATCCCCTTGGACTTTCTGTTGTGGAGGAGGAGCTGGTCAAAACCAAAATCAACAGTCCTGAAGCAAATAGTGCAGGCTTTGATCTACCCAGTTAAATATGAGCCCTGGTGAACTGGATCCTCCTCTCTTTGTGCATGTTCTCAAACAAAGTATTTTCCTTCAAGAGAACAGGCTGCAGACTGTCAGGCTTTCTCTTCTCCTATTCTACACCAGATGATGGGTTTTATGACAACATGGTCCTAAACTTAAGTCATCCCGTTCTTGGCTGGCCTTGTGCTAAACTTAAAAATGGAGAGCCTCAAAACCCCAAATGTTTTTCCCAATGTGCCCTAGACAGTGGCATTGCCTGGATTTGCTGGTGCAAATCAGCACTGTGTTTGCTGAGCATAAGCATTTGGTCAGTCTTGGAGCTGATAAGTGCTGGTCCACTGCAATGAAAACATCAGATTTAGAGGAAAAAAAACAAAGGAAACAGACAGAATTTAGTAAATTTAGAGACACCACTCAGCAAAAATGGAGCCAACTCAGTTTCAAACTGGGGGTGTCCTTGAAAGCTGTAGCCACATATGAGCATCTCAGAGCTGGCTCCAGGGCCATGTGGATGCCATGGGACAGAGAGAGAGAAATGGCAAGCGTTTCTCACAGCAGCTTGTGAGCAGTTTTAGGGAGCTGGAAAGATGTGATAACCTGTTGAGTATAAACAATTTGCAGGTGGTGTTTTTCTACCTTGTTTTTCTGTTCCTCTCAAAGACAGTGAGTGACAAAGATGTTTCTGTTAGTTAGGAAATCGAATAGAACCTATTGTATCACTCTATAAAAACCACATGGTTCTTTTGAGTAAAGCCTTTTTGCCTTTGCTGCAGTCCTGCCTCTCACCTGCTCCTGCCTCAATCCTGGCACAAGAGCGTCATGGCCAGCTCTTCCTACTCTGCCCAGGGACCATATCATGTTTTTTGCAATACAGGAGGTCTCCAAAAAGCACGTCTGAAGCCCTCAGGAGTTGAGCCGCACCATTGCTTCACCACCCTGGTACAAATAAAGCTGAACCTTGGTGCCTGACTTTCAGGTCCTTCCCTAAGCAGCTCAGCTGGGACAGGGAGCTGACCTGTACCACCCTGACCCTGGGTCTGGAAAACCCCAACTCCATCTTAGGTCAGGGGAAGAATAAAAGGAAAACCTTCCTGAAAGACAAGCAAATGGCAAAAGTGAAACAATGAGCCAGTTGCTTAGCAGGAAAATCCCCCAGCTGCTGTGTGGGTGGTGTGGGAGCACATCCCCATGACTGCTGGGAAGTTGGGGCCCTTCTGGACAGCTGTGGGAGCCGGGGGCATGGCAGTGATGGTGTCCAAGGAGCACATGTCCTCACAGCCTGGCCTGCCCAACCAGCTGCCATTTCTGAAGCCCTGGGGCACCTGTGCAGGACCCCTGCGTGGGAAGCAGCGACAGGGTTTGAGAGCAGGAGGGGAGGGGTTTGCTTTGCCCCCATCCTTCCACCCAGGAGTAGGGCTGGGTGCCTGGTTTGTGCTGCAGGACTGCTCACTGTGCTGTCACACCTTGCTCAGTCTCACACACCTCCTTGGCTCCATCACACTTTGGCTTTCTAGCTTCTCATAGTCCTCTTCCAGTATTTGAGCTCACCTCTGAGGATTCAGCAGCGAGCCTGCCTGCCCTGGACCTGCTTTTTTCCCACAGCTCGGCCATAGCTCTCAGGGGTGGAAGCAGCGGGGCAAGAACCATCTCTGTGCCCGAGGTCCCAAGGCTGCCTCAGCAGCCCAGTGCTGCCATGCTGTGGGAATCATGATGCTGACCTGCTCTGTGGGCAGCCTGCAGTGCCAGCCTGGCTGCAGGGACATCCCACTGTGGCCATGCTGCTCCCATCCATGGGCTCTGCTGGGACCACTGTCCCCCTGTGAAGGGAGATCCTCAATTGACTGAATGGGGCTGTAATTCAGGGTAGCCATGAGCTTCTTGCCCCTACCCTGGACTGCAGCCAAAACATAGAGCCATCAGCTGTCAGCCTCATGTTCCTAGGACTGAGACCTCTCCTGCCTCAACCACCACTTTCGTCCTTCATTTTTAAATGGTCAAACACCAGGCAGAGAAAATCCCACTGGAGCATGGAAAAAGGTGATGCAGAAGTTTGTCTGGGAACATGTGTGTCATTTTGCCCTGTCATCACCCTTCCTTCCTGGATGCATCCAAACAAGTGAATGAGGCATCCCAATCAAACCCCCTGCTGCCTTTCAGCAGCAGGAACAGCAGTGACTCTGCCGCCAAGATGAATTTGGCAGCCACGTAGCAGATTTTTGCATATGCTCTAAACAGCATTTGGATGGCAAGTAAGGACAAACACAGCTTTGCCCTTGAAAGCAAACCACCTAAGCTGGCTTCTGGTGCAGGTAATTAATAGCAACTGCTTTATATAAAGCAGCAGGAGGAGCAGTCCATTTTCCACAGCTCCTGAACTGGCCCGATGGTGGCACTGGCACGGGGACAGAGGGCCCACGGCTGGAGGACCTGCACTGCTCACAGCACTGCCCCCAGCACAATTTGCAGCCTCTTGCTGAGCTGCACAGTGCTGCCCTCAAAGACAAACCACCAGCCGTGGCCAGCTCAGCTCGGGAAGGCCGATGGGCTGGCAGCCCAAAGCAGTGTGGAGTTTTCCATGGTCAGTTATTGGGCTGGCATGGCCAGAAGCTGCTATTATTAGATGGCATATGAATCACCCACACGACTGGAAATAGCAGCCTCAGCCTGAGCCGAGCTGGACACTTATTGGAAAAGCCTCATTTAAGCCCAGCCAAGAGACAAAAGTGGACAGGGCTCTGAGACATGGCTTGCCCAATGCCCTCTTCAGCCCTGGCTGCTGCCTCTTCCAGCTGAGAGGGAAGCACCAGCTCTGGGGATTTCTGATTTCCATTTTCATGGCCCCAGTGGAGTGACAGAGGAAAGGAAGGATCAGAAAAACTACATCCCTGCTCATGCACTGCCAACCCCATGCAAAATATAGCAAGAGAAGAAAAGCTTTGGGGGATACATCTTAAACCATGATCTGATGGGGTTAGTTGAAAGGTCACAGCCTGACAAAAGGTAAAGGTGAAGTATTTATAGCTGCCATGCCTGTGCCTCAGCCTGGTCTGCTGCAAAGCAATATCAGCAGGCAACACAAGCAGCTGCTAAGCATGGCAACAGGGCTCTGTGGCTGTGGGGCCCAAACTGGCAGATTACTGGGAACTCACTGGGTGCAGAGCAAAAGAGAGAAAAGAGGGAGCTGGAAACACATTTGCTTTTCTGGATGGGAAAACACTGAAGCCCTTTGATTCCTGTTTTGACTCATTTAACCCTGGAACTGCAATAAGACAGCCCAGTTAGTAACACAACTTGTAGGAATTGCAGCTGCAAAAGTTTTCCTTCAGTCTTGTCACTGGTCATTTTGCCCATGTCATTTTCCTCATTTACTCTTTTGCAAATGAGATAAAGTCCAGTCTCTGTGTTCTCTTGCATGGTTGTGAATCAAATGCATCAGCAATAAAGTTCAATCACCAGAGCTGTGCTATGATATTTGCTTCACTCTGAGCTTTTCCTACCAAAATTAAAATTACTCACTATGTCATCTTTTCACAGGATGTGAAAGAGAATTTCACATGCATTGCAAAGTCATACCAAGGCATATTGTCAAGAGTGGCGGAGTACACACCATTTCTTATAGCCTAACAAAGGAGCTTTTATTTAATAATGAACTATTACAGCACAGTACAAAGATTTGCTTTGTTCAGGGACTAGAAATTGTTTGCAGATTTTTCCAGCCACCGGGAGTTGACAGTTCACTTAAGAAATCAATTCTTAAAGCTAGAGTGCCTATATGCCTGTTTGGCTCTTGGAGCACTGCAAGCCCAGAGCTGCACGGGGTCCAGTCCAGCTCTCTTTTTCCATGGACTGAAACAGTGAAACATTTTTGGATCTATTTCTTGGTAGAGGAGGCAAACCCCTAGTTTCAGCTGTTTCTCCCTCATCACCTTCAGGAAAGCTTAAAGCTGCTGAAAGCAAGGGATAAGAAGGAGAAAATTGTAGGAGCTTCAGTGTGAGGCAATCAGATTGTATGGGTGCTACAGAGAGCTCAGCTGTGTGGGGTGGACTCAGCCCTCTAAATCAAAAAATAAAGATTTGCATATCCTAGTAGAGATGATACATAGATAGGTAGATAGATGATAGATAGATAGATAGATAGATAGATAGATAGATAGATAGATAGATAGATACATACATACATACATACATACATACATACATACATACATACATAGAAAACATGGTGCACAAGAACTGGGGTGATGCACTGCACTGAGGAAAGGTTTCCACCCAAGCAGAGCTAGGCACTGACAGGAAAGAACTGGGATCTTCTCCTCTTCCAATCTCTTCCTCTACTTCTATTAATAGGCATTAGTCCCAATGCAACCATGGGGTGCAGGCACACAGGATCCCTGGGAAACCCATCCCATGCATTAGCATCTCTGGTGAGGAAGGTGATCTGGGACAGCTTGTTTCAGTCCTACAGAGCAGATCAGGCCTGTTGGCTCAAACACACAAATCACACAGGCAGTGTGTTAATGAATGAGAAGCAAAGATCCTCCTTGTTCCAGAGAGGGATTGTGGTTGGTGGAACAGGAACCGGCACTCACCCAGGTCTGTACCGGCACCCACTCCACCATGGGGGTAATGTAGTTACCAGGCTCTTTTCTCATCCTGCACCTTCAACCATTTTATTTATCCCCAGTGAGCTTCTTGTAGAAGGGTGAAGGAGGAGGAGGAGCAGAAGCATGCTTGGCCCTTTAACTCCAAGTGAGGGCACTTAATGAACATACCTCTTCTTACCAGTTAGCTTTCCCAGAAATATCAGAGCACAGAGCAAGGAGCTGCCTAGATACTAAATCCTTTGGCAGGTTTAAAGGCACCAGAAACACAGTTCTGCCTGTCAGCTGAAGAAAGGCAATCTCTGAAAAGTCCCAGCACAAATTGTCCATGAGCATCTTGCTGAGACTGAGGAGCCCAAGTCCTGAGTTCAGGAGAGGTACTAAGTTGTCTAATATCAGCTTCTGAAGACTTCCTCTCTCTAGGTCTTTCCAAAGTACATCATGTGCAGGTGCAAAGATATACATATACACACATGTCCATTTGTTTGTCTATTTTTAAGCAAATTAACTCATTTTTCTGATTTTTTTTTGGGGGGGGAGGGAAACTAAAATCCTCTAGAGCACCAGCCCCCCTCTGTCAGCCAACAACTTACAGCAGGGAGTTGGAAACTTGGCATTTGGCCCATGCATGAGCTGCAGGTTAAGGCTGAGCAGAGCCAGTTACAGTAGATCTGAAAAGCCTCATGTCTCCTCTGCACTCTGCTTTGTTCTGCCAGGCACTGCCATAATTCTTGCACGTCACCTCTGGTAAATGAAAAAAAAAAGTGTTAGTAAATAGGCTTGCTGCATATTGGGATGCAGCAGCAAGGAACTTCACAAATGCTTTGCCCCATGACATCACTAAAGCTTTTGTTTGTCTTTCAGTGGTGAGAAAATAAAAGAAAAGAAAAGAGTGGGAGGAGAAATGGACTTGAAGCAGCTCTATCTAACTATTTATTTACTTTCTGTGTCTGCCTCACACTCTTGTTCATAGGTTACAGCCATGGATGCTCATAAGGTCCTGAGGGTCCTCAGCACAAGACCCTCAAGAGAGGAGTTGGTTCATGACATGCTCAAAAGCATTATTGTTTAATCACTTTTCTCATCAGATAACAACATAACTTCATTGCAGCTTCTGGCAACCTCTGCACTTCCTTTCCCTATGTGTCCCTGAAGCACACGTTGCATGGGAAATGCTCCTCTGTTTTGACACACAGCTCAGCATGAAACCAGGCATCTGGGAAAAGGACACAGCAGAGCTGAGCCAGCACCCCCTGACGTTCCACAGGGATCTGAAGATGGGCCTGCTGTACTGAATTCTGGAAAGGAGAAGTGGGAAGGAAAGAGGGGGGAAGTAACTGGTCACACACCAAGTTGCAGTGGTGTCAGGAGTGCAGTAACTTTTGCCTGCAAACAGAAAAGCAGAGGTACCTGATCTGGTTTAAAATAAACATAGTCTTGGCACTAGGGTGACATCCCACGGTGACTTTTATAGGCATTTTTCTTAGGCCATTTCCTCTCCAGCACTGCACTCCTTGCATCCTCTCCCACAGTGAAATAAGCTGCGGGTGAGACAATTTACCCCACTCTGCTGTGGTTACTCAGCATTTGCTGGCAATGCCCTCATCACAGCTTGGCCCTTTGGTCCCAGATCAAATCATTTGGTTTGGACACCAGATAAAGGATGAGCTTTGTCTCACTTTACAGACCTACACTTGGCCCCTTCATTGCAGCTCCTTTTAAAAGCAAAGAAGAGAAATGGGCATGATTCGCCTGACCTGTTCTAGACATTGAAATGAGGAGGGGTGACTCATAGCTGTGCCTATGCTTCCCCATATTTTCCTCAATAAAGGAAGCCTAATGTGACTAGCTCGGATGGAGGCCTCTGTGTTTAGTCAGATGAATCCCACCCAAAGTGACTGCAGCTGCTGGAGGAATGTGAGCTTTCCAATAATCGCTTCCTTTCCTTCCCCATAGTTTTGGGGCAGAGAGAATTATTTGAGCTGATGAGTCCTTGAAGGATTCCTTGAAATTTATGCAAAACCTGCTCAGAAGAAAAGTGTGTCTTCTTGGATCAGGCTTGAGCACAGTTCTGTGGAGGTTCCAGGCAATAGGGCGTTCAGAGGGCAATGCAACACTGGACACACACTCTGCTAGCAGGCAGCCTTAAAATGGAAACAGCAAAGACAGTTAAAGAAGGAGCATCCAAGACATCTCTTGGGTTTGGACAGCTACTAAGTTGGCCACATCCCAAGAGAAACAACTTCCTCTTTGTCCCCTGGCTCCTACCCCTACCACTGCCTTCCTCTTTTCCTTCTGCTTTCTTCAGTCATCTCCCTCCTGAATATAAACTTTTGGGAGGCTTATTTCCTTGCACCTGTTTCTGCTGTGATGTAACTATGGCAATAACCACTGTTGGACCTATTTCCTGGGGTTTTTTGGGGTGGTTTTTTTTTTTTGTGCATTTTATTGCATTATGGTTATTTTTAGAGATGGGCTCACACCAGAGCTGTGCAAGAGGCACACTCCCATGGTTTGGGAAGATCTGAAGCAAGACTCATCCCTTCATTTCAGCTGTTCTTCCTCTTACTAAAGGGCAGATCCGAAACCGAAGGTCAAGCTGGAGAAGTTCAAATACAAGTTGCAGTGCAAGCTGTAGGTGAGGCCAGTCTGTTGTTGTGGTGGGATGAAGCCATGTGCAAAGACTTTAATTCTGCCTTAGCATGTGCTTTCTGCACTTCTTGATGGAAAAAAAGTTATAAAGGAAGGCTGGGAAAGCCAACTGCTGCCTTGCCGCAAATGAGAAGCAGCAAATGAGACAACAGAGAGATCAAATACAATGTCAGTAATAATAATAATGGTGATGATGATAATGAAGATTATGATAATATAATCCTGTCCCTAGGTGTATTTTAGGATGTATTTTAAGATCTCATGACCTTTATTTGCAGAGGAAACTCTGTACTTGGACCTGTTGTTTGATATGACCTGATGCTTTCTACAAAATCACGTTTTGACTCCTAGCTCTCAGGGTTCAAACTGAGCCTGTTGTGAGCCCCTGGAAAGAGTTTCTGTGCTGCTCAGGGCAGTCAGCAGCACCAGCACTGAGCCTGAAGGCTTCAAACAGATCAAGACACCACAGTTCTCTGAAAGCAAAGCTGCTTGGTGCCACATATGAAGACTAGAAAAGACCAAAGGGGGAAGAGGCTCATGCAATGTTACCAAGTGATTTTGGCAGGTTATTCTGAGGCAGGGCAATGCTCAGCAAATCCTCACAGAAGTGGCAGCCACAGGCAGGGCCATAGGCAGGTCTCAAGGGGAGAGAGATGTACAGCATCATCTCGCAGCTCAAAAGCATTTGCCCCATCTATGTCCAGTGCTTCCAGAGATACCCAACACACTACCTGTGGCCCAAACCCTTAAAGCTAAAGGTTGGGCACCATCATTGTCTCAGTGAAGAGCTGAATCAATAACCTAATTGAGGGAAATGTAGATTTTTTTTTTCACCATCCTGAGAGAAAGGAACTGGAATTAGAACTGAGAGACAATAATTCCAATCAAATTTTACGCAGTCATGCTGGAGAGTTTCTGAATTTCTGTCCTGCAGTGGACTCAGACATGTCTGTAAAGGCAACCTCCTTTACAGGTGATTTTACCATCTATAAAGGCAAGCCCCTGAGGTGATTTCACCATCTCCTGCCTGTCCAGCAGTACCCACTGTTAGGAAGGAGGGTTTCATGACAAAGCTGAATTAGAGTCACTTTGGTGGCCTCTCACTGCACTGCTGTGATGCAGCATTACAAGACATAGTAAACCTTGACATAGAAAAGTTGAGTGGATGGCACACTTTAACCCTTGTAAAGGCTTTTATACTCCCAGCATCTTCCCACAGCATTCCAGGGACCATGCAGGAATTCCCAGATACCATATCAGTGGTCCTCCACAGTGTTTCCTCTTTCTCACTGAGGTGTGGACCTGGTGAGACTAGCACCTGGTGCTGGAGCCTAAGGATGCTCCTGATGATGCTTCTGACATCACCAAGTCCTATTATTTGCTTCTAGGTTCCCAGAGTAGGCTGAGCTCTCTTAGCCCCACTGAACCAGCAGCTATTGTGGAGGCAGTTACCACAATGACCTCATAATCCTGTTTTCCAAGGCAAGTCTCCTGTCCTGTAGGTACAGCTTGAACTCTTTTTTCCCAGATGTATTACTTTTCATTTAGCTAAATTAAAACACATTTTCTTGGATTGTGACCATCCAGCCAGCAATTCTGATCCCTCTGTAACTGTAAACTATCCTTGCCATTATTTACTGGGCTGCAGGTGGACAGACTGAAACACTAGCTCTGCACAGGCTGCCCCCATTCAGCTCAGCTGGCTGTTGATGCTGTACAATAGTGACAACTTTTTTGGTGTCCAGGGAGAAGATTATTTCATGACTGACTCTTTCAATCGAAATATTCAGCTCTTCTGAGATTTGGGAGCACATTTGGGATTGCTGAAGGAGTAGCATCTTTTTCTCTACAGCCTGCCTCATCACTGAATGATAACCTCTCACTGACTCCCCCTCTTCATTTCCTTTGTATATGGAAAATCACAGATAAGAAAGAGAGAGAGAAGGAAAGCAGATTTGCTTCATTAATTTATGCTCTGAGTCATGCAATGACAGAGTCACTGAACTGACATCAACCACTTTCCTGTTCACCCCACCACAGCTGAATCCTACCCCAAGCCATGTAATGTGGCCAAATAAAGACACTGAGGTACAGGAAAGATGAAAAATCAAATTGTCACCCTCCGTGCTAATGCACACAAACTGCTGCAATGAGATTTCCTTTACAGTAGAACAGTTCCTGATACAATGTATGAAAGTAGAGGTCTGGAAGACCTCTCCATAGCAATTCTAATGTTCTAAAGAAATTACAGAGAAATTACATACATTTACTGGATTTTTTTTTTTTTTAATGCTCTCTATGTCCACAGCATATCTCACAACAGGATAAGTATTCTTTCCATGCAACTCCAGTAAGGTCAGTAAACTTACCCTAGGAATGAGTTTAATGACATTTGGGTCAGAAATACCATTTGCATTTCTGCAAAACCATTACTGCTAACAGCTCGGGGTCAGTGTGCAGGCACACCAGCTCCTTCTCTGTCCCAGTGCTGCGTAGCCTGAACATCAGACATCTGAAGAGATGACCTGGCCTTTCAGCCCTTCTCCTGGGCTACGGCACAGAGGAGCCATACAGATCAGGACCATCAAACAATACTAAGCGATCCACAAGAGGTCAGACTCTGTTCCTGTAGGATGAGCCACCAGGTCAGGGAACTTGCCCTCTGTTTGTGAAAGAACGTTGAGCAGCTTCCCAGGAAAATCACCCTCCTATTACCACGGTGTTAGCAGGAAACGTGCAGCCTCACAGAGCAGCCTTCAAACAGCCCACCCTGCGTTCGCTCGGCCACGGAGATGCAGCCCAGCGTGGTGTGTGCGAGACACCACCCAGGCTCTCATCCCTCCAGTCACTGAATCAGAGGCTGGTGGCGTCACAGAACACGCTGCAGAGGCCACCAGGCCACACACTCATACCTTTCTTGTGCACGTTGCCTAAATCCCGCTGATCAATGACTTCCTGCAGGGTCACTGGAATGCGGTGGGAAGAGGCACATAAAATTCCCTGCTCTCATTTAGCCCTCCTGTCAAAGCTAGAGAAGTCCTGGCCCAGCTTCAGCTACAAAAACATATGAAATATATCAGCTGAGGCTGAACAGAATAGAAAGCGATGGCCAGTCCGGATATTGCTGCTGTTTCACTGGGAAGGTTTGCTTCACTTCTGAAGCCAGGGTGGATGATTCATCCAAGAGCCCAGGTGCTCAGGGCCTCGCCAGGTACTGTGCTAAAGGCAGCCAAAGCCAGGTATAAGGGAAATCGCTGCAAACCCACTACTTACAGGCTTCACTTTCCAGTGGTTAAAGCACCACAAGAACAATGAGAAGCACATTTCATTTTGTAGCATTTGTACTTTTGTCTTCTTTTCATGGCTCCATCTTGGGCACTCGTGATGAAGTAACCAGAGAATTGCATGAAGAGGGAAGCCCTGTCTTGGCAAAGGACTTCCAGATTTTGATATCTGGCTTGATTTTAAAAAGGAGTGGAAAACAAAAACATTCTCATGGTTCTAATGGGAGCCTGATTAAAAACAACAACAACAACAATGGACACAAAACACATTACTTACAAAAAAATTCAGCCCTGACTAGAAACATACAATTTGGAGAGATGGCTGTGAAACTTCACAGACCCAGGCTCCACAAGAAACATACAATTTCTTGTTTCCCTTTCTAGACAGTTTTTAAGTTGGGTTTTCCTATTCACATCAAGCACATGATAAAAACTGCAGGGAACTGCTTACTAGTAGAAGAAAAGAACAACAGTAATTTCTGTTGTGACTTTACAGTACAGATAATGAGAGAAATGACCATGTAGGTCTAAAAATCAGTAAAATACTTGATTATGCTATTCTTAAACAAAGCCTGTATTTGTTTTTTTCATTTAAAAGCTTACACAATTGAGTATTAGTTTTATTTGACTAAAAATATTTGTTAAAAGATAAATGCAAGACAAACTCTTATTCTCAACTGTATTAATTTAGTTGTATAAATCTCCAGTCTGGCATAACAAAAATGAACTAAGCTGATCTGATAATTAACTCAAAGAATGAAAAATATCTTTCAAATGCCAACATATAAATTCTGAAACAGCTGGTATAGCTGGTAAGGGGAAATGAGAGAAAAAATTACATTAGACTGGCTGAAAAACCTCCAACTCCAGGATGTTGTAATCTCATCAAGAATGGAAGAAGCAATAAGACAAATATGTTCTGGGTGCCACCATCCTCTAGGGACTCAGACCAAAAAATCTTGAACTTGGATGACCACATAGAGAAAACCCAAGAAGAAATAATGGGTGCTCTCAGAATCACTTGGCCAAGGAAAATGAAAAGTTGATTTACTCCTTCAGCAGTTGGAGGGTTTTTATGCAGGAAAGAAAAAAAAATTGGTTGTTACAGGTGATTTGAGTTTGAAATATTTTTGAGGTTACATTGGTACCACTGAGAAAGAGTCTAGAGTTTCTAAACCTAGCAGATAATACTTTCATAGCAATTACACACAAAAGATGACTTTACTATGGGCCTCATTTAGGATAGAAGTCGCTGGTTGTGTCAGGACCATTCATTGTGATGTGATTACAGCCTCTGCAGGCAAAGAGAAATTTCCAAGTAGTGATTAATATACCCAACTGTTGTATCAAAAAGATTTCCCAAAGCTCCTGTAAACTGCATTCAAAATTAGTTAGGATGAAAAACCTAAATAGAAAAAAATATGAATGAAAAATGTTCAGGCATAATAAAACTAAAAGAGAAATAATTATTCTGCCTCCCTCCACAATCAAGATTAAGCTAAAAACTCATTCAAATTCATCAGCAACTGGAAACTACTAACTATATCGGTAACAAAAAAGGAGGAAAAAGTAAAGAATATTGGTGACATTGCAGAAATGCACTAAGGGAAGCTGTGGGCCTTGATGGAAATGGTGTTTCAATATTCAGCCTTTCTATATTTAGGTAGAACAAAAAGTTTAAAAATATGTTAAGAACAAAAGTAAACCTAGCAAAACTAGTAAAGTTGATGCAAAAAAGTTGAAATAGTTACCCTATTACTTCAGTACTGGAAATGAGTGGCAAGGAAATTATTTTATATGCAAAGGCAAATTATCTACCAGTCCATTAAGAAATAAACAACTATTAAAATTCAGCAGTATCTTCTGCCTGAGAGCTGTGCCACAGAGGTCTGAAGAGGCATCCTGTAGAATGCTCTGCTTCAGAAACACCATCGAATACCCACTTGGGCAAGTGGAAAGGGCAATATGCCTCTCCTCTGGGCTTGGAGTGGGAGGTGAAATGGAGTAGAAGGTGGGGGCAGGGGACAAGCAGGGCACTGCAGCCTTGCTCTCTGGCTCTGGAGTGCTGGCTGTGGCTGCAAGTCACAACTGCCAAAGGAGCATTAAAAACCTGCCAAGAGTCACACAATAAATGGCAAAACTGCATCTAAGTGAGACTCTTTGGGACGGGGGTTTATTTATGCAATCACAAAGAGGATTCAGAGGCATCTCAATTTCTGCATGAAGGACAGAAACTTCTAAATATTTCTCCATCAAGCAGAGAAAGCCATCACAACAGTTCAAGCAGGGGAACTCAAGCCTGATCAAATGAGAGAGCTGGCACCAAGTGTTAAGAATAAGGGCGAATGAATTACTTAAAGAGGTTGTGGATGGCTCTGTTTCTTGATGTTTTCATTGGCTTCAGCAAGGAGAGATTTCACACCACCAGCTGCAGTCAGCCAAGTCACTCAGCCAGTCTCTCTAGCCTCTCCCTGGCCCATGGAGAAAAACTTCTTCAGAGGATAATTCAGTGTGTCTAAATCCAGCATCTGCTTTGAAATGCATTCTGGAGGAAAACACCTCACCCCTGCCCTCCTTTCTACCCCCTGATTATCAAAGGGTCTTAGGGAGACCAGGTGTATGCCAGGTAAGCAATTGGGTAGCACCAAACTTCTTTCTACTTTTGAGGAAAGTACTCTATAGAAAAATCAGTGCAACAGGCTCTTCTTAAAGATCAGAATTCAGGCACTGGCTCTAATGATGCATGTGGCTGTTTCTGAAGATCCAGAAAATGACCTATAAAATTTAGACCCTGAGTAAAACACTTGACCCAAACCTGTGCACAGCCTATGCTCCCCCCCCCACCTTTGACTCTATAAAGTATTTGTTCAGGATTGCAGAATAGCAACTAACTGGCTTTCCCATGTTACTTCTAGCTCAAAAATGCTTCATATCACAGATAAAGTTAAAAGTTATAAAATAATCAGTACCTTCAGTAAACAGGCAAACCCACTCTTGCAAGCACTGAGGCAGCAAGAACTTTAGCAACAAAAATCTTGAGTTACACAGAGCCACGTCTAATTGCATTCTTTATATACAAGTGATATAACCCCACTTGGCAGGGAGGCTGGACTACATGATCTCCCGAGGTCCCTTCCAACCCCAAAAATTCTGCTGTTCTGTAAGAAAAATCTGGACCATCAATTTGTCTCTGTTTTGCTTTGCTTTTAGGAGGGACACAAAGACACTTGGTTTTCCTCTCTTATTTTGCTGTCTATGAGTGGTGGACATTTTTCTCCATCCCCGCAAACATCTATTTCTTCCTTTACAGCAGGTTTGCCAGAAGTCTTTTAATTTATTACCTCTGTCACCTGTTAAAGTGCCATTTATCAGCTGACATCTTCAAAACTGCATGGTAGGGGTTGGGCTGTCATCCATCACTGAATCTGGTAAAGAAGTCACAACTGTGCAGCTTCCCGGCTGCCCAGGTAAAACCTTAACACCTCAGTGGAGCCACCTGCAGCATGAGCCACACTGAGGAGCTTGTGGGGGCAGTGTGGTCTGTGAGTCTCTGTGGCTCACAGTTCATGGAAGTGAGCCCAGATACACTCGTAGATGGTCCCTAATTAACACTGCATGTCACAGGCAGGATGTGCCCATTTTATGTGTGATGCTTGGAAAGGTGGCTGGCACTCTAACTTTTCCTCCAGCCTACACTCACTGCTTCCAAATCTTTTCTTCTTGAGGTGCAGTTTAGTAGTATGAAGCTAGTCAGGACTAAGGGCTTTGTGTCCACGCGAAAAATCTGTGATTTCATTTCTATCCACTTCTAAACTGATGCAGTTAAACCACTGAAACTCCAGTGGGAACACTTTGGCTGATGTTGGGTTAGCCCATCGAGATTCTCAGCTGATTAAAGCTACACTGTATTAAGCATGGTGCAAAACTGGGCTAAGAGAATGGACTTGCTCTTCTTCAATTAAAGTGAAGTGAAGTGAACTAACTCTAGACTAGAGTTGTTCATTCATGGGAAAAAAAAGCTACATATTCCTAAGTACATTCACAGTGGAGAGCTGCAAAAACATTTTGTCTCTCAGTCTCTCATTAAGGGCTGCACATTGATTATTTATTTATTTCTAATTTAGCAACAGCAGTAGCACAAATTGCCTCCTTGACCCGAGGTAGTTGCCAAATGTTCAGTTCAGAACCAATTTCAGTGCTACTGTAATCCCCTAAACTGGAGAGCTGGAGCAGAAGTAGAGCTGAGCCAACCTGAAACTGTAGCTGCACGAATGGCGCCAATCTAATTATGTTATGAAAAACTGTCCCTCTGGAGATGACTCTCCTGCAGCTCACAAGCAAAAGGTGGAGAACATGTGAATCTGGCCACAAGCCCCAACTGTTGACAACCCAACTTACAAAGCATCTGTACACATGCCCTTCGGGAAGAAAGATAAGTGGTACTCTGGGGAACCACATATTTGTTTAACTCTTTGTTCTGTACTTGTCCAGGCAAAGAGAAAATGTTTCATATTATGCTGAATACCATCTCAGATTCTGGCAGGATTAGTTGTCAATATTATTACAGCCTCTTCAGTTACAGTGCTTCAGCAATAAAGTAGTTAGACTGGCTTTGAAATACAGAAATTCAGGCAATACAATCGCACTATGAAAGAGTGCTCATTAGCCTTTGGCTGACCTTGAAAAATTGCGTTTCTCTCCAATTCTTCCACAAATTGCCTTTAAGGAGACCTCCTTATTTCTACCAAGTCACAAGGTTCGACTGTGTGACTCATATTTTTTAGCCACTCTCTCACGATCAGAAGGCATGCTTGCCTTTTACATGGAGCCACAATTGCTACAAGGAGGATACATAAAAATGCTCCGACAGTCTTTTAATAGGGACATGTTCTTATTTGTTTGGGATTTTTTTTTCCAACCTCAAAAGTTTCATAATGAAACAGTTGGTCTTATAAAAAAGTGTCACTCATCAACTCAAATTTTATGTCTAGGTCACTGTAAGGACTTTGTCAGATTGTGACCGAGCATGGTCCTAGCTGAGGAAGCTGAATTAAGTGTAATCAGATATGTCTGGGGGCATGAGCGGGCTCTCAGAGGGATGTGTTCTCTTGTTTGAGGCAAGCAGCATTGCCACAAGAGCTGACTGTTGCTGGACATAGGTCACCAAATATGAACCATTAGGTTGACCCATATCCTGTATCTATGCCTCTGCTAACAGCTTAATGAGAGATTCTCCAGCAAAACTCTTGGAAAAAGGAGGGGGGAGCTCAAGGTGCACCTTGCCCCAACAGAGCAGGTTTTGATGCCTCCACAGTGAAAGTCTCAGACAGAGTGTTCTCAGCAGAACTTGGCACTGGCATGCAACACCTGACAAAATTACCTGCCTGCAGCAAGGCTGGAGACAAACCTGCCCAGCCATTGTTCTGTTCCTGTTGCACAGCAGATGATGGAGCAGAACAGTGCCAGAGGTGGGGAAAAGCACCTGAAGGAACTCCAGCTTGGATGTCATGATTCACCCAAGGAACTGGAGCCTGGCTGAGGAGCTGGATCAGAGCATGGTTAGGCTGATGGGCTACACCTGTAATGCCATGGCCACGCTGCTCTCGGACAGCATCCTTGCTGAGCACAGCCTTTGCACATCAGCATCCCGCTGCTCAGCTCCCCTCACTGGAGCATCGCTGTCAGCATTGCCGCAGGAGTGGTCCCTATTCCTTGTGCCCGGGCGATGCAGCAGCGTGTGCTGGCGGATGGAACAGCCACACAGATCTAATTCCACCCAAAAGAGGGCAGTAGAGCTTACAGACACACAGTCCAGGCAGCAGTTTACACTGGCTGCTCGACTTTCCCAACCGAGCTGACAGTAACTCCCCAGTTCTTGGCACAGGCAGAGCAGTCCACAGAGCTCTGTCTTTCACACACTTAGTTAGCCTCTGCTCTCATTTCCTCCCTTTGACTCATTAGTTGTTTTACCATCATTTCTCTGGAAATACAATGAAAAGTAATCACAGGGATTCATCCATGCCAGTGCTGAGTACCAGGTGCCTCTGTGTAACCCCCATCTATCAGTTATTCAGCTGCCAGCCAGTGCATGCCTTCTGCAGACGCAGCTTCTCAGACAAACTGTGGCTTGGGTGTAGTCAGGAATGGAAAATTGGATACACCACAGTTTATGGCAATCAAGCAATGTTCAGAAGCTTGATGTCACAGGAAACCACTGATATTGTGAATAAGTCAGAGCAATTAAAAAAAATTCCCAACATAACCAACTGGTTTTCTCCCATTGTAGCTCTATGTTTTCAAGTAGCCTGTTTGTCCAGTGCTTTCACTCTCACCTTTGACAGGTGTAGTTTACAAAACAATATAATTAACCCTGAGCACCTGCCATTAACTTTTGTACTTAGCACTCTCACCACTCAGCCACGGGGCTCTGTGGGTTCCCATGGTCTTAAGGGAACACAGGTAACAGACTTGAAGTGGGGAGAGATACACACTTTGTTTCCCAGCAACAGAGGGTTTCTCAACCTGGCAACCTCTGCTGTGTTGAGGTTGTTCAGTTAATGCTGTTTTCTTGGCTCCAATGCTAAAAACACTAGACATATTAGCAGCAGCCAAGGTATTAACAACAAAAACAGCAGCAAAGACAATAGCTACACAAGTATAGCTCACGAGCTTAGCTTTGTTTTATGGTACAGGATCTGCACAGCGTCTGGGAGCTGGACCCAGAGCAAAAAAACCACAGCCAGCTTCCCTCCTCTATTGCTCCTGACAGTTGGGAATGAACCTGCTCCAGATCAGCAGAGCCCTTTAATCCTGGGTGAAATGAAACACGGCCCCAGCATGCTCTGGTGAGCACAGGCCTGGAGGTGTGATTTCTTACACAAAATATGTTTGGACAGAATGTGGCACGGTAGCTGCAATGTAGCCTTCACACAGCGGGGCTGATAGCATGGCACAGCAGTCCTGCTGATGGTGCACTCCACATGACACTGTGTCCCCGCACCAGGGCTCCAAACAAGCCAATGAGTCTGCCACTGCCTGCTGTGACAGGTCACTGTAACAGGTCTCTGAGCTGAGAAGTTCTCCTTCAGTTTAAATCCTAACTGTCTATTCTGGGTGTGAGAAGCCTGGTTAGAGGATGGGGCAAGCTGGAATGCAGGATGATGGGTAACACCTGAGCAGCTTCATGTCTAGTGAGACAGCCCTTTCAGAAGAGGTAGGAATGCCACCCCTTCACTCATAACTGGTGTCACATGGTGTCCTTTAAAACTGTTTCTTAAACAGTGACAGAAACCAATAGAGCAAGGTCAGGTCTTTAAATCACAGATGTACCTGCTCTGATATGATCTGACTGAACCACATGCACAGATCTAGCATGGGCATGAAGCACTTCTGGGGCACCTGGCAGGACCTCAGGCTTCAGGGACTGGGACATGCCTTCTGCTGGTACTCAGAAGGGCATTTAGGTGGCTAGGGCATTTAAACTGGGTCTGTATTCTTGCATTTGAGCTAGACTCTCCTCTCAGTAAAGAGCAAAGTCTGTGACTTCTGGACATGATCTCTTTCCTGAGGCTGCCTGGACATAAAATACTCTAAGTAAACCCCAAAAAGCTTATTATGTCTCTTCAAGGAGAAAGCCCTACTTGCACTATCAGAGCGAGACTGACCACTCTTAGTGGTACATGGTGCAGACAACTGAGCGAGTTCAACTGATCACTAATCCATGGGAAAAGATTGGTGTCACTCTTGAAAGAGTCAGGTTATTAGTACTGCACCTGAGACAAGAAGAACTGGTTCCCAGTGGCTCTGTAGTACTCCCAGATTTGGAGCTGGTGCTGGAGCCAGCAACTGACACAAGCATTGCATGATGTTGATCTGCTCTCCAGTGCCTGTATTAGCTGTTGGCACTTACCAGATATCTGCAGACAGAACTTCAGCCTGCTCTGTAGCTTTAAAAATGGCACAGGTACAAACCTGTGTTTGCTTCTGTTTCTGATTTTAAGCATGCACGCTTAGATGTGCAAATATTCCACTTCACTGCAGAGGTGATCGAATCAGGACAAGGACCCTCATAGGCAGTATGATGCAATATGGAAAATCTGTGCCTTTTTCCCCAGAGACAGAGACAAAAATTATTGCTATTGAGTGTTAGGAGAAGATGAGCAATGTCAGTATTACCGCACTTGAAAAAATGCAAATATGAAATTCTTTCCCAGTGAATAGTGACAGTACCGTGCTATGCAGAAATGCAGGGAATTAGGCAGTGTCATCCCATGTGATTTGTACATACTTAAGTGGGAATTAAATCCTTGTGAACCTATCCAGTTTTACAGATGTTGAGGCCTGATTTGGCTTGTTGATGTGCCAGTTTTACATGAAGGCAACTCCACTGAGACCTGTGGAGTCATTAAACACTGACAGAAGAAAGCAGAGACTCAGTTGCTGCCACCCTACTTGCCATGCCAAGAAACAGCAGGCATTTCCCAAACACTTCATCCATTGAGCAATAGCAACAGCACTAGCAGAGTCTTCTGAGCCTTCCGTGATTGGCTTTGCCCTTTGCTTTACCCTTGAGTCCATGGGGGACCACCTCCCGGAGTAAGAGGTCAGTAGTTTATCTAGACCTGTTCTGGTTTGGACCTCCTTGCAGAGGAGATCAACATCTGCCTTCTGCCATTTGCACATCATCCCAGATCACAGGCTTTGTAAGGGTCCTTTGCTGTACCATTTGGTGCCCAGATTTCTCTTCCCTCTTAAATTACTGTCATATACTGCAACCACTTTAATGCTGGAGCTAATGCAGCACCTTCTCTGCTGAAAGGCTCTGTTTCCGGTATTGCAATTGCAATTTATCCCATAGTAATCATGGTCACCCCCAATGAGCAATTGCCTTTTCACCAGTAGTGGGCCATATGTTCTGGTTCACAGTGATGCTACACCCCTGACCTTCCTCCTCATTTTTGCTGTCAAGAGAAAAGTCAAAGTCAAAGCAAGATTCTTTACACAGGCCCTTCTGAATGTGCAGGGACAGGAGACATGAGGGCTAGGAGCATCCCTCCTGTGTGAGTGCAGGAATTGCTGCTGCACCCTGCACCAGAAGTCAGGCATTTTGCTGGGTGCAAACCACGTCCAAGGTCAAGAACAGCCTATGAGAAAATGGAAGTCTGGGCATATACTTTATGCCCCATGCACAGAGGAAGGGTGGAGCAGGATACACAGGGACAGGAAAGGGGGCTGTGCTGTGATGCTGTGGGGTTACTTGCCGACTGATTTTACATATGCAACTGCATTAGGTCTCCCCACATCCTTGCATTTGATTAACTTCTAGAGAAAGAGTAGGTTTAGGGGTGCATGAAAAGCTAAGTGTGTGCACACTGTGAGGAGGATCCAGGCTTCACTCACGATTTATGCTGTTCCCAAGGAGCAATTTGTCAGCCTTGCAGCCATGCAGCCTGGTGTCGATGCTAGCCCTTGTGAATGCAGCCTTGCAGTCTTTTCTTTGCTTGGCCTTGGAATCAAGCCTTTGGAGCTGGGAGAAAAGATTGGATTTCCTCTTTGTTGTTTTGATATTTTCCTATGAACCCACCCAACTTTGCAGCATTGCAAAATGAAGGCATTGCCGATTTTTATTTTTTGTGTCCTGCTGAGGGGAGAGACGGAAAGAGCTGGGTGAGATTAAACAATGGAAATTAGAGTGGAATGGAGGAGTGTGTAAAACAAGAAGGTTGAGTTTATGAAAAGCAGGACCAGGCTTGGGAGAGAAAGGCTCTTATACGTGTTTAGATATTGTCTTATAGCCACGCTGTGAATGCACCAAGAACCAACTGAGTAGATAAAGAGCAGACAGGTATAGAGCTGCTAACAGGGCTTCTGTAAGTGGCTATTCAGCCTCAGGCACAAACTGGGTGACTTCACCTTTAGCTAAAATCACTAAATACGCATGGGCATATGTGTAATTTGAATTGTCAAAAAAAAAAAAAAAAGATAAAAACAACCCTTGGATTAAAAATGACAGAGTAATCATGACAGGTAGTCCTAGGGAGTCTGGCAAACTCTGCAATTGCTTTGTCCCCGGCAGTTCTCCACTCAGTGTGGTGTCCTTGGCTGGGGTGGCTGTGCCACTGATCTCAGTGCTGTCAGGCCTCCAGCTCACTTGCCTGTTCTCCCCTGTTGTGCTCTAGTTCATTATGGAGTAGTATAGAGTAGTACAGAGTAGTGGTTGAAGTTCAGCTAGAAAGAAAATCAGAGGCGTTGATGTTTGACAGCCCTGCCCAGCATGGATAGCAGGCCTGAGTTTTGGGAGATGATCAGTACCTTGCCTTTACAAATATGAAGGGCTTCTGGGAATCCCGTAAGATAGCTATGTCCTTCTTCATCACCGAAATCCATTTTAAAACACAGCTCTCATTTTCATGTTTTCATAATGCCTCATTTGCAGGCATGTGATTAGACCTAATTAATGCTTGTAATCAATGAATGCTTAATTGCTTCGGGTGAAAAATGCTGGAGAAATGCAGAGCACTGCTTGATTGAATGCTCTTTCATTGGCTAATGGATCACTCTGTTACTCCTTTAGATACTGCTAAAGCAGGCAAAACATCAGTGCTGCTGTAAAACAATCCTGCATTAATCTCTCCAGCCAAGAGGGGTCTTTCTAGTAATTAGAAGGGTGGTGACAGGAACAGACTTGGCTGTCTGGAGGACAAGGGGGACTGGAAAGAGTTTGGGGTTTTTTGTTGCAGTTTTGTTTTCTTGGGTTTGTTTTGTTTTGTTTTGTTGGGGTTTTCTTTTTGTGTTTTTGTTTTTTGTTTTTAAAATATTTTTTTATTTGAAAGCTATGCAGCAAATAGCAAGGAGAAGACTGGTAAGATCTTTTGACTTTCAGCTGTAAAAAATCATTTTACATTCTCTGATAAGCCTCTTGATTTAAACAGGCAATTTCTGCTCCCTGGGAGTTCCATTTGAGTGAGTCTGGCCCCAAAACTTCAGAGGCTCAAATCTCTGGAACCAAATTCCAGGAAACATTCATATGTGGATGATGCATCTGTAACAGATACAAAGGGGAGAGTGGAAACATTTGGCAACTAGGAGCTGGAATAATTTATAACTCCAGCTGGTACTTCTCTTTTTTCAGGTGAAATGTCTCAAGGGGAGGAGGAGAACCTGTCAGTGGCATGTTTTGCACTATGTCTTGCCTTTTCTTCACAGCTAGGCTTTCCCCCATGAACTATTCAAATGAGGCCAGTTTCATGAGTGCACAGAACCAGCACTAGCGTGGTCTGCTCTCCAGCGCCCCGCACAAAGGCTTCCAAGGTTCATTCTCATTGTGATTTTCTGGATTCACCTGAGTGTGCATGTGAGAACAAACTGCAAGGAAGTGTCTCTGTGAGCTCTAGAGGCCACGCACAAGGTCTGGGTCCTAGTGCCTGACCTGATTGAGATTTTCTGGATACTGCCAGAGCAGAACCATTTATCCAATGCCGAGCATCCAGAGGGCATAGGTCACGGCAGATTTTGGGATGGAACAGAGGACCCCAGGGATCCCCCTGCATCCTGCAAGCTCATTTCTACTGTGATGATGTTGTTGACCTTCCATGTAGATCAGTAGTGAAACTTTTCCATGGAAAGAAAAAGGCGTTTAAAACAGCAACAGATGGCAAAGCTATGAGAAACTGATTTCCAGTTGCCTTCCCCTTCCAAATGAGCTTTGTGGCACAGCACACAGAGCTCACCCAGCACTTTTTGCAAGGCTGAGTACCTACAGGAGCAACAGCATCAGCACAGATAAATTTTGGATTGCAAGTAAGGTTTCCACTATACAGCCCATTGTCTCTTTAACTTTATGGTCTGTTCAAATGCTCAGGCTTGTGCTCCAACATAAATACATTGCCTGAATTTCCCTCCCCCTACATTACTGCTCTTGAGCTGTAGAAGATTATAGGAAATAGATAAAAAACTGCTTGCTTCTTTGACAAATGCAAGGCTTAAAGACCACCCTCTGCTCTTGAACAAAATTAGCTTATCTTTACCCCAAAAAATGTTTTACTAAATGTGAGCAATCATTTGTGTGTGGCCTGCATGAGACGCTCAATTCATCTTATTAGAGGTTATCCTTTGAGAAGCTTTAAAAGGAAATGCATTGTTCTTAATTATTCTTATCTCAACAGCTGTATAATTCCTGGGTTTGATTAAAAAAAAAAAAAACAAGAATATGCAAAGAAAGATTATACTGAAAGCTGGAGATGGGTATGAACCCAGATTGCAGAGTTGAACCTCCGCCCTTAGTCTGTGCTAAACTGTCTTCCTCTTTTCCTGCAAGAAGGTGTGTGTCCTTTTTCTTCTTTCAAAATTAAAACATGAAACTGTGCAGAAAACAACAGAAAATCTCAGAAGAATAGGCTTCATCTCTCTTTCTGTTTTAAAACTTGTGCTAATGATGTTTTTTGTTGTATCAGAAAAGGATAAACAAGATTGGTGAGGAAACACTCCTGTGTCATTCTTGCACCCCAAGCTACCCTAAAACATTTTGTAAATACTTCCATCAGAAAGGCCCAAACTCAGTGATTCTTTTCCATTCAGTGAAAATTTAAAAAAAAAAAAATCAAAGCAAATTGAGATTTGGGTGAAATTTACTGCCATGCTAAAAAGCCGCTTTATGTTGGTTAAATGTTTGCACAAAAAGTGACATTTGCTGTGATGCTGTACGGTTGTCACAAGCTGCTAAGCACTTTGAAGTGGAGCAGCACATAATGGATCGAATTCTCTGCAGAGTCCAGTGCCAGAGTTTCAAGTGCCTGGCATCTCACATTTGGTCCAGATTCTCTGAAGTGGTCAGCATCCAGCAGCTTCTATTGTGACAGTAAGTGAAAGATGTTTTGCAAAAGGGCTTAGCTACCAAGCTGATGAATTCTTCAGAAAAATCTGGTCCAGGATGGTATTGAAGGCAGTTTAATCTGGTTTGATTGAACCAGCTGTTGAATCAGAGTGGATTCCTTGAACTTCTTATTATGACATACCTCTTCTATAAAATGCTGCCCCATCCCCAACAACCAGGTAGTTGGTGCTTCCAACTGGCACCATTTTATCATCTCAAAAATACTTCTTTTTCTTCCATCCAATCTTGTCAGGCTCAGCCTAGTCCCTATGCTTACATATGGAAGGGTTTCTTCCCGTGGTTCAAGGCTGGACCCAGTAATATTGAGAGAACACGATGTCTCTGTTTTGGTCTCATACTAACAGATATGCTGAAAAATGAGCACTGGTTCAAGCTGTGAGAGTTGGACTGTGCTAGAAGCATTAGTCCTCACACACATTCCATATTGAGGTATACATGCAGTATATGTGTGGTGTGAAAAGGCCATGGAAAGCTCTGGAGAGACAAACAGGAACTTTACAAGTACAGAGGGAAGCTTTCTGTTGATATCTTGCATAAACAGTCTGATGGAGAGGTCTCAGTTTCCAGTGTCAACTGGGCTGTTTAGTCCTCATCACATTTGAAAACTAGGCTGCTTTGGTGCCACAATATGGAAGTAGACTCCGACTTTCAGAGGCATAAGAAATCAAAAGGAATTAGACAACACTAACAGCATTATCTGTAGAAGCCTTGTTTTATCCAACTTCATAAACTTTTGCCTCACCTTCCCTACACTCCAAATTACCAATTTAAAGGTAATTCAGGTAATTTAAAGGTAATGGTATTTACACTCCTGTACCAATTTAAAGGTGTAAAATAAGTTAAGTGACTGCTATAACTGCTACCCACACTGCTTTTTTTCTTAGTCATGAAGTGGGAAGTTGGAGGATAAGCTCCCATTTTTGACTCACTTCCCAAGCTTATCCAGGTTCCTCTGGATTGCATCCTGTCTCTCAAGCTATGGTACTACTCAGCTTGGTGTCATCTGCAAACTTGCTAAGGGTGCACTCCATCCCTTTGTTTGTAGTTGATGAAGTTGATGAACAGCACGGGTTCCCAGTATTCCCCTGAGGGACACCACTTGTCACTGATCTCCATCCAGAAGAGCCTATTACTCTGTGGATGTGACTGTCCAGCCACATTCCTTATCCACCATATAGTCCATCCATCAAAGGTGTTTCTCTCCAGTTTGGAGAGAAGGATACTCTGGGGGATGATGTCAAAGGCATTACAGAAGTCCAGGTAAACGACATCTCCAGCTCTTCTCCTGTCCACTGATGCTGTCATGCCATCACAGGAGGGCTGGTCTGTGTTTCCCACAGCACTCTGAGGAGTTCACAGATGTGTTCAGGAAGGCATGTGCAAAAGGCACCTTCTGAAGTGGGACTGCCAAGAGGCCATATAGGACAGCTGGAGCCCTATGAATGTCACATAACACGTGACACAGATCTAGAATGTTCCTTAACTAGTCTCCCCTGAGGACTTCAGAGTGAAAAAGCTGCCCAATCTTCATGGTGCATCACCACAGCACATACAAGAGGCTTGAAAGCCATCCGAGGTGCTCACTTTCCTCCCAGAAAGCACATGGTATATCACTAGAATATCCTGACTGCTTGTTGCTTTTTTAAAAATTTTTTTGGTGACTTTTCTAGAAGAGTAGGTGTCCCTGCAGATATATTACCAGGTTAATCTTTAGAGGAGAGGAACAAGCAAGTACTATCCAAACATTGGTAGTTCAGGACAGCACAGTACATTGTTCATGTTTCTCCTATATTTTTGGGTTTGGAAGATATGTTTTTCTTTACAGTAATTCTTAACATTTCAAGCAAGAACAAAACATGCCGGTTTTAAATATCTAAACACAAATGATTTTTTCGTTACAATCATTCCTTAGTGTACTAGCTGCATGGTGATAATGCATAATGAAGCAGTTTGTGATGGGAGTTCTCTACTGACGTTCACACAGTTGTGAAGAGGTTCTGACTGTCGGTAGGCTCAGCAAGGACTGGTGTATTTTTTGTACAGGCTGCCACCAGTTATTAGGAACCTGCATGTAAAGGTTGCCTCCTCCCCACAGAGCAACTACTGAAAGCACCTAGACGCTATCTCACTGTAAGAAACACTCCTAGAAAAGCAGTGTTAACTCAGAAGTTTAGTTGCATCTGCAAAAATGCCCAGCTGCTATCATTAGTGGGTTTGAGTCTTCCCTCCTGAATGGTTCAGTCCCCATTTCTAACCCCTACACAGTGATGGTCTTGCTCTTATTTCTCATTAATGAAAGACTACAGGAGCAGCACAAGATTAATGACTGCAGCACAGCCTCACTCAATACCTACAGCAGCAGCAGCTGTTGCCTCATACAAAACAATATTTTTCTCTGGAGTATTCATTCTACCCACACCAGCAGTAGAGATAAGGACATTTACAGTTTCCTAAATTTCTTATCTTTATCTCTGGACTCATTCTTAGTGAATGTAGAAGGCACCACTTCTAGGCATGAAACAGAGAGGGAAAAAAAACCTCCACAAAGCTAAAGATGCACTACAGCCAGATTTAAAAGAAACAGCAAGGGGGTATGGCAACAGGCCATCTCTTCCAAAACAAGCTCTGACTTCTGTCCAGACATATGCTTCCCAAAGGGTGAAACTGCCAAGCAGGTATTGATAACAGAGGAATTGTTTTTAAATGCTTATTTTCATATAAAATATTAACATCTGCCGCCAAAGAGTACCTGGCTGTTAACAGGAACTTTAATGCACCGTCCATGCAGAAATAACTATTCTCCAACACCACAAAGATCCGACAGGACAAAAAATAGCTTGACTCCTCCAGACAGTAATTCAAAGCAGCAAAATATATCCAATCCTACCCAAAACCCCATCATGCATTTTCCACGTGGAAAGTAGACGGCTCCCACAGAGAATATCTTGTTGTCCTAAGCACTTCTGAAGTTGCACTAGAAAAATCTCTCTCCTAACAAGTCACGCAATATTAATGGACACTTTGCTACTTATCACACATGTACATGTACATAATTTTTTACAGCTTTGTACAGTTGCATTGTTGCTAGTGATACACTTTAGCTAGTACTTGACCAGAGGAATGATTGAGAAGTCTCCGTACATGCAATGATCCCAGCAAAGGGCTGGGGGTGTCCAGTATCACTCATGAAAAAGCCCGTGTTGTACCAGTTGTCCTACGTCCTGGAAAACATTTAGCTGGTTTATAGCAACAGCTTGAGCACAAACTGATTTGGGTAAGGCTTGTTCTCTTGGTGGAATCCTAGAGAAGTGCCTATCTTGTCCAGATTTTGCTGAAGATGTAAACCTGCTCCAGTATAGTTGGTCTCATTTTATGATCTTTGGTGAAGCATCAGGCTGATTCTGAATGTGTGCACGTAACTATGACTGTCCTCCATCACACGGCATCCAGAAGGGATGAGAACAAGTCAGCCACTCTTCATTGGCCCAATTTTTCTAGCAGCTAATGGACTCTCTGTTAAGTGGAAAGGAAGGACTGCACATTTTTGAACCAAGAGTATTTCTCACATCATAAACAAGAAGAATGAATGTCATTTTAGCAGAGGATACAGTTCCCTTTTCTTTTAATTTAGAAATGGGTGACATGGCTAGGACAACATAAAGTCTGATTTCCTCTAGAGCCTTGAGGTGGTCTTAGCAGAGAATTAGATGTAATAGATGTATTAAAATAACTAGATCCCATTTGAAAACATCAAAGAAACAGAAACACCACAGGCCACATTTTTAAAAACTGGCTGCCTGGACAGTGAAAGGAAAACTGTGTAAGCACCACCTCATATACCAAATATGCACTGATGTGTGCGAAAAAGGATACTCACGTACCCCACCACCATTTCTCCTCAGGCTGTTGTCCATTCCCTTTCAAAAACTCGGTCTTGTACAGACAGAAAATAATCAAAGCCATTTGTAAGAACATTTGGGTTATCTAATTTTGAAAACATACCCGTAAATGATACACTCTGCCTGATGAGAAGTGGTATGCTCTACCAACAGGCAGAGCTGTTGCCAATATTAGTATTCAGGCTGGTTCAAATTTCCGTACAAAGCTTGATTTTAAGTACATTCATTCTTGAGCACTCAAATGGAAACACTGGCTTTTGGAGGGCAGATTTTCAGTACTCTTGTTTTCAAATGAGCCCTGCAGAATGTCTCCTGCTAGACCTCTCAGGGTCTGTAGGCAATTTTAGAAAGGTAAGCTCAACCAAATACTTCACCATGTAAAGCTTCCTGGGAGGAGTAGTGTCATGGTGTAGTTTCCAGGTACTGCAGAGAACAGAAAAAATACAGCTTGACAGCATCAGACTCTAAGCTATGCTGTCAAACTGCAAGAAAAAGTGAGAAAAGCAAGAATGATTAATTTTAGTGCATCTTGCCACCATCCTCAGGTGCCTCAGCATGAACATTAACATTCTCTTGGGAGCCTGAGGCGACCTGGCTGATGCCCTTCAGCCCAGTCACTCCAGCCCACAGCTCTTTCAGGGCCCCTGGGGAGCTACTGCCTGCCCTGGGCTCGCATCAAGGGAAAATGGATCAGGAGGATGGGTGTGAAGCTGGCTGAGCAGCCCAGAGGCTCCGGCCCAGGATTTTGCCAGTCAGTTTTATTACAAACATTTGTGGGCCCCAATGAGAAATACTTCAAAACACTAGAGCTCACACTGCAGGCAACAACTGCAGAGCACATGACTTATTTATTTATTTATTGTTATTTATTGACTGAAAATGAATTTGTTTCTACACTTTTTAAATGGACGTGGGGGCTTAAAACATGGACTGGTGAGGGTGTGTGGTGTAAAAAATTATTACTTGCCCCATGCAGTGGAAGGAGCTATTTTTCCATCAGGAAAAGAAAGAAACATTGTGAACTGTTGCACAGGAAAGCCACAGCAGCAGCTCCTGCAGGCTGGGTCCATCACAAGCTGACCCATTTTAAAACTCAGGAGTCGGGTTTAGTGCTCAAAAAGTGAGGAGCAAGTAGCACAGATGTGTTGTTCAAGCTTCCCTGCACAGATCTGCCTGCACATCTCCACCATGTCCTGCAATAACCTCGTTCTCCCAGGCCCTGGGAAGAGACTTCTGCAATTTTTTCATAATTTGATTTCTTGCACAGATTTTTCTATAGCCTACCTCAGCAAAACACAGTCAGGGTCTCTAATAATGGAGCCTTTACATCTCTCCATGGTGTCTGTCAGATTGAGCAGTGGTATTATTCCATTTATTTCTGTGTTTTTCAGATGCAGAGATGTTCTACTCCAGGGCCAGCCCAGGAGCCTGGGAAAAACTGGTGAGAGGTGGGCTCTGGGTGAAGGCAGGGGTGCAGGTGAGAGGACTGCAGCCCTGTGTCCAGGTCCATGAAAGTTGACTGGGAGCTGCCATTGCCACAACTTGATAAAAGCCATGTGGGTGCAAGCTAGCACATCCCAAACCCCGACATGTAGAAGCAGAGGCAGCTCCCTTGATATGCCCATTTATAAACACTGTGGACTTGAAAGGTCTGAAAGGTCAGTGCTCTGCAGAGGGAATATCTGGCAACATCAGCTTTCAGCTGCCATGACACCTGTGGGAATAATGATCTCCCAAAAGTACTACACAACTGCAAAATTCTGAGGTTCTCGTCCACATTTACAAATTTTTGTTCTCTTTGAATCATTGCAATTTTTAAATGCAGCAGTATCATCCATGAATATTCAGAAGAAAAGCTAAAAAAAATTTAAGAAATAACCAAACTACTGGGGGCGTGTGTGTGCCTCTGAAAACTAAGGCTCCAACCCTGATCTAAACCAGACTGTTTCTTTCCTTCCCCCCATCTGCCTCAGAGAACTGGAAGGGAAAAGACTCCATCAGTCTTGGAGTCTGTAAACCTTTCCCCTCCCTAATATCCGAGACAAGACTTAAAGAAGAACCAGTCTGGAACAGGACATGAAAAACCTTCTGAAAAATGACTAGAGGCCTAATGCTGTCACTGTCCCATGTTTATTTTTCTTTCTTTGATGTCTGATGTCAAAGAAAAAATAATGTCATCTGCTGGAAATTCAAGCATGTTTGCATTTTGAGGTAATTAGAATTAATGTCGGAGGGCAAAACTAACACTGGGCCACTCCAGTCTTTCCCATGTGAGGAAAACATTCCGTAATGACTTACATTTAATCTGGGAGCTGGCAGACAGTCAGGAGCAGTACGGATTCAGGCAACAGGGTAATATTTCAAAAGAATTTTCCAAAAAAACAAAACAAAACAAAAAAAAAATAAAATAAAATAATAAAATAAAATAAAATAAAATAAAATAAAATAAAATAAAATAAAATAAAATAAAATAAAATAAAATAAAATAAAATAAAATAAAATAAAATAAAATAAAATAAAATAAAATAAAAATTGATTTTATAAATATCAACTAATTTATAAATTATGGCAGTCTGACTGTGTTGCTCCAATTCCAGAAGGGTGTAACTCTGTTGAAAATCAATGGCTGACAAGGGTGTAAATCAGTAATGGCAGCCCTGGTTCAAGACCACCACTGCTTCCTAAGTACTCAGCACCCACAATTGCTGCCAGATTTTCTAAAGAGCTCAAGCCCCCATTCACATTCAAACAAGAGTCAGATTTTTGTAAGTGCTTAGCACGCAGTTTCTCCCCATTGTGGCACTAAGGGCAACATGCAGAGCACTTTTGGAAAATTGATCATACATGTTTGTTTTGGACCAAACCTTGCCACCCTTGTATATGTCAAGTAGAATCTTTCTCAGTGAGGAACCCTACTAAGCAGTACCTCTCTGCGTGAGTATTGCTGCAAAAGGGACTCTCTCTCCAAAGGAAATTGCAAGACATGTTGCCCAATGCCACACTGGATGAGTATCAGAGACTCTGGTTATTACCAATCTATGAAAACCTGGCCTGAATATAATCAAACTAAACTGAACAGCTATGGGTTAAACCTTGGCTCATGAGAAACAATTTGATCCTCATAGGGCAAAAAGAAAAAAAAGTTATTTCTGGACTGAGGACTTTCAGTTGAATTACTCAGCTGTCTTTAGGGGTTAAAAATAGAAAAGCAACCTTTTCCAGTTCAAAGAAAATAAATGGCTACACTTATCTGTGTGGGTAATTAAAACCAGCTGAGCTCCACGAGCTGAAATCCTCCACACAACTAGTCCTTACTGAGGAGTAGCTTCCTAGCAGCATTTGACATATTAGAAAAAATTACATTAATAAAGATAGCTCTGGATTAAGTATAATGCACATTGTGCCAACATTCAAAGGCAGGTTATCGGTGACAGAAGTATGGAACAGATTAAAACATTCAAACACTTAAAGAGAAAAGCTTTTCTTTTCACATGAGTTGATCATGACATCAGCTGAGTTAAAAGCAGAACAAATGCTGTATTTTCCCTTCTGCAACTTTGCAGAAGTGCATACCCTGGCCCTTGGCATTGCACAGCTGTTGTGGCAACTCAAATGAGTGCAAGGATGGCTAATGCACACACGTGGTGTGTCTTGTGCTGCAGTTCCACCTCATCACTTCCCCAAGATTCATGGGAACATCAACAGTTATTTTCCCCCTTTTCAGGCACTGCAAATGAGTTTCTCTTTGTCTGGTTTTTCTAGCAGGTCATGTGGTCCAACAGATAAATATGACAGAAATGATGCTGAGCCATTTCTGCTGGCTGGCCCAACTCTCACTCAATGAGCTTGCACAAAATGACTGTGTGTGAAAAGAAGAGACAGAGTGGTAAAGGAGCTGCTGTCATGGTGCCTCTTGCTCAGCTGTCTGTGGTTACATCATGACTCTCCTCTAACTCCCCGTGTGTGCAGCTGAAGCACCAGTCTTACACAAGTGTAGTTCAGTGGGGTTACCCTTGTTCCTTATCATGGCATGGACAGTTGTAAAGAAGGTGGGTGGGTATCACATGCTGTCAGCCTGTGGGATGCCTTTCCAGTCCCTACACCATGCTGTTGCAGCACATTCTTCTATTGACTTCTACTCGACAGCCAGATAACAATTGCAAAGGCAACAGATCAGCTGGAACAATTGGCAATGTCTTTCTGTACAAAGGATAACATTTTAAAAGCCAATTTTTCTTCATGTTTCATAAAAGCAGCATATAGGAAAATGAAATCCTAAACTTTGATTATAATCTGGATCATCAGTCTTTTTAAGCCTGGAAAGTTGAAAGTAGATACCTCTTATATTTACAACATATTTTCTTTATTTAGTTGTGGCCAAAAAAGTAAAGCAATAGCATACTGTCCTTTTCAAATTTACATTGGCCCATACAAACAGCTCCAAAGACAATTTCCCTAATCTGCAACTGCCTCCCAGGCCTGGACTTAACCAGGCTGTTTTCCATGTTGACAAGGCAAAAGCATCTCTAACAACTGTAGAAGCCTATTCCTGTGAATGTCAAGGTCATACAAATTCCTGGGTCCTGAGTGCTGCCTACACATCAGATGTTCTCCAGCCACAGCCAAGCAGGAGGCTAGAACAGGAGGAAGATGGCCATGGAATTAAGTTTTTGCTGTTTTCTTCAGCCCTGACCTCTGCTGTTTCCCGTCTTCCCTACCCTGTTAACCTTCCCTCATTTTCCTCCCTGTCCTTCCAAATGCAGAATTGCAATTAATGCAGCTATTTGCACATATATGCTAAGCTAAGCTGGAACTCTTCTTTTAGAAGACCATTTGTCCCTTGTCTCCAGCCACCTATTCTCAGGAAAGGCTGATGAGTAGTGATGCAAAATGAATTGTCAGGAAGTAAGTTCTGACAGAGAGAAAAGGCAGCACAGCTCCAAATCTCTAGTTCTCTTTTATCTGCAAAAAATATTTCTCTCTGTGTGCTTCTTTTCCAAGAACAGCACTACTATCACAGCCTGCCTTCTGCTCAATGCTCTCTCCCTATCTTGTTACCTCCTCATGTTCTTCACTGCTTCTCTCCTTTGTTTTCTCTCTTTTAGTCCTTGTGCTTTTGCTTCCTCCAGCTCCATTTAATTTAGAGCAGCCGAGGCTTGCGCAGCATGGGTACAGTGAGATTAACCAGGTTTGGAAAGTTTGCCTTTGCTGTGCACACATGCTCTGTTTTCTTCCCTCCACTCCCAATGTAGAAAAATATGTCCAAAACTGCTGTGAAGTTGCTCAGTGAAGAGCTGGCACAAAGCTTCCCAGCCAGAGCAGTGCCATGCCTTTGTCTTGCACAGAAACCCACACACAGCTTACAACAAACAGAATGCCAACTGTTAATAAGAATAAAAAATGCCTCCCCACACAACACGCTAGCACTTTAGTTAGAAAAAAAGAGAGAAATTAAAAAAGATATCACACAAATCACCAGTCTTTCATTGCTTAATGTAGATGTATTGTACCCAAAACTCATTTCACTTCATTTGGTGTGAAGCTGTGGTAAGTCCATTAAAGCTGAAGGAGTTGCATCTGCCTAGAACTGGTGCAAGGCAGTTCACAATCCAATCCGTTACATCTATTGCTATAATATCGTCACCTTCCATATGGTGCCGCAACTAGTCCGTATGCTGAACTGAATGCTGCCTAAAATCTGTTCATCCCAAAAGCTGCATCCATCTTAGGCTCTTATATCAAGAGAAGCATTTCTGTGCATCCCACAAAGACATGGATACTGTCATAAGGCTTCTGAAGAGTTACAGTGTGATAACAGAGGATTCACCACTCATCTCCACCTACTTCTGAACTTAGATGCTCAGACCAGGCTCACTGGAAAAGACAAGAGCTGAATTTCCTTAGTAGAGTTATGTGGCCTTGGTCCTTTATAAGCTGTGCACTGCAAATATGGTCCTTCACTTTTGCTAACTCACTTCTCACTTTCTCAAGGATGCATGAGAAGTTTAACCCTTTGAAGTAAAAGGTTTCCAGCTTCTTCCACTCATCTATTACAAAGAGTTGGTGTATGGATGTTTAACCCTGGTTAACAACAGCTATATCTAATTACTTGGAATATACATCTGTGCCAGCATCCTACCTATTTTTTCATACTTCAGTTCCTTTGGATAAGTACTCTGGTGTTCCATTTCTTTACAGAAAACAAGTTTCTTCCAAGTTCCTCCAATCTGAGAGTTTTCAACCCTGACCGTAAGCTTACATCCCTGAAAGGAGTGTTGGAAATAGGAATTTTTTTAATGACCAATATGCAAATGTATTTATTTTCCCAATAAGATTGTCATACCCGACCTTCAGTTTAAATGTCTGTTCTAATGAGCAGAGGGATTTGCTACTGTTTTTCTTGCACTTTTTGCCTCACTTAAATGTCCTCCTATGTATTGTAATCAAGTTCTCCACTTTTAAAATATCAAATCTTAATTGCCAGTGATCAATACCATCCAGTGGAGCACAAACACTCACTGTCTGTATTAACTCCTGCTTTTTCCTTAGGGGTAAACCGAACCTCCCCCAAACTATGCATCAAAATGAATGGCTTTAAATAGCAGTCATCTGTGGTATTAATCAAGTTTCTTCTTAAAACCATCCCAGATGTGCCACTCAACCAGCTTATACTGGTTTCTGTAAGAACACCCACTGTTATTATTGTACCAACAGATTTTGCAACTTCCTTAATTTCTTTTAACGCATGAAGGTCTCAAGCTGAGATCTTTTGCAGCAATGAGGGTGTGCTAACAGCAGAGGGTTGCATAAATCTGTGCAGTCTTTCCAGCAGACCATGAAGGCTGTAGGTACAGCGTAGATGAGGGCAGGGTTACTTGAAATAGCTTGCAAGACCTGTAATGTAGCTGACCATTTTCTTTAGCCTGGTAGCTACTGCAAAATAGGAGATGTAAACTTGGCCTTACATACTGCATAGGCACGGGAACACAGACCTATGAGCCCAACTGCACTTGCCCAAGTCCTTTTATCCATAGTTAAAGGGACAGGGAGGGTGTCAGGAAACCTGATAGAAAAGGGGAGCTGATGGGCAGGGATCCATAGCCACTCTGCACCAAAGCAGCGAGGAAAAATGGAGTTTGGCAGAAGATGAGGATCCTATAAAAAAGCTCTCCATCTGGGATGCTTAGGACATTCTGAGAACTTTTCTTTCCACCACCCTCAGGCAGTGGGAAATTGATATCTCTTGTTTGAGTGGAGAGGAAAAGAGCTTGGCATTCTCTGTTTTAGCAGGCGGGTAGGTGGGTCCTGCTGCCAGGTATGTCCGTTCTGGAAATTCTGTCGGCATGTGCTGGGTATGTATGGTCCAAGGAACACTCTGGCAGTACTCCCCTCTGTTGCAAGCCCCCACAGCTGTCTTCTGGATTCTTTGATCAGAGCAGTCCCCAAACTGCTCTATGTAAGATGGCCAAGTGCTCTCCGGATGCAAAAGTTCATTGATGTATTGTCTATCATATGTTCTCTATCTGGTCCTTTTTTGGCTTTGTCACACTTTAAAATTTGAGACTAACACACTAAAATCAAAATGGTAAAAATAAGTCTTGGAAGGCCCTGTGAAATGACACTCTAGATAGCTGAAAGTCTTTGTACTTTGTACTGGTGTTTTTCAGTCATATCCCTAATAGAAATATCAAACAGCTCCATGACTTTACAGAAATCCAATAAGAGTTTTTTATGCAATGGAAACATTTTCGTTAAGACTTACATTTTATTTGGGAACTGGCTATCTGTTACAACTAGAAATTCAAGT
Source organism: Serinus canaria (assembly GCF_022539315.1). NCBI lineage: Eukaryota > Metazoa > Chordata > Aves > Passeriformes > Fringillidae > Serinus > Serinus canaria. Next base: position 52,245,804 of record NC_066315.1, on the reverse strand, counting down.
CAAAGCAATGGAGTAATATTTCAAAAATGATGAGAGCAAAACAAATAATCACATGAATGGTATTATTTTGCAAAGCATGTGATCCTCAGTAATTTGTGGTTTTTGGTCTCTGGTGCTAAAACTGTGCTGTGTCTTTAATCAAGCTAATTATGCAAAACTCTCTGAAGGTCACAAAAGGTTCAGGCAGAGGCTTTTTGATGCTGAAATGCAGACCAAACAGCCATACTACATTGTTCTGATTAGAAACTAAGCACTGCTTTCTTCAGACTGTGGCCGTGTTTGAAATTCCACTGTGAAATACCGGCACTTATACCTTACATACACTCAGATTGCTTTGCACAGTGCAAAAAATCAAATTACCCTCTCCTTCCCTTTAATGTGGATATGGAAACGAGCTTTCTCTTTCCATCACCGTGTTCTCTAAAAACATTACATTATGCTTACAACATTTATTTATTTTTGGCAGCCAGCCAGAGGAAAAAAAAAATAATCCTCTTTCAAAAATACCCCTCCCTGTGAATTGGATTATGTTGTAATCCATTCTGGATCTACCCCAGGCCTCCTTGCCTTCTGGGATAAAATGACAACGTTTTGGATGGTCTGCAGGCTGGGTGTAGGGAGTAGACCACCAGGAGACTATGATGCAGCCCAGGTTTCTCTCCCACCCCTTAATTTTATGGTCACAAGGAAAAAACGTGTGCACAGAGTCGGCTTTGTCCATCTGTGAAACACACGCTCACCTGGGTCGCTGCTGCTCGTGAGGTCATGGCATTGGGCAGTGCAGGGTGGTTTGCAAGGCTGGCAGTGGTGACGCCAGCCCTGCCTGTCACAACTGGCCTGGAGTGGGCATGGAGTGATCTGGGGGCATTTCTACCCCACCAGCACTCCTCAGGGCTGCCAGCCAGGGCGTAAGCTATTGGTGCCATGCCTCACTGCAATGGTGTAGCTTCCAGGACTCCTGCAAAGGACTCCTGTGGCCTCTTTCCCTGCAGGGCCACCGCTTGTGCAGTTTGGTTGCCACTTTACTTTGCTCTTTCCCTGCAAACTGCTAGTCTCCTCTATTTTCTTCTTCCTGAGTGGTCTCTGTGGCCACTCCATCTGACTTTGTGGTGAGTTGGGGATTGCTGGTGTTCTGGAAACCTGATCGCCACATCTCTGGCTGCAGTGTAGGGACCAGAGCTCTCTTCCACTTAAATTGAGGGCAGCTTGATGACAAACTGAAGGGACTTCAGAGCGGGGGAAAAAATGAGACAGGGCTTAGATGTGGGCTGAAGGAAAATGAAGGGAATGGGCCTTGCAAATATCTTGGCTGAATGATATCAAATTGGGCTATGATAATTCCCCATAAGTCTTAGGAGGATATAAACACTTAAGAGCCAAAGGGATTGATTTGGACCAGAGAAGGGAGTATAAGTGGAATTAATGAGATGAAATGGAGAGCTGGAAGATTTATGCTTTAGAGTAACATTTCCCATTAATGAGATCTACTACAGTGGGATTCCAAGGAGAAGCTATGAAAACCCTGTTGCTTAAGTTATTTCAGAGAAGACTGGACAAAACACTCAAGAGCACTGTAGGGAGCAATTCCACAGTGACAGGGAATGGAGAAGAGGATCTAATAGTACCTCTTTCCATTTTAATTTATACCATGACCTTATGCTAGAGAGCTTTTTTTTGAGCTGCCCACCAGTCACCAGTAAAAGAAACATGCTAGAAGTCCTTCTGGCATTCCACAACAGTCCAATTTTTCCCTACTTCCCAAGTCCTGTCTATTGCATGTATACACTAAAGACCTGATGATTTATAGAAGAGACATCATCCTCCAGTCATCCCATTTTGCTGAGTTACTGCAGGGTCTCTGAACAGTGGTTATCTTGTGTGCTGTATGAACTAAAACATGGCAGCACAGCACAGTCAGATGATTCAGTATTAGTGTCCTGGCTTTGAAAAACTGAAAAATCAAATCTTCACAATCCTTTTAAAACCATTTCTATTTTCCTATTACCTTTTCTTCACATACTCAGGCAACTGTGTAGAACAACATTTGGAAAATCTTTGCAAATGGAGTCTTATTAGGAGAAAGGCAGTACTGGGCATTATTCAGTAAAAAAGAGGAGATGGAAAGTTCTCTGTAATGCAAAATGTAGAATAAGAGAAAAGAAATCCTCACTGAGGACACTTCTGTACTGTTGACTTTGTAATGCATACCATTCTGTATTGCATTCTATATTTTTTTGATTGCTTTACATCATACGTAAATGTCACACATAAGAGACACACTCATTTCAATCAGGGAGGGCAATATATTCCCTGAATGTTTAGGCTAATAATTTGAGTTGTGAAGTGACAGCACAGATTGCCTGGAGAAGTAGAGGGTAGCACTTGAGTCAGCTGCTAGAAGTAATGTAGACAAAGCCCATCTTGCTTTTGATGAGGAGAGATTAGATGCCTGCTCAAGCTCCTTTTCAGTGATATTTTCTTTTTATTTTTTTGCAGTATTTTCCATCAGCCTCTCTACAAAGTTTCCAGGCACGTATCTGCCAAAATACGTGCAGATGCATATAGGTCAGCTAAAACAAACATCGGTGGACTCTAAGGTCAAAATAGATTGTTGAGTTTATCTTTTCCAGTGTTTCTGAACATTTTCCAAACCATGATCTCATATGACTACAGTGCAGAATAACAGGCCCTTTCCCCTCTTGACTGTAAAGAAAGGGCAGCTGAACGGAGGATCCGAGCGAAGGCTGTAGTTCAGCTGCTGATCAGGACCATACACATCAGCTCCCGGTGCAGACAGGAGCACAGCAGCATGGCTTGAATGTGCAAGCAGAGAAATGCACAGACAGGACACGAGGCATGCACAGAGAGGGACCCGAGCTCTGCTGTCTGCCACATAGCCTATGAATTGCTGGTAGAAGGTGACTGATTTTCACAGACTCATACGAATGTATACTAAAACTGTTCAGAGACTCATGCTAGCACATACCACAGCTAATGTTGACTTCATTAAAGCTCTCTGGTCAATAAAAGCAATTGTGTGTTGTCTAGTGGTTGGACTGGAAGACAGGAAAGGATTTGATTCAGTTCTAGCTGTGCTACTGACTCATGGTTTACCCTTCAAGTAAGTCACTTGACCTTTTCATAGTTCAGTCAATCTGGCTGAAAAATTGTTCAGGAAGAGGGAAAAGGACTGTTCTTACCGAAAACCACAGACAGAATCTGAGATAAGTTTTCTTAGGGAAAAAAAGTAAGACACAATATCAGAACGAGAGTCAGGATCAAAACCTCCCTGGCCTTTTCCACTCAGGACGTCTGGTAGTATCATCATTATCACAGCAGAAAATAATTTACTTCAAGTATTATTTCTAGCTCAGAAACCAAAAGGAAATATTCAGTGCCTGTGCCAGGTACACTCAGCTCCTGAATAGACTGAAGAACTATCTGAATGGATTTAATAACGTTTGACTTCTCTACATGGATCACATTAAAAGAGTATAAATAACCAGAGCAAAAACTGGAACAGAGATGGATTTATATTACTAATATTTTTAAATTTTTTTTCTGATGGGAAAATGGAAAAAAGTAGGGACTTAAAAATACCTTTTTTTCCTTGTGTTATGCTTTCTGTCAGATTTTGTACTATAGAGACCTAAAGAACGTTTTTTGGCAAAAGACCAAGCTAAATACGAAGTGGTGTAAGTTCCTAATAATGGAAAGAAAGTTGTGGTGGGAAAGTGTCTAGAGCAGATTTTGTAGACAGAAGGTCCCCAAATTGGCTGCAGAAACAATTCCTTTTTCAGAATGCCTTCCTCATTTTGAAAATATAAATAGCTCTAATTAAAAGCCCCAACCTTTTTCTTTTAGTATGAGTAGGAAGTGGAATTGTAAAAGATTGATTTTGGCCAGTATCGCTATAAAGTGGTGAAAACAATAATGACCTGTAAGGGAAACTGAAATTCAGTGGGGGCTGAATTTGTGGTTCTGGGTATCTTGAAAATACCTCTGCTTTTGTGAGAAACCTCTGCTAGACCTATGAAATCAGAGCCCTTCTGGATTTCAGGAACATTTGAACTAGAGAGAAAGGCCCTGACTGACAAACTCATGCTGAGAATAGCACTCCAAATATACAGCACCAGGATGCACTTCTGTGCATGGGGTCTTATGGGGATAATTCAATCAAAACCCACAAGTGCTCCACAATGAGGGAATCATATGCAAAATGCCAAAGGTAACTGGGGCTGTTGGATTCAGGCACTGTGAATTTTCAGTGGAAACTGAGTCTCCTTCAAGTTTGATATCAGGTGAAATATTGATACCTGATGGTAGAAATATCAGTAGAAGTGTGACTTTAGTATTGCAGCTTCCACATTGCTGACTTGTCAGTCATTTTTCAAGTGGCCTAAAGGAGACCTGCCTTATGAAGAAATGGTTATATTTTTTCACAGATCCAAACCTTTTATGTAGGTCTTCTGAACTTCTTTTCAGAAATCTCAGGAAGTATCTTGCTCTTTCTTGTCTAGATACAAGGACTATCAGAGCTTTTACGTTAATAAGACCCAGTAACTATGACAGCATTACACAATAGGCATCATTAGTGGGGAGAAGCTGGAACACGGAGATGGATTTTATCCGTCAGAAGTTTTATTGTTGTAAAATGTGATACAGATAGGAATATTTTTATGAGTCCCAGGGATACCACTTCTCCATCAGCATCATGAAAAGAAAAGAAGACTCTCAATTTTATTTTCAATTAGGTGGTAAAACATGACCAAGAAGCTCTTTGTGGGCTCCTGTGTATTAATCACCATCACAGAACTGCTATGTTAAAAGACACAGAGGACATAACGGACAATTGAGGTCTGGCAAGATTTCAGGGTAAACAAATCTGAACTGAAACCTTAGACTTCTTTGAACTCAGACCTGACCTTCTCCTAAGCTGCATTTACATCCAGAAATTATTCTCTTGGCTTATACACAGAAGGTCAAAGCTGTACTTCTAGGCATGGAACGCTGTGAACTCTGAGGCTCTGAAGTACTGACACACATCTGTATCACCTGGGAGGTTCAAATATTTTCTTGTAGAGTTTGATAGTTGTCAGCATTGTAGGCATGTCTCATCTGTTAGAGCTCTGAATAGTTTCAGAAGTTTTGCTTTCAATCTGTGTAGTCACTTAATTTTTAAAATTCCCCTCTGTTACTTCTGGTGTGTAGGAGACAATAATTTCCCAAATGGCTATTTTTTTCTCAGATGATGCAATCTGGAGAGGAATATTGTCTCTTTCTCACATGCTTTTACTTCGTTAGTAAAAATTTTATACATTCAGATCATAATGATATAGTAAATTCAAGAAATTACAAAATGCTCATAAAGTACAAGTGAAACATGACCACAGTACAAGAAAAACATTCCTGAAGTAAACCCAAGGTTTCTTATTTCTTTCAAGCTCACTTTTACAGCAATATTGCATAAATTACCTTACATTGCAACACAAAAGCAACAGAGCCAAGTCCAAAGTAAAGATGCAACAAACAAGTTTTTTCCATGTGTTGAGCTGGTCAAATGCAAGCCAGCTGCATGCTAGAAGCAATGGATGCATGGAAATTCTGTGTGAGCTAAGTTTGCTCTGAATTCTTCAGGCCAAAACAGCTTTAGAATTTAGACATTTTCTTTTTTCTTCCTTCTTTCTATTCAGGCAGGCAAGGGTTTAATAAACAGTTGAAACTCTGATGCAAAGTAAGTTTATACCGTTGTCCCAATACTAGTAAAAACCGCTCTGCTTCACCTCAAATGTCACTGTCCTGGGCTAAAAGTTATTACTCCAATTTCTGTATAATCAGAGATTGGTATTTTATCATAAATTGCATCAACAAAAAAGTACCCAGTGTTTAAAACAGTGCCTCATCTTTGCTTCTAAAAGTTAAAATATCTTCTACCATCCCACCATTCTCAGTCTTTCCTCAAACTGGAGATACATTCCCAAAATATATCACCTTAGCCAAAAAAAGCAATCAGATTAAATCCTGATATTGGGCAGAAATAATTTTCTGCATGACCTTGAGTTCAAAGCGCGGCCTGAATAGAAAGGGGAGTTTCCTGATTTTCTACACAACCTGGTAACTATACTTGGAAGGTCCCAAGAAATTGACTGGGAAGTTGGGTTGATTCTAGTCACAATATAACTAGAGTGGTATTTTTAGTGACCTGTTTATTTCTCAAAAATACCCCTAAAGAATAAATACCGGAAAACACTACTGGACCTCCACAGGTAAACAGAGAAGAGACAATTTCTAGTAAGGTTTAAGAAAATTTGCCTGAAACAGCTGTTCAGCCGGCACATCCAGCTGGCAGAATGATACAGCATAAGCTGTTGGTACTGATGTGGGTTAGTCTCAGTTATGAATAATCTCAGATTGGTGCCAGTAAAAGATTTATCACACCATGCTATGTCTTTTCCCCCTTCCAATCTGACCAAACACAGTGAAATCAAATCTAATCAGTAAATAACTTTAACCTCGGTAGGGTTTGTCATTAATTTGTGGTTTCTCATTTCCGACAACTCCATCAAGGCACAAAACTTCCCTTTTTGCAGACAGTCCACTGTTTACATGATAAACAGACTCCCTGCATTACCCTCCTGGACTTGAATAGCTCAAGCGTGAGAGCTTCAGTACATCCCACTTCCTTACCAGCCCCTTGAAAGCTCCTTGATGACAGTGCTTGGTGACCACAACAGGCAGTGAGTACTAATATTGCAGTACAGAGAATTTCCCCCCACCAATGATGCACAGCATTCAGTTTCTCCAGCTGTTCTTCTCATTCCTGGAAACCTGCTGGACAAAGCCACTGTGGAAGTAAATGACTTTCTTGGCACAGAGGTATCACCCACATCTCAAAAGAACTGACAAAAGAGGATGGGTCTCTTGCTCTGAGACTGACATCGCTGGGATAGAAAAATGCTTTAAAGTGTGTGTGTGTTACCTGGAATCTCACCAAAGGGAAGGACATTCCTCTGGGGGTTTAACTGGGACAATTGACTCCCTTCGAGCTGCTGGCATAGAGGGTGTGCCTGCAAAAAAAGACTTCATGCTAATGCTCACCCCTGCCTTGCTGTCTCTGATTTCCTGCGCCATTCTGGATTCACAAAATGATGGTTTGCCTCTGATAAGCACAACTCTTCTCTGAGTGGCAGCCTGCACCCCAAAGCACAGCAAGGTACCCAATCTACTAATTTTTCCTACTGGCACAGGGATGTCAGCCAGTGTCAACAGAGGATGGACATTTCTGTCTCTTTTTCTTTCCTTCTTAACCAGGTAAAACATTTCAGGCAATAGTCTCAGAAATCAGACTTCAACATTTACTTGCTATAAGATACATCACTTAGGCAATTTTGTCAGCTGTGGAAAAATACACTCAACCAAGTTGGTTTTTCACCCATGACTTGCTAAAGATAAGCACTACTGAGGAATGTATGAGCACCAGGAATAGCTCTATCCCATCAGTGGGTCTATGCCTCTATCCCACCAGTCCTGCCTATCCAATAAACCTCGTCAGATCATAGGTCTTTTAGTACCATCCTTCCAAATTTACTTCTGGGAATCAACTGACAAAAGCCATGAGGAAAACATCAAAATCTACCAGCAACTTTGATTATACTTGTAATTTTACTCCAGCACAGGATTTGCTGTCTACAAAATTAGGGGGTTGATACTGTATACACAATTTACCAAGTTAATTTTTATGTTCCTCCCAATTAATTAACTAAATAGTAAGAGCCAGGACCCAGTCTCAGATCCAGGGACACCATCTGTCACAACCTGGCTCAGTCCCATTGTGTAAGGTCACCAGTCTGCTGTGAGTGGGCTTAATCCATGGGGTCCCACCTGCTTCAAACCCAGACATTTCTGAGGCAAATGCCCTCCTCTTGCATTCCCTGGGGCCTCAGAGCTCCTACAACTCATTTCCAGGGAGGTGAAACCCTGCAGGACAGCCAGTCTCACCCCATGCTGCCCCAGGCTCATGCACACTTCATGGAAACTGATCTGGAGCTTCAGGGGAGCATTTCCACGCTTCCAATTTAACCTTCCCACCAGAACAACATGATGTGAAAGCAGGGATCAAAGTTAAAGTAGAAGAATGTCTGAACCACAGACATGGTACTCTCAAAAGGATTTAAAAATCATAGACTTCTGAAAAAGGGCAAAGTCCTGGCTTAGTTGCCCTTTCTTGTGAGTGCAAGGGCTGGGATGAGCCAATCCTTGTTTTCCATACACTCTCACACAAGACCTATCTGTGTTCAGCTGCTGCTGGCTGCAGTGTCCCTGCCAGGAGCCCTTGGCCTTTTTGTGTCCACTCTTCTGTGTTAAAAAAGTCCCTTGCAAAGGCCAGTACCTAGAATATGATCAGCATACTTAGCCCCAGTTTTGCATCATGATGGCTTCTTACAGCTGCTGCCAAGAAAGGCCACCAAGCATGCTTCTGGGGCAGAGGCTACCCTGCAAGCTGCTAGCATGATGCTTAGATGTGTGTCCAGGAAGATACATATAAAGTCATTCTACCTGACCCAAATGCACAGTGCTGTAGGAGAAGGATCGCCGTGAGGCACTGCCAGGAGGAGCAGAGTCATAGAGCAAGGGGGTCACTGAATATAAGGATCCCTCTTCCAAGCTGTACGACAATGTGCTCACAACCCAGTGATTAAAGATTGGCAGGGCAGAGCCCCAGCATTACAAAGCTGAAAGGAAGATCTCACTTTGATTTGTATATACTTGAGGTTTCAGACATGGGCTACAAATACTACAAGGGAATGCCTACAGATAAATGTATTTTCTGGATTGCACTCAGGGTACTTATTATTTTGTAAGATCAGCGTGGGGATCTTCATGCTGGTTTTGACATCATCTGAATTTTTGTATTTATTTCTGAAACCGGTTAACTGCCTGGAAGTGTTGTAGACAAAAAAACAATGAAATTATCAAGAGACTTGAAAGAATGTTTTGTGATGAGAAATTAAAAGCAAGTGTCTCACCTTCCTAGAGAAAAATAAATTCTTTAGAGAAAAGCAATTGCCTGCCTTCTAAGCTGTGCTGAATTGAAACATATATCTGAAATGCACATATTACATAAATGAGAATGATGGACATTATGAATATTGCACAATAAAAACTGTATTTTAATGAGTTTTTTTTACTATATCAAGAAAAATGCACAGCCTTTATGTGTAATTACCTAAACGGTAATTACGGATGTACATGTATGTGTACTGGCACACGCACATGTGTGTATTTTTAGCAACAGATTTGAAAAGTGAGAATACTAAATATGAAAAGGGACATTTAAAATGAATCAAGGAATAGAGGAATAGTGGAGAAAAACTTTCCTCAAAGTTAAAAAAAACCCCATACTTTTAATGTGTGTTAAATTGACAGATTTCACAGAACATTCTCAGTTGCAATTAACTCACAAGGTTCATCAAGTCCAACTCTTAAAGTGAGTGTCAAGTATGGGGACTGAACCCATGACCTTGGTGTTAATGTGAAATTAAAGATGGAAGATACAAATTTAGCTAGAGAAGCTGTATATTGTTCTGCCTGCCTTTAAATAGAAGCAAATAAAGGTATAAAATAGATTAAAAGTAATTAGGGACTTTAGGTGCTTTCTGATATGCCAAGTTTTACTCACCGTAACAGTGCCTAGAATGCTGAAAGTGACTTTCTTGCATTAAAAATAGGCCCTTTTCAGTGTCTCAAATTCAGCACCCCAAGGACACAGTTGGGAAAGTTAGACGAAGGACCAGATGTGTGAATTATCTAATTTTCATTGATACAAATGACAGTAAAGTGCCTAAAGAAGGAATGATGTGCCTCTTTGCTACAACCCAGTGTTTTAATGGATTCAACAGAGACTTAAAACTTGCGCCAAAGAGTTTACAGAAATTTTCAATCAAAATCTCCAACAGCCAATGAATAAATAAAAGACTCTACTGTCATTCAGCATGAGACTTATTTTTACATCACTGTAACACTTTTACACTTTCCAAAGGCTTAAGCTATACAACATTTCTCTCATCTGCTATTTAGGGATGAGCTGTGTGTGCAGTGTCATGTTTTAATTTAGGCAAGGTTTGGGAGTATGCTGACAGTCACAGTATGGTGGGGGAAAGAGCTGAAGAGAAAATGTCCATGTGGATCATTGTTTGATTTAGACAGGATTTGCTTTCAAGGCCAGAATGAACTTGGATGAAAACATAGACTATTCTTCAGCAGTCCACCATGGATTTGTATGTATGACTTGTTGGGAATTTTCCCCTCTGCTGTCAGTACAGAGGGCACTTGGACTTCTTCTTTCTATACTCAAGAATACAAATTTGCCTTTCTATACTCAAGAATAGAAATTTCATTGCCTTCAAGGATTTAAGAAAAAAATCCCATGGATTTCGAATGCTGAAATGAAGCAGAAACCTACTGCTGCTGGCTCCAATGCAAGTACATTGAGATGGCCCAAACAAAGCACAAGCCATACTTTTTTCCCCTTGTGACCTTACAATTTGAAAAACCTGGACAATCTTGCAGGTCATTAGCTTGGCAATCTCTCTGTTTCAACAACAGAAGCAGAGGGAGATGTGACTCATTTCTCTACCACAACTACCTCTGACAGTTGAAGACAAATTACTGACCAATTTCTGGGCCAGCAAGATACTTGTCTATAAACTCTGATATGTCAGGCTTGTGGAGAAAAGATGAAACCACCTCAGTCCTTCCACCACTTTTGCTCTTTTCCCTCAAGATTTTCCATCATAAAGTAAGGTGGAACAAACATCCAATTCTAAATTTATCAGCAATCAATAATTTTTTAGAAGCTAGGAGGAAAAAGGGAAAACTTTTATGTATACAAACAGCCATTGCATTTGAATTTCCTCTTCTTTTTTCTTTTTTTTTTTTTCAAGGCAGAAGCATGTTTCTTATTTATTTGAAAACATCCTGTTCAGATTTAAGATTTTCCGTGGTTAGTTGCTGTTCATTATTATCTGTTCTCAAACCAGTCAGGATGGGAACCATTTCTGATGGGCAACTAACAGGGAAAATAAAACAAATGACAAGAGAAGAAGTATGGGAATCTTTGCATGGCGTGGTTGATATTATGATCTGTAGTTGAAATGGGATAGGATATGGAAGGTCTACCGGCACTATTGAGAAAGGCAGCTAAGTAGCAGGACGTCTGCTGGGCAAATACATCCATGTGTTTTTTTCTGAACTGCTACTCATTACTGCACAGTTTAAAATGTGTGCATCATGAAATAATCTGGGTAACCTTATGGCCCAGCTGTTATAGATGGTGTGCCTTGTGCCTTTCCTTGATTCAATCATACAGATTTTTAATCATACATACATCATAACAGCAATTATTTTACTCCGCCTTTGGAAAGTATTTCTACATATGCGTTTCAAGTGTTCTTCAACATTTAGTTTAGCAAAATGTTCTTAATCCAACATCTAAAGTTAGTTTCCTAAAATTTGCAAAAAGCTCATTGCAAATACTATCTGGAAACCTTTTCTAAGTTAGTGGAACCAAAAGGATATGCAGAATAGTCTGGTTTCTGCTTCAGTAATGGTCACTTTTAGATCTTCAGCATATGTAGAGCCTCTTTAGGTTGGCGAGGCTCACTGTGCATAGTAGAGCATTACTGAAGAAGAAAGCTGAAGGAGTTACATTGCATTACCTTTTGGTTTTTGTACATATAAATCAACCCTAGATCATAAAACATAACCTGTAATAACAATCACAAATATTTAATAAATTTCTAACTAGTTTTAAAACCTGTTCAAATACTTTGTACCACCCACAAAAACATTTGTAATAAATTGCAAAGCAATAAAAATCACATAACACATAATTACTGGCAATATTGTATATTCCTTTTTTTTTTTTTTTTTTTTAGGAGAAGGAGCTGGGTAAAGAGAGGAAGAGGCTGGGAAGGAAAAAAAGAAACTTTTCAATTGTATTGCCTGAGGTAATCATAATATGAATTTTTAAATAATAAATTTCAGGCAGTGCTAAAAACAGACAAGGGCTTTTTCAAACAGCTCACCAGATCTTCTTCTGAATGAGTCATTACTGATCAGTTGTATTCTCTTAAAAAGGGATTTACAGCAAAAGAACCAAAACTTATTTCCATTGAAGTTAGTGGCAAACTCCCACTGACTTCAACAGAGGATTGACATGGCAGACTTTTTAGAGCCAGTAATGGAAACATTAGGAAAAGTGGTAGGGTTTTTTCCTAATAAATCTGCAAAGATTCTTTCAATTCTATTCCCATAGCTTTTGCCACATTTTATCATTCTTCTAGTTTGCACACAGGAATGAGGCATAAATGTGCAAACGGCTTAAATACATGCAAACACTAAATGCAAGTTTACATTTGCTCTAATATAAGCTCCTGATTTCTTATCTATTGCTTGTGGTGAATTTATAAGAGTTTTGTGTTAGTTTGTTTTGAAAGTTTATTGGCCACAGCAAAGCTATTCTTTTGTGATTCAAAAGCAGAAGAGGAAGCAAGGAAGAGACCAGCAAGAGAACAGAACACCTGCTTTCAGGTGAAAATATCAGCTTTTGTGCTTAAAGCAAGGACTGAGCTGATTGGAATGTAATGTTTGCAAAGCACTAGAAGTGTCTTAGAAGGATCAATCTTCGTTGGGTTTTCTTTGGGGTTTTTTGTGATGAAAATCCAGCAAGCCTAATTCCCACTGAAAGTTACAGGAACTTAGGAACTCGCACATCTATTGGAAAAAGACTCAAAGTCTTCTGAATACGTTAATGTGAACATTTATACATTTGAAGTAAACTACATATTCATTTTTTAAAAAAATTCAGCTACAAGCTCTACTTATGATTCTGGTTAATTCCTTGTCAAAATCAGATTTATTCTTTAATAAATTCTGATTATTTTTATTTACCAAACACACTACAAAGTACTAATTTTTTTTCAAGACTCTTGATTATTCTGATAAAAGGTACAATATAGGGGTGATGCAAAACACTGTAAGGATTTATGCACGCTCTGTTAGAGATGGTGCCTTTAGAACTGGATGCAGTGGAATGGGAGCTGCAAGACAGGGCTCAGTGCTTCTGGAAATGTTCTCACTGTCTCTAACCTGGGTTCTGTTCTGCCCAGGGTTCTCTGGGATTTAAGCAAACCAGAGTGAATCATGCTTAATTTTTTAAGTATGTATAAGGTGCTTTATCTAGGGACATTTTTTTATATCTATCTAGATAGATATAAAAAATGTCCCAAAAACTGGCCTACACACACACATACACACACATACCCACAAATTTAAGATGTTTCTAAACTATTGTCTTGAAAGATCTTTTTGCTGGGTTGGTTCTCTTACAAATGGGATCTGAGAAGGAGCTTCTGGTACTGTGGTACATATTTGCAGGCCCAGTCCTGAATATGCTTCTTGGCTCTGAATTCACAAATGGCATTCAGCCCTTGGGGTGTGGCGATATTACCGAGTGGAACAGAAAAAGGCACGAAGTAAGACCAGGTACTGAACCTTGACATGAATGCCCTTGTCCCTGGCAGATATCTGAGTATCTCTGTGGCTCTTAGAAAGACTTCCACTTGCTTTGGAGAGTAAACTGACAGCTCATTTGAAGGGAAGCAAACTGTCTTTACTCCCTAAGAATAGGATTAAAAAGAACTCAGAATGTGGAACTTTGCAGTTTCCTATCTCCTTCTTCTTCCCAACTTGGGTATTTTCGTCTTTAAACCAATGCTTTGAAAAATGCAGTAAAAAAAAAAAAAGTAAAGCATACAATTAGAAAACCATTTATTTCGATACTGTTGAAATGCTTTTCCTGTCTCTAATTTAAAGTCCTGCAGGTGAAATATGCAAGAAAAACAAATTGGGGCATTTCCACAGGCAGTCACAAGATCAAGTAAGACAAATTGTGGATGAAGGGAGGAGCTGCCTGTGCCAACTGCAGCAGCTGAGTTTGAAAGTTACATTCTTCCACCAAGTACTTTTCCCATTGTTAACATGTGTATCAAGGCATTGGGGGATGATATGCATGCACTGCACACAGACAGTCACGGGATTAAGCAGAGCCACTCACATCATAAATTAGCCTCAGTGTTAATCACACAAACCTGGCATGCAAAGAAATTATAAGTATTGGCCTCAGCATAAGGGTTACATTTGTCTTCTAATAAAAATTATATGCATACATGGGACATTACTTATAGATCATTCTGAGATTAGCAATGAGCAAGCAGCGGGTTGACAGTGTGGTGAAATAAAGCAAAAAAACCCTCTGCTGAATGGTATTAATAAAAACATGGAACCAAATTTTTAACAGACAGACAGAGGAAGCAAACTGGAATTTAGTGTACACTTGAGATGCAAGATTAATGCTCCCAGAGCAAAAACATTGAGTCCAAATGTCTAAGATAGTGAAGGCATATTTAGACACCTAAACCAAAATGGCTGGATCTGCTGTGTCACTGAGCACCTGCTCTTCCCAGTGAAATCAGTGGGTTTAATGATATAGCTCTAGTAGCACAGGTTTGAAATTTGTGGTCATGAAATGGAATAAAAAATGGGGAGAGCAAAACCTGCGCCAGCAGATGCACTAGTGTTTGCCATTATAGTGTCCTGCAGATGTTACAGAGACAAAAGCAATTTTCCAGGATAGATGATCTATTCAATATATATACAATTAAAGTAATGGGAAACAAAATGAGAAATGGGGTCATGCTCATCTGCTCTTTTGAAGATGTTTTTTCCATAGAAAGAAGCAGCTGAATGCAACTGTCGTTTAGTTACATCAAAACAACATAGCATATGTGAGCGAGGGAATCCTGGCACATCAATTGGCAGGGTAGCTGGTAATGTGCTGTGTGCTGGACACTGTTGCCTGTCTTTCTCTTCACCTCCCACCTTCCCCCCCCACCGTACTTTTCACTTCTTAATAGGAAAAGTGAACTCAAGAGAAGGCTTCCAGAACACAAATAAGAATGGAAGGTAGAGGGGTGGGATGTCTACAACAGATTTTGTACCACTGGGTATGGAAAGATGAGCAAGTCACTGCAGAGTAAGCCAGTATGTTGCAGTGACAGCACACAAGCTGCTCTATAGTAATAATCCTTATGCACCCTGCAGGACACTGCAATAAATGCAAAATGCTTCAGCTCTCAGAGGACTTGGATACTAAGCACACTCTATCTTCAGGGGTCTAACCTACACTGAAATCCATGGGAATCTGGCACATGAGTGCTTTTGTAAACATTACTAGCTGTCCACCTGCAACTTTCTGTATGTGAATTCCTTTGAAAAACCTGACCTTGGAGCGCAGGAAGGTAATGAACCATTTTCATACTTGTTTCATTTGATCCATGTAACGCATGTAGGCCATTAGGAGAACTATTAACTCGCTTGCCACTGTGGGAGTTTCTGGTCCTTATGGCCTCTGCTGCTGGGGGAAAAGCAGGCAACTCCTGGGGCAGGTGAAAAGGATCAGCATCCCATTGCATTTGGCAATATGGCTCTTCTGCATCCACCTGCATTAAGTCTTTCTGCCAAAATATGAGCCCTATTTTTCTCCTGGTCCAGTTACATCTCCCAAAGCGCACGTGGACGGCTAATATAGTAGACTGGAATTTCCTCAAGTTCAGCCCTGAAATCAATATGCTCCAGTCGCACCTAAAGGGGCCATATTTTCCAAGTTGAGCAACTCTGGCTGAGGTCAGGGGACTGCAAGTTCATCCAACAGAAACTTTGGGAAGTGAATCTCTGAGAGAGATTCATGGGTTCAACCCTCCTCCTTTCGCAGTAGGACCACTGGGATGGGAACTGGGGATCCCTGATTCTCTATGGAATCAGCTCTTTGCTGTTTTCTCTTGCTCTTTTTCCCATACAAGAGCACTGGTGCTTGCCTTAAGCCCTCCCTTTCCAGCAGTGGGGAATACCTGGTGAAACTAGAGACACACCAGCGCAGATGAGATGACTGGCCCACACAATTTTCAGGCAGTATCTAAGGGAACTCTCATGAACAAAATTACAGACTTTTGGGTCCTTATTGAGGAATGACAAATCAGAAGAGCAGTTGGCATGGGAGGATTCAGAAGTCTGAAATCAGTGTATTTCCTACTGCAAATAGAGTTTGTCATGACATCGTGCCTCACCCAGCTCTGACACTGCCCTCTCAGATTAACACCCCATGCCACATATAATAAAAACAGTGAAAGTTGCATCAATTAGAGGCTTCATAGGTATTAAAACAACTAGCACTTATCATTTCCAGTCTGACACAGCACCACAGGACATTGAAAAACGTGAGCTTAAAATTTATTCATTACTTTATATTTTTGGCGCATTATTAAATTTGTATTGGCTCTTATGTATTTAAACTCCATTATTTACAGCTCCAGTTTAAACCTTTGGATTAAACATGTAGAAATAACAAAAAATGGATGTTGAGAAGATAGTAAACCCACTAAAATAATCAGCTTTGCACTGAGGATCCTTTAATTTCTCTTTTAAAAATATGAAGTAAGCTTTTACACGTACCAAAAAAGATGATGCATAGATTATTTAAACCTGAACCTTACTGCTAAATGCACCTGTGGTCACAAAATGCTTCATTTAATTTGATGGTTTCAGAAGCCTAAGTACAAGGAGATGGTAGCTGGTTAAAGGCATTTTAGCCTTTCCAGTTACCAGAGGAATTTTCTCTCTAAGCATTTTGGCACAGATAAGGAAAAAACACTCCTGTCTCCCATCTCTTAAGCCTGCACTTTAGCCACACATCCACTCCCTCCCTATCTATGTGAAAGCTGGAAGACCACAGTGTCTGGCAAAATATTTAATGATAATAATACTAAAACATTTCCCACTGACTGAGGGAACTACAGAAGTAACATATAGTGTGTGTAGGCCTCTGTCCAGGAATAATAAACTATAGGTTTCAGTCTGATGGTGAAAAAGAGCTCAGATAGCAGTGAAACAAATACATTTATCCTTATAAGACTGAAAGATAGCTGTGCTGGGCCAAATATTAAGTGATAATTACTAAGGATAAGCAAACCCTGTGGAGCCAGAGGTTTTGTAAGCAGCTCAGGCTTTTAATGTGTTTTGGAGTTAGTAGAGTTTTATAAAATCCTAAGCTTAGGGGAAAAAAATTTGGGGAGGGTTGGAAAACTCATAACTTTCCTTTTTCTGTTCCTACTCCACTGCTTCTGTTGGAATAACAGTAATGGTCACGTAGGTCCAACAAGGAGAGTAAACATTCTGGTGTTCACCCCCAGCCTCAAAATCCTGGGCACCCTGCAGGACACTGAGGCTGATACACTGCATCTTGAATACCCAAGCAGATAGAGGAAGTGCTCTTCCCTCAACTGAAAGGGGAGATTAACCAGAAAACCTCAAGCCTCTCAATGTTTTTTTTGCATCCATTATGATAGTTGACGTTTCTTTCTCAAGGTCTCTCTCACCATCTGCAACTGGTTTATTACCTAGAAATCTTCTTATTCTTTTAGAAAAAAGAAAGAAATGATAAAGAAATGTAACAAAAATCTAGATGTCATGCCTTCTGAAAGGATCTGTCCTGAGTCATGTCTTCTCCACTCAAAAGGTTTGCAATGATGTACCACAAATTTGCATAAAATTATGATGCTACCTATAAGCACATCAGAAAAACAATCTCTGAGCCCTTGCTGGGCTTTCTGAGCCCCATGCAGGAAAAGAAAAAAACAAGAGCAGAAGTGCAGAAGTTGTGCTGGCAGCAGCAGCAGCAGCTGGGAGCAGGGAGTTACTGCTGTATGGAGATATCCAGCTGTCTAAGCAGACAGCTCCACCATGCCAGCTGCTTTGCCCTCACCCACTGTTACCTAGCTTCACCTCTCCTCATTTGAGGCCACACCTGCCAACCTCACTGCTGTTACTGCAGCTTCATTGCACAGTGGCAAGACCTTAACTGAGGGGGGAAATGGTCAGTAGAGTCATTGCAAAAATGCACATTTTTAAGAGGTAATTTGGACAGCTGCAAAAAATAAGTCATGTAAATCATCACATGGGGAGATACACAGGCCTTTATCCTTCCAAAATCTCTTGTCTTCATTTGCTGTGGAAAAAAAGCAGCCTAGTTCTGCAAGTGGATGCCTTTTTATTTGTCTGCCCAGAGAGAAAAAAAAATGAAAGAAACCCAGGCTTGCTGTGCTACATAGACAACTTTGCCACCCAGTCTTAAATTCAGCCACAGCAAAGGCGCAAAGGCAGGGTGTTAGAAAACAGCAAAACTCAAGGTATATCTATCACCATAAGAAAATGCAGATTGACTTTGCTCTGAAGCAACCAAGTCCCTATTTTTGAAGGAGACTGCATTCTCAAAGAGCCTAACAAGAAAGTCCCATACTATTGGCATGGCCAGAAACACTTTGCTCAGAGCTGCAGCTGAATATTTTGGCATCTGTACTCCTTTCAGCAGTAAACATCCTCCATTACACTGCACACAGTTTATATTCCTGGGCAGCAGTGGCTGCAGTGGCTGCAGTGGCAGCAGCACAGCAGCCAGGACTTGGGCATAATACTTTACTCCACTTCCTTTATTTTCACTGGCCTTGCCCTGCTCCACTACCCAAAAATGAAATGACTAGGAGTTAGTGACTCTCGAAAACACACCTCTCAAAGCAGATGAATGTAGCAACTTTCTTGTAAGGGAGAGGACAAGCTGCCATTACTTCTTCCATTCAGAAATGAAGAAACATGAAGACTACACTTTATGTCCACAGAAGAATTGGTTCCTAAGAGAATAAGAAGAATGGGGAACCTTTGCAGAAGTTGTAGGCTGCAATTGTAAGAAGTGGGTTCCACTGATAATATGGAATTTTATCCCTCTTCATACCTCAGCCAGAGAGAAGAGTGATTGGCCACTGCTAGGAATTCATACATTGTTAATTCAGGACTTCCTTCTCTTCACAGCAGCACAAATTGGCATTTTGCCTCCTTTAAAGGGAAAACAAATCTAATCCTTTTGGAGTTCTGTTCCTCATTTCAAAAGTGTGTGAGTGGGTTTGAAATGAAACAAAATATGTCCACCTCTTCTTAGTAATGCCACATTAGTGGAGCTGATTGAAGGAAGGAGTGATTGGAAGGCACATTACATGAACTATGCACAGACTGCATGAAACAAACGTCTCTCTGTAAAAAAATGCAGCTCAGGGACCAGTGAATTGAGCATAGTCCCCTGAAACACCAGGCCAAGTACCTCATTACAGTATTGCTGTTTTCTAAGGAACTAAAAGATGCCTTTATCAGAGAGTATATGTTGGAGTCTGCCAGTCTGAATTTTACTTGAATTTTTACAAATTGGGTGTAGTGGTGCTTGAATCAATGATCGCACGTCAGCAGAAATGAAATACTAGTCAGAACTAGATTCTAGAAGTACACTCTCCACCACTCTTTTTTTTGTTGTTGTTTCCCCTTGCACTTCCCCACTGTCGTGGGCTGAATCAGAGAACTCAGATAAATGGAATCTTGTCACTGAAAAAAATAGCTGAAAATGGCTTCTGCTGAGCTGGATTAGCCATGGGAAAATAGCCATGAAAACCAAATAACAATCAGGGAATTTGGAAGCAAAATTCTCCTATCTGAGGTCTTAACATAATCTGAAAAGGGTGCAATCCATACCAATAATTGTGTAAATTGCTTGAATCTTCCTTTAGTGATGCAGCAATGTAGATGGAGTGTGAACTAGAGAAGAAAGTCTGGAGGAGGCACCAGTCTGTTTGTATTATGTAGTCATAGCTGGAGTTGACTTGCAGCATCTGTGAATAGGCTTCTCCTAATAAAGAGCCTCTCTAATACAAGGATAATGAAATTTTGCCATTTTATTAGCTAGGATAGAAATGATGGGGGGGTGATGCTCACGCTGGAGAAAGGTGCATATTTTAGAAGAGAACAAGGCAGCACTTCTGAAGAGAAGCAATATGACTCACTCCACAGGAAAGCTGGACTTCTAGACAAATAGAATTGCATAATCATTAAAGCAGTACAAAGGAAAAATGGATCCAGAACACTGAAATGACTGTAAGGATTAATAAGGCAAAGATTTGTCTCTTTCTCATATCCCATGCTTTGGCTGGGAAATAGAGGAATAATAATTGTCATGATTGTAGGCAAAAGGATACTGTGGATAGGTATTGGGTTTGGGATGAAGGCTGGGAAAGCATTTTACCTGGAATTAAGAGTGTAAGTTAAGATATGTGAGTTACACAATGGAGAGTTCTGGTATCCACATGTAACTCTGCAGATAAAAAAGATTCTTTAATAAGAAACAGCCTTATTGGTGAAACATGTGATTTCAGTTTGCAGGAGAAAATATCAAGAGAATCATCTTCAACCCTGGGGAAATGCATGCACATGTCAATAGCACAGGAGCTGTCCAAGGGAAAATCAGAGCAGTGACAGCCATTAGTGTGCAGAAAAAGCAGATAGATCCAAGATAAAGAAGCCAATGACTCAGGACATAGCCAGACTGAAAATCATGGCTCGGCATACATACTGTGGGAAGAATATGAAAGGCAGAAATTAACATTCTCAGCCACTGAATACAAGTGTAGGGTGTAGCAAATCTTTCCCAGCATGCAGACAGCTGAGAAGGAAGAACAGTTTTCAGCAGATGAAGAGATTGTAAGGGCACTGGAAGTGTCAGGATTTAAGGAAAGATCAGGAAAACTAGCATTAAGGTTGGTGAGCGCACTAAGATTTGTAAGAGAGCTCAGTTTCATTGCCAGATCCGGCAAGACTCACAGAGCTAGTGGAAAGCTTGGGAGATAATGGGTAGAAAAGCTACAGTACAGTTTCAGGAGAGGATTAGAGATGTGAAAAGTAGAGATACAAGAGTATCACTATTGATACATCCTTCAAGACTAGAAGGAACAGAGCCAGGAAGGGTGAAAGATCAAGATTATTACTGAGGCCCTTTAGTTTTGGCCATAACTACAGTATCAGCTTGAACTTCAAAATGACAGTGTCTGAGAAGCTGTGCTCAATCCTTTATTGTCTTTCATTGAAAAGTGAATTGCAGTTAATATCCCAGGTTCAAGGGCCACATTAAACTCAGGATTAGGATCTGGGACTGGCCTGTTTGATTTGTTCCTTGACTGTGAGCTCAGCTTGGTAAGGAAATTGATTTGATACGATGAGTGGAAGAAAGCAGCTTGAAACTATGTCTGGATCTTTGGCTGTTTCAGATCAGTGATCACAGTTGACAAAGATGTGTAGAGCTTGGACTTAGGAACATGAATTGTCCTTAGATGACCAAACTAACATTCCTCATGGCTCTGCAAATGGCCATAGGGAGATGCCTAGAGAATAACACAGAGTAAGCCTAATAATATTCAGCCATGAATTTCATTTTTGTGGTCTCACCTCATCTTGAGCACATGTAAACAGTATCCACAGGTCATCCAGCAAAGGATTATGTGCCTTAGTTATCCAGTGTGGAAAGAACCAACTCCCTTGGCTTTCTGAAACATGCCTCTCTGATTTCATTCGATTGCACTAGGTTTGTGTTGAATGAAACAGTGAACAAATGATCACTATAGATCCTTTCCATTCTGCCAAAGATTTTATAAATCCTTATCATAGTGTCGTGGTTTGAGAGGAAGTGAGTTTTTTGGGATGCTGTGGTCAAGCCAATAGGTGCTCAGATTTGAATATTGGCACCTGGTGTGGATGGTGAGGACATGGGTATGCCTCTGAGAACACAGGGGGGTTAAAAGCTGAGAACTCCCAGGGGGAAGCTCTCTTGGGTTCCATCCCTGAAAGAGAGAAAGATCAGATCTCCCCTGCCCGGCTCAGAGCTGGGCGGGGGAGGGGAAGCCATGCGCCAGGTGAGGTAGGCCAGGCCTGGGACAGAGAAGGGAGGTGAAGGCCCCAGCAGGATGGAAGGGTGGAAGAACTCTGAGAGACATGGGGCAGCCGCCGAGAGAGAGAGAGAGAGAGAGAGAGAGAGAGAGAGAGAGGGAGAGAGAGAGAGAGAGAGCTGGTGTCTGTGCCTGTGCCACCTTGAAATTTGATAGCACGGCCGGCAGGGCAGCCATGGGAGTTCTGGACAGGCAGAGCCTGAGACTTTTAGCCCTTTTCTTGGATGATGGAAACCTTGCAAATGCTGATTCCTCCTGGAGTTAAATGAGAAGAGAGATAGAGATGAGATAAGAAGAAATGAGCCACGAGAAAAGTTGAGAAGAATTCTAGTTGGGAGGAGATGATGGAGTGGCTTTTGTCTGGACTTTTCTTGTAAAGCCATGGACAGAACCATTTTTTCCTGTGATGCAGAGACTGCATTTAAGAGGGAGGCAATGGCTTGGAGCCAAGAGAGTGCAGTGATGTGATGTGAAGGAGTGCGTGAACAGAGACAATGGGTGAGGAGGGTGGTGGTGGTGCCCTCCATCTTCAGGGAAGAAGAAGAAGATCTCTGTTCTCAAGATCCCTCGGCCCCAGGGGGTGAAATCTGGGGGGGACAGGTGTCCCAAAAGTGAGAGACTGTGTTCTTTTTGGAACTGGGCAAAGCACCCTTTAAAAAGGAGAACCCTAGGAGCAGCTCTGGTCCATGCGCAGTGGTGAGAGCACTGGGCATGGAAGGAAGATGTCACGATGGCAAAATGATCTCCGGGCGGTGCCACACGTGACATGGAAACACAAGAGGTTTCAATTGTGCTTCCAGGGGAAGCCTATGGTACAAGAGGGACTCCTCTCTCCTTGATGAACTGAGAATTGATTATCTAAAGGGTGGTGATGGACTGAGAGTTGGTGATCTGAGGGGTGGACGTATTGGAAATTTGGTGGGGAGGAGGAAGAATGTTTTTGGAAGGTTTTCATATTGAGTTCTGTGTGTTTCTCTTTATATATAGTTGTAGGTTAATAAAGCTTTTCCCCTTTTATTCCTAAGCTGGAGCCTGCTTTGCTCTATTTCTGATGACATCTCACAGCAGACACCAGGGAGAAGGTATTTTCATGGGGGCACTGGCATTGCACCATGGTTTGACCATGACATACTGTCCCTATACTTTCTCCTTTCCAGAACAAAATGCCTAACTTACTTTTGACTGGGCCTTGTACGGCCCAGTTCTTTTACATTTTTATTCATAAGCCTACACTCAGTATCAAATTGAGTAAGAGATCTTCAGCTTTCCAAAAGGAAAGGAAGAGTTAGGTTGAGTCTGGTTTAGAATAAGAGGATAATGTGTTATTGCAGCCGCTAGGCACCCCTCATGCCACCCTGAGACCCAAGGCAGAGAAACAAAGAAAACCCTTGGCAATGACAACCTCTATTCTTGTGAACTTTTCAGACCTAAATCTCAAAGCCAGACTTCCAGGGAGCTCCCAATGAGTTTCCACACTTCCTGCTGCCAGGGGACAGGGGAAATAGAGGTGTGTTTGGGCATCTTATAGCAAAGGACAATAACAAGAATAAAATGGTGTAATCTGGACAAGGAATTAATTTGTGACTGCCTGAAAAAATGGTCTCCCATAACAACAGATCAAACTAGGAACTAGCTAGGAAGGATATCTTTACTCCCTACTGTATGCTCAAGGAACAGCTGCAGCAGCCACCTACATGTTTCTCCCTATAAAAATCAGCCCTGGTAGGGATTTCTACTTAGCCAGACGTGTGCCTATGGGTTGCTTTGTTAAACTTTATTTCCTTCTCCTGGCCGCTCTCCTGCTGCTTTGCCCGAGCACTTGTGGGGATGCCTAGGGACAACAAGACAGAGTAGCAGCATAGCCAGTGTGTTTCTGGCAAGAGTTGGGATTAGGAAGCAAGGATCTGCTTTCCTTCTTGAATCTTGGATTTTCAAAAAAACAGATGAAGGATACAGCTTAAAAATGTGAGTTTGCCATGTAAAATTCAATACACTTGCATTGTAAACTGTGTTGGATCACTGCCTTGAGGCTAGGGTTTGGGTAAACTCAAGGGCTGCTATTTAGTACAAGGAAAACTAGAATGAAACACAAGCCTTAATCTTGCAGGTGCTGGTAAAGAAAGGTAAAGAAAAGAGTTGTTACTGTGGAGAAAGGATGTGTGACTGAGTTTTCCTGCCTACCCTCCTACTGAGCTTAGCATGAATAGTCTAGTTAGGAACACTCTTAAAGAAAAGAAAACCGATAGAACTAGTTCTTAATATAAAACCTTGGATTTTCAAATAACTGTTTTTGAGTTAGAAGCATCTCTTTCAGGTGCTCAGGATTTGTAGGACAAGAAAAGAAGAAATATAAATTGAGGTTCATTTCTCAGTTTTGCAAGTCTTGCTATGATAAAGATGGAGTGATGTAGTTAACAGGACGAATTAGTTCACAACTAACTAATTTTTTCTCTAATAGTTTGTGATTTCTGTTTCAGGACATATGGTTAGGTATATTGATAGAATTTCTTTCAGAAAAGAAGGGAAAATATTACTCTAGAATCTTACAAGTTTTGTCAGAGTCAGGTGCTCATTTGACAGAAATTGTGTAAATTTTCTTTCTACAAGGAGGCAAACCCTTTCAAGGTTGAAGCTGAGGAAAAGAAAGTATCTAAACAGTTTTATGCTCCTGTCCTGAAAATCATAACAAGTAAGCTGAAGGACACAACTAGAAGAAAAAAAAAAAAAGTGATGAGTAATTCCAGCACTTCAAGAACCTGTCTTTTGGAGCAGAAGCAAGGTGGGGAAGAAGAAGTCTAGAATTTCAGGGACTTTCTTCCGGGAAATAGCCAACAGGACCTACATGAGCTAAGCAGCCTCCAGGTCAAATAGTTTATGATTAATTTTATGGTTCACATGAGTTGCAGATTGTTTGTTTTAATCTAGTCCCATCTGATGAGGCATAAAAAATTTGTCATAACTTCTTTCTTCCTGCTAACTTCAATCAACATCTTACTGTCTTAGTGGCTGTAAGATTCATGAACAAATCTAGCTTCACAGTTTTCACTGCCTAAACCCTACCCTAAAGGAGAGGCCTGAAGCCCATGGCAAGAATCACACTCATCACAGAATCACAGAATCACAGGGTAAGGTTGGAAGGAACCACAGTGGGTCATCTAGTCTAAACTTCCTACTCAAGTAGGGTCATCATCCTAGAGCACATTGCTCAGAATTGTGTCCAGATGGTTCTTGAATATCTCCAGCGAGGAGGACTCCACAACCTCTCTGGGCAATCTGTTCCCGTGCATGGTCACTGCACAGTAAAGAAGTTCTCCCTCGTGTTCAGGTGGAGTTTCTTGTGCATCAGCTTCTAACCATTGCCTCTTGTCCTATTGCTTTGCACTATCAAGAGGATCCTGAATTCATCCTCATGACACCCCAACTTCAGGTACTGATAGACATTGATAAGGTTCCCTCTCAGTCATCTTTCTTGAGGCTGAACAGGCCCAGCTCCCTCAGCCTTTCCTTGTAAGACAGATGCTCCAGTCACTAATATTTATACCCCTCTCCTGGATTGACTCCAGGAGCTCCATGTCTCTCATGTGCTGAAGAGCCCAGAACTGGACACAGCACTCCAGATGTGGCCTCATCTGGGCTGAGTAGAGGGGCAGGATCACCTCCAACAACCTGCTGGCCATGCTCTTCCTAATGCACCCGAGGAGACCACTGGCTGCCTTGGCCACTGGTATGGGCTCGCTGCAGGCTCATGGACAGCTGGTTGTTCAACAGGACCCACAGAGCTGCTTTCCAGCAGTTTGGCTCCCAGACTGTAGTGGTGCAGGAGGTTATTCTTCCCCAGGTGCAGGACCCTGCATTGTCTTTTGCTGAACTTCATTAAGTTTCCCTGCCATCTCTCCAGCCTGTCCAGGTCTTGATGAATGTCAGCACAGCTCTCTGTTGTATCAGCCACTTGTCCCAGTTTTGGGTCATCATTGATGAACAAGTTAAACAATAATGGACAAAATGGGAGTCAGTACTGAAGAGGATACAGAGGATAGCAAAATATTTTTTAAGGAATCCCAGTACATAAAATGTCTATTTTTCTCTGGATCTGTTCCCAGCATAGTATGTTTGATTCAATTAAAAGCAGGATTCCTGTGACTGAGAACAAGCTGCACCTGCAGTGTCGTCCATGCTCACCCAAGGCCAGCACTGTGGCAGACCAAGAAGTGCCCATTCCTCTGCTGCCAGCTGAACTCAGCTGATTACCTTGATCAGAGTGTCACTGATACACAAATTCATTTTTGCAAGGACTCCCTGGAGCTGTGCTCCTCCTCTGGAAAGAGAGGCTTAAAACATCCCAAACCCATAGTCTTTTCCTCAAAAAAAGTCAACACCGCATGCACCTTTCCCTTATTCTCAGTTCCCAGCTTCCAAGGTGCAAGGTCTCAGCTAAGTTGAAGTGCGCTTTGATGGCAGTTTCTTCCTTGGTTGCTATTCTTCAAACTGGAATGGATGTAAAGAGTGATAACAAGAACCTGAACATAGCTGAAGAGCTTTCACTGCCTCCTCAGTGCCAGAACTCTGCCTGCAAGCCTTCCAGCACATGAGGCTTTAACCTCCCCTCTATGGAGACTGGTATTTATCTCCATGTTTTATGAGGAGGAAAAAAATTAATATTATGGAACTTACTTTTTTTCATTTTTTGGTATTGAACTTGACAGGTAGCAAAGTACTCTGTTAATTCTGGGCAAGTAGAATTTTCCTGTGAAGTCTAGCCACAAATCTTCTCAATTTCTGCAGTTACTTGTAAACCTAAACTGAATTCTAGCATACAGGAAAACTTATATTCAAACCCAAACGAGGTGTCTGTTCCTCTTGCCAGCACAGGGAAACTGCTGAGTTAGATTTAGCATTGAGAGCAGCACAGATGGAATATTTTAGATTGTCATTGTCTGCTAGGCATTATTACAGGATGGAAGATTTGCCATGCTCAAAGATCAAACACTAGAGAAAGCACCCGAAGAGTCTTTACTTGTTTTGGCCTCTATACTAATATCAAGACAAAAGTAGCATTTGGAATAGGGAAAGTTTCCAAGCAGGAGACACTATGAGAGAATCTTTTTATTATTATTTTGCAAGTCCTCCAGATTAAAGATGGTGGAAGCTTAGTGAGATCATGTTGTTTAGTATTCTCAGTCACTTGGAAACAGTGTAGATTAGGCCTAGGGTTTTGAAGCCAAACTGTTCTTCTGTACACTGCAAGGCTGGAAAAGATTGTTTCTATCTAGGTACTTGAATAAGGACAATGTCAACATTAGGTATTTCAGGTTAGATTTTTCAGGCCAATACTTTCAGATCTAAAGAATAAGGCAGCATCTGCCTCAGCTGCCTCTACACATTCTCTTTGTTTCCAGCCCTGGATGATTCTTGCTCCAGATCTTTTCTTCACCTCATTGAAGAGGAAATGATTTGGTTGTAAAGAAAATTCATAAGTTCCCCATTTTCTACACCCAGATCTACTACTAACTGTAACCTGACAATTTATCAAAGCCACTAAGCTGTGACTAAGCATTCCTGCCAACTAGTTTCAGTTGCACTTCTAACCTTAATAAGATCAGAAATTATCCTTACAAATTCAGACTTGCTATCCATGGGCTAGCATGGAAATTTACAGCAGGTAACTGTAAGTCATTATTTTTCACTTTCTGATGTCATCTACATCAAGTCTAACCAATTGTACCACAGATTAAAGAAACGTTAATTCAGGACTAGATATTGGGGGTTTGGCTACATTAAATGTTGGGGTTCAGATTACTTTTGGGATGGCAAGGACTAGGGAGGTAGCTTTATTTTTAGGTACTTCATGACCTGCAGGACTAGCAGCTAGACCAACAGAGACAAATGGCTTGTGATTAATTCTCTTGCTTTTAGGGGTCTCTGGACTATTAACTCTAATTTTAAGGTTAGGGTTCAGAAGATCTGGGTCATCAGAGCTAGATTTATTGCTGGATTCTGCAAAGCCCAGAGGGCTAGAATGATGGCTTGAACAAGAATGAGCAAATGATTTGTGGTTTGGGGCAGTTAGGCATGAGTAGGCCATGGGAATAATGTAGCAAACGGTTCGCACAGATGCCAATTTTGGCCTCAGCAAAGATTTGGACTGGTAGCAAGCAAATTATAAGTTCAAGTGTATTTTATATTTATTTGACCTATCACCAAAAAAGGTTTTTATGAGTGTATTAGATTAACAAACTTACCAGGCTTACTTCCAGTCTGTTGGAAATGCAACGCTGTTAAGTAAGTAATATAAGACAGTTAATTTACCAGTTCACTAATTATTATTCAGTGCAAATTATCAGGAAGAAAGCCATATAAACAAGAGCATTTTTGAATGCAAATCTTGGTGTCTCCAACAGGCCAAACTAACTAGGAGCAGGTCAGCACAAATCATGCAACTAAATCAGATATTTTTTTCTCAGTTTGAATCAAAAACAAGAATAATTACCTTGTTCAATATTCTCCAGCATAGAAAGCCACATTTCAAGAAGACACAAAACCTGCAGAAGCCAGCAATTACTCTCGCTGTGCAGCGCAAAATCTAACCGTGATAAAGTCACCAACAGTAGTTCTATGAATTACATTAACCATTACAGCCAAAACTCATTTGACATTAACCATTTACAGTACAAAATGAATCAGTGCTTTAGTAATCAAGAAAAAGCCTTCAATGAAAGACGTAAGGATGCTACACTGTTGAATCCTGAAAAGATTTTCTCTATCCCATTAAGGCACAGGGTTACTAGCAAAATTGCTTTGGGCAAAAGGGCTCAGTGTCCTTGTTGTCAGTGTTGGCTTGAGCTGCTGAGCATATTGCCCTGTCACTTGGCTATGTGCCATCGCATTTGACATTTATCTTTAGTCTCAATTTTATTGTCACAAATGTAGCTACCCAAGTTTTCTGATGAGAACTTAACCTGTCACTAACTAGAGAGGAACGTCAAGCATGTTGTTCACCACAATCTTGTTGCAGTAACCAAAGAGAAAAAAAACTGGATAGCCAGTGAATTACATAACAGTCACAGCCAATTCCCAAGGAAGTACCAAGAGTTTAATGTATCTAAATGCAGACAAGAGGAAGCCAGACACTTTCTGATCTCTGAGAGATACTGGTCAGACCTGAGAAAGAGAGAGAAAAAAGCCATGTCTAGATCAGGAGATGAGAGGGGAAATCCACCAATTAAATGCCTGCCTTTTGGTTTTCTGGCTCTTGCTTCCACTAAGCTCTGCCTTAGACAATCAACATACAAAGATACCAGGTCCCAAATGGACCTAGACAAAGAGCAGGGATATCCTGAAGTGCCTTAGTCTGTGGGGCAGAGAAGGCAGCACCTTTGAGATGGGGGTATCTCACCTGTATGGCTTCAGGACAATTGCAAGGAAAGAGGCAAAAATTTTCTCTCCTTTTTTCCTGCAGTTTTACTTCCTTCCTAAAAGCTTTCTCTCCTTCTCTGACAGGCACTTGAAATTAGGGCATTCAGTCTGATTCAGTGGTGGCACAGGGGATAAGAAACTGACAGGACCAAAGGTTATGGGTAGGCTGAAGGTCTCTCTTGTGTATGCCTCCTCCTTCCCATGCCTGCTCTTCCCCACACAACGGTAAGTTGAGTGTGGCTGAGGGTAAAAGCTCTGACTCTTGGGTTGACAGTGTGGTTAGGTCTAAATTTCCTCTTTTGGAATGTTTTCAAAGTTACTCAGATCAAAGAAGGCTGCTTTGGGGAATAGCTATGATGTCTATGCCAGAGGATTTAGCATAGATAGGAGATACAAGGGTGAGAGACAGTGAAGAAGAGACAACCTATAGGAAGAGACAACCTATAGGCTTTAGGAATAGAAATACAGAGAAATAGGTAGGAAGTGGTATGGGAGCTGTCAAGCAGCCAGGTTAGAGAGGTGGGGGAGAGGTAAACTGGACAGGCTCTGATCAGCTGGCACTTGAAGTTGTACAGCAGAAGATATTTAATTTTTAGAGCTATGTTTGTTATTTTTGAGATGGGGCCACTCAAGATGGGGTGAAAGGGTCTGCAGAAGACCAGAGAGGCTGACAATGAAATGGGAGTGGCACAATTACTACAGGAGGAACAGGGCCAATGTTACACACCTTGAAGAAGTTTGCAAAGCTGCCAGCCAAGAGCATTGGTCTGAGCACTGGACAGAGCCACATGAAAGTCTCAAAACCAAAACACCATCTGAAGCAGCTCCTTGGAATTGAAGGATGCTATGAATTCACCTTTCAGTTCAAGCTGGATATGAAATCCCAGTACAAATTGCACAGGGTGAACTACTGTCTACTATGCCTAAATAATTAGTAAATCTGGTAAACATACAGAGCAGGATACCAAGGCTGACAGAAGCTATGGACTGGCTTCCATCTAAGGAATGATTATATACAGTAAGACCCTTCAGCCTAGGAGACATTATGATAGATGTCTGTAAAATCACAAGTGGTATAAGCAAGGTAAATAGGAAAAAAACTACACACTACTTCTGGTATACAAGCCAGAGGGCATCAAATGAAAAGCAGGAAGCCTTTTTCAAACAAATAAAAAGGTAGCTTTTAACTTGCTTAACTCTCAGTAAAGCCAACTAACCCCTTGCCACAGGATGTTGGGGGATACCACAAGTTAACTTTCATTTAAAAGTTCGTGAACAAATTCACAGAAGAAAAATCCATCTGAGCTATTAAAAACAAAGGCCACATCTCTGGCTCAGGAATTACCCGAGCCACAAATTCCTGGAGCCTAAAGAGTATTTTGAGGAAGTCTCACTACATTTCCCTCTTCCCACAGCCTTTTTCAGACATCTGGCCTTGACCATCCTCAGAAATGAAATACTGAGTTAGGGATATCTTCAAACTCAACCAGCCCATTTTTTTGTGGGCAAAATGCAAGAGGTAGACAAACAAGAACATTGCTATGGGATAAAAGCAGAAAGTCCATGTGTTACAATAAATGGAACCAAGCCCGGTATTTGGAAATGCAGAGCTTTAGCCATCACTGGAAATAAGATATGCCAGTACATGCAAACAACCATGAAAACACCACCAAACAATAAAGGGAGGCCAGATAGGATGGAAGCAAGTCGTTCACTAGAAGCAATAATTCAACCACATGGTGGGAGTTTCATTTCAAAACCAATATATTTGAACATCTGTGAGACTTATGACGCTGTAATGGGCTGGCAAGACAAGATTCCTTGTCTCTTCTGTGACTTATGTGCTTGTAATGTCTGGCCCCAGAAAATCAGCAAGTACTGGCACAAAGAACATGGCAACAACAAACGTATTTAAAAGGGAACATGTAGCAACCTGTGCGGAGCTCACAGGGAGGAATCCAGGCTGCTGCTGGTCAGAGGGAGAGAAAGCAGCAGGAAAGCCAGTATGCACTGAAGGGATGCTAGCTACAGCTCTGGTACAGCCTTTATGCTCCTCTCTCCTCTGACAGAAGCTTTTCAGTAGCCTTCTGATGCTCAAAAAGGTCATCCCAGTCCTAGGCTAATACCTACGCATGCACTTTTTATCAGCACATTCTTTTGCCCTTAATTTTCTTTTGCTTAGATAACATTTCCTTGAAATCCAGTATTGTCTGCTCTCATTTCTCACTGTCCCCATACCTTCTAACCAGCTCCACCTCTTCACATGGATTTATAGAGATTAACAATTTCCTGTCTCAGTCTTTTTTTCTACCAGAAAAAGCAGGCAAAGCTGTTTTTATTTTCTCCCTTAAGACAGACAAACTTCTAGTTTAAATTCATTGTTCTTTACCATACAGGGCCAGAACCGTTCATGGTATACCCTTCTTGGATCTCACCCATGACTTGTAAAACAGTTTTAATTCTCCTCCATCTTTACTGAAGTTATCTCTCACATAGTTTAAGGGTTTAATTTACTTCCTCCTGGGCTCCTTCAAATGACATGAACATTTTTTGTCACCATATAACCCAAATCCCCAGGCGTTTTTATTCCTCGTGCATAGGGAAATTGATGAGTTCTCAGCCTAGAGCAGAAATTTCTGGCTTTAGCTCTTTATGTGCATGATCTCACAAACAGCCCAGTCCTGAGTGTCATACAATTCTTTGCATAAAATATTAGCATCTCTCCTTTTTTTGACAGTGCTTTCCATGAGGTCAAGAGCAGATTTTATTAGTATACAATTAATTCTGAGGCAGCTTCACTAATGAAAATATTCAAATAACTAAGGACCAAAATCATCTTTGCAAATATTTATGTGTGTTCTCTTGCCAGCAGTCCTTCACCTGAGAGTACCAGTCATTCCTGTGTACATCTTTACCACCTTCTTAAACCCGGTCTGTTTCTTCTTAACCCATACATAATGTAGAAGAAAATTTTTGTGAAATACACAAAATATCAAACACAGATATAAAGTTATCCTGGCATGATACACCCTGGATGCAATTTAATTATTTCCCCAATGATTTCTAATTGTCCATATCTTTAAAATATAGACTAAAATCCTGCATATTGAAGAGGTTAGCCTAGAAGGCATGTAAATTCTCCAAATCAGATTTCTTTTATCAGTAGCGCTAATTTATTTTACTAGAAATATTAAAGATTATTTTATAGTAGTGTATAATTTCCTCTTGTCTGTTACCTGGTACTTGTCTTTTTATGGATTATTAAATTACTTTGCATGTGACCTGTAATTTCATGTTCCAGCATTCAAAAACAGAGATCATCCACTTTCCTCACTTGATCATAGTGAGAATTTTGAATTTTGCTTCATGTCATTTTGGTTTCTCCATATCCCCCTCCCTGCCTGTCAACCTGCACAACATCACCCATATTTGAAAACTGAGGTATTAACTCACTTTTTTTTGGTTATTCTGTGAGAATCAAATCCCTGCCATATCTTTAGTTTAAAGAGCATTCCAATTTCATCTCTTGTTCTTTTTTTTATTTCTATAGCCAAAGAACTTCTTGCTGCTTGCTTTAATTTTCTTTTCAAGGTTCAACTCTCTCTGATTCCTGGCAGTTCTCACTTTCTCTGAATACTTTCTGACATCCAAGACATGGCTTTCTTTGTTGGTGGATTCTTTTTTCCATCCCTTGTAAGTTCCCTGCTTAGTCTTAATATCCTTTTGGAAATGGTTATTCATTCAGTTAGAGCTGGGGCCCTCTAGGTAAGAATTTTCCACCCACTTTGTTGGGATCCAAATTACAGAAAGTTTTTACTTTTGACTTGAGAAATTCCAAACTTCCCCCACATTTAAATCCCTGTATTTTTCATGCCAGTTGACTTCACTATCCAGTTCACTTAAAATTTTTCATGTGGATATTTCCGAGTATATAATGTTACATAATCCTTTATGTGTTAAAAATACAAGTACCACTAACTTCAGTTGCAGCTGTGAATGCTCAGCACTTTTGCAAACCAGACCCTAGAGTCTCCTGTCAGGACCCCAGAAATGAGGAAAACACAATTAGTGACCACCTGTGGAAAAGTGTGATGCCTGGCAAAGCACACGGATTGAATGGCAACGGGAAAGAGAGAGAATCCAACTTCGTGAGCCAGCATTCAATTAGTGCAGCCATATGACTTGTTCTTTTTCTTCCTACAGCCACCTTACATCACTCTACATCTCACAGGTTTTTGTGAAGAAATGCAGAAAGAGTACTAAAGACATTTTCTTGCCCCAGTACTCATTCCCAATCCACACCCAAAACTGGTCAGTGTGTAAATGGCCTGTGGAGAAAATATACCCAACATGATAAACAAAAAATTCCCAGTATGCTTGCAATTAAAGATGGTATCAGAGAGAAAATTTATGGGAATGGGCAGGCAAACAAAATCATGATTGCAAAGTTCAGAGTGCTGTGGAAATTAAAAAAATTCCAGATGCTTAAATGAAACATTAATAGCACTATCAATTTCTCTTTGCTTATTTTTATGTTTTTTGAAAGTAAAGTGAAAAAACAGAAGTTCCACCATGAAACTACTCATAAGCACTGCACTGTCAATTGTATGAATTTTCCACACAGGTCTAGGCAATTTAATTTAATGGAGTAGTTTATAGCAATAGGTTGTTGACCTCTTTATTGGCAACACTGAAGTGGGATGACACACGTTCTGCTAGCATTTAAACAGACTTTTGCTGACAGCAGAGAAACTGGGAACGAACCTAAATATCACATGTACTGTTCCATGTTCCTCAGCTATTTGTCTATGCCATGTCAGCATTACCCCTCCTGTCTCACCTTCTCTGACACAGCTTTGCCTTCATTAATCTCTTCCCTCAGGGATCCAGATCTCTGCCTCAGGATCCAAATTTCATCTTTCTCATGAAACCTTTCCAGTCGCTGCTCTCAGCACATCTCTTTCCTTCCCTAACCAGTCTGAGCTCTCTAGGTGCTTGTGCACAGTCCCTTTTCTTCTCCCAGTTCTGGTCTTACTGTCTAGAAAGCCTCAACTCCCATTTTAAATTTTAGGTTTACAATTCAAATTCATCTATTCATTTTTGCTGCTCTATGGCAACTGCCTCATACCACCCACCCTTCTTTGTTGCCATGTCTCCCTTTCCTGTGTTCCAGCACAGTCGTTGTTCTTACCTTGTTATTAACTGTTTGCCCTCAAATCTTTAGCCAGCCAGCTAGCTATGGTTTTCTCTGCTTCATAATCTAGACTTCTCTTTAGCACTCTTCTCCCTTCCTCTTTTCCTTCTCCTGTCCAGGTATATTCTAATTCTGTTTCATTTTCCAGCCAGCACTAGTTTCATCCATTTTCTCATCCACTATCACTTTAATTCATTCTCCTGTTGGTTCTTGAAGTCTCCTCATCTTTCTCCCACCTGAAGCATTGTCCCTTTCCCCACATAGTTTGAGATTTTCTTCTTCATCTCAAGAAGACCACATGTCCTAGATCAAAACACTTATTTTAATAAATTTTAGAGGTTTTTCTTTTATGCTCAGTATATGTCTCAATTTTCAGATAATGCTGTGAAGCTTAGTGTTAGACAAATGTGTATGAAAATCTCTACCTCCTTTTTAAATGTATCTCCCCTTTCTTTCTCCCTCTGTTCATTGAGATGGAAATAGCTCAGCCTCTAAGCCACACAGGATTTTTTTTTTTTTACTTCTCTTATGTGAATACAGTGAAATAAACAGAACATCAAGAATGGAAAGTTGTACATCTAAATATAGAGAGAAACTAAGATATTGCAAGAGAAAGGGAGAAAAATATTTAAATGGACAGTTTACAAACCCACACCACTCTTCGAAGAGACTGCTGCTCCAGGGATACACCTGATCTGACAGATGGCTGTTTTATTTGATAACTCCACATTTCAAATCAAATAGGTCACCTCATACCATTTCCTAACACTTTTTAAGAAATGTTTTATTTTCACATGGGGTGCCTAGCAAGTGCTGTCACACTAGCTAGGGTGAGATGTGATAGATTGCAGCATTAGTCAGTCTCATTCATAGTTGCTATCCAGAATTAGCTTCAACAGCAACACAACCTATACTTGATTTAGTGCCTCTCCCAGACACAGGCTTTCCCTTTATATACAATCTGCTATTTTGGCATCTCTTTTAGTATGAGTTCGTATGACGATCCCCAGCTTTGAAGCTGTCCTGCATAGAGAAGAAACAAAAAACACAAACCACAAAAAACCCAATACTGGTTTATGTGTGAGGTAACAAACCTACTCTCCATAGGCTCTGCATACTGTGGAAGGACACTATTCCAGCAGAATGCTGCTTCTGCAGAACCCTGCAATGTCCTAATGAAGACAATCTGCCAGAGATCAAAGATTAGCCATGTCTGAGACCTTGGCAAGTCAATTCAATCAAACAAATTCAAAGGCATGTTGGGTGGGTAATTTTGGAGCAGACTATTACTATCACTAATGTAAGCCACACAGCAATATTTCAATTCCAGTGCTTTCATCTGATGATAAAACAGTCTTTCAGGAATATAACACCAGGAAAGACAAAAACCCAAAAGCTTAATGTCTCAGTCATGATTATACACCCCTGTACACTGAATGCTGTAGTGGTGGGAGTTGTTTCAGGGAGTTAAACCTAAGGGTGAAGGGGGGCTTTCTTTTCTAATTACCTTATTTAGGAGTTAAAATTGTAATTCTGTTCTGAATGTATAACTAACTGAGTAACTTAAAACCTTGAGTTCTGCATACCTTTGGATGAAGACCAAGAATCCTGAACACTATATACATGCAACTCTGATTAACTAGTTCCAAGCCTGCCCTAAGAATGAAGTAGTTTTCATAATAATGGGAAATGGCCCTTTCAGTGCTGTGTTCCAACATAGGTTAACCACCTGAGAGGTAAAGAGTGCCAGACTGCACTACAAATTTTATGCAGAAGCAGTGGCTATGTGGGGGCTTGGTTTGTCTGGTTGGCTTAGCCAAAGACCTGGGAAATGCATCATGAGGAGCCATCTTCAGCCTGCTTTTCAAACATGCCTCCAACTGTTAGAAGTGAAGTTAATCAAAATAGGCCTAAAGTCTGTTTGCAAGGTTTGTGAACCTTAGCAAACCATTTTCTCAATAGACCATCCTGGTCTGAATTTTGAGTTCATAATGAAAGCTGAAACCAAGACAGTGCTTGGTGGTTTGGGATTTGACAGAGAGTATTTCACATGGTCCTAGTTATTGGACAAGGAAATACAGTATGGCTATGTCTACAAAAGAGAAAAAAAATCCCTGAAAACCAGATTGGTAAAATAGGAACAGTATTAAAAAAAGTTTAATGTGAAATGACAGTCTAAGTATTTTTGTGGTGTTTTTGCAAAAAGCCTGCACTTAGGATGGAATTGGCACCATTTCAACTGCAGCGTCCTTTATTTGTCTAGCCCACAACTTTCATCACAACTACCTGAAGATCCATCTTTTGGATGAATGGGAAGATCTTCCAAGAATCCAGGAAGAACTGTGAAAGAACAGTCAATACTCTTGAGAAAGACACATAAAAGTCTGACAGGTCTCTTAAAGCTTCAGAAAGGAAGTGAGCCTTTGGTACAACAGCCCTTATGCTTCTCTTGAAGCCAGTTCCATGCAAAGTTGGTGAATACTGCTCACAAACTGAAATAGAGTTCTTGCGCACAAATAGTAACAGATAGGAAAACAGTGCCTCAGTTCTTACATCTGACATGAAATATAACTCCTAAACAAATAATTAATAATTTTTTCAGAGTTTGTAATAAAGCTTGTACCTGGCATAACAGTGGAGATCCTCCTGAGAAAGGGGGCTGTGGATATTGTGGCGACTTGTCCAGCTGTTGCTCTCTACAGTTTTTGATAAGAGACGATAAGGCCAGTGGACATCATTAGCTTCATTTATCTTGGATTCAGGGTATTAATTCTGACAGAAGGAAAAAGGTGTATTTTATTCTCTAGTATCTGTTCTGTTTTGTTCTGACTACTGCTTCATAAGGTACATTTATTTGAAGTGGAGTCTCCTTCTCCTCCACCAATAGCTTAGAAAGCATACTGTAATTATATTGATCAAAGGGCTGACAAAAACAATCTGGCCACAGCCAACAAGTGAAGAACACTGACTATGACACCAACTCATACAGATGGGCTGGTGTTAATTGGCTTCTTTTCTGTGGGATTCACTGAGGTTAGGGACTACCAGGTAATGATTTGCCTCTAGAACCCTATGCTGATGCCTGCAAATGGAGTGAGATGTGTAACTCTCCCAAACAAGAATGGCATATAAGTGTGTAAGTCTTTATGCCTTAAGATGAAATACATCCCATGAAAAAAACCCCAACTTCTATTTTGTGTTTGCGTCATAAAACTTAAAAGAAGTGCAAATTTTAGCTGGGAGGGAACTTTTATGATCTAGTTATAAATCTGTGCAAGGAGCAGTTTGCAATTGAAACACTGACAAACTTGCAAGCAGAATAGTGCAAGTGGGTGTGCCAGTAACATCCCCTCCAAGTCCTACTCCAGCACAGTCAGTGTGTCTCATGCCAGCATTTAGAGTCCACAATAAATAATAGTACAAAGAGAGGAAAACAGAATTTTCTGAATTACTGATTGTCTTCTCAAAATAACCACAGAAACAGGGTAGTTTTGTCACTAGAATGTTACTAGTGGTTCATATGTTCTAACAAGACTGTCAAAGCAACATACTCCTTCTGGTGTATGTAAACAGGAGAAGAGGAGGAAGAAATTGGTTACAATAGTACTGCTGTGACAAAGAGAAAGCATTCTGTGTTGTGCTTAGAGACAATGAAATGGTTTTTAGATTCTTCTTTGTCTATTTCATAAGACCATCCCATCATTTTTGACCCCTCTTTGTTTGTTTCGTTGCTATTTAAATGATATTTCTGGTTTTTAGTTTTCCCTTTTTTTATTTTTATTTTTTTCAATTATAGACTTGAAGCCTAATGAATCTAACAAATAAAAAAATCTCAATGTTAACATCTTTATCATATCAAGGTGCCTTGATCAATGAATCAGTCGTTTTCTTACAGTTTGTCTCCTGTGTCCTTTCCTGGCCAAACTGCTCTTAACCAAGAAAGAACATATTTCTGTTTTATAATCCCACTGATGGAATTAATGACTGTGCTTATTAATTTGGATTATTGGAATTTCCCCTCTCTCTGTTTCATAGTAGCACTCCACCTCTGCTTGTCAATCATAACTACTGACTCTATCACATTTTGCTTTTTTAAATGAACTAAAATGTTTGGCTTGGCCCTGTGCCAAGAATGGGGTCATTCACAAACTTGTAATAACATATCCTTAGCTGATGTTTCTTAGTAACATGTGTAAATAGGAAAAAACAGTTGCACTGCAGGGGTTTAGCTTGGCCACATGTGACTACAGTTAAAGAACATGGGAAGAAAATCAGTGGTCTTTCCATGATAGCTGTCCAGTTCAGCAGCGAGCACACAGAACAGACATGGCAGTGCAGACACTCTCGAAGTTAACCACTTTCTTCACTCAGCAGCAAGCTAGTGCAGCGTGTCCCTACTCTGCTAGGAACCAGATGTGCAGCATCTGCCTGGAGCTGAGGTGAGAAGCTGAGCCTTAGAGACCAGTCTAGCAAAAACACAAAGTCTCCCAGAATATTCCTTGGGATATCTTCTATTTACCTCCAGAAACACTGAGCTTTTTTTACAATTACAAACACATCTTGGGATTAATGACATTACAAGTGGTTTCTTGGTATCACCCTCTGGGAAAAATCAGAATGTTAGTGTCACTATGAGAGATGGGCTAAAGCTGTGAAGCTTGGGCCAGGGTTTGGTTCTTGGATTTCAAACATTTTCAGTTTGAGATCAAGGGTTTTGCTCTGACCACTGCAAAAATGGGCTGCCTTTCAGCTTGGCTTAGACTTTGATACTCCTAGCAACTAAAGTTCAGGAACTCAAGAACTGAGAGTATTCAGATCACAGAACAAATCTGCCCCATATTCTGTTGCAGAGTAAAATGGAAAAATGGGAGGTCTGATATGGAAATAAAACATAAAAAAGCAAATACATTAAACATGTGAAATTAGCTTAAAACTATTTTTCCCTCCAGAAACCCCAATAATTTCCATTATTCAGATTTTTTACTGATTATTTCAGATTAAGTTGCATTAATACTGCATTCTGCAGTGCAAACAGCTGCAGGCAGAAAATTGTTATTGAGACAAGGAGAAAAAAAGTACTCCCAAAAATAGAGCAAAATATTTCAACTATGAGGAACTCCATATACATTGCTCGTACAGCAATTGCCCAAATCCACACAGGGCATGCAAAATCCTTCCTGCTGTTGACTAGGTTCTTTCAGGATCAGCTGTGGTGCCTCATCCTCATAGAACTACCCACCCTCCTGTCTGAAACCTGTAAGCTGGGAGAGCTGCAGGCCACATACCATAGCTTCCCCCTTCAAGGACAAGGTGCCTATGCAGAGGTATGAATACAACATTTTGAAACCACTGTAGTTAGTCTCAGAAATCTGGCAATGTAAAAATAACAAGTTTTCAAAGGAAGAAGAAAATCTTAACTGTAAGATAAAGATGTTTAAAAAGAGCCTTATCTGAGGTTTTTTTCCCTCCTGCCCTCCCAGTGTAATGAACTCTCCATTAGCAACAGCAAAGAAAATGTCTTTCCCTTGTTGCTGTGCATAGGAATGACACACTCCTGACCTGCCCATAAGATTTAAACAGAAGGACACTGTATAGTTTTCTTCATTACAAATTTGTCTTTGTCTCTTAGTGACTTGAGAGACTTTGTGTAAAAACAATCCAGTGCAACAGGGCTGTGTTTTGAAGGCCAAATGAATACATCATGAACTGGGAAGAATCCTTCATGTGTGGTTTGGTGGTTATGGCAGGAAACTGGCAGACACAGCTCTTGGGAATTGGCATTTTCTGAGATGCTGGTGTGCAGCAAAGTAGATTTAAGCTAGGTGGAAAATGAAATAGTATTCAAAAATTTTGTGGCTGGATTATCATTCCTACTGTGCAATAGGACATGAAAGAACAACCTTTAAACTAGTCCAGGATGAAGTACTGAACACTTTGTTTTTCTCATAAGCCCAGCAGAACTTTCACGTAACTTGTACAGAAGCGGGTATCTGCTCTATTTTTCACATACTAGAATTTCTCATACAGGAAACTGAAAAGTAAGTGCAGATCTTGGCCCAGGCTGTGGCTGCAAAACTGGTTTAGCAGCATATCCAAGTATTCCCTATCATTGATCTACCAATGGGAGTCTGATGGACATCCATTTCAAGTCAAGCTAGGGTATGCATAAGGCCAATCTCATTTTCGTGTAGGGTTAGTCTGAGGAGAACTGATCTACAACCACCATTGCCAAAGAGCATAAAAATCTCCAAAATTTTTAGCATTCTTTCTCTACTCATCTCTTATATATATCAGATCCAAACTTTCTTTTGCCAGATTATGGACTCTGTATTAGTAATAATAAAATCAAGTACATGGCACTGCAGTGTTACAATGTAAGAGACTCGGAGTAATTGCCAAAAGCTCACTGGGTTAAAA
Source organism: Serinus canaria (assembly GCF_022539315.1). Classification (NCBI taxonomy): domain Eukaryota; kingdom Metazoa; phylum Chordata; class Aves; order Passeriformes; family Fringillidae; genus Serinus; species Serinus canaria. The sequence continues at coordinate 52,204,854 of NC_066315.1, read as the reverse complement.
GCAGTAATGACAGCTGGAGTTACCTGAGTTTCCCATATCCAGTGGATGCTTCTGAAGACGATATAGGGTGCAAACACTGTAAATATAGGCACTATGATACTTGAATGGAATTTTTATGCCATTAAACCAGTGACAAGAAGTTACAAGAAGTAAGATAAGTAAGAGTGTCCAGTATAAGCTGCAGGTTTCCAGGAGCTAGACAGCATACATTTAAGTTGAGTGCTTATCCCTTAAATAAATATAATGTACTTTCTATGAGGTACAGCACTCCTGACTTTTTTGATGGGGCAGATATTTTATTCCAGCAATGCTGGAGCTATCAATCTAGTCAAAGTTCACTATAGTTGGAAGAAACTAGAGCAGGAAACCAGGATTTTATGGGACAGTTTATATTCCTTTCCTCACACAGAATGCTCCTCCCATGTACATAATGACATTTTTTCATGTGATGGCACTTCCCCTGGTACATACACAGCACTTTCACACAAGAAAAGAATAAAAACCGTGTAAGCAGCAAAGTATTCTTAAGAACTATGTCACATATCTGATGCCCTTTCTTTGATTTGTCACCATGAGCACTGTGGAATGCCTGATTCATGTAACTCCCTTTAAATTTGGAATTCAAACATGATTTTAAGGGAACCATGTAACTCTATTACAAGGAAATATTCCATGTTTAGATAGCTGCTTGGGACTTGACACAGACATTTTGAAACAGACAAGAATAATATCAAGGCTCATATGTGGAATATAGAATGATTCACTGCTGTGAAAAGCTGATTTAACCTTGACCAGAGATGCTAGAAGGGAGTCTGTGTGAATTAAGGCAGCAGAGAACAAGGCCAAATCCTCAGCTGGTAAAACTGTCATAGCTGCACTAAGGTAAAGGGTGTTAAATCCCCACTATCAAAGGGACAGTGCATGTTAATTATCAAAAAAATGTTTTAAAGTATAAAAATGCAGATAGGAATAAAAAGCTTCTATTTATTAAATACAGGTCAAGCATATGGGCAGTAAACTTCCCTTTATTTGATCAATTATGCTTTAAAAACCAAATTAAAACCATTCTTAAGAATACATGAAGCAGTTAAAGCCACAAGAATTTCACTTGGTTGGGTAACAGTAAGGCAGTAAATCAGATCTTTTTGTAGGCCCAGTGAATGCAGGGCAAACAATAACTAAGTAGACAACGGCAGCAGAGCTGCATCCTTTGAACTGGACACTGTAACAGATATATACTGTGTTTTGCAAAAGCAGCAAAAAAGCATGCTGCAGAGAGCACAGAGAAAGCTAAAACAAACAAACAAAAATTCTGTCTCTTTCAGTCATAAAGAGCCATGAGGAAGTTGAGATACAAGGACATTACAACTGATTTCAAACAGGTCATTCTGCTACGTGAGGTCAGCAGTACTGCTGCTGTCGACTTCAGCTGAATCAGGATTTGGCACACTGGTTTTAATTTATAACATTACTGAAGCTGTACACTGATATAAATCCACCCAGCAAAACTGGAATAATGCTGTTGTTAATCAGGCCTAATGAAACAATGATCCTCTAGGTCAGAAATACAGCTGTATCTCTGATGTTAGGATAAATATTCGCTCAGCTTTGAAATTAGTTAAAAAGATTCTTGCTGCTGATCATGTACAGTGAGGCTAACCAGCAAAACCCTCAGATCTATGTGATATGGAAAAAAATGTCTCACAAAGAGATGTAAATCAATAATTCAAATAACCCATCTGCCAGAAGAAATTCCATTGGCTAAGCACTTCTATAAAAATTCAGCCTTATAATATGGATGAAGCCCAACACCAAAAATATTTGCAGATTCACAAACTTCTTCCTACAGTCTAGGCCATAGCACAGCCACACTGGTGCATAATACTGAATAAGAGCAAAGCCACACTTGCCATCTGCCCCACGTCAACCAGATCATTCATATATTGGGACTGATCTGCTTCAGATACCTTAAAAAAACTTATGGATGCACTTTCTTCAATAAAGAATTATCTATACTCACAGAAATTAAACGGTATTTAAAATAAAGTCTAATGAGTTAAGTCAGTATTAATTCTCACCTAAGCCCCTCAAAAACCAAGCAGAAAGAGTAGATGTACAACATCAATTTTTTTTTAGTAGTTCGGGCATCTTCTTGGTCAAATACTGGAATCATCTGCCCAGGGAGGTGGTGGAGTCACCATCCCTGGATGTGTTCAAAAAAAGACTGGATGTGGCACTTAGTGCCATGACCTAGTTGAGCTGTTAGAACATGGGTTGGACTCAATGATCTTAAAGGTCCCTTCCAACCTAGAAATTCTGTGATTCTGTGATTCTTGCTTCAACATGCTTCTTATGATGCCCATGGCTCATTCCTATGGGATCAGGCTGACTCCAGCCTCAACAATCACTACTGGGATACCTCCTCCCTCAGTGACAGTTGCCCAGCCTGCCATTCCCTGATCTGTGCTCATCCTGGGAGAATGTCAGTGAGGTCACTCATGCAATCCATGCTTGAAATGCTCTCAAGCCAATGGCTGGCACTCTCTGCTCTGCAGCATTTGCTATGATGAGGAGAAAAGCTGAAGCAAATGCACCACTTTGAGAATGACTGCAATTCTCACTAATCTTTGTAGGTGACTTCAACCATGGTAAGCTACATAAGAATGTTCTGCACAAAGATATTCCTGTATAAAGTAATTCTGTTGCTTTAAGGGATCCTTATAGGCAAAAAATTCAGCCACCAAGAATTCTGTTCATTTATTTTAAAATATTTTTTTTTGATCAAGCTACCTTGTTATTTATGCATCAATCAAAACAACAGTTACTTATTGCAGAAAAGGCAATGATTTACTTACTTTAAACATCTCTCAACAACACTGCAGACACTTTTTGATCCTTATTGGAATGCAAATACTATGCCTGTATTGATATAGTGAATTTTTGCTTGTTTCAAGCTTTGATGATGCAGCTTAATACCTTACTTCTATAAATTAATGACTTTCTTACTGAAAAATGTATTTTGCAAGCTTTTTTTTGTCCTGAGCTGCAAATACAACACAGATACAGAAAACAATTGAACTTTAGAAGTCCTGTGTTTAGCAGGTCAATAAACAGATCTACACCAGCTAAAAATAAAAGACCTTTCTTTTTCATTCCACGGAGCAAGAAAACCATCACAGAGATGTATTTCTCCCCTTTAGCTTTGCACTAATTAAAATCTACTGTTTTATAAGAGTAAGCAAAGGCCATTTGCTACAATCTTGACATTTGAGAAAGAAAAGAATGAACAAAACCATTGTAGTGTCAGAGGGAGAAATATGATGATTTCAGCAGTTTAAGAAAAACACAATATTGTAGGTATTGAAAAAAGTTAGCAAAGGGCAAGACAAGTTTTGGTATGGCCTGGGATATATGCTTAGATAAATGACATGATAGTTCCAAAGAACACAAATGAAAAAAACCTGATTCGAGTTCATTAAATGACAGACTATGGGAAAAGCAAGAGAGAATTTGACCTAAAAACCTATTTCTTAGAATATGATTCCTACTCTAAAATTTAAAGACAAGCCAAAACTAATAAACAATTATACAGTGTCAATGCTTATGTATAGCAAATCATGATGTGCAAGGCGAAGAATATCAGCAGTTCAAGTTACTAAGTGAACACCCAGCGAGGTGTATCAGTTGCTCAAAACATTCATGGAGCAATGAGATGGCTGAGACAGGCTGCAGCAAACTCACTCTCTTAAACACAACAGAAGAGGCCAATAAAGATGTGTGACTAGATCCAACTGATCTTTGGAGTGCACCACTGAACAGGACTTTTTTCTTCAGTGTTGATAACACTGAATGTATGAATATGGGCATTGCTGCATAGAAGGTCATAAATACATAAGAAAAATAATGTATTTACAGTTGTGTTAAACATCAAAGGAAAAAAAACATCTGTGAGGAATGACTTTTAGAAAACTATCCCCCAGCTTGATGGTCAAAGCCACAATGCCAAGTCAGACTAACCACCTGAGAATAGACCAAATATGTCTCAAGTCAGAAAGAAACTTCATGATGGGGTTAGGCTTTCAGCTGCAGACAGTGGACATGGCTGTGCCAGCTGCCAGTGTGGGGAGTTGTGGCATCCCAGTTAGATAGCAGTGCAAAGCAAGAGGTGAAACTGTCTCTCACTGCAGCTTGAGGGGATCATACATGATGAGGACAGTAATATACAATTCATCACATAGGAAGGAGTTCATTCCTATTCCACCAGTAGAATAATACAACACTGAGTTTGCTGAAACCTAGATTTTCTAATATAGAACAAGTAATAGCAGCTGTACTAGCAGCTCTAACATGAAAGAGGGTGTGAGAAGAGCGCTATGGACACATTTGCATTCTCCTGCCCATGCATGTTTCCCTCCCACAGCTGGGTCTCAAGAGGTGGTGGCAACTATCAGGAGACTAAGTTTTACTAGCAATGGAGGAAACAGCTCATATAAGTAAGTTCCTTTCATGTCTTTACCACTCAAACAGCAATGCTGAGATGTGAACCAGCATTTTCATTTATTTCAAAAAAGTTTTGATTTAAATTCTCTGCTGGAATGCTCTGGAATAAATTTTATGTTCAAGTGGAAAAATGCAAGGAGGAATGGGATTATCAGTTGTGATGTAGTTTTTTTTTTGGGATTTTCCAGGTAAAATATGTTCCTCTTACAAACATGATTTTGATGAAATTCAGTCTAAAGTGTTGCAACAAGCAACATCTGTGACAGTGAAACAGAAAAAAAGTCATGTGTCAAACATTGCACTAATGACTTGAAGTTGTTGCCATCTACTTTCTGTATCCTGGTCTGAGTAAATTAAGTTTAGTGACTACAGTCCTGTTCACACAGCACAGAAATCTCCATGAAAAGCATTACTTCAGTCCTCTGGCTACACCTGGTAGGGAGGTCAAGTATTTAAAAGCCAACAATTTTATCTAAGGCCACCTCCAGATAATCCTCTTCCAAAGCAGGTTAGAGAAACAGCAGCGGGATAATGAGAGAAAATGTACGTTAAGCACAATTTTCTTTTTGAATACACAGTTGAGGTTGGTTTTGCTTTCTGCTAGCCAAGGACAACAAAAGCCATAGCTGTGTGATAAACATTTTTTTTTGAGCTGGACAGAAATGCCCTTTAAAATTAATCTAGGGGGGAATAAAAACTCTTTCACTTAGCAACAGTCCCTTAGTCCCTCGACCCTTCTGAAAGTCTATCCCTGCAAAAGAGGTGCCTCTAGTCCTGTCTGTTCCTTCTGAGCTGTCAGCTGGGAATCGTAGCTCTCAGCTAATTTCCAGTATTTGGGTACTGTTTTGTTATACAGCGGCACCAGCTATTCCCACAGGTCCTTCAAGGGGCCACTGCTTCTGCACTGCTATACTTCTTCTTCCCATGCTGTCAATATAACTGTCCATACTCCCTACAATGGCAAGAAAATTACTTCTGAAAGACTGCTTAAGACCCCTCCCGTATTTTAGACCATAAGTAGAACCTTGTGTCCCAATGGACATTCAAAGGGCTGCTGGGCATGACTTCTTGTGAAATTTCAGGGCACACAGTTCCTTCAGCGATCACATCTGATACGACTTCAATTCGCATCTGCAGAAGTTTAACACATCTCAGATCTTTTTGACAGCACCAGAATTTTTGCTGATGTTGAGAAGATTTTGCTGCTAGTTTATATCCTTTCCCGAGGAAGCACAGAAAAACAAGCCAAAGCTTTAACTCTTCTAAGCTATTATTTTTATTTTTCTTTTGATACACAGTTTAGCCATAGGCATCTTGGTTGCTGGCTGCACTCGAGAGTTCCACAAGCACTTTGGAACACATCTCTAAGGATGCTTGTTCTGAAATGTCTGTTTGCTGAGAGCTTGCTGAATAAAACATGTCCATCTTTAGCTTCTCCTTACGGTCTTTTCTAGGAACACATACTACTCCTGCCTTCTGTGGGCTATTAGGGTACGTGGGGTACCACCCACAGCACCACAGCACGTGTTGTGTAGTCTGGTTTTTGAGAGGGTAGGGTGTCTCTGTGACACTCTTTTGTGCTGTTATACCATATCTACAGCTCTAAGTATTGACATGAACTTCATGAAAACAAAAGAGAGATTCACAGGTTGGTACAAGCAGAAATGAATCAGAGGAGCCCATTCCTACACCCTAGGGTGGTATCTGTGCTGTGTGTATGCGCTGTGTATCTGTGTGGTACCAAGAAAATCCCTTGCTTCTGATCTTTTGTGTCTTTTGTGAAGAGGGACAGGACAAGAAACTAGTTGCTATGAACTGCAACTGAAATACAGAAATGCTCTACAGGGCAAAGGAGTGGTTGGATAAGCTCTACAACAGACAAGCAGACTCAGTCAGCACATTGTTGCAGGCAGATGACGTGCCAGCAGAAGAGAACAGCAGTCCCAAGACAATTGTGGCTGGCCCACAACTTCAGTCTATGTCAACTCTGTGGCCTGTAAGCCAAAGGTTTGCTTTTTTCCCACTCCCTTGCATACCACATGGCATCTCCAGCCTTACACAATTACTTCTCCCTGGATCTTTGGGTGAGAGAAGCGAAGTTGAGGGCAGACTACAGAGAGCAGCAGACAGTATGTTAAACATTCAGTCTGAGAGCTGAACAGGAGGGGTAAAGGCTTCTCTGATTCTGAAGAGCATTCTTCCTTCATTCAAGCCAGCTTTCTTGAACCTCCTGCACACATGACAGTAATCTGCGTCCAAGAACAGAGCAATCAGCTTTTCTGGCAATCCAGGTACTCTTTCACAGCTACATAGAAGTTGCTCCTTTTTACGCATGCTCTCAGTCTTTCCTGGTCCCCATGTCAAATGGTTGCAGTTGTAGTTCATGTAGTTCTTATTTTACTGGAATTCACCCCTTACAAGAAGCTGAAAAATTCCTTGTGGAACAGTTTGAACAGAGAAAAAAAGTCTCCACAGGATTACAGCTCTTTGAATTTATTTAGAATTATTATTATTATAATATTATAATTATTTGAATTTATAAGAAGTTATTTAATTAATTAAAATTATACTTAAACCCAGACTGTTCTGCAAGATAATTACTTTCACTGCAAGATCATCATTACTCTAGCTAATGTGCTGTTGTAAGTTATATGTCCTTTAATGATGGTCATGGTATCCAAACAGTGAGAAACACACAATCAATTATAAAGCTGCTCTTGAACAATCTTTCATATAAATCAATATGCAACTCACATTAAATTCCTCAGATTAACTGATCTGGGGCCCCTCTGCAGCAACACAGACTGTTAGAATCAGGTGTTTGGAAGAGACGATAGTTCAAAATAATTCCTCCTTCACAGCGACAGAACAAGAACTAAGAGGCAAACCTGTGCTAATGCCTATCTCCACAGAACATCAGAGAAGCCGACGATCGAAAAGATGCTTGATAATCCAATACTTCTTCTGGACACCAAATAACATAAAAAAGGGGAAGAATTTAAGTGGGTGGGGAAGTGGGGAGGGAGAGAGTCTGGGAAACTTGGCCAGGCCAAGTTTTGAGCGCTCATCAACATGCTACAGGCAGTACAGGATTCTGACTACATACACCAAGGGCAGGACAAGGGCAGCTCCCCTACCCCTTCCCCTCCTTCCCGGGATGTTGCCCCCGCACGGCCGGCCCGCACCAGGAGAGGGCGCTCGGACACCGACCAAGCGCGGGAGTTGCTCTAATGAGCGCTCGCGGCTAATTAGCGCTGCGGGGCCGGCTCCCGTTCCGCGGCGTGAGCTCGCTGCACGCACCGCCGGCTGCGGGCGGGACAGCAGGGCCGGGGCGTGGGTCACAGGCCGGCTGGACTGCAGCGACTGCTGTCCGTCTGCAGAGGCTTCTCTTTTTGCTTTTCTTTTTCACTATGCCTGCCAAATTCTTCCCCGAGGCAGGGGAGCACTAAGGCTATTCTTTACTCTGTGACATCTCTGGGGGCTGTGAAACGCCTTACTGAGTCCGCTGCTGCTCCTTTTCCAGCGTGCAGTACTTACAGGGATGGACACACTGAGAAGCCAGAGCTGCTCTTGCAAGAGTAACAGCATGCTGGCTCCTGTCCTCTTGCTACCCTCTCACCTCCCACCTCTCCATTGGGCCTGGCATGTATACCGAGTGGTGATGAGGCAGCCACGGGGCTTCTGGAATGCAGAACCCACATCCCACCCACTGTCATGTCAAGCTTCGGCCTCCCAGGATGCTCAGGATGCCAGAAGGATCCCTCTAATGCCTGCATCAGGAATTAATGTTCAGAAGACCCTGCCACACAAAGTCCTCTGCCCCCACCCCCTAACACACAGTCTGATCCATGTAGTCTCACATACCAGACAGAAATGGTGACCCCAATCTAACCAGGTGTTACTCCAAAGTTGGCCTGGCTTTCCACAGGAAGGTGGGCGGTGACCTCCAAAGGTCCCTCCCAAATCAAATGGTTCTGTGAATATCATTGCTGGATAAGTACAGATGAAATATCCTATTCCTATTTGATGCTGCAGAAGCAAAAGTTACAGATGGGCAAGTCAATTTTCACCTGAACATACAAGGACTAGGAAAGCTTCAGACATTGCAGATTCTGTGAGTGCCTCAGCCCATCTCTGCCTCGCTCTCTGCCCTGCTCACATTCTTTTACAAACTCTCTAAACAGTAGGTGGGATGGGTTACATCCTGGATCCACTGTACATGTGAACATCAACTTAATTGATGGTGCATATCCACCCTGTAGGAAGATATGACATTCACTGATGCGCCAACTAGAAAAATGTTTAATTTGTAATTGTCAGGAAGTTTCTTTCCGTGCTAGCAGGCAAAGGATTGTCACATTTTGTCATAACAGCTACTCACGAGTGAGTCTGCTGGTGCACTCACCCTTTCAAGTTCCACCACCACCAGTGCAGAACTGGTTTAATTGAAGTCCCTGAGTCTTAATAATTTTCCTTTTATTGAAGCCTGGTAAGAGAATTTGCCCATAGCTATCAATTTGATTTGATTATATAAGTGGATATGTTTTAAAACAACATTGTCCATGCTTAAACTTATTTTTAGGTTATTGTGACTATTGTGAGGGGCCAAATTTAACTCAAAAGTGGGTTAGCATATGATAAAGAAGGTTGATTTTATTTTGTTCCTGAAACTGCTCTGATAATATGGTAAGAAGATAGTCGTGACCTAGTGGATGCTTCTGTAAACTTGCACTTGGACTTCCCAGCAGTTCCTGGATAGGCTGTGTGCCACACCTTGGTTTTCCTTCTGCACAAGGCAGCTAACACTTCCCTTCCTGGCAGGGGCAGTGGGACTAAAATCCTGCTAGGATTGGAAGATGCACAAATACTACATCAGTGAAGGCCACATAGGTGCCAAGAACAGATAGCTATCTACATATTCAGATAGCTACAGACTTAATTAAGTTTAAATATTTAAGATTAAAGCTGCTATTTCAAGCTTCTTAGTCTCAAGGAAATCCACAATAAAAACAAACCATCAGCACTGAAATAATTTGGATAATTCATGCTCAAAAGGAGTGAGAGACATAATTTTTCAAGGTCACTTTTGAGGCTTTGACGGATTGAGGAGAAAACAAAAAAAAAATCAAGTGTCTGAAATTCATGACAGAAAAAAAGACATTGGATTAAAACTTCTTTCCCCATTACTTATTTAAATGCATAGGTAAATCCAGTATTTTATCTCCAGCTGAATACTCCTGCAGGCTGAAACCCTGAAAATTAAAATTAATTTGTACATAAAAAGCCAAACTTATATTTTCTAAAATGCCTTAAGGATCAAGTCTGGGGCATATATTTGGTCCAGAACATTTACTCTTTGAGTAAAAATCAGTCAATCTTGAAAACACTGCAGCCCTTCATTTGCCATAGGTTGCTGGAGTGTCAGGAGACAAATGCCTCATGATTTTTTACCCTCTCCTCAGTTCTCAGATTCTGGTTTAATTCAAACTAATAAATTAGAAGATTGGCTAACTTTTAATCCCTGGCTAGAGGCTTTCCTCCCAAGTCTGGCTCACAGGAAATTCTTGTTTTAAAATATGCTGGAGTGACACTAAGAGAGCCTTTCAATCAAAAGGAAATTTTGATCCAGCAAAAGTGCAAGACTGGTCCTATTGCCTACTCATTCTCTTGTGTCAAAGTCTTAGAAATGCAGTTGCTTGTACAGACAGCAATAACCACTACCACTCATCCACAGCCTCTTACAAGGATGGGCCTGAACTACCAGATTCTGGTCTGAATCCAGAGTCTACCCCATGTCCCCCTAATTCTGGATTTAGAGTTTTGTTCAGCCACAGTTCTAATACAAAGAATCACAGACACAGTCACAGGAACATAGAGATATTCACTCCCCTAAGTGGGAACTTTCAAACATATATGGGCTTAATCTGATCCTTATCCCCGTAACTAATGACCAAAGGAGCATGAAACTCACTGTTACACACTATGTGTAAAATGAGCTCTTCAGTACTACCTCGGCCTGGCTAACGAGGGTATATTTTTTGTGTGTGCCTGTCTGACATGGGCAAGCTGTACAATCTGGGAAATTGATTACTGGGGCAATTCGGCGTGAGTTACTTGCTGCAGAGAAGATCTGGGACCTTTCCTGTAGCAGATCTGTTGTTCTCCCACTTCTGCACTTCAGTGAACCCCTTTGGTCCGAAGCTTCCCCTACTGAGTTCCTTCATTCCTCTGCATCAGGTGCATGTGTGTGTTATGTAAAGCATGGGGAACATTAGTGTGGAGTCCTTACACAGCAGCAAAAGTGTCATATGTCTGTTTTGCAAGATAAAGAGTGCTTCATATGCAAGTTATTAGCAAGATATAGATACAGATAAGACGAGATACAGACGTATATAGATATAGATGATATATTGATATAGATAATATAGATAATATAGATATAGATATAGATATAGATATAGATATAGATATAGATATAGATATAGATATAGATATAGATATAGATATAGATATAGATATAGATATAGATAGATAGATGATATAGGTATAGATATAGATACAGATGATATAGATAAGTGTCTGTATAGCTCTGGAAAATGTTGACACTTTCCTGTGCAGAGGATAATGCATTTTAAATCTACTAACACCAGAAAAGAGTCAAGACATTGTTCCTAGATGTTGTTTGAGGCATGAAAACAGTCGGTGAGTGTTTAGATTGGTAGCTGGAGCAAAGCACTGCTATTCAACTCAAAATGAATAAAATATAATTGTGAAAACCTTTCAACCAAGTATGACAAAATAATTTCTCATTCTATTACTTTTTAACCTTGTATTTCACTCTTCATTTCTGCATTTGATTTCAAGTAACATATTTTTCCTTCTTTCTTTCAAAGGAAATGGAGATCAAAGAGCATTGTAAATCTAGAGAATCTCTGTTACAGAGATTGCCAGTTACCTTTTGCTTCTGCTACCCTTCAACTGTAATAAAAATGTGAGAACACAGAACTGGAAAGGACCATCTGGAACCATCTGTGAACCGTTCCTTGCACTGTAGGCTACTATGAATTAGATGTTTAATTACAAACAGTGCATAGAACATCTACTCCACATGTCACAGGCCATTAAATAGTTCCTATGTAACAAAATTAGGAAAGATGATGAATAATAATGAGCATCTAGAACTATAATGTGCCATAGAAAGAATACAGAATCAAGCATCATCACATCTAACTACTGGGAGCTAAAATCATTTTAGGGTAAAACGATCTTGAGAAGTAAAGCATGAATTTTGCTGTAAGAAGAGAAACCCAAAAAAATCCCAACTTCCACTACACTGACCCGGAGGAATTTTTTTTTTTTTTTTTGCTTCAGAACTTTGTAATCCATTTAGCTTGAAGTCTGTGAATCAGATTCACCTCCCACTCCCTTACAGGAGAGGAGTTTGTGATGGATGCATGTGTTATTGGCTGTAATTTATCTCCTTTTCATTTCCCCCTCCAATAGTACTATAGTCACTGTATCTTAGCCATCAGGACTGTCTGTAAAAGCTAGAGAACACCATGCAGTAGAAGTGCAACCCTTGGCCAACTCACCTGACCTGCACCTGTACTACAAAGATCTAAGGGTGTTGTTGGAGTGCACTGATCTGCTGCCAGTGGCATTGTAAGAGAAATATAAGAAGTATTTGAGGCTGTATTAAAGGCACATCTTAAAAAGACAGTGCATCAAAAATGCTGCTGTTTTGTGCACTGGGCTGAAAAAAGTTTCTTCTTCACATTAATTCCCAGTAAGTCTTCCTCAGAGAGTGTGACTTCATCATCTAAAAAGGAAAAGTAATGGTTAATGGATTCTTTAACTGGATAGCTTTTGGGTTTGGGAGGGTATCTTCTAGCATTAAGGCCAGCCTGAATCCCAGCAGCTTCAGTTTGCCACAATCATAAAACAGAGCTTAAAACAAGTAGTGAGAAGTTGGGAAAAAAAAAAAAAAAAAAAAAGAGAGAGAGAAAAAGCAGCCTACAGCTTATTTTTCTCTCCCCTTATCCTTATGGGCTGATCAAGAAAAATGTGGTCTGTGTAAATGGAAGATATTCTTTAAATATATTGAGTGGAGCTTACAGTGTCCCAAAGGGGCTATTCATCATCTCCAACAGGAATATGCACTGGGAGGCTTTCCGTAAATTAAAAAAAGAAAAAAAAAAAAGGCAAAAAGCTCAAAGAAGAGCTATCCACTTATCTCATCATTTGGTTGTCTCTGATTGCAAGGAGTGAATGGGGAAATGTTAAGCCTTCAATAGATTTTTAAAAAGTTCTCCAAAACCCAAAGTCTCTTCCTCTCCCCCCCCACCCCCCAAGTACAGGAGAGATATCCAACAATTTCTGCAAGTACTGGCTTGCATTAAAAGTACATTTTAATTACTTTTACATTACATGGGATTTAAATATTATTTTTGTACTCATTTAGAAAAAGTTATTAAAACCCAGACAGAGCAATTCAATACTCCACTGACAGACAGTTTTAAATGTCATTGGTATGTACTAGTGTCCATTCTGCCTGAGCTTCAGCAGAGTTTTTATAATTAAATTTAAGGTTCTTTAGGGACTGTAAATGGAAAAAAAAAAATAGGTCAAGGTTCAACCTTACGAAACACTAAACATTTTCAAGACAGTTTGAGATGCCTCAGTTTTATCTTAATCCAAATGAAAGCTGTTGGTGCTCAGTATCTATCAGAAGTGCTCAGCACTTTTCAAGGTTAAGTCTCCCAAGGTTACTGAAAAGCCTTTAGAAAACACTCTAATAATCACCTCAACCATGATCTGAAGGACTATTTCTTGTGAGGCCAGAGATAATTCAGTGTCTGTGTGAGTTCACACTTGAGACTCTCCTTACCAGAAATGGTTAAGTTCTTCAAATTACAATTTAGTGGTCAGGTTTCAAGATACAGATTACTGTCTGTTAGGAAGCAAGAGCTATAAATAAATTTTATTTGGAGTTCAACAATGGTATAAAAAAGGATACTCTATCTGAAATGCCACTGTTCTCAGGAGACTTCCAGCTCTGATTAAGAAGGTCTGGAAAAGAAGAACCTATATTGGCTCCCCACTATACTAGAACTTTTGCATTGACTTGATTACTGATCTGTGAAGCATGCAAAGAATAGACACATTTTAAATTTCACAGAAGTTTTACTCTTTGTTTATAGAGCAAAGGTAAAACTAAGCATACAAGTTGTAGAAATCAACTTAAATTTGTAGCAGTTACTAAGACCATTTTGAAGGTGTCTGATCCTTCTACAGTCACAAATGAAACTCAGCATTATGCACTTCACTAACCTGATCCTATATCTGGCCTTATGGTATGCATCTCAGGGTACTCAAAGAGCTGGCTGATGTCATCACAAAACCTCTCTCAGTGGTCTTTCAGAGGTCTCGGCATTCTGGAGAATCTGGAAGCTGCTAAGTGCCCCAGTTTTCATGAAGACCAAGAGGAATGATCCTAGTAACTATAGGCCAGTTAGTGTCACTTCAGTGCCTGGTACAGTTATGGAGAAAATTATTCTAGAACTTATTGAAAAACTCTTGAAGTAATTGGTCACAGCAAGCATGACTTCATGAACGGAAAGTCTTGCTTGTCAAGACTTGCTTGATTCCGTTTTATGACAAGGTCACCCACTGAGCTGACCAAGAGAACCTACTTGTAATCTTTTTGGTTCTCAGTAAAGCTTTTGATACTGTCTCTCAGAGGATCCTTCTGGACAAAACGTCCAGTTCACAGCTGGATAAACACATCATGCAGTGCATGAGCAACTGGCTCACAGGTCAAGTGCAAAGGGTTAGAGAGAATGGAGTGACTTCAGACTGGCGACCGGTCACTAGTGGGATTCCACAAGGCTCTGTCCCCTGCCCCGTGCTCTTCAATATAATAAATTACTTGGACACAGGACTGGAAGGGATACCAAACAAATTTGACAATGACACTAAATTGGAAGGACTCCCTCTAAAGCAAAAAGGCCCCACAGAGAGTCCTGAACAAAGAGGACTTGGAAGCAGCAACCATATGAAGTTAAACAGAAGTGCCAGACTCTGAATCTTGGGCAGGGCAAACCTGGATGTATGGACACACTAAGGAATGAGATGCTGGAATCTGGGGGTCTTGCTTGCCAGAAAGCTGAAAATGAGTCAGCAGTGCCATGGCAGCCAGGAGAGCCAACCCTGTCCTGGGATGCACCAGGAGTTGGACTCTGTGACCTTCTCCCAAAGGGAAGCAGAAATAGCTCAAAGGTGAAGGGTGACAACTTCTATACATCACACCTCTGCTGTGCAGAAAGACTTTGGGAAGAATACCATGCAGGTAGAACTGTGATGGAAAGTTATCATCAGGATTTAACTGTCAAGTGAGAACAGATCAAAGAAGCAAGACTGAAGAAAATAGTTTGTTCCAAGTATTCTTAGGCTGGGAACAATAATGACTGCAACTGGACAGAAATTTGGCCTTGCTTGTTCTCCCAAAAGCGTTATACCTTACCCCAGTATTAATAATTTCAGCTTCTGACATACTGGTACATGTTCTGTCAAGAGAAAGAACCTCTTTTCCATTAGCCTCCCCCATTCACAGAGATACCTTTCATCTGATTCTGACCCATCCATATCACTTTAACTGGATGCCGTAAAGAATGGTGGCACTGCCAGAAGGCAAATTGCTACACTTTTTATAGCTTAGCTTGTATGATTAAATCTCTCAGAATCAGAATACTACAGCATATAATGAACTTGCATCTTGTCAAATGAAAGGGACAGCCAAGTGACAGAAGGCAGTGGCTTAATATGACACTGCATTATAATGCAGTTCTGGAGAATAAAATTCAATTGAAATTATCTGGATGGAAAATGTTTGATCATATAAAAGCTTTTTCCAGAAAAAATGTTGACTTGGCTGGGCTGAAACTTAGTAGAAAAAGACAAATTTAATTTATATCTTCCCTAGGAAATTAAGACAGAAAAAGTACCTGCAATTTCTGTCCCAATAGAAGTGTCAGTCATTCAGAAATTGACAAATGGGGTTTGAAAACAATTTTCAAATTACATTCATAATGATAGTATGAACATTTAGAAAAAATAAAAATGAAATAAAAAAGCAATAGAAAATTTCATAAATATTTCATTAATATTTTCTCCAGGTCTGTGGGTTTTTTCCTTAATTTGGATTTTGATTTTTGTTATTCTGTTGCAGCTGGGGAAATTTTAAAATATTCTAGCAGCTTTCATGCCTTATTTTTTTCTGCCAGACCTGAGAACTTCTATGGACCAAAACAATACTTTCCTTTTATCAGGGACTTGTATACCATAAAAGACAAAAAGTAATTTGAAAAAGGCTCCAGAACTAACTGGGCAGACAAGGATACAAGAAAAAAACTAGGATTATGTAGAGAAGCTTTTGTAAAAAAGGAACTATGTATGCATAAACAAGACTGCTTTTAGGAGATAAAGAAGTGTGAAGTTATATTGAGTCACAAAGACTTCATTAATTTCCTGACTCTTTTTGAAGAAAACAGCAAAAGGTCCTTTGTTCAATACAAATAATAAAATAACAAGAATTACTGCTGTGGAGAAAGGGTGGGACAGGACTCAAGATGTGGCTTCAACAATGCTCCGAATGTGTTGCTTCAGTTTTCAACTAAAGATGCAGATGTTGAGCCTAAAGGGCAAGGTTATAGAGTGAATGCAAATGAGATTTTGCAGTGGACACCTCTGAAGCAAAACCAAAACTAAAACAGATAAGCATGCTCAAATCACAAGGTAATTGCCACCCTAATTTTTACTTTTTTAAAAAATTGGCCTGTTAAACAGTAAGCCTGGTAACAATCTGTTAATCAATCTGTCAAACTGTGGGAGCACTGAATTATTGGCAAAGTTTGAATGTGGCTGCCAGAGATAACAGGGGGGAGTGTGATCCAGGCAAAAAAAGGACATTTGAATGATCTCATGAGGACTTTAAAGGAAAGAGTAATTGAGGGCATGCAGCTACATGCAACTGAGTAATAAAAAGTGAACAGTTTCTTCAGAGGTACTGTGTGACAGACCATCCACAAATCTTTCTTTGATTTTGACAAAAATTTCCTAGAAAAGTAAGAAAGTTTGTATTCAAGAAAACATTTGTTTTGATGCGACAATAGAAATTATTAGGAACTTTAAGAGGAATCATACTTTCAAGCTCAGTCATGGCCCAGAACAGAGTATGGAGAACTTTTGACATTTTAAAATCTTCTCCTCTATGGTGAGTAGGACTTCTTTCCCAGTGGTTTTCTCAGGAACAAAATCTGGATATTTTAATTAAGGTCTTCAGGAAATCCAAGAGAATATAGTGCCGTGATGGTTGAAAATGGGACCTGTGATTAGTTAGGACTAACATGACTTTGAGAAGAAAAACTTTGAAAGACAGCTACAAAGGCCAGAGATGATGGTTGCAATTATATTTATATTAGTGGCAATCTAAGCTATGATCAGAAGAGACTTTAAATCCTGAATACAAAGAATAAATATCCAAGAACAAAGATGCCAATCAGGAGTGATATGTGTCTTGGAATACATTACAAATGCACCTGAGTTAAAAAACTCTGTCCTGAAATATAAGCTCAACAGGTGGAAGAGTTCTCTGTCCATTGCACAGCACCAAGCATTCCAGGGCTGATAGCACTGAGCACACAATCACTGAAATGGAAGTATGTGAATTGTGACCACAGCTGGTGGATCTTACAGACCTATGGTAACAGCATCAATGCTTCCAACAAATTCTGAAGTCCCTTGACCCCCTGTTGACTGGCATGAAGGATGGTGATCCAGTCTTCCCAGTGGTCTGTGCACTTTTCTCCCTAAGGTCCCAGGAGTTGTAACAGCCTGGATCACCCAGTGAGCTCTAAGAAGCATGATGTTCTACTGTGCAATCTGCCTTGTAGCACAGAAGGAACATTTCAAGAGTTTCAAGAAGAGCAGAAACCTGTTTTCAAACAAGAATCTCTGAAGAGAAGATTCCACAAGAGCTCAAAAAAAAATAAAAGAATGTCAGTCTGAAACGAAAATAAGATGCAAAGCCCTTGAAAAGGGCGTGAAAGCCCTTGAAAGGGTGATGCAAACACCCTGTGAACTGAGGGCTGTAGACTGGCCTGATGCATCTCAGTGTGAAGAAGTCAGCCTCAGTCACCTATTAACTTTGTAAGATAACTAAAGGAAGTTAAGATATCAACAGTGGGCCTCATCTGCTTGAATGCCATATGCAATGTTTCTTACTGCTTTGCTCTACTATTACAACTATTAGGGAGATGCAGAGTGCTATCTCCCTAAATTCACCCCAGCTGTTTGGTTGGAAGGAATGAGATATGATGTCTACAGTGCATATACAGGACAAATAAATTGTGCTTAAAAAACTTAAACTGACAATCCATACAAACATGCTTCAAAAGTCCACCTCCTTTCTGTTGCTTCCTAACCATTGGCTAGTGAAGCATTTGGATTCACCCACAAAAAATCATACTCACCTATAGATTTCTATATATATATGTAGGCACATGTACTCACAAATGAACATACAGAAACTGAATCCAACAAATAATAGAGAACATAAAATTTCTTATAACTTATAATGTTGCTGGGTAATGCATTATATTTTGCAGCATGACGCTAATGCACATTCAATTATATTATAATGTGAAAATGCAAATGCCAAAGGGAGGTCATATGGAGCAAGTTATCAAATCTAGGCGCACTAAATTTTATTAATAAGCACATGAAGGAACTCCAGCCAAATGATAAGCTGGGTAATTCTCTTCCCACTGCCTATATTTTCCTTGAGATTTGAAACGGATGCAGAATTCTTTATTTCCTAGGATAAACCTTTTTGGCTGTGAATTTTGTGTTCATGAAAGATGGCAGATTATTGGCCTGGAGACCAAAATCCCCTTTATGCATAGAACATGGCATGTTACAAGCAGAAACAGTGGAAGTTCTCTTCATTCTTCTAGTAACACTGTTCAAACATCATCAATTGCTTTTTAAGGGTTATAGCATATATTACAGAATCACACAGCATCATTTCAAGACAGACTAGAGTAAATCAGGCAAAATGGTATGTATGAAAAATACTATGACTTTAAATATAAATCAAATATCTTCTAGAAAGATGGATATTTTAAACATTATGGCAACTCACCGTTAAGCCAAGTGGACTGGAAGATTAAGTATGTTCAGTTGACACGAGGTTAAATGGCCTTTATCTATAGTAATATGTATTTCTACAAATAATTTTATTTTATGGTGTTCTTTAGTACATGATTTTCCATTTTTCCTAAAGCCCTTAGTACCTATTAAAACCTGAGATTCTGCCGAAATATTGAACAACATGCTATTTCAATTAATTTAATTTAGATGCAGAGGAGTGCAAATAATTGGTAAGGGAAACAAAAAGTAATAATGAAATTCCATGATCAAGAGGTGTTAATTGCCGAGATAAATACTTCTTGTCCCAATTAGCTTATAAATCAGGTATAAAAGGAACACCAGCAATACATCAGGTCAAATTCTATTTGGAATTATTTATGCCAGCAATAATAAAAGAAAATGCATTTTAACTACTTCTGTTCTGTATTTTTCCTGTAAGAAAGAAAATGGGACATTGCACACATGCTTTATAATGGATTAATTTCAAGTTTAGCAATATCTACAGATGTTTCATGCCATAATGTACTCATGCTAACAAAATCCATGTCAATGCTTTTTTTCCAACATTTTAAAGGAGCTGACTTCAATGCTCTGTTAGCACTCAAGTGCTGGTTTTTAATATTTATTTTAAAAAAAGAAAATTCAGATTATTAGGAAAAAAAAAACCCACTTAGTTTTGTTACACTCTCTCTGATTCCCAAAGATTCAGTTATGCCAAACAATCTTTCCTAAGTTTAAAACAGGTACAGAAGATAAGAATTTATTGCACATTGGGAACTGCTTAGAACAGTGTAAATCATTTTAATTTCACCAAACCTTCCAGTGTCTCAGTGTTACAATCTGAATACGTTATATAGAATATAATTTTTAATAATATATAATATAATCACTACTGGTAACTGCTAAAGGCAGTGAAAGTTTGGTGTCATAATAGCAATAGTAATATAGATTACTTAGGCAGAGTGCCCAATTGGCTGTATAAGTGACCTGTCTTAATTGTTGACCAAACTTTGTAAATTCTGCTCAAGTGCATTACAGAAACCTCATCACCACGGAGACCAATCAATACACCTTTCAACAGAGAATACCTGTCATACTCACCATAAGTGGCATTTTGCCCCAGGAGAAAAAATTAGGAGATCACATTAATTAACAAAATGAGCAAAGCTCTTTGTATTGTATTGCAAAAGACTAACAAAGTGGGGCTTTTTCTGTTTATCAGACTATCCTTTTTTGTTTGTTTGCTTGTTAGTTTGTTGCAGGGGGGAGATTGTTTTTTGGGTTTGGAGTTTTTTATTGGAAGGTGTTCAAACGAGAGCACAAAATCATAAAGGTTTTGGGAAAAATACAAGAATAATTTACCAAGGGGACTGTCCATTAGTGAAAAATGTATGAAGCTCAAATGATTAATCTTCCAAAGAGAATGCTGATATGTAATTTTATGATGTTTTCTGAGTCTCTACAGTAAGAGAAGGCATCAGATAGTAAAAATATTTCTAACTAGCAGACAAATATGACATGCTGTCAAACTAAGTCCTGGTGTGTTTCCTTCTCTAGTGGGAAAGAAGCACTTGCCCTAATGAAATAGCTCTGGCTTACTGTCTACATTACTCTTCTCAACTGCACTTCTCTTGAAGGTATTTTTGGCTTGAAAATGACTGAAATATGGAGGGAAAAGTAAAAGGTAGAATCTGTCTCTTCCTTGGTCTTAGGCAATAGGTCAGCAAACATTGACCATTAGCAAATAACCCTTCAAAAAATAAACAATGAAAAAAAGTCCTCATAATTTAGTTTATTTATCTTTTTCATACAGATAGATGTACAAGCAGAACACATTTTATGTCATCCAAAACAAAAACGTGCAGAAAATGTATACTGGAACTTACCAATACTGGAATCACATGAAGAGTATGAAATGGCCTTTATCTAAAGCACTTCAATATATTATACTATGGATGATGATGTTTTACTATAATGAATACCACTAATGTTTTATATAGCAAGTGACTTCATCTTATATGGATCCCCTGGAATGTCCCAACTTCCAGTTAAAGATATTCTCTTTCATCTCTAAATAGATTACGCCTTTGGTAGGTGATTGAAATAGGCAGAGACTTGTAGCCTCATAAAGGGGGAAAAGGGGAATGATTGGTCAGATATGGAAAGTGAGAGCTGGTAATTATTTTCATGTGACACGCAAGAGATGTTATAGCAAAGCTGACTAAAGCTGAGCATGATTTAGCCAGTCTTCTTCAACAATGACGTCACTCTGTTCTTGCTTTCTATAAAGTTATGATTAATAAAAGGGGAGGATTATTACAGTAACTTACTCTTAGTGGGCAAGTGGTGACATCAACAGCAGCTGAGCAAACTGACCAACTTTGTTGTGTGCTGCTGAGGGGTTTTTTCTCTAGCAGTGACTAACAAGGGGTTAGCAGTGTCTGACAGCACAAAGAGCCTTTGAAACGAAGGACACTTCTGGTGGAACTTCTGAATAGGAGCCACCATTTTAACTCTTCTGCTTCATTTTACCATGATGTTTCTTTTGGCGTGCAGCAAGCTCTTCCCTTTCTCTGTTAACACACAAATACTCATACTCAAAACCAGTCAAAACTATCCCAATGGTCTTTCCAACACAAATCTGCACGATCCACATTTTCTGCCTCATCTACTGGTATTGTGATATTTTTTTTTTTTCATTGCATATTAAAGAACATCTTTACAAAAGCAGTTTATGCATCCTTGGAGCATGGATTTTACCAGCAAAACCACAAATAAGTTAGACATGTTGTGGAGAATCCTGAGCCTCTGGTTCATCTGTGGGAGAATGCTGTATTTAATTACATTTTCTTTTTTCAAATTGATAGAGACATAACAATTCTGTTTGCTATTTAACCTCTGCAAATTTGCTCTCCCTAAAATTATACTTGGCCACCTAGAAATGTTTACCAACTGAACTGAAATGCTTCTGTGAAAAGACTTCCAGTGTAAATTGAAATTCCTACCCCTACAGAGTAATAGCACATTGTGCAGCTCAGGATATAACTACAGGCACTCTGAGAGAAGGTCAGATACTTTGAGCTCTTTCCCTGAAACTAACTTCTTTGTGTGAGCTGTACAGCTTTTATGCACTGTTAATATAAGGGGCATATGACATTACTTTCAACTTCTCTGCCCTACAGGCACTAAGAAAACACTTCCAAGGGGGAGCTGCAGAGGCTGGACATTACATTACCAAAATGTTCCCCAAGCTAGGACAATTCAAATGCCTTTTCTGAACATTATTAACCAAAAGATAGAGTGTGAAAGCTAACCATTTTCTTGTCCAAACAATAATAATGTTGTACCTCTCATTTTTACAAAGACTTCTTGAGAGTAAAACAAAGAGAATTTTCTAAACTGAATCAGTGAATAATGGTCCCAGTTGTAGTATCTGAAAACTCATGGAGAAGAGGACAGACCAGTCAACCATTTCAGTACCTGTACTACTTTCAGTAGTACAGGTACTGAAATGGTCAACCACAGACCAGTTAACTGTATTTTAAACATTTTCTGTCTGAGGCTTTGTGCATTTTGGTGTTTTACATTCCATGAGTAGGTAGCAACATATTTTATCAAGTAGGAAGAGAAGTTTTGGAACCACTGTAGGTTCCCATTTTCATTCTGACTGCAGACTTCTTTGGTTGCCCTGAACTGCGAAATCCCACCTCACATCTTCAAAGTTAAAAAAGTGACATACCTTTTTCAAAGGACTTAGTGATTAATTAGCTGATTTCTTAAAAAAAAACCCAAAAAACAAAAAACAAAAAAAAACCCCAAAAAACAACATATATATATACACCAAGTATGCATGCTTCCAGATATCAGTAATTTTTATCCCTTATACTTACTTTCACTTTTCAGTTAGAACACATTTAAAAGACAAGTTTAGATTCTGTGCAGCTCATACTGCGTGCTAGCCTGTTACTGAATTTCAGAATATGTTTGGAAACAACTAACTTTTTCTTCTAAGATGACCAGATTTTCAGCACATGACTAAAAATGTCTTACATCTGTAAGTCTGGTAATTTATGTCCAAATATGTCTATCTTTGCATGTCCAAATAGCTCATTGTGTGTAGAGATCAGGTATTGAAATACCTAACTGTCCCTTAAGCAGTTATTTCATGTCTGTGAGCTGGAGAGCTCAAATAAATCTACTGGGGTGGCTTTTACATAGAAGAATCACCTCCTGACTTTCACCCCTCTTTCTGAGTCAGATGTCATCCAGCAATTCCAGTCTAACAGCCTGTTTCTGTTTCCAGATGCTGACATGCAGCAGACTTCCCATAAATGTTAGGACATCCAGCCATACCTGGGCAATTCAGACCAGCTTTGCAACTAGACAGCAGAGGCAGTCTTTCCCAGTGATTCAGCTTTGAGACCATGAGAGAGTAGTCTAATGTATACAGAAGATGTTTTCTTAACTTTTCATCTTAACCAGACCGTGACGTGATACTTCAGCATCACTGGCTGAGGAAATGTTTCCAATTGCCTATGATCAAAGTCAACCAATAATCTGATACAATGTTTTTGCTCTTAAAAGCACTCACCAAAATGACTGTGAGGTGTCTGGATTAAGTTTTTATATATGACACTTCTCTCTGTTCTGGAGCAGCAGTTCAAACCCAACCTGTGTCAGTTGTGATTAAATGTGGTTATTCACAAGACTTCCTTTTGTCTGTGGTAGATTTCCTTTGAAATTGGTGGCAAGAGATGGGCTTTTCTGAAGGTGACTCAGGGCAGGAGCAGTTATATTTTGCTCTGAATCACCTTCAGGAACTTTCTTGTTCTTTCCACAGCATAGGCAGAAGTGCCTCACTACCACATAAGGACACTTCCTGAGTAGTCCCCCTGGTGGTTTATCTAACCCCTTTTTCTCATTCCAGCATTGGAAACAATAGATGCTGTTTGGAGAGAGAATGTGAGCCTGGCTGCTCTCCGCAAGCCTAACCCTTCAAGATCCCCTGCATCTCCAATTGTTGTATTAAGGATGTTAAAAGATATGTCCCTGCCTATTCCCTCTGGTAGTTTTTAATGGACCTTCTTGAGTCTTCTGATACTGATACTGTCTGCCTCCACAGCCCCCTGTGGCAACAAATCCCAGAAGCTCAGTCTCCATTGTGTAAGCTCTGTATCTGTTTTAAATCTTCTACTAGTTTCAATGCATTCCCCCTAATACTGCAGGATTTGGTGGATAACAGTTCAGCATTCACCTTACCTACCATCTTCTGGTTTTGTAATCCCCAAGCACATGTTCTTTCAGCCTTCCCTTGTCCAAGCTGCCTTTCCATTTTTTGATTAAGCAGATGCTCCAAAACCTTAATAGTTTTAGTGTCTCTTCTCTAACTCTCCTAGGTCCTGCTTGAGATATGGAGGCCAGGACTGCAGACAACGTCCACTTTGTGGATGCACCATATATATGGTGCCTTCTGTCTTGCTCTCATACTATTCCTAACAACACCCAATTTTTTGTTGCCTTTTTGAACTGTCATTGCATTTTTAAGTGTAGAGAACTCTAAATGATACAGCCAAGACTCACCTCTCCCTCTCCAGATACCCTTCAGGAATACTTACCTGAATGTCACTTCTAAATTGGCTATTTGCCGATTTTTATGAAAGAATTCACTTCTTGCAACTCATCTCCCACTCAAAGAAAGACACTACAGCTGGCAGTTCTGCTGAATGTCTCCAGAACTTGTTGAACCAAGGGCATGATCAAGTCTCTGTGTACCCAAGAATGTGATTGAAGAAAATTGTCCTGCGGCTGTCCCTGATGTTCTCTCCTGTGAGCGAGCAGATTAATTTATTATCCAAAGCTGTCAATTTGACTCTGATCACGTGAGATAAATTCAGTTTAAGGGGCAAAAAAAGAACCAGAACTAACCCTCTCAAAAAAGAATCTGCTTTATGAGAAACATCTGAACACTTCTTTGTTGTTTTTATACTTCCTAGATGCTTGGTTACTGTCCCCGAATGGGCAGCTTCAAAGGAGCAATTAAAAATGTGTGCATAGACACACAGTTGAGCCCTGTTTGCACACAAAAACTTTATTCTGAGCTACCTTATGTCACCCCTTTTAGAGGAGTCATCATGAGGGCATGACACCAATAAGCAGACAATGAATAAAGAAAATAACTGTTTATAAGTTCATAGTTGGCATACAAAAGTTATTGAAGAGGATATTCTAGGCAACTGGCCATCACTGCTGCCTATCAACCCTCTGTTCCCCCAACTGTTACTGGGTATTATAAAGCTCATTTTAAAAGCACTTCTCCAAGACCTGTGAGCTTGGCAGGTAGTATTTTGTCTTTACTGATAAAGAGGCTTAAGCCTAGTTGCTCGTGACCTTTGGAGTCTGTAAGCAGACACCATGAAATTAGGCATTTAACTGTCTACATGTTACATGTCCCACCTGCACTGAACTACAAGTAGAAAATTTTAACCATAAAACGTGAAGTCAATTTGGGAAATTAAACAGAATGGAAATTAAATCCAGATTTGAGGATCTCATACCCATTCCAAAAGTTCTACTTCATGCTACCAAGTTAAATCTCAAGTGCTATAACCACAGATTTGAGGAAAAATCTGAGATAAAGTCTCAAAACATAGGTAGGTTTACACTGGAACCTGGAATCTCAGGGTAATCACCAGTGCTCGTTAAAACAGTGTTGGGGCAAGGGTATGTGCATAGAGAAGGGGAGCAGATTCATTATGTCAATAAATAATGACTGTTCATTTTACTCCCCTCACTTCCCCACATGTGAAATGCTCTGAGTAATATTTTGTGTTTCCCTGAAAATAATTGAAGCCTAACCCATCCCTCAGATTTAACCTGTGTCTATCTTGGAAACAAATGCAAACATTATTTTAAATAACTCACACGAAAACTGGTGACCATGAGAAACAAAACAGCAGCAAGGACTTGTTTGTCATTTTTGACCCACAGATCTCAGAAGAGAAACTGATTCCTTCAGCTTTACAGATGGGGGCATGAGGTACTTGTCCTCAGCAGTTGATGGTAGAGTCATAGTATCCAGATTTCTTGGGTCCCCATCTAGATCTCTCTTCAGTAAACACTTGTCAATTTTAAGAGGAAGCAGTCAAGATTCCTCTTAAAATTTTCTCTGTGGAAGGTTATTTACTTCATTACAGTGACAAAGCAGCAACTATGCAGAAGATCAATATATACTTTTTTAAATTCACTTGTTGGTGTCCTCAGTATGACATTTATGTCAGTTCTCTGCTGGTTACTCTCACAGATGGAAATATCTGCTGATGTGTGACACTGCAACTTTTCCCAATGGCCTGTACATGATGACTATCTTGGAAGATTTGTCAGTGTAATCTCTTGTTGAGTTCAGCTCAATGAAAAGAGAAAACTTAGGAGCTTCATTCAATTCCCTCCCATTCATCAGCAGATTTATAAGTAATCAAAACTTCGTACACAAAATGTATCCCCATCATTGAGGGAGCTAAACCAAGATGGAATTGTACGTTTCAATCCAGACAAAAACTGGGATCTGTTTTGAAAGGGAAAAGCCAAATCCTAAACATGAATATGTAAGAAGTTAAATTAAGCAATTAGACTTTACATCAGACTTTCTACTGATGTAACTCAATCTCTGAAGTCAGAAGAGCTACTCCAATTAATTTGCAACATTCCTCTTGCAAACACAGTCGTAAATCTTTCTAAAATCTACAGGCAATGTTGCTTTGGGAAGTACATCAGTGAATAATCATCTGAAAAGCTTTTATCTAAGGTATGACTTTTCGCGTCTCTTTCTGTCCATCAATGGTTTATACTTATCCTCAGAGTTAAAGCTTGGTTCAACTGACTTCTGCTCCCACAGTCAGCACTAACTTCAGTGACAGCAAGAGTTGATACTAAAAACTAACAGGAGTCTGTAAGTTAAACAGTTGCGTGTGCTGTGATTTGATTGACTGTAGTGAAAGGAACACAGAACAGAGAATTCAGGGCTTGTCAGAGAAATAAGACCACTTTCTATTATTCTGAAGTTGGTGCAATGATATGATAAAACTCCACTGACTGAAGGACTATTACATAAAAAATTGTTTTGATGTATACTTTGAGCATCAATCAAAGTTTTGAACAGCATGCAAATTATTTTTAGTGAACTTTCAGTAATAGCTTTAATTCACCTACAATTGTTTTCACCCTGCTTGGAGCCAAATGGTATCTGTCACCTAGTGGGCCTTCCCTTTGGGGTTTAAGTAATTGATGTGACTCTAACCATAATCTCAAGATATCTTTGAAGACAGCATCACTCAAGATATTTTACGCATTACAGAACTGTTTTTCAAGAAAAAAGATTACTTTTGCAGTACTATACTGAAAAGTCATCTGTCAAACGAGCTGCATGAACAACTTTAGTTTTGTGGACTACTCTCTCCACAATTTAAGTTACAATTTAAGTCCATACTCTCTCTATAAATTCAAGAAAATTCACTTTGAAAATAGGTTTTTCCCAAAAGGAAAAGTTTTGAACAAGCTCTGATTATAACATATAGTTGTGTCATATTGCATCACACTAATAGCATCATCTGTATCACCTAGTTTACATACTCATGTGCCTTGACTTTTATTTTTAAATAGACAACACATATGGCTAAAATAACATGGACATGAAATATCTTTGTTAAAGCTCACTGTTCCATGAGCTGGCAAGAAAAAATATCAATGGGTGACATGTCAGGAGACATAGGTATAGTTTAGAAAGAAAATTAACATACTTGCTTCTATTTGTCAGATTGACTTAATATAAGGTTCTTGTAAAACAGAATTTATACTTATGCTGACCCCTGTAAAAAGTGTCATCTATCAATATCAAAAAGAAAGGCAAGAAAGCTCTTATTTACCCTACCCTCTAGGCTGAGTTCTTATCCTCAGATGAACTTTATTTTTTGACCAGCTCACTAATTATTATTGAAATCACTGACCCCTCTAAACAGCACATAAGCATTTGAGTTAGTAGCAACAGCAAGACCAGCCTTAATTGTCCACTTACATAAAAGTAGAAACATAAAACTTCTAAATGTAAGTTTCTGTCATATCTTTTCTTATTAATTCAGTAACATAAGGTATAACAGAGTGAAATTCCAGCTGATTTGCACAGAAATCTGTGCCAGTGTGTTTTCTAATGGCTGCTCTTCGAAGCAGGGATGGAGATGTACAGATACTCTTGTATGCAATTCAGGATTCCAAAATAGTCAGTAAATCACACAATATCCAGTGGGTGAATAATGAAGAGGCATTAGGGCATTTTTTTAAATGGTTTGTAATCTAAAATCCACAATTAGGAAAAGAATAAAAAAAAAAAAAAAGAGACACAGGTTGCTGGAGTACTAAGCTCTCTTTCTCAGTCCCATTCCTTTAGTTATTTCTGATCCAGCAGAGAACTAAAATATGCCTGTGAGCCAGCAAGATAGGCTCAGCATCACTCCAATGTTTTATGTGGTCTCAGTTGGTGGTATCAGAATTTAAATTAGAAATCCCAACTGAACAATGATTATCTGGATTCTGAAGCTGACAGGAAAAAAAAATCAGAAAAAAGAAAAAAAAAACAAATCCAGCTACAGTCTTTCCCAAGAGCAATTGCCCTTTCTGGCAGGAAGGGGTAAAAATAGAGGCAGCTCATTAATATGGCTTGGCAGTGCTTAATGGCAGCTGGTCTGAAGAGTTAGATCAGTGGGTCCTTCCAGCAGTACTCCCGGACCACTGCCAGCAGGTGTTGCTGTGTTCAACAAAATGAAAAGTAGTGCGGGGGGGATGGGGAGAAAAATATTTATAAAGAGAGAAATAGGTGTGAAAAAAAATTAGTCACCGAGTAAAGCTTTCATTAGGCCTTTGGTAAAGCTATACACAAACTCCCCGAGGCAATAAGGAGCATGCTCTGAAATGAATAATGCTTTTCACTTCTCCTAAACTCCTTTCAGAACTTATCCTGCCCTATAAATCGCATACATGCCTGCTGGGCTTCACTCGGTAGCCTTCTCGTTTTGTCACGGACCACACACTTTCTCACCGGGAATCCTCTGCCCCGCCGCCGCAGCGGGAGAAGCTCGGGCCCGGCTGGGCGCTGCCCCAGGAGGGGAATGACGGTCAGAGCCGGCACCGCTCCGCTCTGACTCCAAGGAGAAGATAACTCCCTTACTCCGGGGCAGAATTTCTGTTCTCCGTAAAACCAATGCAGTGTACGGTCTCTTGCTGAGAATATGTCTGCTGCCAAATTGCAACAGGCACTGCACTACCAGTACACAACAAATTTCAAAGAGTTTTAGGATGTCAGTTAAAACCAAACTCAGCCTGGTCCTGAGAAAAACAGGATTGCAAGGTGGAAAAGTCATTTGGCAAAACTTGGGTTTAGGATCTTCACGAAAAATAGAGTCCTGCGACTAACTGGGTATATACATGCTCATTATGTGTTTCTTAAAGTGTCTCGCTGTCCCTGAAGAAAAAGAAAGGAGAGTGGGGGAAAATACCAAAAAAGAAAAAAAAAAAAAAAAAAAAAAAAAGAAACGTTGTTCTTTGTAACAACTGGAACCACCAAACTGAGATTGCAGAAGAGCTACTGCAACCTGTTTCACTTATTATATGCGTAGTAAAAATGGGAAACAAAGCAACCTATCTGGTCATATGTTTCCCATTAACTTCTGATTTTTTTCTCATTCGACCAAAGCTGTTGTGTGAATACAGCACACACACCAGTTGGGATCAATGCTGCTATAAGGACTCCCTGGTATCACTGTAAATTGAAAGCTTGAAATCTTTCTTTGATCCAGATCAGCCATATTCCGAGACAGATTAAAGTTACCAACAGGACATAAAAATATAATTATAAGTACGATTCAGGCCAAAAAAAAAAAAAAAATCTGAGGGATGGGGATTTTCTGGTAATCAGTGGGTGTTATGAATGAGTAAAGACTGCATGATCATGCCATTTGTCATAAACGGTACCACATAAAGCCAGTTATTATATGTGTTTAAGAAAGGAGAAGGATTTTGGATTTACTTTTGACCTTCTGTGTATTACTTCTGTACTGCCTAATTGGCATAGTTATTTCTGATTTTCATTAATGTAAATTGAAATGAAAATTGCCTTTTATTTTATTCCACAAGTGTTAATACCACACTTGCAAAAAATGTGAACTGTCATTCATTGTAATTTATTTTTAGATGTCTAAACAGTTTTTAATAGTGTGATGCAATCTGCACGTCAAGGAGCCAGGAGAATTGGACAGGAGCAATATGATTCATTTTTTAAAGAGCTTTAAAGGGGATCCCTAATTTAAACAGAAGGACATATTTATTCAGAGATTGAATTTAAAAAAAAATCATCCAAAGCCAAAGGATGCTTACTCAAATGCATTTTCCTGAATTTGAAAAAAATCCAAATTTGCAGAAAAATTATCTGGTATATCCTTAAGTATGTAAGAAGAAGAAAACAATTTGCAAAGTAGTAATTAAGTATCTGGCAAATACTGTATTTGAACCAGAACAGTGTTATCTACATCTAATAATATCTATATCTAGCTATGCAATACAACAAGTTGGAGTGTATCTTCCTGACTCATAATGTTTGCTTTGTCTGATTTTAAGTTCTAGTCTTTAAATGGATACAGAAATCACCACAAGTTGATCCACGATATTTTGTCATGCTAGAGAATTAGGAGTTTCCATTAGATAATTAATTACAAGAAGTATGTCTCATACAGGAAAAACAGTCAATTGCTGATGTAACAGGATTAACCAATCCAGCACAGTGATCCGGCCCACTTTTGACAGACGTTGTATGTGATGTGTACACACGAGAAGTACAGTATAAAGCTTCGCATTATAAGTACCACAAAGAGGAACTTCAGCAGTTCTTAAAGCACAATACAGCAGTCTCCTTCTGAGAGTCAGGACTAGAGAGGTAAAACTTTCAATCAGCTTTTTTCCTTTCAAACTGAAACTTTTAATTCCTGTGCATGCTGTTGCATACTGTTAGGGTTACATTGAATGAATGCATATACAGAACTTTGCAGCTCAGGTAATTTGTAGAAAGAGTCTGAGCCACCATTTCTGTATGTATTCAAACACATTTCTGTATATCTTTTTTGTACATATATGTATATACATGTAAGTACAAAGAAACCATGTATCAGTGGTATTGGAAGCTCTCTTTTAGAAAACAGTGGTTTTTAGAAAGTTATGCTTTAACATTAAATCTGTCATCATCATGGCATGCAAGTAAAATATGCTATACCTGTATGTAATAGAGATTGTATGTGATAACTGTACCTGTAGTATATGGCAAGCAACATATACCCCACAGCAAGAAGCCAGACATACTTATCTGCATTTTATTTTGATTTATGCCGCTCTCTTACTTTTCATCAGACACTGTTAGGATAGGTGCTATATTAGAACTATATATAACTCCTTTAATTATGTCATCTGTTAGTACATCTAATCATGAATGCATATTTTCATCTGAAATTATTTTTTCATCCAATTAAACTTTTAGTTCTATTTCAAGCTGACTTTCAGACTTCGTATAATTACAACAGACTTTGGGCTGTTCACAAGATCCAAGAAAATTCGATGTGTTATAGTGAGGTTTGTGTTACAAAGATGTGTTTATAAGAATGGCTGCAGGGTTTATAATGCTTACAGACCTGTAAGTGTAACAGTATATAACAGTATAGTAACTGAGGTCAGTAAAACACAGATGAGGGGGTACTGTGGATGCCTTATAACAGTAAAAGACTTATAAAAGATCTTAATTGAAAAGGACTAGCAATATATAACATTTGTAAGACTTTGGCTGATTGTTCAATTACTTCTGTATGTTTCATTTACTCTACCTATAATTCCTTGCCTGTCTCTTAACCCATATGCCTGTAGTCATCTCATGGAAATTAGAGACCTTACAATGTCTATATTTATAAATTACTCCTTTCCACTGTGAAATACAATGGTTGACAGTAATATACTGCAAGTGGAATATTTGCTGAGTAGGAGGTAAGCCCATCTAAGAAGACAAAGGTGTGGTAGATAGAGAATGAAAGAAAAGAAAAGAAAGAGGGTAAACACTAAAAAAGAAGCTGCTGCTCTAAGAAAATTGGTACAAGATAATGCCTGAAAGGGAAGAATCTCAAAATTTATATACTTATAGCTGTCATTTTTCCATAACCAAATTCAAATGTAAACGAGTTTGCAAACTTCAACTTTGCTGGGTAAGGAACAGAATGGAGAGGATGCAGAATGTAAAGACAACCTGAAGCCATGGCAGTGGCACAGGGAATGCCTTCTCACTGCAGAGCAAAGCCCTCCCTGGCATAAACTGACAAGGGGCTACCAACACTGGTTGAAACTTCTTCTAGTACTTCAGATTTCTTTTTATTTCCAATGTCCTATTCTAATATTATGATTGCTCTCTGTGATTTAAATGAAGTAATAAGTGCCTTCTAATAACAATGGGCCAAATGTAGAAGATCTTACTCAGCCTTCACTCAGACAGAATTATTATTGGCATCGATGAGGGCTTTGCCTGAGTCAGAAGCAAGTATAATTTGGCCAGATGTAACACTTCACATTCAAAGCATTTTTTAGGCATTGCTTGATTAACCCCAAACCTAAATATATCTACCCAAGAACTTCCAGGAACAGACTAGCATAGAAGTAGGGCTATTATATGGCACTACCATGTCATGTCACATGTATGTACCAACTCCTGCTTAGGCTTTCAGTGCCTGACTGCATATTGCAGCTGGGGAGTGTATAATGTATTATAGAGCCCTCCAAACAACAGTGCTATTTTGTGCCTGACAGACCTTTTGCAAGTGTTGATAACCCCCAGCATTTGGAAGTGAGTAGAAAAGATTTTTTTTGCTTCTACTCCAGGCAGAATAATGTTCTGTTCAAAATATTCAGAGCCCCTGCCCTCATTCCCATCTCATTCACAAGCTATTTAACATCTCCTGCTATCCCTAACAATACCACGCAGGACCAAGAGCAAGGTGCTCGTTAAAGATTTCGCTCTTTTCATTCATTCATGTTTCCTCTGTTTAGTTAAGCCGGTGATACCGTTGAAGGAATAAAACAAACAAAACAAAACAAAAAGAAAGGAAAAAAAAAGGGGGGGAATGACAGCTGGGGGGGGGGGAGGGGTCAAACAGAGAGGGAAAAAAAAGGGAAAAAAAGGCAGTAAATTTACAGGAATGAGACGATCTTTTAGAAAGGGGGGAGGGAAGGAACCACGAGTAGTGATATTTGAAGAGAGGTGTGTGTTAGGGGAGCAATGAGCATAAGGAAGCCAGCCTGCCTGTTCCTCCCCCTTCCTAATCATAGCCTTTACTCACAGACAAAACTCCCTCCCTCTCTCATTCACTCACTCACTTTAGGCCAATCCGTCCTCTCTCTCTCTCTCCCTCTCTCTGTGTCTCTCTCCTACTCTGAGACAGAGTCAGAACTCTTCTCCCTGACAGCCACAAACATCTACAGCACTTATTGCATTCAGAGAGGGAACCTGCAAACAAAACTTCACAGAAAACTTTTGGTTCTTGTTCCAGAGAATTTGCTGAAGAGAAGGAAAAACAAACAAACAAACAAACAAACTAAACCAGCCCCCAAAAAAACTGTTCGTGAAGGGGGAGGAAAAGCAGGGCCTTTTAAAAAGGGAATCACAACAACTTTTGCTGCCAGGATGCCTTTGCTTTGGAAGAGAGGATTTCTGTTGGTGCTTTGCTGGATTATAGTGAGGAGTTCCCCAACCCCAGGATCCGAGGGGCACAGTTCAGTCACTGACTGTCCATCATGTGCCCTTGCCACGCTCTCAAAGGATGTGCCCAGCTCACAGCCTGAGATGGTGGAAGCAGTAAAGAAGCACATACTGAACATGTTGCACTTGAGGGACAGACCTAATATCACCCAGCCAGTGCCCAAGGCAGCACTTTTAAATGCCATCAAAAAACTCCACGTGGGAAAGGTGGGAGAGGATGGTTATGTGGAAATAGAGGATGATGTTGGAAGAAGAGCCGAAATGAATGAAGTTGTGGAGCAAACCTCAGAAATCATCACTTTTGCAGAATCAGGTGAGTGCTTGAAAAAAAAAACCAAACTGTAAATATCCTTTGTGCCCAGACTGAAAAATATTCTTTCTGCCAAAACTGTAATTAACTTATTTTCTTCTCCTCAGCAATGATGTTTTCTGCAAGGTTGTAGGATGAGACTTGGGGGAAGGGAGAAGGAGGGATGGGATGGGGGGGTAGGACTCTGAAGGAATTTGATTTTTCTGACTTAGTCTTGGCTACAGATTACACTTGCTAAGCACAGTCAGTCACACAGGGAGGAAGCTCTCTAACCAATCTTGAACATAAAGTCAGGCTGCAGCAGGGTCCTCCAAACTCTGCCTGTAAATACAGAGTAGTTTGCAGTAAACGGCTGGATCGCAGAGTTGATGGTAAAAGAAAAAAGACTGTAGCCTTTTGGGGAGTTTATGAAGACAGAAAGTGAACTGCAAACTACTTCAGAAACAGCCCTTTCATGTAAAAATTATAGTGGAAGTTATAAAATCAGATGAAGCAGCTTTAAGTTTTAGAAGCGAGATGGCTTTTTTCGGGGTTTTTGCCCTCTTTTTTTGTCTTTTTTTTTTTTTTTTTTTTTAATTTAACACAGCATCTTTGGCAATCAAGTGTTGCAGGGACTGTCAGATGACTTCAATAGAACTGGACAAGTTGCTGAAGCTGATCCAATTTGTAATGCAGACTTCTGCATACTGGAAAAAAGATTCTGCTCCTAAAACACTCCTGCCAAAAATGCAACCTTGGTAGGGTGTATTTTGAACTCTTTCACAGTTCTTTTTCCCCTAACTCTAATGCAGTAAGAGCTCAGAATATATGTATTTAGTAAGTAAAGTCTAAAGTCTCACATAAACTGCCCATAGGAAACAGCTCTAAAGTTGTACTTTGCTGTCTTGTTCCTACATGAATAGGACCAGAACCCATTTTAATTCAACGTATGTGTATCTGCACATAAATCTGTTAGTGTATGTGGGTATGCTAATGCATGCATCAATAGCAGTTACTTGCAGTAAGTCTATCATCTAACTAACAGCAACTTTTTATGATGCTGTCTAGCCAAAGCATTTTTCCTGTTGCCAAGACGGTTTTAAAAGAATGTCATTGTTTTGTTTGGTACAGCATATGGTAGGCAAAGTATGCAAAGGAACTCCAAGCATTTTTGTTTAAAAGTTTGCTGCAGCAGTATAAACAATTAAGACAACACTCAGAGTTTCCAGTCCTGAAAACCTGTTGACTCAGATGTTCTGATTGCAGGGAAGCCATGCACAAGAAGTGTGCATGCTTTTAAGTGCAGACATTCCTGCTGGCTGTCTGATTTCCAACTGTACAAGGAGCCCTTGCCTTTGGAGTCCTTGTCAATATACATATTATCTGTTCTTTCAGCATGAGAGCTCAGGCTTTTCAGTTTTTCCATCCCCTCCACTTCAGAAAGCAGAGAGTAGTTGTCAGTGCCAGAGGTCATTAGAAGCAGGGGTAGCTCAACATTAGTTTAGAAATGAATTTATAAAAGGAAACCTCTAAGCTGTCTAGGAGTCGGATTCCCCACCTGGTTTTCAGCAGCTTGCTCTGAGCACAGTGGAACACATATGGCATGAACAGTGGTTTCTCTTCACTGTGTGCGTCGCAATCATTTGTAAACACATTATTGTCTCTCCTGAGCTCTGACACAAAGGAATTTGGAATTTGATATATGCCTACTCTGTACAATACCCTCCAACGGCGGCTCCTGAAGCCATTGGCTCTTGCAGTCACGTGAGCAGCAGAAATCATGCCATTGCCCACACACTGGCCAATCATCCTGCCACCGATCCCCTGCCACCAGCCACCAACTCTGTCACTCAGCTTGATTTACATAGCGTTGTCCTACTGCTGCTGACAAATTACTTGAAGAGGACTTAACGCTAAGGAGCTGCAGGACAGGGGCATCCACTGTGTTCTCATGCCTTCTCCTCCCTGCCACAGTTCTATTCCTTTGTACTAAGATGATCCTGGAAGCCCAGGCAGGAGGGCTGCTCTGTCCATTTTTTCCATACCTGCTGCCTTTCCATACCTCTTTCATTTGGGACAAGGGAGGGACTATTAGCAACCTAAAACCTGAGCTCAGGTTTGGGCTTATAAAGGAAATGATAAATCCACTCTGTGGAGTAACTTCAGATTACTGAAGCATATTCTTCATCTACAGCCATTCATCTGGTGACTTGCTAACATCAGAGGATCCACCATATTTTACAGGTGCCAGGGCTGCAACAACTTAAGTAAACCCTTCTTGAGATCCTGTCCTCTTGTGCATTGGCAGTTATTCCTATCAAATATTAAACCAGTATTTTTTTACTGTAAAGGAAAGTGAGGCAAAAAACAAAGGCGTGTGACATGTCATATAGGAAATATGAGTTAAAAAGACAGGAATAGAATATAGCCACAGGGACAGTCTCCACTTTTCATTCTGTGGGAACTAGGAATACCATGAAGAAGTTTAAACACCAAGCAGAACAAACATGTTCCGCTCACAGCCAGGTTAATGTGTTTCCTGCTTTTAACATCAAACTCACTGTGCCTCAATAGAGGGCAATAAGAAATCAATGGAAATGAATGAAAATATCTCATATTGTATCAAAAAAAGTCTACAAAAAGCAAAATAAGACTTAAGGCTTCTTGTTTCTTTGGGTATGGTTTGACATAAGCAAGCCTTTCCCCATGTCTTTCAGATGCCAAATTTACTACTTGCCTTTATTAAAAAGTAGTATTTCCATCTTTCATCAGCCATGTATTCTCAAACATACAAAGAAGTGGAGTGAATGAACAAGCAGCACCCTGTGCATGCAGCTCTGTCTTGAGACTGCTATTTTCTAAAATAGACCAAAATTCAAAAAAGCACAGACTTCAGACAATTAGAGGGGAAATAAATGCAGTCTGAAGAGCAGGTGTAGTTATGTCCAGGAAATCAGCAAAATAGTTGGCAGGTAGTTTTCACAGCTAACAAATCTAGACAGATCTCTGCAAAAGTAATGACTGTAAGTATTGGGCAAAAGTTACAAATGCACCCTACTGTCCTTTGGCACTCTTACAAGTAAAACATGAACATTACTTTCTACTTGCATATCAAACTAAGATTACTAATGTTGATTAGTTCTGCTGTAAGGGAAGCTGTGCCAAAGTTCTGTGTGTTACTTCAAAGTCTTAAAAATAGTTTTTTTGAGGACAAGTGAATCCAACAGCTTCAACAACAGAGATACTCAATACTTATAAATATGATTGGCTACTAACTTGTTCATTATTTTAAGTAGACAGCTTATTAGGCAGTTCTGGGATTCTGCCAACTGAATTTGATCCTGGCAACTAAACTACCAATGAGATGGGTTGCTAACATCAGCCCCTGAGAAGGTGACAGGAATTATCAGGTGGAAATAGAGAAAGCTAAAGATTTATCTTCAGGAGAAATTCCAGGGGGTGGAAAAAAAAAAAAAGAGAATTCTGCCAGCTATTTAGACCACTTTCACTGTTTTGTACCACTTCTCACAGAATTCCAGGTGAGCTGACTTGATCATGTGATGCCTACCTTCATGTGCAGAGGGATACATGTATGTATACATATTCATGTCTTTTCCCAGAAGATACCTACCCTATACAACCAAGCTGACAGTTCAGGAAAAAAAAAACAAAAACCCAGAGGATGTGTCGCTTATGTATTTTGACTGATTTCGACAATTTTGTTTTGAAAAGAATTGTATTTTAAGGGTACAAGTACTCATGCTGAATAAAGAACGGCCACGAGAGGGCACACTCCAAAGGCTTTTTGCTCCGCACGAGGCAACCTTCCCGTACACTTATTTTACCTAATTGGATTCTGAATCCCAGAGATCTTTATGCTTATCTGTAGCTGCTCTGAGTGGGGATCCTTTCTTCTAGTTTATTTAAAAGGCAAAGATTCACTGGAGTGAAAAGCTGCAAGGAAAATAATGCAGGAAGGAAATAGGTAGAGGAGTAAATGCTAGAAGTACTGGAAATCTAGACAGATCAGAAATTATAAATATTATTTTTTTACAAGTCACTGAGAAATGTGACCATGAATCATCCTATGAGATGATTTTCTCACATCATTTTTTTAATACAGTCTCCTCAGCTTTTAGAAAACAAGCCTATTTTCCCTTGTTTTTTCTTCCCTACCACTTCCCCTCCCCCCTGGCATACCAAATCAAAGATTTCAAGTTTAGCAAATGAAAGCAAACTGTTTCCAGAAGAGGAAAGCCATTCTGTATTGATCTGTTTCTCCGTATCAAAAATGTGAGAATTAAGAGTGGTTGGTTGGTTTAAAGAACACCTTGAGAAAGCACAGATGAATCTAGGAAGGTGGGAACCAGTTTAGAAAAACATACCTGAGAGAAAGAAAGTACTGTGTGTGTCCATCTCTGTGTAGCCAGGCCCACAGTTTTGTGTGCTAGCAGGCAATATCTGAATATGTATTTGCCGGTATGTGTGTATAAGTACACATATGTCCTTACATGCAGGTATACCAGGGCAGACATGCTCCTATACCTCTGCCTGCACCCATACCATTCCTGCAGACAAGGATGTGCATTCATGTGTTTTCCTCTGTGCAGGATATATCTGCCTTGCATACATGTAAGTGATTCATGTTGAGGAATTCTTATATCTGTATCTATAGGCATAGATATGCCTATGAGAAGGCAATCTCATTTAATGCAATAGAGCTCTTCAACATTGATATAGGATTGAGGCTTAGTTTACTGGAAGCAACTGGAAGTTCTGTTATTCATTTCAGTGGGCCTGGGATTTGGGCCTCAGTGCTCAGAAATTAAATATTTTAATGAAAACAAACAGGCAGCCTCTGATCCACTTCATTTTAGAATTTACAGCAAATTATTACAAGTTGGTCTCAATTATTACAAAAATTGCTCTCTCAAAAAAAAAAAAAAAAAAAAAAAAAAAAAAAAAAAAAAAAGATGAAGCTTTGGGATTGTTTTTACCTTGGAATATTTTACTGGTGCAAGTGATCCTAAACTTTGCTTGAGCTATTTTAGACGTAAATGAAGAAATCAAATACAAGAAAAAAAACCAACTTCAACCAAACAAACACCTTTTTTGTTTCTAAATATTTGAAGCCATGTGGGGGAAGGGCTTTCAATTTGGAAAGAACTCAAAGCTGTGGATGTAAAGTGCTTCCTAACAAAATAGCAGAGGAGAGTCAAGGTTCACTAGAACTGAATTATTTCACATTCTGAATGACCTTGTCAGTGCCTCTTTGGGTTAACTTTTCAAGAAAAGGTGTTTAAATAAAGTTGCTGCTGCTTTTTTTCCCCACACAAGCACTCAGGGAATAGTTCTTTTTTCCTGATTTTCTTTTTTGGTTTATTTTTCTCTTACAACAAAATCTCCCTTTTCTGGCAGCTAATGGCAAGTGAGCATGAAGATACTATATTAATTGTGCCATAATTTCTCTTCCCACTGTAAGAGGCAACAGTAAGGGAGCAGGAATAAAAGTATGTGACCTGTATGACTGGTCACATATGCTGAATAATGAATAATCAGAATAAATTGTTTATCAGTGATCCATAGGCTGAAATGCCTTCACAGAAATGGCCACTGTCTAACTGTGGCAATAGGAGATTTGTAATCATCAGTCTGCCTAGGGGATAATTACCAGACGATAACACTAAATTCTCTGAATAAATTCTATGCTGCAAAGAATTCATCTAACTCCAGTGGTCACTCATTAGTAAACATTTTGAGCAATTATCTCTCAATAACCATGCTCTTCTCTTCACTCTCTTTAGAGGAACCTTTCTAGTAACCTATTTTTTTTCTGTCTCCTGGGGAACGGAAATGAGAAGTGAAGGGAAGGATGCTTTTGAATGTAATTACAGATTGGCACGCAGTACAAATTCCCCCAAATCTAAACATAGGCGGTAGTAAAGTTAGCAACTAAAAAAGGAAAAAAAAGCTTGCTTTGTATGGAAAAACAGTTCACTTACAGTACAATGTAAAAACGTTTCAAAATTAAGCACCGGTGAGGCGTAGATATTTAAAGCGACAGCACCTTCTTACACACTGAGCATTTTTCAAAGGAAAATAAATCCAGTGTATTAGGAGAAATTAAGAATAAGCCACATTATAATGTCACAAAAAATAATTGCTTTCAATATGAAAGAAAAAGCCTTAATAATTTAACAGCATATAAGTAAGATAAATTAAATATTTTCACATTTTACTCAAAAGAAGATACTCTCAGTTGCATAGCTTTGACCCTACCTAGAATATGTATATAGATTGAAGTAGCAGGGCTTGATCTTGAATCCTGCTGCAAATTGCAAGTAATGGAACTTCAACTGCATAGTTAAAGCCAGCCATACTGAAGGAAGGATCCTTAGCCTCAGAGGAAGAGCCCACTGGACCTGCAGATCCCTGCTGGAGTGCAGCATCAGCTACCTCATGCAGGGCTGCCCCACCAGTCCCCCTGTGCCTGGGCCCTCAAGGGCCCTGCAAATCTCCTCATGGGCTACTGTGCCATGCCCAACACCCATGTGCTGCTTGAGAGCAGGTTCTGACTGCAGAGTCCTGTGCGAGCCCTGGCCAGCCCTTCCAGAGGTGGAGAGGAGGGTACCTGTGTAGGCTCCCCTCTGCTTGCATGTTCAGGTTTCTCTCCTAAAAAGGTGCATGAGCACTGGTGAAGAGAAACACAGATATGAGAAAACTCCCATATATATACTGCTACACTTTCTTTCCATTCAGTAAGTCCTTCCCTTAAACCTTTTACCATATATGCACTACTTAGAGCTTGTATTTTTAACCACTTCTCACATCATTTGCTGGTGTCACTTGCCCTGCTAGACTGCTGCTTTGGCATCACAGCCCTCCTTCTGGAAGGGACTTTGCTCAGCAGTAAAGCAGAGAGGTGGCCTCTCCAATATTTTGGTAAAGAGAAATGAGGAAAAGCAATCAAAATGAGCCCAAAGTAATCCCTTGTCTCCTTTTTCAGCTGCCTTCTGCTATGATAACAATCCAGGCTGTTGACATTGTTGTTTATATGAGCATGGAAGTGATGAAGGCATTATCACTGTTGGGCTGTGGGTCTTTCCTCAGCAGTCAGGCAGGAGGAGCAGGATGATTACAAATGGAAAAAGACCCTTGCAAATCAGCCATGGCAAATGTAACGGCAGGACAAAAGGGTAAACAAAATGTAATTATGGAAGTGATACCATTCCCAAATTTCAGAGTCTCTCTTTTACCTTCAGTTTGATGAACAGTATGTATTTCTGAAGCTTTAATCCTGACCGTTAATTCAGACCTAAAAAGAAAGACTGCTAAATCCCTAAGAAATATCTGGAGAAATTTAAAGATAGATTTTTATTTTTATTTTTGTTTTTTTGTCTCAGAACACTTGAAGAATTTATTTTATTGTACCCACTGAACCCTTTGGAAACAAAGATCCTGTTATAAAGTGAATGTGTAACCATAATAAGTCAGATCCTAGGGTCTCAATTTGATTTTAGAACAGGCCAAACTCTGATTTCAAAATGAGCTTGTCTGAGAACAGTGACCTCTTAAAAACTGCAGGATTCATACCATTTGTGCTGTGTGATCGTAACAAACTAGTTGTGAATGTGGAGAGAATTCAGAAAAGCTTCGTTTTTTTCCTAATGTGAAAGCATGCTTTTTATCCTCAACCTTGCACCATTCCCAGTCTCCTTCTATAAAGACCTATGAAAGGGAAAGTGTTTTTTTAATTGCTATAAAACCTTTTATTAGCTATGCAGGTTTCAGGATTTTGTTTCATTCAGAAATATTAGGCTCAGATAAGCTTCCTGCATCTTTTTTCTTTAGACTCTTAATCCACCATTTGTTTCTGAAAATGTAGCTTAAGACATCCAGAGAGGCTGTTATTGCAGCTAACAACCTACAAGGAGGCTGTTATCCCTGTATAAGAACATGTCTTAAACTACCTTGGTCAAGCTCACTTCCCTTAAGTAAAGAAAAAGCAAGTACTCATGTACTTTCACCGTACTGTTCAAATATTTTTAGTAATGAGGAAGAATTCTACTTTAACACATGGAGGAGCATTTGAAGAGCTATTTAAGAGGGTTCTTGAGGTCCTGTTTCTTTCATGTAATATTTGTCAAAAAGACTGCTTGCATCATTACACTTCTGGCCAGTGCAAAAGGTAATGTGAATATTTGCTGTTGCAGATACGTCACTTCATAACTATTTTCAACTCCCACTAGGATGGAAATAGCAGAATGTGAAACACCATGCACTAGCACTTAACAGCGCTAGGTTATTCTGTAATTCAGGGCTGCCTGGATTTTTAGATTAGATGTGTCACACAGCTTCTTCCACTGTTTTGCCAGGTCTGCACACCCTACCCGCTTTCTCCAGAGCAGATGACCAGACCAGGTGTTTTGTTCATTTCCAGTACAGATGAGCTTCTCATGCCCTCAGCACAGTGGATCTGCTCATGCACAGGATCTCTGTTAGTGCCAGAACTGCTGTCCATGCCCAGCTTGGTTTCTCAAGAATGCAAAATAAGTATGGCAATTCCTAGCAATTCATGCTTACTCCGCACAGAAGTCTGTGAGCTCTGGGGAAAGAGAGCAGCTGGGAGGAGGCTGCTGGTGCCAGAAGACCTTCTGCAGCTTGATCTAAACCACCTTTTTTTTCCACCAAGGTTTGCTTGGGTAGAGGCAGCAAGCAGAATGGGTTGGATGGAGAGTCTTAGTTGGCAGCAACTCAACCCTTGGCACATCACCTGCCTTCAGGTTCCCTTTAAGTCCAGGTCCCCCTCAGAAAGGATTTATCAGGACTGGAAAGGGATAACCTAAAGTTAGAAGTTTGCTTTAGAAGGGTGAGTCAGGGGGAATAAAGCCAGAGGCTGGCTGGTTCTCACAGCCCTTAGAAATATCCATTCTCTGAGAGAACACTCCATAACACCCTGTGTAAAAGGCAACCAGCCTTTTGGACTTCCTTTGGACTGGAGGGATGTCACTGTACAACTCCTCATGCTCTGAAACTGAGTCAGGAGTGAGACTGGTGTCTATCACTTGACCTCTGCTCAAACACAGCTGGCAGGTTTGACACAATTTGATTACCAGAATGGAAAAAACCCAGGCATTAGCCTTTCAGTCATTATTGAGTGAATCAATTAAAAAATAATAGAAAGAGAGTACTTTCATCATGCCTCACAGTACTGGTCAGCTTGCTCTGATTTTTTATGAGCTACTTGTTTAAAAGAAGAAATTAATGTAACTTACTCTGAAGACTGGCATCAGCCGTCTGTGAGAAGCAGTTAACACAAACCATGTATTTCCATATCTCAGTGACAGTTAAAGTCTACAATTTCACACTCTCACTTTAGGGGAAAACAAAAACAAAACACTATGCCCTTTGGACACTGTAATTCAGATATGTCTCTCTCTTTGACCTGGGAATGCCACGAGGGAAAGCTGAATGTGTCAGTGCTAGTACTTCAAAGAGAAGAATAGCAACAGGTAGCTTAAGGGGCCGCATGGCCTGGCTACAAACCAGAAATCAGCAGCTCTTGAATTTGCAAGTGAACACAAGGTAGATGTCTCGTGATTTTGCTCCAGTCCTGTCTCACCTGAGAATGGGAGAATAGGGAAATGGTCAGGGAGTCTATAGTGGTGAATTCAGTTGCAGTGGGAAGCAAGGAGAAGACCCTTGCTACAAAGAGGGCAACTTTTCCTGTATGTGTCCTGCTACTTCTGTTTTAATTACCACTTTCTGAGCTTAGGCTGCAAAGTTACAGTTTACTGACAAGAAGAATTGCTACACAGAAAATTTGCTGCACAGAAAATTAAACAACTATGGGTAGCTCAAGAATAATATTAATGACAAATCGATAATTATGAATACTGTTTTTTCTCACTAAGGCCAGATATCTGTACATTGCAAATCTGTGACCCCAGTCCATCCTGGCCTCCATGCTGAGAAGGAACAAAAGACGTCACTAGGGCTTTTTTCTTTGTCAAGAAAATAGAAAAGTACCTCTCTTAAAAAAATAATATCACCACCAGCCCCCAGCTAATTCATTCTCTCTTAACTTCATGCTCTAGTGATCAAATCATTAAACAGCCCTCATTATTCATTCCAACTTCTGCCAGGGATATGAGCTCTGTATCCGAGAAACACCTCCTCACCATCACAATCATCATAATGACATCTCAGCAAGTTGATACAATTATGCCAGAGAACCATCCCCATAATTATACAGTTCTTTAGCTCATTTCTCAGTATTCACCATTACTATAATCACAGCAAGTACAGTGCGTTAAATTAGGAACAGGATCTACAGCTAACAGGATGAAAAGTCTGCCTGCTGCAATTCTTCAATTCTTTATAACTCTGAAAACTTCTTAAAGTGGAGCTTCATATTTTAGCATGTGTTTGTTTTTGAAACAATAGATATTTACAACTCATTTTAAGATGCAAATGAAAGATGTATTTTTATGGAGGGAGAAAGTGTAAACCTCTTCCCCACATAATTTTCAAAGTTTTGCTAAAGAACTGGTAGCAGTGGACCTTATTTTCTAACCAGATATTAGGTGTAGATTTTTTTTGCACATGGTACACATGGACTTCCATCGAAAAGCATTTTTGCCTTTCAGCTCACAGTGATCACAAAGACAGATTAAGCACACCTTGGCAGCCACTGATGCTTATTTGCCATGAGATCCCTTACATTATTTAAATTAATCCTATACATTGTTACAATGAAAAATGCTCAGGTTAAAATATGCTGGAAATCAGACAAATGTATACTTTTCTAAAAAGAGAATTTTCACAAAATACAAACTGAGGAGGGAGTGAAGGAAGGGTAGAACAGAAGATCCATAAAAATTTAAAGAACCAAATAGAAAACCTAGGGCACTTCATGCCTGTGGAAAAAGTAACAGAAGTCTCTTTAACAAAATGCAAGCAGACATACTAACAAGTTCTTCCTGTCTATTTCCATTTACCAAATCAGGCACAGCCAAGAAAATGTTGCACTTTGAGATTTCCAAGGAAGGCAGTGAATTATCGGTGGTGGAGCATGCTGAAGTGTGGCTCTTCCTGAAGGTCTCCAAGGCCAACCGGAGCAGGACAAAAGTCACCATCCGCCTGTTTCAACAGCAGCGGAAGCCAAAAGGCAATTC
Source organism: Serinus canaria (assembly GCF_022539315.1). NCBI lineage: Eukaryota > Metazoa > Chordata > Aves > Passeriformes > Fringillidae > Serinus > Serinus canaria. The sequence goes on along the minus strand of NC_066315.1, from coordinate 52,159,856 downwards.
TGAAGGAGCAGAAGATACAGAGGATGGGGGGCTGAAAGGTGAAAAGAGTGAGACTTTGATTTCAGAAAAGGCAGTGGACACTCGTAAGAGCACTTGGCACATCTTCCCTGTCTCCAGCAGTGTCCAGAGACTTCTGGACCAAGGCAAGAGCTCTTTGGATGTGCGGATTGCCTGTGACCTGTGTCAAGAGACTGGAGCCAACCTGGTGCTACTGGGTAAGAAGAAGAAAAAGGAAGATGATGGGGAAGGGAAAGAAAAGGAAGCTGGAGAATTCACAGGAGAAGAGGAGAAGGAGCAATCACATCGGCCGTTCTTGATGATGCTTGCCCGGCACTCAGAGGATCGCCAGCACAGGCGGCGGAGACGAGGCCTGGAGTGTGACGGCAAAGTCAACATCTGCTGCAAGAAGCAGTTCTTTGTCAGCTTCAAGGACATAGGATGGAGTGACTGGATCATTGCTCCTACAGGTTATCATGCCAACTACTGTGAAGGAGAGTGTCCCAGCCATATAGCAGGCACATCTGGCTCATCTTTATCTTTCCACTCCACTGTCATCAACCACTACCGCATGCGGGGCCATAGCCCCTTTGCCAACCTCAAATCATGCTGTGTGCCCACCAAGCTCCGGCCTATGTCCATGCTCTACTATGACGATGGCCAGAACATCATTAAGAAAGACATACAGAATATGATTGTGGAGGAGTGTGGCTGTTCGTAGACGCTAGTGTACACAAGACCCTTCTTGTTAAGTAGAAAATGTATCAAAAGCCCAAGAAGAGTAAAGACCAAACATGGTATAATCTTTTTTGAGTGAAATAATCTTTAGAAATATAAGAAAAACAGAAGAGAGCAAGAAAAGGGAGAGAGAGAAAAAGAAGAAAAAAAAAAGACTTATGGAGGATCAGAAAAGACTTCAGCTACAAAAAAGGAAGAAAATGTCATGAAGCTGGGCTTGAATAAGATAGGTCAAAATGGTGGTATGGGTTGGGGATTTCCCCTTCCTTTTAGTATGCTCCTTATCTTGTTACATAGTATACTAAACATTAGTTACTGCTAGGGGAAGGAAGTTCTGTTCCCTCCCTTAGTTACCCATCAGGTCAAGCCATGGTAGCAGCTCATCTAACCTGCAGAAATTTGGACTAAGTCCAAAAGGTCAATGAAAAGCCATGTGTATGATCACTCCAGTCACTGGCGCTTTCCCCCCACATTTACAAAGCAACTGAGTAGGTGTGTAGTGTTTGTGTTTGTATATATATGGCTATGTATTTATATACATGTCTCTATACATACAGACACAATACACATACTTAACATTGATCAAGGGTCAATAGTGTGCAGGTGTGTACACCTTCATCTTCTGCACTACATTTACAAAAAAAAAAAGAAAAAAGGAAAAAAAGAAAAAGGAAGAAAAAAAAGCGCAACAAAAAATTAATGAAAGAATAAAAGTAACATTCTGTAAAGGTGCTTACAATGTTAGAACTATGCAACCTAGATGGTTTGAAACTGTTTACCTGCGAGAGAATGAAAAAAAAAAACAGAGAGACTTTTTTTAAAATGGAAGTAACTTGTTTTAAAAAAAATCTTTGGTGAGAGATACTTGAAAGGAACATGTTTGTCCAGTTGCTGGAGTCAAACATTTCTATATTTTGTAAAAAAAATTTTTAATCGTTTACTATTTGCACTACAATGGTGTCTGACCTGTCTAATCCTTATTTAACAAATATTTGCAAGGGAGGGTGGTTGGGTGTGGGAGGGGTTGAGAGCTGCACTTATTGTGAGCTATACAAGAACTGCTACAGCACACAAAATAGCTATTTTTATTATTATAATAATTATTATTATTTTGTACCTTAAAATGAATAGACACATACACCAAAGACATTTGTGCAAGCCTCTATAAAGTCTGTTTGTGGTTGGTACCATTCACCTGTAATGAGTTAGGGTTTGAATTAAGAGTCAGTGGGTTGATTACATTCAGGCTAGAATATCTGTTAACCAGTCAAATTCAAATAGTGCCCTCAACAAAAAATCGCCATTTGAAGTTAGCCCAGAAAATCCCTGGGATATGGATCCAAAGTGCTTGGATCTGAGGTCCATCTGAGCATAATCATACTGTTTTGTATGTACAACACTAAACTCAGCCCTGATGCACAGCAAATGTGCATTGTAGGGAAACAACTTTGTCCAAGGGATATACATATATATGTATATATTTCCATATGTATATATGTATGTATACACAAGGTATAAGCACTTCTGGCTTCATTTTACTGTTCTTAAAACAATGAATGTTTGTGTGCAAAGCACAGTATGTTAGAAGATTTTTTGTTTCTTACTGCCAAGTGGGAGGCTATATGTTCAAAATGGTATTTGTGCCAGAGAAACCTAAAGTGCTGGTATTTGTGCAAGAGATGCTGGTATACACTTAAAAAGTGTTGATGTAAAATTGCAAGCAGCCTTGGGCCCTGTCAACCATTGCTCCTGCAAATATACAGAAAATGGCAATTGTGGTTGGATTTCTGTTTGAAATACAGTCTTAGCTGAAATACTGGCTTTCTCAACGACCACCCTCTAGCATGACAACTCTTAATGGGTTCATGTGTTACCTGTAAGACCTAATTTTCAGTGTCAACACCTAACCTGAAGGGTCCAATCCATAGGGCATAGGTAGATAGTCATTGTTTTTTAAAAAATTCTTTGCTGTCATATTTAAAAGAATGTTAAATTTACATTTGTCTTTGGGTAGGGGGAGATGATAAGAGGGAATGGGAGAAACCTTTAGGCCCTGTTTACACTGAGTTTGATAACCCTGAGCCTGAAGATTCAGACTCTCATAGGTTTGCTGAACCAACCCCAGTTAGCTGCCTTCTGATGGGACAGGCTTCTAAATGCCTCTCCTGGAAAGAAGTACTAACACGGCTCCCAGTCTTGTTAAGAGCACAGTCTGTTAAAAAAAGAAAAAAAAAAAGAAAAAAAGAAAAAAGATAGCACAATAAAACCCAGTCATACTGGCTAGGGATAGTGTGTTAGCACCTTCATGGCAAGAACCATGTTTAAACAGTGTAATCAGGGCCTTCATTTTTTGTCAGCCAAAACTGTTTGTGTGTGCATGCGTGCGTGAGTGTTCTCTGCGTGTGCAAATGTATGTGCGCATGGGCGCATGTCCGTATTTGTATGTATCTATAGAGATAAAAATGAAAAGGGAAAAAAAAAGAAAAAAAAAAGAAAGAAACAAAAATAGCCCTTTCCTCTGTTGAATAGGTATCAACATACATGCGTATAGCTAAGTTTTCTATCTAATTTATTCCACAATATTTAGATTGCATAGTACAGCTAATGGGTTATACATTTATGTACTTTTTATACAACACAGTTTTTTTACAGACTTGTTTGCAATTTGCAAAAAAAAAAAAAGTTGAAAAATATAATTGGTTAAACACTAAATTTGTCACTAAAGTGTTCTGTAAAATATCAAGGCTTTCTGATTTAAATTATATGCAGAAGTTTGTCGGGATTTTTGTGTTTTCTTCCTGGGGAAAGGGAGGGATACCAAATGCTAGTAGGAAAATTATCAGGAACAAAAAAGATGCACAACTAATTTATCTTTATAACTTTAACAAAGTTCTTGGCCCTGCTTATTTGAAGCATGTGGCAGAATTTCTGTCATTTTTCTAGAAGCAGAGCCAGCCTTTGGAGCAGCAGGAACAGGGACACAGTCTGTGAGAGTTGTTGAGGATACCATTTAGATCACTGGTCTTTGTACTTGGCCTTAAAATTGGGTGCCCCAGAACTCTTATTTATATCATCAGATGTCACAGAATGGTTACTTGTGTCAGCAGGCCCTTTGATGTCAACCGGCCTCCTTACAAGATCAGTAAAACTACTTACATGAGTAAAGTTGTGCCAGGGTGAATCACAGGTTCCTTCTGCTGTGGGCATTGTCAAGGGAGAGAAAGGATTCTGAGTGAATGGCACCACAGCCAACACTGTTTAATCCAATTATTTGAATGAGGCTGTTTGCATCACGGTGGGTCTCTGAACAAAGTGGTAAGGGAAACAGGTCAAATGGCTCACACTGATAAAATTTGTTCCCAACAGCGATTAGTTAGAGAGCATTGGAGACCTGAAATCCCTGAATCTTCCCTTAGATGACAATGGCAAAACTCCCATTGGCTGCTAGCAAAGCAGGTTTAGAAAAACTCATGGTTTTTCTGGCTAAAGGAGAGAGATCCTTCAAAAAATAATTCTCATCCTGAATTTGATAGCAGATTTAATGTGATGAATAGCAACTGGCCTGAAAAACATGAAACTAGCCTGAGACAACTTCCAAGTGAGGAAAGAAAATAGGACTTTAGATGTTGTGAGCATGTTTCATGATAGCTACACCAAAAACAGAAGAAAGTTTTCAAATCAAGAAGTAACTGTTCCAAGCCCTACCTTTTAGCTTGTATTTGTGTGTGCCTACTGGTCACAAATTTTAAAGATTTCTCCCTCCAATCTCTAGAATCAGTCATGGGGTTTTGATTTGTGGTCAGAGTTATTTAAAGTAGGGGGAAATGAGAAACTGTATGATAAAGTAAAATAAGAAATCTGGATGTTAATTAAGACTGAATGATTCCAGCAAAATAGCCCATCCCTGATAATTTGATTTAATTAAATCTGCATGTACTTAAAATAGCATTAGAAATTGTTACCATATTTAAGCAGTTGTTCTAGGCAACTGTTAAGGCATGCAGCCTTAAAAATTACTTCTCCTTTCAGGTATGACTGTACCAAAAAAAAAGAGAAAGGCTCTTAACTACTAACACATTCCTTTCCATATAACCTACTTACTGTCTGTGTTGAAAATACATTTTCAGTATATATTTAATCACAGAAATGTATTTGTTTAGTACCTCCATAATCTTATTGCTTGAGAGCTGACCACATTTGGTTGTCTTTTCACATCTCCATGTCAGATGCTCACTGGTTACAAAGCCTAAGAAACTGGCATAAGATGGCTAAGATGTTTCTTTGGGAGGGCTGAATGTATTTGTATCCTTTAGTATAAGCAAAAGGAAATGCTTACAGATGCTTGTAATTATTATGCACTCATATGGTCTAGTGCCCAAAACTTTAAAATTGAATGAAATGGGAGTTTTGTCATTGGCTTCAATAGAAACACTCTCCTACCAAATCACTGCAGAGTAGGGTAGCTTTATATATACCCTTTGGATTTTTGTATTTAGTTGAGAATTAAGCCGTCAAGCCGTTCATTTAACAGTGACACCACAAGACCATGTAGAGGCTAGCAGCAATATCTCTTAGGTAGAGAACTTCAGGCATCTGTAAAGTTTATGTGCAAAATTAAAAATTAATGGACCATAGTTACTCATGTGGAATTGTGCCTTACTCTGTAAGCAATGCCATTGATTTTCAGAGGGTCTCCTTTCCTAGAAAGTTACCAGTCAGCATCAATAAATTGAGAAAAATCTATTTCTGAAGTATAGGTAGATACAATGGAAATTATTAAGTTCTTTAAGTTAAACCTCATGTCAATAGTGTACACCAGTATAAGAACCAGATGCTAATCCCTTTCCTTACACTGAAAAAAGCTTTACTCCCCCATATGCTGTCATTGCATTACATGTGGAGTAAAACGTTTTCAGCATGAGTAAATAAAATCATAATTTGATCTTCTGTGAATAACTAGAAGCAAGGTTTTCATGGGCCGAAACAAGCAGCACTTCTGGGTTTTTTAGCTATTTATTTTTTGAGATATAATGAATCTGTTAATTCTCAATGGGTTTCTTTGTATTTAAATACTTTCAAAAACAATACATTGACAATGGGTTGAAGATATATATATACACACATATATATAATCTATATGTATGTATATATATATATAACTTCATAATAATATGTATATATAAAATATAATACAATTTAATATGGCATAACATAAAATATTATGTCATATTACATTGAATTATATTGTGTATATATATATATTATATGTCTACAGTCTATATATATACACACACAACTATATATATGTATATACATATATATAAATTATGAAAGCCAAGATATTATGAAGCCTATTTTGTTTTTATCATTTTGTGTTTTGTTGTTGATATTATTATTATTGTTATTATTATTATTTTGCATAATACATGCAGTGCTTTAACCAATGTCTGTTTGGCTAATGTAATTAAAGTTGTTAATTTATATGAGTACATTTCAACTATGTCAATGGTTTCTTAATATTTATTGTGTAGAAGGACTGGTATTTTTTTTATTTACATTATGTTTAAAGAGGTAACAGTTTGATATGTTCTCATTTGTTTATATTAGAAGTTATTTATTTTCACGGCATTCCGTCTGGTATTTTGATATTTGGAAGGCATGCTACCTATACTTTGTACAGTTAGTGGGCAGTATTCAACAGCTCCCAGTAGATTTTTAGGCCCTATATTAAGTAAAAAACTTATTTGGGCTTTTTAGTTTAGATTTTTCTTATTGGTTTGCCAGGACCACTCAGTGCACTTATTGCCAGACACTCTGCCTGTGTGACCAATTTTTTCCTACTGTATTTACCCAGGACAGAGGACCAAAACCACCTCTGGTGTAAGTCCAGTGACTTCAGTGAAGTTATACCAGAGATGTATTTGGCTCACAGAAAATGCTTGTGCAAATCAATGCAAAGAAAAGGCAGAAAGAAAGAGTCTTTGCATTTGGAACAGGATTTCAACATGTTAAAAATGTTTGGATCAGCTGTTACTTTATTTTACTTTGTTCTTTTTGTTATTTTGCTCTTTCTTATACAACAGCAGCAACAACACAAGTGAAATAAATAAAGGGAGTTTCACCAAGCCTTGTGTAATTGTTCCTTAATATGCATTCCTTTCTGGGAAATTAACGGGAACTTGGGAAATAATGCCTGTTTGGACTGAACAGTATTATATCTTTCTCTTCAACGTCAATATGTTAAATGGACATTTGAATCTATGGCCTAACAAGTAATGGAATTTTAGGTTGTTTCACTTCTCCTTGTGAAACACATGGAGAACAAAAGCTAAAGCCAACTGCAACTTCCCATTGCCTGCAGACTGTTAGGTCTTCAGCTACTATCACCACAATTCCCTTGAAATAATCCAGAACTAGATGCTTACACTGATAAAAGGGGAATTTTCATTACTGAAAAAAAAAAAATGGAAAGCTTTCAGTTCACATGGGTTAGTTTATAAATTGATAGGTAGTCAGATGAAATGATCAGAGGCCTGATTACAAGCATCTGCTTACTGCTCTGAGTAAGAAATTATCTGAGTACCCTCATATTTGAAATCAGGGTGAATTTATGAAAGGTTTTCCCCAGTCATTGCATTCTTATGGTGATGAATGGGCTCCCACTACATTCCATGCCTTGTCAGTGGGGTGACAATTCTGAAGTTGATCTTTGAGCAGATTTTTTGCATGGTGCTCAAGCACAGGCCATCTCAGCTATCAACAGGCCTTTAAATAATTAAGCACTGAAAGCTGTTCTACAAAACTTGGAGAACTGAATTGTTTTCCTCTTAGTGAAAATATATTTAAAAAAAAACAATGCAATCAGTGCTAGAGAAAGCATTTGTTTCAGAGACTACTAAGACGTTTCAATGTATGATTTCTTCCTTTCATTATGATCACTATTACACAGTTGGACTCAGTGATCTAAAGGTCTTTCCAGCCTAGATTATTCTATGATTGTTATTGCCAGAAAAGACAAATCCAACTGGATATAGAAGTTGCTCTAAAAGAATAAAACCCTAAGAGTTATTTGATTCCAACCAGGGGTGTATTAACCTGGTACAACTGAAGCTTACACTTCAGGTGTAAAACAGAAAGCTATTCTTTCTCTTCCATGACACAGAATGCAGTGCTAGATAGTGCAATCCAGATGTTTTCCATTTTCTCCAGCCATTTTATTGCCTTTTACTTTAAGAAAGCTGTTGAGAACTGTTGCTTTTGTACAAGCTTATTGAAATGCTCCATTTGAAAAGAACAGTGGGAAACTAAGAACTGCCTTTTTCACAAGTAGAACAATATGCTAATACTGAAAAAAACAATCCTAAACAAATTAGACAAAGTTAATAATATACAAAGGCAGATATCACCAAACTATTCTGGTAAACAGATACGTGGATAGTTTCTACTCAGTGTGGATTTCTTACCTTAGAGGAGCATCTTCACACTGCTGCATGGGCTATTGAATCATTAGGTTAGTTTCAGTGCATATCACACTTCTTTCCATGCTTTTCAGTGGGCTAACAGAATCAAAATTTTGATAATTCATGGCTATATAGATATGGCTGCCCTTCGTGATTAATTTCTTACTTAAGTTTTTCTGTCTCCTGGAAATACAGACTGATCTGAAGTACTGTGTAGGGGTCAGGGTGACTGTCCTCCCTTTACTGCTGATAGAAGTATAGCACAGTGATCAAATCTGTGGCTTGCAAATACCTGCTGCCCAACTTCTATGACCTCTGGGTGCTTCATGGTTTCAAAAGAGTTGTCTCACACAATGTCACCATATGATCTCATCTCTCCTGTCTACGATCGTTTCTCATCAGCTTTGCTAAAATTGCATTCACTGGGAAAATAATGCAGAAAGTCACTGCCTGCTAGAGAATCCCAAACACTCTCTGCAGGACAGAATTAAGTGAACAATGAGGTTTCCTTTTCCCCTCCAGTAGCCAGTGACTCTGAGCACCAAAAGTGAAAGAGTTGGGAGAAAGGTCCACATGAGTAGACAGTTCTATGTATCTTCATCTTATGAGGACTTTGAGAGGGAATGGGTTTATTTTGTCTTTTAACAGTGAACAAATTAACAGAGAAAAATTCAATCCCTTCTTGTGAGACCCCATCTACAGTATATTCATCTCTGGGGGCTTCAGCACAAGAAAGACGAGGACCTGCTGGAGTAAGTCCAGTGGATGGCCACAAAGATGGAGAAGGAGCACCTCTCCCATGAAGACAGGCTGAGAGAGCTGGAGTTTTTCAGCCTGGCAAAATGAAAGCTCTTGCAAGACTTTAGAGAGCCTTCCAGTACATAAAGGGGGCTACAAGAGAGCTGGAAAGGACTTTTTACAAGAGCCTGTAGTGGCAAGACAAGGGGGAATGGCTTCAAACTAAACAGGATAGATTTAGATCAGATGACGAAAAAAAATTCTTCACTGTAAGGGTGGTGAGACATAGGATTCCCAGAAAAGCTGTGGGTGCCCTATCTCTGGAAGTGCTCAAGGCAAGGTTGGATGGGGCTCTAAGAACCTGGTCTACTGAAAGGTGTTCCTGCTCATGGCAGGGAACTAGATGATTTTAAGGTCCCTTCAAGCCCAGGCCATTCTATAATTCTATAAATTATTTAATTTATCTGACTCATACAGTTTCTATTACATGACAAAATTACTGTTTCTGAGAGGACAGAAATGTATCAACAGAGTTATGGCTTCCAGAATGTCATATAACAGCAGACAAAACCAACATAGCAGCTTTATTCAAACAAAAAACATTCAGAGGAAAGTTGACAAGAGATACTAGTAGAGATCCCTAGAGGGGCTCTGAAGCAGACTGCTCCTCCACAACTTAGACACACAGAAGAATGCCCCTTATGGCTGAATTAGGATGCAGTTGGCTTGATCTTAATGAAGGAAGATGGGTATTACAGACCTGGGTGGCTTAACTGAAAGTAAAATAAAGTCCTGTTTTCCAAGAAAGATCACCGAGTATAAAAGAGCAGATAGTAAGGTAGTGGAAAACATGTGTACTTTACTGAACTACATGTGAGAGTGATCAGAGTTGAATACTTTTGGAAAATGTGAAGATAACTGAAATCAGGCTAGAGGTAAAAAAAATAAAATTCAATTATGCAATTTCACACTACTGAAGGAGCCCATTTAAAATCTAAATCTTAGTTCTCAGCTGAGCTGTGTGTCTTCTTCACGGACACGGGGTCATTCATGCCAGTCCCAGAAACGTCACAATTCAGGAAGAAGACACAGCCCCACTTTCAGACATCAGACATTGCTTTTCCCACCAAGAGAGTATACAGAGGCCAGAAATCTACCTGAGTCTGGACAGACAGATTGGTTAACAAGTGACATATCACACAATTACCTTTTTTTTTTTTTTTTTTTTTTAATTTCTAGCAGATGACACAACCCTCAGAAGCAATTGAGGCCCTTCTCAGCAATGGCAAACCACCTTAGTGTGAATCAGTTTCAATTTGGCATGCTTTCAGATGCATACCTTTTCATGCAAATCCTACTCCTTTCTCACACTTTCAGTGGGCAGCCTGGTCATTTGTACACAGCTGTTGTGGTGAAATTGTCTCCAGGTTTGGGCTTCAGGCTTTGCTCCTCCATTCCTATTTCCATAGCCTAAGAAAGTACCTTCAGGCATAGGAGCTTTATGCTACCCCCACATGTCTGGACAGGAAGAAGAGAGATCAGATAAATAATTATGTCAACATATAAGAGACATTCTCTACGAATAGAAACTCCAAGTCCAAAGATGAGCAGCCCAGTACTAGACCTACACTGCCAGTGACCCACCCAGGTACTGAGAGGGTCTGTAGCATCTAAGCAAAAGTAGAGGGACTGCAGAGAGAGAAAATGCAGCAATACGGGAGTGTTTTCAATTACTCCCATGCTGTAACAATCACATCAAGTCATGACTGATTTTTTTTGCTGCCACAAATGGCTTCTTCAGGGAGCATCTAGACAAGAAGAAAAGCATAACCCAACTCAATAATCTATTATCATAATATTGTTCTGAAACAGAAAGAAGATAAGTTGTACATGTGCTTCTTTCCACTTTCCTCTGCTACAGCAGAAAAAAAAAATCCCTCAGAATCTTATGAAGACTTCAAGAGGGTAAAAGACATGGCTCAATATTTCAAAGCAGCTTGCAGACTATTTAGGTACACTGCAGTAGAGTCACAGTACTGAAAAACAGCCCAAAATTCAGGGGTAGTAGCAGAAGTATTTGAGGAAAAAACTGAAAAGAACAGAAATGACAGTAAATAATTCTAAAAATATATTAGATAAAATTGAAAAATAATGAGAGCAGCCTGCAAAATCCATAATATCTAAGAATGAGCTAAAAGATCAAATAAGATAAATGACAAAATGGGTCAATGTGTGCTTGCTATATGGAAAACCTGTTTCATTTCTATGAAGGAATCAGCAAGTTTATGGAAACACCTCCATACACTGATACAGTCTGCTTGGATTTTCCAGGAGGAATTTACAAAGATACCCCACTAACTCTTCCTAAAGAAACCAACCCAGCATGGAATAAAGACGGTAGCACATGAGAAATTGTTTTAATTAAAAGAGATGAAAGAAAAGGGGAAATGTCATTAGCATCTGGCTCTGCATTAGGGACTGCAACGTGAGCATGAAAATCTGAAAAACTGAATGAAAAAAAGGCTGGTGGCATGGAGTTGCTGAATAACTTCACAAAATAATGAAACAGCAGCTGAACATCAGAAATCACAGAATTAAGGAAAGGTTCATGTTGGAAGGGACCTTAAAAATCATCTAGTTCCTATCCCCCTGCCATAGGAAAGAATGCCATTCACTAGACCTGGTTACTCAAAGCCCCATCTAACCTGACCTTGAACATTTCCACAGAATTGAGCTGCATGCAGAGAAATGAACTGTCCCTCAGAAAAAGGAGTTGAGCATTATACTGACCAGAGTAAACTAAATGTGTGTCACCAGTAAGAAAAGCAAGCTGAAGATTTTGACTGTCGGTACAGCTGGTAAATGCCGACATGATTTTGGGTATTGAAAGAATGGCAGAATTTAGGGTAAAACAGAAATTTTCATTTGGTAGGTGTCAGAGACTGAAAAGAAAATTTTCTCTCTAGACATCTTGGGATTCTTGGAGTGTGTGGTAGAGGGTGGCTTTGCTCTGGTGAGACAGTGCCCTGTTCCCCATCCCTCCTGGTCCCAGAGTCTGTCAATCATGCACACTGGAGGCAGTCTCAGTTTTGCCTAACCTAGACCCTGAGTGCTGAGAGACCATAAATGCCACCTGGGAAGAAGGCCCAGGATGTGTCAAGGTTGTAAGAAGCCAGACCATGAGGCAAGCTTTTTGTTCCATAACCCTACCTTAACCTTGGAATTTTCTATCCATTACATCGCTGGAACCCTAGAGTTGGTGGCTATATGTCTGTCTTTCTATATCTTTCCTGTCTTTCTGGTTTTTGCCCTTTCTTCTTATTGAACTCACTTTTCACAGAATGTAGCATCAAATGACTTCAAAGGTTTTTATGTTGAATGGGCTAAGTGATAAGTTTTATGCTGTACTAAATCATTTGCCAAAATTCCTTGATTTTCCATAGTTTGCCAGTAAACTTAGTGTGATTTTTACCTCTTGAGAATATCTGGTCAGTGTTTCTCCTTTGTGTTTACCCAGAGCAAAAGAACCTAGGTTTAACCCTTGGATTTAAGTGACTGGGGTGTAAAAGACAGTAATTAGGCCTCTCTTTTGCTCCCTCTGAGTCCAGCTTACTCAAACATGCAATTTTTTTAGAGGGACAGACAGAGGGAAGAAAAATAAGACATAAATTTTAGGTCATCATGTTTCTGACTTTAAAAGCTAATTGCTGATTCTCAGTTAGGTATGTCAGTTTTACCTCAGTAAAATACCATACTTTTTCTGGTAGAATAACATGGTGAATCAGGTTATGAGGAAAAACATTGATCCTGTGTGGACAGAGAGAATTCACTCTACATAACAAGGCAAGAATACATTTGTGCTGCAGCAAAACAGACAGTTTCGGGTTGGCTTCTGATGCAGCTAACTACTTGGTGGTTTTGGGTTGTGGGGGAAGTGTTTTTGGGTTTTGGTTTGTTTTTTTTTTTTTAGGTCTTGTTTATTTGTTTTCTTGTTTTGTTTTTGTTTGTTTGGGATTCTTGGTTTTGTTTGCTTTGGTTTGGTTTTGTTGGTTGTTGCTGTGTTTGTCATTGTTGTTGGTTTTGGTCGGTTGGTTGTGTTTCAGTTTTGGTTTTGTTTTTAAATATATATTTTTAATATCCCTTCCTGTTAAACAACAAAACTGTATTATCCTCATTTTTGAGCAGCTACAGCCTGTGATTGTTGTCTCAGAGGTTTCTTCAAAGGCCAGTCATACTTCCTCCAAGCTCAAGTCCTCCTAGCTGTTCCAAGGAATCCCTGTGGAAACAGACCCATGGGCATATGGGCCTATGAATGGCCAGGTTTGCCTTGCTGCATTCATGTAAAAGCAGCCAGAGATCATGCTGTTTACATTCTTATTCCAGGCCTATGCTTTCTAAGAAGAAAAGTGAGGAGGAAAGCAAGGCAAACTAAAATAAAGATGAGGCTAAAACCAAAACTAGTCTTCATAGCATTTTCACATAAACAAAATTGTTTGACAAGATTCTTTTTTTAATAAGAAAAAGGAGGGAACAAGGACTGAAAAGGAGAAGTGGTTGTAACTTCAAAGATAGGAACACACCAGTGGGTAATAAATATTTATAAAGTAAGACATGCATCAGCCTGCCACACAGGCTTACTACAAAATGATATATGGATGAGTAAAGTGTGATAAAGAAATGCAGAGTAAAGTAACACAGACCCTAAATTTAGACATGTGTATATTTTTCCAAATGTTCTATTTTCAAGTATATTTTTTAAAAGGCAAGGAGTAAGGATAAACATGGTGTTTTTGTTTTGGTTTGCTTTTTTGGTTTTGTTTTTTTTTGAGGGTTTTTTTTCAAACTAAACACAATTATTTCATGTCTTAATTTTTTTCTTTATCTCTTCAATTTTTTAAAATTTATCTCAACTGCCAGCCTTTGTATTATAACATGTTGTACTTTTCAACATGAAGTTGTACTTTTAATGCTAAATTGGTTTATACATTTTATAAAGAAAATGAAAGACAGACCTTTAACTGCAAGGAGATGTGGAAGTTTGTTTGGTGCCATAATGTGCTACATCCATAATTGTCAGTTAACCCCTTTCTCTGCCAACTTCTGTCTGTGCACTCTTAGCAGCACATTAGCTGACAAAGCAGCTGAACACACTACCATTTCTGCCAAACTGAAAGGTACTGTTTTCATTTTCTTCAAGTCTCCTCTGAGATCAAATTATGGCTCTCCTGATACATTTGGCAGAATAGTGGCCAGATCTCTGTGCTGAAAGTTCTATATGTTAAACCTGGCATCCAAAAAATGACCTTGAATAGATCCTTACTTGTTTCTCATAGAAAAAGGGCAGTTTTACTGTTATTAGTAATTTTGATTACTGCCATTCAAACATGAAGTCTGAGCTGCTTTTTTTCTGAAGTGTATGTCTGCCTTGCATAATATGATCCTTTAGACCTGTAACATGCTTGTGCAATGCAAAAGGTCTGGCAGTATTACCAGGGGCATGATTTGAGGAAGACAGGGTGGTGCAAGCAAACTAAGGCTTTAAAATGTAAAATGGCCTTCAGTGGTTGCAGAATATGAAGACAGTGTGTCAATAACTTGAATCATAACACCCTCTGCATTCTGGGATAAGTATTAGGAAAGTATTAGGAAAGACAACTTTTTAACTTATAAAATGAGCACTTCTGCAACAGAAACAGCTGTCAGACAAATATAGAACCCTGAAATGTCATTTTTATGGTCTTTTTTTTTTCCAAGGTAATACTACAATTTAAAGTACAGCAGAACAAAATTACAGTTTTAACGAGAAAAAGAACAAATTTGATTTTAAAGACTAGGTATAGGAGAAGTGAGTCAGACCTGATCTTAGCGACACCAGAAGAGATTTGGAGTTACTGCATTCTGATTACTTCTGATGTAGTCCAGTATGACTGAAATTGGGATCCAACAAACTCTGGAATAAACAAGTGCAGAAATGTCCTTCATTATGGAACACTTGAACACAGACAAAGAAAAAAAAAAAAAAAAAAGGTACATAAAGTAAAAAGCTACATAAAGCAAAAAGGTTCATAAGCACAACACACAGCTCCTTGAAAAGCTGATGTACTTTCAGCCAATGGGAAGAAAGGCACAGCAACTCAGTTCTCAATGAATATTTGTTGAATACCTGTTGAATAAATTTCCTAATTTGGAATTACTGCAGGGATGTTCAGGGTGTTCTTGAAGAAAACTCTGGGGTGGAAGAGGCATGTTAAGCTACTTATAATGCTGATCCTGGCAGTGCTTGTATGTACTTCATCGAGCAAGAGAGGGCATAGGCAGGAAGTCAGAGAAGTATTCTACGACACAGCAAGCAGAACAAGACAGATTTTTGAAGTTCTGATCTGGAAGCTGCATATAAACTTATTCACTTGTTTAGATATGACCTTACTCCTTGTCTTGCAAACTAGTTGGCTGTGGTGCTTCCATCGGGGGAAGTCTTTAATCTACTAAGGTAGTTGTTGAAAAGTAAAGGACTTCTTTCTTTACTGATTCATGCAAGGGAGGAAGGACACAAAACCAAAGCATAGGTTGTCACTGAAAGATAGAAAACATACTCTTAGGTAGAAACATAGAGTTTAGAAACATTTTTCATCAACATACTTGACCAAGCTGAAATATAATATATAAATAATAAAAACGATGATTCAGTAAAATAGTGATTTTGAATAACAAGTTCACCTAATCATAATCCTTCAAGATTAGGAGTATTTGGAAAAACTTGTTTTGGAATGCTTTTGTGTGATTTGGCATATAAAGGACAAATAGTAGAGATTGCAGCCACAAACAAAGCCCTTTGCTTTGATCCATGTGTGCTGCTCATCCATTCCAAAAATGAAAAGCAAGGAAGTAGAGCCCTCTTTAATTTGCCTGCATTGCTTTAGCTTCCAATGTCACACACTCTTTTATAATTGGGTAAAAGATCTTTCTGTAGTGGGCAAGAATTGCTTCTTTCTATTGGAGTTTTAATTACTGCTACACTTCATGAGAGGGTAAGTTCTTCAGCTTTCCAATAATCATATCCTGCTTGTACCTTGTATCTCTAAATATGGTTTAATCACTCCCCATAAAAATACAGATCATCCTTTGTCATCAAATTTTGAAAAAACTGTTCCTGGCAGTAATATTAACATTTTTCCTTACTTGAACTTCAAGAAATGGCTAGTATAATAGGACTAGAGTTATTATAGGGATGCCTAGTATTTGCAGTTCTACATTCACTATTTTCTGCTCATCTCAGCTATATGACTTGTTACTCACTTTTTGACCTAAATTATTATGCAATCTTACTTCACGCTATTTAAAAATTACCTCATTTCACCCCGAATACCACAAAGTAATGACAGCTGAAGTAATTTCTAAGGTTTGTACTTAGTTTTTGGAATCTATTCAGGTAACAGGCCATACCAGTGTAGGGGTGTTATTATCTGACAAATCGCTGTGTGCTTGGATAAGGTCTTAGTCTGAAAACCTAATTTGGACTTCTGAAACAATCACAATTTTCAAGGGATAAGTAGTGACAGAACAACATAATATATACAAAAATATTATTTCAGTATTGTCTAACATAGGAATTTATGATTTTATTTTAACCAGAAATGTAAAGCTATTGTTTCATGTCTTCTAATAGAGAGATTGCAGAGAAACTGGTAAAAAATTATGTTTAATAGTATGGTACTGTAATTACACAATAGAATTTAATCATATAGGTTGTGAAAACAGTTATGGTCAAGAAACAAAATTAAGAGGTGTCTCAACCACCGAGACAGTGGGATGAATCCTGCTGTCCTTGCCAAGTCTTTTTCCTAAGAATTCCTATTGAGCTAGGCACACTCTGTGCCCCTGCTTCAGTGGGACTGGGTTGTTCCTAAGCTGTTTTGCCATGTTTAGCAGCTACAGGTTTCCTACACATGGTACTCAGGGCAAAGACAAAGGCAGTCATGGGTACAGAGGCAGCATGAGTTCGTTGGCATGTTGCTGCAGCAAGCCAGTCAATTCTAGTAATGGCAGTGCAGGGCATGCTCCCTTCCTCTGGAATAAATCAGTGCTGGAAAAGAAAAAAAAAGATAGCATTGATTTACGATTGGTATTTTAAACCCCAACTGTCTTTTGGAGGCAAAAGTCAACACCAATGGGCTAACAGAGATTGGGCTCTTCTGAACATACCAGAGGATTTCCTTGGCACTGCATGGAAGGTCTGGGAAGGGGAGAGAAGTAACAAATGCAGCTGAACCCTTAGCAAACTGGCCATCAGTATGTTAGAGGACAACAAGATTGATGCCTTTGGAGAATGGATATTTGAGGATCTCGATGTGATTCAAATAATGATTGAAAAGTTCAGTGTGGTAGCAGTGACCTACTAGGTTTCTGTGGAGTTGGGTACAGAAATGCTCTGTGGTTACTTGAGCCTCTATAGGACAATATTAAAGCACTGCTGGCATTTGCAAAACCAGTACCTAGTCCTGGAGCCACACAACCTTTGACGGCTAAATTTCAGTGCCTGTCCAGAAAGCCCACATAGAGGCCAGTGTGAAGATTCTAGCCACACTGAGTTGCAGAGGGCAACAGCTCAACAGCGCTTCACAAAATAGAGTTCTGCTGGTGGTTTCATTTTGCCATGGATATGATCAAAACTTCAAAGCATAAAACATTCTGTTAGAATAATCTCTATCCTGGTTAACCAGTGGCTAGAAAGTAATTTAGGACATCTAAAGCATAGGAATTAGGAATTCCATAGCCCTTTCCTAAAAGGACTGGAATTTTCTCCAAGGCATGGCCTCTAGCAAATAGACAAAATGCAGCCATTTTACCACAGGTCTCACTTGCTTCAACTTACTCAGTACTTATTGAATCCAGAATGTAACAGCAAAGGGTCTGAGAGATGTCCATCCAAATTATTTATGACATGACTACAAAAAATCAGGTGAAAGTTTCTGTCATATTTATTTTTTTAAAAAAAAGCCAAAGAGAAGATCCAGTATTTTCCAGCCATACTACCTTTTGTTATTATTTTGCAGCTCCACACAAACAAAGTTTCACTGCATCTGGTAAATGTCTATAGGGGCAGGATGACTCAGTAACTTAAGTATGTAGCATGATTTCTCCTATTTCTGCACTACAGCAACACCCCAGTTTGTAACTTGGAGCAAGTCACAGGCTCTCTTTCAGAGGGTATTTAATGTGAGGTTCTCACTGCTTGCTTAGAAAGATTCCATGGCTCTTTCCACAAAAGTAGGGCTATTAACCTCTTTGATCCAACCATATTCCACTATGCATTAAGCACCACAGGAGGAAGAACTAGTTTAGTACTGACTGAGAAAGAAGACTTCCACCCACTGAACCAAAACCATCACACTTAGCAGCAGCATGATACCTACATAGACATACGTGTGGTTTTAGTATATGTACATACAGAGTATTTTGAATGGCAACCAAGGAATAATGTGATGTGATAGCAATAATTCACAGTGTATGGGATTAATCTGTTAAATCATTCAGTGGCAAAACTGACAAGATGCTACATGATCATGTTTAGTCACATTAGGTGTGTTGTAAACCAAAAACAGTATTTTGTCTGATGGAGTTTTAGCATCCAGGAAGAAATCCGTGATCTATAACTGTAGCCTTAAACTGGTTGATTTACACCAGTAGAAAAATGCAGCAGAGGAATGAGGCCCACATTATTTCTCCCATCCCACTGTATCCTCTCTGCTTTATGGCTGTTAAGAACAACTTTCCTGCTTGATATATTTTTCTTTCTGCCAGCTGCCACCTTAAATTAGCCTTTCCTATGTCATTTGGTAGTAAGAATCTTTGGGTTCATGTCAGGAGATGCATTTAACATACTTTTGATACTCCAACATAAGCAGCTGTGACATGTGGGCAACTCTGAACATCTACAACCATCACCACCAATTACCCCCTTTATTAATCTGACCTTGCAGTGGATACCCAGGGAGAATTTCACTGTCAGTCTAACATTTCACAGCTTCCTACATTTCATGAATATATATGCGCTGTGTTTCACATTTCACTTGTTTGCTGCCTTCCCAAACACCAGCTTCTTAATATTAGCTGCTTTGGTACTAAGACATAAATCACTTTTTTATGGCTGCTGCACCATTTTTCTGCTAACAGCTGCCATATTACATTAGGCTATATTATACAGGATGAAGAAAGACAGAGAGGTGGAGCATGATGTGTGCAGCCTAAAAAATTTATTATGTTGTTCAGCTGATAGGCCTATTCATCTTTCAACACTGAGAGTACAGTAAGTCCTACTAACCCAAACTAACAGCAGTCCAGGAAAATGTTAAGAATGTAGATTATATACAAAAGGGTAAACTCTGATACTGTGTATTCAGCTTGGATAATCTACTTCTTGATAATGGAGCCCATATATTTTAGGGTTACCCTTTGGGTGCATTTATGGAAAGGCATTTATAAATTCATTCCCAAGCACAGCAAAAAACTGTATTGAACAATGAAACTGTTTAGCTTGTGGTTATGTTTTTACAGCTCAAACACACGTAGGACTTGTCTACACTGCAGGCTGTGGGGTGACAGAGATACCACATCTCAGCTGAAACAGTTTATGTCTTCCTACTGCAAAATGAACATTCCTTGGACTCACATTTTGGAAGAACATAAATACCAGTCTAGAACAATGCAGGAAGACCCTAGGGTGTCAGAATTGCTGCTCTCTCTTGCCTGAGAAGTCAGGACTCATTCCTGTGCTTTGAAGAGGACATCACCAGTCTGAAGCATCCCATGTCATGTTTATCATTTCAGTGTAGCTGGGCTTCTTTGACACCAGCGCATATTTTTAAAATGGGCTGTAAAACTGGGCAATCGTGAAAACCTGTTTGAAAGCTCTGACCTCAAACCCATCAGGAGTTCTTGTAGCTATTCTTATTGATTTCTGAAAATGAAATCTGTGAGTGGAATTCTTCCAACAGAAGAAACTGTAATTTATATAAGAGAAAAACGAAGTAATTAAAATAAATAGATTTGGAGTTATAGTATAGATTATTTAGGTTAAATATATAAATCTGGAGTTATAGTATATATTATTTAGGTTATAATAGTACAGAATGTAGAGGATTTCATAGGTGGAACAAAGTTTTAAGAAGCTCTTAAAAGAAATACTGTTCTTCCTTTCACATGCAAAGCCCCCTGCAGCTTCTGCAGTTATTGGGAATTTCTTTAAATCATAGCATTGAGACTCTTTATTAAGGAATACACAAATTCAAATCTTTACAATACTAACTTTTTCCTAATTATCTTTACAGCAACATTCATAGTGTGGGGAATACAGTAAACCGCATGGTAATGTTAATTATGTGCAAATGGCAATTGTAAAGGTTTTAATAGTGACCTCTGCAACTAGAAACCTTATTGATCATTTCTACATGTTTAATCAAATAATGCTGGCTTAAACATCAAAATCCTAGTGTGGCTTGTACTGAAGTCTTTGTAAAACCTGGACTGGACTCCTAAAGAAAAAAAATCTTGTTTGGGTACTTCTCAAAAAATGTCAAATATTCCCTCCCTTCCCTCAATATGCTGAAATGATTTTAAATTATTTTATAGAAATATGAAGTAGTATGATTTAATCACAAATTCATAAAAAGTAGTCCATGATGATTTGAATCTAAAGCATTTGCAAAACAATGATTGGAAGAAGATTTTGGCAGGTGTGAGGTGAGGCTTTGTAGTGACGTAGAGTCCCCAGGCAGGTGCAAAGGAGATTTGAGTGACCCTAGGGTGTCAGAATTGCTGCTCCCTCTTTCGTGAGAAGTCAAGCCTCATTCCATATTGGTAACAGGCAGGTCTTGTATTTTCTATCAGGATATCAGCACTATTGCATGTTGCCCTCATTTCTTGTGTGTTCTGACACCTATACACAATAGTCTTTTGCTAGTTAAAATGGATCTGATTTGGTTTTGGTGGTAGGTTTTTAGCTGTGGGGTTTTTTGTGTTGTTTTTTTTTTGGGGGGGAGGTTTGGGGAGTTTTTTTCTGGTTAACTGGTAGGTTGGTTTGGGGTTTTTTTAGTCTGTAGACTTGGGAAGCTGGTGAGATCTGTTTGAAAATCCACAATGCACCAAGCACAGATTTAGTGCTTTTCATCTCTGTTACCCAGCTGCACAGATAGCCAGGATTTTCTTAAAAATCATGAAATTTTTTTGTGAACCACCAATCATTTGTATGCAGAGCTGAATAAACAAGGCTCAAACCCCTAACATCTCAAAGGGGCTTTTTTCTGGCACATGGGAGTTAATGTTCCTGAAAATTTAGATTTTTTGCTAAGACTCAAAAGCACATTGGACACCATTGTGTCTGGTCAACTTGGCTGGCTGCAGTAAACAGTAAATGAGAGCACTTTTTTGTTCTCTTCATCTTTAAAATTAAGTTCATGTGAGCTTCACGGTGTCCCAGCATACATGCTCAGCAAATATGAAGTTAGAGCTTGTCACCATATAGAGGTGTTATCACATACTCCCTCAGTGCAACCATACAAGACATTTTGCTTTGAAGAAGTTAATCTCTGAACCCTATGAAGTGTTTTGAGTGTTAATGGTCTCTGTTGAGTTCTGTATTGCTTTGAGATAGCCCAGCTTATGCATCTGTTTATTTGAACTCAGATTAGCTAATGCAGTTGTTTATTTTTCCTTAAATAGAGCACTAAACCTCTCATTCTATATAGTTTTAATAATCAATCCCTAAGAAATAATTTTTTTTTCCAGTGTAAGAACTTGGAAAAAGTTCTTCATTTTCAGTGGAAAGAGTGAGATGATTTTATCCACATTTGGGCCTTATTGTTTTAAAAGTGGAAGAGAAATTACAAAATCTTGAGATCATTACATATGTGCAAAACTCTTTGTTTATTTGGTTTTTTTTAACCTACTGAAATGAATGAATTTATTTAAATTTTGTTTGGATAAAACTTTCCTTGACACTATAGTCTATATATTTTAATTTGGTTTAGTGCCTGTATGCTTTGTGTAAAACCAAACCCAAAAAGTACATTCTCCAGCTATACCTAAGAAGACTGATAGTTAACCACTTTGTAACCTTTCCATTTCTATGCAAGGAAGCATCACTGGTATCAAAAAACTTGCTGTAATTTCCTTACAAGGAGCAATTTTTATTACAGCAGAATGAAACTTTTCAGTCAAAGGAAACATTTTGAAATGTCAAGCGGAATCCTATTGATGTTTTCAAACAGAAACTTTCCAGTTCTCATTTTGCATTCAGGGTTTCTTTTGAAATTTACCTATATTTCTCTTTAATCAATGTTAAAAAGCCTACTTGAAATGTCTTCTGACCTGAAATGACATTTCTTTCAAATTTGTGTGTTAGTGTTTGGCAGTAAAACTGACAAATTTTAATTCTGGGTAGACCAAAATAATTTTTTTTATTGTTGTTGATTTTTTTTTAATTTGGCTAGCATAAAAATACAAATAAATAAATCCTTTATACAACTCTAGTCTTCAGATACAACTTGATCAGCAAAATTGTCCTTTTATTTTTACACATGTAAACAACAAGTAATCGTATTTGTTTTCACAGGGTTACTTCATACTTATGCAAGAGAAAAAGGAGCAAAATTTCCTGTCAAAATAGAAAAAAAAAAAAAAAGGTTAAAAAAAGGGAAGGAAAAGAAAAACAAACCAGTGAAATAGAGCTGCATCTCTCCTGTGTGTTGCTCGACTCCAGCTGAAACAAAGCTGACTTGAGACTCTGCAGAAGCATAGTTTGGAAGCGAGAAAATAAATTGAATCCTGCAGCAGTAGAGCAACTCCCCCAGACACTGCACTGGGAGAAATCAGGGGAGTTTCAAGGGGCTGTGGGTGGAAAAGAGGATTACGAAGAGCCAGCGGGACTTGGCTGACCTTTGCTAACTTCCTGACCCCCACTCTCTCCCCCTGGGAGCTGGGCTCTGGTCGTGGGAACAACACCTGCCTTCCCCAGCCCCATCTCCACAGGGGCTGCTGCCGCCCCACGGGCGCCTGGGGCCAGGAGAGACCACAGCAAGGGGAAAGCCTCCTGTGCTTCATCAACCCTGTCTCAAGGCCACAGGGAGGGGGTAGCAGTGGCATGAAAAACTTCTGAGGGATGGTGAACAATATGGCTCATTGCTGAAGATTTTTCTACACCCCGCCGAGGAAACCACCCAACCCCACCTCCTCGCGTGAGATCTCAGCTGGTGGGGTCCCATGGACCCAAGCCAGAAAGACAGCTCACAAACAGAAGCCACTATCAACTTAAACTATGGCCTGTCCTCCAAGGTGTTTTGGGGCAGACAGCAGAAGTTAACCACATGTCTAATTCAGTCATCTATGCTTATACCATCAGTATTTCCTTTACATTTAATGTTTAAAGCATCAGCTACAGAAATCGGCAGGATCTGAACAACATACACGAATGAATATGGAATACACTTTCTGTATCACACTGTATCTCTCATCATAGTGCAGAGGACTACAGTAAGCTACACACATATTTCAATGCATGCGTTCCATGGACTAAAAATGTATCTACACTTGGGGCAACACCTGCACTTCTGTCAATTTCTATGCAGACGGATTTTCATCTACAGTGTTATTTGTGCACTCTTGAGCATGTGTGTGAGTCTGTACACATTTATCTAATGTGCACATTGGTTATCCTTAAATTCCTGTTCAGAGGAAGATCATTTACCCTATGGTAGTGATAAATCACATACCACTTAACATGTCAACACAGTGGTCATAAATGACCCAGTATTCATACAAAACACAGGCTAGTGACATCACCATTAGCAAATATTTCGGCCCTGTAAGGTTGATTGCAGACCAGAGCAAAAGATGAGGGGATTTCTGTTGAAGCACACTTTTCCTCTTTCTAAGTTGTCATTCCCCTTTTTTTGCCCTTCCAGATTCTTCCTTTCTTTCCTCCAGCTCAGCTCACCTTTTCCTTCTTCTGAATAATACAAACATTACATATTTTTCTAAGTCTATCATGCTGAATCAAATAAACAAATTCACCTCGTGACATTACCATAGTGCTTTTTATATCTCTCTTGTGTAACACTGTTCTCATTTCTATGACTTACACAGAAGGAATAATTATATTTATTTGTTCAAGTTTTTTTTCAACAGGAAACTAAAAGACTACTTGACATCTTAGATAGTAAAGACTTGTAAATGTCCAGATACAGGAGAATTAAAAATAGTAGATAAGTGTTGTGTTATACTTACCCACATGCATTTTTTATATGGCAGTATGAGGAGTAGATTCATAAACTCCTCAGCTCTTAGGAGCTGTGGGTGCTACAGGTGGAGCAGATAAGGAGAGGATCTGGATAAGTTAGAAAGGAGATAACAGACTTCCAATGTGGACATGAAGAAACCCCTCTAACCTTACACAGAACTTTATAATTCGCAGTTTTATTACTATGTGCTATAGCTATAGCTCTTTTGCTATAAAATGTAGAATGCAATAACGCAAATAAACACAGTCTGAAACATAGAGTTATTCAATATTGAATTCCATACTAGGTACTAGAATTTGAAGTGGAAAATTATTAATGCAGAGAAAAACTGGACAGGTGGATGTCTGCAGATAAGTACAGGTTTTGAGATAAACAGTGAAGCAACTGAATGTCTGAAAAATCAGCAATGGGAGGGAAAGGTCTGTCTGTCACTATATCAGATCTTGGTGGTTACTGCAATCCCTATTGGGTAAATGAGATGTAGATCTGTCTAGAAATATGCGAGAAGCAGGAGGAGGGACCTCCATTCTGATTGTGATCTTGCATCTTGAGACCTGTCCATTTCAAGATTCTTTTACTTGATACATGTCTCTTCATGCCTGCTGCCCCCTCCTCATCCTTGGAAGGGCAGAAGGTGGCAGAGATAAGCACTTGTTTGGGGTCCTGCCTGGTTGTTGGGCCCCTGCTGCATGAGGGCACAGCTCACACAGACTGTGGTCATAGGTTTGACCTGGGAATGGTGCTTCCAGTGCAGAACAGGAGATCTTGACAAAAGTGAGTTGGGGAGTTCCCAAAGTGAGCTGCTCTAGGTGGTAGTTAGGCTAATGCCATAAAAAAGAAAGCTCTTTTTATGAGCCTTTAGTGAGAAATAAAACCGAGTAAGTTGCCGAGATTGTTTGCAAGAAGGCAGCTCCAATAAGGTCTTATATCTCAATTTCAGTAACAACATGAAAACCTGCTGTTTTATTGCAATGTGTTTTTAGAAACTTTGGGATGCTTCAGGTGGCTACAAGTAATGCTGGAGCTTTAAGCAACAAATGCTTGGATGAGCTCAAACATTCCGGGTTTTCCTGTGCTTAATATGTTGCATTGCTATCTTGATATGTAATGTCACAGATGGTAATATTAGTCATGAAAGAACAAAGAAGCCAAGTCCACAGACAAATTTAGGTGGTGGAAAGGCAGAGAGAAAGAAAGAAAAGGGAGGGAGCAGTGAATGCCTACAGCAAACAAATTTTGTTTTGAAGATTCTTCATACATACTGAACACCTTCTCAAGATCTATGTGTTGGCAGAGTAGCCATAGAAGGCTGTAAAGGAATACTCTTGGAAATTAATAGATGAACTTAATTTAACAATGGGCAGCTGACCCACAAGTTCCCATGCAAACCAGTGGTGGTAATTTTTTTTCTTTTTTCTTTGTTTTTTAAATTTTTATTCTTTTTTTTTTCTTTTTTTTTTCTCTTAATTACACAGCTCTTTTCCAACAAGAAGATTTAGAATGTTTGCCTGTTGTCTCATTGCACATTTCAAATGTTTTTTTAACCATTTGTATACAGTCCACATTACCTATCATGAGGGAAACGCTCATAAATCAAATGGAAGTATGAAAAGAAATAATAAGGCAGTGATTGAAGGCACAAGTTAGCAGACAAGTTACAAAGCCCATGAAACTACATTTACTATATGGAATTATGGAGGAACTGTTCCAGCTCAGCACTCAACATGCTCACTAGGGCTTTCGCTTCCTCAGTTAAATCTTTCTATGAACAGAGGAAGTGGAGCCCATGTTAAATGAGGTAGCAGACCTCTATGAAAGAAACACACCTCTTGAGCATTTTCTAAAGTTGAATTTGCAGTACTATTGAAATAAACTCAGGTGCAGATCTGTACCAGTGATATTGCCCTTTTTATCTCTGAGTCATCTAAATGTTCAGGAAGACATCAAGTAAGGTAAGAATTGGTCCAAAGCACTTTGAACTGATGCAACTGCGAAATTTTGTGAAAGAGAAGGCAGATATTTCACCTGTAGTAATTGCAAACAGTTTGTCCGGAATTTCAGCTTAAAAACAGATTTCCCACTTTGCTTTTACACCTGTTTCACTTCACAGAGTTTGGAGTACATATCACAACATTTTACAAGAGTTTGATAGTTGACCTCTTAAGAAGGAAGCACAGAAAAGGGTGGCTCAAAGGTGTGAGTAAGGCAATACGGGAGAACAAATCTATTTTTAGGCTGAGATGTATGGAAAATTTCCAATGCTAATTTTATTGTGGAATAGAGTCCTCAAATGATGGGATAGGTGCCTATTAGCCTGAGATGGAAAGTTCTGTGTATTGGGAGTACACTTCCACTGGCAAGGAAATGTGTCATTTAATAGGTCTTTTCCATTTCTGTGATACTATAACTTGGGGTTATTCCAATGTGTAAAGTAAAAGGAAAAATATAGTGAACTTCTGCATCCCTTTCATAAAGCGCTTGACCTATCTTGGCATATACAGGCATATATATTGAAGCTATTTTGTTTTAAATTTTTTAGTATTTGGAAGGAGATTTGAGCATTCTCCAGAGGCTGAAAAAATATAGTGAATGCAGAAATAATGGCAACTGCTACCTTCTCCCTTTAATGCTCTTTATTTTCTAATTCAGATTTGACAGTCTTGCTACCCTGCTTAGATTTCCTTGAAAAAGAAACAGCCAAGTAAGTTGCTTTGCACATGAAGATTTTGTAATCTTCCTCACATTCATCACATATGACTTTCATTCTCTGTATCCAATGCTTTTACATAGCCATAAAGCAGAAAGTCAGATTTCACTTATTACTTGGTTTAACGCTACACATAAGGGGTAAGACAGAAACCTACAGTCACTCCTCAGCTACTGCACTAACTTGAAAATACACAGATGTTTGGCCCATTCAAAGCTTTCTATTTAATTGAAAGTCCAGTGTGTGGCCAAACTTTTTCAGACTCAATACTTTCATTAACATTTAGCAGAGACATATTTTACAGAAATAAACTCAAAGGGTTTACATGGTTACAGTGATTGTTTCTGAGTGATTTTTGGGCAACATAAATGTGGTCTCAGCCTTCCTGAAAAACAGGAATTCAGGACAATTAATCTTTGTTCAGCTGCAAATGTATTGAAATCAGGTAACACAACATAAAAGTCCATTCCATTGGGTGTTTTTTCAACCTTCTAGATGCATAGGCACAAAATTTGACTGTTCAAGGCATTAACACCAGAGGATCCCCTACCTCCCAGAGTTCTCTCTAATTGATGTAATCTGCACAGTTGGGCTAACTCTGATATATTTTCCCAGACCACCAATCTTGTTAAATATAATTCAGAACTAAGAGGAAACAGCATGAAGGACTTCTGCTCCAGGAAAAACTTCAATCCTTGGACATTAATGTTCATTTCTATTTAGGTTTGTACTTCTTTCCAATGAAAAGTTAGATTTTAGAATCTTATTTTTCAGAAAAACAAAATACTTAAATGTACATGGATAAACATCCTTATTCTCCTTCACATTAGGATGTATAGTTTGTAACAACTGGATTCACACACCATCTAAAGATGTGGAAGGGTTGAAAAGAGTTTTTATGCATGGATATTCAAGCAATACAGATTTATGAAAAGTTCTCATGGGAAAAAAAGAAGAAAAAAATTGAGGACAAGAAATAAAAACTTAAAATAAAAAAAGAAATGGTTTTGACTGTTGTGTGGTTTCAGAAGCATTTAAAGTGTTGATGGCCAGCTGATTGCTTAGCACAGGTTGGGGGACATGGTTTTAGTATCATGGATCCCAAACCCCATAATGCTGTAAAACACTGTAGTTGGAAATTTCAGTAAGTTCAAGAAATAGTCCTGTAGTTTAAGAGTGAATACTGTCACAAGTCTGAAGATTAGGTGCCAGAATTAACAGTATATGGCAGAGTCCTGTTAGAGAAAGTATTCTTATGGCACATGAAATACAGTTGTACACTGTAAGGTTACTCTAGGTAGTAATGAAGGTTACTGTTGTCTTTTTGACATTTCAGGATTTGATACATGTGAACAATATCCTACGGATATCATCTTTAATGTTCCAAATTGTAGATAATTTCCTTTATTTGAAAGAGATTTGAGTCTTCTGTTTAGGCATTTGTGCTTGTTTGTAAAGAATTCATCCCATTGGTTAGACTACATTAATTAAACAATGGCCTTAAAAGTATACATAAAACAAAACAAAAATCTCAAACTCCACAACATCTTCTACTTCTTTACTTTTCCTTTTTTTTTTCCTATTGAGATCTACAGAGAAATATTACTTCATTTACTCATTGTTTTGAGTCTACATGTTCCCAGAGGGAATATTGGTCCTTTTCTCTTCTTTGGAACTTCTAAGATTAAAGATCTGTTTTGTTTATCTGAAATGACAGTCATAACCTCAGAGACAGCATGGCATAAACAGCATCTCTCAATTTCTTTGCTATTTCAGCATCACCTTGAGGAACAATGGAAAACATGTGAACAAGCATAGACCAAGGAACTTTCTAAACTTTATGTCATTTATCAACTCACCTGTGAGTTCACCGGATATAGGCAGGCTGCATGATTTTTCTTGTTGATTATTCTGACAGCCACAGAGGTCAGTTGCCAGCCCACAAAGCTATGCAAGAAAGGTACCTCTGCATGTAATTCTTCTGCAGATGTCTTAGTGTTTTCCTTTTCTCTCAGCAGACAGTACACACAGAGGTAGGTCATATGCTCCACCAGAAACAGGACAGTTTCTCTTGAAGATAAAGATGATTTTTCTTGTCTGACTTGGGTAGGAACAATGCCAGACGCTTTGAGCACCATGATGGGACACTTGATGTCTGTGGAAAGGGCAGTGCCTAAAGATCTTAATAAATTCTGTCCTGAGCAGTCATTGCTTTACGACTTCCCGCTCCTTTTTGATACCAAAATCAAAACCAAGAAGGCTCCCTTTTGGCCATTTTTCTTCCTAGTGTCTAGACTTTTGTCCTTCTTCATAGCAAAGAGAGATGGAGTGGACACAGAAGGAGGGAGATAAGCTATTCCAAGTAGATATGGCAGCATTTTTGGACCAATACATGAGTCCACAGCAGTCTGCTGTTAACACCTTGAGAAGAACATACAGCAGGTACTAGGCACATAAAATACATTAATTGCATCCTTTAGGTGCCTCAAGAAAACCCTGCTCTTCTTCCCCATATAGAACAAGGAACTACAGACTTCTAAACTGTGTTGGAAAAAGTTCAAGCCTTTGGCTGTTTGATTATTTTTACTCAACATCCTGCGAAGCTAGAATATTTTTTACTCTTTTCTCCAGCATGGACAGCTGGGATTTCTCTCACTAAGAGAAGGAATTGCTTTGGAAGAATTGGAATGCTGTCGGTCTAGAGGAATCATCAGGTCGGAGGTCTTGTTGTTTCAATATTGATCACTTCTGCTCTAGTCCATAAAGGTGCTAAACAAAACATCATTGATTGTATCAATAGATTCTTCATCCTCTTATCTCTTCTCTCTGCACTCTATTCTCTCACTAAATTAAACAAGGGAGGAAAACTAAGCTAAGAAAATGCTCTAGAAAAATATTCAGGATAGATTTTTGGCAAAGAAACCATATTGCATGCTCCACATTGCTGATTATTAACTAATAGGCCTAGCTTGGATTTAAGCAGGAGAATGGGCTAGATGACCCTCTGAGGTCCCTTCCAACCTACATTAGTCCGCTCTGCCATGTGATACAAAGCCCCCTGTACTTCACAGAAGTATGGTGGGCCTGTGTTTCTCCTGGAGATCTCAGTCTGTGAAATGATTCAGCAAGGAACATGAAAGGTTACGCGAGCCTTCTGGCTTTTTCCACCCCCTGGACCCCTGAAGTAAAAGATGTGGAGAGATATAGTTAAAGGCACAGCAGTTGATAGAGGCCCTGAAAGATGTCAGAGGTGTCACAAGAACACAGACTTGGATAGCATTGGCATCTGCATAGTGTGGCAATCCATCCACACATTTGGGCACAACCTGCTGCACTTTTGCCCTGCCACATGACCTTTTTCAAGAAAGGGGCTGGCTGACCTGCAGCTGTGGCTTCCACAGCTCTTTATGTCCTAAGGAGAGATGAGGGCCAAGGAAAACCCACCTGGTTGAGGCTGTCAGTTGAGCGAACACTGTTGACAGATCAGGGCCATCCTCCATGCTGAGACTCTCAACAGAAGAGGAAGCAAAAGGCACACATGGTTCATGTGCTTTTGGCTTTTCTTGGCCTAACTTGATCCCTGAAGTCTGCAGGAAAGCAGAGCTGAGGAGGCAAACTGCTCCAAAAGTAAATGCCGCCTGGGGACTTGGCTGGGAGTTAGACAGACATGCTGCAGAGCCAAAGTGTAAATCTAAAATTTTGAAATAAAGTTTGGAATTTTCCTCAGAAAAGCTTGGCCATCAGGAGGTCTGGCTGTAATGCCAATGTCAGAAGAGGCAGAAAAAACTGGACTGAACTTCAACAAGCAAGATATTCCCTGATTGCCAATGACTGACAAGCCTGGCTTCAGTCCCACTCCTTGAACACACTACTACTAAAAAATACAGGAGTTCAGTGGGTGGTAAGTCTGCTTTTCACTCAGGAACCCCTTAGGAGTCAGTTAGGAGCAGCACTTTGGTCTCAGTAGCAGCAGAGGCTTATATAGTTGAGAAAACAAAGTTGAAAACAAACAGCTGCATAATGTATTGCAGTAAGGCTTTCACAGCAGAGATAGTGGGTCATAAACAAGTCCCCCAGTAACTGGATATTATCCAACAAGGCACAAGGCCTAAAAAGAACTATTTGTTTTTTTACTCTTTATGAGATGAAATGCACACTGCAGGAAAATCCCGTGCAAATCAACATAGCGTCATGGAAACCACGAGACCATCAATAAAAGTAATAAATGGAAAGGGTTATAATAATATATACTTAGCACTTTACATTTTCAAAGTGCTGACAGGACATTAATCCTCAAAATACCCTTGTGAGGGCAAAAGCAGCTTTAACATTTTGAGGTGGGCTTGTGAAATGATTTTTGGTCTCAAATTGATCTGACCTGATTTCTGTTGATTACGATCACACTATTCCAAACTAAACTGGAGTATAGTATTTTTACACCAGATAACATGATGCTTCATTGTTTCTCCTCCTCTGAATATGAGAAGCAGAGCCCAGTCAGTGTTTTCTAGAATGCCAGCAGTGTAAAACTGCTTTCTAAGCTCAATTCTTTCTCTCAGCTTGGGTCTAGTGTTTACTATCACTGGAGAATTTTATTACATTCTGTTACTCAGTTAACCTTTTTCTCCATTTAAATAACTATGCAAAACATAGCTGCCAGAGATTCATATACCAAAACGTGCAGATTAGCCATTTCCAATGAACTGAGAGAATTGCCTCCAAGACAGCCAGAAAGGAAAACAAGAGAGCATAAATTGTATTTTATAACTTCAAAGGACTGCTTTTATCTTCCACAGATTATTTGTTCAACTGCAGTTTGGAATTAGCCCTGCCTCTCCTTAAGCTCAGGTCAGGGACAGGGAATGGGGAGTGCAGTAAGTTGTTCTGTTTGTTGCACATTTTTCCTCCTATTTCCAATTGTTTCCATTGGGGCATTGATAATTCTGCTATCTCTATTACTGTTAATGATCTCAGTAAGTCAAAATGTCATAAATGCTGTGTACTGTGTACTGTATATTCCTGTGAAGCTGTGCAAGATGTGTTTCATTAAAATTATAGGAAATTAGGTAGACAGCAATAAATAAAGGATCTGTATCAAAAGCAAAAAAGCTGGGAAAAAGAAATGATGAAAGGAAAAAAAGTCCAAACTTAAGTCTTCAAGAGACCTATAGAAATGATTGATCAAAACCAAAACTACAAGAGGTGAGTTGGTGGCTGCAAAAAAATGAAAGAGGATGAAAGAGTAGAGAATCAGAGATTATACAGACAATGTACTTCCTAAATATATGGAATAACCAGCAGTCCAGTGCATATGATATTTGGCCCAGCTGTATGATACTTTATATTCTGCCCATGTAACCTCAAAAGCGGGTGAGGAACTACTTGAGAAGCAGGTTTGTACAGATACTGAGAATGATAGCATGCACTGTTCAAAACTCTACTGTGTAAAATAACAGAGCACAAATGCTCACAATCAGTAATAGGTAAGGAAAAAGATTTAAAAAACCCCAACACCCATGGCAACACCACATGAGATTTCCAGATAAAGGAAAGACTTGCTACTGAAGCTTTTTTTCAGCATTTATTTGAACATTCTTCTGGGAAAATAAGTCTGAACTAAGCAATGCTTTTCTTTAGAATCATAGACATATATTGCATAAAACTGACACTGAAAAACCATGGGAAGGATGCATAAACAATATATTGTTAGCAGGAATCGTGGAATGAATATGTGCTGTTGAACTGTGGCACAGTGGATTGTGGAGGCTTATGGGAGGCACATGCATGGGCACCTAGGAAAGGGATGGAGATTGTAGTTAAGTTCTGCCAGATCTTACTAAGCTGGAGATTCCTAAAAGCATCTTTAACATTCTGCAGAAGATTTCTAGCAGACATCTGGGTTGTCTATACTACCCTCTATGCTGCTTGACTAAGGAGACAAAATCAGAGCGGAGAATTTACTACAAAATAAACAAAATCTTTTTAAATCCTCAAAATTACCAAATCATCTCTTAATTAGTAGTGATAGTGAGAGGTTAAAAGTATTTGAAATGACCAACCACTTCACATCAGGTATTGGGAAATCACCTCAGTGAGCAGAATCCAGCAAGATAAATGTCCTGACTGTGGCCTAAAATTTCCTTTTTATCATCAATTAGATGAAAAGCAATGACAATTTTGTCTGTACACAGACTGTAGTAAAAGATTTCAGTGACCCAAGCAGATCTCAGATAATAACTACAGCTCTAATTTTACCAAACTATGAGTTCAGAAGTTTAAGCTGATACAGACAGTGTGTTTTGCCATTGTAAGCCCTCTTTTCTGCTTATCTTTATATTTTATGCTATGCTTATTACAGTGGTATTCCTCCTTGGCTACTCTTCCCACAAAACACTCTTGCCAAACTCCTAATGATCCATCCTGTATCTTGATGTAAATATCCTCATGCAAGACATGATAAACACCAGTGCAATTATCTGGACCACCTGCTCTGTCCCACCTACTTGCCTGATGCTACAGGAGACATCACCACATCAACAATAACTAACAAATCTGGATCAAGACCTAGACCAGTAAGATGCCCTTCCACAAACTTCAAATTATATTTACTTTTGGCTACTGAATAAGACAAACTTCCTTCCTTCCCCCTATTAGTTTCTCCCAGAAAGTATTTAAAACTAGAATATAGAAAAGCTTCCCTTAAAACTATCCCAGAAAGATGAAATTAAAAAAACACACCAAAACACATAAATTACAGAAAATCATGTGCTCTTCAACCAGACTGACATAGGGGAAATGCAGACATTAATTTTGCAAAAAAGGACTTATATTTTGTGGCAAAACTGAATATATAACTCATGGTTTCTGCTATGCAAACCTTAATCACTATACATAATGCCTATGCATATTTGAGATTTTATGTTATCCGGGGGATAGAAAAATATAACCAACAAAAACCAGACATTCCTTGCTTCAAGATGGAAGTACCTATTACTGCTTTAAGAGGGAACAATTAAAGATGTCCTTCCTTGAAACTGTTCCCACAAAAAAAAAAAAAAATTAGCACAGCTACTCCAACTTGTTTGCAAAAAAAGTGGAGTTGAACAGAAAAATATAGGCAAGTAAGACAAGTACAGGGTCTTGTTCTTACCACTTATGGTAAAAATATGGTTATTACAGCACTTTGTATTCTTACCCAGTTATTGCTAGTATCAGTGAAAAGACTGCCACTGCTTAAAGGTATATAAATCTGAGTCAGGAAAATATTTTAAAGTACAGAGCTTTAAGAATTTGTGTACTTTCACTGCTTTTAGTGAGAATCTATGACAAGCATTAGGCTTCCACATAAGAATCCTGCTAACCAGGAGCCATAGTGAACTACTCTTTAACAAAAGAATGTAACTAATACTCATATTAGGCTGAATATTGTAAAATTCAGTGGCTATTCTATTGTGGGCTAGCTAATACAAGCCTACTTACTGTATTTTCAGTACTGCCTGGAGAATCTATGTCTGTAATGCTATTTAGATTTATGCAAGGAGTACTTAAGAGGATTATAATTACATTATTTAACATAGCACTGTAAATACTGGATCCACAGACATGTTATCTTTATGTCTCTGTTACCATGGCACTGAAATCATGGAGCAAATTAAAAAGCTCTTGTGACAAATCTTTAGGAAAAACCTACCTCAAGTGCAATATTTACTTTTACCACTTTAGAAAAAGTATGAGCAGAGTACTTAGCACTGTTAAATCTGAAAATTTTGTTCAGCAACCAAATACAAGGTTTTTTATCTTTTTATCAAAAGATAGTGGGAAACAATACTTTCAGACAGAATCTTTCTTTCATTTCCTAACCATAGGGGAGAATTACATGAAATGTATACTTAAATTGTCTAATTTTTACAAAATCTTCTTATATTATTAGTTGCTAAAACACAGTAGTTGAAAAATTTGTGTATATGGTGCTACTTTGTTTAGACACAGTATAAACCTCTGGGAAATTAATTCCAAATTCATTCACCAGAAAACTTTCATTGTAGTATCTTGATTTCTTGTTTCCAATCAATTAAAGTTGCTCTCTTAATATCAAATTAGGACCATTTCTCTAATAATCACTAGAACATGACTGCAGTCACATTGAGGCCAAGGAAATTGGGCTGCAGGAGGGAGGAAAACTGTGCCCAGTGTTGGATCACATGGTTTTCCCTTTGGACCCAATATCTTGCAAATATAAATGGAAGAAAAGTCTAATTTTCATAAAATCACAGAAAGACAAAATTATTTGAATTATTAGAATTATTTGGGTTGGATAGGACATTAAAAATCATCTTTTTCCAAACTCCCTGTCATGGGCCAGGATACCTTTCCTTGACCAGGTTGCTCAAAGCCCCATCCAAAGTGTTGGATGTTGCTCAAAGCCCCATCTTGGAAGTGTTGACCTTCAACACTTCCAAGATGGGTCATCCACAACTTTTCTGGGCAACCTCCACCAGTTTCTCACCAGTCTCACAATTAAAAAATGTCTTCCTTATATACAGACTAAATATACCCTCTTTACTCTCTTTCAGTTTCAAACCATTGCCTATTGTCCTGTCACTACAGGCTTTGGTAAAAATTTTCTTAAAAGCCCCCTTCAAATATACAAAATACCCCAGTAAGGCCACCCCAGAGCTTTCTCTTCTCCAGGCTGAACAACCCCAGCTCTCTCAGCCTGTCTCAGCCTGTCCTCTCAGCAGGAGAGGTCCCTCAAATCATCTTCACCGACTCCTCTGGACTCTCTCTGAAAGATCCCGATCTTTATTTTGCCGGGTACCCTAGACTTAGATGCAGCACTCCAAGTGGGGTCTTCAGAGAGTAAAGGTATTTTCCCAAACACGAGCATACAGACATTGTATCTATGAGTCTGACAAATACGTCATTCACTGTGCCACTATTAGCCACATCTCCAATAGAAAAAAGTACTTTTTTAATCTTAGTTGATAAGTGGTAAGCGCTCCATTTCCCTTAAGTGAGATGTTTTTTGCATAATTTATGCTAAATAAAGTGTACTACAATTCATGATGGATTGCTTCATAAAGAGAGGAAATGCAGAAGGGATGTGCTCTCCCCCTCTGACCAGTTCACATCCAATGAGACAACCTGACAACCTTCACTTACCAATATCAACAGTGCTATAGCTATAGTTTAGCAGTATTTGTTTCCAGATATCTATCCAGAATGCAATCACCAGGCAAGCTGTGCCAAGAGATTTTACTCCTTTATAAATATGAATGACTGAAAGGAAAATGTCAACAGTAACAAAAAATTCCATGCACTTTCTACAAACTGGGATACTTTTGCAGATGACGTAAATCTTTTGTTCTACAGTGGATTGCAATTATCTAAACAAAAGGATTACAACTGCCAACTGATTTTTGGTAGTAATACTGAAAACTGACAGAAGTTTCAGTAAAAGATTTGCCAGTTGGCACAATAAAGTAGGGAAACCCCTCCAACAGGCCACACATGACAGAACTCCTCCCTCCCAAAAAACACAGAAGCTGCAGTGCTTACATGGGTCTTTCTGCTTTTCTCTTCTTTACATTGAGGCAGAATCCGCAGCTTATATTCAGATATTCAAAACCCTGCTCTTGTTAATAGTGCTACTAATGCAGAACAAATATGCTTGCATGAGTGGGCATCAAGAGGATTACTTGGAACAGAGGACACGATGAAAACAGCTTGTTGTCCTGATTCATGTCTCATAACTTAAACTCAGGGCAAAACACCCCATCCATTCCCCATGTGCATGCTGTGAGATGGCTCCCACTATGATGCAGCATCACAGCCAGCCCTGGGAAACTCACGTGAAATACTTGGAGCTACATCAGCAGAGAGAAGGGTGGCATGGGTCTGCTTAATTTCAGAAAATGGCAGTGTTGGAATTACAATGTGACGACAGGACTCATCAGAAGAAATTATTTCCATGCTACAGGCCTGTGGCCTAATGAATTGGAAAATATTTGTCTATGTTCTCTGGTTATGCTCTAAATTAAAATAACACCTTTTATTAAAAATGTTGATTTTATGAACTGAAATACATGACATGCTATTGCCTCATTGATAATGTAAATTTCTTTGTAGTTCTATATAATATAATGTTATTATACATATATGTATAATTACATTTTTTCTTGGTATACCTGGGGGCTGTAAATTCTCCACATGTCAAACTTATGTCCTGAATAGTGTATTAAGTGCACTATCTAGACTGTTTCTATGTAACTCAACAAGTACATTGTATAATGCTAGCAGGATTGTAGTGCTAAAATGGTATACTAAAATAGAGATTGCATTCTTACCTGTTTTCAGTGCCTAAAAAAAGAAAGAGCCTTTTGCTATTCTTTTCAGTTCCAGCTGATCAGGCAGGGACTTCTTCCAGTTTTCAAGAACAAGAAGGATGACCCTGGAAATTGCAAGGCCTGTTGGTGCCTCTGCAGTCATTCGTAAAAGTATGGAGAAGATTATCCTGAGAGCGAAAATACATGAAGGACAATTAAGTCATTGGTCACAGCCAGCATGGCTCCATGAGAGGAAAGTACTACCTGACAAACTTAATTTCCTTTTATGACAAGGTAACCCACCTACCTGATCAAGGAAAGCCAGCTGATGTAATCTTTTTGGATTTCAGTAAAACTTTCCATACTGTGTCTCACAGGATCCTTCTGGACAAAATTTCCAGCCCACAGCTGGATAAACACATTATGGGATGGGAGAGCGACTGGCTCATGGGTTGGGCACAAAGGGTTACAGTGAATGGGGTGACATCAGACTGGAGACCTGTTACTAGTGAAGTTCTGCAGGGCTCCATCCTTGGCCCTGTGATCAACACCTTCATAAATGACTTGAATGCAGCACTAAGACACACTAAACAAGTTTTACAATTACATCAAACTGGGAGAAAACATTGAGTCCCTCAAAGGTATGGATGCTTTTCAGAGAGACCTGGACAAATTAGAGGGCTGGGCAAACACCAACCATGTGAACAAAGACAAATGCCATATTCTGCACCTGGGATGGGACAAACCTGGATGTATAGACACACTGGGCAACAAGACACTGGAAAGCAGCACCACGGAAAGGGACCTGAGGGTCCTGTCGATGGCAAGTGGAATGTGAGTCAGCAGTGCCCTGGCAGCCAGGAGAGCCAAGCGTGTCCTGGATACAAGCGTGTCCAGGCACAGCATCACCAGCTGGGCAAGGGAGGGGATTGTCCTGCTCTGCTCTGCACTAGGGAGGACTCACCTCGCGGGCTGGTAGCAGTTTTGGGTGCCACAATACAAGAAGGATATTGAGCTGTTAGAGAGTGTTGAGAGGAGGGCTATGAAGATGTGGAGGGCCTTGAGTGGAAGCCATATGAGGAGAGTCTGACGTCACTTGGTCTGTTCAGCCTGGAGAAGGAATGAGGGGAGACCTCATTGGAGTCTACAACTAACTCATGAGTGGCAGACACTGATTTCTACTGTACGGTGCTCAGTAATAAGACACCAAGGGAACACTATGAACCTCTGTCAAGGGAGGTTTATGTGGGATATTAGGAAAAGATTTTTCTCCTGGAGAGTGTCTGGGCACTGAAACAGGCTCCTCAGGGAAGCAGTCACAGCCCCAAGTCTGATAGACTTCAGGAAGTGTTTAGACAATACTTTGAGGCACCTGGCGTGATTCTTGGAGTGTCCTGTACAGGGCCAGGAGTTTTACTTTGATGATCCTTGTGGGTTCCTTGCAACTCAGGATATTCTATGATTTTATTATTAGCAAGCAATTTCATTCAACTCGGTCTTTCATTCTTGGGTTTCTTAGAGGAGAGAGGACTACTTGGTGATCTTCAAGGCTCCTTAATGGAGGATAATAAAACTTTGCCTGTGCATGGTCCCCTCTTCTCATTTCATGCCACTAAGAAGAAAGAAGCATGAAAAAGCTGCCTCTAAAGGGCTTATTGCAGCATCTGCTGGAGATCTTCCAAAGAGTAATGCTACCTTAAAATGTAAAGAAATGGTTTGATACCAATCCCTCTTAGCTTGGAGAGACAAAGGCAGCCAGAAGAGGTTTAATTTATACTTCAGAGACTCACAGTTTTGTTCTTCTAATGAAGTGGTCTGACTCTTTTAGCTTTTCTTGCTAAAAAATATAAAAACTGATAACAATGTAAACATGTAAACAATGCTATTATCAGTGGCTCAGGGATGGCATACATATTCTGTGCCTGAGATTTGCCTAGAGCTATATTAGTCTCAATAGTCAAGTAATAAAATCCAGCCAATCACATTCTAGAGTGGGCTAAAGGAAAAGTGAAACCAGCAGCATTAGAAGTCATGAAAGATTTATTTTCTAAATTCCTACTTCCTTAAATAGATTCAATGGAAATTCTTGCAAGAATCAATTTACATCAAGTGATAACAGGGTGAATTGTTGTTCTCACAGAGAACAAAATGATCCCGTAAATCTCCAAGTATCTGTGCTAATTTTGAAGTTTGGAGTTGCCAAAACCTCTGCAGCTTTCTGAACAAACTGTTATTACTTACGGTATGCATGTCTAGTGCTCATGCAGCTTAACCTGGACATTCCACAGAAGAGGAATGAAAAATCTCTGATCACAAATACTCATGGCATTTTTAAGTGTTTGCTGCATACTGCAGGTATGGCAGTAAGAAACATACACATTGCACAGAGATCTCTCATCATGGGAGTTCTGTTCCCCTTGTGAGATGCCTTTCTCCTCCCCTGTGAACTGACTGAAGTTTTTTTTGACCACTTTATTATTTTGTTTCCTCTTCCCTCCTCTGCCCACAACAGTTCCTAAGATCATTTTAGAGAAAAAGTTTTCATTTTCCTCCACACACTATGTGCAGATATGTAGACCCACTCATCTGTCACTTAATGGTGTTTAAATTGGTGATGTTATACCAGTGTAAAGGTAGTGTAAAAGGGCAATTTGGCTCCATCTAGTCTTCATCTGTTCAAGCTCATACTAGCACACTGAGTTCCAAATAATTAGGAGCTTCTCTCCAGCTGGTGTTTTGGTAGAAAAGGTGGTTGAGCAACCAGTCTGGATTTTCCAGATCTGAAAGAGTCTGAAGATGCCTTGAACATTACATACACTTTCCTAATATGTTTTCAGTATCA
The DNA here is from genome assembly GCF_022539315.1 of Serinus canaria. Lineage (NCBI taxonomy): Eukaryota > Metazoa > Chordata > Aves > Passeriformes > Fringillidae > Serinus > Serinus canaria. The sequence continues at coordinate 52,119,756 of NC_066315.1, read as the reverse complement.
ACTATAGCACAGCAGTGGGTGGAATGACAAATAAGTATCCTTTGGGAATGAATTGCCACTGTCAGGGTTCAGAGGAGTTCAGAGTATTAAATTTATATTTATTTACTAGGGCTTTTTACTGTTTACCAGGATTTCTCTCCTGTCCAATCCATTCAACTATGCTCAGAGAAGAATTGTTTTGTTGCCAGACCTCTCTTGGACTATATCTTCTACAAAGCTGGGACACTGATGAAGGAACAGAGGAACTTTAAATAACAGTTTGCACATTCAGGTTTCACTTCTGGTCCTGTAAGTGATCTGCTGCACCACCTTTCAATGTGAGTTTTTGGAGATGGTGCAAAGCACAAGGTTAGTGAAGTGTGTATAATGTAACTTAGCTTTACTAATTAGATTTATTTCTTTTTAAAGTAAGTGATATAATTCTCTTTAATGGGAAGAGAACAAATGGAAGCAAGAAATGGATAAGATGTCAAACATGTTCACCTCTCAACCTCTCCTTAATAGTATATTTTAAGAGTGAGAATGGAATATGAGGGCTTAAGCCATTCAATGGAAAACTTAGCACGCCATTACAGAGGCTTCTGGATATTATAACTCTATTTCCATTGGACTCCCTTCCAAAAATTCAGGTGGTTTCAGTTAATAGCTAGAGCATAGTGAAGATTTCTAACTTAATCACCTGAAAGACTATTTTAAAGAATGACATAATTAAATATTACCAGCTTCCTGCTCAGACTAAAAAGAACTTATTCTTTCAATACAATGAACTCCAGAGCTGGATTTTTTTCCTGTCTTCTGCCTCCTCTTGTCTTCATTTCCTTGGGTTTCACACATATACCGTAACAATTATTTATGACTCAGACCAAGGTGGTTAACACTGTACTATTAATAAAATCTTTCTGGGGAATTATAAACTACTTCTGCATTCATAGGTAGCAATATTTATCCATGCATTATTCATCAGGAGATGATGAGCTGGATAGGGAAGATTGTATTAGTGTGGATAAATTAAGAACAGATGAATACCTCACCTTAAAAATCAAACTGCACATAGATTCCTTTTCCCTTTTCTCTCCTCACTTCTTTAGTTATTTATATGATTCTTGTAATTTTCTCTCTGCATTTCCAAGCTTTATTCAATTATAGCACTATGAGAGAAAAACCGAAACAAGAAGTATTACTATTAAAATCACAATAACAACAGAATTGCAAGCAGTGAATATTTTAATTGCTTGATTAAAACAACTCCCAAAATTTTTATTTGCACTTCCATCATTTATCTGGAGGGAAAACTGACTGTAAATCATTTAATGCTATTCACATATAAAGAAATATCAAGAAACTCTTTCCACAAATACATTAGAATGCTTCACTGGAGCTAAACTAAATTATTGTTCATACCTGGGGCTCACATAGCTCTTGCACATCACATCTTTGAACATACAGAAAATAAAACTGCACATGAATTCATATACAAGAACTGAAATGGCACTCCTTAGATGACAAAGAACCAGGAGTACCATAGAATCACAGAACGACATCAAACACCAGCTTCAAAACAGCATAGATTAATTGTGGAAGAACTTATTTAGACATGTTGTGTCACCCACAACAATTTAAAAAATGTTTATTAATTGAAATGATGCTCAGGTCTTATCCCCAGGTTGCCACTAGTTGTATTAGAGCATAACCTCAACAGGGATTTGTAATCTTCTTACTTACACACACACACACACACACACACACACACACACAAAGACCCCAAATCCTCAAAATCTTGACGAGCTGAAGTAACCTATTAAATAATGTTTAACAATCCATCAAATAGTCATTAATATACAATTCATTTAATTTTAAATGAAAAGGCATTAGGTCTGATGAAAAAAAGTGGCAATACTTTTCATGGACAGTAAAATTTCAGTGGGAAAATGGCCTGTGTTTTCAATAAATATTTCAGCACAGTTGCAACTCTCTGATTTAAATATTTAAAATATTGGAGAGGCTTTGCTATTTATATTATGGATTTCACATGGGGACCAGGAAACATTTGAATGAAAATTTTTCAGTTTTCCAAACATGTCTAACTGCCACACTATAAAGAGATGTTTGCTCACTTTTTGATTTATATATAACAAAAAACTTTCCTTTACATACTATTGCTAGGGTGGGGGTACATCTGGAGGAGGAGGATGAGAACAGGACATTAAGTAGAAATTCTGACATCACAAATTACTGCAAAAGAAAAAGGAGGTACTGCCCATTTTCAGTCCTTCTTTATTTCCCTTTCCTTCTCATAACTAACTCAGTTCAAAAAGCAGTGCTTTCCTGCATGACATCCACTTTAGATTTCTTCAGCACATTGTGCAACTTTGCATGATACCTTCCTTTTTTACTTTTAATTTTTAGTGAGAAGGTAAAAAGCAATCCTGTATTGAAACCATGATGTATTTGAAACTGAGCATTTTTCAGTACTATTTAATGGAAAAATTCTGGGTTTGATCATTATTAAGCTATATATGTATGGTTACATATAAACACTAGCACATGTACACACAGGGGTGTGGCTAGGAACAACTGCAAAGGACAGATGGACTTGGGAGGGGTTTCATAAGTACTGCAAAAGGTCTCATGTACTCATTTGTTTACACCAAGTGTTTAAAAACACATATATCACCCACTTTAGGGCAGGCACAGAAAAAAAAACCCAAAAAAGCAAAACATGGAGGTGCAAGTAAAACACATTGTACAGAAAGCTAATGAATCTGCAGTAACTTACAATAAATGTGAAGAATATACACTGCTGTACCTCTTGCTGCTCTTTATACCATGTTATCCTCCTTACAGCAATGACTTTACAGGCATCTCAGAAGGAAAGAGATACAGTAACAGGAGTATGAAACTGGTTTGCAGTCCTAAAAGGCCATAGCCAAAGAGTTCCTGTGCTCCTTTGAGTCTTACACAGGGCCTGTGATTCAATGCAAGAAAAAAGGTTCCTGAAACAGCCTTGGCCCATTGTAGCACGCAAGGCTTGACAAGAACTGAATCCTATTGAGTAAAGGACAGACCTAAGATGTAGAGTGGGATTACACACACTGAGTGAGAAACAGCATCTGAAAGTCATAAATCCGTTGAGGGGATGTATGAGGAAACTTTGAAGAGACAGCCTTTTCCCCCTCCCCAGAAGCCTTTTTAGCATTGCACTGTGTAGGAGGAGACACATGTAATTCCCAGAGAGGCTGGAGGGCTTAAAATTCAATGAACAGCTCTCATTTATTTCATCTTTCAAGAACAAAGATTACTGGTCAATTCTCAAACCTTTTCCTTCCACTTAGCTCCTGGCAGCCAGAACCTTGGCCCATGACTATCCAGTAAATCCTTGGCAGTAACTTACTATCCTCAAAGAAAGCAGTGGCAGCACAAGGACAGGTCTATCTACCTGTTCTCAGCAAACACAACTATCCCTTCCTTCAGAAAACAGTACAGTCATCCAGATCCCATATTCTGCTTTATTCTTTTCTACCCTCTCCAGATGATTTCTTTTCTCTATTCCTCCTAGTTGCTGAGACTGCAAGTCAGCTAATAGAACTGTAGCATCAGCATCCTCAGCATTGTACAAAGCAGAAATACTTAACATGCCTTTCTGTCTGTATTTGAAGATGCTGCACTTCTATTCCATACTTGGGTTTCTGTGGCAGACTGCTGCACAGTCCAGAAAGCAGCTGTTCCACGTGAGACCCTCAGAGAACTTTGTGGCAATCCACATATGAAAATTCACATCCTGCTTTTAGCCTAAAGTCACCAGGGTTTATCTAACCATCAAATTTCCAAAGCCATTTTTATATATTTGCTGAAACGTTTATGTGGTCAGTCAAATGTGTAAGTCTATGAAGTAGTGTAGGAAAGGATCTAATTATCCCAGTTAGTGGCAAGATCCATTCTTCTCCCTTTTTGTGGTGAAGAGCTTCCACTAAGTTTGAGCTCCCACACTGTGAATAGGAGAGAAGCGCCTGAAAATTTTACACTTTCGCAGTGTACTCACTACTGACATTCCTCAGAGCTTCTGAATTACAGCTTTCATGTGAAGGCTTTTTGGGGATAAGCTTTTTTCTTTTTATTCATTTCTGGACAGCTCATTTGAAATTGTGCAAAATCATCTTTCCCCAGGCAACAAAAATAAATCAGTATGCTCTCCACTCCCAATATTTTTGTATAATTCAACAATCCTCCACTCTGCTATTGTGTGTTTTCACCAATATAGACACACTTTTCAGTAATGATGCCACTGGTAAGCATTATACTTCTTGTAAGTTCTGCAGCAATATGAATCAAAGCATAGCAAAATTCGTGGCATGGTCAGATTCACAGGCTGTGTCAGGAGATATTAGGCTTTAACTAACACTGTGCTTGTAGTTCAGCTGAAGCAATTTTGTGTACTGGTGCTAAACATGACCTTAATTTTGCTTAAATAACAAAAGGCAGGAAAAGCTCTCACGCCATGCTGATCTGAATGCAGAAAACCTGACAAAAAGTCATACAATTTCTCTATTTAAACACAGTCTTAATGGCAAAGCTGTTACAATCCCCAGCAACACTGGACAGGCCTGCTCCTCTTCTCTGAATTCAGTCTTTCTTATTTCAGCACAGGCCAGACGTAACAAGAGGGAAGAGCAAAGTTTGTACTGCTGCTGTGCGTGATAAATTTGCATAATGTTACAGTATGCTAGACAAAATTATCCATTATTCATTGCAAAGAAATTATCCAGTCATTCAATATATGCCAACAGTCAGAGCAAAAATATCAGTATCAAAATTTCCTTAATCCAAATCACTATTAACTTCATTATGTTCTGTCACATCTTGAAGAAGCTGCATTTAATTTAATGAGCTGTTTCTATCCCCTAAATAAAGAATTTTAGCAGCAGCATAACTGTAAGACAACACAGAAGACCTTAAGGCGGTTTCTGCAAGCTCTTATAACCACTACATATTATCATACCACTCGCTGTAATTCATTGAGCATTTGTTTATGATATCAGAGCTTTAAAAGGATTCATGCTTTGGTTCATGTATATGACAAGACTGTATTGATTAATATTTAAATGGGCAAAATTGCTTTAACAGGAATGGAAATGCAATATCTTGTCCTTCACCTACTTATTTGTTCCCTGGTTTTCTAAACATAATGGCTCCATAAATTTACTAGCCGGTTTGCAAAGAAATCACAATGGATTGGTCTTTCTTCAGATCTGCACCTGCTGTCAGTGTTCTCCACTGATGTTACACTCTTAATTTTCCTCAAAGTTTTTAGGCTTTCCTGCTTTGTGCTTTCTCTCACTTAGTTTCCTCCTAAATTGTTTAATTTACCTGTAGCTAAGAAGCTGTCCATATTTTAATCACTGCTGCTGAGCCTACAAAGACATGGAGAAAATCCCAAACGAGTGCCATGAAGGTGTTTAAAGAGTGACTACATGGTATCTGGTAGGCTTGTTACTCTTATGGAAGTCCCCTGGCAATAGTGACACTTTATTCAAGTGACAGTAAAAAATTAAAATCCTTTCTTTCCAAGGACATGCACAGAACACTCCTCATCATGGGTGTCAGCTGCAGTTTTGGTCTCTGACGTACACTGAACAGAATTTAGCAACTGATAGGCAGAAGCCAATCTCCACAGACAGGAGAGTATATATTCAAATCACACCAATTCATTCTGATAACGTTAAAAACACAGGATAATCAAAGAAGTGTGATCCAGTGACATGCAAGCTATAAAAAGGGTCTCTTTCACTCCAATGGAAATGGAATCCAAGTAGCAAGAGATAGCTTATTACCTACTACAAGTCATTTGAAGATGCACTTAAGGAGCCCTATATTTATCTGATTTATAGAGTGTTTAGTGAGGCAAATGTTGACCAAAAAGTAGAATGGGATGATATTCAGGTGCTTAGGTACAGCCATCTAGTGTCATTTTAGATACACCCTTCCACTCTTTTGAGACACTGGCAAATACTTAGAGGAGACATCTGAACAGACACTAAATATCTATACTGAAACACCCAGAAATTTATCTCAAAATGCGTAAAATACAGAATAATTGCAGGCAGTAAGAAATGAGAAAAACATTTTGAGATGAATAAACAGGTAGATGCTTAGTTAAGGAGCCTACTCTTGCTTCACTGCCTGAGGGCATTATAGGGCCTGACAGATTAAGAGGTTTCTGCTAGCAGGTTACTAGCTTGAAATCTTTGAAATTACATAATGGATACAAAAAATGGGAACTCTGTGCTAAAACTCAAATCATCCTTCAGGTTCATGAGAAAGCACTTAGGCTCATAATAATTCCATTGCTGTCATGAACATATAGGTCAGCTGATCACATAAAAAGTCTATTAATCATCATCAGACTTACCAAAACCTCATTTCCAGATGTCAGAGCATCTAATTAAAAAAAAAAAAAAGTGTCATTGCCAGTATTATCTATTTCTGTTCATACTTAACAAGTAGAGACAGCTAATTCTTATTTTAATGTGAACAGAGCGAACACAGGAGAGGCATGAGAAGGATTCACATGGCTATTATAACACCTTGCAGGAATAACAACTATGCTGAAAGCTAGAATTATGACTCTTAGGAATTTTGGAATACAACTTTGGAGCCTGATAAGGAGTGAGTGAGGAACGGAGTAACTGGAATATTTCTCAAGGTAACTGGCATCATGCTGTGGCATAGATGAGGAGGATGGACATTGAATGAAAGCAATTAAAAAGCATTGCATTCAAATGTGCGACTATTATGCCCACACTGCAGAAGACAGCAGGAGGCAGTGAATCATCCAACATTTAAATCAACACCCCCTTAAAACAAAATGTATTCAGCTCAACGTGGGTATCTCCTACAGGCTCCAAAAGTTCCAATGCGTGGCATGGGTTACTCACATCTTGCTCTGCCCATGATGCAGCCACCATTTAGTAAGCAACTTGATTCAGAGGTATAGAGAGTTTCTGATGAATCATAAAATGCTCAGTGTCTGATTAAAGGGGATTTTGTCACCACTGTAGATTTTCTAGTGTTAAATTTATGGAGAAAAAGGGCTTTCAGGGACAAAATGATGATTGGGTTGAGGGGTGATGGGGAGAAAAACCAGGGAAATGAGAAACAAATTCAAGGGTCCTGGAAACAGACAGTGAAAGTGCTGTGACAGCAGCATGTATGTTTTCTACATTTTTTCATTTGTTTTTAAAAGAAGTTAATATTGAGGAGACATTAACCAAGTCGTTAATAACCTGGCAGAATAAATGTGTCAACAAAACTCCTTTTTAAATAATGTTCTATTAAAACACTTTGAAGGATTTCTATGGAAACAGTAGGCTGTTACAATGGGAAATACCCAGCATAGCTGAAAATGTCAATCTTCCTTTCAGCAGTGGACTGGCCAAAAAAAGAGATTCAGAGGAAAATTGCTATCACTTGGAAGCAAAGCCTCAAGTAAGGAAAGTATAGCCATGCCGGAAAACTTAAAATACAAGACAAAGAAAGTGATTGCCTTGCTGAGTAGCAATAGCACCACGCTAACAATAAAGTATTTAATTACACTGCCTTTTATTTTGGAAAGGTGTATTTGGATATATCAGGATATAGCATTTATCTGGATAGATACATAATAAGAATATAAGAATAGTTCTTGCTGCTAATATTTTTTGCACTTGTAAGTAACTTCTAGTGACAGAAAAAGAGGGATAGCTTAAAGATTGCCCATTTTATAGGTTTGTCTTATAACTGATGACACTCCAAACCACTCATGATCAGCAATACTGCCTCTGCCTTATCTTATATCTGCCTCTGCCTTACTGCCCACTTATGCCTTCTCTTTGATTGTACCACTTTCAATGTCTTCTACGTGCCTTCCCCAGGGCCCAAGGTAGAAGTACTAATGTATATTTTAAAAGGAAACCCTAAAACCACACTGTATTCTTTAATATAATGTAAACCAAGAAAGAACTGCTCTTGCTCTTTTCAGAAGGCCCTCAGTTATGCACACACCCCTTCCCACAGTCTTCCCACACATACAGATCCTATGACTGGAATAGTTCTACCTAAAGCATGAAATACTGTGAAGGCTCACTTTAAATCTCAGACTGTTAATCTCACTGAAATCTTTAAGTCTCTAGACCATATGAAAAGGGAAATTATCCCTCTTTCTGTACTTGTTTAACAATAGAGTGAAGAGCATACTGGTCCTTATTACTGACATGCACTCCAGTAACTTTGAATAAAGCAGGTTCCAAAAAGCTTACAAAAATTAAGATCTTTTTTTTTTCCCCTACAATTTCCAAAAGGATGCGAGGAAGCACGGAGACATCATAAGCACAATTTTAATGACCACTTCTTAAATTCTGCCTCTGAAATTCTGGATGGCCACCTCTTGCTGGTTTTGTACAAAAACTGGGGTCAAAGGATTCTCTTGGTGGCAAGCTGAAGTTTGGATGAACGAAGCAGTGATTCACTGGTAATATATGGAATAGAAGATACTGGTCTTGACTACCATAATGTTGCTGTGTTAAATTGGTATCACTGCCTCCTTTACCCATCAGACACATGAATTACTGTCAAATGCTAATTGAAATTCATTGTTTTTCCCCTATGTTTCTTATTTCCCAAGAACAAAATGCATTTCACATACGGACGATGAAATCTGAAGGGCAATGACATAACTTGAATGAAATGTTGCCTGTTGCTGCTGATTGTTATTTGTTGACAAGTCCATTTATTTAAGTGTGCCAAAGTAATAACAAGTTGGAATCTAAGATAAGCATTCCAGAACACATTATTGAGGAATGCTGCAGGCAGCATTGTGTTTCATGCCCTGTGCTGCCTGTTGTATCAGTAATGAGTTCATGACTAAATATGTTTTTGGGCATTTGCCAAACTAATGTGATTGTGAAAGAATGAGGACCACAAGAATGACGGTCTGATATTACAGAACCCAGAAATGTAGAAGGTCTTTGCTAGACCAGTAGAGGATTTCTCAGTAATCATCTGTAAATTATGCAATTACAGCTGATTAGCGTCAAACTCAAGTGGACACAGGGATTGAATCAACATCATACAATCACACTGCACAGAATAAAACACCACTCCACTATACTAAAATAGCACTTCAGCAATACGGATGACACATCTGCTCCAAAAGTAACTATTTATGAATTATACCATTTTTTTTCCTCGCAGTCTCTTCTTTCAATCCCCTAATATGAAGATTAAAAAAAACCCTATGGAATTCATACCTTACTTTGGAAAAGGTTCTAATGCTCAGATGCTTATGAGGAGACAGAATATACTAATCCTATAGCATCCAGCAAAATAAACCCTCACAAGTACAAGCTCCTTGTGAAATTTTTAGGAAGTCTGCCTCCAGCTGCAATTGGGACGATTGTTTTAATTATCAAAACAGCTAGTGTCTTTTGCTTGATTTGAAGAGGATGGAAAATTCCTAAGGGACAACACCTTCCAAAAACTCTGCTTTTTTGAGAATGCTTTGTACAGTGTCTCCCAAGTATGAACCATCTTTACATAACTAGTCTCTTTTTAAAACTTAAGCTGTTTTCTGATTGCAAATTAGAACTCTGAGATTCTTAAGTATAGTCAGAACTGAATCCTAAGATTAGTAAAATTAGACAGTAAATAAAAAGTAACTTGCAGGCAGAGAGTTTCTTTTCTAACAAGTTAAGTAACTTTTACCATGACTAAATTAAAAAATACAGCAAATATGGAGTTTGAGGTATTAAAAAATAATTCACTGCATAAAATTCATTTCATAACATACAACTATAGAAAATCATAAAGACTTCTACCAAAAAGGAAAGAAGCAAATATTCACCATTTTATCATTACGAGAAATGATAGGAGGTTCTGAAAGGTTCAGATGGAGAAACAAATTTCTGCAGAAAACTGTACACCAGACTTTTGACTTTTTACACATTACTCCGTCAGTCCAGCCATTCACCAGGTAACTAACTACTCATCTGTACAAGATTCATGCTCACAACTGACAGTAACTATCTCATGTCCAGAATGTAAAATCACTGACTTTAGGAGAACAGAGTCATGAAAATTTGTCTTGGGTGAAAATCATATCATTATATTGCAGGTTTGAAGAATAAAACATCTAGAAAATAATACAGTAGTAACAATCTGTTGTGAAGACTTCTGTCTGTAGGGAATGAGTTTAAATAATTCTAAACAAAAATAATAGACAGGGTGCAATTACTGACTGGCAGTTCTTCCTAAGAGGACATATGGCACCACTCCTGACATCACAAGGCTAAAGGTGCTACATGATTTTGTTTTGTTTTTTCTTGTGATATTACCAGAAAGGGGAGTGTTTCAGTAAATCCCAGTGGATGCGTTACCTCTTGGATTTTCACTCATTGAGAAGCACTGGTATGTGGTGAAAATGGCTTGCTTACAGATTGATGTTATTTTCTCAAAGCGTTGTCCTGACTTGCCTGCCAAACCTTACACTAGCTACTTTTAAAATGTCATTTTAGCATGTGTCTTTCATTCATAAAATCAAAAGCACGATATCTTCTAAAAATTGTAATCCTGAAGAACTGATCTGTTTTGAATTCTACTGTTTTTCTTGTTGACAGAAAAATACATGTCTCTCAGATGGAGCTACTGAGTCAAAGTATTTGATTGTGTTAATAACCTTCATATGGGTAAAGGAAAATTAACTAGAAGAAATATATCTGTGCACAAAAACAAAACCAGCAGTTGAATATCTTTGGCAGAAAAAGAACTTAGGACCTATCTCAATTCTAGAGGTACTTCAAAGTCATTCTGGTACATCTGAACTAATGAAACCTGCATCCTTACATATGTCTCATGGGGAATTTGTCTCATGAGGAATTTCCTCTTGCATTAAGCCACTTCCCTCCCATTTTGTTGCCAAAAACCTAGATAGTGTCTCTTAACCACCAGAGAGAGCATGTCACTTATCCAGAGAGGAAGTGGGGTCTGAAAGCTTTGTCAGACAGAAATCACACCACCTGTTCTTGCTTCATTCTTACTGCACCTTCCTTCAGAGCTCACTACCCACGGCAACTGATCACCCCCAGAAATCTGCACAGACAGACCCATCTTTGAGATGTCCTTTTGCCTGCCAAGCCCGACTGAACATGACCATGAGCTAAATGACAAAATATGTGGCAGGAAGGGAGAAGGATGGAGAAGAGCAGAAAGCAAAGAGATCCAAAGACTAACAGGTACAGACATAGCAGTTACTTAATTCTTGTCTCCTTACAAGGATAAGGAATCTAAAATAAAAATTAGATATCTAAACCAGTGAGGGGATGTATCAGAAAAGGCTACAATACATGACCACAGTCTTAAGGCTACCACAGCAGAGATGAGCACATTTATTAAACCGTGGTCTCTCAACGGTTATAGGAAAAAACCCCAAATGTGACTAAAAGGTTATTTCTTTCTATCCAGTTCAATAAAAAGATATTTTCTGTAAGCCCACAAGTTAGCTTTCCATGAATTTGTTTTAACTCAGGAATAAAGGATTTCAATGTGACTTGAGAACGAGACTGGTATTTTTCCCTGTATTACTAAAAACCTGTTTCAGATACAGTCTGAGGTAAGGAATATTAATCAGGGTGTAACTGGCTGATTGTATTTGGTAAACCATTTAATTGGAGGTTAGCATGGAACTGGGGCAGGATCTGAAGTCTCACTGCAACCACCTCAAGGCCATTTGTACATATGTATGTGAAACTTTTGATGGCTGGTTTTCTTTGAGAAGTGTCCCTTTCATCAGTCAAAGACACTGTGCAGGAATTAATCAAAGTTCAGTGCATTATTCACCAGAGATGAAATTCTGGAATATAAACCCCTCCATACTCTTTAAAAATCTGTGTCTAGTTCTCTATTAATCTATCAGGCTTATATCAGTCTTTCCTTCCTTAGTAAACATCCTCAGTGGCATGTTTAGGAGCCCAATTAAAAAGACTAATTCCAGTTTGCTTGCATGAGCATTGGAGAGCACTAAGTATGGGAATGCTGGAATGAAAAAATTGAGAGTATGAAGTAAGAGTGGGACAGGAGTGGCTATGCAATTTACCAAAACCCAATTACCGATGGTGTCAGAAGTAGGAAAAGGAGGGAAGAACATGGAAAGATATTCCCCAGTGGGACTTTCCAGAAGAATCTCATGCTGCTAAGAAGAAGAAAATTGTAAATTCCAGGTCAGTGCAGAATTCATACTGTTTCTGCCAATAGAAATGTGAACGTGTCCAGGGGCAGGGCATTTACACTTAGAGCAGGTATTGATGCCAGTATTTTCAGCACCAATTTCCTCCTCATTAGAGAGGTTAAAATGTGAAAGCAAAAAAAAGCCCAAACCTAACAAAACTGAAATGATACCACATTTAAAAGCCTGATTGTTATGAACTGTAAATACTCTTATTAAACTTTCCAAATTTTCCTTTTGTTTTCTTTGCAGCTAATGGCATACAATTTATGCATAGGAGCTACTGGTACTATAAGGGCCATTTATAATTTTACTACAATTTAAATAAAAATAAATAAATAGTCAAACCTTTTAGATTGTTATCCAGGGAGGAAGACACTTTTCTTAATGGCATTCAAGTGGTTTAGCCAACACTGACTGTTATTATAAAACTGGCTCCTTTGTTAGAAATAGTAATATTGGGGAAGACCTTGGGAGGCAAACCACACATGTAATTGGTTTTTAAGATTCACTGTGGTGTTGGCTTCTGTGTGATCTTTGTAAAACAGAGAGATGCAAGGTTCAGTGTTTACAAAGATCACTTCCAGCAGCTTGGACATGACTTTCTCACTGTTATTTCTGTGACGCTTCTTGCAGTCAGACATTTGCCCTTTGATTCAGTAGTCTTGAAAATGTGTTTGTTGCTCAGTTTCCCAACGAATATTCTCAAGTTGAACTCAGCATGGTGTACATGAGGTATTGAAGAGATCGCTTGGTGTGCTCAGAACAGGCTGTCAAGTCATGATGCTTCCACAGCCCTGAGCTGGTTTTCCTGTGTGCTGGACACAGGAGAACATGGCAAGACTGCCACTGCCACTGCCTCAGGGACAGCCTGCAGGGAAACAGGAGAATTGTTGTGAGTCACTGGAGCCTATTTCATATTAACTACTTCTTTGGCATTAATAGGATGAGCCTGCTGATCTCCAAAGAGAACACCCTAGGTTTTGCACCACTTTGCCTGACCTCCCTCACTGCAAGGATTTTAGAGCTTGGAGATGCCTGGGACAGTAGAGACAGAGGGCAATCCAGGCCTGTTGATAATCAACTATTTTCTTGCCAAAAACTTATTAAGAGATTATGGAGCATCACATGTATTTGAAGTAAAATTATTTCACAGCCTGCATATTTACTGGTTCTTTCTATTCAACCCTTATGCAAGCAATTTTGTTCTCTTTTTTTCCATTAAATGGGCTGCTCAGTTCTCTGCTTTACAGGCTTTTAGCTTTACTTCTCCTCAGTTATTTCCTTCAAGGAGATACTATAACCTTTATCTAATAATGGTTGTTGCAAACTTTTTGATTCTTAAGGTATAGATCCCACAGAAAAAGGAACTGCTTCAAAAATGATAACAGAAGTCAATAGCACAGCTCTTGCTTCCAGACAATGATAGATTTCTCAGACAGCTATCACTAGGATTATATCTTCTGAGCCTCTGGCTGCAGGTGATTACATTTAATTCTTTTTAAAGGATGAAAGGTTCAGTGATTGTAAAAATAAAGGGAGAGGAAGTATAGGGAAAGAGGAAAATTCCACCTCAGGAAAAAAAAAATAAGCTCTTTTCCATTTTAGAACAGGAAGACTTTCCAGAAGCAGCTAGAAAGTAGAAACCCGGAGTGAAAATAGTCCCCAGCAAGAGGATCTCACTTTATTTTGATTTTGTCTAATTACAACACTTTGAAACTCCAATTTTGTGCATTTACAGTGAAATAGGTGTAACTTAGACCTTCTCTCAGGAAAATTCCAACTTAGGAAAAAACTCTGTACAAGTACACATGCATTTCTAACTTAGCTTTGTGAAGAATTTGGTAAGGATACATAGTAAAGCAGGTAGAAATTAGACATTACTTATGCATAGATATGAGGCCTAGGGAACACCTCATTTGTACTCCATGATGGCTTGATTCCAAGTCCCTACAATAATATTTCACTGTCCCTGAGAGGAGCAACTTGTTTTGGTGCCATTTGCAATTAAAACTGATTTCTACAAGGCTTCATTAATGCACACCAAACTTAGAAACAGCAGGGGCTTTAGTAATTTTTAAATATCTGTGAGTAGTTATGCAGAGCTAAAAGTGAAGCCCATCTGAATCCTAATCAGCATCTCAAAGTTTATCAGCAGGTTTTTAACTTTCTTAAAATTTCTCAGGAAATCTCACAAAAGATCTTTTCTAAGCTTTTTGAAATACAAGTCTGAAAGTTTTTCTATGTGGGAACATGCTTATGGATTTTACATTAAGGCAAACCAGAAAGCTCTCAACTCTACAGGGATTAATAACCTCAGAAAATAATAGACTGTCATGTGTATATTATTTACATGACATAGTACTTTCCACTGAGACTTCCATCACGGGAAGAAAACAGAACAAGTGCAAGTGAAATATTATAGGAAAGAACACATGGCAGCTGAAGAGTAATAATTCCTAAAGCAAGAAAGATGAAAGTTATTAATCAAAACTGTTATTCTCTTCCTTCTTCCCTACTCATTTCAAAATACACAAGTTGATAAATTAGTAGCTTGTCAGCATAGAAAAGAGGCTTTCAAATTTGGTCACCTAATAGGATATAGAAATGGATTCAGAAGAAAGTTTAAAGGGCTTAAGTGAATGTAAGTGTCTCCAATTTACAGCTTCTTTCAGCCTTTCCACATGTGGAAATTCACTTGGAAAGTTCCAGAGATATAATTTTCACCCTCCTACACGTCACCTCTCATACAGTTTACAGTTCGCAAGAATGTGAGGGACTAAAATGTTACCTGACATCAGTAATTGCAGACAGCCAAAACCAGAGCACATCTACTTACCTCTGGGATAGCAGAAACCCATGCCCCACCCCTGTGAGACAGAGCAGTTCAGGAGTATGCAGATGAGAAAAAAGACTTATGAAAAATTAGTTTTCAACCTCAGCTGGGCTGGCCACTGTAGCAGAGGAAAAGTGTTAGGATTGAATTATGGCAGTGAGTTGCTCACTACTGTGTTACAAACTTAAAGCAGTCCAAGGAGGAGAAGAGAGGGGATAGTCTCTGCTTAGGTTTTCTAGAACAGTAATACATAAATGATGGAAGCCATTACATAAATTTTGCCCCAGGCTTTTTGTTTACCTAAGTTTTTGTTCTTCTAATGCTCTTTTTTCTACTTCAAATCTTACCAGTTTATCATTTGCTTGCTACCACTCATATACAAGTATCTATCCAACTCAAGAAATGCTAGTTTCAGGGGGTTTTTGGTTTTTTGGGTTTTTTGTGGTTTTTTCTTTGGAAGATGGACTGACCATATTTGGTTTTGATTACTGGTCTTTGAACTTCTTTTTTTTAAGTGCGGTCATTTTCTGAATATATCACTCCGTAAATATGTCACGGTAGGGTTTCATGTTTACTGTTTCTCAATGACTTCCAGATCAAATTTATTTGGTTTGAAACCAAAAAGATGGTACGTGTGCTTGGTTTTGGGCTGGGGTTTGTTTTGCTCTGTTTCTCTTTAGGCATGTGAGGGGGAATGGAAACGGAAGCAAGGTTAACCAGTATTACGCCGCCAGCCATGTCTCTGAAAGTTAGGTTGTCTCATGCACCCTCTCTATGGCAAAGGATTTTGATGCTGGGATTTCACTGAGGAATCCATCTGTGATATGCAAGAAAGCATTCCATAGTTTGCTCCCCATAGGCCTGCAGGCACTCCATGGGTAAAGGGATTGAAATGTAATGAGAGACTTACTCTCACAAGTCAAGCATGCATATGAAAGTGGTAATACACATAGGGAATGAATCTGTTGACTAAGAACATGCCATTTTCTCAGTCACTTTTTGACTGTAACCACACTTTAAACTCCAGACAAAGCTCTGTTTTTCTCTGCTGTGGCATAGCAGATGTGAAGCATTTAAAACCTTTTAACAGGACCCAATGCACAGCTAAATGACAAAACCCTGACAAAATAATCCTTAAATTTGTATCCTTGGTAATTTTTATGTCCTGTGACAGGGTCAACAATCTTGATAAATCAGAATTCTCACACTGGAAAAACCAAAACAACACCAAGTCATGACTCATTGAATGGTAAGCGAGCAGATGTCTCCATGTAGTCTGTTTTGAACATTAAAAGTTTTAAAGATGCAATTTAAAAAATACCTCAGCTTCCCAGCTGTACTTGCCCTCGACAATACAGCGGAGGAAGAGACAAAATATGGGGTTTGGTTTCTGGGAAATCTCTGCTGCCTTCCTGTTGATATGCATTCTTATGCAGTTCAGGGTAGAGTCGACGTCCCCTTGAAAGTGTCATGTATTATGCCTTCCTTATGAAGTGAGGCACTGGGACATGGGACACCTCAGGAGGTGGCTGCATCTCAATAAAATGAATATGCCAAAAAGGGGCTTCTGTGGGAGAAGGAAATTAGCAAATGAGAAATAAGTCCCTCTCTCTGCTAAAAAACAAGAGTCATTGGCTCACCAGTCATTTTTCTTGACCAGCAGAATACCACTGGCACTGAAGCATCATATGTTCCTCTGTCTACGACAGTGACGCTTTTTTAAAGGTAATAGGTCCAGATTCTCATTTTACAATGCACCCTGGAGACATGAAACAAATCAAACTGTCCATATTTTGCAATAGTTTCTTGGCATGGTCCATGTGGTAATTAAAAAATTTTAATGGAAATTGCTGCCACAATTTGCAGGCTTCCTTAATCCAGCTATGCTATCTGCAGCACCTCCAGGCACTTGTCTTGTTCTCATAATACAAAATCAACAATACCATGGTAGGACTTGAGGGGATGTGTGATGATGATGATAACTTAGAAAGGAATGCCAGTATGAAAACTTGCCTGGTGTTTGGCAGGTTGGTTTTTTTTAAATTTTTTCTTTCTTTTTTTTCTTTTTCTTTTTTTTTCTTTTCTTTTTTTTTTTTTCATGTTGTTGTTTATTTAGCTAACTATTCTTTTACCAGGAAATATCACATGGACAAATGAAATCTTCCAATTTGAAGGTATCTGGGCCAAGTAGCTCTAAATGATTTTAACACAAAATTAATTAAAACAAAAAAATTTAAACACTATAATTCTAAACATGGCCTTCAGCTACATACATGCCAAGCTACAGCAATTGCAATGCAATAAATCAGTGTGAGATATATACTAATGAAGTAAAAACCTGATTTTTGCCAGGACAAGGGCAAAACTCTCTTAAATATTTTGAAACTGCAGTCTTGCAATGATCAATTATCAACAGACAGCTGCATCGAGGTTTTTTGGTTTGTTTTGTTTTTAATGAAATTTAGCCCTTCATTGCTGTACTTGGAGTTGTTAACTACCATTTGTTTGGTTCTGACTTGACTAACCCAACATGTTACTTTCTAGTTTTCAAATTCCAATCCTGTTCCACTGCCCGGTTTTCTCTTCCTCCTAGTACTCACGTCAAACCTTTCAACAGGGGAAGTGCACAATATCCTCCTGAACTAATTCTGTGTATCAGTTTTATGAAGACTGAAAAATCCAAATTATGTTATATACTCTCCTGTGAATACAAAATTCCATGTGACTCTTGTGTTTTGTACTGGATACAAAACTCTTTAGCCCATTCATATGAGAAATGTCACACCATAATACCTGGACTTGAAGTATTAAACATCTTTTTAAAATGTAGTATCATTCTGGGAAGGTGCTTGAGAATGCAGGGAGGTGGGCTGTGAGAGCATGTAGAGGGGGAGGAACACAATCCTCTAAGAGTCACCTACATCTGTTTTTCCAGCTTATTGCTCTTTTGCATATTAGTGGCACAGTTCTCCACACTGGTTTGCTGCCCATCAAAGTGCACTGAAGTGTAACATAACAAGCCACCCTCCACCTTGCACTTTTCTTTCTGGAGAGCTGCAGTTTCACAGAGGTCAAATCTTTTCTGAGAAACATGCTCCAGCTGTTGTTTAATACTAATGCTTATCCATCTGGTGGTGTACACTGCCTCTGTCTTTCCAACTCTACAGAATGTGAACACAACTCCAAATTCCCCAAAGAACAACCTGTCTGACAACAGCCTCAGCTCATCTTTCAGACCCTCAAAGATTTGCCTTGTATGGCCTCTCTGTCCAGCTCTCTAAGGCAGCACTGCTTCTGCCTGGATCCCCATTCCCTTCAGTGAGACTGAGGCTGCTCTCTGTCAGCCTCTCTCTGCCAACTGACAAGCTGGAGCAGGTCCAGGAATCAGTAGCTGCTGACCTCCTGCCACTGCAGGTGGGATGGCTGTGAATCCACAAGCATTCCTGGCCCCATGGTGCCAGCTTGTTTGTGCCTGGGCTGTCTTTGAAGCCTACAGCCAAGTTACAGAAGAGACCACCTTTTCCCCTACACTCAGCCCAGGGCTGCCTCAGGTCTGCTCCTGTTTCCCTGGGTTACATCACACAGAGTAGGCAAGGGGGCTCAAGAGGAAATCCCTATCCTCTCCAACATGCTTCACCTTACAGTGGACTGCAGCATTGGCTCAGCACAAGCCTAGAGTGCTGATCAATGTGGGCCTGTTTGCAGAAGCCTTCACAAGAAGGACAGAAGAATTTGGGGAACTAAAGAGTTTAATTTAACAGCCTTTACTCAAGACTAATTAATGCTTACTTGTTTTAAAACCCCATCAATATGCATTCCACAAAAATAAATTTCTGATATTATTCATGTGCTGTATCTGCTCTATCTTATTTAAAGCAACAGATTAAACATAAAGCAAGTGGCAGGCAATTTAACCTTCCTCAGCAGACAAATACTGTTTATCTTATCATGTAAATTATGAAAACAGACCTAGAGAATTTGGCACAGGAAACTTAACACACAATAGGATAAATGAAGCTTTAGAAGAAAATACCAAGCAGTCTATCATTAAGACAAAGGGGTGAAGGGTTGGATGACATGCATTTGAACTACCAGTGTCCATATCAAGACTGTCAAACTGAAGATTTAAAATAATTTACTGCTGCCTTCCTCTAATGTTATTTGTTAAAATACAAAAACCTGAAAGACCGAAATTTCTTGAAATACTGATTTTTAATTTTTTTAATCTGAATAAAGGATGTGAATTAATTAATCATGTGGATTTTACAAATCCTCTGATACCACTAGTTTGAATTAAGTGTTACTGGCTTCTAATTGCAATCAGAAGAACATTCAAAGAATGGAACAATCAAGACATCACAGAAAGAGAAAAAAAAATCATTTAGAATATAATCAGAGTTCAATGGTTAGTATAAAAAAAGAACATAGGCTAGGAGGAAAGAGTGAGAACAGTTCTGTGAGAGTAGAACCAGAGGAGATTTGTATCATCCCCTTGTGACTGAGTCAGCATATGGCCCTTGATTAAATTCCTAAAATAATACTGACAACACTGTACATGTTCCTCATACTGCTACTATGACAAGAAGTCCGGGCATGAACCATGACTATGAGGCCCACCCTCAATCCTAACCTGTTTTAAACAAAGTTACAGTACACCTTGCAGGCACTTGACACATTCTCCACCTTATTTTCAAAATCTGCTGTCTGAACATGTGCAGCCTTACAAAAGGGAATCTCAGCCACGTAGGCAACACAAAAATTTTGCCATTCTGTGGGTGAAGAGAAAATCAGGGCCAAAATATCTCAAGGCACTACCTAGGATACACCAGCAGCTCGAGAAATATGGCTACCCAAGTCCAAAGCCAGGGAGCTCAGTCTCTTGCACAGTCTTATGTGATTTTGCCTACAATAGCCTGCTTTCCTTAAACTAGAGCCTACCTTGATTGAGCCTGAAAAATTCCTGCTACAGGGTTGCCCATTCTAAGAAGTACTGACAGTTTCAAGTGTTTTGTATTATAGTTAGACAACACTATCTCAGACCAAAAAAACCCTCCATGACCATTCTGAGATCTTTAAATATAAGAGAATGTCCTGTAGCCAAAACCTGAAGACCAGGGGAAAAGGGGAAAAACATCCTACCAGGCAGGATCCATGCTTACCAGGGTTAACCCTAAATTTAATAAATACAATTTTATTCCCTGCTATGGCTGTGAGATTGCTACAGGATGGCTGTCTTGCAGGATTTCTGCAACAGCCTCGATGAAACAGGCAGTCATGAAGAAGCAACCCTTGGTTGAAGGTGAACCAACAGACAAAACACACCTTCTGAATAGGTCAGAGCACACTGACCAGCTGAGGTGAGCAAGAAGCTGCCGTAATGTTATCAGCTGGTACACCATGCTGGGCATGTAGAAATTTGAAACTACAGATGGCTAACTTTTCTTCCTGCCAGACATTTATTTTGCAATACAACATATGAAGACAGGCCTTTGCATTGTATATGCCCTATTTTATGTAACTGAGAACACAAAAGCAATTAGTTTGCTTATTTTTTTGTTTTTATTTTTTTCTAAACAATTTTGGGTAATATCTGCATGTAAATGGAAAGCATGATGGTCAAATCACATTACCTTAGAGTGCACAGTAGGACAGCAGGTCAGATCAGTGAGGCTTTTAAAAAGGGTACTTTTACTTGTCTCAAGTTGATGCACTCCAAGCTTCAGAGGTGGGCAAAGGTTTGATGGACTTTTCTCAAGGTTTCATATTAGTCTTCAATGAAATAAAGGCAGGCTGCTGAGTGGAAAGCTTCTTGTGGTATTCCTATACCTGTACATATATATTCCCGATAAAATGCAAAATGGGAAATTGAATTGGCCATAGTTAACACAGACACGCTACTCCCGTACACTCTGGGGTTTTGATGTGGTACTGACTTAGAGGAAACCATTGCCATAAATTCATTTCACAGATGACTAAACAAAGGGAAGATTATCATAATTTCATTTGATGTTGGTAATTAAAGGTTTTGAAAAATAAAATGAAAGACAACGCTGACTTGCAGTTTGGAGACTAAATAAAAGCATATATTACGACAACAACATATGTATTTAAGATGGCAAGCCTTTATTTCCTAAGCCTTTATTTTATGTATAATTTATGTAGATACACAGTACTGCAGATTTTTTAGTATAGCAAATGGGTAGGCAGAGAACTCTTTAAATGTTATAAAGCAAAAGAAAAAAAATGGGCATATATGCAAAATCCAGAGTCCATGAAGTCTTAACACTTTGGTCCTGTACCCTCTTCCTGCAATTAACTTGAAAGGGAGAGGTAGAATTTAATAATTTTATATAGCAGCTGACACAAGCACATCCAATACAGTCCACTAATGGAGTCATATAAAAAAAGATTTCCCATGCTTATGGGCAGGGGTGGTATGTGAAATGAAAAAGTAATGTCTACTTTGTCGTAGCTTGTAAGTGGTTCAAGTAATCATTATATCCATTTATTTTATTAAAAGGATAGATGTTTTTTGTTTTGATTTCTTTGCTCTGATCCCACTTACTACTGCTGTCCTTGAAACTCTACAGATATGGCATTTCTGTTACTGACTGGACATTTTTGAAATAGTACCACTATCAGGTAGATCACATTGTATGCAAAAGCTTTGGCAACAAAGAGACTCAACAAGTAAATTTCATCACACTGACCCTGTACTTAACAGAAACTTTATGTGGATAACCTCATGGGAATGGAAGTTGAGAAAGAGCTATTTCAAGTCTTCCAATAACTTAATCTCTGTTCAGTTCATAATGCAAAGCCATTTCTGTTTCCTTTGCTCACAGAACTAAAAGAGTTTTTGGGATACTGTAATCCTAATAAGATGGGGAGGGCACTGTGGGGGGTAGGGGTTTGCTGGAGGGAGACGAGATCCCACTCAAATTATGTTCCATTTAAAAATAAAAAAAAGAAAAATAAATAAAAGGCCAAGTTTTTCATCTTGGAAATTCTCAGCCTCAGTTATGTGAGTGCAAAAAGTAACTTTTATTTGAAGAACTAACACTCACTTCTTTGTTAAGAAAACTTAAGGCACCACCCACCAGACATGAAGGCTCCTATGTTATCAGCAAACTATTTCCTGGGTATATGTTCACCCTTTCCATGCAGCTTGCTTATTTTTTCAACTCAATCTAACTCAACTCAACCCCAACTCAACAAAAAAGAAAAAAAAAAGGCAGTGCAAACAAATTCTGTAACACCGCTGAATGATCTGTGTTTTGCTGCAACAACTACGATATTGATGTAATGGAAATTTCATAGGTGTCCGGTTTTGCAGAAACAAAATTGGAAAAATGCCAAGGGGAACCCTATTACAACCTCAAGAGTTCTTTCCAAGGGCTCTGCACAGTGCCGCTGTCTGCAATCATTTGAGAGCAGTCCCTGAGAGGCAGAGACAACATCCACAGCTGAGCAAAATAACCTGGATGGAAGAACATGAACCCTCATTCCCCTATTAATGGTTAACCTAACCCCTTACCCACAAATGTGACACCAGTTATGCTGCAAATTGAGCATTGCAAGCTTGACTTCTGCAAAGGAATAGACTTGAATGATTATAGTCTCTGTGCATCTGCCTCTTCTCCCAGTTTTGAACTTTCATGCTAGTCTGAACTATGTTTTGACAAAGGTGGGAGATGATAGGACTTGAAAAGATACCAGATTCTTATAAATTTCTGGAAATTCAAGGATGGAAGGAAACCATGACAAGAGTCTGGTCATGCCTGCACAGCAAGGACACCCACAGCAGCTCCCAGATCTTTCCTTCATGCCCAGAAGGTCCTGCATCATCTGATACCTTGCTCCCTACTGTGAAACACTAAAGGATACTGAAGTGATTGGGGGGAGGAGAGGGTAATGGATACACTGGGTTCAGCTCCAAGGAGCGTGAAAAGAATACTGCATATACTGAGGTAGAGCCCTTCTGGACTACAGGGGAAGGCAGGTTTTTGCTGTGGACATGGCTTCCTTAGTGCTACAATTTACAGTACAAATTGTCTTCATATTGGATTCCCCTTCTCCCCCAATAAATGTTTTTGTAAGATCAAGACAGGAATGGTGAGGAAAGAAGATTATACAACGTCCAAAATCAATAGCAGACATCCCACGAGGGAAGGTATTCTTTTCTATAATTCTGGGGGTCACCTCAAGTAACAAACCATGCAGTAATACAGCAAAAAGTTAAATACAAAGGAACAGAGATAACTGGACCTGTAATAATGCCACATGTAGCAGGATGAAGCAGTTTTCTCTACCCAGTGGGGCTGTAAAAATGCTTGTCAGAAGCTGCAGTGGGCAGGGATCTTCTCCCCAGCAGCCCAAATATTGCTGTCTCCATAGCATTGTCTGGCAGCATAACCCAGTGCTTGCAACAGTCTCTTCTACCCTCCTGCATCAATCTCACTGATTCCCAGGAAAGCAAGGCAGAAACCCAGCATCCACTGGCAGCAAGACACTGCAGCCTCTTCTGCAGATTCATATTCATCCTGTTGGAGTGGCAGAGCAAAACCTCTGCACAAGGGTCGGGCCTCAGGCGTCAGGTAGCTCTGCAGACCTTGGTGGGCTCACAGCTACAGAATGGCATGGAAAGCAAAATTAATATGAAAGCCAGGTGGTGCACAGCTTTTTCAGTTGTGCTGGTTTGCCTTTGGGAAGAGTAGTATTGAGAAGAATGCAGAAAACCTCTATCCCTCTGCTACCCTGACTATATCTTTCCTGATTTCTGACTTCTTTTAAAGTACAATACACCTTCTCATGAAGCTGTTCTTGCAAACCAGCTATTCTGGTTGTTTCTGTATGTCACATACAGTACAGTGCATAGGACATGTTAGTTTCTACAGGACTAGAAGGGGAGAGAAAGGACTCTTACGAGAGAGGAAGCTATTTCTGACTACGGCTTTAGTCTATGGATTTCACAGACTTAACTAGCAGCAGCCAGTCATGGCTTTGCTATTTCATCAAGCCAGAGCTTTAAACACACCTATGCATTTCACCAAGTTTTGTCCTTGAGAAAGTCAGCTGTCTATGATGAGTGTATGCAGACATTTAACCCAATCCAAATGCAAAAAAACAAAGGGCTTTTGTGATAAAGTAAATGCTTCTCTCTGTAGCTAGCCTTTGTAGTTTCACTTGCTTTAAGCTCACTGCCCTGGTAAGGTGTCTAGCAGCCAATAAACAGAGACCAAAATTTAAGATAGCCTGCAAATGCAAAGTTAGCTTTACTTGAATTTCAAGTGAAAAAAGAGCCCAGACAGCATGCCATGGTACACTAGCAGAACAAAACAAAAACAAAGTTTAAAAGTTTATAAGCCTTTTGCACCCTCAGCAATGCCTTTGTTTTTCAGGGCCTTTTCAGCTGGTCTTGTCCCACTAGAAAGACCTCTACACAATCAATAAAATACTCTCTCGTAAGACCCTGAGATATGATAAGGACTCAAACCTCAAATTTTAAAGAAACAGTGACAGTGAAAGAGCAAACAGGCAAAAGAACAGAAGATTGGGATCAGAATATCAGCAATGGGGAAAAATTACAATGGTTAACTTTTTTAAAATATCAGTGGAAACATTCAATTGCAAGAATGGTTTTCATGTTTGTTCTGAAGCATCTCCCTCTCCAAGAGATTTTTTTTTTCTTTTCACTTTGGCTGCTCAAGACAAGGATTTTTCCCCTCAACTGCTTACTCAGTCTTCAGTAAAATGTCAGCAAACAATTGTCATTTGATATCTGTAAAAGATAATGCAGGTGGAAAGGGAATACTGAAATCCAATATCTCCCTGTAAAAACTTACTTTACTATCAACACTAGATAACTTCCTTTTCTCTGCTAGAAACCTGACCTTGTAAATACACTTACTAGGACAGTGGTAAGGGAATACCTATCCAGCTTGTTTGGGTAAGTTATCAGCAGGTCTTCCCTCTCATAAGACAGAAGTTTTCTGGAAGGTGAATACCTGACCCAACTTTGCAATGGCACCTTAATAAAGCTTTTCTCTGAATCTCAGTATAAAATGAGTGAGGTTGCAAGACAGAATGGGTCCTGCTCTGAAGTGCTGGGCACTAAGAAGAGGCATTAAGGTCTGTATGCCATATTCATCCTGAATGAAAAAATTTGAAAAAAAAAAAACCACCTCTACTTAGCTTTCTCAGCATGTCACATGATAAAGCATTCAGTTTGTTTTTTCAGATTGGAGATATATCCTCATCAGAACTGTACTTTAGATTCTAGAATTTTAAGGTCAATGTTGCAAGACAATTCAAGAGCAAATTAAGCAACCACTCCTACTGATCACAGAGTTTTGAAGAAAAATATGGTGATATATTTTTTAAAGTACCTCTTTGGAAGTTTGTTGATGAAAGAAGTGTGTTCAAAAATAATTTTAAGTCACATGGAAGCCACAGGAACCAGCTGCATTAGCAAGGAAATCAGGACTTGGCCCTTAATGACTCTATTAAACTCCATGCTAGCAACTTAAACTCTACATGAAATCCAAGCTGGTCACTACAGCAGGGTTGTTTTAATAGAGGCTCTTTCACCTCTCAGAAACATGGACGACAAAAATGTCACTACTACTCAACTGCTGATCTTTACATTCTTTGGAACTTTATAGGGGGAAAAAAATGTGTAAAAAACTGCTTTCCCCCTTTCTTTTGTTCTTAGCTTTACATTGAATTGGACTCCTACTAACTTAAGTATAGAGCTTTGAGTATACATCTTATATATGATAAATGACCTATAGGTCATACTGCTACAACACTGTTAATCTGGAAACAATGTAGTATCATGAATCCTAACATTCACATCCAAACCCCAAATCTATGTTCTGAGGTATAAGACAGCTCCAACAATCCTTTTACCTCACACAAACATCTATGGTCAGATTTTAAAGAGCTGGAGTCAGTCGAGGCAAAGCTTGGAAGTAATGAACACGTTTGACAGGAAACCTTCAAATGTGCCCAATGGAGCTCTCTTTGTCTGGTTCCACCTGCATGAGTGTTCTACCTGGAACCTTTCCACGCTGCTGTGTCGAAAGCACTTCACTCCCCTTCGAGCGGGGGGGGGGAAGGCGGCCGGGGCTAGCTCGGAGCACAGCAGCAGCTAGCAGCTAGGGGCACTACCCGGATCCGTCAGGGACGTCCGGGCTGCGCCTCGGCAGAAGCAGCAACAGTATCGAAAGGAGCGGCAAGGCGGAGAAGCCGGAGAGAAAAGAGGGTCTTAACTCGCCTGGTGCAGTCTAGCGATTTAATGTATCATTGTTTCCACGGAATCCAGGCGGGAAAAGACAAAGACAAAAGGGGGGAAGCAATATATAAAGGGGTGTAGAAGAACCAATCGGGGGAAACTGAGGAGGGGAATTCAACATGACTGACACCGGTGGCAACAAGTGATACACGAACAAAGGAGGGGCTCGGGGCACCTGCCCAATCACCCCCTGTGGAAGGGAGAAGTTTCTGGAAGGATGGGGGGGTTTCAGGAGATGAACAGGGCTCTGGAGGAGGGCAAAATGTAACAAAAAGGGGCAGTTGCTAGGGGAACGGGGGTGGAGACAAGGGCTTGGCAGCGAGCCCAGACAGGGAGGACACCATTCGAGGGAAAGGGGGAACCAGGACTGAACCATCGAACTGGGTATAGGGGTGTAACTGGGGGAAGCATCACAAAACGGGGGGGACAATACAAAACAGGGGAGATAACTCAATTGGGAACTGAACACACACCACAACAGAACCTCTTTTCTACCTCTTGACCAAGCACTGCCATTGGCTCAGAGAAGCAGTAAAGTTTATACTTAGGCAGACATTAAACACCTGACTAGACACAGTCCTGGGTGACCAAGTGATCCTGTGTGAGCAGGGCAGTTTGACCAGATGATCTCAAGAGGTCCCTGCCATCCTCAACAAGTTCACCTTGCTCTCCTCTTACAGCGGAAAAGGAGTAGAAAACAAGGTAAAAAGCAGTTTCCTGCACCATCATGCTGAGTCCCCCACTCTTAGAGATACAGTGAAAAACATTTGTAGCTAGATATTAACAGTTGTAACTGCACCTTCCCTCCCACTGGAAGACTCAGTGCTATAATGCACTTGATTTCCTCCCTAAATTTATCATAAGTCAATAATGACTGATTTTCTGGCCCATCTTAATCTTGCATGATTCTTTTTATCCACTTTGTTTATCTACTGCATGCACCTTGAGGAAAAAAAATTCTGATTAGTTTTTGATTTTTCAGGCTGGAAAAAGGCATCTTATTCTGCTCTTGTTCTAATTTTGAGCCATCTCCCTCAAACACTGTGTAAAGGCTTTGCAGCTTCACAAGGACAAAACTAGCACATGCTGGATAGCATGTCATCATTTGTTCCAAAAATGCATCTTTCAATTAACACAGACCTCATACTTTATTTTTGTTACTGCATTACTAGTGGTATCTCACAACTAGTCTGTCAGGTTTTTGAGCCTACATTTATTTTCTTTGCATGACCTTCCACTTTGCACTCTGAGATCCTACTTTTAATTTTTTTTTTCCCTGTAAAACCAGCCATGAAACCTGCAACATTAGTATGGCAGGTTCTAGCACCTTTAATTCACTAGACTCAGGGCTGCCTTTTTCTTCATTTTAGCTTTTTCCTCTTTACCAAAGTTCATCTTAGCAGTTCCAAAAAAAAAAAAAAAAAAAAAAAAAAAAAAAAATCTGGATTCCCATGTATTTCAGGTAATCTAGTAATTTGGAAAGCTGAAAGACAAGGCAATTATGCCCAGAGTATTAGAATGCATAGGTTCAAGCATTGCTTTTTAGAAGAAATCAGCTACTGCTTCTTTATGAAAGCATAAGAAATTCCACTGAATTCAAAATGACCCATTAAAAACTAACCAGTGACACAAGCAAAGAGGACACTTTTCCAGCTGTATTTCTATGGACAGCTTTTTAAGAGATCCCAGAGGCAAAGCAACTGAATAACATGTAAGCAGTCAGAGGCAGATAATGCATATTTGTTGATAAAGCAGCATGGCAAGATAAGAATTTAAACTTCTTTCCAAAAACAGAAAGTGGTTAAAAGCCCCAAGTGAAAGATAAAGAACCTCACTCCAAAACCAAATCTTGTTGTTAAAGTCATAGGCAAAACTTAGTAATTCTTGCTTTTCAACAATCTTCTTTATAAGGCATCAGTTCTGAGACACGCTATACTCAAGAAATAAATATGTCAAGTATTTGCACTGTTTCCTGAATTTTTTACATACCAAGACAACTTCTAGTTTTAGACAAAGATTACAATCTCTTTTATGCACTAAGTATTTTGCTATTCATTTGGAACTTGGACAGAACTTCCCTCTGTATATTATATTAATTATATTATATCATTATAAATGGTGTAATGTACTTACAAATTGTAAAATCAAAATCAAACTACCCCCTGACAAACGATAAGAGTTATCCCACATATATTTCAATGCCACAGTACAGATTATTATACAAAATCCATTGCAAGCAATAGAAGTTAATACTGAGAAATATAAGAATAACAAAAATGGATGTATTTTATTAAAAGGACTATTAAAAAATTATATTGTGAATCATGCCATAATACATTGGTCTTCTTGAGCAAATAAAGTCAGCAGATAGAAGCAATTTGTTATTTATTCAGTGGGTTATAAGCAGGATGCAACCAGAGGTATTTACACTCAGGAATAAGGTTACAGTAGTGAAGAAGTGCAGCAATTGTTTCCAGTCTGATATATCTATTTTTTACCTAATCTCTTTCTGAAGTACCACATCGTGGTAAATATGTAAGGAAAAAAACTGTTATGATGTGATTATCTATAACATTGCTCTCAGAATACATTCAGAGAGAACTCTCTGAAGCAATCAGATTCATTGTTTTGTTACTTTTTACAAGTGGAGCACAGCTAGTCACTGCCAAGTTAATACTCCTTTTCCTCCTAATAAATCATATAAACTGACATATAGTAATAACCAGAAATACCACCTGAGTAAAGACACAGTGTCAGGAAAGACCTGCTTGGTATTTTTGATGTCTCTTAGTATTGCAGAATTTGCCTTTCTGAGCAAACCAGTGTTTCTGTATTCAAAAAAGGACTATGTAGTTTGCTTTCTTTTTTAGAAAACCCTTTTATTATAAGACAATATATGGCGCAGCAGTCTGGAAAAATAGAGGTAGTAGCAAATTTTTTAATGCAACAGATTATAACAGAAAATAAGGAGTAAGTTCAGTGAAGCTGAAATTCTATGGGAGCATACCAGTTCTCATGGTATGAGAAATTTTCTAAGAAAAAAGAGCCTTGGAGTCCCAGTGTGAAAGTGTGATGATCAAGGACAGCCAACAGCTCACAGGTGGTTTCTGGGAATGTGAGACCTGACTTCAGAGCTCTTTTTCAGATAGTTGCTCACATACTATGTAAGACTTAAAATTGGGCCATATTATGGACACTTATTCTCACTGCAGATGTCCCATTTAACATTAAAAAAAAAATCAAGCCAAGAAAGAGCTCCCATAGCTGCAAGAAGGAGCATAGAAGAGCCCTACACTGGAAGAGCCATCATGAGGCTGGTGAAAGACAGCACAGAGCTGGATGTGTTCCCCAAGCACGGAGGAGTTGGCTGATCTGCATGTTTGTGCTAGTGAACGAGTACACCCACACCTTCTTTGCAAGATGGAAAACTTTTAAAGATGTGTCCTGCCCTCCCTCCATGCAACAGGAACATTTTTTATGACATGACAATTTTCCCAGAACAAAAAATGTATTTGCTGCCCAGCTCTTCATACTGCATTTTCTCCCTCACAGCTTATACAATCATTGTTGAAAACTACTGTAAAAACAGTTCCTACTCCTATGACAAGCCTCAATGCAATCTGTGGTATGTCCTAAGTAAGGACAGCTTTTATGAACAATGGCCAGAGGAATGGGGCCCAATGTGGACATTTTGTATGTGCAGCACTTTTGCAAACAAAAATAACAAATTATTATTACCTAAAGCAGATAATTTCTGATAATGTTTGTAAAATTCAGTTTAATTCTACTTCGCCTTTAAGTAATTTTTACTTTGTAAAGAACTGCCTTGAATTTCTTTCCAGCTAGTTCTGACTATCTTTGCCTCAAAAACGGGAATTTAAATAGCAGCTCCTCATTTCTTGCTGCTGTTATTACATCAGAAAATGCATTCTCTTAACTCTTTTCATACGGCTCAGCATAGTGGCTTAGACAGAAATACTGAAGAAAACCTCTTTGCAAGGAGCATTCTTGTGTTGACAGGAAAATTGACAATATGACTTAATAGGACTTTTCCATCTTTAATTTCCCTGAGTCTACTACTCCTGTGGGGAAAAATAACTTGTCAGCAAACTTATTATAAGAGAAAATATCACAGTAAAAATAGTTACAGAAAATAGCCCACCAATTCCTTGATATAAGATATGAATGTATTTATTCTTGCTGCTTATTCCTAACTGAGAAAAATATGTTCCCAGATTCTCTACAGTCAGAAATCTCAAGTAGCAGCAGCCATCAAATCAATCTCAAATCAACTCTCAGATACATAGGAAATTGAAGAAGTTCAATCAAAACTTTGTTTATTTACCTGCACAGTACAGTTTTTAGTCTTCTAGAAAAAGTGATACATTTTGTAAGAACATGGAATTCATAGATAAATGGGTACTGCCAATATTTTGCAATTCCCCTCTGTACCACCTTTTTTGTGGAAGCAGGGAGATGGATTAAGGACAGCCTAGTACAATCTTTTCTTCAATTCAGACAAATTCTAAAAGGCAAAATAACCAAACAGTTGGAAATACCTAAAGAGATATCTTTCTTTCAGACTAACATCTAATCAGAAACCTGGATTTACCAACACAAAACTCTCAAGAAAGGGTGTCTAAAGCTGGATCCTGCCTATAACAGTGTCTTACCAACAGTTACTTTACTAAAGGTACTTACCTTATTTATTTCCTGACATTAGGACAGTGAAGAGGAGAGCAACAATTCAGGATTATACCTAACACTACCTACAATGACAACAATCCTTGGACAATCATTGCTGGTGAAACAAAATTCCTTTAGGTAGAAAGGGGGAACACATGTTGGCCTTCCTTGAAATTTTTCTGCTTGCTATCCATCCACATACAACATTAACCAATTTTTTTCCATCCTATTCTCCTGTCCCCACCAAATCTGAATCTCTTTTTGTGTACAGCAACTAAAGCTATGGTGTCTTTCTCAGTCCATCTCACTTATGGGTTCCATTATCACAGATTCATAGAATAGTAGAACACCTGAGATAGAAGAGACCCACAAGGATCATCAAGGCCAACTCCTAGGCCACACACAGCCTAACCACAAAAACCATAAAACGTTTCTGCAACCATTGTCCAAAATCTCAAAACAAGAGAGATTATTCATGATGATCTCTAATCAGGATATATTCTCTAACAGAAAATAAGATTTGATTTTCTATAATGCAGCACTTGATACGTGCAGTCTATCTCATCTTGTGAATTTATGAAGTCCTGTTGCATCAGTATTGGTCTGAGAAGCTACTATTCCTCTTGCGTTTGTTTTCTGAGTTTTATTTTTTTTTTGGTTGTTTGGTGATTTTGGTTTGTTTGGGGATTTTTTTGGTTGTTGTTGTTTCATTGTTTTTTTCTTTTTTTTTTTTTTTTGCTTTTTAGCATTGTAAAGTCTCAATCTCAACTCTACCCAACTAAGTGCATGAAGAAGGCAATGAAATACAGTGCTGTCTACTAATGTGATTAATTATCCATAATAATTATTAGAGAGCCATATTTCATGACTATAAGATCCTTCCCTTGTTTATGCCATTGCTTGGGGATTACCACAGAAGTATATCAAAGATAAAATAGTCATGAGCAACTTAAAAAACTCTTACATTAATTACAGCAATCTACTGAACAGTTTCTATATAGAATCTATGCAGAAACTGTAACATATTCCTGTATGCCTGGCAGGTGTTGGGTATGATTACAATGGGTAGCATGTGAAATTGAAGTTGTGTTCACAACAATAGATGAACATTTACAATCAGAATTAACCACACAAACCTGTGAGATGATATGAGATAGAGTCTCAATAACTACCCTAGTGAAGTCCACATGCATGTTTTTAGCAGTGTAATGTGACCTATGCTATATTCTTCAAGATTTCAAAGTACTCATTATGTGTGGAATTTGTTAAACTATCAGCCACCTCCATAAAAATTCTCCCCCCCCCGGTCTTTTTTTGCACATGCACTAATTACTGTGAAAGTATATCTCCTTGAAAAAGTACCCTGAATACTTTAATATTATTTTTGGCACTTTATTTTTGCTTTGAAGTAAATTACAGAGCAAGTCCTCCACATTTTTTCCTGTCTAAATCAGTCATGTCTGTTGCATTTACATGGGATCCAAAACTATTGACTGAGGAAGGGTGAAGGAGAGGCAAAGAAGAGGATAGTTGATTGTTGGTTTTAAATACATAATCTAAGATTCCAGGAGTTTTCTTCTTCCTCTTTTTTTTTTTTTTTTTTAACTGAAAGCATCAAAAATATTATATATATCTGGAGATGTAAATACAGCTTGCCTTCAGAAGTGAGGGCAATTTGAAACTCTAGCACAGACCAGGTCTGCCTCTGTGGGGAGTGGCCACCCCATTCAGAGCTGCAAGTGCCGCTATAGGCAACAGGATCCCAATTACAGATCTTACTCATGTCTTTGAAATGGTGTCATATAGACACCATTTCAAAGACACTGTCAGCTAGACAGTACATGGCTATATTAAAAATGTCCTTCTCAGGCAACTCAGAGGTTTTCTTCACCTGCAGATTCTCTTTAGGATTCAGTGGAAAATATCATTAAGAAGTTGAGTTCTTTAATGTGGATTAGCTATCTGTGATCTCATGTTCCCACAAGGTAAAAGGCAAAACACCAACTCCGCAAACAAACAAAAACTTTTCCAACTTGAGATGAAAAAATGGAGAAAACAGGTAATCTTTCTTCTGCAAACCACAGAAAAAGCCAAACTTTAACACCTGGAGTGATAAACCTCACTGTGGAAGAGCTATTTTTTTCCTTACCTTGCCTTCAATACTAGTTAAATATACAAAACTACATTAAAAAAGATAAAAATTAATTCATGCACTTAAAGCATTAAGATATGGAGTCCAGAAATTTATGGGAGCTACTAATAAAGCACTCTTCTGCTCAGATATGTGTAATAGGACTTTTGTAATTCACAGTACTTTTTGCTTCACCACTTGTGATTTACAGACCTTTATAATTCTGTCAGGATTTAAAAAGCAAACTTTTGTCCACAGTTAGTATTCCATATCTATAAATATCTTTTCTCACCTTGTCAGAACCTCCTTGATTTTTAAATCAGGCCATGAACATATCTCACTAGGCACAGATACTAATAGGAAAATCATTAGGAATAAGTTTTCTGTTACACTGGAAGAGACTTTTTTCTTTTTTTGTATTTCAGTGCCATACACTGTCTTCCAGCTATAGCATTATTAGCTTCCAGCTAATAAACCCATCTATGAAAGTCTTACACCTCTGAGCAAGGATTGTAGCACACTGCACTAGGAAAGGGTGTCTGCTCTGCACACAGGGAAGAAAGCTTTCTTGCCACACACACATTCATATATGTGTTCCTCTACTAATAGAAAATTTCAAAGAAGTTTGGGATAAAATATTTCCCCATATCCATCCACCATTGGTAAACTGATCCATGAATTAGTGGTGCCCAAAGTTAAATTCTCCTTATTGTTGAGTCCGCTTCATATAAGAATAATTTCTTTACATGGGGGTCTCTGACATCATCTAACTGTTTCAAATGTGGAAAATAAAACAAGTGTCTATTTTTCATCCTGGTAATTTAAAAATGGGACAATCTACAAAAATGTTGTGGCAGGCTGTGCATGCATGTGTTGGGAGTGGCAGGCCAACTCTTTATTTTCTTCTGTATTTTCTTCTTGAGACACTACCTTTTGTCCATAGCCAGTATTGTTTCAGGAGTGATTTTAATACGTTAAAGATGGGCTTGCAACAAATGCTCTCACCACTTTTTAATTATTTCCACTGGATTTCAAAGCAGTCATAATGCAATTTACAAGAAAAGAAGATTTCTATAACTGTTTGAGAAAGCTTTATCTGTTGCATCATGGACATTTGGAACTTTAGCTGTATAAACTGTATCTTTTTACCCTTCCAAGGAATGGAATGATTAGGAAGACAATTAAAAGTTACATCTGAGAGAGTCTCACATCATAATGTGTCAAAATTAGAACCAGCCAAAACCCCAAACAAGAGTATGAAATAACAGAAAGCTTTAAGGCAACACCCAGGTGAAAGTCTGCACTATTTGTGGAAGAGTGATTAATGTACTGATACCGGTAATCATTACATAATGCAGGTTAATTAATATCACATCACTGACTAAGGGCAGATGGGTATCAGCTTATCAGAGACCTACTGCACTGCCTTTTCCAAATAAGGAAGAGCCAATAAAAGCATGTGACTCAAGACATGCAGCACATCAATGCATTACAATGTAGAATATTAAAAATAAGTTTTGGAGAATTAGGTCAGCAAGTAAGATGAAAAAGAGTAAAACGGAAGAGGTTTTAAAAAAAAGAATCATGTGAAGGGAAGGCAGGGCATACTCCTATCTCTCGAGGAGAGCTGTATGCCCCTCCATCACTGAGTGGGCTGAGGAGTTTTCAGGGAGCCTTTGAGGCAGGGCTACCCCCACCACTGGAAGGGAAGCAGAGGAGAGGATGCCAACCTTCACTACCCTCTGGTTCTATTTCTTGCTCTTATGTATGATGGTCCCTTCTGGAGTTCTGGATCCACACACTAGCTGTTACTTCCCTGCCAGCTCCCAAGCTTTCTTCCCTGAGAAGGTTAAATGTAAAAATATCCAGCCTCTTCAGTTCAGCTTCACCTTCTAGACTACTGGAGAGGCTATAGCTGCTGCAAAGAACATTTTTTCGTCTCTGACACTGTTATTTACAATGCATAAGTACTCTCTATCCTCTAGATCACAGCACGTGGCATTTTCCCTAGTGCACAGGTCAGCATCTATTTGTAATTGGGAAGACATGTTTTGTGTAGATTTTCTTTCTATTGTGAAGAAATCCAAAGTGCTAATTATACCAATAGCTCTCATGATGACACTGCTATATTTTCAAAGCAAAGGCCTGTATTAAAACTCAAAATCTAGGTGCAAGGAAATTGGTTTAGAAAAATAAAATTATTAAGAGGCAAGATCTCTTTTCAGCCAATTGGCCTGAGACTGGGAAGAAAGCAGATCCATAAATTAGAGTTACTGAACTCAAATAAGACTTCTTTAAGATATATCAGAGAGAGGATCATTATTCTGACTGTGCAGAGTTGATAGACACCAAACTTTCTGATAATATTTGATAACAGCCTAACTGCTGCTATTGACATCAGGGTTGGGAGGAAGGGGAATCAGTGACTTCAAGGGACAGTAGCAGACAGTAGCAGACACACATGAAAACCATGATTTAGTGTAGATCATCTAAGTATAAGTTAAATACTACATTGAAACAAAGTTATACTTGACAAGGTGTCAGCTAAGGAAGACAGACCAAAACTAAAGCTGGGACACCTAGAGAAGAGACTAGGACAGGGGGTAATTAATTTAATTTAGTGAAAAATTAAGTCAAATAAGCATAATACTTCCATCTGGCAATACTTTTTTCGGGTGAGGTTCATAAAACAAAAGAGTGTAGGCTTCCTTTTTATGCAATCTTCTAATTATCTGAGGACACTTACATACTTAAAAGTCTTTGCTAAAGTTAAAAATTTACAGTCTGTAAATGCAAGATTTTTTTCAATGAAACAACGTAGATATTGAAATTGAAATTATTAGATTTAATGGTTGAAATGTTTCACTGCAGAAGCTTTTGGTCATGGTATATGGATGAAAACAGATGTCTGCTTTGGTATTAAAATGCATGTATACTTTTAAAGCTTTTCATCAAGAAATTTTAAAATATTTACAATTATTTAGAATATTCCAAAAGCTCAATTTATTGAATTCAGACATTACACTAAATCTCAAAACTTAAAAGTGAGAATGTCATACATTAAAGAAATTGAAAGTAATTAAAATTGAGAGGGTTGCATAATATTCAGAAAGAATACACATGGAAGTATCAAAATCTTCTAGAAACAGTGTAGAATTTCTACATTGTTTTCTGTATGTTTTGCATCCAAGAGTTAATAATGGTACTGATAAAAACCAAATAAATATGTTGTTCAGTACTTCTTCACAGAAATTAGGCATTAGCATTTGGCTTGCTGCTCTCTCCTCCACTTTTATAGGCCAGTTATGTTCCAGGTTATTACAATCAAATGTATCATATTTGAATAAAACTCCTCATAATAGGAAAATAAATTCATTGGAATAGGATATTGTTCTGCTTTCAAGCCAAAAGGCAAACTTTCATAAATTCTGAATTGTGCCTATGATAGCTTTATTAAACAATAGTATATTTTGTTCTGAGTTATGCTGTATTTAAAGGGTTTCTTAAAATATGCTTTGCCTTCTTTGATGATCGCTTTCTTACAAAGATAATTCAAACCAGCAAGGGCCCACCCAGTCAGAGCAACAAAAGGTCTAGTCCTTGATGAGCACTATTTGTAAGCACTCACTACTAATATTAATTAATTTGATAATTTATCCTCTTTTTCTATTCATCAGTTGTCTCCATGTGGTTTAAATATTCATTCTCTATTCAAAAGTATTCACACTGGATGAATATCATTCCTTTGTGGAGGACCAGCATAAGGCATATGCATCACTTCAGTCCTCTGAAAAGGGTTCAAAAAATTCTCAAAACACTATGTTGTTTCTCAGCTCATTAATAAATTTCACCAGTTGAATAGATGTAGATTCTTTCTGAACTGCTTGTTGCAAGTCACTCTGTTTCAGTTGTTGATGTGGTGTATAGATGACAGCTCCATAGGTTCAGATGCTTATTTTTGCACTTAGTGGTGCATGCACAACAATTCCTAAATACCTATCCCTAATGCACTGTGATTTGAGCTCAGCTTACCAGACAAATGCAGACTAGCAGCCTGTACCTGCCTGTGGTCTCCACATGCCCCATGGAATGATCACACATACTGTATCTGGGACCTTCAGACACCCTGAGCAAATGTCAAAAGCCTTTCTATTTCAACAACATTTCTGTTGAAAAACAGACACTGAGACAGAGGATATGTTTAAATTTAGACTCTTAGTGGTAGGGATCATCATCAGCTAGATTAGAACACAGTGCTAGTAACACCAAGGTTGGGGTTCAATCCCCATATTGACCATTCACTTCAGAGTTGTACTTGATGATCCTTGCAGGTCTCTTCCAGCTCAGATTAATCTGTGATTCTGTCATCTTACACATATGCACCGAGCACACCAGAGCATTCCTTAGTGACAGGATTTCTTATGCCCAACTTTACAAACAAGAAAGAAAAAATTAAGCAGGAAACCATAAATAAGGTTGGCTATTTAAAACCTGAACCAAAGGAAATTAGTTTAAGTCCCAACTTTGCTATTTTTTGCAAGTATTCTGCCAATAAACTTTTCCCTAGATTTTATGTACAAAGCAATTTCAAAGGGTGAAGTCAATTGCAAATTTTAAGCAATTGTATAAATGCCAAAATATTTTTCTAGCTCTAGTAGAAATGTAGAAATATTTTTCCAGCTCTAGCACTGACCAAGCACTTTCTCATTAAGCTTTTTTTTTTTTTTACAGTTTAGTATCAGAATTAAACCAAAGCTGAAGCAAACAGTTTATCCTCTCTAACAAACAAATTTATCAGAAAGTTACTTTGAGAGTGGAAGATAAGATAAAAAGGGAGCTTTCATTAAGAGCTCAGACAGAACTTCTTAATTCATCCTCCAAAATCATTATGTAGACTGGCAAAGAATGAAAGGGCTACCTTTGGGAATGAAAAAACATCATTCTTATACAACAAATATGCTACAAAGATAAGCAATAGAAAATGGTGTTGTAGATTTTTATAATTTCAGCTGAGAAAATCCTTTTCTATGTAAAACTGATGCAGGTTAGCCTCATTGCCTATTAATATTACTGGAAAGTTTTAAAAGATGTGGCTCTGAGAACACTACGTCAGATTAGGAGCTGAAATTTAAACAGATGCAACCTACAGAACAGACAAGGTCATTTCTAATTACCTCTGCCCTTTGCCACTGCAAGCTTCTACAAAGTTGAAAAGACCCTATGGATCAACAAGGGAGCTCAAGAAAGTGGCTTTCACTTACATCTGAGTTATGTACGGGCAGCACGATGACATACAAGTGCTCAGAAAACAAATAGCAGAGTGCTGCATGCTGCATGTCCTCGACACACATCTGGGTTATGTCCCAACGACATAGACCAGCTACACTGCTTTCTCTGAATTAAGTGTGCTCTCTGAGCCAGGCATTATGAGAAACTAGCAAGGGAATGATACATCATGTTCTGAAAATACAGCCAGTATGTCCATGCCTAACTTATACCTGATCCTGCATTCTTTGGGCTTTCAAAAATTCTCCCCACAGAGAACTGGGGTTTTGTGTGCAAAAAGGGAACACAGTAAGAAAACACAGTAAACACTAGATATATGTTCAAATAGTGGACCTTTGAGAAGTGTCTTCTTACCTTTCTTTGCTGATGCAATTATCTCAGTTTGTTCAGCAGAAATGCAAAGATTTGTATCTTTTAGTTGTAACAGATTATCCTTACCGTCAACTTAAAAACTCATTTATACTTTGGTTGCTAATTTTGAAAATTAAGAGATGAGACTTTAGCTCTTCAAAGCAGAGCTCCTAGCATTAACCAGGATATTTCACTGTGGGAGCCTATTTTCTCCCTTGGAGCACAAGACTTGCTGATTTATGTTACCTAACAGGAGGAAAAACTTGCACATCCTTTAAAGTCCCCATCTTCCCTTGAGAACACAACAAAGAATGGTGTGTAGCATTTCATGAAGGTAAGTAAATTAATTGGTGGAATGGAGCAGGCACAACTCCTTTGAAATGAATGTTTACCCTCCCTGTTTATCCTGAGATTTAGGTTGGCTCCCGCTGTCAGCTATCAGTTGATAGGTACAGAAATTGCAATGACAGCATGAATCATAATGCAAAAAACATGTTACATATTGAATGATAGATAAGCCAATTCCAGGCCAGTTTCTACAGGATCATTTTTTGCAATACACTCAACAAATCAGAATATCTCCTGACTTTATCACACAGCTTGGTTTTGAAATTTTAACTATTGAACTGTGTGAGGCCGTGTCCCCGTTGCCTGTGACATGGAGGAGCATGAGCCAGATGGCCACCTGTCATTTCAAACAACAATCCTGTATATTTTCATGTGAGCTCCTTTTCAGACTCCTTTCCCAAATGCATCATTGTCAGTTCAGTGCAACAATCAGTTTCTCTAAGGAGCATAGGAAGTTATAGCTTTGCCATACCAACTCTGCACCTTTTGCAATAAGGCTGTAGTTCCCCCTATGCTCCACAAGCTCCACGGTCTTCATACTTACTGCCAAGAAAATGAACCACAATCCCAGCCAAATGAGGCAGGTTCTGTCTAAGGCAGCAAGGTTCATAGAGAAATCTTTTAATACTTTCTTACTTAAAAATCCATTGTATTGATTATGACCTCCAGAAAATTTTGTTAGGAGCAAAACAGAACTGGCAGTCTCTGGAGATCCTACAGAAAGTTGTCCCTCTTTCTCAGGCTGCTTACAGGAACATAAGCACTCTTACTTAGCATAAGAGAGAAGTAACTTTTGTTCCTATTGTATTTTTCTAGGGTATTTACTTCAATTTTATTTTTTCTCCCCTGGTATTAAGAAAGTCTGTTTCACTGCACTGTGCCAGGTCCCATATATGGTATAAAATAATACTTCACCTCAATGTGTTAGAATATGCAATTCTAATACATTTTCTAAGCCATGTCAGTGATGATACAAGATGATAGCACCACATCTTATTCAATGATTCTTAAATTATACACTTGAACAGGCACCAGTCATCAGAAGTTTCACTTTCACTTTCCATAGGTGATTTTGTTTTACAGACAAGAGCAGTGAAGAAGTTTAACTTTGGCAGTTAAAGTATTTACAGCCTTCCTTGCATCCAAAGCACTTCAGCCAGCATCCCATTACAATTTTTAAGACACTGAAAATCCTAACAGTCGCTTAAATCTTATTATATAGTAGTAGTCTTAACTGTGGCTCCTCCTTTTCCTAGCTCAAGTTATTTTGACTTGTCTCATTCTCAAAACAATTTGAAAAACATTGAGAAAATTAGAAACATAACAGAAATCTTTAGCCAGTTCTATCCACTACACAGAAGCACTGATAATATATTCTTTCAGGAAGGGTTGCACTACAGCATATATTTTATGTTTTAAAAAGTAACGGCCAAAAAAGGGATGTGGGGATGTAGGCAAGTGGATTGTGCACAGTAACTGTAAAATTATAGCCCTGTTGTTTTGGGTCTGGTTACTAATGTGCTCAAAAAGATCTGCGCTTCATCATATTTCATAGGGACGATATACAGTATGTGCTCCATGGGGACCCTATATGAGTTCTAACATTGCTCAATAGGACAGTAAAATAAATTACTCCACCAGTCAACTCTCTGAGAAATTTGTATTTCTGCCAGCTTGCTTCCAGCCTCTTTGCATCGATGGATTGTGGTGACAGCAATTATGTCATCCTTGAAGTTAAGAGGCTGGCAATCCTTACATCAGCTCTCAAGCTTGCTTCATTGTCCCTCCTACAGTTAGCACTTGTTATTCCCAAAATTACCATATTTGCTAAGAAACTATGATAACCAACACAAGCACTATGAAAACATAAATTGAGTTCAGCTGCTCTAAATGATCACAGTATCCATTCTCTAGCATGCTTCATGCTAGGATGTGTGGTTTTTTCCTTCTTCTGCACGAGCACATACAACACCCCTTAAAAAAATCTATCCCATTCTGCACTAAACCGCTTATATTTTGTACCTCAGCCAAAATACAGGTTGCAAATTGTAATTAGGGCGATGCAGCTAGAGATCTGTTGTATGAATCTACTGACTTTTAAGCAGTGAAGGGGACAACTAAGCAAATAAGGGCAAATAAGATTATTTTTCTGGGTTTATCAGAGCATCCTATATGAGTGAAGTCAAGACTGGACATTGTTTGAAGCATGGATTTATTTTTTTCTATGCTGCCTCTTTGCTGGTGGTCTCATTTTAGTAATGACCACTGGGTAACTTTGGAAATTATGTTGTCAGGATTTCCTTTATTTTCCTAATGCCCACAAAACATATTTAAGAAGGCTACTACTCCACAGTACAGCTGCTGAGAATGAAACAGGAAATAATCTAAAACAATGCCATGATGTTTTTTGAGTGGCAAACTTTAGTTCTGTAATTAAATCCAGCATGTTCCACCTTAAAAATTATGCCAAACTATCTCTTACTGGCAGAGCTGTTGGCAGAAATCTGTCTCTGCTAGGTGGGTGATATATTCATGGACAACAATTTATGATTCTGACAGCGCTGTACTTCAAGGTTGTCATAGAATGAGTCATGTTATTTTCTATTTTTTTCCCCAAACGGCATTCCAAATCCACTCAAATGCTGAATTCAACAAAACTCTGGTTTTGCAATCTAAGTCCTTCACAAGGAGCAGGTATCTGATTTGGCTTCAGAGAGAATGCCAGTAGCATATACAGTCAATTCGGTGACTGTTATCCGAGGCTGACTTAACCAGCCACAAGTGGTTAAGCTCCAGCCAAGTGCTCAGAAACACTGGAAGGTTGCTTTCTCACTGGCAAGGTGCTTACTGCTCTCTCCTCCCACCTAGAAGAAAGGGTAAACCAGGTAAGTTGGCTGCATCAGTACAAACTGCTTTACACATTACGCGAGATGAGTAACAGGCTGCAGACCTTACAGGGTCAGGCCCGAACAGCTCCGCAGCTGCATACTGCTAACAATTGTTACTCCTACTGGTGGGGCTCTGAGCAGGGGGAGGAACACTCAAACTCTATCTCATGATGTTGAACACACATAAGTTAGTTTATTGCTTGGTACTAATAAAAGGTTTCCAAAGAAGACTGACTCCTATGCAACATGCAGACTTTCCTTGTACCACTTCCAAGAGGGCTCCATGCTCCTCTCGCAACTGGCTTGAAATGACACTCTCTTTTCACCTTGTCAAGATGACATGCACAGAGGAGCCAGTAATCTCCCAGTCCTCTAAATTGTCTCTGGTGAACATGACTGCTATTTATAAATAGCAAAAATGAGAAATTATTTCAGAAGCAAGTTCTGAGTCTATTTTTTCTTTCATCGAGATGTTTCATACAGTCTTCTAAGTTTAGATAGCATTACTCCTCACTTAGGCTACAGCCCTTGCCAGACTTAACAGACATTTCACAATAAACTTAAAATAATTATTTTGATTAATCAAATCCTGTGAAGCAAGAAAAGCTGAATTAGGGGGACTGACAGTAAAATCTAGCAGCTATGTAATTCAGAGTCTGGACAAAGTTACTAGCAATGTAAGACTGTCTAGAAAAAAAAAAGAAACACATCTTGCATGGTACTAACAGTTTCCAGGAGGAAAAAAATGTTTTAAACAATAATGTTGCTGTTTATATAAAATACTGTTCTGGCATTCAGATTTAAAGAAACCTAAGTGAAATTATATTTGATTTGATAAGTTAAATTAAAACAAAACTAGAAAAACAAACATGTTTTCATCAACACATTTTGAAAATTTTAAGCCACTCATTTTTTTTTCCAAAGACAATTTTTCGAAACAAAAAAAGGATAGGAGTTTAGATTTGAATATGTCTAATATCTGGGAAAAGCCAAGATTAGCCCCAATAAATTTTTGTGGTTTTAAGCTCATTTCTATATTAATTTATAGGATTTATTCTCAGTTATTCTTTGGGAAGCTTTTATGTCATTCCCCGTCTATTCAGTGCATTGAAATACTTTCACTAGGATAGCTGTCAACACAGTTTAACACAACAAGAAAATGGAATAGAGCAGATACAGTCTAAAGAAAAATATTAGTAAATCTAATCAAACCACTGCAAGAGTTACATATTTCAACTGTATAATGACTAGTGTTTTATAAGTTAGCTAACATGATTTTTAATAATTTTTTCTAACAGTTGGTAGGTTTTTGATTAATTTAAAACTTTGTTTTGCCTAAATATTCCATGTCAAAGGAAAAATTTTTGGATTGTCTTCCATGAGTCTGGAAATTATTTCTACATATTCCATTGGATTTCCTACTAATGGACTTACAAGGAGCTATATAGGAAACAGAGAAAGGTAATTCAAGAAATTACTATCTTGACTCCAAAAGGCATGGACTTTGAGAATGCTAGGACTGTAAAATAAAGGGATGTCTCTTTTTCTGAAAGAAAATGCTGAGCTGTTTTTGATGTTTCCCATCTCAGCAGCGGAAGAACGAAATGAACACTTTGGATGAGATCCATTTGGAAAAGTGGCTTGGATACTTTGACAACCTCCACATCAATACCCCCACAGGTGTTACAAAATCTAGCTTTTGGATGTCCTGTGAGCTACTGGA
Organism: Serinus canaria; assembly: GCF_022539315.1. Taxonomy (NCBI): domain Eukaryota; kingdom Metazoa; phylum Chordata; class Aves; order Passeriformes; family Fringillidae; genus Serinus; species Serinus canaria. The sequence goes on along the minus strand of NC_066315.1, from coordinate 52,075,961 downwards.
GTTCCAAGGCCTGTCTTAGTGACAGTATTACAACAATTAAGTGCAGTGAGTATTGCCATCTGATGAAAGGTATGTGTACACAGCTTTTAACCTCCTTAAAGCTTATGGCCTTAAGACAGAAGTAAACTGGAACATTTTCAAAACAGACAGATAAAACTTCAGGTATAAAATGTATTTAGGAGGGAGGACTGCAACAGAAGGATTTATAAAGATGATTGAATAAAATCAGTGAATTGCAGATCCAACCAAATGTAATTACCTCCTAATGAAAACACACTCTAGGACTAAATGTGTGCTATGACACTAGCCTGAGTGAATATATTTTGTTTTCTTCTAAAAGAGTTGTATTCCCCAAAAGTAAAATAACGCATAAGAATCACAAATTTTCCCTGAAAGAGGATGTGGATGTAAAGGCAGAAATGTGACTTGCACTCCTTGGAGGCAAAAGCCAGCGCTCACTACTGTGTCACCTGGATTTCTGCCACTCTCCACATTTATACTTAATCAGCATCAGTCCTGATAAATTATTTACCCTGGAGGAATGTAATGGGATGCCGGTTTGTCTGTGCATATGCTCTTATGTTCTGTTTGGTGAAATAAGCAGAGTTGGGGGCTGGAGAGAAAGCTCCGACTTCTGTCAGTGGATCCTTTCTACACTCAGTTTGCTCGACTCTGTGTAATGCTGGTGTCCCCCCGTGACACAGGCATACTTGGTACATCCTTAACATGAGTGTCCTTGAAGTTCAGGATAGTGGTCATGCTTCAAAGTATGTAGGACACAAGAAACAACAAACATGTTAAGGTTGATAGAGGAATGAAGTCTAAGGGGTAAGAGAATACAAGTTAGCATCCAGAGCAAAATAATAGCAGCAACATATCAGCCTTATCTTGCTTAGCCTTACTTTTAAAAACTGGGCTTGAGGCTATAAAAGCCAGTTTTGATAGGAGAAGTACATACTGTTATGGAATGCATTAGCCTTAAACTGCAGCTGCATTTCTATAGTACTGGTTACATGACACAGATTGCTTTGCATGAAAAAAAGAAGTTAGGGAATGCTGGAATGCCTTTGAGGAGTCTTATTAATTTTTGTTAAATTGTTTAGGTATAGCTTTAATACTAAATTTAACCTAGGTCTTAAGAGATTTCATTTCTAGACCAATTCCAAGTAAAGAGTTGCACTGTAGTGCACCTGATTTAAATAACTGGATGGAAGCTTGGACAGCATAGTAAAATTTAAATTGTTAAAAATTAAATTTTAAAGATAAATTTAGACAAAAATAAGTACTCAATAGAAAGATGCAAGGAACAGTTTCCACAGCCAATGCATAGATAACTGGTAGGTTCTGTGTTTTCATTTTGTCTCTTTGGCTTTCATATGCTTTATGGAATAAAGAGCTACAGACAAGAATAAAACAACTCCAGTTCTCCTATTAACACTGTACTACCAAAAAGGTGAAAAAATGTGTTGTGAAAAGATGAAAATAAAAATATTTTTGATTTCTCATGAAGAATAATCTGGAATCAAAGCTTTTATGGCCAGGAACCTGAAATTTCAAAAGTATTCAGAAATACAACAGCAGCAGCACTTTTGAGGGAACTCCTAAGGCAAGCACAGTGAAGGCTGAACTCCCTGCTCAAAGAACATCTTTCCCCTATTAAGACAGTATTATCATCCTTGGGATAAAAGATTACTCTAGCAAGCTATCTCTCCAGCTTTTAAAATAGATTAAAAAAAAAATAAATCTGGTTTTAGCACAAGTTTACTTTCATTCTACTTGAATTGGAGGGTGGGGTGGGGAAGAAGATACTCCCTACCTCCTCCTAGCTTTGGATCAACACTCATCTTTTTTGACAATGCCTAGAGGAAACTTTTGGTAACCATCTCTTGTTGAAATTAAGACATCTCCTTGTGGAGGCTGGGAAAGAGAGAAAAGAATTAGCCCAGCTAGAAGAAAATGAGGGTGATGAGATGAAAAATAGTGATTTTGATCTGGATTCAGAGCAGGATCAGAGATGGGAGAGAAAAATGACTCTAAATCACCCATCTGCTCTCCTAATTCTGGTACAGAATGAAACTGTACCCAGTCTGCCCAGACACAACTCCTACACGCCTGGGTGAGAAAAGTGTGGAGCATATAGATGACTCCATTGGAATAATTCCATTTTCACTAGGAGAAAGTCTGCCTTGTTAGGGCAGGTCTTGGTTCCCTGAGCAGCATATTGCAGGGGTTTTGTGTGAACAAAAGGGGTAGTTTTATGATCACAAATGGGAAGGAAGCAGGTCCATGGCACAATCTCTGTTAGAAACCCTTGATCTGAAGTCTGGGATATTATAAGTTGGCACCAAAATAGAAACACTCAAGTGATAGACAAACAGACAAACCGCAGGCCAGCAGATAGGAAAAAATATGATACCCTAATGTGAGGCCCCACAGGCAGGAAAGAAGATCTGGACAATGTTACCAAAAGGGGGGAAAGAGAGAGACAGGCAGAAAAAGGAACCACAAATATATATGCACAATATTATGACCAAACCAAGAGTGCTGTATGGTCATTTTATGTCTGTACCAAATGTTCTTTGATTCTGAAATCTTACTTATGTATCCATTTGTTTGCTTATATATGAACTGCAATGCCTTGTCAGTCTCATCCAAACCAAGTGGATTGCTACTGATGGGAGAATAATTCTGTATATAATAATTGTGTAGTTATGGCAAGTATTGCCATAGCTAAATATGTTATTTACTGTTCAACTTGTACTTGCTACTGACTCCTCTCTTACTGTCACTTAAAAAAATGCCATCTCATCATTTTTATGGTGCAATTATCATGGAGATCTAGTTTTCTATTAGGCTGTAGTAAAAGTTGAAGTTGCTGATAGCACAGTGTCATGAATTTCTCCTCTTCAAGATGAAATGCCCTGGTTTATGACTACTACGTAACATAAGGTGTTAACTTCATACACCATTCGATGTTATATTGGCAGCCTCCCAGAAAAGACTTTATCTAGGTACTTGTATGGCACTGTGGTGTCTGGTGTCTTCCAAAATTCAGCCCTTATAAATATATGTGCTTATCCACAGTCTCTGTGTCTGCAATGGAGTAATACCACCCAAAATAGCCCCTTCCCTCATTCTGAGCTGAAGCTCTTCAAACCTGGCTGCTAAGATATCACTGCTGAAACACTTGGTGATGCCAGCCTAAGAACAAAAGGGCAAATTCCCTGTAATTCTCTACAGCACTTGTAAGCAAACCAAGAAGCTGGGAAGCTGGCTTATGGAAAGGTATTCTAGGAAGTTAAAACAATGCTGACTGAAAGTAAGGTGGTGAAATACCAGATACTTCTGATGATGAACCCTACCTGTGCTGCCTCTGCTCAGCTAAAGAATTTTAAGGATGAATACTGCACAGAAAAACGCTAAGAGCATAGGCCGTAAGAATATTGACCAAAGTTTGTGAAAGTACAAGCCAACATTGGAACTACCCTTTTCAACATCTGTTCAGAATCAGCACAGTTATCAACAGTGGGGAGTCTGAATACATTCCTTGAGAAGCCTATCTTTACTCAGTAACTTAAAATTACAGACAAAGTCAGTGTTGCTGTAACATTCACAAAAGAGAGCAGAAATTGAAACCTTACCTTATTGGGTCAATTAAAATTAACAACAAGGGTCTCCCCTTAGTCACAGCTTCTACCACAGAAGTTCTGCAAAGACCATGCTGATCTTCCCATAAAACATGAGATAAGGTTCATACATTTCATTCAGAAAAAACACTGGAAAAAATTTTTTTCAGTCATCATAATTTTTTACTTCTTTCCCAGAAGACTTAAAAAAAAAACTCATCTGGAATTTAGAACCTTTTGGTTAAAATACTTATAACAGAGTTCATGGTTTTCACACAACAGAGAAATGCCCAGAAGAATTACATCTGAATTTTATAATGGCAAGTAGTGGCAAGCAAGACTGTGTTATATGATCTCTCTACTTTGTTTATGTTACTGCAGAAGAAGACAACCTTCAAGCTTCAGCTATAGGGAGACTGCCTGACCTCTCCAGACAAGATTCCAGGCCAAAGGTAGCCAACTAAAATATCCTCGTCCCTAGATGTGACAATATCCTGGTAGCTCATTCCAAACATCATCGCTTCTTCACACATCAGTTTGCTACTTTGTACTTTATAAACTTCAAGCCAAGTTTGAGGACAGTGAGAGCCTTTTAATACCTTTTTGAACATCCATGAGTTTAAATAAAAGCAAAGTGCACAGTACATGCCATAGGAAGAACACGTACTACTTCCAAAACATGCATCGGTAAAGATTCTGTATAGACAGGGAATACTATCAAGGCGTGTAATAATACTGATGGAGATACAGGAATGTGCATCCAGATGATGCAGCTGTCCTTTGGCATGCTTACACCAGATGAATGGAGCCAGCCTGGAAATCTTTCCACAAGACTAAGAGCATCAAAGCTAACTCATTAGCCATGCTTCTGTGCAGGCATGATAGAGTTATCATCACTGTTATGAGTGATGAAGCATAGCAAGCTGACTATCAGCAAAGACTTGCTCTGTGCCAGTCACACATCCACCACAATGCACACAAGAAAATACAGCTACAGCAGGTTCACTACAGAGTCCTCTGTTAGGGGCAGGATCCATGGTAGCAAAATGAATATACTGGATCATGCATGAGGAAAATTTCATGTAGTCCACTGCTTGTCCAGCTGTCTTGTCCCCCTTATTCGCCCATGGTACCATCATTCTCAACTTCTCTATTAATGAACTTCTGGTAGAAACTGAAACTTCACTCAGTGGCTTCACTGCTCTTACAACCTCAAACATCTCTTTTGGAAAAAAAAGACAGAGCTTTGATCTCTGAAAAGGTCATTATACTTTATAGCTTTAAACATGACATGCAACATAGAAATGAATCTTTGAACAGGCTTTTGGTACATGTTACACACAGCTGTCATTTATTATTGTTAATAAAAGTTTATTAGTAATGTTTCACAATCATATCCTTGTAAACAAAAAGAAACAAATCCATGTTGTTTGGCTTGGGTTGTTTTGGTTTGTTTTTCCCATCAAAAAATTGAAATTATTCAAAAAAGTTGCAAGAATTTTTGAGTTCTATAGTGTAGAATGTATTTTAAAATCATATGAGGTTTTCAGTAGCAGTTAGCACACATGTAATGAAGGAGTCTGGAATAACTTTGAATTTCACTATGTGCTACTGACGCAGACTCACACAAGGAACAAAATCTGTAATGGATAAAAAACTTTAATTTCACAAACCTGGCCCTCATCTTCCAAGACATTCCTTAGCAACCAAACAGTAAACAGTAAATGAAAGAAATCTTCACTGATCACCCATTTATTTTTTTGCTATTCATTACACCACATTTTTCAAGGTGGAAAGGATGTGGTTTTCTCTTAAATCTCTCTCTTTTGATTAACCTCAGTTAATCAGATATCTCTACAATAGAAGCACGATTAATTCACTTCAAGCTGTTAATATTGTAGCATTGCTATAACTTTCTCCATTTGCTGCTGAATCTCAACTTCTGCACAGATTCCCATATCCAATGGCTATGCTAGGAGGCACTGACCTGCTTGGAATAACTCAGAATGTTATCATAGAATGAAACCACAACAAATGTTGAGAACTACTCATAACTGTGGCAGACACTTAACTGGTATCTGAAGCAGACAACTAACTTCTCTGACTTTATGTGACTGCATAGATTTTAAACTGGTGATTAGCTTCAAAATAAGGAAGAATTTTGCCTCGAACCAGCGAGAGGTGGGGTTTCTCTTTTTCAAAATGATCTATAGAATCAAAATCTATTTTTAATTAATTATTCATCTGACGAACACATTACTTCCTTCGGCAAGAAGTATGATGAGAAACAAATTCAGTAACTCAAATTCACCGAACAAAGGTATTTGCAATTTTAAGTGCAGATGATTATCTTCTACTAGTACAATGGTCAAATATATAATGTGTATTGTGTTAGTTACTTGTCCTTAGCACCAAGTCAAAATACGCACTTCCATTACAAGTTCTCTCATGAGCAGATTCAACTGCTCAGTCAAATATTCATGAGAACCATGACCTTGCCAAAAAGGGGAAAGAGGCAAACTCAAAGCCTGGCCAAAGAAAATTAATAGAATCTTTCAAAAGGCAGAATTCCTCCCACCCTCCCTTCCATGTTCACACAGTTTCATCTGTTAACTAATGCTGGTAAAGCAAGCAGAAATGTAAAAGCCTCACCACATTAAGAGATGGGCACAAATCAAAGCTCTGGAATGGAGTGACCTAAAATTCTCTAATGGTTTGAATTCAAATCTCTTTGGCAGCATGAACCCATCTTTGATTTACTGGCTAAATAACAAATATTTGTCTGGGAGAAAATGAATAAGCTGCTTCCCAAACATAGACCAGAATCCCTGTGAGACTTTGGACCACACAGTCTTGTTCTTCCTTAATGGACTCCAGTAACTCGTGAAACTACATTTTATCTCATAAGTAAAATATAAAGAAAGATGCTTCCAACACAATGAAGTATGATAAGGTTTTGGGTTTAGTTTGGTTTTGTTTTCTTTTCTTGCAGTATAAATTTTTATTGGCATCATATCCATAAATCAACTATTTGGCTGAGGAAGACAACATTTTCAAGACACTCTCAATGCATAAATTAATCTTAGGGGGGCCTCTTCTCACTTATCTTTTTTTCACATCTGAGTTCTTCATTAAAAATTTTTCCAGATCAGGTGAATAGCCTTTCTTCCTCATGTCAAATGCCACCTTATAACACTATTTTTTAGTATTCCATAGTGTTAGTATCCCTTGGTTGGTTTTTAAAAATAAATAGGCATATATTGGAGGAATCTGAGTTTAAGGGGACCTGAATCTGTAAGGAATAAAGGTTGACATCCCTTTAATCAAAATCCCGTATCCTCTATATTTTCAAGGTATCAATATCTAATATATCCTTAATGAATACCAGTATGATGGACAATAGGTGTTCTCATTAAATCAGCATAACACACTGATTTCAGTACAGACTGCTTGTGATCAATTTTGGAAAAACTCACTGATGATACATTAAAGAAATTAGCAGAAATCACACAAAATATGCTAACATTTATCTAGAGTGAAGCATTTGCTTAGTTTTATATCTTGTCTTGTGGTAATGATCAGTTTTGTTTTCTATACAGCATCTTTATTTTCTGTTTTATGTCTTAGTTAGGACTGGATTGTTGGGTGGTTCCTTTCCTGCCCTCCCCCCCGCCTCCTTTATTCGCGTATTTATTATTTTAGTTTTTCCACATTCTGCTTAGTTATTGAGTTTAGCTGATTTACGATTCTGTTTTTGTTGTTTGTTTGTATAATTTGTTGGGGTGTAAATAGATGTTGGTTTTCATTTGTTCTTTAAATTTGTTGTTCCCATGGTAACTCTTTAATGCATTTTTTCCTGAGGTTTGAAGGATGCTTTTGGGCTTTGCTGTGATGGTCTGGTAATCTTCATCAGACTGCAACATGTCTTTACATTTTTCTTCGTGTTTGGACTGTCTTAGTTTCTTAACTCTTTGCTGCTTACACAGAGTAAGCATTTTCTAGAGTACAGCATTTCTATACTTGCATTTCTATACCTAAAAGTGAAGGTATATGAGATTTAAAATTCATACAGCAAAACTGGACACATGATTTAAATGTAGTCCATACACAGGTGTAAGGCAATCTATTCCTTCTCAGTCTAGACCTTATAACATTAAGAAGATCTCCAGCTTGGTGTGTGGAACTACATATACTGGTCCCTTTGCGTGTCGGGCCTAAGTCATCTTTGAATGTCCCAGCCCTTTTACAATATGCAAGAGGAAGAAGGACAACTTAAAATATAACCTGCATTGCTGAAAGGAATTTCTCACAATATTAAAAAAAAATATACAGGTAGCAATTGTAACTCTGATCACTTGTACAAAGCTCTCCACACAGAACAAGGGACTGAATTTCCTGACCCCTGCTGCACTCTGCTCCATTTACAGCAATGGGCAGTGAAGTTCTGAGATTGCTCTGGTTTCCTCTAAGAACTAGGTACATCTGAGGACAGCCCCAGACTTCAGAGGGATCTAAAACTGGCTCAGAGCTACTCTTGTCCCTACTATTTCCTGTACACATACAGCTGAATTAAAGCAGGACATCAGACTTGCTGTGTAATGGTGACCTGAAACAGCATTAAGCCCTCTGCCACAGAGCTCCCATCTGAGTCATGAAAATGGTGGGACTTGTTGCCCATATTTTGAAGCTGTGATTTGAAAATGAATGTGCTAGTTTTGTTAAAAGCTCAGAATGCCCAACGATGCAAAAGCTGCAGATACACCTTGCAGAAACTTTATCAGGTAGAAAAAAGGCACAGTAATATGTAATCAATTCTGATTACATATAACACACACATATCCCAGTATGTCTCCATGCCAGAGAGGGACAATTATTCAGCATACAATGATAAACACAAAAATGGAGCTGTGCTGAGCTAAATATGAAAATTGAACTCAGTTTTTCTGACTACTATAATCCCATGCATTTAAAAAACCCAGATTACTTTCCTCTTTTCTTTCTTATGAAATTCAACTTGTTATTGCTATGCTAAAGTTCCTAAGTCACTTGTCTCCAGTGTCCCCATGGCTTCTTTTCTTCTATAATGCTTACACTTTAAACAGCCTTGTAGAATAAGCAATTCTTGATATGACTATTAAAAACCAAAAAAAAAAAAGTTATAAATTACTCATAAGATATGCTAGCATTCTAAAATAAATTCTGTAAGATTTTTCTGTAGTTGTCCATATAGCCTCTAAAAATAGTACTGATTGAAAGTTTTGCATTTTACTTTGTAAGGGCAGCTCTGTTACCATAATTCATACATCCATTTCTACTAAAGAAAATGTACAAAAGCAAAGAATCAGAGTTTTCAATGCAGACTTTTGTTATAAGAATGTGCAAAATTTGAGAAAGCTAAGGGTATTTATGACTGGATGGCAGAAGTTCAGAGCTTTCTGCACTCATGGTAATGAGAGAACATTTGAATTCCTGGGGAAGTATGTGAACCACTTGCTAAAAAGGCCATTATGGAAACATTTAATAATAGGAACAGTGATGTGCATCATCTTTTTTTCAAAGTGGCAGGACAGAAGCAGCTTTGAGATTTGATTCAGGCCATCTGCAGACGCAGGCAAACCTCAATCACTTAACACTGTTCATAGTTAGAAGGTAATAAAAAACCCAAGAAACTACAGGTGGATTTAAGAGATTTAAATTAGGGAAGTCTTTGATCATTCCTTGTCAGCTTTGGAATAAAAAGGAAAGCATCTAGAAATTACTCTGCTAAGGAGTAAGCCAATCTTTTTTTTTTTTTTTTTTTTTTTTTTGGTGCCTGTGGCTTGGTAAATTGAGCATTGATTGCTTTAGATTAGTCCTGTTCTTTAGATCTAATATTTTCTTTGGTAGAAATAGATTAGGGTAGCATAATTGGCTTTATAAAAGCTCCTCTTGAATGATGAGCTAATTCTGGACACTATTTATTTAGATCATTTTGGAAGAATACTACCAAATTTAATGGAGAATGATAACCTCATCAAAAGTTTTTGTAGTTTGTTTTCTCTCTCTCCCACAGTAAGAGCAATTCTGTGTTATGGTCAACACAGCAAAGAATTATAATTATGGCCAGTAAATTATATAGGATTTTGGATGAGATAATTCTATTGAGTTTCCATAGTAAAGCACTGATTTTATTCTTACTACTGTTCTGTAGGATGTTTCCACAGGGAAAATTTGAGCTAAAGCAGAATCTCTACTATCTTCCTCTTGGCCTCTAGCTACTGCAACCCATAACAATTATAAACTGATAAATCACTTGAATGGTTATGACATCTTCCATTGACTACCAGGGCAGTGGTACATACACACATACTGCTGCCAACATTAAATAACTGTCAACTGAATTACCTAAATGATTTAGGCTCAGCTAAGCTTTTAAGGACATTTTTTTTTCCTCTCAAAAAGGGATGATCGCTATACTTCCTATATTCAGATCTTGTTACACTTTTAATTCCAATTACTGAGTTTTCTGATTTCACAAGACATTTTGCCCATGCAGACAGAGTAGAATATTGGAGCTGATTCCTGCCATGTAGACCTAGGAGAAGGAAAAGGCATGCCAAGTTTGTAAACCCAAATTCCCACTAATGTGTGTACAAGAACAAATTTCACATGGCACAGGTACACAAGTGTGCTTTATTCCACATATTTTTATATTCTACAAAGTTAAAAATAATTTTCAGCCTTTGGATGTATTAATTTTTTGTGTCCTCATTTCCACCCATAAAAAAAATTAAGAAATATAAAAATATTGACAGTAATCCAGTTACTGATAGGTAATCTAAGTGGCATAAGTGTTTTTTTTAACTAGCAGCCTTTGTCCCAAAGAGAAATTATAACTTATGTCAAAACAGTTACAATAATGTTTGTAGAGGCTCACTAAAATATCTGGAGTTTGGTTGTAAGTTTTTCTCTTTAGGAAGGGTGAAAAGGCAAAATGATGTAGGTTGGGAATCCAGAGATGGTCAGGATAAACAGGAGTTCTTGTTAAACTGGGACTAACTAAGGAGATGATTGTTTGCTTCCTGACAAAGATGGTGTCAGTTCTGTTTGCCAACATGCACTGCAGCTATATGTAACCACTAAGAAAACCACACAGACATTCAAGATCTGCCACTTTTGGAACAGGAACTAGGAAAACTGTATAATCCCAGAGTAAAAAAACGCACAGCAGATGGTCTCTTTTTGCTCATCTCCTGCTCTCTCTCCCCACTAAGTGACGCTGACAGTATCTGCTGAGCAGACTGCCAAGGACAACCACATCACTCCATTTAGGCCACCTTTTTGGCATACCAGTCTTGTTTTAATTTTGCATTTTCTGTTGTCTTAGTCTAACTGTGTTAAAATCCCAAGCTTAACTATATATAGGAACCCTAATACATTTATTACAGATGTGAAACAACATTGTAGAAAAAAAAAAGAAAGGTGAAATACAGAACAGAGCAGATGGAGGAAAAAAGAAAATGTTCATACTCCATGAAGATAAATGAAGCAGAGGATTTCATTTTTGCAAGGCATGTTTTAATAACGTTATTATCATACAGGTTGGCCCAAGAAGTGTAACTTCATAATAAAAGATTGCGGAATGGATTTTGAAGTATCTGATTTTCCATGCTGATGAGGAGAAGCAAGCCTCTTTTTGACTGTATGCTCACTCAATGGCTACATTCAAAGTGGTATCATTGCTCTTTTCTGTATTGCCTGTACATTATAGGCCATGGCTTATTAACAAATGTTATTATCACTAGATGAGTCCAGTTTTGCCTTCCAGTTAGACATGGAAATCCCCTTTGACTGTATCTCAAGAAGCAAACCAGAAAGAAACCATCTCTATATGTTGGGAATACCAGCATATCTTGTTCTTTGGATGCCAAAATATAAACACTGGATTAGCAATACAGTCATGCAGTCAATTATCCTTTGTCTTGATGACGAAGTAAGTCTTAGTTTGATAGCAAAGAGACCTCTCTACCCCAAATCATGTCAAGTAGTGATTAGAGAATGAATTTTTCTATGTCACACACACTATAAATAAATATTTTTCTCCTGTCCCAAAGTTACTTTCATTTGAGTAAGTGTTAAAACTTTGTGCAGCATAAGTATATTTGTCCTACAAATTATGTCCTGAAATCCATATGATTTACGGACAGGGAGAGGGATGCTGAGGTATCTAGAGAAACCAGGGAGAGAACAGTATTTAAACTCTAAATAATAATTCTGGATAATCTAAAATATATTCCCTTGAATGATTATATTTATATCCCTCATACAATTAGGGCTATATTCTGAAACTGTTGCCCCTTACTGAATTCTAAAATAAACTCTTTTGCTGAAAAATACTGAAACTGTACAATTTTCAGTGGCATTTACCAGAAAGAGCTATATTCAATTTCACCTTAAGCAAAGAATACTTAGTACACTTTCATTTATATATAGCAGATTAGCCACTCTCTCCTCCCCAAATTGCCCACCTTCTCCTGTTTCTGTAACATATCTCTCCCAGTCACAGAGATTCTGCTCTCACAGGAAACAAACTAAAATGCATACCACACAGAAACAGAATAAACAAAAGACAAGTCCACAAGAGAAAGCTGCTCGGACACTGGATGAAATATTTTCCCATGAATCTAAAAAAGATAACAGGCACTTACTTATATGTCTCCTTTCATCCCTGAAAGCCTTAAAGTTAATTCATGGTTTCATAACTACAATAAAGTAATCATGCAGAGATTAAAATCAGGGCCTATTTTTATTTGGATATCAACAGTATGAATCCCACCCAGGTCTTTCTAAAAGCAGCCTTGGCTGACACTCCAAAATGCTTCCTCAAGTTCATCTTCAGCCAAATAAGAAGTGGTCTGGAAAGGATTCATCCTTTTAGTGTACACAGAAGATCCTCATCTTGGATCTATAAACCAAGTCTTTAAATTCCATTGTAATTACTTTGCAGTAATAAATAGAGTACACTATTTGTGGCATCCCCAGCTGGCTTTTTAGACAAGGTGCACATATCTTAAAACAGAACATTCAAGAAATAATGGGGACAGTGACAGAGACATGGCTGTGATAATATACAAATGCCCAAAAAGAAAACAAGAAAGAAAGAGAAAGAAAGGAAAAAAAAGAAAATAAACTCTTTTTTTAATTTTTAACACAGAGTAATAGCCAAAAAGAATTTTTTTTATTGAAGAACATTTTCTCAGAAGTTGGATTCCCACCTTGAAGTTTTGTTTTCAGGTAAGACAGGGTTGGTGAAAATGAAAGTTCTTTTACAGCAAAGTCCTTTAAATCACTTAACTCTTGAGACATGATGACTTAATAACAGTCTTACACAAACAACTGAACTCTTCACTCAGAATTTAACAATCTAACCAAAACACTATTTTCCCCGAGAGATACATTTTTGTAGAGACAGTCATGGAAATTCAAGACCATGGCTAGGGTTAATGCTTGTTAAAGATTTCCCCGAAGATTACAAGTCATTCACAGTGCTTCTGATATCTATAAATGCCTAGCTTCCATGGATGTACATGGAATGGCCACAAGTTCCTCCATTTTAAGCTGGGATAAAATGAACTCTATAGAGTTTGTCTGCCAGGGTTTTCCGTGACCCATAGCATTTGCTGGCTCTTCTGGGGAAGAGCAGATGACGTGACCATCAGCACGAGAGCCAACAGGGCAGATTTCTCTTTATGAGCTTACTATAAAATGGACATTCAATAGGCCTTTTAACATGCCCAAGGACTGCACTAATTTTTAAAGCATTAAAGAAATATCTCATAGAAGTTTCATATACACAATAGTAAGACATCTCTGAAAAACATGGATTATTAGAGGATACAGCCATTTTTGGTAATATCATCCAATTCAGTATCTACCCTCCAACACTAGTCTTAAGCACACGTTGAGGAAAGAGTAACTACTAAGAGTACAGATATCACTACTGCCTGCAGTAATCTCTTAACAAAAAATATATATCAGCTATCTCGGCACTGCTGCTATGTATCAGTTCACTAGGAGACTACAAAAGAAGAGTGTTTTTTTACGAACTGAATTTCTAGTACAGAAATATGCTGTCAAACTGGTAGAATTGGTAGAATATATTCTGGGTGATGGTAAAAAAAGAAATGCAGAAATTGTCTGAATGGATCTTACAGGTATACAGCATAGCCATATATAGTGTCTATAGAAACATCAGCCACACAAGAAGACTGAAAGGACTGGAACTCTAGGAAGCAAAGTAAAACAGCAAAGACATTATATGATTTTTAAGCTAAAAAAAGCCCATAAACCAACCAACCAAACACAAAAAAAAAAAAACCAACCCCAAACTACTGCAAAGGGCAAGCTAGCAATCTGCTTCCTATATCCACAGTGACAAGAAGTGACAAGCTTAACAGCAGAAGTTTTTTAAACATTAGCAAAATATACCCAACAGTAAGTGTAGTACAGCTCTGTAATAGGTTGCCTGGGGGGCTTAAAGAATATCTGTAAAGCTTTGGAACAGGTTAGACAAACTTCTGCCAGGATTAGCTCATGCTGCCTTGGGGCAGGGTGATGAACTAGATGCTTTCTTGTGCTCCCTTTTAACCCTAAAATTCTATTATTAGGAAAAAGCCACACAATTCCATGGTAGTAGCCAGAGAGCATCTTAGTTCACTAGGAAACCAAGGAGAGTGATTAAAAAAAAGCAATAGTCTACCACTAAATGAAGATAATATTTTTTTTAAGACAGAACTTTCAACACATGTTTATATACTTCAATCTCAAAGAAAAAATATCTGCTTTTGTTACATTTTCAGGTTTCTAGGTAATGCAAATCAATTAAGTTACTCAGTGAGAAAGAGAGAGTCATACTCTAAATCTCATTTTCTTATGAATGGAGGCTGAAAGCTAGGAGATAAAGAAAGATATTTTCAAGGTGTGGAACACCTGTAAGGAGGGGGCCATGCTACACCCGATGAGAGTTTTTTAAGCACAGATCTTTACTGTGTAAGTGACTCCTGTGCAGAAATCTGCAACCAGCTCTGTACAACCCCATTTGTCATGGCCCAAGAAGCAAGTATTTCGCTGTAGAAACTGCACTGCATGAGCTAACCAGGAGGGAGACTGTGAATGCGTCATCCTGCACCTGGTGTGAATACCAGCCTAAATCAGTGCTGGCTCAGGATTCCCTTGGCTCTCAACTCTACTGAGGTAAGGAAAAAAAGTGATGGAAAGAGGCTTACATCAGATTTGCTATTCCCAGCTAAATATTTTTCTACCTTGTTATACACGTTCAATTTCAGGTCATCATTAAGCAGTATTTGAGTTAGAAAATAACTTGACAAAGTCCTGTGCAATACTAAGACTTAAATTCCCCTTAATTTTTATTTTCTTCTTTTCTGAACTAGTTCCACCCAAGGAAAGCTGAGGGTATAAAAGTGTGGTGACTCACCTGATACGTGGCAGAGATGTGATTTAAACTTCCCGTATTCTAGACACTTACTTCTCATGTTGCAGCATCCACCTTTCTATTCAAATAGCTGTTTCTCTCAAATCAAAACTTTTAATGCCCTCACAGAAAGCAGAAACATCTTCCAGTTTAGTATCCTTTCAAATGTACGCTTCTGTTAAGAGCAGCTTTGAAAAATCAGCATTATTAAGTCATATTCATACCTAAATATTTTTGTCACATTACACAAAATTTCTGGTTTGGTTCACTTTTTATACAACATAAAAATAACACCTGTGAGGAGATGTGTTTTGAAGTCTTTCACAAGTGCTGGAATAGACTGGCAGCCCTACTGCCCCTCTTCTACAGTGTCCCTCTAAGAATGCCCTGTCAACTTCCAAAGACATTCCAGGGTGGGTGCTAATGAAAAGCAGCAAAACCTACTTTTGCTCTTCATCCTCCAGGAAGAAGAGCACTTACAATGAGTGAGAGAGACAGAAAACTCATGCCAACCCAAAGGAAAGGCAGAGAGCTCAAGAGAAATGCAGACATGTGAGTTTTAGGTTTTTTGCTTTGTTTTCTCTCCAGTTCTCCCTCTCCAAGTTTATTGCTTGTAAAACTGCATTAAGAGAATGCATCTGAAGATTTCAGGTCAATTAGTGTACATTTGGATTAGCTCAGAGCTCCTACAAAGCTATCCTACAGAATGCCCAAATAATTTCTCTTCCTTCTCATTCCTCTCTAGGACAGCACAACTGCTTCTCAGGGGAAGTACAGGAAGTGGTTAACTCAGGACAAATGCTTGCTGACACCCTGTGCCATTCCAGAATCAGCAGAATAAAACTATGTTGGGTAAAAAGCCTATTTGAGATCTATATAATCAAACAGTTCATATTTACAAATGCTACCTAAGAATTAATAACACTACTTAGGGCATACAGTTGCTTTTTAAAAGCAACTTAGGGCATACAGTTGCTTTTTATTATATTAGAAAAATATAATAAAAATAAATAAAATAATTTGGTTTTTATTATATTTTTCAAATTTTAAAAGGCTGCTATGTATGTGAAAAATACAGCTCCAGCAGCCAGGTTCCAGCACTGTATCAGATTTGCTGGAGGAATAAAGACCTGTCAACACCTTAGAAAACAGGGGACAGCCTCCTGAAATGCAGGTAGCCTTCACAAAATGTCATCACATTAACCCTCCACCCAATCCTTAGAGCTCTGATGTGAACACAAACAGGGTAGGCTTTCGTTTTTGTCTCACACCTATGCTAAGACCTTCTTAAACAGAAAACACAGCTGGTAATAGTGTGCAACTTTCACCATCTGACAAGGCTGGCACCCCTCAATGTAACAGAGAAATTTAATGAGGTTTCAATATGTCACACTAATAGAGATAAATCAGAGCTACTACGACTGTCAATGATGTTATCCTAGTAACTTCTCACCCTAGACACATAAATGGCTCCTGAAGAACATGACTTATCTGAGCACTAAGTTGAACAGGGTTTAAATAGCATAATTAAAGTTAATATAAATCTATTCATGTTAAATATACTGAAATACTTCAGATACTAGAATAAATACAGTCTAATCTCTGGGGAAGGATTAGTGTGATAAAGATGACTACAGTTCCACTGCTTAATTTTGTCATGTAGATGCTCCCTGTAGACACTGCAGAGAGATAATTTTTCTAAAACAGAAAATTAGGTTCTCTTTCAAAGGCAGGCAAATCCAAGGCTTAAGAAAACAAGATCGTGTTCAACCTTGTGAAAATTGAAGGCTAAAACCTCCAAATGTAAAATGGTATTGAATAGCATTCACACTCATCCAATTTAATGAAGTTGGGATTCTTGATGTCAACTGTAGCGTCTTGACTGGTAATGAACAACCTATTCACTGAATTACAAAACTTTAAGTCATAATTTCTGTAATGTGTTTAATGTAGGTAAATAATTGTAGCTTTTTGAATCATGTAAATTATAAACACAGTAACACAAACACCTCTTTACACTGGTAAGCAAAGTTGTGTGTTCTAAAAAGTGGCTCAAAAGCCATAACAATAAGGATTTATAAGTTGATATATTAAGATTTTTGAAATTTATTCAAGTCGGGTCAGAGTATTTTGGTAATGGTTCTGAGAAAACAAGATTTCTTATGTCAAATATTTAGTAATACCAACTAGTAAACTAAATAATCTCTGAGACTTAGCATGAGAAAAATCACCAGATGGTAAGTTGACAAGCTTTTTAAAGAAAATTCAGATAATTATAGCCTAAGCAAATTAATTTTCATTGGATTTACCATACATTGCAGATATGGCCCTACTTACATCAAAGTTGCTAAAAAGATAAACTTATCTTAGAGATGACCAAAGAGCTACTGAGTAGTGATAAACATATGCAACATAGAACTGGAATAGGAATAATACTGCTGAAAATACAAACAAACCCTAAATAAATTCATTCAGATTTGTAATTTAAAAAGTAAGAAATTTTAGTTTCTACAAAAATATGACTGAAATACTCACAATGGTGTTAAAATTTTCCCTGCCTGGGTTACTGATTCTTCCTAACTGACCTTACACTTCTGCAGTCAATCAAATCATATCTGTGACCTACAGGAATGGAGAAATACCAAGATTCAGTGAGAAATTTATGTATTTTTTTGCTTTACCTAGAAGCAGTACTCTGGACTGGTGATGCTGAGACATCCAAAACCAAATTAATTTCCCAGGAATAGAGGAAAAGACTGAACCTGGACAAACATCAAGCTGTAAAATTTTAGTTCAGCAGTCTTTATTTCTGAGAATCATTCAATGAACTTGAGAAGCTTTTATGAAACTTTAACTTCAGACAACCACTGTCATAATATTGTTGCTACACTATGCTAAGTTTTAAATATACTGTGTTGTGTGAAAAATATGAATAGTTTACATCTCATTAGGGGAAAATATAATCCTGACTTAAGTCTTAAAGCGGAATGAAGGCAAGAGCAAATAAGCCCAAATGATGGGATATGTATGGAGTTTACACTGGTTATGAAAATGACATTGAGAATAGTCTTAATATTCTGCTCTACTGAAGAATTACTAAAAATGCAATTAACAAGATACAGTTCACCATATCTTACTCCACTTCAAGAACTAAAGAAAATGTTGATAGTCAGCAGTGACAACAAATATTAGTACTATTTCTATACAAACTATGCATATTGCAATGTAGGCAAACTCAAACTTTAAATATTATTTACTCTTTTTCATTAATAATTTACAGATCTGACAGATTCTTCTTACATTACACTCACTCTACACTCTATCACATACATTGTATACAGCATGTACATTGATAGAAAAAAATTCTCCATAATTTTAGGTTTGGTTGTTTTGGTTTTTTTTCAGAGAGCAATACAACCTTGTAAAGTGAAAACTGGGGTGTGGGGGGGGAAGATTACCAGAAATTCTGTCCTTTTTTTTTTTTTTTTTTTTTTCTCAGCAGGACAGAATAGGAAAATCTTTGGTATTGTTACGAGGTCACCGGAAATACTGCATTAGTGAATATAAATAGGTCTTCATTAGGTGACTGCTGCATTGTGGTCATTACTTGGGAATGGTTCTGGATTATCATCTTATTTTTCTTGGCTCTAATTTAAAGATACCTTCTTCAGTTGGTGGAAAAAAAAAATCCTCCTTTTTTAGTTCTAAGAAGAGCAGCCTAAGGCTGGAATGCTCTAAAGAAACCCAAGCTTTTGTAAAATGATGTCATATGCCAACTGTGCCAGGCAAATGTTTAGTAATAGCTAAAGCATTCTATAATTAAAACAAGTCCCTTGTTAAAAGAGGCTGAAAGTGATCAAAGCTCTTTTGTCTGTTTAGACACTCAATAGATGTGAAAAGAGTTTTGCTTACACTGAGGATGGTGCTGTGGTTTCTTTCTCCATTGTAAGTAGCAACAGAGTGCATCCTGAGCTATCCCTATTTGCAAGGAAACTAATAATAATAATACAGCAAAATGAGTGAAAGAAAAAAGGGCATTCAACCTAAAATAGGAAGGTATTTCTTACCCTTCTAAGACACAGAGTAGAGCCTTAAATATCTGCAACTATTATTTAATAGTTGCAAGGCAATAAAGCAGAGATATTTCAACAGTACTGTCAACAAACTGTCCACTCAGACTGAAGGGATCATTTGATACCAGTAGTGATTTGATTCAGCATGCAGTCCGTGACTATTCCTTTACACTATTGTGTTTCTAAAACATTTCCTGTTTACCAAGAAACACTATATGTGAGAAAATATTTTGAAAATAAAGTATTTCATTAACTGAAACACATTCTTCGGCTTGTCTCTGACCTTCTTTCTGCTCTATGCCTGAAATTGCCTTAAAGGTTATTCAAAAATAGCTATTCAAATGTACCTTAGAAACGGAGGAAGCAGAATTTTTCATCCAATACACCTTAGTAAAATTTTTATATGCCACACTTGTTCTTTCTTCTTTGACTTGCAGAGGTACAAATAAAACAGGAGGCAGACATTTCTAAAACCAGTCCTGGCCATATTTGCAAGATATAAGCTGGAAATTTTAAATTGAAGCCTTTTCTCCTAATATTTCCTTTACACTCTTTAGCAACAAAAATCAAACATAACTGTACCCACAGCATTCAGCACAATTTTAAAACTTCCCTGACCCAGAATGGCAGAGGACAAGGGTGCACATTTATATTAAAATGGAAGTAACACACACTCGAGTTTGGAATAATGGTTTGAAAGAAGCTGGGTAATGCTAAACTCTGTCCTGGATATTCACATCTGTGGAACTTTACCATAAGAAAGACATGAACACAAGCCTACTTCTTTCCACTACACAGTATCAGGACAAAAATAAGTCTGAATCAACCTTATGACCAAGTGAGGACACTGCTCACACTCATATGTTCATTATGTAAGCACTTCATTCCTTGCATAACTGACACCCTTGTTCCAAACTCTTGCCACTGTTCCCATCAAATGCTCAATGAAAATGTAATACTAAGTTAATGTCAACACTGCATTTCTAATACACAACTTTAGCTGTGACCAATTAATATAATAAAGCACTTTTCACAACAAAACATAACAGACCTAATTTCAGGTGCAAATTCTTAGTTCTTGTTCACTCAGAAGAACAATGTAAATCACGAGACGCTATGTAAAATTTCAAGTTGACTTCTGCAGTAAAGCTAAATCAAGTGTTTCATTAAAATTTTAAAATACTTCAGTCATGTTCTCCCTAAGGGAATTAAAACAACTGATTCATGAATTGTGAAATAGAATTTCCCAGATTAAGAAAACTTCCAAACTGATTGACTTATGGTCCATCTGAAAAATGTAAGCCATTTAAGGTAAAACCCGCAAGGTAGATCTTTAGGTTTTGGGGGGTTTTTTTGACCCATCTTTACTCTATACCCTGTTCCACTGCAAATTACCTGCAATCACATATAACTTCTTTTCTCCATTCAAAACCATTCTTTTTTTCCAATAGTCAATGCTACATAAATAGACCATAGTGTTCCAAATACCTTTTTATATCTCGTCTCAGCCCACATTCTACTTTTGAAAAAAACAACCAACCAACCGAACCACACACAGGAAAAACATGAGACCATGTTATATAGACAAGTCTTCTGAAAACAGGCCATTGAGGGTGTTTCTAGACATACCATATTTTTCCAGATGTTTTGGGCCCACTAATGCAATTTACTCTTGGAAGGAATTTGACCTGTCTCTAAAATGCTTCATCACTAAAGTCAAGTATAATGATATCTGACTTCCTGGAACTGTTTCAAAATGCTTTCATATTAGGTTTTTTCCTATTTTTTTTTCAAAGCAGGATTAATGCTCATTCCTTGTAGCTCTTAAAAAGGTCTATCTTCTAGACAGAAAATATTAAACACCCCCATCAGTGGATTACTAAACTCTTAAGTCTTTTCTTTGCAGTTCCTAATGTGGTGTCAATTCACTGAACTAGGCTTTATTTCTGTGATCCCTTACATTCATTATGTGGATGAGATGGGGCATGCAGCTTCTCAGTTATTTTCCTGTTGTACTGCAACGTTTTAAGTGGGAAGAATGATCTCAAGGACTTGGTAGCTGTACATCTTCAACAGGTTGGATTTCTGATGGAGAAAAGTGGGTCTTTACCTAGTGGTTTCAGTTCCGATTTTAGCAACTATAATGATAGCCTCACCCAATGATCTTTTAGAAAACATGGAAATAATCCCAATAAGATTACTATAAATCAATACTTTTCATAGTATGATGTGTGAAGTTTTAATAATGGTATTCTCAGAAGGTTATAGCAAAGTAAATGTCTAGCCAGAAACATGCTAAATAAGCTGCACAATGGAAATATTACATCAAAGTGCTTTGTAAAGAAGCAAATGAATCTTCCGCTTTCCATGGGAGGTGTTTCAGGGAACTGTGATTTCAGAGAATAAAACTTTCAGAGACATTAAAATAAATAAATCAATAAAGTCAAGCTGGATTTTATTTCTGGATAGCACAGGAGAAAACAAAAGGGGAATGTATCTTATCAAAGGACAGGGTGGAGCTTGCCTAAATCTGAAAGATCCACAAAAGACTTTGGGCAGGGAAAGTACATCCCTGTAACCTCTACCAGTTTAGAATTTCTACATGTCACTCCTACAGAGATCATTTGAAGATACCCATCATTGTCCTACTCACAAGAAATCCAGCAAGAGGTCTTCCTCTCTTTTGTCTAAACCATGAAACAATTAGGAATTAATTAAAAACAGTTTATTTACCCATTACAATTGATAAGAAGAAATACTAATACCTAGGGCAGACTGGCAGTGTTTAAAAATGACAAATGAAAGCCTTCCAGTGGGGCTCCAAGTTCCTGCATTCTTTTTAAATGCCTGCATACTTGCCAGCTTCCTACCAAAAATATCATGATGATACAATGGAAAGTTGATACAATAATAATAATAAAGCATTCAAAAATGCCTTTGGGAAATTACTTCAGTACTGATGAATGAAGTCCATAAATAAATGTTAATCCTGTTACACAACATGGTGAATTCCCAGCAATGCTGTATTTGGTGCCGAAGAAAAAAGAATCCAATCATTATCAAGAACTAATGTAATTCAGGATAAGTAAAAATGCTCCAGACTAACATGTTACACTGTACTAACTTAATTCAGTATGCCACTCCAGTTTGTTACCAGCTAAATTTATAGAAAAACCAGTACTTCAAGATGTCCACAGATTATTGTCTTATTCCAGTACTGGTAATCTCATCTATTCCCAGAAGAAGAGAAAAAACAGTACCTTTTTCTCCTAGAAAAAATCTACAGAGGTTAAACACACTTTTTCTGCCACATGTGCCTGTTCTCAAAGGGTAATGAAACACCTTCCTCTGAAGGCTCGTTTGAACAAAGATACTTCCTCTGGTCAAAACCAATCAGACCAAGATAGCAGTTTTAAGGTTACAACTTGATCTAAGATCAGTTAAAATATGTTCAGCTCTCCAGCAATAGCAGATTCTGTGATCCTATGAACATAGAAACATTTATAGTTTACCAAATTACTTTCACAGTTCCTTACAAGTTATGCATCTACTGAATCTGGTTGCCCCTGCTTAGGGGCTAACTTGGCTTGCCAAATAGGAGATTACAGCGGTGTATATAGTGATATATATGTCTAAGAGCAATTTTTATAATAAATAGAAAACCTATTTGAAATTTATTTTCTCCAGCTCTCCAGAAAACTACATAAAAATAGAGGAAGGACAAGTAATTGCTACATCTGCCAGTAGTGAATAAAACCTACATACTACTAAGTCTTTCATGGTCAGTGTCCTTCATTCCCCACCACAATTTTTATGTTTATTTCTAAAATACTTGTAGTAGTGAGTAGAATCAAACATCCATAGATCTTACAGCGATAAAGAATTCATAACTTCCACATGGAAGTTGTTGTGAAAGCACAAAATAGTATTTTAATTTCCTGGGCACTCTGTTGGTCTGTCTCTGCATTACTGCTAACCAAAGAGACACTTTGATGTGCATGGCTCACCAGCAGTTTAACCACTGTGTTTTAACCCATTGTGGCAGGGACAGTCTCGCTCTTTAGACCTGGCCTGGTGCCAGGCTCAATGGAATACTTGATCCATAAGACTGGGTCCCAGAAACTTCAATACACAAGTAATAAATAGCAATAAATAACAACAGATGATCCCAAACACCAGCTCACATCAGTGCCCTGGGTAGACTAGCATTTCTACATTTTTCACCACCAGTAGAGCTGAAATTGAGCCAGTAATTGTGGGAAATTTTAGGAAAGTATGTCAAACATAGACAAGATAATAGTGTCCGTCGCCCCTTTTTTTTTTTTAACAGCATTGTAGGGTGCCATTTTTATTGTCTATCAATGACTTCCAGATTGTTTACTCAGCTCACAAATAAAAATTAAAATGATTTTGAGAGCAAGCAGTTAGAAAAAGTCACGGAAAACTGGAAAAATACCAGAGGATTTTTTTTAAATGTAAGTAGTATCAAACTTCAAAATACAAAACTGAAGTATTCATGACAATAAATATTCAATAAATTGATGAAAATAATCCAAAACACTATGACAATTCCCATTGTCTTGTAAAACAATAAGCAGCCACCCAAGAAGCAAGCCAAAATAGTTTGTTTTGTAGCTGTAGAACCTTTTGTTCTATCATTTAAACTGATGGACCATCCACAGCCAAGTTATTTAAGAAGAGGATGAAGGAAATTACTTCAGAAATTTCAAACTCTAATTTATGCTACTTACATTGTGCATTTACTGAAGATCAGATGGTGTCTTACCAGAGCTACACTTAGGACAGATTTTATGATAAGCTTTGCACGGATGTTAATTCAAAGATGTTAAAGGCTCACCTTTATCCTGCATCAGAAACAAAGCTTGAGTTATGATACAAGCAAAGAAACACAAAGAAACACAATTTTCTTTTCAATTGCACTGATGTGGTTGTCTCTGTCATCTAAATTAACCTGTTCTTTTAGCTAACGATCAAACCAAGGAGTGATAAAAATTTGTTTTGCCTGCAGCATGTCCAGAATTCACGATTTGGAGCAAGGAACACAATGTGGACTTTGGAACACAAAATTTAGAATGGATAACATTACTCACAGCCTGGCAAGGAGGGCTCTCAGAAAATTAATACAGTTGGCATTCTTTATCACTCCAAGTGACACAATATTCTTCCAGGGTCCTGGATTGTGGAAATGTTCATGAGTCAATATGGAGTATTTTTGTTGGTGACTTCTAACTAGAACCTTTGACAGACTTTCAACTGCCATGATAAAAGCTGTGTGTACTGTAGGTTAACCTCAATTTTTCTAAGAGGTTCACAAATACAGCTGGTATCCCATTAACTTGCTTTCAAAAGAGGTATAAAGGGTCAATATGTTAGGAACAAGTCCCTCTTTACTAGGAATTGATAGCACTCATTAAATCATCAGAGCGTATAATGCTGCAGTATCAAAATATTTATTTCCTGTAATGAACTCTTAAATTTCAAATTACTGCTATGAAGCAACACTATTGTTTAAACAGCATAATATAATGAAAAAAAAAATTCAGACACATTCCTATCTTCCCTTTCTGGAACCAGTTTCTTATTTCCTTGTACTTTCTTTAGACTTACACAGTTTTGGAACAGCTACCTCCACCGCTAACACAAATTAACAGCAAAATTAAAAATACCTATATTGAAAAGTACAAGACTAACAGATATCTTAGCCTAGTGCCCAGAGGCTATCCCACATTTACATTTGAAAATATAGTATATGCCTTCTCGTGATCTTGCTTATTTGGAAAGTGGTGTAGCTGGCAATGATTCTTTCACAGGCCTTTAAAGAAAAATTAAAACCTATAAGCTAATAGAAAATACTAAAAAAACTCTTGCTATAAGTGCAAATGGTATTTTGTCATCCACCTTCATTCAGAATGGGTTGTTTCATGCTTCACCATTTTAGGAATATAGAATAGAGAAATATTTCATAAAAGTCTTTGAACTATGACATGCTTGGTGAACAACTAATATTTAATTGATAAAGAGGCTGTTAGGCTTTTAAAACTAATTAATCTTACAATATTTGGCATTTATTTGGTCATCTTTGCAATGAAAAATCAGTAGAAGACAGAGCACAGAAGCTGCTTTTTCATCCCTGCAGTTTGGAAAACAGCAACCACTGCAAGCCAAAAGGCATGGAAAAGGATCATGAATAGAGTCAAGAATTTTTCTACCATTTTCAAAAAGTCTTGTATAGGACTGACTGTGAACATTAGTAAAGTCAAAGGAAAGCTATGAAACAAAACCTGGAAAACTTCAGTGAGATATACTGTGCAATACATGAAATTGCACAGTATATCTCACTTTCAATATTATGCCAATGCTATTATTGGGAAGAAATGTTTACAAGGAAAAAGAGAAGGAAAAAAAAAAGTCATTCCATATGAAGAGAAGGACATGGAGTACACAATGTGAAAGAATCAAGTGGCTGATAGGACAAGAGGTTACTACTACTGCAAGCAGAAATATGTCCCCATCAGGCTTTCAGTCTAATTTCTGTGTGGTTTGATCTCTTCTACTCAAAGAAAGCAAACCATGCCATAATGAGTTTTTACAGAAAATATATTTATCTTTATGTTTTCCTTAAAGCATGACAGAGACCCTATATGCGCAAAATACCGAATCTGAGAAATAAACCCGATTTTATCCAGGAAGTAGATTCCTTTTCATATGAAGGCATCAAAACAATGTGAAAGACAAGACCTTAAGATAAAAGAATGCTCAGGAGTTTCATTGTAATGGGACCAGAACTAGAGCAAGATGACCCTAAAAATCATAACAGGCTTAAGTGACATAGAACAAATGCACATATTAAACCCCGCATTTTCAGAGATGGGGACATTGAAAAAACCTTCTGGAACTATGTTGCGTCTGGAGGCAAAAAGACCTCTGAGATTGGGGTAATTTGTTGACATTACATTAATTCTTTGAGTAATTGCTCAAAAATCCGGGGACTAAAAGACAAAAACAGATAAAGATCTCCCAGGAAAAGTTGTGAAAAAATTATGATCAGCCAGAATTCCAACTTTGGGCATCTCATCTTATGACTGACAAAACTCCACAGTATGTAAACAAGCCCTCATCTCAAATATCTAGAGGCAGACCTCAAGGGAGGCAAGGAGTGTGTACACCAAAACCTTTCTTAAACCAGTGAGAGTACTGGTGATGCAAGGCGCAACACTCATATGACTTATTCAGATGAAAAAAAAAAAAAAATTAAAAAAAAAAAAGCCAATCTCACACCAAAAACTCTGAGATGTCTCAGCAGTAGGCAAGCTAACAGAAACACTTATTATACTCAAGGGCACAGTACAGGAATACAGTATTTCTTGTAGATGAGGTAATTACTAGAAAACAACAAGGCAGGAACGACTGGATTTAGGAAACAGCTGTATCTGATTTACATACGACCTTGTCAGGACCTTGTCTTGAAGGTATATTAAAATTCTATAGTCAGCACAGCAATCTACTAATAAAAAGTTCCTTTATTATAATTAAAAAAAAAAACAAAAACCAAAAACTAAATAGGTAGCAAAAAGACAGTAACATACAGGAAGAGATTTTTAAAACCAAACCCAACTGAACAAACACAAATCCCAAACAAAAACCAAACAAACCCAAACAACTTAGCAGACATTTTCAATCCAGAAGCTGACACAATGGAAAAATCTCTCTGCAGTACCTACCTTGTCTCTTACCTCAGTTTGAGCTCCCCAAACCACACTTCTTTCAGGTTTCCTGGTTGAGCTTTATGGAAAAAAAAGCTCCCATACTAAAAGATACCAGTGGTTCATATAACCTGTTATCCTCTCTTCAACTGTGGGCAGTCCCAGCTTAGTATGAGGTGCAGCAAAGTCTACTCAGTAGGTGACCATAGGAAGAGCTGCCCCAACATGAAAAGTTTCCTCCTGACCTCAGGGAGTAAAGGCTGGTTTATCCTCTAAACACAGCTGATTACGGTAATAAGGGTCCTTTTCAAAACTTTTTCCCTAATTTATTATTGCAATTTTTTATACCCTTGCAAGGCACATAAATCACTCATGGGTGTTGGATCCTCATCCTTTAAATGTACAGATATTGCAAGAAAGGGACTTTGGGAGAATTTTGTGTGTGGTTTTGGGTTGGGGGTTGTTTGGTATACCAAAAGAGGTATAAAGGGTCAATATGTTAGGAACATATTGGTTCATATAGGAACACTGGTCTGGATTTTTAGTTTCTTTGGTTGCTCAGGTTTTTTTTCCTATTTGGCAGTTTGATGGCTTTTTTTTTTTTTCCAAGCCAAGGCACCTCCTAAATTGCTGCATTTTTTGCTCAATTAGGGAGACATCCAGGCTGCTTTCAAAGGACCAAGCTGGGATACTCAGAGCAGTTCACCTACTTCAGCAAAGGTCACAGCTGTCCAACTCCGAGAAGCCCATACCCAGCTATCTTGCCTGGTTGTTTCTGACCGAGAAACATAGGAGGGAAAACCCACTGTTGCTGATAAACTGCCAGTTTATCACCACTAAAGTGTTCCAGTTCTTGTTTTAAGCTAACTCAGGTATTTCAACATTTACATTACAGCATAGACATATCTTTCATAACCTCTGAACATTTTTTCATATGAACTTTTGATTCATTCCTTTGTCTCTGCATATAAATATAAGCTGGAAAATAAGTATAATACTTCTGGGTTAGTTGTGTATTTCTGATGGTAGCTTTTTAGTGGGATAAATACTAATCACTTCATTTTTTTGTTATTTGACTTAATCATTTGCAGATTCAAAAATAACATTTTGTTTTCCATAGTGGGGCTACTTGGCTTCTCTGTGCTTCTAAGCGAAGAAAGCATGTCTTTAAAAGCTTTTTAAGTCTTTAATAAGTCCTAATGGACTTGTTTGTTGACATACACATTTTGTATCCTGTCCTGTCCCCTATTATCTACTTATCTTTTGCTCTCGAATATGGAGTATAGTAGGTATTTTAAGAAACTTCGGAACTTCATTGTGCTAATCCCTTGGATTATTATCATTAAGGTCAAAGCAGTTTCTTCCCCACACCTCAAATAGCAAAGATCATTAGCAAAGGCTCTTTGGCCCCCAAAACCTGACACTGCATAAGTCGCATTGTACACAGCCATGGGCACAGATCTCTTTATCATGGCTATAAAGAAAGAAACCTTTGATTAATTTTATAAAAATACTGACACGTGTAAGATTTCCTTCACCACAACAAGCACTATGAACCCATATACCTAGCACTGCTAGCCTGGCTCTACACCGAAGGAGTGTTTTAACTCATCCATAGGGTTTCCACGGTTCCCCTGAACCTTGGTGCAGCTCGGCAGGAGCGGCACACGCCCGCTCACAGACACCAAAGCCCACGGGCCCAGGTGCACGCTGCTGCCAGGGACGGATGTTAATTCAAAGATGTTAAAGGCTCACCTTTATCCTGCATCAGAAACAAAGCTTGAGTTATGATACAAGCAAAGAAACACAGGCGAGCTCCCTTGCCGAAAGCCTCTTCACAACCCAGCAGCGCCCACGGGTTTACTTTTCCAACAGCTAACATTTGTTTAGCTTTTCCTTTTGGTACTCGCCACAGTTACTAAACATCTCTGGCCTATTTACAGTGTGCAATTACCTCCGTAAATCGACACTTCGCCACATCGCTTTTGTCACAAATCAATTACAAGGCCACACGGAGGATTCAGAGCTGCCGAGGCCGCCGTGCCGCCCCGCGGGAAGGAGATTGCCTGCGGCAGCAGCACGGCTTTCTGCTGTGTCCGCACGGCGTGTCCCGCACGGCTCTTGCTGAGGGCCTGGACCGCAAGTGTCCCGCTGCCGCCGGGGCCGCACGGTGTCCCGGGCCGAGGTGAGGCCGGGCTGCCCCGTGCCGGCCACAGCCTGGTACAGCCAAGCCCTACAGCCCCGGGCAGGAAGGCGTGAGGGGAAAAAGGAAAGGCCCTGCGAGCCCCGAAGGGAGAGCAGGAGGATGGACAGTAGGGGCTCCGGCTGCCGGATTGCCCTGGAGAATCCCCGCCGGAGCAGGGGAACAGTGAAAGCAAGAGAGGTCAAGAGACTAAGGACTGACCCAGCAACCCGTCCCCCTGCACCCCTGGGTAAATGATCTCCCTGTCTTTATCTTGCCTCTCAAGCTCTTCCCCCCCACACCTCATTTTACTCCCCCTCCCATCCTGTAGAAGAGGAAGAGTGGGAGCCCAGCTGGGTGAGTCTCTAGCCGGCAGCCCACCACACTGAGAAATGTCGTGTGCTTGTACTGCCTGGAATGATCTTAAATCCATTTTTACATTGTCACCACAAAAGATTTGAAAGCTATCTTCTCAGAGGTGTGCCGAACACTAGAAAATGAAAGCAAACGTTCAGAAAACATGCAGCTTAGGTAGTATGATGGAGATAGTGACTTTAAACAAGCCATCAGTCTGGTGACCCAAAGCTTAATAGTCAGCAGCAACTCACAGGTAAATAGGTAAGAGACTGATTTCAAATGGGAAACCTGTGAGTTTACCTCCCACGGTGGCACACAGATGAGGATTAAACTCAAGTAAACACAAGTCAGGAATGTTTCTCACTAAAACATAAAAATGTAGTAAGCAAATGAAGAGAATTTCATTTGGTAGGCAGCAAATTTTAGCTCTGCAGAGGCAGAATATAAAGTGACACTCCAACTAACAAGTTCATTTTATCTTGTGTCTATGCTGTTTTTCATTTAATTAATTGAAGAACTTCCATCAGCTTGAAAGGGACCAGGATCAGGCCCCTGAGAGAGCGATTGTTTTTGAAGCATTGCAAGCACTGAAAATTATTGCAGTATTCAAAAATTTATTCTGACTGTTCTTTGGTGTCTCCACCACTACCATTTTGTTACTTATTTCTCAGTCTTTTCCTGAGTGAAAACAAGAAAAATTAAGGATTTTTTTTAAAATTGACTTTGTTGTTCAATAGAGAACAATAATTCATATGGATCAAACTTTTAAAGGCTGGTATAGGAAGGCATTTTCCAAGGAGTTTTAAGTTAGCCTTATTTAAAATTACCTCAAAGATGAAGCACAGAATTTTAGTTTATTTTAAAGTAGTTTCTAAAAAGAAAAAAAAAAGCAAGAGTTAATTAAATTATGTCTGTGCATTTATGACATCTATATATAGATGCCAGTTAACAGAATTTGCATCTTCCTGACTATATGCCAAGAAAGTAAGTGATTCTGGAAACCCACTTATACACAGATTTGCTAAAGTGCCATGCAAAAAGCTTTTATTAAAAAAAGATTGAAATTGCTCATATCTTAAAATAACTGTAGCACATGATGTAAAATATACTATAGTCAGTGTGATTTTTTTGAATTTCAGAAGGCAATTAGGCCCCCATTCTTGGAACAAAAGCTCTGTTATTATGATTACCAGGGAACTATAAAATTTTCTCTTCACGGATTTCTACTTTGTCAGATATAATCCAGGAAATATTAGTGTTAGAGACTGACTGTACATAGAATATTTTTTGGAGGCTGACTTGTCCATCTGTATTAAAAAGACAGTTCTTTATACTTAGGTGTGCAGGATGATGCTTGAGTCAAGAACAGTAAGATGTGCTTTGACCTGGACACAGATGAGAACTGGGCAAAACTTACTTACAAACCACAAACTTTTCATAAAATATTTCATAAAAGTTTCAGCTTGAAACTTTACAAACTCAAGCCAAACTAAGAAAGAAGATTTGTTCAGAAACAAGTTTGTTTTGATTGTTTTAAAATGGAAGAAAGTGATTTAACCTGGTCACTTAGAGTGAAATACAGGCAGTTTTTGTTTGCCGAATGACACATGAACCCATCATCTCCAGCACAGCTATGTGGATATTCTGGTGATTACATGGGTACTTCAATCTCCTTTATTCATCCCTTTGCACATTGTAGAAATATGTAAGCATGAATAAAAAAAGACAAGACACAATAACTCATGTGATGCCACTTCCTGGGTAAAGTGTCCCAACCACAGACAGTAAACTTCTTTTTTTTCCTCACAATTTTTAAAAATAATTTACATATGTGGAAAGAAAACAATTTATTTTACTAGCAGCATGTTTTTGTTAATAATTGCTGAACATCTTTATTTTTTGCTTAGTGAGACAAATACACCCTTAACCTCCCAAATTAAAGCCTTTTAAACAGTTTATCAATGATTTTGATTCTGTAGTTGATCAAGTAAGGTGTGGCAATGAGATTATTTGCAGAATGCTATTGATCAATTTTCCCTGTCTGAATATGCAGTAATAGAAAAAGCAGTTCAACAACAGACAGCAAAAAAACTTAACATTAACCTAATTATCTTTGTCCAACCAAAGCTAAACTGAAAAGATGAAAGGTTTCATTAATGGTCTTGCCTCTTACTTTGTCTTGACTTAGCTTTTGAAAGTCATCCAGTCTGGATATCTCACATAAGGCTCTGATGGTAGGATGAAACAAAGTTTGCAGTGGAATTTCTCAGCAGGCATCTTCTTGTGAAAGTAACACGGAGTAAACAAATAAAGAAAGGGGGACCAGTCTGAAATCTTTTAAACCGACTCCATTTACCTAAAATCACACATAAAAATTGCTTTTATCTGCTAGGTCAGAGTTGAGCTTTTGAAAAGCGAAAGCTAAAAACATTGTAAGCAAGGGCAGTTGTACTTACTAAAATCACTCCAGAGAGCAATGGTCTTTTTGTGCTATGCTGGAAGAAATGAAATAGGTTTTGATTTTTTTTTTAATGTTTATATTGGAGCCTATAGCATTAGGGTCAAGGCAGATGTGCAACCCAGCCCTTGGCTAAGATTTTATTCATTTCACACACACTGAACAGAAATAAATGTGCAGCTGCCAGTTCTGTGATTTCTTAGTGAATTTGTTTTACCTCTGTTCAGCACAGCATGTACATTTATTTGGTACGGTTTGTTCATTATTTACGTTTCTCAAGACAATCTAGGCAAACTCAGATATTGTTTCCATAGTTACCATCTGTACATTACTAAAACACTCCCCTGACCCAGGCACAAATGCTTCTTTTCAGTATCTTTGGGCTTTCAAGTGGCAGGTTTTCATTGGTTCTTCCAAATTCAGAAAACCTGACTTTCAGCATGTATTCATGAAGTTTTGCAGGCCACATATTGCAGTTTACACAAAATATTGCCACTTCATTTGAGGTAAAGAAGCAGCAAAAAAACCCCATATGAATGGAAGTTTCATCCCAGTCTAAGCAAGCTTTGCATATAACAAAGACTTCCAAAAGTTAACTGTACATA
This sequence comes from Serinus canaria, assembly GCF_022539315.1. Taxonomy (NCBI): domain Eukaryota; kingdom Metazoa; phylum Chordata; class Aves; order Passeriformes; family Fringillidae; genus Serinus; species Serinus canaria. The sequence goes on along the minus strand of NC_066315.1, from coordinate 52,043,466 downwards.
TCAGAACCTGGAAAAAAGCACAACCAAGTCCAGAGAAACTGAAATGTTTGACTCAGGAATAATGTACTGCCAGGCAATGCATGGGGTATCTTAGACTTTACTAGTTAAAAACAAAAAGCTTTTCTGTGGTGTACCCAGAAGCATCCTTGCACTCAAGCAAGGTCAAAAAGGTCACATCTTCAAAGGTTTCAAGGTGAGAAGTACAGGGAAGCTGATCTTTATTTGGAAACAGGGTAGCATTTGTGATACCAAAAGTGTTTCAATGCCCCTTGGGCTGCAATCCAAAGCTACTAAACTACGACCACAAACCGCAGCACATCTAGGAGATTGTGTCATAGCAAGAGTCTATTTTTGCATTAAGTACATGAAGTATTGAAAGGAACATAAATGTCCTTTGTATTTTCCAACTATGTCTTTCAATGACTTACCAGTTCTATCTGGAGCAATCACACAAGAATGCAGCAATACAAAGTATATCATACAATCAAGATTTCTTTAATAAAATGCCAGAAACAAACTCCAAACAATCATGCATTCTTTCAGCTAATCTTTTCATTGACATTACTCTTACATAACTCTCTGAATATTGTGTCTTAAAGAAAAATGTTTTAAGCTCCCAATTTACAAACTTTTACAATTTTTGTTATAAAAAAATAATTTAATTGAATACAGGAAAAGAAACTGCCTCCAGAGAAGACCTCTGCTAATGCAAGCTGATTGTTTAATCCCACTCAGAAAGCAATTCAAACTCTAATGAGTTGGGTTTGGCCTGAGTCTTACTGCTATCATTAAAAGACAATTCCAGAACACTATTAGCAGGATATTCTTACCATCAGAGGAACCTTTTCCAGCCTAAATTTAGTCAGTTAATATCCTTTTTTTTTTTTGGGTCAACACTGTCTTTGAGCTTAAGCACCCCTTCTCTGACCCTAGAATTCATCTCTGCCATGATTTTATAAAGGTCCATTACAAATTTTCCTCCAGCCTTCACTTTATGAGGTTAAAAAACAAACTCTCTAGTTTCTTTCCTAAGGTTTCTTTTTGATCCTCACATCCAACCTAGTCATAACAATGGAGATTTTAATTGCAACAATTCAATAATATTGTAATTAAGACCAAGCTATACATAAACAGAAGCTTAAGTGTAGACTCTGAAACTCCATTTGGACAGCCAAGAGGTCCAAACCTGAAAAATACATAAATAGCTCCCAAATTTAATCAAGCTTGCTTGGGTGGGTTATGACAAATTTTAAAAGAAAACAGTAATGTTGCACCTAGATTTTACACAATCTTTACTGCAAAACCCAAATGAATAACAAAATCTTGGGGTTTATTATTAAATTTCCTTTAATGTTGAACACATCTTTATTTTTCATAGAGGTTAATGTAATTTACAGACTTTTTACAAACTTGAAAAAGGACAGAAAAGGAGGGGTGGGATTTCTACAGTTTATGACCTCTCCACTGTAATGCTTCCAGCATCTCATTTAGGTCATTGTACCAAGGAAAGGGTGAAAAAAAATAAAATGGAAGGCAATGAGGGGTAATCTTGCACGTAATCTGTTGCTTTGGCTTTGCACTGAAACTCTTCTAAGAAAGAAATTCTTCTAAGAAAGAAAAAAACTCTTCAATGAAACTATTCTAAGAAAACACCATTCCTAAACTCCACCTATTTTCATGTGACATTCTTCCCCACATCAAGCCTCACAGAAACCCCTTGCTCGACACAGGCCTAATGAGCAGTAGGAGTGCAGCCCAGTGCAGACCTGAGGTATGGAGTTGTGCGGCTCAAGAGAAAACATGGGAAAAAAAGACTGTTATGAGGGGTCCTTTCTTAGAATCAGTTATATTTGTATTTTCTCTAAATAACAGATAGATACTGTAGTACAGCAATATTTCCAAACTTAAACTTTGTTTGTTTATGCAGGAAGAGGATGCATGACAGCTTTGTGCTGCCAAGCAGGGTGTAAACCTGATATGGTGTGAAAGGACCATGTGATATTGTACAGAAGACAATAGTACTCTGCTCAATACAGTGGAAACAATGTGACTGAGAACATTTCAATAAAGATATTACTTGCTCACTAGCTTTCCGCTTTGGTTTACCCAGCAAACAACCTTCCAGGAGTCCTTTCTTAGTCACCATATTCTTCTCACTGCAGCTCATGGATGAGTCGAGTTCAAGGAGAAACCTAAAACAGAGCCATGTCAGCTGTGCTGCTCTACAGTGTTGAAAGACTTTCTGTAGCTTCTTTGATACCTCCATTGATTATTCTTTGAGAATTTGCATTTATAAGAAACATCATGGAAAAAAAGTCCAAGAGGAAAGAAAGGTGAAAGGGGGTAAAGAAAAAGGCAAGGAAACTTTTAACAATGGGAAGATTAGCAAAAGAGACGTTGTCAGAGAGGAGTTAAACTAAAACCAAACAGAAGTAGAGCAGTTTTTGAGGGCTTTAATATATGCTTTGCTAAAGAAGCAAAAAATAAAAATAAAGACAAAACCAATTTTATCATTAGACAAATGTTATTGTGGTGAAATTATTTTTGAAGATTGTTTTATTTTCAGAAAAGTGTAAACTTTTCTTTAAAAAAACTCATTTGTTTTCATTTTGAAGTGACATTTTTGTTTAGAAAATTGCCAAAGTTCAAATTAAAAAAAAAATTAAAAGCTTTACCAGATAAAAAGTTTTGCTTCTTCCTTGCTTCTATGTTTCTCCTCCCACAATTTAGAAAAAAAAATCTACCCAAATTAGTTTGAAACAAAACATTTCCCAAGTCTGGCTAAAAAAAATGAAAACAAAACAGAACTGCATCAAGTAAATCAAGTACGAGGTAAAAATAAGAATCAGTCCTTCCTTCCTTCCTTCCTTCCTTCCTTCCTTCCTTCCTTCCTTCCTTCCTTCCTTCCTTCCTTCCTTCCTTCCTTCCTTCCTTCCGCCACTTCCGCCACTTCCGCCACTTCCGCCACTTCCGCCACTTCCGCCACTTCCTTCCGCCACTTCCTTCCGCCACTTCCTTCCGCCACTTCCTTCCGCCACTTCCTTCCTTCCTTCCGCCACTTCCTTCCTTCCTTCCGCCACTTCCTTCCGCCACTTCCTTCCGCCACTTCCGCCACTTCCGCCACTTCCGCCACTTCCGCCACTTCCTTCACTTCCGCCACTTCCTTCCTTCCGCCACTTCCGCCACTTCCGCCACTTCCGCCACTTCCGCCACTTCCGCCACTTCCGCCACTTCCTTCCGCCACTTCCTTCCGCCACTTCCTTCACAGGAGAGCAGGAAAGACTGTCTGCATAGTCATTTGTATTTTTCTTGAATCTCTAACCTTTTTCCATGGTACTTGCACTGCAAGAAGGGCACCATGTCATGCTGGTTTCCAGCTGCCTAAAAATTAAAAGTGTTGCTTGTGTTTTGTCACCATATATTATCCCATCAAGCAACACATAAATGATCAAGTACTAAAAAAAATCTTAACTGCATCTTTGCCCTTGTCCCACTTATATGGTTTGTGTCATTCAGTGATCATTAGCTTCTCAAAATATGGGCAAATTTTTGCTTTGCAACCCAGAGAATAAAAAGGAATGGGAAACAAGTTAAACAGTCAACATATTTTATAACATTATAATTTCTTACTACTTTTCTACTTAATGGCTAATTTTGTTCATGTGCACACCTACGTGCTTGAGTTGTGAAATTCTGCAGAAGCCTTATATTGACTGTACTTCTCCATCATCTTTATAAGGTACACTTGCCAACTGCCAGTTAATAATTTCTTAACATCATGTCCACCTACTTAATTTATAAAATACAGAGTTATTTAGTACTTTCATAAAGCATGTGTAGGAGACTTTAGCTTAAAAGTCTGACACACATGAAAACATCCTTGATTCTCGCTACTCCTAAGCTTGAAACTGAGTTCAAATCTGAATTTAGCTGCTACTTGCTGAGAGAACTAAAGTTCCACCCCACACCCCATGATACTTTATGGTAGAAATTCTTTTGAATACTTGATATCAAATGTTTGCCTTATTAAAACTAAAGCTACACACAATAAAGAGATAGCAAAACTATCTATGACTACATGAACTTCTGGGGGTTTATTTATGTGTACATATGTATGTATAGGATATAACCCTATATGAGATATTATTGTAATAATACATCTTGTCTTAGTCAAAAGGATATATTGATCTCTCTCTATATTCTACAAAGATCTCTGCTCATGTCTTGGCAACAACAAGCGGCAAGTATGGAGACAGGAGATCCCTTGGGGTGCTGAGTTGAAAAGACCATGCAATATCTGTTCAGATGATCTTTATGTTCTCTAGAGATCTATTTAATGACTGATTTTTAATACCATAGTGAAGAAAACAGGACAAACTTGATGGCTTTTGGCTAATTGTTATTGATGGTTCTTGTAGGTGTACCTGCTTCTTGCTGTTTTGTGAAAAGCAGGAAATGCTACAGGGGCAGGAAGTCCCACCCCCATTCCCTTCAAACAAGGAAACATACATAAAACCCTGATTTGGGCTAGATAATATATATTAATCCTTTATCTTATCAGCAATGATCTCACTACACAACAGTAGCTCATCTCAGTGAAATATCTCTCAAAATGCAGCCAAAACTGCACATATTCTTACTAAGTGTTTCTAAACAAGGGAAAAAATATTTAAAATTTAAAATTATTGTGTTTTGTCACACATTAAGAAAAAATACATCTGAGATTCCCCTTCTTCCTCCTTCCTGAATGATTTTTTAAATGGCTTTCCTTGCCACAGCTGAGCTGGAAAGTTAATCTTTTATTCTTTCCTAAGCATTTACTCAGCCTCACATATAACTGAAAAATTAAGGCTTCAAGTGCAGCTGGATTGAGAGAAAGACTGCTGAAACATTTAACTAAAGTACTGCTCTTTTCTGGAATCCAGAACTTTCCTGTAAGACCATAAAGAAGATTAAATCCTTACTCCATTTAAACAGAGAGAGCTTTGCCATTGAATTCTCACTGATTTCAAAGGGACCTGAATACCATCCTGAAAGTCTTCAATGTATATACAAATACTTACTGCTTTGCTCTATGTTCTCTTGACCAGCTCCCTTAACACCACAGCAAGAAACACAGCAGAGAAAACCAAATTGCAGAAGGTAAAACTGTTCCATTATTTAACCCTTCAAATGGCAAACAAGCCTACTAAAGAAAAGACCCACTTGAGTAGGTAGGAGATGTGAAAGATCAAAAAAAAAAATTAGTGTCTTTTTTAACATTGCATTAATACTTAGACATATCAATCTTCTTTAGAATCTTTGTGCAAGTTCTACATATTCACAGTGCAAGAAAATATTGTCTCATAAGAAGCTAGTAGAAGCAAAACACTTAAAAAAGATCAAAAGAAAATAGAAGAAAGGTGGAACTAAGCAAGGTGATCTACATTTCCAAAATGGAAATCCCGGATTCCAAGTGATGCCCTGATTTGCACGAGGTTACTCAATTTAAGAGTGCCAGAAGTAAAAACAAAACCAAATTTTAATGAGTAATGCATTCAAATCCTAATAGCTAATCCTAAAAGTATTTTCTTAATATTTCCCTTAAAACAGTTTACGCATATTAATATATTTTAAATCATGTTAGCACCAAATGTGAACATAAGGGTAAAATAACATTCATTACAGTAGATTCAGGATTTTTTTTTAAATTATTTTTTAAGGTCTCTACTACCTGGAATCCATGGTATGAGGCAACAAAATTTTGCTTTGCCTCTAGCATACCTTTAACTAGTAAATTTCCATTAAGTGTTAATAATTCTTCTTATTTAGGATTATATGCAAAAATGAGAAACTGGATATTGAGGTATTACTTGTACTTAATGGAGAATCCCTAATGAATATTCAGCATAGAAATTAATTGGAAACTCTAGTTTCTTCCACGTCTGTCTAAATTCTTTGCACTTGAAGGGAATGAAGTTTATTGCCATCATCAAAGACAAGAGATAAACTGATTAAACTGAGCAGTGCACAGGGAGCACTGCACATCTGGGCAATTCCATATCTATACAGTAACATATCTGAAAGAGCCGTATGGAAAACTGGTTGTCTTACTTCAAGCTTCTCTGCCATGATGGGCTAACAGGCAGCAAACACTGATACTCACAAAGCATAAGTGTGATAGCATACCTACAGATATTCATTACAGTCCACTTTTTAGCTTAATGGATACATTTCTTTTTCAAATGCTATTTTTAACTGATTCTCTGCCACTAACTGCAGAATTGAACCACCTGTTTTTTCTTCAAAGTCAAACTTCAAAATCAATATCTTAGGATAATTTCCTTTTCTTCCTCTGCTAGTTTTTCACAGAAGAGCAATATGTTTGCAACACCAGTATAGAAGTTCAGTTAGGTTTGTTATTGGAATAGTTTTTCAGCACCAGCATCTCTTAGACACCATAGGACCTTAAAAAACCACAACTGATATTTAAATTCTAACACTGTTTCTTCATTTCTCTAGAGTAACTGTTTCAAAATGTAGCCTCTTCTCAGAAGCCATAACAAAAAGTTTTTCATCTTAAATAGACAATAGTAGAAAATAAGTACAAGTACAAACTAGAAATCACGTAGATATATGTACAAGGAAATGCAACACAATAAAGGAAACAGATCTACTGGATTTTAATTAATGGTAACTTTAAAAACCCAATTACTCTTCAAAGCCATAAATAAAAATCCTTTGAGTAAAAGTCCTTAAAGCATTTTTTTTCTTTGATCAAATTCAATATCTGAGAGATCAGTATCTGTAGGGGATAGATTCATGACTTAAGGCAAATGCATTTAGAAACCAATTATACCAGGTATGCCCTCAGCAACAAACAGGAAAGGATTTTGGAGAAAACAATATTAGACCTCACAACATCTCTCTAAAGTTCAACAACATTAGACCTCACAACATCTCTCTGAACGTTCCTACATCTGATTTTTAGTCAGAAACTAGACAGGCTCTTCAAGGTAACACCCAATGCCTACTGATATTCAGCGCATAGGTCCTATATCCTCTATTTACAAAACTGTCCTTTCACTGCCTGAAATGTTTCTATAGTATACCAAATCTTCTAAAAATAGAGTTTAGCATTCACATGTGATTTAGTGCAAGGATTCTCTTGTTGTCATAGTACTCAGTTCAGGAGAAATGTATGCCTAGCTTTATTGCTTGTGATATGTCACCCAAATCACTTACTCTATTTGTTCTTTATCTTGCCTACATCCAAAGCTCGCTAAAATGAGGGTAAATGTGGGACTAGCCTGAATATGAATCACTGAAAATTTCAAGTTAAAAGCCAAACACATGAATTGGTGCAACTTGAGAGGCAGAGTACTCAGCTCAGTCTGTGCTATAGCTAAGTTTCTATCCAATACTAGAAGGTTCAGCTACTGTCAATGCTTTAGCCTGTCTAATAATTTATATTGCATAAACATTATAACTTGAAGCCAATTCAAACTCCCACTACAATTAGAAACACACTTCCACTTGTCATCAATTTTTTCTATTTGTCTACATCAGATACACATTGGTTATCTAGTATATCTAATATGAAAACAACTATGAAAAGTTACACTACAAAGGAGCAGCAATGACTTTTGATTAAATACTAAATTATTTTGGTTCACCACATAAAAAGAATTCTCATACTTCCCTCAAAAAAGAAACAGTAGATGAATGCAAAAAAAAAAAAATATTTAAGAGAACTGTAGAATAAATAGCATATCCTACTAATGTTTTGCTTTGGAGCCCTACACCATCCTACTGATGTTACTGTTATGCTTTGGAGCCTTACACCAAAGTGGCTGGACAATTCTGTTGTACATTAAGTTAGAATCATAGAATTGTTTACATTGAAAAAGACCTTTAAGATCTTTAAAGTCATTGAGTCCAACTGTTAATCCATCACTGCCAAGTCCACCACTAGATCAAGTCCCTAAGTGACACATCTACATATCTTCTAGATACCTCCAGAAATAGCGACACAACCACTTCCCCAAGCAGCCTATTCCAGTGTTTGACAATCTTTTCAATGATGAATTTATTGCTAATAGCCTGTCTAAACCTCACCTGGTACAACCTGAGGACATTTCCTCTTGTCTTATTGCTTGTTACTTGGGTGAAGTGACCAACGCCACCTGGCTACACCCTCCTTTCAGGTAGTTGTAGAAAACAATAGGGTCTCCCATGAGACATCTTTTCTCCAGACTAAACAATTCCAACTCCCTCAAATGCTTCTTGAAGTATGGGATACAAAACTGAACACAAGATTCAAGGCACAGCCTCATCATCATCAAGCAGGGACAATCAGTGTCCCAGTCCTCCTGGCTGCACTGTTGCTGATGCAGGCCAGGATGCCATCAGCCTTCTTCAGTACACTGCTGGCTCATGTTCAGCTACTCTTGACCAGCACCTCCAGGTCTTTTCTGCCAGGCAGCTTTCCAGTCACTCTGTCCCAAGACTGTAGCTCTGCATGGGGTTGTGACCCAAGTGCAAGACTGAAATTGGTCATGTTGAATCTCATCCAATTGTCCTCAGCCCATCAATCCAGCCTGTTTAGATGCCTCTGCAGAGCCCTCCTACCCTCCAGCAGATCAACACTCCCTCCCAGCTTGTCATCTGCAAAACAACTGAGGATGTACTCAGCTCCTTGCATGTCAGTGTGCACTTCATGACTGCAACAAATCATAAAGAATTCTATCCCATAGTATTGATTGCTACTAAGAATGCTATAAAATGTTTCTTAAAGATAAAAGTCATGATCCTAACCTTAGTGGTCTGTCACATTGAGGCTCGTGCTAAACTTTGTATCTAGGAAAAGCACATTCTCTAGAGAAATGAAATGACACTCAAGATCGAACATTTGAAATGTTTGTGCTCTTTTTAAGAGTTCATAGTCCAGCCCAAGTTTTCTAACCCAGACTAAACTCAGAATCCTAAAATATAAGCAAAGACTGTACAAACTCCTCTTTGAGCAGGCCAGACAAACCAGCATAGATGCTACTCTCTGGATTAGCTAATGTATTCTGACTCTCAACTTATAAACCTCCTAAACCAAGAACACTACATGATTTTTGGACCAACTTAGTTCTTGCTTTGCCTGTTCTTGAAGACATTCTTCTATCCCTACTCCAGTTGTACACAAGTACTCTTGCTTTCAAACAACAACCTGAAGACAATTAGGTAGTCTGTATACCAGAGGATGTCACTGTGGTTTAAACACTCCCTTCTTTCTCTTCTCCCCTGAATTGAGGAGAAAAAAGAGTGATGTAAATTCCTAGAGTCAGATGCTGAGACACATGATATAGAAAAGACACCCTCTGCTCCACTTTCCTTCTCTCACAAAGATGTGCACAAAGAAGAGAACAATAAAGGTTCTGCAAGACGAAATTGATTTGCACAAGCTTTTCTATGACTTGTAACTCTTTATGAACACAGAGTCAGGCACTTTGTTTTTCCTTCCTATTTTTACTTTTTTAAGTTGCTGTGAATTCACACATTTTATAGAGCATAAAGGGATAGTCTTTGTAATCCTACTCTTGCCAGGAAAAGGAAAAATAGAGAAGATTTACTGGGTCGGAGCAAAAATCTGACTAGGCCGGTGTCCTTCTGCTGTCACTGTCCTTAAGTTGAGGCAGAGATGGGATTATTTTTCTCTGCTCTGTGAATCACTATATTTCTGTCCACAGTAAATTTAATCTCCTGTTTTATTGACCAGTCATTCAGTCATGTTGGATCCTTCTGAAATTCTTCAGTCAGCCTTGCCCTGCATACTCCAATTAACTGTCAGCAGCCTGTCATCTCCCAGCTCACCCCTTTTTCAGGTCAGTTAATTTTTTTTCCCTGACAATTCATCCACATGAGGCAAATTTCATGAAAAACCACAAGAGCTGCAAACTACCCAATTCACCCTCCACTGTTGACCTGTCTTCACAAACCTAACCTTTCAGCCAGACACTGATTAGAAAGCAGCAGGGCTGAGGCAATGGCAGCAGAGTTTTGAAAGGTGCAAAATAAAACATTCACGCCATTATCCAGCAGTCTGGCAATCAACTTATATTGTAAGGTACTCTATGAGCCATACTTTCCCATTTATAAGCAGCAAGTCAAATAAATAGGTTTAAATAAGAAGAAGTGCACTGGAAGAGGAGCAAAACATTTTGAAAATGGATTAGGAAAACCTAAACAATCCCATAAGCAATACTGCCTTTTTCCCAGAATATGCCAGCAATAGCCTCTGTGCTGAAACTGCTGAAATAGCTCCCTGTCCAGCTGCAGCACTCACTATTTCATATCCAGGACTGCAATGCATGGGCAGATTAGTCTGTACGTCATCTTTTTCTGGCTGCTATGCACTCTCACAGCTTTACAGAGAGAGTGCTTTGCTCCAGAACTCTCGAGGGGTATATCCCTTAGACCAGCTCTCCTGAGGGTCAAGTCCTCCACCAATATGGTTTTATACTGTGTTTCCCAAGAGTCTGGAAGTGCAATTTCCATCAGCACCCACTAGACAGGCAATGCTTCCCTATTCTTAGGCTCATGTTAAGTATTCATAGAAAGGTTTTCTGTTATAGAGTAGACACTCATAGCTAACAACAAATTCTAAGTAAGTTTTCCTTTCATTTCTTTGTTTGAGGAAATAATTACCTCAAAGTAATTTTGTATAATTAAAATGAAATGTAGGACACTTATCTTTATTAGAAAATATATAAAACCATTATTTTTATAAATATTAGAATGCAGTAGTGCAATCGTTCCATTCACAATTGTTTGGTGATAGAAAGCTGTTACTTTCTCTTCAGCCCTTTGACATGACACATGCAGACACACGTTCTGCTGTCCATGAAGACCTAGCAACAAAAAAAAACCAAAGCAAATAAACAAAAGATACCATCAAAATACTCCATCATGGAGACAGGCCCAATAACACACTGTTATGGAAGCCGCAATAGTTATGACTGTAGCAATAAACACAACCTGATATGATTTTCTTGCTTGTATCTTTTTTAGTCCATGGGTATAGACTCTTGTCCTGGTGCACAACTTTGTTATTGGTCTAGGTGTAGAAATATGTGCTTTCACCAACTATATTAGCCTACTGCAGCACCCACTAACCTGGGTAACAATGTGCAGGACTTAAACAAAACAACCCCACCACCAACAAAAATCCCAACCAAACGAATTACCAGAACAAAAATAGAACACACAAACCCATGCAAATTCAGTAATCACCCAGTGGAGAAGACCAGAAGGCCAGTGGCACGTGACTAGACAAATTCAAATTGAATTTATAAGCTGAATGTGCAGTTCTAATACATAGCTGTGAAAATTACAGCTGCTTCTACTGTCTTATGCCATTTCTTATTTCCCTGACCACCAGATAAGTTTGTGGGGAAACTTTATGTGAATTCACAGTGGTTGGATATTCTCATAAGAGGTCAATGGCCTGTAGCATACAGCTCCAGCTGGGAATCAGACCGATACAGCTTTAAAACATGGCACAATGTGAATGTGCTCAGGCAGGCCCTCTCCCTCCTAAGATACAAATTATTCCTTCCAGCTAGGTTGGCCCAAAAGCCCAGTGGGGATTTTATCCTATTTAGAAGAACAGCTGTAACATGAGAAAAGAGGGAAATATTTATCCTTTTTAATTAAGAAAGATAACTATTTCCATTATATTTGTGGACCTCCCACATAGCATAGTGCTGGGTTAACTTCTAATACTCTTGGATAGATAATAACCAAAACCCAGCAGCCATGTGTACTAAAAGATCAAAACATAAAAGCAAACTATCTTCTTTTGCAACATTAGCCTTTGAGTATGTGAGAGGGTACAAATCTCAACAACTAATGACTCAGTAGTTAAAATTAAGGAAAAGAGATGGAATTCTTGCACAATTTGTTGGCAAACAGTGAAGTCTGTAAGTGAATACCATTTGCTACTGTTTACCGCAACAGGTGGAGTTAGTGTGTTTTCTGGATTTTTCCTTTTTGCAGCTTACTACTTTATAATGCAGCTGCATTAAAGTAGAATTTTGCAGTTTAATTCTTTGGAGATTTTTGGAGATTTTTTCAGTTTGTTGGATGGTTTAAATTAAAGGACATACTATGGAGGTTTCAAAATTACACAGACAAATGTCAACTGGAAAATTCTTCATTTTTCCCCTCTGAAATTTAGAATTTAATACCATTTCAAGATCTGGAAAACCTCTTTTTTGGTTTTCCATTTAAAAAATATAGCCAAAAGGCAATGAATGTAATCAGAACTGAGGAGGGTAAAGAAAAAGAGCATTGTATTTGCCAGGATCACTAGAAGTCTGTTTTAAAGCTAAGTTGCAACAGGAAGAGAGCTTTGATTTCAAACAGTGCTTTAAAGTGAAGGATCCCTTCCAAATGCTATTACAAAGCATATCCAATTGTGATGGTAATGACATGTTGCGTGGGAAGTAGTGGTTTTACTTGGATGCAAAGAGAAAGTGCATTGCCATGATGGATGTACCATATGAGGGTCAAACCACATAATCACTGCCTCTCACACTGCCCAGTGTAGTGGGATTGATTATTTAAGAATCTTATAATTCTGAAGTTTATTATTTTTACTATGATCATTTCATTGTAGTGATGAAAATATTTTGCAAATTAAATGCATTGTTTCTTTAGATGACATCATTAATATTTCATTTACTTTTCACTGATGTGCAACAACTTCCACTAAATCTTTTTGCAGCTATCATATCACAGTTGTGGGTGGTCTTGTTCAGGCAAAGCACAAGTCATTGGATAATTCAGAACTTCTCAAAATGTTATGCAAAGAGAAAGTGAAAAGCAACTAATGATGAAACTCGCATTTATCCACCCTTACTACTCACATTTCAGTGTCCAATGTTGAGGATTAACCACTGGTTTGAGCTCACATATAAAAAGGGTAACATCTTGGAAAAGCACTTGGCAAGAGTAGCATGAAAGAAAACCTTTTTATCTGGATTTGGTTTTTTCCCCTTTTATTAAATAATGATTATAAATGCATTAATTCCCCTAATGCATATTTTAGAACTACCTTCTGCACTAATGAGTTCAGGAGAACTAGTGATGATTTCAATGAATGCAGGGTAAAATCCTTATCTCTGTTTTAGTCTGCTTGTACTTTATAAAACTTCCAGTTGTGTATACAAAATCAATAGCAGAACATGCTCAAAATGCTTTTTCTGAGTGATCGGATCTAGGACTGTGCTCAGATTATTGTACTGTGGAACCAGAAGTCTACAGCACAACCAGGTGCCCCCCAGGAGGCCTGCCCTGCATCACATATACTTACCCCTTCGTCTTTAGCTGAGTGAACCTCCAAGACTAACAGCCTCTACTACTTAACTCTGCATCAGTTTTCAACATCAAGCAAAGAGCATCAAGAAATTTTTCACCAAAATGCAAAAAAAGCCCTGGGAAAATGAAAGCACTTTTAAAAAGACAGACAACCTTCCTCTCCTTTTCATTTTTAAGTAGGTGATAGAAATCTGCATTACTATATCTATAACTTTGAATTTATTAATTCAAAATAATAATTAAAAATATTAATAAATAATTCAAAAATTAGTAGCTTAGATATGTTCCCACTGCTTTGTTTCACTTCTCCCATGCCACTTCCTCTTTAAAATGAAATGTGTTGTTTCATTAACAATGAGGAGTTTTTTGCAGTTTTCATGTGCTGTGTTACTTCTTTCTAATGTAATTCCATTTGCATTTGGTACAAAATTTCTCCTGCAGTTAGATCATACATTGTATAAAATCCATTACATTTTTAAAGCTGTTACTGTTTTTACAAAATCAATACGTGATGTATCTATGCCACTCTCCAGAAGAGATTCTCTTTATCCCAGAATTACCCATGTGGATCCTTAAAAGAGAACAAAGAAGATTTTGAGTCCTGTGTACAAAACTAACTACCCTTTACATTTCACTTCATAAGACTCAAATGGCAGCAACTTCTGTTGTTTGCCAACATCATTGATTGAATGAACCCAGACCAAATTCACGCCAGACTCTGCTACGGAAGCACAAAATCAGATGTTGTTCCTCCTCAAAGAATAGTACCACACAAGGGTATTTTTTCAGTGGGAATAATGGTTTGTTGGTGTCCAACACTTGGTTCTCTGCCATTGTGGAATTGAATTAAATCAGGCCTAGGTCACACATAATTGAGTTAGACAGTGTCCGCTCTTGTAGGTTGTTAAAGGACAGTAGGCCAAAGAAGAAAACTCTGGTTCTACTTGCTTGAAACAGTCTTCATTCAAGAGAAGCCTAGATTTGACCAAAGCAGAACAAGATGTCTTGGAGTAAGTCGGAATTCAGCACTTCCAGCCTCTCATTTATTAACCATTAACAACAGATTTCTCTGTAACAGTCCCTTCTCTGTGAAGCAGGAACTTGCTTTTTGAGTACCTATCCCATGAAATAATTGAAAATTTGTTTTAGAAAGTGCTTAGAACACAACTAATGTATGCTGTCAAGTTGAAACAAAATTTTCACCCACAATTTCAAAGCACTGGAATGTCTGACACTAAAAAAATTCTCGTATTTTCTCTAAAAATTAATTATCTGGGTAACTTAATTTAATTCAATGAGAATCTTTTTTCCATATCAGAGAGAATTTGTGTGTGTTAAATCACTAAAAGAAAAATAAGCAAATTTACCAGTGATTGATTTTAATAATCATAACCCTAGGCTGTTGTTGATACTGCAGATATTTCCTAATGAAAGGAGACATTATATTCCAGCTCTGCTATGAAAATTGAAGGAACAGATGCTAGATCCAGGTAAGCCCACAACTGTTTAGATGACAATAGGAATATTATTCAAATCAAATTAAACCTTTAAGTCTAAGAAAGAATTCAGTTTCCCTGAATTTTCTAAAATTATGCTCTTTAGAATCTTTGGGCTAATCATCGCTTTTAGATCTAAAATCTGAATCCTGTCATTGAGAGTCATTAATAGAAATTGAGTGAGTCAGGATAGCAGGAGTCCTAGGACCTTTTTTTAGTGTATTTTCTAAGACAAACTATGTATCGTTATATATGAGCAAGTACTTATGAAAATATTCTTCTCAGTTTTCAGCTATTTCTGTCCTACTGTTAAAGTGCTAGGAAAACAGACTGCATAAGTTGACTTTCATTAGTTCTGGTTCAGAAAATAGTCAGAAAAAAATTTAAAAAAACCCATCATGATTCTGATTTGTGAGCAAAGTCCAGACCTTTGACAAATTAAAAAGTTAGAGCAGGGTGGTTGCAAAGAGAAAGAGGTGGTGCTTAAAAATGACTGTGAGTAGTCAAGCCAATCAAAAAAAGGGGAGGAAGTGAAAAGAAAAAAACCCCCACCAAATACTCCAACTTTAAGATTATAGTTGTTTTTTATTTGACATTGGGAATGCCAATATCTGTGTGAGGGATTACTTATACCACCATTCTACTGCTCATTTCCTCTTTCCCCTTTCTTATCCTTTCCTTCATCCAGCACACACAGGTCAGCCCACACAGCTGGTTAGTTCGTGGAAGCGTGGATCTGTGAAAACCAGTGTCCTTGTGTGACCCCTTGTCCTTGTGTGACCTGAGCAGCATCAGAAGACAGCAAAGCTGACAACCTCATGGTGATTCAGACCCTTCTTTTCAAGGCAGAAAGGTAGAAGTCCTAGATTCTGACTTCAGGGCAGGCTGGATCAGCCTGGGAGAGCCAAAGTGAGAGACAATGAGACCCACTTGCATATACCCTGGCTAAGGGACCATGTAGTGCATCAACAAGAGAGTACTCTTGATCTCTTCACATATGGGTCTGGATGGGAGATAGGTCCAAGAAAATATTGGTATTGAAGGATCACCACTTTCAAGCTCAAGAGGGGTCTATCTCAACAAGCAGCAAATCTGGCAGAAATGCCAGAACACCTGCATGGATAAACAACAGGTTCTTGGCAAAGATTAGATATGAAAAGGAAGTATACAAAAGATGGAAGTAGAGACAAGCAACCTGAGAGGACAGTGGACAGTATCCAATCATGCAGGGACATGATGCTGAATTGGAAAGAGACACAGGACTTAGAAAAATTTGAGGTAATAAATGCCACATTTGCCTCAGTCTTCATCAAAGACTTTGCAGTCCGGGATCCCAGGCCCCAGAGACAAGGGGGAAAGTCTGGAGCAAGGAAGATGTGCTGTTGGTGGATGAAGATCAGGTCGGAGAACACTTAAATTGGATGTATATAAATCCCTGGCCCCAATATGATGCACCCACAAGTACTAAGGGAGCTGGAGGATGTGATGACATCTTTTGTCATGAGATATAAGGACACCTGCTTACCTTAGAACAATATGGAAGCTGGGAGAAGTGCCTGGTGACTGGTGGAAAGTCCTGTTTCTAAAAAGGACAAAAAGGGAGACCCAGGGAACTACAGGCTTTTCAGCATTACCTCAGTTCTTGGTGAGGTCATGGAACAATTAATGCTGGAAATGCTTTTCGGGGACATGGAGAAGAAGAAGGCAATTGGGAGTAGTCAGTATGGATTTACAAAGGGGAAATCATACTTGACCAACCTGATAAACTTCTCCAATAAAATGAATAGTTTGACAGTTGAGGGGAGAGGAGTAGACATTGCCAACCTGTCAGGAGCATTATGAGATTGTATCCCATAGGATCTTCCTATGGAAACTGATAAAGAATAGGCTGAATGAGCAGAGAGTTGGGCTAAGGACTCACTGAACATTCAGGCCCAAAGGATGGTGATCAGTGGTATGAAGTGTGGCTGGAGGTCAGCAGCAAGCAGTACACCTCAGAAGAAGGCAGAGGGAATTTTTTTTCAGTGGTGCTCTGTGATGGGAGAAGAGGCAACATGCACAACCAGAAACCTGGAAGCCTATCTGGAAATCAAGAACCACTTTTTCTCTGTAAGGGGGGGTGACTGGGCACTGGTCCAGGCTACCCAGGGAGGTGATTGAGCCTCCATCTGCAGAAACATTCAAAACCTGGCTGGACAGTTTTGGGGAGTATGACTTCTGACTCACATAATTCTGTGACTCTGAACATACACATCAAGAGGATGTCTGCGGTGGGTAAGAAGCTTCTGGGAATGCTTTTGTCCCAGAGGATCACCTCCAGAAGGTTTTTACAGCTAGGTAGCTGCTTGGAATAGAAATGTTAGTTTTTTATTAAAATCAAAGAAACAATGTTAAAGGCTATCTGTGACAGGGGTTACATGAATTATGTATTTCAGCAGGAAATAATGTCAAGTGTCTTTGAAACAACAGGTTAAATTGCATACCACCTGGTCTGAATCTAAGTTGGTGTGGGATATTCTACTCCTAGGACTTAAACCACATGAAAACTGTAACTTGGCCAAAGTAGCTTAGAACCAACTCATCTCAAGAAGGCTGTAGAAGTGGGAGATACCAATCAAAGCTACCTATAAACACTGCTTGTCAAGAAAGGAATACCATCATAGATGTAAAGTTGACTTATCAGAAAATATAGTAACCAAAGTTATTAAGAACTCTCTTCCTTCACTTTATTGTAACTATCATCTCTGACAGGATTCACACATACAGATCTGAAAGAAATGCTTGGGTCAGCAAGTACTATTTATTTCAACAGATTGAGGAAAAATTAAACAAAGAGAGCTAATTTTCTCTACCTTTCCCAATATATTTTTTATCTCCTTGTTCAGCATGAGAGGAATAAACAGGTTCAAGCAGCTTTTGGAAAGTAGGAGGCAGTTGTGTTGGTGATGACCATCTGAGTTGTTCATATAAATACATCAATGAATGTAACAAAAGGCATTTTTTAAATCTTCACCTACTTTGAAATTCAGTGTCTCATTTCCCAAGGGCTTATGTTTAAAGCCTTGATCTATAAAAGCAGTTATTTATATAATGCAAGATATTAACTTTAGATATTTTGCCAGCTGTTTTTACATTCTCCCGAATAATTCAAACTATATCCTTCAATAGCTTTGCCCCAGTGCCACAGCAATACTGAGAAAATACTTTTTTTTTAACACCACCACAATGTCATTTTCTACCTTACCACAATTTTCCTTTCTCATATATACAAATCCTATGCCAAAAAATTCATTCCAAATATGAAACCAAAACACCACATGACACCCCACATTTTCACTGGCTGTTCTGTTACAGAAATTAATGCAAATGTTCCACTTTTTTCCTACTTGTATGAAAGCATCTGAAACTACAGTTCAAGGTCGCGCTTGAATGTCAAAACTGGAACATCACAGTGTTCCTGGGAAAACAAACACTATGCACAGCAAAATGTTTAAAAAACAGGCAAAGAAAACATTTAAACCTCCCAACCATAACCTTATACAACAGTTGCCAATGCTAATTGAAACAGTGATAAGAAGAGGTAGAATGAATCCTTGAGCTCTATGAGAATGATTCTTCATTTCCACTCTCTGTTATATGGTATGGGTTTCAAGAGAAGAAACAGAAACATGCATGGAGAAAATCAGTAAGAGGGCACAGCAGGGAATGCTTCTTGTATTTGCAATTGCTTTAGGTCTCCAGATTGAAGTGTGGAATCTTCCAGCTGTGTATAAAAGAACCATGAAATAAGAACTAAGAAAGAGTTTTCATTACAGTTCAAGAGAAACCAGAAAGTTCTTTTCTTATTGTTCAAAAGAAATCAGCAATCAGAAATCCTTAGCCAGATAATTTCCCTAGCATAAAGCAAACAAAAACATTACAATACATAGAGATGTTCATCACAGTCTTGTAAGAAAGCGGAGACTTGAACCAGAATGAAACCTTCCAATAAACTTTGGGGTTATGAAAAGAGGAACAAAGTGAGAGAGCTCGTCTTCTCCCTGAATAAAGCAAGGAAGGAGTGTAAACAAGAATTCTTCACGTCTATAACAGGAAATTACTTTCCATTAGACAGTGAAGAAAGAGCTACATGCTCTTTAAATTTGGGTGAAAGAACAGAGACAGCCGAAATGGCATTTCATTTCTGTGCAGTGGCATGAATCCATCAGCATAAAGCTTAGGAAACAAAAGCTCCTCTTTCACTCACCAGAAGACATCAGGCAGTTCAGCAGAGAGGACAGAGTGGACTACTCAGTTTCCCATTTCACAAATGGGACTCTGGGAACAAGTAAGGAGGAAAGAACATGAAGGAAAATGTGTGAGTTTAAAAAACTGAGTAGCACAGAAAATAAACAAGGAATGCAGCAGTTGTATAGGGAAAGACAGATGGACCAAAAAGACAAGAATGTAAAATGAAGGGTTACTGCAGAGGAGAGTGTTCATGCATCCCAGAAAGTTTGGATTACTAGGGTTGCCTCCAGCTGAGTCTGGGAACTGACTGAATGTGCTCCTCCAAGCCCCTGCACCTCACAGTCAGAATGGCTATTTTTCTTTTCTTGTAGAAATGCAGGAATTAAATTATGTTTTTTTCCAATTTGAGTAATGCTATCTTCCAGCTCCACAAAGTTGTCAGATGGACAAAAGACAATGGGTAGAAAAATACTACTGGAGTTCCAGGAGCAAAAATACAATTGGACAGGGTCGAAAACAAATCCAGCAAGTAGAAATTTCTTTTTTTGGGCCTGATTACTGCTAAGGCTCAGTGAATCTCTCATGCTGTCAGGATGCAGCAGACAACTGTGTATCATCTCATTTCAACTGGTGACAACTTATCTTTATTCTCTACAAAACTCTGAGAGTAAAAGGCAGGATTTTATCCATGTATTGAACATGGACAGCAGGATTCTTCCTTTGGTTACAACAGTTTGCACCAGCAAGTATTTGAAAACACAAGAAGAGGCACTACCTCTTTAGCAAAACAAAAAAATAGCAACGTATCTTCAGTAGGAACAAATTGCCATCAAATGGATGTCATCAGTTCTAATGGTGACTGATGAGGATGTTCATGGCTGAAAAACATCAAGGGAACAAAAGTAAGTTCTTTGACCTAGGCCGAAATTCAATGGTAATTAAGGCAGAAAGAAATCAGTGACCACTGCTTGGAATTTTCCCTTTCTGTGGGAAATAAATGCACAGTTTCACAAAAATTTGAATGTTTACACTTTTATGATTTCCCTCTGGTAACTTTGTGGAAGAAGAATGTAAACTTCCCTGGTCTTGCAGGCCGTCTTAAGTGAACCTCATCTTTCTTAGCAATGAGGCAAATTCCAGAAAAGCAGAAAACCCAGAAAACATCTGTCTGTGGACCAGCCAGATAAGCAAGAAAGGTACATCAATATTAGGTACTGAATTCTGTTCATGCAAGAGAAAATGGATTTCTATTATCTCCAAGGCTTCACAGACCAAAAATAAGTTATTTTTGATACCATCTCATTAAGAACTCTAAAAGATTATTTTCTTGAGAAAGATCAGTAAAAATAAGTTTTCTCTTTCCTCAGTGTTGAGACATAACACGTAGGATATGGAATGAAAATAATTAAAGTACTTCTCTAATTTCGAAAAGAACAATAACCAATTGTCAAAAATCCCATAAGATATTTTTACTTCTACAATTGCATTATAATGTCTTACTCTTTAAAGATCATGCCTCACAACAAACAAGTGCCCAAGCTGAAGTATAAATTTGCTGAGACAGTCTCAAAACCAAGAAAGCTGAAGGAGTCAACAAAATTAATCTCTTTTTAAGGTCAGGATGTCAGTTTGGGCACGCCCACAGCCAAAGGTTGCAGCATGATGCTATACTGGCTAGAGCAAACCAAAGTACCAAAGAGCAGCTGGGATGTCACAACCAGCCAATGACCTTGGTCATTGGCTAGTTGTGATCCCAGGCAGGGGATTGTAGAGGAAATAGTTATGAGTTTCCTTCAGATAAACCCATGTATGTCTTTCATATGCAGGTCAAAAAACCTCAGTCTTCATATACTGTAACACATATATGCAGTTAACCCAAATGAATACAGGAAAGGAGGTAACTAATTTTAGCCTTGGTTTCATAGAGAAATGTTCTGTGGCCTTACTTGAAATGCTGTAAGTAAAATTCCATTTTCTGTGTTTGAAAGAAGGATCCTGACTTTTTGTCTTAGAGAACATGTAACTCAATTCATTTTGTGACCAAAGAAGATTTGCAAAAGTGCATTTCTAAGAAACCTGGTGACTCACATAATTTGCTTTAATCCCATGACATTTAACAAAAAAATATTGCAAACATTTGACACATTCCAACAAGATATCATCAGATGAGGGGGTTAATGGTGGTATCAGTGATATGATCTGGGGCATAAGAAAGTTGACACTAAGACAGATACCATTAAGTTACTCCATTCATTTGAGTAATTAAATACTCTACCCTTCCTTCTCCTCCTGCAGGAGAAAAGACCCAACAAAGTCCCAGTAATAATGAAATATGATGTTTCCTCCAGCCACAAATGTTCTTTTGAGAATTTGTTTTGAGCCTTTGTTCAAAAGGTTAGTTTCTACTTAGCTTTTTCTGGTTTCTTGTAAGTATTCTTTCATTTTACTACTTTACATTCATGGAAAAGAAAAACTATCTTACTTATCAAATTTTTTGGGTGTTTTTAGCCTTATTATTTTTATTCTAGTGCACTTTTTCAAACAGAGGCATAAATAATGCAGTCTTCTTGGGAGCTGTTGAATTTCTCAAGAGCACACATCCCATGGTGATGAGGGTTTGGAAAGAGAGGCAGGATGTGCAATGCTGTAAACCAACATGTATGTGCCAGCAAAGAGTTCTTCAGTGATGTGGCTGGATGCTTGCAGTTGCTTTCCAGACCCTTTCTTCCTTTGTCTACAGCAAAAGGTCCAGATCTGTTGCAGTGATTTAGTCTGATGAGTGTAATTTTTTTCTGAGCAGAATGCACCTAAGTGATTTCTGAATGATAACTGTTAGACATTCTTCAGATCAAGAGCAATCTGCCCCTGTACCACCCTGGCTGCCCGGAGAGACTATCCTCAACTTCTGAGAGGACAACCTCTTTTGGCTTCAGTGAGTTATCAATTAGGGTCTGTCATTGGAGGGCTGATGAGAGGGGGAAATCATTCCATCCTTTTGTAAGGTGCACTTTCATTCTTACATGATGTTAAACATGTTATTCATTTTATTGATGTGTTTATGGTTCTTAAATGTTAATACCAAGAAAGTCATTAGTCAGTTAATGATTCAAGAAAGAAAACCAATAACACTACCAGGAGCTTGAACAGGATGTAAAAAGTACAACTGAATGCTAACCCAGTGACCCTTGGCACCTAACCTGTAAAGTCATTTTCACTCATTTCAAGGAGAGGAGAGTGGTAGAAAAAGGAAAACCTGTGGAAAGAAACAAGAAAGCCTGAGCTCATCTGGTGTCTCTGTTAGTCGGCCTGGGCACCTTCTGGGTGTTCCAGAGGGGCCTAGTTTCTGCCTTGAATTAGCCTCCCTGTGGCCCCCAGATTAGTCCTCACACTTCACGGTTTTCCTCTATGGCCCTGTGAATGACAATTATTCAGCTTTGGCACAAAATCAGTGTGTTGCATAACTCGGAAGAAATCTAGCATGCATCCCCGCACTGTGAGGATCATGTTCAAGCAGTGTGGGCTGCCCTCCAGAACCACAACGTCAATCAAGCAGCAGAAGGATGCTTTATTTCCATAAGGGGGGGAAAGGGGTGAAGGAAGGAAGCCACTTTAATAAATCTCTGAGTTTTTTATGCAGTAAACTTAGAGTAGAAATTTCCTTGAAATCTGAAACAAAATCCACCTCTGACATGCCAAGCTTAGGTACAAAGCACCTGGCACAAGATCTACTTTGAGATATCCAGAACTAAGCATCATAACTGATCCAGAGAGAAAGAGATATACTTGAAGTCTAAACTATCTCATATTGAGCTGCATTAAAGTGTTGTGACATCCTTCTGACAAACCTGCCTACTGATTGCTTAATTTAATGATATGAAGCAAAACACCCATAGCCCAAGGGAAAAAATCACAGAAATGTAGATATCATATAAGAAGTCAAAGTCCAAAAAGCCTTTAACATAAGCCTTTAAGCATGGATGGAACCAGTAGCATGTGTTAACTAGTATCCAGAGCAAAGGAATTGCAGGCACACTTCCTCTAAAGTACACAAAAAACTGCCGATAGGCTTGTCTTCTACAGTGCACCAGTTTCTCTGTTTAAAACTGTAAGGAGACTTTTCTCAGCTAACATTTTCAGAGTTAGATCAGCCAGGGTTTGAAGAGTGCTTCATTGATCACAAGTCAATGATTCTGTTTTGGAACAGTGATTTTTACAGTTCCTGGACTCCTGTGATCAGGTGTCCAAGGCTGTGGTTAACTTGCTTAAATTCTACTCAACTCCTCTTCAATTCTGGAACAAGTAACTGTAGTTTGCTGACTAAGCCATTTGCTGCTTTTAGTCTGCTTTTGTAAAGGAAAGTTCAGTTCCATAGTTTACCCTTAAATTGTCACTTTCCAGCTTCTTTAAATAAGAAACATGCTCCTTCTGTATGGAATAATCTTACTTTGCCAATTGTATTTAAAAAAAAACCCATTTTTTATCTCTTGCCCTGCTTCACAAATTATCTTGGGCTTGCACTGCGTATATGTTTTGTTTTGAAAAGACAGGTGTCTGCTAAGTAAGGCAGCACCTCTCTTGAAAGGCAAAATGCTAACCCCCTCCCTCTGAATTATTATAATTTTGAAATTAAGGGGGCTCTCAGGCAAAGATATGAGAGTAGGAATAGCAGTTCTTTATTAGGAAAAAATGAAATGAAAATGCAACCAACACTGACAGAGTCAGAATACGGCCTGACTCCCTGTTAGTCAGGGTGTTGGCGGCAGTCCCATTAAATGGTGGCTGCACTCCTCCTGGAGTTACAGATGTGGTTCTGTTGAAATCAGTGATCTGGCAGAAGGGTATAGTTTTCCTCTGAAGGTTCAGTCGTGGTGTAGATGGGCCTGGTCTTTCTCTAGGAATCCAGTGGAAAAGGAAGCTGCTCTGTTGGGAACCCAATAGGAAAAGGCTGACTGTGGTGTTCTGAATCTCAGATTATATCCAGGTAGGACTGCTTGGCTCCTCCCCTTGGGCAGAGTATCTCACATTGGGATGATGCAATTTTATCAGTCATGCAGTGAGACTCAATGGCCCATTAACAGCAGAGATTTCCTGGAGGGAGGATTGGTTTGTGGAAGAGATAAAGAAAACTGCCCACCTGGTTTTAGCAGGTGGCCCCACTGACAGAAGATAACTGCCCCACCTCTAACAGATGGCAATAGAATACACACCCCCAGGCACCTCTTGCATTTGCAACCTAAGACAACAGGACAGACTCTAGCCCTAGCAAACTGGTAGATAAATTTCCTTTCATAAGTCTCAATAGCACTGAACTGATGTCAAAGACCTTTGTATGCACCAGTAATGGTCCCCCTTCATAAGCCTATACAACTCTATATAGAATATATCCAGTTTTTTATATCTACATTTCAGTGACTTTTATTAGTTTTGTTCTTTTTTTCTCCACCACTCCAACTATGAACCCTTTGTCTAAAATGAGGCATGTTTAAGGGGCTGCATTTTGAGCTTTTTTTAACCTATTTTTCTTCATGGAGGTTTTAACTTATGTCCTACCAACTCATTTATTATATATATATATATATATATATAAATATATATATATATTTTAGGCTAGACTAGATAGTTCCAAGACACTCATGCTTTTTTATTCTTGGACCTCACTGAGTTGGAACACAAAAATTCTTATGCTGAAGTATATCTACCCAAACTAACTTTTAGAGATGTGTTAATTGCCTTGAGTAAATTGGCATTCAGGTAATTGAAGGCAATTAGTGAAAAAAAAAAGTAGTCCAGTGTAGGCAAACCATGGTTGTTCAAACAAGTAGAAAACATAATAATCTGGCTTGACTTTCACTGCTGGTATTTTCACAGCTACAATTCATATGGTCTTTTGTTCACCTCATATTTGTTTTCTTGAATGTAAAAGGAAAGTCTGCACGTGGACAAGTCTTTCCCTTGCAGAAAAAAAAAAAAAACAGGATTTGAAGCAGAGTGAAAAATTTTGCTTTCACTTTATTTTCACCTAATTGAAAAAGTACCCACAAAAGAGAAGAAG
The DNA here is from genome assembly GCF_022539315.1 of Serinus canaria. Taxonomy (NCBI): domain Eukaryota; kingdom Metazoa; phylum Chordata; class Aves; order Passeriformes; family Fringillidae; genus Serinus; species Serinus canaria. The sequence continues at coordinate 52,018,341 of NC_066315.1, read as the reverse complement.
TGAGAATTGGAACAATTAGTCAAAGATCGTCTGAGTTAGGATAGAAGTTGTAAACTAAGATACCAGTTATGATGGGTAAAATGAAGCTTAATTGAACCAGGACATTTTTATAAAGTCAAGCTGAAGAGCCCCTCACTTAAGAGTAAAATTTTCATAAAGAAAACTGATAAGTCCAGAAACTTACACAGACTGCTATAGCTGGCAGATCAAGGAACCATTAGTGGTCATAGTGAAGTTAGATAATTCTTATTTACTCAGTATCTTCAAAAATCACTGGCTAACAAGTTTTGAAACTTGAAAGCCAGGTGGGTTTTGTTGAGTGTGGTGAAATGTTCCAGCTAAACCCTTGAGCTTAACTGCTGAAACAGTGCCAATTATATCTTTGTACGCAAGTGGCAGGTAGAACATTCATACCAAGTTGGGGCTTGTTTCAGTGATTCATGGAATGAAAATTATCAAGGAGAAACTTATAACCTGACTAGAGTAGAAGTTCAGCTTAAAAAAAGTTCAGCTGAACTCATGAAATATCAAGATGGCATACTGAGGTAGTATGGCTAATATTATATCCCAACTCTTCAAGAGTTGCTGCAAATCACTCCCCAAATGTTAACAATGACCCATTCAGCAATGCTGGAAAAATCCCACTACTACATCACTGGAGCATTACGTAACAGTTTGCAGTCTGCACTTGGCCAGGAGAATTATTTTTAAAAACCTTGCACTACGAGGGCATGAGTGGAAACCAAGTAATTTCTTACAGAGACCCAAAGTATAGATTAGTGGAACAGTTAAGGAATTACTGACAGTGACTGTGTGCTTTTTCTTGATGACTCTGAAGAGCTGCTGAATATAGGGTCTCACTTTACCTGCATCGTTAAAAGTTCAAGGCAAAAGTTATGAATAGAAGGAATTGACTATTTTTTCCTCATCTCTATTATGAGAAACTATTTCCTGGGTCCTCCCACAGTCCTTCACCAAAACAATAGTCTTTAATTTATGAGAGTACTGAGGAAACCTGAATGCTTTCCACCAGTTCTTCTGCTTATGGTGAATCAGATCCATCCTGATCTGGTCATCCCTAAGTAACTTTGCAAATATACATTCTTTTGCCAGTCAAATATTCTGGAGTCTCTGTTTAAACCAACATGTATTCATAAAACATCAATCAAAAACTACAAATATACACTGTTAGAAGAACACCCTATAAGCATAAACCTAGTCTCTTAACCATGTATAATGCCCAGTTACCTTCCATTGCAAGTGTAAAAACTGTTTCCAAGGGGAACATAACTTCATTTTGCTAGTTTTGTTCAACTTCCAACTTCTTTTCTAAAACAGCCAAGTTACAGTTCAGCATAAGGATTGTGAATGATGCCCATTCACTCTCCCCTTGAGCTTGGGGAAGAACAAGTAGCTGACATGGTTTTTGAAAGCTCACACAACACATCTGCCATCAGGGCAGATGGATCTATTTGCTCCTCTTCTCTATCCATGTGTTCCCTCACTCCCTGATTCTCAGATGACCACAGTGGGACGGGAGAAGCAGGAGTCACACTGCAATTGAATCCACTTTACAAGAAATCTTTTGGGTTGAGGTTAGGGAGGGATAGTTATGCCCTAGGCAAAAGGGTGCAGGTAGAAATTAATTTGCAAGCAGCTGATGTTGTGCAGGCAGTGCCTTCCCATGTGCAAAGAAAATGAAAATATCAAGCTGATCACTACCATAAATCAGTGTCTTGACAGTTTTGTTAGGTTATCATAGTAAATAAACACATCTAGTAGCATGCACAGCAGGATCAAACCTGTAGCAGCCAACTATTGTGTATTAAAAAGCAATAGAAGTGAATATAGATATTTAAAAAAACTATAGTATAAATTAAGTATTGGGAAGAGAACCTCCAATTTAAGGTTGACTATGCAAGGTTGACTTCCAAATTTGTGATAAGGCTTTCAAATAAATCTCACATTCTATGGGATTTTCCACCTACAATTTAACTTCCTGTGTTGCATGACACAGCTGAAAAGAGATTTTACCAAGTCCCCAGAAGCCTGGCATACTTTCCTCTTTCCTGAGAGCATTAAATGAATGTGACATAATGCCTAGATGTCCTATTTTTATTAATTTCTATTTTTTTTTAAATCACCACTTATCATGGTCACAGGTAATCCTACACCTGCCAAAATCCACTAAAACATGCAGAGTCAGGCATATAAAATCATAGATGTTATTTGTTTATTTAGTCAGACATTTCTTCATGATTATACTTAATGATTTGAACTTCAGAATTATATTGCTTCTTGTGAAAAGCTGCTCATTAATCTTATGTTGTTGCATTTGCTCTGTGTGAAGAAAATATACATTTAATTTAGAGAGAAAAAGTTATCTTTGGATCCACTATAGATTCAGATTGTCCCAGTGAGATACACTTGCAAAATACATCCCACACCTACACCTGCAGCTGAACCTCAAACCTGGCTGGGGCAGGTTATATTATGATACCTCAACTCAGAAATAAGGCCTAAACTTCATATAAACTTAATCCTCCTTTTGGAGGATAAAAACCTTTCTGGACCACTTTGGAGGCAGATTGTGTTAGTTGCTTTTGAGAAACTCCAGGCAGTTAGTGTATCCTCTGGGAGTGCAAGCCTATATCCAGGGATGATCTGGTGGTCTCAAACTGAATAAATAAGCTTCTCCATTTTCTGACAGGCTCTAACAAACTGCTGTCTAGCACCACAGAACCAAGCTGTATATGATAACCAAGCAGAGTCTGAAGGGTTCACCTCTGTAACTATCTGCTGTAGAAAGTGTCCCTCAGAAGGGAGTATGTAGCAAAGCAACTTTCAGCTGTGTTATTTTGGGTTGTCAATTCATAACAACAGGGTGATACTTGTATGAACTACCTGTAGAAAAGAACTATAATTCTGTCTTTCCTTCAATACTTGGAACAGGATGCTCCTCTTGTGCCTCCTTTCACATTCAATATTCCCTTAAAAAATTAGGGACTGGAAAAATTTAGGCAACTCCAAGAATTCTACCATGGCATTATCATAATTTGTGAGACTTCTAGGAAAATCCTTTCAAAATTTTTAACAAATGCAAAGTCATGATAACAGATGAGTTCACACTGGATTATAAAAAGACAAAGAAAAAAGAAAAAGAATGGTATTCTCTTTTGTGAGAGTTGTTTTCTTTTTTACTTATTTGCCTGGGGAACTTTGCCTAATTTGTAAGAGGTAATTAGAACCTTGACATTACATGCTTGAAGTTCTTCATATTGTTAAAGGCTTTCTAGTTCAGATCTTTAGACAATAAAAGTAATCCTACCTTCAAGCTAACTATTCTAAATTAAACAATCTGATGCTTAGATCCCACTCCTCAGCAAGACAAAACTGAATTTTCTTCAAATGACTTTTTAGTTACTTATTTTTTTTCCCTTTGGATCAGGAGCATGCATTAGTTTGTTCCTAGACAGTCTTTTCTAAGGATGTCACTGTTCTCAAATCCCAGCCGTTTAGAATCCAGCTTTTTCTACCCAAAGGCTACCTTGTCCATGGAAGAAAAACGCACGAAAATCTTTTTTTCCAAAGCTTTCTTTGCATTAGAAATTCAGTGTTGCATGGTAAACTACTGTTGACAGCAGGTTTTCAGTGAAGCTTATAACTAAACACACAAAGAGACATGGAGAACTTTGCCAAAGCAGACCCAAAAGCGTCCTTGCTGTTTGAATGTCCACTGAAGGGTGTGAAAAGGGAAACCAGCAAGTTAATCAGCTCAGTTTCTCCGCTGAAAAAGAAGTACAGGCAACAGGAATGCCTCCCTTCCTCCTTCCAGTTTTCTGCAGTAGTCAATTAAACTACTTAAGCCCAAGAATTAAAGCAGCATCAGGTCCACATCACAGGTGAGTTTTGATTGCAGATGTAAGAGGCAAACCTGAGTTAACATTGATCTTCATTGCTTTTGGCTCCCCACATTTCTAAGCAGGGAAGGGAGGACAAAACATATTTGAATCTTCCTACCCACAATTGAATTTACTACCCACTTTTCCATAGCATGCACTTGTGCATCCTCTTAAGCACAGGCTCTGTACAAGTGTGAGTCAGCCTGGGAAACTCTTGTCAATGCCAGGTAGGGAAACTCTTGTCAATGCCAGGTAAGACATGAAGAAGAAAGACTACAGCTTTATTTGGAGGCTGGTATTTTGTTTCTATTTGCCAACCATTGAAGCTCAGTGCAGCTATAGCTGAGAATGAAGACTGTCTGATGTTAAAGGAAGCAAATAAATACAATATTTTCCTTCTAGCAAACTTCTCAGGCCTGAAGCAAACTTTTAGTTTTAGTAGCCTTCAGGGAATCACCTTGCTGACCTGCCATCCTCAAATGGCTCTGTGTATAATGCTATAAACCCTGTGAGCAAATCAATTATCCACTGGAGGAGAAGCTCTACTGGCCTACACTAAAATGCAGGACATGTCTCAGTAGTCAATCTAGTCATTCCTGTCTGAACACAGGAGGAGGAAAGAAGTATAGCATCCCTTCTATCTCTTTTTGTATTTGCAGTATAATTTACTGATCTTTTTGCTCTCATTATTGCTATTGAGATAGGTGACTTCTGAGATGTCTATTATTGCAAGCATTGCAATAAGCTCTCCTGCTCACCACTGTTCACTGAAGCCTTTTGCACAATCCCACTTTTCTTCACTTCTGACACTGACAAATTATTATTGCTTGAATTGTTTACTGTTTTCTTTTGTGGACTAAATTATATGTTATCCTTAATTTCTATAAAATGGTTTGACTTTTTCCAAGAGTACGATTTTTAGGGGCTGAAGCAGAAATAAATTGTTTAAGTCATGTTTGACAAGATACAAGTTTAGTAACTTTCTTGGTATAGCTCCAAGGCTTTCTAATCTCCAGAAAAGACACTCAAATAATGCCCTTTGAATTATCGTCTAAGCTTTTTGTATGTAACTCATCAGAGATAGTCACAAGCTCTGTTTCAGTCATTTTCTGAACGCCTACTTTGAAAGCTGAGTTTTGAATTACATAGGTGCTGGTCAGATGTGACTGCAGCCATTCCATGTTGCATAGATCAAGCTAATTCATAATATTGTAATTTCTAATCAGGCCTTAGATATCTCAGATTTCCAAAAAAGGAATTTATGCATTTAGCTTAATTTCTCTGCACATTGGTTTCCAGAATGCCAACACTTCATTCGTTTCACTGGTGTGGTGAGGAAAGAATCCTTGACACAATTTGAAAATGCACTGATAATAATTTTTTAAAAATGCACTTTTGAGGAAATTGCAATGCATTATTTGAACCACAGTCTGAATGCATGAAATTACTTTGAACAACAACAAAAAGCATTAATTGAGAGTAATTGCAAATTCCAAGAATACTATCTATCAAATATTGAAAAGGTTATGCAGAAAGAGAAGCATGGGATTACGTAAGTAAATATTTTTCCACATAGATACATAAAGCATTGTCCCAAGTTCATGCTGACAGGCTTACAGAATGCAACTTCCTACTACTTGATTAATTGAATATGCAAACTTATTAATATCCTCTGTTAGCAGAGGAAAGCTTTATGCACACACTTTACACAGCTGAATTTGGAAAACCCCAAGCAAATTTTGATGAGTGTGCTAAGCACTGTATAAGCATAATCAAGATCTCTATGCTAGTAAGGCCCTGTACTGATAAATGTTATTGCAAGCAAAAAAAGTGATACTAAGACCACAAAGATACATATTTTCCTTCATTCTTCACCTTCTCAGACTTTAAAAAAATTTTTTTTAATTTCTTTCTGCTTAAACAGTCATCGCTGTATTTGTGGCAAAGAACATACTTTAAACTTTTCTGGCACCTAGAGTCAAAGATGTTGTATTTAAATTTAATAAATTGATCTATCTCAATATTTTGACAAAAAGTGCTCTATGTTTTTTGCCTTACTCCAGGAGAAAAGGTCCATTCCACATACAGATATACATTAACATATTAATATTGAATTTGTCACTGTTGAATGGCTAAATAAAAGCAACTTAAAGATAGTTTTACTTCTATATTGCTACAGTTGTACCCATGAAGCTGGGGTTGTTCAGACACATCTGTTGCTCCCAACAGATAATTCTGAGACAGGCTATACATGCTTCACTACTGCTTTTTGTGTTCAGAGCCATTGTGTAAAAGTATAAAAATATAAAAATATATCATCTGACATTCCTATTCACCTGTGTCTTCACACTGCTTAGACTGATGCTGAAAACTGTGTGCTGGATTAAGCAGGTGAGTATTTTTCTAACATGTAGATGAGATGACTCATTGCTTTTATAGATAATAAAATCATCAATTAAGGAACTAAGCTCCACTAAAAACACACATTCTGTACACATACAAAGGTGATAAATACTCTTGAAAATTCTGCTTGCCATGGATTCTGCTTTAGTATATCTTTGTCGTAGCATTTTTTCTATCATCCATATATAATTCCATATTGTAATTGGAACTAAAAACATTTGTGGGAGAAACAGTTCAAAAGTACTCCAACTGCAACATGAATACACTTATATGTTCTGAAATTAAAAAACACCCAAACTTCTTGGTAGTGTTAAGCACAAACAGTATTTCAATGTATCTAGTTATGAGCAGATAGTGTAATGTGACTAAAATGCTAAATGCATGTGACTGCTGCTTATTCCTTGGAACTGCAGTTAAAGAACAAAATAAATTTGTTGAACAGATTGGGGAGGGGAGGGGGAAGTGGGGACAGGGAGGTGGGGAGAGGACATGGAGAAAGAAGACCAGATAAACAAAACTTAATGCATTCCAAAGTAATAAAACTCCCTGGTAAAACCCCAACTGACATTTTTAAACAGACAAGAAAAAGAAAGTAAATAGAATCAAAATACAAACCAGGAAAGAAAAGTAGGACAGAAAGGGGATTCAGAAGTTTAGAATACTCTGTGAAAATCAGAGATGGACCATAGCAAGAAGGCTCGATCCAGATACCTCTAAATTTTGGAGGACACTTGATAGCTTGAACAGGATTTGAGTGCTACAAAATTGCCTTTTTTTATAATGGACTTACAGCCAAACTCCATTTCCAAACTCTGGGATAGTTTGAGAGTGTCTTTTGATTCACATCCTGAATCTTCCACCCATGTCTGCTGGAAATCTTACATTAACACAACTGTTGAAAAACCATGTGGGTGAGCCAAGATTCTGCTTTCACCAGTTGTCTCCTGAGCTGTTCTAGGCCACCACTTTCGTCAGCTGGAAATAGTGTGTGAGGTTTGACCTGGGCAGCTTGAATGGCTTTCTGAAGCACACAGACAGAGGTTTTATTGTAAGCTTCCATTTCCAGGACTTCAGTCCCTCCTACACAGTTCAGTAACCAGTTAATTTATATATTCTGCCTGAAGCACTCCCTCCGGCTTCATAATACAAATCTCTGAAATGAAGAAAATGCACCTAAAAGCGGATACGGCCATTCCCAAGCCACTTATTCAGCTCTAGGCTGCCTGCTGGCATGAAGACACGTGTAGCCAGCTCAGTGTCCCAGGGCAGTCTGCAACACTGGATGATGGTCAGCCCTCTGCTGTGCTCTCCAAGCAGCTACCTTCCCACCATACAGCATTTTGCTATATCAGTTTTTCCACTATATTCCCTATGTGGCATCCCCATTCTTTATGGGTCACTGTAAGATTTAACTTTGGAATCACCTTGCCTGCTAACAGGTTTTGTACTTACAGGAGATTGGAGTGGGAAAAAAAAAATAAAAGGACAGGTTGGCTGAAATAAGTAGCTTGTGAGTGCTAGAGATAATTTCTACACATTTTTTCCTTGAGTAAAGTTCAAACAGTGGCTTAGCAAGGTGTAAATTCCAATACCTCCTTTTCCCTGCAATTTCAGTCCTTCTGGTGGCTTCTGTATCCTGTGAATTTTCTGGCACGTACTGTGGGAAAGCTCACACCGGCGCCCTTTCCTGTGTGGGGATATTGACAAGGTCTCTGCTCTTTCTGCTACCTAACTCCTCTAGCAAACTTACCTGAAGTAAGCCAGTAGATCCAAAATTATTCGGGGCAAATATGGTCATGGACAGTAAAATGAAAATAATAGAGCTGAAGATCAATATAATTATTGTATAACACCACCCTCCAACCTCCCCAAAATACCTACACACACAAACCATGCAAGAGGAATAGAAAGGACTTTTGGGCTCACTTAGTTTAGGTTTAAGAACTTTTCAATGTGCCCCATATGTAGCCCACCCCCCCCCCAAGAAAGGTGAACAACAGGGACTACCATTTAAGTTGATAACCCAGCATGTCTGCTAAGCAGCTTTTGCTTAGCTCCTAACTCTTACATACTAACAGTTACCTCCCTGATATCATGAAGGTATTTGCACACACCTTGGTAAAACAGTACTACACTAATACAGCGCCTTTTTTCCCCAATAAATAATGTGCTGCATGGCCACAGGTTTGTGCCTCTGTGTGCAGTAGTGGAAAACAGATTTCCTGTATTTCTAAAATTTTTATGATCTCAAAAAGTTGAGCTGAAAAATTGAAGCATTAAGCTTTTCCCACAAGCAAGAAATAAGCCTGTGTATCCTAACTGGGACTATCCATTTTTTAAAAGAAATATTCATCTTTGAGATTATTTTTTCCTTTAAAATATGAAATGTCCAAAGTTGTCAAATGGATAATGGCTTTAAATTTAAAAAAATTATAAAATATGAATTTGAATGTTTTGGTAAATTTTTTTAAATTACTTTTTTAACTGGAAGATTCATCAAATCTTATGTATAAACTGAGGCTCTAGTATAGGTCCAGTTATAGGCTCTAGTTATAAGGAACTGCTTTTTCAGATAACTTCAACAGCAAATCCCACAAAATTTTGAAGCTAGCATTTTTATCATGCTTCCATCAACTCAGAACTGCCAGAGACTATTTTATATTTTATTGGTGCACAATTTTTAAACCTGCAGTCATTTTTTGTATTTTGTACTTAAAAATCATTTTAAATGTGGCATCCCTTACCTCATTCTGAAGGGATAGAAAAAGAAAACTATTTCCTTTTCTCAGAAAGATAGCCACATTCATTTTTGGCACACTTCAATTTTAGCAAGAGTCCCATCAGAGACTTGTGGGGGTCCTTCTGCAGCGCTTTCCTGGAGGCACGTGTTAGACTCATTACCTTGTACCTCCCTTGTGATCCTGGTGAGACTAACACAGGAGTGGAAACTTCAAGCAGCATTTCCTACAGAAACTGGCTGGCAGGTGAAGACAGGCTGATGCTTTTAGCACAGGAATACAATGTAAGAAAGAAAGAAAGCTGAGAACTTGCAGCCCATGATTTTGTCACACTGATTATAAGGGACATAGGAATTTGGATAGCTTTGGCTTAAAAAAAAAAAACCAAACATGAAGATTGTAGATTACTTTATTCCACTATCCAATAATTCTATTTATATTTAACCAACAAAAGAAGTGAGAAACCAAAATAAAAGTTTCTTTAAGTGTGATTCATGAGGCGTTTGGAAAAGTAATCTATACGAGGGCAAAGGTATATGTCTTTTTTCATTTAACATATACATTTTGCAAAATCAAGTTGCACCTTTGTTTGCCTTTTATTATGATTTTTATTTATTACTTTCTGAGCATTTCCTTTCAAGAAAAAAATGTTTTATGAAAACACTCTGGCAGAAATACCAGAATATGTTTTTGGATCTCTAAGGAGATTTTGTCTCATGATTCATCCTGCACAATCTGATTCCAAATTATTGCTTTTTATGTTCAAATATTTTCTTATGTAAGCAGGAATTCATACACTCATGGCATGGGAAAAATGTGGTAAATCATATTCCAATGCACACATACAACCTGTCATGCTTAACTCCAAAGGATTTTTAAATAGCCCAAAGAAAAACACAAATAAAATGAAATGCAAATAAAGCTAATTCTAAAAGCAGAAAGAAAAATGTGTTCCCCACATATATTCCTGACATATTTCACCAAATTAATGATTGCTATATGGTACTTAGATATAGGTTTTCATAGCTTTATTGACAACAACGACCAGCAATTTATTTTCAAACCCTACATGTAATTTCCCAATCCTCAAAGTCTTTCTGTAATAAGCAAACAAATTTTATTTTAGAAAAATGAAAAAAAAAAAAAGTATAGTGAACTACCTCATTGTGGCTAAACTTAAAATCTATGAGAATCCGTTTTGAAACCTAAGGATACCAACAGTCATTCCCAGCACTTATGAAGCCATTGGGTTCTTTAATTGTGCGTGGCAAAGGAGGTGGATTAACCTTAACCAGGACACACCCTGGCATCCCCCTCTAAACAGGCTGGATGCCCAAGGAGGACACACTCTGCTTGGGCACATCTAAGCCTCTCACTGACCAGCACTAGAGTGCTGCCATTGCAGCCAGCACAAGGAGGAATTTGCTCTCCCCTCCTCACTTCCTTTTCAGCAGTAGAAACAGGTTTCTTCAGAAACTCATCCAGCTACTGAGCCTTACCCCTTGCTCCTTCACCTGTCCCTCTAAAAATTCCCTGAAGTTTCCCTAATAATTTAATAAGATTAGAGTAGGTTTAACCCAAAGAGTTATTAAATTTGGATTTCATCCCATCTCAAGGCTTGCTTTTGCCACAAGGCCTACCAAACTCTGCCAGACAATAATGCTCAGCCAAGAATAGATTCATTGGTTGATAGCTGCTCTTCTGTAAATGAGCTCATTCTACCACTATCTAATTCTACCACATGTTGTTTCTTGTAATTCATCTAAGTTTCAATCTTCTGGAAGCACAGTAAACTCTTTTCAATATCTTGGTATTATCTCTATGAGAATCCCAGCTCCAGAAAATGGGTCAAGGGTGCTCCCGCAATGTAAACTCTTACTTTCTTCTCCCCAAGTTACTCTCCTATTATACAAAACAATAACAGATGCCATTATGACCAAACCTTAGTACTTCTCTTTGCTGTTTTTACATGGGTTCTCATAGACTCATCATCTCACCAATAGATGTGATTTTTGCTTGCTAGTTCTTAAAGTTTTTTGTCTGATGATAAAGAAATAGTTTTCCTCCCAGCTGATCAGGCTCCACAAGGCATTTAAGTTTGCAGAGCCAACACAGGCCTGGAAAGGATCCTAAGGGCTCCCCTAGTCCCTGATCCAGTCCACAGCCCACCCTCTAATCCACAGTAGTTCCAAAAGTCCATTATTAACAGATGTGCATCCAGCATAGCTGTGAGAACTCAGCAAATATGCCTATGAACAACATAAATTGTCCAGCAGTCTAAGAAACTTACCAGCATCCTTAATGTTAGAAAGGTTTTCCTAACATCTGTGCAATATAAGCTCATTATTTCTACTTCATGGGCATGCTAAAAAAAGAATTCCTGGTAGTTTGCATCAGTCTTCCAAATATTTGAAGACTTTCATCATATCTTTACTCCATCTTCTCTACTTTAGTTTAAACAGGCCCAAATTAAGGCAACAGGCCATCAGTTGGAATGCCTTAAGTCATCTGACTGTTACCTGTTGGATCCTACAGGATGCTGCCAGAAGCTTTCTCTACAAAAAATGGAGCCAATGCCACTGGCCACAGCTAAGCCCACCAGCAACAGTGCAGAGCCTCTAGGACAACATAATTGAGAAGGAGAAAAATACTGCATCCCAACAGCATCTGTAAGAGCGGACTAAGGATACGTGAGAGAAACAGCTCTGAACACACAAAGTTCAGTGAGGAAGAGGAGAAAGAAGTGCTACAGGCATCACAGTAGGGATTCCTCTGTAAGACAGGACAGGAGAGGAAAGGATAGGAAGCAAAGTTTCTTACCTTCCATTTCCAAACAGATCTTTGTACTCCAGGAGAGAAGAAATTGATTACCTTCAATTTTCAAGAGGCTCTTTGTACTTGAGGGGAGGAGAGGGGCAAGGTTCTTACCTTCACTTTCTAAATTGCTCTTCATACTCAAGGAGACAAGAGAGTTCCCTACTTCTACAAGGTCCTCTTCCTCAAGGCTTTCACTGAGTAGCCAACCCACCTCTTTTATCACACTTACTTTAATTACCCACAGCTGCAAACCATTAAGGACAAGGCTGTTCCTTTTGTTTTGTATTTAGTACACCTGTGTCTTATCAGAAACACAGAAAATATTCACCCAGTATTTTCTCTGTTTCTTCTCTTAAAGAGTTTCCTAGCCAGTTTCCATCAATAAGGGGCAACTCTGTGGAAAATTATTTTTTTATTTAGGAAAGATTTTCTTAAGTATATTTTACCCTTTAGCCAAATAAAAAGGGGAAGCATCAAAGTAATTTTATACTTGCACAGTAAACATAAACTTGGCACACGTGCTATACAATACATTTGCTTGCTGTGAGACCATCTGATTTATTGGGGTTGAAGTCAGACAGCCAGGTAGGTTTAACATATTTTGTCACAAAATATCCAAGATTGTCTAGACAAAGATGCTATTCTTGGCTCAGAACCAGTGTTTGCTTGCAGATCCTTGAGGTGCAGGAGAATAGTCTGGTACTACATCAATGTATGTTTGTATCTAAGCATGTGTCAGCAGTGTCCTGGCTTCCTGGGCTTTGTTAACAAAATTGCAGCCAATTGACAAAGGAAAATGATTACTCACCTTTATCTGCTGTTCATTAGATCACATTTTGAATACTCCCAGTTTTGGTTCCCAGAGCAAGACATTGATCAGCTGGAGTGAGTCGAGTGAAGGCCAACAGAATGGTCGGGGCTGGCACTCCTGCCCTGTGAGCAGAAGCTGCAAGAGAGAGGTTGTTCAGCCTAGAGACAAGATTGCTTTCGGAACACCTTGCAGCGGTCTCTCCATATCCACAGGGAAGCCAACAAGAATGCAAATTCCTCTTATGATGGGGCATGGTGGATGAATGAGAAACAACACTCCCAGACTAAAAAAGGAGAAGTTCCAACTGGAACAAATTGTCCAAGGATCTCTTTGAGGACAGCAAAGCACTAGGACAGGCTGCCCATGAAGTTGTGGAGTTTTTGCCATGGAGGCTTTAAACATCTGACCCAACAAAGCCCTGAGCAACCTCGTCTAAATGCTGAATTCACTATTAACTCTGAGCAGAATGTTAGAGCAGATGCCTATCTGAGATCACTTCCACCTGAGAGATCCCATGAAAGACCATCTTCCAAATTCTCTCATGATTACCTTTGGGTTATTCAAGCCACTGAATATATTCCGATTTTCTCAAGGAAGGTCTAAGTGCAGAAAAAATCCATGAAAAACATTACAAATCATAATGTGGGGAAAATTACAACAATTCGGACGGCAAAATGATAATTGTGAATGGAATTGGTAACAAGATGTCTTGATTCCAAGCATGAGCACTTAAGACTGTGATTGAGAAACTCTATAGCTGTTTTGACACTTTCTTTAGGAGCCAGTGTTGATTAAGATTCAAACAGGAATGGTCCAAGTCTTACAGTTTTGGTCTTCACATAGTCTGTATTTTAATTTTAAAGGGCTGTATCTGATTAGCCCATTATGCACTTTTCTGTATTCTCAAATGTTTAATAATAAATGATGGAGCAAGCTGCAGGTCAGATTAATTAGTGTTTTTGACTCTGTGTGTGTGCATTAACATTACTAAATGATCTGTTACTGCTTAATTAAGCCCAAACCATAAAATTTTGCATTGATTAAGTACCATGCAGTTACCCCAAGTTCAGCTACCTTAAGTTATGGCAGACATCTAAGTCAGATGTTACTGCTACTGTTCCTCCATGTTAGCAAATGCCCCAAATAAAACAGGCCAGGATTGTTCCAATTAAAAAATAGGCACTAGACATTTTGCTGGAAAAGTGACATACACTTGATGAAATTCATCAGGCAAAATACTCTTTTTTATTTGCTCTGAAACATAGCAGGAAGTCTTTCTGCATAGGGCATTGGTTGGTACACAGCAAAACTATTGAAGAGACAAAAGCCACAACTGTAGGCAACGTGATTACGTGGGCTCTCTTACTGAAGGACAGACCTCTGCTGGAAGGTTATGTACCCATAGCTTGCATTTCACCCAGAAGCCAATTCGTGTTCATAGACTGTGTACCTTTTCCACAAACACTGGAAGTGGGTTTCATCTCAAGTGGCTTTAGACACTTACAACACGTATGGGATATATCAGAGCTGCTCTGTTAGATTCCCTCTGTTGTCAGTGGGGAGAAGTAGGTACCAAGAAAATTATTTGTCTGACCTGTCTTAGAAATCTGCTGAAGGATGAGGTGACTCATACTTGAGCAAATTGTATTACCTTCCTTTGATAGAAAAAGAACTTCAGACAAGTAGCCTGACTGCAAGTAAATCCCACATAAGAAAACAACACTGATCCATAAATCTGGGACCAGTAGAAGTTTTGTAATAAAAGGGACAAACAGCCTCATTCCTACAGAAGAGACACATTTTCAGTGTACCTGCTTCAGACATTATTAAAACAAACCCACATAAAGAAGTATTACAGTGCTATGATCAAAACTACAAATCATACAAGCTTGAAAATCAAACTTTTTCATAGAATGGAGGTTTTTCACATTGATAAAGCCATGTAAGATGAGAATGATAGTTTATTTTTCAGAATCTATATATCTGGACCATATTATATTAGCTTTATGTATCTGAACCTTTATTTTGCCACCAATTGGTACCTTCTGAGTATCATCAAGTATAACTTACAGCAAGTTGCCAAAAAAGCAAAACTTCTTTGGAACTCCCCTTGTTTCCCTCTGGGAGGGTAAAGTTCTTCCCAGTCTGAAATCTATAGGGTACCACTCTAACCAACAGAGTTCACAATCAGCTCAACATAAGTCTTTCTGTTCCAATCATTTCATCATTATAGACAACAATTCCTAGAGCCTTCTTAGAGGAATTATGTAAAATATGCCTAAATCTAGCCCCTTTTGTCTTTTAAATTTTTTTTCAAATGAAAAAAACCTCAGTTTTTCCTCTGATGACTGCAGAAGAAAGTTAAAAACTTGACTGGGAGAAAGTGCTCAGCCAGAATCAAAAGAAACACAGACAGAAGTCCCAGAGCTGCCCTGGTGGCCTGTAAGGCTGCCAGGCAGTCTCCCAACCCCAGAGCTCAGCATTATACCTTGTCTAAGCCTTCTGTCCTCCCCCCTGTAGTGCTCAGCTCTGCTGCAATCCCAGCTGCCCAGAGTGACTCTCTGAGTCATCACAGTTTCAGCACCACATAACCCTGAAAGGGATGTGAACAGAATAAGTTGAGGCTGCAGGGGGAAATGCACACATGTCAAAAGAAAAGAGAAGCCAAAATGATAGGGACATGGTAAGTGTGGTCACCAAACAAAAACATGACAGATCCAGAAAGTTGAAGAAAGGAAAAAAATTCCTAGGTGTCTCCACAGTAGCAATGTAGAGCCTTGAGTGTGACAGAAGGAGCACAACATTTACATGGAGAGGTCATCACCTTCCCCACCACAGAGAAGAGTAAGCAGAAAGGACAAACTTTCATTGAAAGGGAGGTGAAAGCTTCTAGCAGATGATGATGATGATGATGGCCATTCAGCAAACTGCAGGCTCATTGAGAAAAATTGCAGGAAGTTTTTCAATAATTTATGCTGGATCTTCTTAATAAAGAGAAGTGAAGCTTATTTTTGAACATTTTAATCACAAAAAAAAAAAAAGTGAAGAATCCCCTTCTTTCTCTTTCTTGTTTTCTCTAAAGGAGAAAAACCTGCTGTGCTGCTTTCTCACAATTTAGCACATGGGCACCAAAATAACAGTGCATCTCTGAAGGTAATTTTGACCTGAGTGGCTGATCACCATATTGAAGCTGTGGTCACACATCCTGACCCTACTGCAGCAGAGCCAAGTGAAGACACTGCCAGCCCTGCCTTGTTCCCAGCTGTTTATCTGCACCATTTTCTGGGGCTGCTGAATTGTGAACCTCCTGGCATAACAAGTCAAGTGCTCTCTGCTTCAATAAAAGCAAGTCAGATGAGCTGATATGCCATAAATATAAATACTTCTCTAGGCTGAGCTGTTGCAATTCACTGGGTCCTGAGGTGATCAATAACCTCAGCAGTCACCAGCACTACCAGGGATCTCGAACCTTAGCTACCTCTGGCCAAGGACTGTTTCTTAATGGAGAATGGAGACCAACCCTTTGCCCCTCATGCTGCTGAATTCTAAGTTCTCCATGCTTTTTCCCCCCAGCTGTTTGTAGGGAACTGTCTCCCTACAAACTCTGCCTTTAAGTCAAGCTAAAAATTTTTCTCTGATTTTTCTGCTGCCTTGGCCATCAGCTTCTTTAGTGCTTCTGCTGTCTTCAGCCTGCCTCCTTCCCTGGTAGTTTGTCCCCACAATGTCCAATCTCCCTCCAGCAGAGGCCTACTCCCACCTTGTTCAGATCCCTACAGCTGCTGTGCATTTAGACTCATAGTTCCCAGTGCTTTGGTTGTCTGCTCAGTAAAGGAGCTTAAATCCTTTTTGGCAGGGTAGCAAAGTGCATGGGTTCTTCAGGAAAACAGGAAGTCAGCTGGTCCTTGCTCTGCATTGAACTAGGCACAGAGAATTGCAATAAGATAGAAATTCCAGTAACTCTCCAGTCCAGGAGACATTGTGGGCTGGCTTTTGGAAAGGGACACTGAGAAATGTGCATAGGGCATCTCTGCCTTTGAGGAGTCTTAACCTGCTCTTCTCTACGGACTTATCCCCCAGTGATTGATGGGTGACCTGAAGGAAAACAGGCTACTTTTGCTCTCTGGCCTGAGCTGCCCTTTCCTTATGTCTGAAGTATAGCCTTGCTGGCACTCTTAGCCGGAGCCTGCTGTTGTGGGACCAGCCTAACAGGCTACCGTCAGCTCCCAGCACTACAGTGTGTACCTTTAATGTCAGTCTCTGGCTCATGATTTCACTTTCAAATGAGATGCACAGTAAAATTTGAAGTGGCAGAGAGATATATATCCTCACAGAGGTGCACACTGGTAAATATTGCTGTTGATTTCTCCCCAGAATATTTCTACACTGCTGTGTTGCTACATGTATCTTGGTTGGTATGGTTTAACTAAGAAAATACACTTGTAAATGCAGCAGAAATCATCAATAATTCTCTTTTCTTCCTATTTTCCAACATGTATCTCATGACCTCAGTCCGTCTCTAATGTAAGAGGGTTCCCAGCTGTATTGCATTTGTGTGGAAAGGGTTTCATAATGGGGGGCTACAGGGACAGTTTCTGTGAGAAGTTGCTGGAAGCTTTTCCTTTTTTGGGGAAGAATTCGATTGGTAATAAACTAAAATAATTTCCCCAAACCAAGTCTGTTCCCCCATGGTGGTAACTGGTGAGCAATCTCTCTCCATGTCTTTATCTTCACCCACAATCCTCTTGCTGTATTTTTATTCCCCTGCCCAGCTGAGGAGGGGAGTGGTAAAGTGGCTTTAGTGGGCACCTGGTGTCCAGCCAGGGTCAACCCACCACAACCATGTCTCCTGCAGGGCCACAGGCAGGAAGAACTGTCCCTGTCATGACTGAGCCTTCTGCCATCAGATTTCTTGCCCAGTTTTCCAAGTTCCTATAGAGACTGAGCTGTTCCTTGAACTTTTTGTGTTTTCCCAAAACTGGAATGAAATGTCTCAGGCTTCTACAGTGCAGTTATGGTTGTTTTTTGTCATTGTGTAATTCCTCTTTGCTGAATGCAGCCCTATAAAACTGTTCACCTCTTGTTCTCATTTGTTTTTATAAAGCCTATTTTCTTGAAAGGCTTCTTTGTCTTGACTGCATATAACATTTTCTCCCTGGGATCTTTTTCTTCTGACCTGAAAACTTAATGGTAATTTTTCAATATTTCAAACTGTACCAACAGTTCCTTCCTTGCTTTCCTAGGAAATTTTGTAACTATTTGGCTTTGATGTTTCTGTGTTTTTTATAAAGTCAGGCCCAAAAAAAATCTTCAAATAACATACACTTGTTCCGTGGTTTGAAACACAGCTAAATTGGAACTGCATTTTCAAACACAAAAACTGTGTGCATTTCAATGAACTTTACTTATTTGTTTACCCTTTTTATAACAATAATCAAATTATGATTTTATTGAGCAGAGGTAAATAGCTAAACTGTTTATCAGTCAGATGTAAAACTGAAAAATCAATAGAATCACCTTCTTCCTATTCTCTCTTGAAAACACAGACAGATTAAACCTAGTGGAAAATATAACAAACAGCATCAAGCATATGCTGAGAGGGAGCCAGCACATGAGATGTTTCATTCTTTCAACTTTTGCTATCCCAAGCCTACTATAAGACAAACTTGTTCCTCCAGGAACTGCCCTAAACCATGGAAACTGAGTGGCCACATTGGTAAGGCTGCAGCATCTTCTAAAGAGACTCTATTACTGTTCGAAAAAGGAAAAAAAAAAATAGTGCTGCTTTTCAATCTGAAAGGGAGAGCTGGAGTAAAAGGGCAACTGGCTCTTAGCTAAACTAGCTGATTGGTGTGAGGGGGTACTTACCTGAATGACATCTCCCACACTGACCTCAGCTCTAGCTACTCATTTCTGATGGAAATCTGGAAAAATTCAGCCATGCCTGATGAAGTCTGGCATCAGCAGGCTCGCTGTCCTCAGGTAGATACCTACAGGACAGAGCAGTCTGCATAGCCCACACTCCCATTGTGTTGCTGGGGTCAGTGTTTCTAGTATTTGTCAGGCTAAAGAAGGAGCCTTCTTAAGAGTCAGCATTAGCTTGTACAGTGCACTTGACCACTGGCCAAGCCTGCTCTTTGTTTCTTTCCTGCTAGGTGAAATCCTCCTCCCACCGTCCACCCTCCTTCATCTTGGAATGGTATCATCATTACAAGCTTCACAATAATTAATTCACCTTTGTAACACACCTGGTTTTCCTTCCAGTACCTCCAGTGAAATGTTTCTCACATGGACTTTCTCTGGCCTTAACCTGACAGCAAGAAATCCAGATAAGCACATAACAACTTGGCATGCTTTAGGTCAGCTTTCAACCTCTACATTCAGCTGGGTATCTTTATCTACTGTGTGAATCTCTTCTAGGGACATTTATCTTGTGAACACAGCCACGATGCATAAAAGCACATCTGGGCTGACATAGTCTTGTGTTTGCTTAACTCACCCTCTAAAGTATTCACAGTGCCTGGTCTGCTGTGGGTGCACATGCCAGTCTACCAGGGCAGGAGGAGGAGAATGCTTGAAAAATCCCAGGCTGCAGTCTTTCAGGAAGAAGTTGTTGGATGCATATGTATCTCCTGCTAGTTCTTCCTGACTGCTGGCTTGAAATTGCCTTTGATAAGCGTAAAGTGGAATGCAAGCAAGAGACAGAGCTTTTGAGTGCTGCTAAATTTTTAGCAGCCTGCAAGATATCTCCTCAAATCAGTACTGGATGTGTGCTGAATAGGGAAATGAGCATCACCACACATTGGGCACTTCAAACACCACATAGCATCTACTCTGTAGAGTATATATCACTCATGAGAAACATACCATTTTGTACAAGCTCTAGATGTGATTTATTTGATCTCTGGCAGGTACCCTCCCTTCCAGGATTCAAGCTGCTGTTATAGCTCTTGACATGGAAATGAAAATTAATATTAGTATCAAGATCTTGACAAGATTAAAAAAATGTTTGCTCCTAGACTCAGCTTTAGTAACAGGCAGCTCTGGATACACAAGATGAGGACTGAGTGTTCAAATGAAGAAAATATGCTGTGGAGGAAACTTGCCCTAAGTATACGCTTTGTTGCTTCAAAATGGTATTCAAACAGCAGTTAACAAATCCTTATCTTTACATAACTAGAAAACTGTGTTGAATGGGTCTCTAAAGGGTCTTTTCTGAGCATAATCCCATGACACAATCATGTCTGCCTTGAAAGAGAGAATAGCAAACTTTTTTTACTACATTTTCAAGCTATCCTGCCCAAATGAGGAGTGGGTATAAGCTTTTCAAAGAATAAAAATGATAAAGTAATTTTCTAAAATAAATAGCAGCTCAATGGCCTTACATAGAAATGGTTGACTGCATGGATATTGTCAGGTATTATAGATGAGTAAAGAAGAAATTAAAATGAGCAGATTAAGTGAAAGGCTATTTAGATTTAATTTTTTTCTTTATATCACTAAGAACTTAAAGTTAAGAAAAAGAACTTAAATTTAAGAAAGTATTTCCCAATGGAACTGTATTTAGGTGCTGCAATAGATACTTGGGGAGACTAGAATCTCTCAGTCACTGTAAGTATTTAGCCATCGTTTCCCCTTGTTGGCCATGAAAAGAACAAGATAATCTCTCAACACCCTTTCCAGCCCTAATGTCCATCATAATATGATCACTGCATTAGCAGTAAGCACAGCTTGCTGCTATTTGCAAAATGCACCTCTATTTCATAAAGCAGTACAGCTTAGGAGCAGCACTTCTTAATTTAAATGATCATGTTTCAATTTCATATTCATATCAGAAATTCAAAGTCAAGACTCATATCATGCAGTCTGGAAAAATTTTATCTTCCATAATCCAGTATAATATCAGTGGTTTATTTATTTGAAAGTTGATATAATGTCCTTAATTAAAATCACTCAAACCCTTTCAATAGATACCTTTCTTTTAATAATCAACAAATGCATTCTATTTTAAGCTAGTAGTTTCCATTAAAAAATTTCAGGAATGATTACCAGCTAGTGTGGTCCACGGACCATTCCCAATGGGCTTTATGGAGCTCTCTAGATTGGAATTTGAGATGGTTTTTTAGACACAAGCCCTTCCATGCCAGCAGATCTCAGTGCCCAGTAAAGTAAACTGGCCTGTTATCATTCCTTGTATAAATGTCACCTCTGTCTTGCATAGTCATAGACTTGGGTTTCAGCTGATGTCTGTACGTGTAAATATAAAAAAAAACAACACTGAAAAAACAAATACATAATGCAAAAATTCATCACATGTTTAGTGTCACTACAACGTCAAATACAACAATCTCCAAGTAGGTAATGTGTCTCATCATTTCTCCTACTGTAGTTCAAAGTAAAGTCTTCACAGGCTTTTATTCTTAAATTCTACTCTAAGGAAGTATTACTCTCATGAAGAGATTATTATTACTCTCATGAACAGACACACAAGCAAACTTCCTATATTTGCCTTCAGATTGGAATATTTTGGCCATCCATGCATACCAGCGTTAAAGAAAATTATTCAGCATCTTAATAGCTATTTTTAGAAAGACACATCAACATAGGCATGCATTGAAAGTATAAACAATAGCTGTGGAAGAAATGCATTTCACTACCCAGGCTCATGAAGGACATGTCTGTCCTCACAAGCAGGCTAAATATACCATGGTCTTTAGGAATACTGCACACAGCAGCTGGTGGAGCCAGGACTCACCTGAGGATCCATTGCAATAAGCCAGAGATGTTATCCACAACATGAGAGAGCATTCTTGAAGAGCTGAGGCTGTGAAAAGTGTTTTCCTCAGGGGAACAACTTACAGATTGAAAGCTGCATTCCATATAATATTACTGCTTCTCTTGGAAACCTGAAATGCTAGTCAGCAAGACTGTTATACTTTGACTTCAGCTCCTCCTCCTGCACCCTGGCTTCTCTGGCCTTCTTATCCATCACATTTCCTTATAGATATAGAATTACCTTTTTTCCCAAAACCCCAGTGTCTTTGGTTGCCCTTCTTGGAAAGCATCATTGTTGACATGAAATTCTTCTCTGGTTTGTTCACTAAAGGTTTCTCACTAAAGAACCGGTTGAATCACACCAAACTGGGGCCCACAAGCAAGTTAGCATGGGAAAGACAATCACTGACATAGAACCTTAGATGAAAGCAGAAACAAGTTAGCTTGATGACACAGTTGAAGCCACAGATGTGGGGATTTACTCCACAATAACCAATAACCAATATGTTTTCTTAGCTGTCTTGCATACAGTTTAGCCACAAGGCCTGCAGTAAGCTTGCATTTCCCACTTCCTAAACTTAAATTTTGGTGTGCAATTCCTATTAGCCTGATTGTGCCTTAATATAAGTAAAATAGATCAGAGGAAACTTGGGTTTATTATCCCATTGTTCCAAAACAGCTTTCAGTGAGTCCTCAGCAGATCCCAGTACCTTGATAGGACATGTAGGAACTTCTATAAACTTAAGATTATAATAAGAGAGGGTGAAATAGTGTAGAATGAGGGAATGAAAAGGAGAGAAGAAGCCAAACAGTGGCTGCCACAGTCAATGGTAAAGCAGACTCTTAGAAGAACCATAAACATTATTCTACATTGTGTTTTTCCTCTCATATTTTTTAACTCTCCTTCCCTGTCCTCCCACCACCCATTTTGCAAACCATCTCCACAAGATGTAGGAAAAGACAGTTCAGAAAAACCTGTTGTTTAAGAATATGTATCCTTTGGATAGAAGGGAAAGAAAAATATGCAGAATCCCCTCAATTAGTTATACCTTTGCAAAATTAGATATGAGTGTACTGCCACATTTTTTTAAATTATTATCTCCTTTACAACACAAATCCTTTATTGGAAGATCAAATAGTTCAAAAGATCAAAATAGTTTTGCATCAGATGGGATCCTAAAAATAAATTTAATTTTTAGATATTTTGTAAATATTCAGAAGCTGAAAAAAAATCATTCAAATATAATGTACAGCATTTAAACAACAACACAGTAAAACCTACTTGTGCTATCATAAAATAAGCTCAGTGTACCTGAGAATACCAAAGAGCATAATCCATCAAAGGAAAATAATCCCCTGTTGTGTTAAAAACACAGATCAAGGGAGTATAAAACCTATGTGATGTCCCAGTTTTATATTGAAACATAAATGTTAGCACCAGGATAGATTTTGCTTTCAGGATACAGATGTGTGTTGCATTGCCCCTGGGTGAGCTCATTACATTCCAGGTCGGCTCTGGTTTGGGTTGCGATGGATTTCTGCAAGCAGCTTTCTAACTGTGTGAGGGTAGTGATGTGTGCAGCTTGCTCCAGCGTGAAACCTTTCAATAGTAGAAATTTCCTGGGTTGACAAAGACTGTAGCCCTCCCCAGGAAAATGGTGTGCCTGCTCAGCCTGCCTGTCTTCCACTGGTAGAAAAATTTTCACAAAGCATAAAATTCTAGGCACTGTGATGTGAGTTGCAGTTTGGAGCAGGAAGTGTATTAACCCAAACTGATTGAAGTCAGGGATCCAAACTGAATCTCCTTGTTGGAATTTGAATTTTAAAATGGTTTATCTTGATATAAGTCTAGCATACTGTTATATTTGCAACTGTATAGATATAGTAACATAGAAAAATAAGGAATGTGAAATAGTAATGTCTACTTTAAATAGATTTGGGTTCTGAAATAGTAAATCTAACTTTTACTCTCTTTAGGAGAGATCAAAAATGCAGCAACAGCACAAAATTATTGTTAACTATCCCAAGCATCTGATAATGTGCATTTATTACAAATATTAGGATTTCTTTAGATTCTAATAATCTGCAATACTGAAAGACCACTATGCAGTCTTTTCCTTCTAGAAAAAAGTACCTAGTTGGAAGATGAGTGTTCTAATTTGTCCTACATGAAATTTCCCTTCTGGGCTTATGTAGGCATCCACTTGGCATATAGATTCATTCCTCTCTCACGGGTTGTCAGGGTAGAAGGAAGGACAGGGAAAAAGACATGAGATGAGTAGCGTTCAACCTTGCTCCATTTGAAATAAATGGGACATTGAAAATCCTGACCCAAAGTGATATGTAATATGCACAACAAGGAAATAAGTATTCCTATACTTAAAAAAAAAAAGGCCTTTCTCATATTTGTTGCTGTTTCATGATTCTTCAGACTGAGAGGGAAAGAAAACACTAAAAGCAAAGGCGATGGGAGGCAGGAAAAAACCCAAAGGATTAGGGGAATAGAAGTCCTTCCGTGGCTAATAGTTCTTTCAGTTTTTTCTGACAGGAGTGTGGGCAGAGCCTGTTCTGGTAAAGGCCAAGGAAACTAACCCAGGTGATGAAGAGAGGAGACCTTGCTGCACATCCCTCTGTGAGTGTGCCTTGTGTCCAAGGATGTTTCGCTCCATCTTGGGGGAGGCCAGGTCTTCCTTTCACAAGAGGCCTCATGAAAAAGGTGGGGGAAAAGGTTCTGAGTATGGATTTGGAACGAGAAGTCTGCACCTTCACCAGGGTCTGCCTCAGCTAACTTCAGCACACCAGGAAAAGCTAAGCTTGCTTGGCTGCAGCTGGATGTTGACAAAGGCTTCGAAAGGCAGGGTGGTGACAAGTTACAGTGGATCTTCCCCTATAAATTTAATCCTCTGTAATGGACACTGCTGGAAACTCTCATTTATAGCTTCTTGGGCAACAGTAGCTGAAAACAGACAAAGATCAAAAGGTGTTAGAAGTTCTGAAAATGAGTAGGCTGGGAAAATAAATGCCCAGCAGGTAGGAAAACAAATTTGTATTGATGCTCAACAGCTGTCTTCTGAGAATGAATGCTGCATTCTAGAGTTAGAAAAATAATCAAACAATATTGAAGGGTAGCAGAAGGACATCCAAGTCTGTGTGATTTGCCTCCTACCAAATCAATCCATTTGGTTTACTGTAAGCATTTTCCCAATCATCACAGTTTCAGAGTATTTTATTGTTGGAGGGGTTTTTGCTCTTCTGTAACCAGCACATGCAGTAAAATGCAGTAAATTTCAGCACATGTAGAAATGCATTGTGATGTTTACTTTGTTTTTAATGGCAAAATTCATAAGTTTTCACAGATTCTTTTAGAATCAAGATTTTTTCAAGGTAACACTACTGCTCCATACACCATTAAAGGGAGAAGAAGGGGGGATGTTTTCTGTCATTGATACTGACATTTTGAGATCCAGAGTCAAAATAAAGAATTACTGTAAGGTAAAGCATGCACAGTGTGGAGAAAGCCTGTTGCTACTTTCCAAATTGGGTGGGAAACACATAAAAAAATCTTAATTGCCTTTAAACACTGCTGTCCGGTGTTGCTTACCCTCTCTGCTAAGAGTTGTTCACACTTCTCATCTGAAGATATTTTCTACCATCTGACTCTCATTATGTGATTCTCTGTTAGACATAAAATAATAAATAATAAAAGCCTATAAGTAATATTTTTATAAATAACAAAAGCCTGTTATTAAAAGTTTATTCTAAAAGGCAAATACTAGAAGGAGAATCATGTAAGCCTCCAACCTGCTTTTCAATATACTAATCCCTTTGAGTTTCCTTAGGTTTTCTAACAAGCATATCTTTTCTGGACATCAAATGATTCCTAAATACTGTTCCAAAGCCCATCACATTTCTGACAAAAAACCGAGAGGTTTTAACAAGCCAATACTCCAGAGGCAGTTGAGCATTTTCTACAGAGTTAAATAGTCTTTTCTATTCTAATTGAGTTGTCTCTATTCCATGTCCAAATATTACAATCATCTTCTGGACTACCGCTTTGCCCTGCCAGAACATGGTCTCTACCTAATAGAAAAAGTAAGTTTTAGAACCACTTCTTTGTCAGTGAAAGACCACAATATCATAAAAATTACATTTTGACTTTTTCCCAAAGAGTTCATATTTGTCTCTATTAAAATTAGAGACAGTAAATCCTCATAATTTCTTCTTGTTATGGCTATTATTTTGTTCTATTTTTCCATTTTTTATTTTGGGTTTTTTTTACATTAATTTAAATACAAAATATCAGCTGCCCATAACAGAAATGCATAAACTGTACCACACCAAGTCATACTACTCTAATGACATAATTATTGTAGGATACTATTTATAGCTAATGTCTCAATATATTGAATTAGTTAATTATCAGAAAATAAGACACTTTTATTTTTACTAGTAAATAAAAAGTTAAACCTGTCATTTTCAGTGGAAATATATTTTAATCTGTCCTGTGGACTGCTGATATTTTACAAATGGAACCTAAGTAATGACATGAGTTAACAGAAATTTTGTGATTCCTTAAACCTTGTTTTTCTAAACTGAGAATATGAGCCTGGCTGTATGACAGAATTTCTGTACGTGCAAACAGCTTTAGCTGAAAATTTCAAAGAATGGATGTTGCGAACACAGGATATAATTGACCCAGCAATTTTGCTGCCTATGTTAGTGGAGGTTGAGATTTTCATAGCACAGTAGAATAAATACAGAGGTTCTGGTGGATTTATGCCAACTGCACGTTGCATCCTTCACTTTAGTCTTACTCATGGGCAAAGCTAGGAAATTGTCTTTGCATGGCAAAGTAAAATGTTGCTTGCTCTGAAGAGCTAGAATTCTATCTGCTGGCAATTTCATCAGGATATTAGAAAACTCAAGCCACAAGGCTGGATAGGAGATAGTGCACCATTTTACAATGTACCTTTGCTGAGGACTGTCTGAGGACAAGCAGAAGATATGCCAACTGAGCCAGTGCACATCTTTCCAGGTTTATTACATTTAGCACAGGGGAAAGCAAGAAAATGTTCATAATCAAACAAGCTCAAGCTTTGTCATTTAATGGGCTTTGCTGAAGAGAGGGCTAAACACAACTCCCTAATCTTATCTCATGGGTAGTGAAAGTTCAGGTAAGATGACACTGAGGAGAATAAAGAGGTAAGAAAACTTGTATTAAGATACCAAAGGCAAAGCCAATGCAAAATATTTAGCTAAATAATTATGTAATCATAAACTTGAAAAGAGCCTTACAGTCTGGCACTCTTTTAGAGCTGATGAGCAGGTTATACCTACTCTGCACAATATTCTTAGAATGGAACAAGAACTTTTTAGTATGTTGTTAATTTCCCTTAAAAATAACTTTATTCTTTTCACTTCAGGTAAAGCAAAATCCTTTATTTAAATGAAAGATTGTTTAGTTTTGTTTTCATGATGAAAGAAGCAGCTGTGTCCCTGCAGCCCATGGAGGATCACAGTAGAGCAGACACCCACCTGTAGCCTCTGGAGAACCTCATTTTGGAGCAGGTGGATGCCTGAGAGAGGTTGTGACCCTGTGAGAAGCCTGTACTGAAGCAGGTTTGTTGGCAGGACAAAAATGTTGTGCACACATGAAGAGAAGAGCCCATGTTGCAGCAGATTCGCTGGCAGGACTCATGACCCTGTGGAAAGGACCCATGCTGGAGCAGTTTGGGAAAAGCAGTAGCCAGTGGGATGGACTCACATGAAGGACTGTCTCCTTCGAGAGGAATTCCATGGTGGAGCAGGGGAAATGAGTGAGAATATGTCCTGGTTTAGGGCAAATTTGGGAGAAAACCTTCAAAAGGGGGCCCCTTCAGAAAGCAAACCCACACGGCCTCTCCCCCCAACCGGTTTGGGAAGGATTCCTCAGAGAGAAGTGGAAAGAACCTGTTTATTTAACAGGCAAAGCACCCCCCAGCACACAAAATGAACAATACTGGATGACACCACTCTTTCACTGCTCTGGAAAAGATTAAAAAATTCAGAAAGTCTCTCCTGGGCTGGTTGCTCTGTTATCGGTCCCTCCAGCACAGGGGCAGCTGCTGCACCCTCAAGGTGCAAACTCTCGGTGTTTCCCAGGTCCCAGTCCGGAGGAGGTTCGGGTAGGTCCAAACAGGAAAGGAGAAACAGTCCAGGAAGAAATTTGGACTGTTTAGCTAAACTAATAAATGAGCAGAAGCAAAAAGCAGGAGCAAGAGCAAAGCAAAAAGCCAGGCAAAAAGCAAAAGAAGCATTATGAACTGCCCTGTCTCTATCCCACCAGCCATGGGGGAGCAGGTGATAAGAAACCAAACCAAAACATTCACTCTTCAGAGCCAGTCTTGAAGGCACAGAACATAACATCCAGCATAAACAGCACACATGAATGGGGATACAAGCATCATAACATCACCCTAGGACAGAATGGAAGACTGACGAGGTGTGATGAACTGACCCCAATATGTGACCCCAATTCCCCATCTCCTTGTGCTACTGGTAGGAAAAAGGTAGTGAAATTAGGAGTGAGGCTGTGCCCAGAAATAAGAGAGGGATGGGGGGAATTGATTTTAAGATTTGAGTTTATTTTTCATTATCTTATTCTGATTTTGATTTGCAATTAATTGAATAAATGTGATTAATTTGCCCCAGTCAAGTCTGTTTTGTCCTGTTATTATGTTGTCTCCTGATAAGACTCATGATTTTCATTATATTTTGTCTCCCTTGACCAGTTGAGGAGAATTGATAGAGAGACTTTGGTGAGGATCTGGCAACCAGTCAAGATCAACCAACCACACTCATTTAAGCAAATCTGGCTTAATAGGGATGAAGACTCAGTCCTTTTAAAAAAAAAAAAGTCTATCAGGTTCAATAGATCTTGATTTTGGCACCATAAGGTCACTAAATCTTTCTCAGTTTGGAGACTCTTTAAACTTATGTTTCCTGTTGTTTGTATTTTCTTTTACTAATGTCTTGGTTTGGGAAAACTTTGTATTTCTATACTTCTGTTCACTGTACATCTTTAATAAAGGCAAAAATGAAAAAATACTCAGAAATTAATTAAAAATCTATTCAAGTTCCCAACCCCCAAACTTCTCCATAATATCAAAATATCTCAAAAAAGTATACAAAAACTAAAAGTGTAAGTAAACTGACAGTGATTTGGGGCAAAGACATGTGCATTTATATGTTTTCTTTTCTTGACAGAAATTCAAGTTCTTTTCCCCAGGTTTTGCAAGGTGATCGAAGATAGAGGGAAGAAGAGAGGGATGGAATCTAATTTTGTTATTTATTTTCTTGAATTAAGAACTGTGACTCTTAAAAAAACCTTTTCAGTTTGAATATGAAACAACACTCCTCTATACATTATTACATTTAAATTTCAAATCTTACCAAGTTTTATTCCTCCATTGATCCATTTTGCAATCATCAAAATTTATTTTACAAGTTTTTATAATCCAAACACCAATGTATATCTAAGTGATCTCAACATTCCCACAATAAAGTGAGATATTAAAATAAAGACAAAGATACTATAGTAGATAATCAAAATCTAACCCTTCTCACAGTAATTTCAAAGTAAAATTCCTTGAACTCCAGCTGTTTAAAAGGTTATTTTAAAAGTTATGAAAAGAAATAAAAAGGTTACATGAGGGAGGATAAAAAGAAATTATCACTTTTGTCAAGTTTCATCAACGAGAAACCGGTCTCCTTAGCTCAGACAAGAAAAGCCAAACATTAACAAAGCAGTAAACTCAATAAACTCTCATTATCAAGAGTTCTGGAGGATTTTTTTTTTTTTTTGGTTGGTGGGTGTGGGGTTTTTTTACATGTCTTCTCATTACTTACAAAATATAAGAGCTGACTGCTCATTCCTCTAAATGAGAATTTTATCTGGTTTTATATCCTTTTTCATATCTTCTTTGAAAAATCAGAAACTGTGAAAATAGAAGCATGCATCCTCTGGAACACAAGAAGTCAGAAGCTGCCCAGGAACTGCCTGAACATTGCGATTTATTTGGTATATTGTAATGATTTTCCACCCCTAACTCCAAGCACTACAACCCCTTTCCCAATGCCCTGAGGCTTAAGATACTTGCTCCAATTTCAGGCCAACTTTTCACCTCTGGAGGAAAAAGGCAGCAGCTGTTATTACTGTCTGTAAGGTCACCACACCTATCTGTCACCATTTCATTGTTTATACAAACAAGAGAATTGAAGACAGAAATACCTACATGACAATCACTTCAATCCTTGGGAATGGAATCAGTTTCTGTCATGACTACTTTTAGTGAAGGTTGTTTCCAGTCAAAGGCAAGAACCATTATCAAGGAAATAACTTATTCTAGCATCACATTACTGGCCATTTCTAGACAAATCACTATTTCTTCAGAAAATAACACTATCTGAGGTTCCAAGGTCCTTTTCATTCACTTACTCAGAGTTTCTCTCATTTGAGAGAAAAGACAGGGATCTTTCAGAGGGGTACTTTCTTCCAAATTTGTCCTCTTGAATTTAGGCAGTTTAAGGGAACAATGACTGCTGACAAGTTCCTTATTACTAGCAATTAATGGCCAGTTTGTTAATTAGTGTCCTGAGGCAAAGTTAATGCAGTGTTTCCAGCAGAACCCAAAACAAAAACATAGAATATTTTTGGATATGGGCTAACAGCTCTGTTTTATTCAGTATTTTTCTTAACAAGGACAGATTTTCCTGTCCAAACCAGTGGGCTGCAAAGTGCACATAAAGTGCACATGCTGGGAAAAGAAATCAGCTTCATTAAAAGGAAAAAAAAATAATAAACTGGCTGTGGTCTTTTTCCTGACCCAGAACATGGCAAGTTCCCAGTACATTCAGGAAAAAATAAAAATTAAAAAAAAAAAAAAAAAAAAAGGATGCGAAAGTGTTTTCTCTGCCTTTTCAATGAAAACTCCAATCAATCCCAGAGGCTTAGAGGCTTTCTGGCAGATTCTTTCCCTACTCCTTATTATTCAAATAGAAATAATCAACACTGGACCAGATGACCCACTGTCCTCTCTTCCAATTCTACCTATTCTGTTATTCTGTCATCTATCCGCTACTGAAAATTCTTTCAATGATCTAACAACCTTATTTTCTTTTTCTTTGTGGAGTTTCAACTCAGAACTACTGTTTGCTTTAGGGATATCTCTGCTTATTACAAAATTATGAATTTTACAAAGGCAGATTTAGAAATTAACACATACCCTACCCTGTCCCCCACATTCCTCTGGCCTCTCAGAGCTGTGATCTTCACCTTTTTCTCACCTAATGAGCAGAGACATACAGGATATCTCTCTTATGAGTAAGGGTGCTCCTGGACCTGTGTCTGCACTGGGCATCAGAACTTTTTGGGGCTTCCTACAGGTTTCCCAACAGTGTGGTACTCAGGGGCCTCCAGAGAAGGAACGGAAACAATTCTTGAACTGGTTGTAAAACCTGCTTCAGTTTCTAAAGATAAAAAAATCCTCCAACCACCACATGGCAGAAAATCACAAAACCTCCTAGGACTGACCTCCATTGTCACTATTTCTACATCCACTAGACTGTTCCTCATGTTTCACTGTGCCAGTTAATAAGGCAAAACTGTTGCTGGCCTCTGCTGTGCATAAGAGACACCTTAAAGGCCATGGATTTCTCCTCAACTTTCCATAAGGCTAAGAGCCAGAAAAGAGAGCTGACCCATCTGGCTCCTCTATGAGCCACGCAGACAGAAGAGCTGAGGCAGCCCTGCCAGTGAGAATGACTCTGAGCAGCCCACAGTGAGGTTCCTCCAACAGAGAGGCCGAATTTTCATGCTGCAACAGCTCATTTCATGACTCTCCAGGAAGAGGCGGGTTACAGCAGGCAGCTATAGTCACTTCAGGCATCAATGAGAACACACTATTACTGAGTAGTAAGACCCTACAAAAAAAAAAGTAGAATACTATAAATATGAAATTTTATTTGTTACTATGGCATAGTCAGGCTGATTTAACTTCAGACTTTGCATCAGCCAAACACAACTTTCAGACACGAAATATTTATAAATGTCTGCATTTAATTACAATGGTAAAACTTATTAAAATAATTCTCTAAACATGTTAAACCACATGAAATGCAATCAAAGTTGTACCATATTTTTAAAAATTGCACAAGTTTTTAATTGTATAAACCAAATTAAATTTTAATACCAGCCAAGATGTACTTAAAACAAAACCAAAGTAAGGTACACACAAAAAGGCTGGTTGGTGATTGAGCTTGAATCCCCACAGAGGGATTCACGAAGTCTGGTGTCAGAATTCTTCAGAGAGCAATCAAGGTTTCATTTGTTTGGTTAATGTATTCATTACTGACGAGAACTGAGCTATATATAAAAAGAGAATAATCAAGAGCCATATTTTACATGCTTTTCTCCCCATCCCAGCTCCTAATGAACGGTAAATCATTTAAGTTATGAACGACTGATTAACTTAAGGCAGTCTATATATTTTTATGCATGTATTTATAGTTTATAACACAATAAAACATAGGGATTTTTTAGGATTTCTCTGTTACTCTTTCCTTTTGGGTTTTTTTAATGAGCATCCTTGTGAAGAAAGCATTATCATCTAATAATATATCAAGAATTGGCAACACTGATATTGTTTTGGCATATTGATTTGGCATAAATTGCTGAGTCCATTTATGTAGTATCAACTATATTTATAAAAGCAAAGAGGTGTAGCCAAAGAACTCGCGTGATTTATGTACAATTTACTCCCCAGGAGTGAAGCCCTAAGAAATCTGGAGCTTCACCTTCTTACCATTCATTTTTAAACAGAAGATAGAGATTTAAGCCAGTTGCAGTTTTTGTCACACCAGAGGTTTATCAACTGTAAAGCAAGACAGGTCTGTTTCTCAGATGTGATGTGCAATAGGAGGTCTCAACTAAAGGCTGAAGCTACAAAGGACATGTAAAGAGGTGCTAAAGTCCTACACTGATTCTGACTGTAGTTTATATAAGGATTTTGTCAGGTGGCCTAAAGGAAGAGATTGACACAAACACAGAAGGTTTCTGCAGAACCACTATAACAAATGTCCTCCAAGGACACTTGATGCTAGTAAATACAAATGTAGCACATCTCACATATAAGCACACAAAAAAATCTTTCCAAGACAATGTTCAGGAGGGGAGATGTCTGACTAGTTTTGCCAAACAGTACACTCCCATAAAGCAAATGATCCTGTTTCTGTTGTCTTCACTTAAGGAGTGTGTATTCGGTTAATTAACATATCTTTATAGTCCTGACATCTCATGTTTGAAGCAAGAGCATAAGCCCAATTTTTGCCACTGGGTCTGATAATTTAGGAAGGCTGAACTGACACAGTCTGAACTCTCCTAAAACAGTGATGACTTCACACTGAATGCTCCCAAAACATAGGATGAATAGTGTTTTTCAGGGGTTGGCACTGAGACCAGTGCTGCTTAACAGCTCTCTCAGTGACATGGCCAGTGGGATTGAAGGCACCCTCAGCAGGTGTGCTGACCACACCAGGCTGTGTGGTGCAGCCAGCTTACTGGAGGGGAGGGAATATGCCATCCAGAGGGACCTTGGCAGCTTTGAGAAGTGAGCCAGTGCAGACCTCATTAAGCTCAACAAAGCAGAGTGCAAGGTCCTGCACAAGGCTCAGCTTAATCCTACAAATTAATACAGGATGGTTGAAGAATGATTTGGGAGTGGTCCAGAGGAAAAGGACTTAGTGATACCGGTTGACAAAAAGCAGGATGCCACCTGTCAGTGTGCAGTGGCAGCCCAGAAAGCCAACAGTGTCCTGGGCCACATCAAAAGCAGTGTGGCTAGCCAGGAAAGGGAGGGGATGATCCCCCTCTACTCTGTTCTGGTGAGACCCCCACCTGGAGTTTGGCATCCAGGTATGGGGTCCCCAACATAAGAAGGATGTGAAACTGCTGGAATGGCTCCAGAGGCAGGCCACAAAGGTACTCAGAGGGTTGAGGTACCTCTCCCATGAAGACAAGACAAGAAAGGTGGGGTTATTTATCCTGAAGAAGAGGTATAGAGGCAGCCTTTCAGTACCTAAAGGGGGCTTGTAAAAAAGCTGGAGAGGGGCTTTTATACCAGGGCATGTAGTGTTAGAACAAGGGTGAATGGCTCTAAACTGAAAGAGGGCAGATACCTTTTAGCCATTAGGAATAAATTCTTTAGTGTGAGAGTGTTGAACATTGGAACAGGTTTCTCACAGAAGCTGTGGATACCCCATGCCTGGAAGAATTTGAGGCTAGCTAGGACTGGGCTTTGAAAAAACTGGTCTAGTGGAAGGTGTCTCTGCCCATGGCAGGGGGTTGTAACTAGATGATGTTTAAGGTCCCTCCAAACCCAAACCATTCTAGAAGTTCATTAAAAGTTTGTTGAAGTAGCCTATTCAATCTATGTTAATTAGGTGTTGCAGCATTACAACATGGCACAAAGTCACACAAAACAGAAGTTGCAGGAAAAGGACAAAAATTTTTCGTATAGAATAGAATTTGACTAAGAGAATCCACAAAACAGAACTGGATTTGTTGAAAATAACTCTGTTGGAGGGCAGGACAGACCTAATGTGACAGAATAACAATAGGCTGGGATTTTAGGAGAGTTGCATTCAGGGGTGAAGGATGATTTGCTCTGACTTCCTTCTTATTCAAAGATGATCCATTTCCTAGCTAGACACTGCACCTCTAAACTACAGTGGCCTTAATATTGTTTGCTAAAACAAGCACAGCTGTACTTTTCATTTTGAAAGTGAGGGAAGGAAAATGCCTTTTCAGTTTTTGTTGCCTTTATCCTATTATGTGAAGCCAGAGATATACAATGAACAATCATGGGGGTCTGTACACAGGTAAGTCATCCATGTGAAATTTGTACTACCCCATGCAATAAAAGTTGTCTATGATTGGGATATTTATCTATTATTATTATTATAATTATTAATGTTAATTATTATAATTATTTTTATCATTATGAATGTTAATATTGAGTCATGTGGTAAATGCCTAGATAATGCTTCTGCCCCTTCATGCAGTTGATCTGTTCAAGATATTAGAAAGAAAACTTTAGTTAGCAGAAAGAGATTGTTAAAAATATAGTGATAGCTACAGTCTAACCTGCCTCCACCTGTCCACCCACGCAGCTACCTGTATCAGTCAGGAAATAGGTGACTAATATTTGCTCACTTTTGGGAATTTGTTTAACATTACTGAATGATTCATAGAAACAGAGGTGTGGAATAATAACAACTTTTAAGGATAAATGCAAAACAAAGAAATCCATTCATTCAACAGATACACATTCTTTGGTACAGAATGTAACTGTACCGTTGTACTGTTATGGCTGTCAGCCATTGTATGACCCTCTCCTCTCCTCTCCTCTCCTCTCCTCTCCTCTCCTCTCCTCTCCTCTCCTCTCCTCTCCGCTCCTCTCCTCTCCTCTCCTCTCCTCGCTCTCCTCTCCTCTCCTCTCCTCTCCTCTCCTCTCCTCTCCTCTCCTCTCCTCTCCTCTCCTCTCCTCCCTCTCCTCTCCTCTCCTCGCCTCTCCTCTCCTCTCCTCTCCTCTCCTCTCCTCTCCTCTCCTCTCCTCTCCTCTCCTCTCCTCTCCTCTCCTCTCCTCTCCCCTCTCCCTCTCCCCTCTCCCCTCTCCCCTCTCCCCTCTCCCCCTCTCCCCTCTCCTCTTTAAAGCTCTTTTTTATTCCCAGTAGTATTTATGCAGCTAAAGAAATCTGTTTGGTACCTCTGAAGCACCATTTTTAAAGCTGGATCAGGTCAAGAGTAGCATAGAATCTCTTTTCCATTCCTGAATAAAACTTCTCCATGATCACAAAATAAAAGCAGCAATAAAACCTTTTCTCCCCCATCTTACGGTAATAATAAACAAGGTGCCAAAAATCTCTTGGATTCACCTTTTTCTCTTGAGTGGGAAAAACAAAATGGAAACCCTATGATGTGCCTCAAAAATATTTCAGTATTGAGAAATCAGTCCCAAAGAACTTCCAGATGGGCAGATTAAGACTGTAGGCTGGTGACAGTACTATCCTTCTGAACCTTACAACTCCCACAAAAGGAGGACCTAATGTTCAATGAGTTATCAAAGCACTAGAAAGTGATTTTAATGAGCAGCAGGTGATACAGAGATACAGCTGGATAACATGTTGAAGTTTGCATGATTTTTGTGGGACAATAAACCTAAAGACCATACCCTTTTGCAGAAACCCCAGTTCCACCCAAAGCCACTTGTCACAGAGATACTGATGATAATTCCATTGGGTGGACTTCACATTGGTTAATGTCACACTACTAAAAAGCTTAAGCAAAATGGATCCACTTCTTGCAACACATTGTTTCATGTAAATGGAAGCAACAGGATATAAAATGGTGGTGAGATTTCTAAAGCATGTTTTATTTATTTACTTAGGATATTTTTGTAGGCCTGAACTCAGAAGAGAATCCCTTCCCAGGAGAGACACTTGTGTTAGTGTTTGCCTACTGGAAGGTGTGTACTTCAGCATTCCCCGAAATATGATGATGTTAAGATAGAGATGCTATGTTGAATCCTTTGCTTGTGTGAAGATGTTGAACTAGCCAGAACAATCATTTTATTCATAAATGAGGTTCTTAAAACAGGTCCTATTATTCTGTAGCTTATCACTCAGTTTTGAAGTCTGTCAGACCAAAATCCACTCATAGGCACTTTAAAAGGTGCCTCGTGTAATGTCATTAAAAGAACATACAGGTTCCACCAACATCCACACCCAAGGCACTGGATTTTCTTAGCTTGCCAAGAAAATAAAAAAAAATCCAAATAACAAAAACCCAAAAAACAACCAACACAATCCACAAAAAAAAACTTCCCAAAATTCAAAACTAAATACCCACAACAAACAACAAACCCCCTCACTTCTCAAGATTTAAGAACTTTAAACTTAGATTTAGAAGCATAAATTTCAACATTGAAATCTAAAAATGTGTCTCTCCACTTTCAAAGAACAGAAACTTGACCTCATGCTCTAAATAATTTCCTCTTAAATAATAATGTAAACTAATGTTGATTCTCTGCAGACATTAAATTAGGTGCTCAACAGACAGGATTTTCATCATGCTGTGCTTGGCACAACTGGAAAATCCTACCTTTTATTAAACAGTCTAAAAAATAGTCATCCATTTCACTTCTGTTCTTCTTTCTTTCATAAACACTTCAATAACTTTGAAAAAAAAGGTAATAGAAAAGCAATCTCCAGAGTTGCTCTTATCTTTTACAGTAAAAATTCCTTTCATGGTTTGTTATACACATATGTACACAGATGTTTCATAAAATTAGCTGTGGATATGCTCAGATGTGTTTAATGTCTGGCAAATTGCAATGTCTGTTTATAACAAACACCAAATAGAGAACAGAGCAACTTGTGAAGTCCAGTTCCATTAGAAATGTAAAATTGTGTATTAGGAAATCACATTCTTGTATCTCTCTCTTCGGAAATACAGTTCATCCTCGTGATTCATTTGACCTCAGAAAGACCCATATAGCCATAGGTCATAATTTCTTTGAGTTTAACATCAATGTTTATTTAAACTGGCTTGGGTTCAACTATTTTTGCTTCAACTGTGGTTGTGTTGCTCTTCTTGTTTCTGGTGATGCCTCAAATACAGAACTGAGGCAGGTTTTCAGTATTGTGCCATAGGATCAATCAAGGCAAATTTGTGAGACCAGAAAAATGGCTAGCATGAGAAAAAGATGAAGAAATTAGTCCTTTTTACTCTGTGGGAGTCAGGGAAGCAAAAACATAATGACAGCATGCAAATAAGAAAGAAGGAGTCACAGAGATGATGGTGACCAAGGTTTTCCATATGCACTTGGAGTAACTTGAGAAAATGGGGCTTAATTTGCCACAAAGTTTTCTCTACATGTCTATTTATGATGGTTATGAAGCACTGGAAAAGCTACCTAAAGGAGCTGTAAAATATTATTTATTGGGAATTTTTATGACCTGATCCAGAAATGTTGATTCCAAGTAAGAAACAGTGTATATTTTTTTAATGTTAAGCACATCGTGCCACAGACCACGCTTCATGAGTACTGCAGGGATTACCTCAGGTCTAATTACTGCTTTCCAATTCCAAGAAGAGAAGGATAAGAGCTACTGAAATTCCAAGGAGAAATTCTCTATTACCCTGATCCTACTGCTCAAGTGAACCTCTATTTCAAGAGAGAAAGAGAAGCCAAGACCAGGTCTGATCATGCAAATCCACTGGCCAAAAAAAGTAAAGCAAAAGTAAAGGGAGCTGTAGTCAAGGTTACTTCACCAAAAGAAACATCTCCCAAGTTCTTCAGAGGAAAATTACCAGGGAAACAGAGCAGTTTCATGGAGAGCCCAAAACTCCCGGGATCATTGGCCAGTATTTGGATAACAAGTATTATTCGATGAATTATTAGTTGTGATACAGATTGTCTTAATCTGAAGGACTGCAGTTCACCCCAAGGATAGAAAGGGTTACATTTCTCCATCTCTCAGCAGTACCCTGCTCAGGCTGAAACCTTGCCTTTATATCTAAGGCAATCTTAAATTCGCCTACAAGCATCAGTGGCTTAACATTCACAAGCATCACAAGGTAATGTAGTCACCCTGGACACGAAAAACAAAATGCAACCCTTGTGTAACAAATAATAAATAGGTTCCATTAAATATAAAGCAGAAGCAATCAGACTTCTGTTTGTAAAGCATTCTTTCAAGGAATTCAAAGAATGAAAATAAGGAAAACAGTGTTGATAAAGGCATGAACTGCCTTTTTTAAGGCTCCACAGACTATCAGACCCCAAGAAATCAGGGATCCTCTTCTTAAATAAATTTACTATGGAACTTCTGATACAATGAATAGCATTCCTCCCCATAAAGGCCAATACTAAAATATTTGGCAAGGACTTACATGAAATGTGATAAAGTGTGACAGAATTTGGCCCTGAAGTAACTGTCTCACTAACTTAAAGAACTTGCTGCCTAAGCATACTAATTACATGTACAACAAATGAAGAATTATTTTTATTTGAATGAGTTTTCTTTGTGACATTATGAGAAATGAAATATAGGAGCATACAATTACGTTTCCTCTTTATTTGTTATTCTGATGTCAGTTTGTGACTTGGAGAAATAGGCATAAGAACAGAAGTAGATACCACCCACCACTTGATAAAAGTAGATGTTCCAATTCCTGATCACAATTGTAATATGGAAAATACAGAAAAAAGCAGAACAGAAATAACTATTACTTTCATAGCACGTTTTTTTTAAGCTGTCAAAGCGATTAGCAAGCATGTATTAGTCTCATAACAGCCCTAAGAAACACTTAATATAAAATATTTTTTTATGGAAAGAATTTTACACTACCACAGTTAGTCTAATATGTGAACTTCTGTATAATAAATAAGTTTTTTTGTTGTTTTTCACTGCCCGCCCCCTTTTCTGGGTGTGATTTTGATTTATTTTTCATGACCAACTACAGAGAGTTCATGTATTTCTGCACTGACTTCTAACAGCTAAGTACAAACTGAACAAAAGTTTATGGGTATGAAACAAAGAGTATGGCCTATATAGAAACAAACACAGTATGAAACAAACACAGTATAATCTCCCTGGAACACAGTAGGTGATAAATGCCATATTCCTGCAGAGCTACAACCTCTTGCTCCTTTTGTGGGGGAAGGGAAGGGAGAAAGAGGTCATCTGAGGTGACAGGATAGGAATGCAGTCAGAAGCCCCTGTGACTCAGCGATTCAGGGGTATTAAAACAACAAAAGCATAGGCTGAGACCAAATATGGTCTTAGCTTTTTTTTTAGGATTTTTTTGGACATAGTTTAATTTGCTCCATTTTGATGGAATATGAAAATTTTGTTTGTGTAATATTTCTTATACCAATATTTGATGGTGCTTTACCACGTGACAGATACCCATCTGCAGATTCCATATAGACTAGGCAATTTTTCAGCCCCAGCTGAGGTGTTGCTCACAACAGTACAAGTACTTAACATTAAGGCAGTTTCTGGTCACATAATTTTTTTTTTTATGCTGCACTCGTCTGAGAATTCTTATCAGAGATTTAATTTCTGAAGAACTGAATGGAAAAGAGAGCAAAAGCATCACCTCTGTAATTAGGCCAAAGGTCAGAGGGGCCTTATCTGACCTCCTGGGGAGTCAGTGTTCTCTGCTCCTTGAGCAGGGGACATGAACCTGGCACTGATGGTGGCAGAAATCTGCTGCCATAGCTTAGACATGAGGGTACCAGCCTGGCATGATCAACCATGGCACAGCAAAATCATCCTTGTAAATCTGGAGACAGCTCTGTGAGAGCTCTTATGGGGATTACAAGCCTAGAGCCAGCTTTTGTCCTTGGCTTCCCCAGTGGGACGTCCCACTGGACATGGCACCAAGTGGGTTCCTTGTTACCCTCTTGTCACTATGGCAGAAAGGCCAGAGCATCAGGTGTTCTGCTGTCTCCATTTCAGCTTTCACATGTCCCTCTCATCTCAGTCATTAGGCAGTGCATTAGACCACAGCTACAGCACGGTCTGCACATACAGTGTTAGAAACCCTCCATTTCAAGTGCTGACTTGGATGGGTGCCACACACCCCCTGGAAGCATCTGCATTTGAATTTAAAGGGGTGGGTGAGTGACAACTAGCTTCTTCTTCTGAAAAGGCTTTGGCAGATCATTGGTTGTCATCAAACCTATTGCGTTTCTTGCCTACTGCCAAAAATTCCACCTACATGCCTGATGGCAATTAGTCCTTTGTAGGTGCTAATGAATAAAAGCAGCACGCACGCTTTACAGACTTTAAAAGAATATCCCAATCCATATATTAATTCCATATATAAACTCACATGCACACACAGTCCCCCCCTTCCCCTATCCACATGCCACTGTGCACCCACACCCAAATTCGTGCTTAGAAAAAAAAGCAAGTTGCTGTAAGATGATCATCCAACTGTGTGCAAGTAGGATTTTTTTCATGAATCATTAGCTATTTTCCCAGAACTCATCTACTGAAAAAGTACTGCTTTATGAATGCAGAAGGCATCCTACATTTGGGATAATGAAGTACATTCATTCCATGCTTGAACCTTTCAGAGGTCCAGACATTTCACACACTCCCTCTAACCATGATTTTTCTGTGGTATTCAAAATCATCTGGGATACAACAGTATGACAAAACCAGCCTTCAGGAAAATATACCAACAATTTCCATAGAAGGGAAAATGAATAAAATAGGGGTACCATGAGACTTCACCACAGTTCTTTTAAATCAACAAATTGAGCATTGCTTTCATGTTTTCTGTGTAATTCCAGGGGTTCTGGTTTATGTCAATTTTGGAAGAGAAGATATCAAAACAGTATGAGGTAATACACTCTATATAAACCTAATTAAAATGCCATTATTTACACTTCCCATCAGAAGAAAAATCAGTTTTTAAAAAGGAAGCTATTTTACAGAATTGCATCGACTCCAAACCCAAAAATTTAGGGGGAAATATTGCATTTTGACTTTCATGTTATCGTTACATATATAGAATACAGACAGACACAATTAATTTTGAAATTCAGAACAGACTTAATTGAATATTATAGAAAACATTTCAAACATCCTGAAAATGACTGCATTCTTTTTTTCTCAGACTATTCATTTTGCATGAAGTTTTCAATTCAAGTTTACAACATTTTCTCAAATAAAGGAATTTCCCAACTACTTTATAGAGTGGTCATGAACTAATCAAGAGTGTTCAGTGCCTTATTGTGACCTTTCAGATGAGATTTCACAGTCTCCAAAAGGCTTCTGAAGGTCAGCTCTAAGCCAGCACATTGATATTTCAGCCTAACTAGATTACAGAGGGTTTTGCCCTTTTTTGCTGGCTGAAGTGCAGGCAGGAGCAGTAGGAGAATGCAATCAACAGCTCAGGAGTTGAAGGAAAGGGGGCAGAAGCTGAATGGCAGTGCCTGACGTCAGCCAGAGTGGACAGCAGCCATTGCTGCATCACTTTGTTTGGACCAGCAAGTAGCAGGATCTTTCTGCCCAGGAGTCCATAAAAGTCAGGCAAGGAGTCTTTAGTGTTCCCAGAGCAGATGAAGACAACATTCACGTGCAACTGCAGAATGAAAAGCCTCTCTACAGCAGCCTCTGGTCCTCCCTGCCACAGGGGCACATGGCTTCTTTTGTCTCACTGTTGCACCCAGGCAAATCTCTTGCTTGTAAACAGTTTTCAGTATTGCAGGCATTAAGGATGAAGGGAAAGATGAGACAAATGTCAGAATGTACCTTTGTGAGAGGCCTTAGCTGCTGCGTCTTCTTATTTTAGT
This sequence comes from Serinus canaria, assembly GCF_022539315.1. Classification (NCBI taxonomy): domain Eukaryota; kingdom Metazoa; phylum Chordata; class Aves; order Passeriformes; family Fringillidae; genus Serinus; species Serinus canaria. Next base: position 51,976,487 of record NC_066315.1, on the reverse strand, counting down.
TTCTAGATGGGGTCTGTAACTTTTCTGCCAAAACAATACTTTCCAGAATTAATCTGAACTGGGCAGGGAACTTTTTTTCCATTTTAATTTCTTTTCTTTCAGCCTGTAAGAGGATCACTGTCCTAGTCCATTCCAATCCATAGCATATCCACAAGTACAGTGAGGATCAACAGTTCACACACTCTATTATTTTTTTAATCCCCTCTTCAAAAAATTTCTCCTCCAGCTTCCACTTGCAGCTGAGAAACTCAGACCAAAAGAATCTGGCCATTTCTCTTTCATCAACATGCACTGAATCAGCTGCTTAAGCATACACAGGTGCCCATACACAACAGCATCAGATTAACACTGATGTTAAACAGTCGAATGCTCTGAAGAGGTATATCACTATAACTCACATTTCACTGGCAGACAGGACCTTACCACCAGTATAGGCAACTGGGTGCTTTCAGAGTACTACAACTGTAATTTTAAATCCATTCTTCAAAAACCTATTTCCATCACAGATGTTGAAGTACAGTTTCTCCAAATAAAGTTTTATTAATGCCCATTGGGGTAAAACCCACTCATGCAGGGGTGGTAGTGCTTTCAGGGCAATTCCACCTGTGGGACCTGTGTGCTTTGAGGATACCCCGAGGTTTCAGGTGCTCCTGCTATTGAGGCAGGCTCCTCTGCTTGTGCTGCAGAGCTCCATGAATACCAAAAGCTCCAGCACTATTGGAATAAAATCCCAATATTGCTAAGAGGAGCGTGCCTGGGCTGGTCTGGCCTTAGTGCACTGAACCAAAAGTAACTGATGGAGATGTTTCACCTCAGAGACACCTTTGGCTCGCTGGCGGTTGCACATAGGCACTCAGAATGAGTCCAAGCAAAGTAGAAACTCAGTTTACCTCTAGTGGAAAAAGTTCAGGCGATGGTGAAAAGAAAAAGAGCGGATTCCGCCGGAGGGTTAAATCCAGAGTTTATTCCAGAGTGACAGAGTTCTGAATCTTGGTAACAGCTCCAACAGAATACCAACTGCATGGTTCCAGTGCCTTTTAAACCCACTGGGAGGGGGGAGGGAGAGGACAGGTGAGCCACCGATCAGGTGGGAGGGGGAGGGTCTCAGGGGACAATGACACTTGGACAGGCCAATGACCTCAGGTCTGAGAAACATCTTTTGAACTTCTGCCAATCACACAATGCCCTTGCTGGAATGTGGAACTTGACAGACAGCAGTTAGGAGGAGGGCAGAGGGAAGGGAAGGAGGAAGTAGTCATGGCTGAGGGAGAAGATATAACTTCACGCCACAACACAGCACATCTCTCAGAAGTGCTGGACCTAGATGTTGTTTTCTCCCAGTGTAAAGAGCTAAACCCCCTGCCTTTTTTGCTCTAGGATACCCTAATATTTGTTTTATTATTATTAATGTCCCTGGAAGGACATTTCCCACAGACAGCAGGTGGGCAAGAAGTCAGAGCTCTCCCAGCTGGGGCAGCAGCAGGCAAGACACCAGATATGTAGCCTGATGGGCAGAACACACCACTCGAAGGAGGAAACCTGCTTTCAGAAACTATCCCAGAACAATTTTCTATTTATTCAATGACTGTTTAATGTAAAATGCATTAAAAGCTTAGGAGAAAAATGTGAAAACATATGGAGTGAAGATGTTTAGGCAAATTGACAAATACGTCCCTACCTCCCTGGAAAGTCTTATAAAATTCTTCAAAGCTCCTTGGATTTAAATATCCCTTCCACTTTCATTGTCCCCTATTTTGTTCTAGACAGCTTTGGGGAAAATGACTGCTCAGAATATTCTATTTTATAAGGTTTTCGGTATCCCCTGAGTTCCACTTATTTTAAGAATTGTCAAGTTCTTAAGGCCATAGATATAATCCTAGTGTTTACAGAAAACCTAAACTTTTAACTGGCATATCTCAACACTCTAAGGGGAGTTCAGTTGCAGCTGATCTTTCATCTGTACTCTCCAGTCAGAATCCCAAATCTTCATGACTACATCTGTAATCTCCTGTCTTTTTCAGTCATAAAAGTTTGCTATTTTCTCCCTTGCCAATTGGTTGGTAAAATGGAAAGATAAACATTAAACAAAGGCAAAGACATAAATTAAATTAATACTTCTGGAAACCGATTTATTTCAGAGTACTTTTAATATTTACACAATTCAATAAAATTTCATGTACAGCAACCGCTCAAACCAACTGACTCATCCTGATGTCCACATGCTTTCTTTAAAACCAGAAAACTTCTTTCTAATCTCCAAAACAACATTTTCCTGGAACAGATGCCTTATTTGAGCAAAGTGACACATTTCTCTAATATCTAAAATAACGTTTCAATTTAATCAAGATACAAATAACAGTCAATGAGTAGGAAAAGTTATCGTGACCATGGTTTTGCCCAGTATCAAGGAGATGACTGTGAAACATTCTGATAAAAAGTGTTTGATAACAAGGCCTGGCTGAACAATATGTTTTGCTTTCTTAGTTATTAGTTTAATTATTAGCTCTGTTCAAAAGAGTTGTCAGTACAAAGTAATGAGGTGAGGGCTGTAATCATGGGCTAATATCATTTTTTCAATGATTCACTTGTAATTCTGCCTCACTTTTATAACCTACATCTTATCCCTTCTGCTTTTAAACTTTGTGACAAACCATCTATTCTAATAGCTAGAAAAATCCACCCCCCTGTGAAAAACTTGGTGCTTTTAAGTTGGTTTTTGCTTTTCTATTTTCCAGCAGCAGCACATCTGTCCCTGAAAGGTTTTAAGTGTCTTTGTAACTGATACAAGTGGAACCTCAAAAAGATTTATTTGTTTTGGCTCAGTTAAAGGCTTTGGTTTCTAGCGCTTGTTCAAACCTCCTGGAACTGCAAAAATAGATGGGGAATCTCAAAATGTTTCACTGTGTTTTTGTCACCTCCCTGTATTCAGTAGGAAATTTCACAAGAGCCTTCTCTATAGTAAACTGACATTTCTGTTAATGGATTTACATCTTAAATGTAGACTTAGCTGCAGACTTACACTGACCAACTTAGCTGAAATCATCACAAGAGATGGAAACTTTGATGGGGGCCATAACAAGCCACCCCTATCCTACATCTGCTCCTTTGGGAGTCTAATCCAAGAACCCAGGATTTCCCCTGTGACAGTGATTTTTTTACCCTCAAATTTCTTGATCTTTATCACCAGTTAGTTGAGAATTGAGTCCCTAGTGTTTACTATCCGGATGTTTTCTAGGGATTTAAAATTACAGTTTAGAACATATTTTTCATTTTGCAGCATGTTTTCCCACTCAAATGACAAAATCATCACAGTTTTTGCAAAGAGAAATGACTCAGACCCCATGTGCTGGAGAAAACACATGGAGAAGGGTCAGCACAATGGTGTCAAGAGGTTGCACCACATATGCCATCTAGTCATAAGAATGTAATGTCTAAGCTGCAAGACCATCTACGTTGACTAAGGGAATAGCTAGGCATGTAGGCATGTAGGTAAGGCACACACACACACACACACACACACACACACACACATATATATATATATATATATATATATAAAAATCTATGGATCCATACATATGTATACATATATATATATATATATATATATATATATATATATATATATATATGGGTCCATAAATTATGAGGATGCACTAAGCCTTTCTGGTTGGCAGTAGTCCATCCCTGTACCCTGGCCTGTGTTGCCTACTCTCCAGCTGGCTTATGGCAGCTGTGCAATTGCCCAGCTCAGCCTCTGTCACCTTGAAGTCAACAAATAAATTGTTTTATCTTGAAAAGACATGAAAAATCCATAGGGTTGTTTAATCCGATCTGAGCATCAGATCTAATAAATCCTTAGTCTAGAGCAATGTAATTCTATTAGTCTTTAGGAAATGGAGAAAACAAGAACTTGTTTTCATACATCTTTATTTTCCAAATCCTAATATCTATGCAAATGTTGTGTGTCTCTGTAGTTTTTTTCTGCATAGAATGTTAAAGTAGAAAATAGGAAATCAAGAGTATCTAAAGATTTCTAAAGGTGGGTGGCATGGACCAGTGCCAGAAAAACTTGGGCAGCTTTACACCAGGCAAGGAAACTAATTTTTTTCTAAATAATACTCATATTTAAGATCACTGCTGTTGGAAACTCAGAGTTATATTCTTTGGTTTTACCTGCCACTGCATACCCATATCCAGAAATAGTACTGACAAGGGCCACACTTAGCTGCCAATGATACATCTCACAGTAATAATGAGGCTGAAGGGAGAGAGGAGGCAACTTAGATCATCTGGATAGCTGAGGTGGAACACTGTGGTGCACATTGGCAAAACAGCATGACAAAGCGAAGACAAAGTTCTCACAAGAACATCTACACTTATTTAAATGTTAGGGATTTATGTCTGACAGATTTCACTAATCCCTCCAGGTATCTGGCTTAATTTCCATAAGGTCCAAATGCTTACACCTCCACTGTATCTTCCATTAAACAGGAACACAAATGCTAGCAGTTTTTTTATAATCACTAATACCTGTTTTATTAGGCCTTTAAAATACAGCATTATTCAGGCTTGTTTCTACTCTCATTCACATCAGCCATAGGCATATTTACATAGATACTCTAGGATGATACATGAAGGCACAAACAAAATGGAACAAATAAACGAGGGGTTTGGACTGTTACTGACTATAACTCCTGATGATAAGCTTTCTCCTTTTACCCATTTCAAAGACAGATCTTGAATTGTTATGGCAAATATGCATTCCCCAGCTTGCTGAAATCTGGAATCAGATCCAGAACAGAATTTAAAAAGTTTGGCTCATATTAGCTCACCACAAAAAAATCTTAAAACAAAGGCCACAGGTAAACTGTAATCTTTCAACACAGTGCAGAACAGCTCTAATCCTGGGGTATTATTTCCTAACACTAAGTAATTGGAGTTCTTAAAAGAGCTCAACACACAAGTCACGTATAACAAATGAGGTGATTTTCTTAGCAGATGTTTATTTTTGTCATTTATAGAAATACCAACAGAAAGTCTTATATCACCAGGTGAGTCAGCAGCAGTGAGATGTGTCATCATAGGAACTGCAGGGTATCTCCTTGTTTGGCTTCATTATCTAGTCATTGTTGCTAAGTGGTATTGAAAAAAAATTCTTCTTAGAGGGCAGGAAAACCCCATTACATCCCAGGATGATGAAGAAAGGAAACTACCTCTTGTGTCATTGAGTCAAGACAGGCACCAAAGTGCATACTGTGAAATGACACAGAGGGATTTCTCTGTAACAAAACCCATGCTGCTGGCTACTGAGAGTGATTAACTGTCTCACACACAGGAAGCAAGGATAACACATTCCCTCTTTAAACCAACTTGGTTATTTTAAGTATATCAGATCCTTTTCCTGTTTACGTCCAGGGTAGCAACAGCAGTCACAAAAGACAGCTACAACCCTTATTATGCTGGATTTTCCCTTCCTCTGAGTAGTAAGAAACTTCCCGGAATTTACTAAAAGCTTCATGTTAGTATTGTGAATACTAACAGTATTGTGAATACTAACAGTTCTCGGATGATAAAAAAGGAAGTATTTCTCTGCTTATTTTACCATATTTGGATGCCCCTTGAAATCTGTGGGGCTTAAGTTCTGTTGTGAAATCAAAACTCTTTTCTCAGGAAGGCTCACATGCCTGCCCTGGCTTCACTAAAGTCAGCATAGCTCGTCTGAGCAGAACTCATTTTAGGACTTAAAAGCATAATTCGAGACCTGCGGTTCAGTTTCCATTTGGCACTGGCTAAATGTGGTGACAAGGCTAGTCTATGGTTTCTGATCTTATTTCCTTTCTTGCCCTAAAATCACTCAAAGAAGTGTCTTCACAGTTCACATAAGAGCAGGCTTCATTTTAGTAATTTTCAGTTCAGAGGAGAAGAGAAGAAAGGAGATGGTATGGTTCAAAAGTTGAAGATGAAATTAAAGACATCTGAACTGTAAATATATACAAACATTTAACAAGGAAAGCTTGTCACCACTGAAGCAACTAATCCTTCATCCTTTTCTGTGTTTGAACGTGGCTTATATCTGTCTCTAAGAGATGTTCAGTCATTCTCAAGCTTCCAAACTGTGATACAGATCACATCAGTGTGCAAGCCATGCCAATTCCAGGAGCTGCTGTTGCTGACAGTAGCACTCAGTAGTGACATTAGGCATGAGAACACATTAAAAAACAATTGCACATACGCACACAGAGGAAAATTTTGTCTACCTTTACTCAGAAGACAATGTTCCCCCCTGGAATGGGAGGGCCAAGGTGATTCATGCAGCCCAAAAAAATTTACCAAGTAGAGAATCTAAAATGTAAACTTTAAAGCATCTTCAGAAGGTCTGTCAGCAGGATATTCAGTAGGTCTTACTCAGTCACGAGTCAGAAGAAACTCCCGTGGAGGGGTATGCTAAATTTGCTGAATAGAAATGACTAAGAGAATAAACTCACCGGTCTCTTTTCAGATCCCACTACCATTAAAGGCAAATTAACCACATACCACAGAATTAAAATTTCTCTTTTTTTTTTGTGACTGATGGATGACTCCTGGAGTGGAGGCTTAGACTTTATACCCCACTACAGAGTCTGGCAATGAGGCATCTGAAATCTCTTTATCTATTTGAACTTTATTCTGACCTTCAAAATTTGACAAGGGATGAGCCATGAAATTCTACCACCACCAATTCTACTCTCCCCACTTGCCATCAAAAAAAAAACACCCATGATTTCTGTATTTCCAACTTTATTCTTGACCAGAGGCTGTAATTGCAAGTGGCTTAACATTTCATTAATCATTCTAATTAAAAAAACATATCTGAATATAGAGTAAGATCTGGACTTTAGTGTCAGGCTAAAACCTTTCCTCTGGTTGCCATGACTTGAATGCTATTGGGATCAAAAGATACTGAACTGATCTCTTTCAAAATATTCTAAAAGTAGATCAAATCTCTGATTCTCAGAAGAAAAAAAGCCCTCAGAATGGAGCTCCTATTAAATAAAAAAAAAAAAAAAAGATATTTAGCACAAATACTTGATATTGCTAGAGTGTTCAGAGAAGTTTCTCACATAAGTACCTGAGAAACATTTCATTAATTTTTCTTAGGGGCTGTTATTTTGAAACCAAGAACACAAAGATAACCCTAAGTTACCATTTCTGTATTTAGGTCCATATGCTAGCTTCTAACATGGGTTCTATATAACTGTATGTACAAATACATATTATTACATTTAGTTCCCATCACCTCCTGCATCATCAATAAAAGAATAAATTAATAGAGTTTTCTTATATTTGCCACAAAAAAATAGGAATGGAAACTTTGATCTGGGATGAAGCAGAGGAATATTCTGAGCCTCAATTAATATTTTGGTTTTGTTCAAAGTTCAATACCTAAAATTACATATTTTAAGGAGATAGTTTTGATTTCACAATAAAAATATAATAAATTTTTCTTCCAAATGATATATTGATGGAAAATCATCATACTCCTCTCTCTTACAGGAAATGCTCACTGAAATTCTCCTTTTTTTCACCAATATGCAGCGTATATTTATTTCTTTAAAATAGAAAGGGTGGCACTACTTATCAAAGGAATAGATGAAACATTCAGAAGTGGAGGGGCAGGCCCTGATCTCTTCTATGTGGTGACCAAGGGAGCAGCATGAAGCTGTCATAGGGGAGATTAAAGTTGGATATTAGGAAAGGGTTCTTTCTCCAGAGGGTGGGCACTGGAACAGGGTCCCCAGGGAAGCTGGCACAGCACCAGTCTGACAGAGTTCAAGGAGCGTTAGCGTTGTCAGGAGTTGGGCTTGATGACCCTTATGGGTCCCTTCCAAATCACAATATTTTATGATTCCATGACTCTATGAACATGAAGGGATAAATATTGCGATCGAAAAGTTGTTATTCCTTCTTTTCATTTGTAGTCTTTCTGTGGGAACAAGATTATTATACATTCACACCTTCTCTAGGAAATGGAACTCAGTACTTTTCATATATTATAAATCTTTTCCATGAAACTTTGGACTAGGCTCCAGAAAATTTCAAATTTTGAGGGCTTTCCACTCAGTAAGCACCCCTTATGCATGTCTTAAGTACCCACACTGGCTGACACAGATAATCTTCACTGACCAAGTACAACTGTCTAAATCAGGAAAAGAGAAAACACTCCCATTTAAGAGAAATTTACTCCACAAACCAGTAGAAAAATGAGATGCCCTAGCAAGATGGTGTGGTTGTACCCGAAGACTGGGATGTCCTGAGAGACACATGTAGGTGACAGTGCAGAGTCACCACGGGAAGTCAGGCAGCACAAGGAGGTCCCAACCCAGAGGAGGGCTTGGGGGATATGAAGAGGCTTCAGCTCTGGCCTTTTGTGAAGAAACACTCTCACACGTGTTTGAATACTGCATCATTTCAGCAGAGAGGGAAAGGCTTCCAAGCTGCACAATTATGCTATTGTAATCACAGAGCACAGGCCAAATTAGACAGAGCAGCTCTGTTTTCCTGAATCTGGTTTTATAAGCTACATTCTAGCAGCACTCCATTACGCTGCTATGCAGAAGTGTCTGGCATTGTTTCCATCACAAACAAATCTTTATGTCCTAAATTCATGCTGGACGGAAACTTGGCTTCCATGGCACAAACCTAAGAATTACATTTGTTTGTTTAAACAAATTTGAGGGAAAACATACTTGGCCATCTTTGAGTTATATGATGACAAGATGATTTAGATCTCCCATAAAAGATATAATTCTTTTTTTCTCCTCACGCCAAACAATGATGCTTTCTTATAGCTGGACACTTGCTGGCTAGGAGTACAAACCTATCGAGAAAAGCCAACTCTCAGCTGTATTGATTAGGACAGCAGATGCTGAGCACCTCACAGGATGTGGTACTTCCTTTGGAAAAGTGAAGACAGAGGTTTATCTCCAACATTTATAAGACTGCATTTTTATTTCACTGATGCTTCTCTGTGTAAAGCTAAATTGGAACTGATATATTTTCACTGTATTGTGTAGTATTGGAACTATTTTATCTTCCCTAAACAGTGCCTATTTACAAACCACCATTGTAATAATATGTCCTTGAAAGGAAACATCCCGAGAAAGATAAAATCAAAATATGTAAGAAATGCAACCAAAGCTCAATTTTTCACTTTTACCTATCAAATGATAACTTATGCTTATGCAAAGTACAGTCAAAAGAAATTGAGGATGACATTCTGCACCCAGCATCAAAAAAATCAGATCTTTAAGTCATTGAAGAGATACATACAATTTTTATTGATGTCTTTATAGAAAAATATGCTTAATGTCACTTAGTTAAGCAAATCGTCCCTCAGAGAAAAAATTGTAGTATAAATGTGTTAATAATTTTCTGTGCGTAGAGAAGAAGTTGTATCATTTTGGGTTATCTACATGATTTCATATATTAATTCAATCCCACTAATAACCGGCACTGAGGTATCATGGAGGAATAGACAAAATTATAATCATTAATAAAGCTTTCTCTGAAACAAGTGACAAAAGCAACCTTAGTAAATGCTTCATTATCATTCCACCTTTATTATCTCCTTTATTTTTACCACTTTCATTTTATCTTCATTCAGTTGTGATCTTGACTGTACAAGGCTGTATCAAAAAGAAGGATAAACAGGTCCTTCACAGAATAAACAAATACATATTCTCAGAGAAGCATACTGGGTGATGCTAGGAACAGATCCCTTTGAATATATTTTAGACCTTCTTCTTTTGAATGTTTTAAACTGACATGTACCTTTAAAAGCCATTGAGTCTGAAGAAAATAAAAGCATATTTAGACAATAGAAGCAATAATTTTAAATGTATAAAATACATAACTTCTCATGAAAAGCTGGAGCTCTTCTCCTTTACTGAAATCAAGTCTGTAGTGTGCAGGTATAAGCAGGACAACCATGCAGTTCTTGATCACCTGGGCCTCGACTGAGAACCTTCTCACTTGGGAAGATTCTCACAAACCACTCTTTACAACTCAGCAAGGCCTACCAGCTAATTGCCTTTTCCAAATTATCTCTTAAGCTTTAATTTCCAGTACTAAATATTTGTTCTTGGCAAACTCAGAGGAACTCAGAAACCCAGATTAAATAAACCATTATATGCATAGACACCTGCTACACCATGGCACACCATTAACACAGAGTCAAGCTTCAACAAATTACTCTGTTTGCTCATTGTTGCGTTTAAGCAAGTGCTTGCCATCTAAAATAAATTCTGAGCAGTTTCCACTAGGGAGTTATTTGTTCGTAATGTCATCATTCACTACAACATTGGCCATAAGTGGATTTTCCATCCTGTCTAGGTTGTAGTTTACTTCTTCAAAGTAATTATCCATTACTCCCATGTATACACATTTGTTTACAAGTTCCATACCAAATGCTTCTTTCGAAACTGAAGTGATGGTCTTTGCTGAAGACAAACCAAACAATGAGTTAGAAAGAAGAAATACACTGGTAGTCACTGAAACTCTCACAGTTGAAGGATCTTTCAGACAGACATGAAATTGCTTTTGGACAGAAGCAGGAAATTAGAAGCTGGATGGTGAGCTAAGAAACTGACATTAGCCAAGAAAGTTCCTTACAAGATGTTTGCAAAAGTTTACCAAACTTTTCCAAGTCACTAAGGATCACCTGGACCTCCCACTAGCTTACAAACATCTGTCCAAATTCACTGAGTCCTCCACATTTCTCTGACTTGGGTATACATACCATACTCTTTCCCTTGCAAGGGTAGCACCTCTACATCTCACCAGCTTAGGGTGCAAAAGCAAATTATAGTCAACTGCTTCCCAGTGCTACAACCTTAACAAGTAGCAGGAAGCATGTTTTACTCATCAACTCAAAACATTGAGTCTCATTCTTCCTCCCTGGGACTTTTTTATATTCCACTATTTTTTCTGGCTTCCTTCTACTAAGAAATGCCACAGATCTTCTCTTCAAGAATCAAGTCTTTAGCTGACTTCTCTGAACTTCTACCACAACAACCATCCCTTTGAGAAATTGTCTTTTTTCCCACTAGTCTCCTCTTGATTTTTTTTTCTCAAAAAATTTGACAGGGTGAGCAATTAATTTTTAATATTCTTCAAATACTTCTCTTATTATCCATTGAAATATCTGAGTGTGTAGTGTATGCACTGCTTGTTGCTTCTTCCTAAGAAGGGAAGTCAAAGTTGATACAGTTGACATTCATCTTTCCCTGAAAATAAAAGCCAACTTCTCTTTGTTAAATGAAGTAAATATGTATGTTAAATCTTTCATCACTAGCTAAAATAATTCATTACCGTTTCCTACTGAAGGGAAATGAGGAACGTGATCTCTATGTGAAAGCATGACAAAGTAACATCTGTGGACTTGACATGATCAGACATGATATTTGTGAGTAAACCAAGGGCAAAATGCAAGGTAGTTTCCAGTCAGACTGAAAATAGCTCAGAGCAGCTTGCATCAATCTTCCCCCCTGTTTCTGACAGTGCCACATGTTAAAAAAATAGTTTTAAAGTTAAATTTGAAACAGCGAAAGGGTATCTTAATAAGAAGGACGTGTGTGCACACTCATTTGCAGACACACACACATTTCCTTGACACAAACTGTCACCTGAATATTGGTTTCAATATTCAGCATCTTGGTTTTCTGCAAACATCTACAGAAAAACAGAACTCACAAAGTCCTGGGATTCAGTAAAATCACAGGCAAAACTCCCACTGAGCTTCAGCTATCCTCATTCTTGCACTCAACCTCAAGTCAATGTGTCTTTTTGTTTATTTTCTTGTTCCACTGCTTTCCTATAATGATATTAACACAGGAGAAATAGCTTCTTGTCAGCACAGCCCTACAGAAACTGGCAGGTTCTGTTTCAAGGCATTTATGCAAGCTTCTTCTTTGATTAGACTATTCTTGCTTCAGCATTTGGACCCAGATCAAGAAAGAAATTTCAAATTCTGCCCACAGAATGTTCATGTGCAGCATCTGAATTGGAATGAGGTCATTCTGCCTTCATTTTCATGCCTTGAGTTTTGTTGCTAGCTTTAGAACCAGAAATCTGCAGCAAAACCTAGCTCCTTTCACCTAGCTTCGGGACCAAATTGTCTAACATCAGGAGCTACTTACACTGGTGAATACATGCCAACAGCTATCACACAGTGGTATCTGAGACAGAGCATTTATTTCTTCTTTTAACCCTAAGGAAATATTATGATAACAAAATGTCGTCACCCCTGGAAAGAATTGACTTTTACATGATGACCACAGGGTCAATGTTTGGACCGGCTTGTCTGAAATTCATTACACTAACCAAAGATTGGTGGGTTGGGATTTTTTTATGTTGTGTTCTAAGAAACTGGAATCATAAAAGCCTCATGCCATGGGAGATTGGACAACAGAAGCTCTGAGAAGTTCCTCCTAACTGTGCAGCTGTAGCCCAGACTAAGAGAGAGTAGCATTTACAGCAATGTTGATTTGTGGGTCCCTGAAAATCAGTGGTCACCGCTGTAAAGGAGCCCATGTGTCCTTCTAAAAAACACTTCAAGTTGGAACCAGTGAAGCTTACTGTGAGGGCCCAGAACTCAGCTGGCATGTCCAGTTTATTACTGCTACATATCCTGAAGATGATCCCAAAGGTCTCCCAGAAGCACCAAGGTAACAACCAACACATTGTTTGCTAATTTCTTGTTATTCTTATTTCCTTGCTCTCTTATTTCTCTTACTCTCAGTATCTAATTTTTGTTCTCTTTACAGCTGTTTCTCTCTGGTTGATCTTCCTCCCTGTGTCACCGTGCTAATCAAATACAGCGGTGTTCTCCCAGGGACACCATTTGTCAATTCATGTGCAAATGATGCTCGAAGGCAGTTATGTTGCAGCATCACCTTAGCTATTTCAAACAAGAGCTCCTGTAGTGTCACCCCAGCTAGAAGTTATGTAAAGGTCATCCCCATCCACTTAAATGGAAAATCCACAGCATTGATTCACTTATGCATTCATGTATATGTGAAGGGCAGAGAAGTCTGGCACCCTGGAGAAGACTTGCTGACTTGGGCATGCAGGACCTGGTTAGTGAGTGTTCCCATAGACTTGTAACTACACACATAACCCCATTCTGTTTGACTTTTTTCCCCCTTGGTTCCATTTTCCAAATCAAATTTTAAAGGGCTGGATCTGACCTTCTCACCCTGAGAAACAGTGAAAGAGCTCAAGCAGGAATACCTGGCCAGTCACACCATTAAAACAAAAACAATTACTGCCTTATTTAACAAAACAAGCCACAATCTCAAAATGGTAGAGGCCGCCTATTTTGTTAAGGTCTTAATAGCATATTTTATAGTTCCCTGAGGAATAATTCTCCTTATTCAGAGAAACACTTATTAACCTTCATAATTTATTTGTGGCTTCACTAAACACGCAGGTACTGTACTGTATGGCCATTAATCCTGGGAGTGAACTTAATAATGATGGGTTCAGTTTAGCTCAGATAACCACCCAGATTTCTGGATACCTTTTCGAATATATATCAACTGTTTGAGACTCACTAGTACACTTTTTCCAAAGTCTCTGTTACATGGCACTTTGTTTCTAGTCAGCCCTCCCAGAAGGTCCCCAGTTTCCTCCCATCATGTTAGGTGAAGTGTTCGACTATTGGTTAACTGGCACCACAAGTTGCTTATATTTATTTCTGAGATGAAATCTTTGCTTTTAGCCAGAAGGTCCTAGAGAAATGGAGCCTTTATTGCAGTCCTAGACTTTGCCATCAAACATACATGCTGGCTCTCTCCCATAACACTTGTTTCAGTGGTCTTCCTCTGAGGAAGATGAGAATAGTGGAAATACAGAAGCTATCCCATCTAACTTCTATAAATTTGGCGTGTAGCTAGTCTGTGCTTAACCTCACATAGCCTATGTTACTTCTAATTTGGTTTTTTTCCAATAACCTACTTAACTAGGCCTGTTTTGGTACCTTGCATTCGATACAGGGTGTTATGTCTGTTTCTCCTGTCCTTATCACTGCAGGATTCTGAACCTTTTTAGAACTCTAAACACAGACATATCACTAAAAATACTGATTTCTCTACAAAGCATAAAAAAAAATCCCAGGAATATAGTCTTGCTACTAATACAACAGATGCCCAAATATTGAGAAGTCAGTCTCTCTACTAATGCCTGCTGTAGTCTTTTTTTGACTACTTCTTGTTCTTTTGACTTATTTTGCAGCTTTTAGCTATTATTACTATTCTTATTAATAACAATGTTATTGTTATTACTTAGTTATTACAACAGAATATGAAGAACTCCTCCTGAACATATTCCATAATTTTCATAAAATGAACAAACCCAATGCTAATGATGTTACTCCCAGAACTGACGTAGTGACATTTCTGTGGAGCCTGTGGACAGAATAGCCATACCACGGCTATGTGAGCAATTACTGCTTGAACCAGAACTAACTTTACAGAAAGCTATAGTTGTTTCTAGCCAAATTGTGACTGCAGCAGCAAGGGCTAAAATAATTGCTCAAGAGGCTATAGACCATGTCCAAGCAGTTCATTCATTAACGGGTGTAAACTGGCATAAGCGTGGCAGGCCGAATGGTGGTAAAAGAGCACGTTTGATACATCTAGATAGCACTATGCCATCTTAACACCCTCTGATACTTCAAAGTCAGGCTTTGATTGTGAATCTCTACTGTGTATTATCAACTGCACTCTGAAATAAAACCATGGCCTGCAGGCAATTTCCTTATTAAATTATGGGTATGATAAGGCTGAGATAAAAGAAGCACAAATCTGTGCTTACAGTTGTTACAGTCAAAGATACTTGAAGACACTGGATATTCAATTTCTACTAAAACAAAATCAAAAATTTAGTGATCAAACAGAAACACACTAAAGCACCTGGGCTTCAAGCCTGTGATGATTAAAAAGAAAACTTTGAAAACTTGGTCAGTTATAACCAATGTAACAAGCCTGACTAAATCTGCAGATGGGCTGAAATAGTAACTCTGAAAGATGTGACTGAAAGAATGATTCTGCCCTGTTAACTAATAGAACAAGCACTTCACAGGACCTTATCAACACCACTGCAATTTATGCATTGACAATTAGCTTACCCCTTGGGATGAACAGGGAAGGAGATAAGGATCTCTTGTTACTGTGATCTTTGTCTGGTTGGCTGTATAAAGGCATGAGCAGGAGAAGCTTCTGATTGGCCTTGGGAAGAGAAGAAAGTTGGATGGTCTGGCCAAATCAGGAAGTTACTTGCTTGTCCTGACAGCTCAAGTTGTTGGCACTAGGCCACAAGATTCACTTAATTGCACAAGAAGAAAGACCCCAGTTGGACCAAGAAAGAGGGTGCTGCTGCTGGAAGCAAAGCATTTGATTCTGTTTAAGTACCAAAAAAACAATGAGCTTGTCTGTAGGTTGCACCAGCCAATATCAACTCCATGAGAATGAGCAGGGCAAGATAAACACATGCTGTGTAATGTGTTCAAATGCATTGGCTAACTTCCTACACACAACCAAATAGAAGCTCTGAAGTAAAAACACTTGTAAAGCTTGCTCATAGCAACAGGCAGTTATCTGTGGTGGGGAGGGCCACATGGTCTTTGCTCCCTAACAAATCACCTCATCTAGCTGAACAGCACAAAGTACATTACTGAGTAGGGGGAGAACATTTGAGGATACCTCACTTGCAGAGAATGCAGGAAGATCCCCTGACATAAGTGTGGTGGGTCACCTCTGCCGAGCAGACTTGCAAGGGACACTGCTCTGTATCTCACTGAACGCCAAAGCCAGGGGCCTTCAACTTGCTCAGAAACTACTTCGTCAGCTGGCTGCAAGAGCAATGGTTCAGAATCGGATTCATGTCCTGGGAAATCCTGTTACCTGCCAGAGTAAAAAGAAAGGAGCTGTAACACTGCTGGCCCAGTTGAATCCATTGTTCCTGACACAGTGTATTAGGACCTTTTGAAGCCGCATCAGAGAGCACAGAGTACACTAGTGTTTGTAACAGACTACACCAGCCAGTGCCTAGAAATAAGCTTTTTTCCTGCCTCACATCTATAAAATACTCCTTGTGTTGCCTTAATTATGCCCCTATTTGCAAATCAAGCCTTGTTAGGTAAAACCTCCAAGAATAAAATAAACAGAGGAGGTGACTTGCTCTTTTTCCTCCGTTTTCACCTGCACAGTCAAAAAAAAGTGAAAGCAGGAAAACACAAATGTTTTCTGAGAAATATTAATTTTTAACTGCAAATATGTTTTTAATTACTTTTAGTCATCTCTTCAAACATTTTAAAACCTCATCTTAGAGATTGGGGGGCATCATTCTCAGTAGAAATTACTACTTTCCATTGGAAATGTAGACAAAATTACTCTGACAAGGTGTACTGAGTAAAATGTGCAAATACTTGTTTAATTTATATCACGGTAATCACAACAGTATTCCCAGTGCACCTAAATATAAATGGAACCCTATATTTTAATTCCGCAGGTTCCTTTCCTGTTTGTTATTATACATACTAATCACAAAAAAGAGTTTTCTGACTGAAAACTCTGTGCACCACTGTAATGTGAGCATTGGCTACAATTAATTAGTAATGGGAAATTGTTGTCATTTACAGAGATGCTATGTATATTTTTACATTGTACCTGCAAAGATTAAATAACAGGATAAGACCAAATGCTTTTCATGGATTTTTCATGGATTTTCATTAATAGGGTTGAAAGCAACTGTAAGCTTTGTCAATGAATATATTAAACTGTAAGTCTCATTTAACACAACTCGCACCCTCTGTCCTAATTCTGGGAGGACAGAAATGGTCCTTCACTGACTCGCCTTGCTGGCTGCTGGTACAACAGGGTCATGAGCAATGCAGCCTAAGTAAATGGGGAAGACTGAAATTTCTATTTATTTACAGAGGATATCTTCCTTCCTCTGGTCTGCCTTCCTCCCTTCTTCACCCCCGCAGTCTAACCCTGCCCTGTCTGGTACGTGGGTATGGTATTTGTCTTCCAAACATAACAAATAGAAGTTAACATTCACCAACTGTGACTTATCTGACAGCTCAGCACTCTGTTTCAAGTCGTTCACTGTTGCAACTTGATTTCCACAAAGCCCTGTGTCATACTGGGGCACCCTGCCAGGTCATAGGCTGCTCCATTGCTTCAAAATGGAAATTTGTTAAGTTTGCTGAGGTCTTTCCTCCTTCTCTTATGGTGTTTTATGTATTAATAGAAGGTCATGTCAAATGGTATTATTGCGGGGAACAGAAATTCATAATTCAGCAAAACCACCCCTCCATTTTCAGTGCAAATTTTTGCTACTCTATTTGGCATAGGAATTTACTCAGTTCCTCTCCTGTGAAGCTGTTGCTTTCCTAGTATTCTTCCCCAGACTAGAACAAAAATCTTCCTATATGGCTCAGGTATCAATTACTCCAGTCCAGAGGTTACATCCTCTCCTGCTCTATAACCAGACTTGTTTCAGACATGGTAGGGCATGGATCCAGACTCCTGCTATGATCAATTACTTCCTGACCTTAGCTACACCATAGGAACTCTTTTTCTTATTGTCTAAAGTGCCAACATATTTTTTAGGTTTTACCTTCCCCCTTTTAGACTTTGGAATAGATCAAGGACTACTTAAGAATCACAACGTAGCAATCCATAACAAAGACAACAAAAATTGATGAAGAAGTACCTTCATGTTCCATATATGGATTTTCCATTATGGAAAATGTTGTCTGCAAATGTTTCTCTAAGACAGCTAGTGACAGCTTATTTTGTCAAATGTCCGCTTGTATTTGTAACTATTTCAGGAAGAATAAAAACTTCTTAATCCCTTGATATAACTTCTAAGTCATCATGAGCCAAACTCCGTACTCTGGAGGACTTTGAAATCTACATGGCAATGGTCAGTTCCTTTCTTTGTTACTAGCTCACACATACAATTTTCCTGCCCAAATAGCTCACACCAAAACCATGCCAGAACCTGCAGCTTGCAGGTGCACCCCCAGGCGCCTCGACCTGAAAGCAAGAGTACCACATTGAATCCATCTGTGAGGTTGGAAAAGTGGGCTACAGCCTTTTCTTGCTTTTAATGCCTCTGCACCACTCCAGAAATGCAAATCAACCTGAAAAACCTTTAAGTACCCATTTTGCTCCAACACCTCAATGGCTGCGGGTTACAGCTGACATACGCTGAACCAGTTCTATACCACATCCCTCTCATGATCCCCAGAGAACCCAGTGAGCCAGGGGAAGGAGGCAATGGAAAGACCATCACTAAACTTCTCTCAGGAACATCCTCTGACAAGAATTTTTAGTAGTTAGAGCTGCTCTTTGGAAATTTATTCTTAAATGAAGGACTTTCCCACAGATTGCAAGACACCACAGAAAAGCAGAATAAAGCCCTAGCTCCTTTCTCCAGTCATCTGCAAATCAACATAAATAATTTCCCTATAGCATATTGTTGTGTTCTGTGCTACTTTCTGGGTTTTTAATGTCTGTTTTCTGTGCTATGGTGCAATGTCAATGAAGACTGGATAGCCTGAATAAGGAGCAGGAACCTGTTTGTTATTTTTGTCTTTGTGCCCTACCTAAAAATTGAGAGAAAAGGTTTCCTCTGTTGAAGTGGAATATGTCCCTAGTGCTGCTGTATACACCTTTCACATGGAGCTCTGTGTTATGAGGATGCAGTCACAATGATTGTCATCCTTGCATAATACAAATCTCCTTTCCTGTTGCTGGGGTACTGTCCTTGATGAGAGAAGCAAAACTAGGAATATAGTCCTATCCATAACTTCATTTCACCAGTACCTCCTCCAAAACACCACCTCCTCCTCAGTGGAGTGATTATACTTTGTGTTACTCAGATACAAGGAAAAGACCAACCAGCCCTGACTCACTTTATTCCTTGGTACTTGCTTAGATAGAGAAGGACTGAACAAAACCTCAGTAAGGAGAAAAGGATGTGGCCTACAGTGATTAATTCCCTCCCACAAGCACAAGTCAGTGAGGGCGGTGCCTCGCCATATGCACCAAACCCTTCCGTCTCTCTCTAGGGCAGGAAGTCCTCACCCATCTCCTGAAGAAGAAGGGCACCCTCTGCTGACTCTGCACCTAGGAGACAGCAGGTTTTGTGTGTCCTCAAACCCAACTGAAAAAAACCCCAAACATATCACTGGAGCTCCAGTACTCCTTAGTAGTACTCCAGTGCTCCATAGTCCTTATTTTGTTCTTTTATGTATATATTTCTTTTAAATTTTCAGAGAAAGATGCTTCTCACAACTGAAGCATTTTGTGAGGTAGAAAGAAATATGATTCTTCTTTGCCGTACTCTCAGCATCTTTGGGGAAATTGCCCAAAGTAACCAGTGTTGCAGCAGAGAAAAGCTGACTTTTATACACTGCTGTTATGCTTTTCCACTGCTGTTATAGCTGAAAAATTGATCCAGATATTCTTCATAACAATGAGAATAATAATGGTGATTAGTATGGAGATAGAAAAAAATGTACTTACTTCTTCCCTGTGAGGAAGTAATTTACGAGTTTGCCTGACTCAGGGTTCAAAATACTCCTAATTTTTGTATGTCATTATATCTTTCGTCCATGTGGGATGTTGTTGAAGCAAATAATTAGTTTTATTCATGTCTAATCCAGCCATGTGCTCAAGTCCAACATTTGCACATATTGTCTCATCAATTAAAAGAATTTTTGTAAGAATACAGCAAGGCCATTATGCCTTGGTATTTATGCAGGATATAGGAAAAAAGGAGGGCTTGTCTCTGTCTTTAACTTAGTTTGGAGCAATTTAGCTTGAGGACAATGAATGCACTTGTAAAATATAAAATACTTCACAGATGCCAGGTCTCCAATAGATTTTGGAAATCAAGATGCATATTTTAATATTAACACTTTCAGCATTTTACCTGACATGCTGAAGATACCAGAAGAATTCTAAATTCTTTCTTCTTGTATTCAATTTACTCCATATTTCTCATAGCAGAACCTTAAAGAACTGTCTTAGCAACAAGGAGAATAGGTGAGGGACAATTACAGCCCGTAGGAAAATATGTGGGTATTAAAAAATTTCATAAATTTAATCCAGTCTGGACAATCGTGACTATGAAGTATCAGAGTCTCTCTTTTAATATAATACAATGTAATTGATTTTAATTCATTGCGTATTACTAAAAGTGAATTAATACAGATTTGCTTTTCTTTAGTTTATGACCTTTGGGAGAAGGGGCAGGCAATCCAGGAGGACTACAAGGATGTTTTGACATTAGCCAGGGAGAAAATTACAAGGGCTAGAGACTAACTAGAACTTAATCTGGCTTCGGCCATGAAGAACAACAAAAATGTTTCTACAATTATATCAGCAACACAAGGAGTGCTAGGGAGAATCTCCATCCTTTACTGGATGCAGAGGGATACATAGTGACAAAGGATGAGGAAAAGGCTGAGGTACTTAATGCCTTCTTTACCTCAACAAGACCAGGTGTTCCCAGACCCCTGAGCGGGAAGAGAGAGATGTGGAGAAGAGTGAAGCCCACATAACCCAGGACGAAAGAGTCAGCGACTTGCTGTACCACTTAGACACACAGAGGTCTATGGGTCCAGTTGGGATCCACCCAAGAGTACCAAGCAAATTGGCAGAAGTGCTCACTAGGATGTGTCCCACTATTTAACAGCAGTTCTGACGAACTGGGGAGGTCCCAGATGACTGAAGCTAGCAGATGTACTGCCCATCTACAAGAAGGGCCAGAAAGACCCTTCAGGGAATGACAGGCCTGTCAGCCTGACCTGAGTGCCAGGGAAGCTTATGGAACAGATCTTCTTGATTGCCATCACACAGCACCTGCAGGACAGCAAGGAGATCAGGCCCAGCTAGCACAGGTTTATGAAGGGCAGGTCCTGTTTTGTCATCTTGGTCTCCTGTTGCAAGGGGACCCAACTAGTATATGAGGGAAAGGCTGTGGGTGCTGTCTACCTGGATAGTTTTAGTTAAGCCTTTGACATACTTTCCCACAGGATTCTCTTGGAGAAATTGAGTGTTCATGGTTTGGATTGTGTACTCTTCACTGTAAAACACTGACTGTGTGGTCCCTTTTCACCACTGGCCATCTACCACTCTATTCTCCAGAAAGTGGCTGTGAATGAAGTCACATCCAATTGGTGGCTGGTCCCTTGTGGTGTCCCTAGGGCTCAGTACTGGCACCAGTCTGGTTTAATATGTTTATCGGTCATATCAATGAGTGGATACAGGGTAACCCTCAGTCAGTCTGCAAGATAACACAATCTGGATAGGAGTGTTGGTCTGCTTGGAGGTAGGAAGGCTTCACAGAGGGATCTGACAGGCTGAAACCAAGTGTATAAGGGTCAACAAGGTGAAATGTGCCTGATTTTGCACTTGGGCCACAACAAGAACATGTAGGGTTACAGGCTGGGGGCAGAGTGGCTGGAAAGCTTCCCAGTGGAAAATGACCTGGGGTTGTAGGTTGAAAGCAGCTGAACATGAGCCAGTGTGTGCCCAGATGGCCAAGAAGGCCAATGGCATCCTGGCCTCTATTAGAAACAATGTGGCCAGTGGCATCAGGGACGAGATTGAACTCTGTATGCAGCATTGGGGAGCCACACCTCGAATACTGTGCTTGGTTTTAGGACCCACACTCCAAGAGTGTCTGAGGGAACTGAGATTGTTTAGCCTGGATAAAAGACAGTCCACGGGAGTTCTTTTCCCTTTCTACAACTACCTTAAGGGAGAAAGGAAAAAGTCATTCTTCCAAGTAACAACTGTTAGGACAAGAGTAAAAGGCTTCAGGTTGAGCCAGGGGAAGTTTTGAATTGATATTTAGAAAAATTTCTTCACTGGAAGGGTTATCAAGCAGTGGAACAGGCTGCCCAGAGAAGGAATTGAGTCAGAATCCTTGGCGGGATTTAAAAGCCATGCAGACGTGGTACTTAAAGACATGGCTTGCTGGTGGACTTGGCAGTGTCAGATTTGCAGTTGGACTTGATGATCTCAGAGGTCTTTTCTGACCTAAATTATTTATGATTCCATCATTTCAGGGAAGATAATCACAAGACTTATACTTTCTTTGTTGTATTCAGCATGCCTTACAAGGGCATTTAAAGTTGCCATTTTATTTCACAAGCTACATTTTCCCACTTGCTACATAAAAAATAGAAATACACAGAAGTTTTTAATATCAAACACAGTTTGATAATTGCTTGTTGTTAATATTTTCATTATTATTTGAGAATTGAAAGTTTTAAAGTAGTAGAAGCTTCCAATATTATTGTTAATGATTTTCAATTCAATCTAATTTTTGTTTTAGAATTTTATGCAAAATTGCAAAAAAAAACCTTAGAGCAGAAAAAAATATCAAAGTTAAGGAACTAAGAGCTGTTTGAACTATGAAATATAACAGATGGCAAAAAAGCCTCTTTCCTGATGATCAGTCAGACTGAGGGTTTGTCTGATCTTCTCTGCAAGACAATTCCACATTCTCCATTTCAGAAAGTCTTGCATCTGGTTCTCACATACTTTCTTCTGGGCAATGTGCTCTGCCTCAGTTAGGAGAAGTACAATTTTCATGGTGGTTTACAAATCTAAATTTGGATTTGATTAGCTGGTGTTGATTCACTAACCACTCTCAGTACTTAAAGTGACATCAGAAGCTCACCAAGCATCAGGAGAGGACTTGAATGTCTAGGTTAGCATGCCCCACAGAAAGAGGTAGCAACACCTACAGACATTAAACACACCACTGGGTGGTCACATTAACCTGATCCTCAGTGTAAGCATCATTTGTCAGACGAAACACATCCAGGTCAAACAAGTTCCAATAACCCAGGGCTGGGTACTCCTGCCCTCAGGCTATCATTGCCTGGAAAGAAGAAAGGGATGTTTCCCAGCTAGCTGTGAAACCTTTGGAAAGCAATGCTACCTGGCCATAGAAGCCAGAGGCAGGACCCACAGGCTTTGCACAACTTTGATAAATAGAGTCCATATGTCTTCAATGAATGGAAGGTGGAGACAGTGCCTTGGCCCACTCTTCAAAGCATTCCCCCTTTCTGACTAGAATTGCTTTGGTCTTGCCTGCATTCAACTTGAGCCAGCTGCTCTTCATCCAAGAGTTTATTTCCTGAAGGCATTCCAAAATCCTATGGCCAGTGTGAATATACTGTCAGATTAGACCATCTAATAGCCCTCTGTCTGCCCTCAAAAACCTCAGAACTGCTGAAGTATTAGCGCCCACAAGGCACAGCTGAGATTACAGTCCATTCAGATTACGCACAGGAAGGCAGACCTGGTGTGAAATAGCTTCCAGATGAAATTAATAAAGTAAAAGCAAAGGCCATGGTACATAGGATTAGATAGAGAGGATTATTAGACATACAGGGTACCCTAAGAGAAGAGTAGGAGTATCAGATATGTGTCACCATCCCACTATCTTATCGGCACTGTGAGAACCCTAGTACTTCTTCTCAATGAACTTTGTAAAAAATAAGAAAGTTTAGAACTTCCGAGCCCTGAAAGAAACTCAGTCATAAAATCGTTGTTGCCCTGTAGAAATAGAAGGTTTTCTAAATTAAGACCATTTTAACAACTTAAATTATTTGTACCAAAAGTCTACTAACATTCTGGTTTGTGTAAAAGATGCTTTTACAAAAATATGGCAATTACCTCTAAATATATTCAGCCAGCAATATTCCTTTAATCGGACTTTTTCTCTTCTTCTCTAAGAAATTAATTTGGCCCTTTCTTGAAAGGCTGTGTAGTTTCAGATCAGAAGCAGCAATTTGATCAGACAGTCTGATTTCCCATCCTATGTAACAGAACTTAAAACCATCTACAGAAATTTCTCTGTCAAATACAATAACCCTGCTCAAGGCAGAGATTTTCTCCCAGATATTTGGCAAATTGGAAAAGCATTCTTGTGGTCAGTATTAGGTCACTGAATCACTTCAGACATAAAAAAAAAATAAAGTAATAATAACTAGCTTCAGTATTATAATTCTCACACACTCCCTGTACACAACAAATATCACATCCTACTTGAATTTTTCACTCCATACTTTCCTGTCTCATAGAATTAAATGTTAACCAGTCAGCTGAAACTTTAATGAATTAATGTTCTCAATTTGCACAGATTAATATTAATCATGATCATGTTTGACTTGTTGAGTTTATATTTTAACTCATCGAAACTGAGAATGAGAGAACTGCTATGTCAAGCTCATCTATCAAAATCATTAAACCTTTCTAATATATGCCTGCAGCTATTACAATTTTTTCACTGGAATTTCTTACTTTGGTCAGTGTTTACCTATGGTAGCTGTCGTACTCTGGCTAAGAGGAAAAGGTTCTTGACATGGGAAATACAATGATGGGTGGTAAAGAAACACTTCAAGGTCTTCCATGCATCAAGTCAGGCCTATTCATGAGACATTGGTTTCATCTCACTTGACATCTTTCCAATTGACTTCCAAGTTGACCATCACAGTACCACAGATGTATGGACCCTTGCTAACACCCTTTTCCACATTTCCAGCCACAGAAGAACATAATATGGATCTCTTCCAGTGGCTTTACAACTTGAACAGTGGTCCTGGGGCAGGCATGCAGACAGCTGAGCCGCAGAAAGCACTGTGCCTCCTCGTGCCTTCCCTTTGTTTTAGCTCCTGTTTATAAACACCCCCATTTTATCAGAAAAAAAAATCTATTAAAAAATACTAAACTACTTTAGGATTTTTACTATCCCTGAAAATAGTACAGTGATATGTGTGAAACAATAAATCTTATTGAACTCTGTACATGCACAAAAACTGATCATCAATAGATGCTTTTCGTCTTTTACCTTTTTTTTAAGATTTAGGTTTTCAAGCTTTTCTTTCCTTTACAAGTGATATATTGTCCTCTTTTCAGAGGTTTCCTATTATCCCATGAGTTCAAAAGTTAATTGTTATAAAATTGGAAGAACTTACAACATTTATTATTTCTACAACCTTGCAGATGACTCATCAAAAATTTAAGTTGGTGCCACGACAAATTTATATGACCTTTACAGATGCCAATGATTTCTAGTAGTATATTTGCCATGGAGGGGGAGGTCAGGAGTAGAATCAGTTTATGAAAAAACAGTTTTCAAGACTTTATGACAGCCACTTTGCAAGATAACACAGAACTCTGGATTTAAAAAAAAATGGAAATGGCTTTCTAAATAGATATATTTCCCCCATTGCCAAGGTCAGTTGGAGAGCCAGTGTGACTTTTGTTATGTCTAGCAATGGCTGCTGGATGGCTTTCTGTCTCTCACATATTTCCTATATATTTGGCTTAGAACATGCTCAGTATTTTGAATGAGAAAACAACTAGGCAAGTCATTAACTTTACAGATCAAAATAAATAATGTTATGGTGCTTCAGTGATATTAGCCCTCCCCTTGTTGACACTGTGCTGAGGTCACTGTTGGGACACTGGACGAGCTTTCTTGATCAAAGCTAAGAAGAAGAGAAAAGGAACACCACAAAGCAGTAATTGTCATGGCTACTAGGTACTGCCCAGGAACTTCATTATCTAAAAAGAAATTGAGTAATAAACATAAATATTCCAAGAAAGAACGCAGATCAGAAACAAGAACATCATATCAGTGAACCCGCTAACGTATAATTCTGTGCAGAGGCCATAAAGATCAAGAATAAATATGCTTTTCTTTTTTTTTTCTTGTTCCTGTTCCATCACTCCCATTCTTCACCGACATTTAATAAAATTTTTGGGGAAGGATAGGAGGATTCTCAATCTCTTTGTTACATTAAATTCATAAATAGAGAGCAGACTGAATGAAAATCCTACTTCCAAAGCACCTCAAACTTTGCAGGAAATATATACTTAGCTTCTGACTGTCATGGCTCAGTCCAAATCTCATAAAATGGAAAAGTTCAGAAAGGACAAAAAATGATGGTTATTTGGTAAAGGAAACATTTGGTTAAGAGCAGAGAAGGGATATAGCTCTGTTCCAGAAATGCAACACAAGTCTGGTGTAATTGCACAGACTTCTGTAGGACCAAACGAAGGCTAGACAGCACAGAAGCAGAATTTGGAACTGGAGGTTGGCAGCACTTACCCACATCTCAACACATTTTTCCACCAGGTCTTTCCCAGCAACAGTTTTACCTGATACTTTCCCGTCAAATAATAAAATTTTCAACATATGATTTTTCAGTTCTCCGTCTCAGTCCTTCCCTGCCTCCCCCTCCAGTGCTGTGATCACTGGAAATAATATTAAAAGTTCAAGTCCTGAAAACACTTAATGCCATGATTAATTTTTACAGCTTAAGGAAATCCAAGATGACATATAGTAATTTTACTTATTCATGCAAGTGACACTAAGAATTGTTAAGCTGGCACAATACTCAAATAATAGTGAGCTCATATTCTCAAGAGCATGGAGCATTCAGCATTTTGCCAAAAGATCAAGAGAGACTCACTGAATCACTCTCTGGTTTAAACTATTGTTGTTCCTTTTAGGAACATATCAGCAGTTTCCTTTTTACTTTGCTATTAATTAATAAATGTGAACCTATGTCCCAAGTTTCTGATGTAAAATATACTCCCCGACCTAGGGCAACCAAACATTGCATAAAGAGAAGGACTACGTTCACAGTCAGACCTCCAGTTCACTGGAAAATACGTTATCCACGGAGGTGCAGTTGTGCCAGTTAGAGGCTTTACAAATACTGTGAAGCAAGTACTCTGAGAAGTTGGGAAGAGCACAGAAGTAGTTCAGCATGCCTGTCTGAAATGCAGGCATAGCAGGAGGATTTTCAGTTGGAAGGATCAGGTTGCGCTGGGCTTGCTTGTGCAGATGCGCTGGAGCCACCCCAGTGAATCAATGGAACAACTTTGGTAACTGCTCCCTAACATAAATGAAACGCTTCTCCGTGTGGCTCCACGTTTTAAGTTTTCTCCTGACCAAAGCTAATTCGGGTAACAATAATTAGCTCCTTTTCTCTCAAATGTCAAACCACAACATTTGCTCCTCTGTCTCTGTCGCCACAAAAAAAAAAAAAAAATTCCCTCCCAACCATTTAATGTACCTTTAGCAAAATACTTAAGATAAAACAAGATAAGAAAAAGCTTCAAAACCACTGTAAGAGGCAGGAGAATGAGCTCAGAGCCCAACTCTGTAAACATACCTACTTTTTACTCACACAGATCACTCCATTAATCTCAACAGGACTATCAGCAGAAACAAACTGGTTCCCAGGTACTTACTTAGAAGTTAGCAGGGGTGGACTATCACAAAACAGATGAAGTTTGAGATTGAAGGACCTAACAAAAATACTTCACACTTCAAAAAATACCTTCTGCATCCCTCAAGGCCACCCATAATAACCCACCCTCTGTGGAACATATGTCCACCACTGAAAAATTCTTGGAGAACGGAGCCTTCCTGGCAGCAGATGCCTACTCCCTCTTACTCCTTCTTACCCCAGGTGTGTTTGTACTCTAACAGGAGGCCTGGACACACAGGAGGTAAGCATCAGTTGGGAAAGGGAGAAGGAATACTGGCTTCTATTCCTTCCTGCTCTAACAGCTTGAAAAAGAGCAGGAAATGGGGGTGCCCTGCAATTTGCAAACCCTGTCTCCTCACTCCAGCTTGGGCGAAGCAGAAGAAATGTGACTCAAGTGGGTCCTGCATAGATGGGTCCCATTCTACTTCTCCTTATGCAGAGCTGGGGTGAAAGCAAAGGTTTAGACCAAAAATCATGGAGCAAGACCTTTTCCAGGCAGCACCTTGGGTCAGTGAACCATAACACTGAAGTTTTCTCCATACAAAGGACCAAGCAGCAGCCTAGACTGTCGTTTGCAGAGGTACACAAACATGACATGGTTCAAGGCTGATATATTCTGCTAGCAGCTGGCCAGGAGACTCTGAGTATTTGTACCAAGCATTACCTCCCTTTAAAAAATACACATAACCTCTACCATCAGTTTCCTATTTGTGTATCCATGAGAAAAGTCATGCGGGGCAGTAATTCATCTCCCATTTAGAGATGTTATGTCCAGGCGTTGAGAGTGTACAGGTCATTTATGAGGATACAGCTCATTTGCAGACCATTTATTATACCCATCCATCTCTCGGCCTCTCCCTGGTGCTGCCAATACACAATAGCTGTTTTTCTAGTTTTATCAAGCTCCTCATTCCCAATGTATTTGAGCATCCCTGTGATATTAATGAACATATCCTCACAATGTTCCCATGAGGATATTATCACCATTTAAAGAGGACTTGCCTATGGCTATACAATCTGTGGCAGACCTGGGAAGGAGACCAAGAAATCTGGTGCTTCAGCCCAGTGCAGTAACCTCTGCACTCCTCCTCTGCTCCCTTTTATGAGTCGGACACCTGTTTGCTGGTTGAGGACCACCAAAAAATTTTCATATGGTAATAAACTTTTACAATCACAACAGACCGGGGCTGGATTTGAACCAGCATCTTAGAGGTGCAAAAGCCTTATATACAGCCCATTATTGGTCTCTTGAGCTAGGTTCTGCTCTGGTGAATGGTTGGTTATCCACCACAAAGATGAGCTTGAGATGCCAACAGCCTCCAGGAGCAGGCAATACCAAGTGCTCTGAATTATTTGAGTTCAACAAAGAATTCACATGGTAAGATGTGTGTCTGTATGTGTGTGCATGCTCCTTTTTTTTCCTTCCCGAGGAAACGTTAGAAATCAACCTTAAGGATATGAACTTAGTTTAAATGTCAGCTGAAAAACAGCTGCTGAAAAGAGATATGATCCATGAGCCAAAAAAATGGGCCTGGGAGGAAGTTGAAATGAGAGATATTTAGTTTGCTAATGCTCCTGTGTGAGGATAAAAGGGTGAGATGTGGGGAATCTTCTCTGGCATGAGGTCCTGCAAAGTGTTCTGGAAGATTCGGGTTAGCAGAATATGATCTCCCCATATGGCAGGTTTGAAAAAGTGGTGAAAGAAGTCCAAGCATATGCAGCAGTGAGGTAACAGGGCCAGAAGGGTCAGGCACCTGTGACTTTCTAGCCACATTAAGTTTTTCAGAAGCTGCTTTTTGACTTAACCGAGTAGAGTTTTCCATCACATATGTGTAAAACATTTCATCCATTACAGGTTTCTTGGCTCTCCTAGGTTGATTTTGTTCATGTGTGGGGAAATTTCAAGGAAACAAAACAACAACAAAAAAGTTTCTGAAACTCATTTCTTCTCCTGTTTCAAGATTTATCACTCATCCTGTTGAAGCACATGACTTGTCTAGCATTTGAACTACCAGTTTTTCAGTGCTGCATGTTGTTGTGTGTCTAAAGGCTGCTTAGCACAATTAACATGCAGGGCAGTGGGAGCCTTCACCTATCACTAGGCATCTTAGGTAGGGCTACAATACAAAACCACTAATAAATCACTGCCTTCTCTCCACTCTAAAGCTTTACAGAGACAATGTGTGAACTCTAGCCACAAGCAGAAAAAAAATCCAACTGCCTATCCCTCCTCATATAAAAATGACTTAGAGCAGAGTTTTCCCCAGATAGCTATAATCCACAAATAATCCTCACTTGCTACAACAAAAATGACAGAAAAAATATTGGCTGTAACAACACAGCTGACTTCTTTACCTCCTAGTGTATTTGAGGACTGAGGGAAGGAGAGGATATGGGGGCTCCAGGCAGCTATGTGGAGCTCAGAGCTCCCCACAGACCCTGGGTTTTTATTCAGGTTCAGGTCACCACCAAGGAGAGAATGAAAATGCAGCCTCTGAGGATCCCAGTCAGATCCGGGATAACACTTGAGGCCATTAAAGTATGGTACTGCACTCTCCAGAGTGGACCAGAATTCCTCATCCTCCACAAGTTCAGGTCAATGTTCAGGGTGACATGTGACCAAGCACAAGCAGTGACACTAAAATACCCTAAAAAAATAGGATGTCTGACTTCATAATGCATACATGACTACTGCAATAGGTGTGGGAAGGGAGGATCTGACACACTGATCCTTAATCCTAACCTCTTGAAATTCATTCACTATGTAAAAGTAAAGGTAAAGCCCATCCCCATCTTTCTGCCACTAGGGATTAAATTATCTTGTTGTGCCTATCCTCTGAGCTTGTACATGAGATTCCTGTCATCCAAAGGAGCTATGGTTATCATGGTCTCTTGGCACATCACTGCTTGCCCTCACCATGGTCACTGATCTGTATCTAGTCAGTCCATTTGCAGTACCCCTTCAAGACAGCAAATTTTAAAAATTAACCTATTTGTTACACAGCACTTCAGAAAACCAGTTATCAAGATTTCCACAGCCAAACAGCCAAAGCTACAAGACCAGAGCTCACACCTAGCCCATCCTAAAGAGTCTCTCCAGCTAGACGAGGTGCAGGAAACACAAGCCAGACTTTATACATACTTTTGCCTCACCTTTTGAACTACCCTGAATTCATGAGTCCCTTAGTTTCAGGAACACGTTAGAAAAAAAAGCTGCTGTTAAATGAAGCAAACTCACCTCTTGTCAACTCACTCCTGCATTTCTGGATGTGTTTTATCCTGAACCATGTCTCAACACTGAGTGCCTTATCCTACCACAAGAGATTCTTTCAGTTGGTCGAGGCAATTTCACAGGCATCAGGAGGGGTACGTTAACCTACACTCTTTCCCCTATCATGACCATGACCATTTTGCAGTAATGCCACTCACAGATCAAGGGGTGAAAGCAGGCACAAAATTCCCTCTGACACCAGACTCCATTGCAGCTGATGGGATGTTGGTTTTCTCTCCTTACAGCCTTGGCAACAGCAAACATCAGAGAGGACCTGTACCACAAATCATGCTCTCCATCAATGTCAGCACCAATCAGACATGCATCAGTGAAGGCTCTTCCCTGTAGCAAATACAAAGAGAAACACACAGACTGAATCTTCTTCAGGCATTAAGGTTTACTTGCTTATTACAGAATGAATCTGTCAGACACACGTTGTAATTTTTGGGGTATCCTGTGCAGGACAAGGAGTTGGACTCAATGATCCTGATGGTTTCCTTCTGACTCACTATGTTTTATGAGTCTGTGATTCTATGGCTGGTGAGTTGAGATCACCTACAAGCCCAGCAGCACCACAGGGAACCACGAGGCTGCTGAGGGAATGGGGTAAGCCTGCTGATACCCCACCCAGCACTTCACCCACACAGCCGTCTCAGCCTGGGGCTGCAGGGCAGGCCAGAATTAAGGCTGTCCTCTGGCATCCGATGTTGTTTGTGACAACACCCGCAAAGCATCACAAGTGGATACTATCAAGGATTACTATTTGTGTATTAGTGAGTCACAATACGCCAGATTCATAAGAGCCAGATGTCACAGCTGACCCAGACAAGGCACTCAGACAGATCCCACGCGTTTCATGTGTCAGCCTTATATCCATTCATAAAACAGCTCCTTCCCAAAATATAAGTCTTGGGAAAATTTAAGATCATTGTGCAATTCTAAGTCAAGTTTCAATCAGTTTCTCGGGTTTATTTTTCCCCTTCTTTTTATTTTTTTTAAACAGTGGTTGAAAGAAAGGAGGGGCAGGAAATGATGTCCATCACAGAGGAGGATATAAAAAATGAAAAATATGGGTAGTCAGGCTTGGAAAAATAACTTTTCTTTCCTCCGCTTTTCAAAATGTTACAGCTATAGAAACAATCTCCTGGACAAAGTCAGACAGATGTTTTTTTCTCCCCGCCCCTCCCCCCTCCTTTCTTTCTTTGGATGGAATGACTTTCTCAAGAGCACAGCTGAAAAACCTTTGGAAAAAAAAACACACACACAGTCTCAGGCGTTGGAGGTGTCTGGGGCTGAGGATTACAGAAGTTCAAATTGGCTCCCCCTGTCAAAATTACAGCTGCACAAAAGATGGTACAACGTATCAGCCCAGGGCTCAAAAGGACTTTTTCCGGTTCTCAAGAACCTTGAGAAAACGCAGCTGTGCTGTGCACAGCCAGGCTCTGCTGGCCCAGCCAGGGCCTACCCCTCCCACCTCCCCCACCCCAAGAAAATTTAGTAAGGGTGCCAGCCTGCTAAAGGACATAATTAAAGAATACCTTCCTGCATGCACTTGTGATTTAGGGATGATTTACTGCCAGGGCATACCCTTTGTGACTTCTTGTAATATGTTTTC
This sequence comes from Serinus canaria, assembly GCF_022539315.1. NCBI lineage: Eukaryota > Metazoa > Chordata > Aves > Passeriformes > Fringillidae > Serinus > Serinus canaria. The sequence continues at coordinate 51,944,237 of NC_066315.1, read as the reverse complement.
TTAGTTTTCACACTTCCCTCTGAAGACTTGAAATTTAATATCTACTCCAGCAGAGCTGTTGCTCCCTTGCCCCCCTGACTCGCTCTCCCTCTCCTTCCAGCATATTATCTCTGTCCATTGCCCACATGAAGTGAGCTGATTAAAATTTATGTGCATTGTCACTGAGGTGCTCTTTTAACTGTACAAATGTGTTACAAGGCGTTTGTACTACTCAAGCCCACCCCACCAGGGTGACCCTGCTAATCTCAAGCTGCAGCCCTTGTCAGGTGATGACTGCTGAGAGATCCCTTTACAAGCTGCACCCCACCATGGTGTTGTGGTTCTGTGTGTGTGTGTTGGTGTAAGGTTCCTGTGTGTTGCACTTGGACACCACAGCCTCCACCAGTCGAATGCAGGTGCAGCAGTTCAGGGGTCTATACATAGCAGGGATATTCTCAGTACAATTTGCCAGATATTTTTGCCTACGTGTTTTAAATTACACATTTCCCCTTCTTCCTCCTTAAAAAACAGAGTTGACTGGCTATGGAGAGCCAGCTACACACCTGGGTTAGCAACTGCTAAACAGATACACTCACATAACATGGTCTGATTGTTGCTCATGCTGCACATGCTGCTGTCTAAAGCACAAGACCAACACAACCTCCTTCTAGCAAAGGCTCAATACTTCGGCTATAAATCATACTAAGGTACTCAGAAGCTATTAGCAAATATAAATTATATTCTTCAATAGGAAAGGCAGGTAAACTATTCATTTGAAATTCCCATTTTGATGTCTGGACAAATGGCAGCAGATCTGAGGACACAAAGGTCCTGCTAGCTCAAAATTTTTAGCTCACTTGCTGCTCAAACTTTTTTGTCTGGTTATCTTCTACAACTTCTGTTTCTGTACGGCAATTTTTAAAGGAAATCTCTGTGATTTGCAGATACGTGAGCACCTGTAAATTTTGGGTTCTTCCCTTGATGTTTGTTTAGGTCCAAAAAATCCTCATTCCTGCAAACATTTTTCTTCTGAATTACTGACATTCCTTGTAATATAGTCTGCCAAGAATTGATTAACTACTATTGTCTTCCTTCCTTCTCATTTAATAGTACCAATTATGCTGCTGGAAAATAATTTCACCTCCTTCCCCACCCATCTAATCACATTCTTCTCTTCAAATCCTGCTTTTGGCTTTTCTATACTCTGAGGAATTTTCTCACGCTTCCATGATAATCTCCACCTCTTCTTATATCCCTCTTCTCCCTTGTTTGTGTTGTCTGCCCACTTGCCTAAAATTGCTCTCCAAGATCCCTCTGGTGTCTTTCATACATTGTTCCTGCCATCAAGGTCTTCTTGACACAACGGACCTGTTTCCAGTCTGTCTGAGCACCAAAGGGTCATCCTCTTCTCACTCTTACTTCTGGATATGTATCAGCCTGGAAACTGCCCCTGTCAATCCTGCACATCTAGAGAGGGATATTTAATATGTAAAATATTAGACTGCTCTCAGGCTAGGTCATCTTCCTGATAACAGACACATTATCTGAACATAATTTCCTTTGAGATTTAAAATGCAGCCTTGCAGCAGAATATCTCCCATTCGGTCCATGGTTAGTGGCAAAGTATCACCATACCCCTAGATACTCTGTGACACCTTTAGCAAGGCACTTTATTTTTCACTCTAGTTTAACTCCCTCTGTGAAATAGATGAGAGCAGCTCTTCTCCAAGCCAGCACTGATTGAGACATCTTATCAATGACCTTTATCTGTGTGGTCCATTCATAAATTCTTCAGAGACTTGATATATCAAAGCACATTGCCAAATGCAATAAAACCTCCAGTCTCAGTCAATACTACTGTACCACATCTATAACAAGAATTTAATGAAATTTAATTATTATTTTTCCAGTGCTCTGAGCATGGAAAACACTGCATTAGTGCCAACAAGGTGCTTTGTTTGCTTTTAGTCAGGGCTGCTCAGCAGCAGGAGTAATAGTGAAATAAAAGAATAAATCATTCATCAGGAGTTGTTTTGTCAGATCCAGTATTATTACTGTAGTCAACTGCATACAATTAAATATATTCAAAAATTTACAGTCTTTATTTTCAATTATATATTCTGGATTACTCCCAAAACATTCTCAAATTCATATCATTGTGTTTTACAGCAGCTATATTGTATAAAGCATATATTAAGTAGACTCCACAATACAGAATTTTTGATCAGTGATACAGAAAGCATATTGCACAAGGCATGTGTTTTCTTTTGTTCCCCAAAATGTTATTATCCTGAATTCAGAACTCTTGGAAACACTTGGAAATGAAGGGGAATTTCTACTGCTCCTATCTCATTTCAAAATGAAACATCAGCTGCCCCTTTTCCATATCATATTTCCCTCATTGCTTTCTTAGGAGATACAGGATTAAATCTGATGCTTATTGAATTTATAGATTATTAACACTAGTTATACCCAGGGATGATGTCTACAGATTCCCCTATCATTTTTCTCCTAACTTCTGTGCATAAGTTCAGTTCTCATGGAAGCAGTGAGGAGAAAAATCTGATATCACTGGCTAAAGTCAATATAGTAGAAGCAGATGCTGTGCTAGCTTCTGCTCAAAGCTTTGCCAGTACTTCTAATTTAGTTTCATTTTCCTCTCCTGTACCAAATGTTATCTTTTTCCTGACTAGCTCAGCAATTGTCTTTCATTCCAACTTATGTAAGAGAGCTTTGTAATTTGCCAAATATACAAAATAAAAGGACCCCTAAAAAAATGCCCCCTCCCCACCCCCCCCCAAAAAAGTAAACATGCTTGCGATCAAAATTTATGAAGGCCAAACCTTTCACTTGTTTCCCAGACCTGCTAGCAGGCATGTCAAACAGAGGCATGTCAACAGTGGCATTCTGGTAGGGTTGGGCCCCCTTGTTTTTGCATGGAGAAGACCTGTGGTATTCATGGAGAAGACCTTTTGTAAGCCTAGTGGATGCAGCAGGGTAAGAGGCAGAAGTGCTAAATTCCATATTTATCTCTTCACCAATGCAAACCATGCTACCAGCATGCTACTGCACTTAGCATGTAGAAAAGTGCTACCAGATCAAATAAATCACATTTTATCGTGTTGTAAAGCTGTAGATGGTGACTTGCAGGCTCAGTACTACTCTTTCCTTTGCTTACACCATAACTGGGAATTCCACATTGGCATTTCACAAGGACACTGAAATGTATGCCTCTTACACACCCTTAACTGCTGCACACTTCCTTCTATCTTGTTTCCAGTGTCACATAATTTGGCAAGCTAATCACTTCCACTAAACAATGCAGAGATGTAGGAGGAAACAAGTGGCATGTGATCACACAGTTAGAGCCTATGTTAATGTGCATATTCATGGTATACATGTGGACAAATAAGCAGGAGGCGCTGCTTAAATGTTCTACTTTGTTTAGCTACCCAGATCCAAACAGCACCAAGCCTAAGACTGTCATGCTAATTCTCAGGATTCATTTAGGGAAAGACAGTATAGCATATGCTCACTGTCAGATCCTGAGAAGACTAGCACTAGACGTGCTTTTGCTAGCATTATCCTGATAGGGATTATGGACACAAACCCAAATTATCTCCAGTCAGCTTCTCCTTAGTAACCACCCCCGTGAACACTATCAACACTTTATAGATGTGTTATAGCTTATTCTTCTTTCTCTTGGTAGTAAACACCTCAGCCTTGAATTATCTCACCACCATTTACACAAGGGCAGTTACACACTGGACATGTGGAAGGCTGTTATTTGGAAAACACAACTAACAGATTTTAAATCAATAAGAGAGAGCAAAAGTTTTAAGTTTGATTCAAGAAAAAAGAAATTCAATATGAGTAGTTGTGTGTGTGCACACTCAACTAAGCCCTCTTCTTAGTCACTCATGCGGGAGTATTATCTTCTTGGCCTGCTCCTGTTGGGATAAAGAAAACCCACTACTTTATTTTATTGGTTACTTGGGGCATTATTTGTGAGGTTTCTTACATCTTCTTGTAAAAGGGCATTGCTCCTATCAAAGAAGACATGGTGCTAATGTGGCTTGATGTTGTATAGTCATTATAGTGTTCTTAAAAGTGTTAAAATCCAAAAATGGACAAAGCCACTAGAATATGCAACAATGCTCTTGGTAACAGAGCTTTGAATACTCTTTGTCTGTCCGACCTTTACAGAACTGGCAGGTACCATAAGCCTCACCCTAAGCAGACTACCCAACCTACCCCAAAGCTTAATTTTTCAAAGACAGATCACAGCAATAAAAGACCCTTTCATATTGAATGTGCCTCTGTGTTTTATCTTCCAGCACTACCACAAAGATCTTCTGTTAATAACATTAAAGAGAAGTTGGAAAATAGAATCTTCAGGAATTTACTTATTAGAAGATTTTTAAACAGGAAAGTTTAATTCTCATTGGCTTCTATTCCTGTAGACTGTGCTAATACAGCTCCCTCCCTGCTGCTTACCACAGCTAAGACTGCATCAATATGCCTATTATAGATGTCATATTTCCAGTACTTACAGCTCAGCTGTTGGTATTTTCCTTTGGACTAGCCATGGAAATTCAAGCCTGTAACCCAAAAGCAAGTATAAATGCTCCATTTACTCACAGAAAACCTCTCCTGCCAGCTATTTAAACAGAAACCTTTAGGAACAACAGCTAAAAGTGAGTCCCTACAATATTGGCTTTAACCACCTGTTACTGCAGGCAATTTCCAAGTATAATCCTAAATGTGACAATCGGGCTACAATATGGTCTATTATGATCTTGAGCTTTCAAAAATTGCTGTTTAGTGGTAGTGTTTTAAAATACCCTCGATCACATCAGCACATGATAGCCTACAACAGTTCCAAAGGAGAGTGGTAGGAAAACAGCCTTTGACTCAAGAGCTCTCAAATTAATTTGTGCTGTGGTCACACATGTAGCCACAGCAAATTCACAGTGGCCACAGTTGCCAGACACACAACAGAGTTATAAAAAGTGAGCTTTTACATGGTGGTTGCACACAAAGTCCCTGGTGGCTGCATTTGGAAATTGCTGGTTTAACAAATACAACCCTTTAAGAGACTGGGAGCATCAGTTTCTCTTTTGATTCAAAACCAAATTCACTCAGACAAGTCGTCTTAGCTTGCCATTCTTGCTTAACTTGCCAGTTCCTCCCTCAACTCAGCCTTCCTTTGTTCTGTAGGGTGGGCTTTTTCCATCAGTGACTGGAATTGGCTCTAAACTAAATTGTCTAAACACTGCACAAGCATCTGTGGAAAAGAGCCACCTTTGGAATTGAACGTTTACCAGCTCTGGAGCAGTTTTTCCCCTCTTCATTTGTCAGTTCTTTGCAGCATCAGAACTTGTATGAAAAGCGCAGTTCTTAGTTGAATCCAAAGCCAGCTCCACTCAAGAACAGATAGTGCAAGCTTTCTAAGAGAACCTCACAGATATAGTTCAGCACTGACCTTCATATCCCTCCCTGTGGATGGAAAAATAAAGAAATAAATCACAGCAGTGTGCAACTGGCAACACTTTGGCACTCATGTCAAAAATGCTGTGAGTTCCAGAACTGATGCCTAAGAGTCTTTTTTAATCCATTAAATACATGTTCTCAAATGACCTTTTGCTACTGAAAAACTCACAAAATTAAAAAAGTGACCCCTGCCTACTCAGTTCAGGACCTTGTCATTGTGACTCTCACTATAATGGCATTTAATGCCATTTAATACTAAACGTTGTAACAGAGTTTATCATTAAAGTCACTTTTCCAGGACTGAGCCATCAATGCATTTCAGTAGTTGCCTTTTCTCATAGAAAAAATTATCTCCAAAAATGCAAAGTATTCTCCTCTTCCAGTAACAGATGGTCCTGCAACATTAGAGAACTGAATCTTATCAATAACACTCTCAGCTACACAGGAAAAAAAGAAAGCTTCCTGAGCTACAGTGTAAAGTACCATTTACTGCCACAAGGGAATGTCTGGAAATGCCAGAGCTCCTAGAGCATGCTGGTTTAAAACAGGAGATACAAGATCCTGGGGGGGCAATTCATGGCAACTTTCCAACCTATGGAATGTTTCCGTGGGGAGAAATGGAGGAAGATGGAATGTGATTGTGAGTTTAAAAGCAGTGTTGTAATCTGAAGGAGAGATAGGGTTTGGCTGATGGTGGCTGATGGCCTTAAGGGTTTGGCTGATGGTGGCTGATGGCCTTACCCTTGGAGTGGCAGGACTGCAGAAGCACTCCTGTGTCACCAGGAATCCTGCAAGGGTGCAGCTCGACAACAAAAAACGCTGGAGAAGTAGCGAAGACTCTGATAAATGAAGGAACTGCTTTTCCCAGCTGTCCCCTTATGAAGGTGCTTGTAATTTCCATCTAAAAAAGGAAAAATGAGAGGAAGAGAAGGAGGAATGGGACTCTTTCTCATTAAAATCCTTCCCTAGGCTGCCAACTACACACCCACACTCCAAGTCCCTCTTTAGCAGCCTGCCATGGCTGGGTGGCTGGAGAACGCAGCACAGGAATCCCAGGGCCCGTAGCAGCGCGCTGTCTGAATGGACCACCAAAGCTCTAACCCAACACGTGCCTGCCTTTGCACTGACCCTTGCTGAGGGCAGTAGTCACAGAGACAGCAGTGTAAAAATGTAGTGTTAACCTCAGCACCAGGAACATGGTCACTATTAATGGGATTTTACCCTCTCTAGTACTTCACACCCCAAAGACACTTCCTTTCCCTTTGAAGCCCTTTCGAATCCTTCTTCCTGTCCTGCTTCCACACACACATTCTTGATTTAACCCTTCTCACAGAAAAAAGGAAAGAAAAGGCACTAGACATTGTTGAATGAGATAGAAAATGGGGGGAGTATTCTCCTCATGGGAAAGGCCTAGCAATTTTCAGCTAGCCCAAATATGTTCTATCAAATATGCCTAGTTATAGCTGAACTTTTCAGAAGAACCTAAAGATTTTCTTCCAAGCAGTTATTCTAAACTGAGTTTGCTCTCTATCAAAATCAAATGCTCAAGTGCTATCAGATTTATGGTACACAAATTTTCAATATTCCTACACTTGAGAAAAATTAAGGTCCAGTTAGCCTGCTCTCTCCTACCACCCTTTAACCTCTTTTTCTCTGAGAGTGAAGCAGCTTAGTGAAAGTTCTGCAACTTTTCTTACATTTCGATACTTGTATTTCTTTTATGTAGTTGTTTTCAAAGCACATGTGCTTTTAGTAAACTTATCCAGTAAAAATAATACTTGTATCTAAGCTGAATTCAAAATGGAGGGCAGGCTGTCCGTGGAAATCTCCTCTTGGTCTTATGAAAAACAAAAACATCATGTTCTCTGTTTGCTCTAGGTTGCCCCAGCTCAAAGAGCACAACCCTCCACTGAGCACAGCTGAAGCCTAATTTTAGGCACCTGACCCTCACAATCTAGTCCAAGCTGCAGCTCTCAGTTAGTTGCCTGAACTTCCTATTTTATGGATGGAGAGACTTGTGTAAGGGTGGAATTTACCATAACCCACATGGTAAGAAAAAAACCACAAAAATTAGCTGTGACAGCAATTTGTTACATTTGTCTTTATGAAGGGGAGTGTAAAGACCTACCTGGACAGGTATGGAGCCTGCAAGGTGCATTAGCAAGTAAGAAGCTCTCAAATCACATGGGTCTCTAGGATGAAAGAGATAGAGAGGGGTCAGGGTGTGAAGAAGCACCTTCTTGTGACCACCTAACCCTTGCTGCTACTAGAAAAATCGTCCTGTTAGTTAGAAGCAACAACCAACAGCCTTGTGAGACATTGTTCAGAGGAGAGATGCATAAACTTTTACAAATTTCTGTTCTGATATCACTACTTTATTCTCTTTTTAATTTTTAAAAAATTGCTTTTGTTTCAGTCAAATTTGGGGCTGAGTTTTTTGGGTTTGGTTTGTTGATATAATTTTTTTAATTTAAAAGTCCTTTGTTCTCTTTGGGGAAGTCAGTGCTGGGAAAAGGACTAGCCATGGCCAGCAAAAGCTCCCAGTATATTAATCAGTAGAAAATGCTAAAGAATGGGAACAGTTTTTAAAATTTTTCCAACTTCACATGATGTAGGTTCTTTGTTCAGAAGCTTGAGTTCTGTCTTGGACTACTCCTTTTTTTCTTAAAATACTCTTGCTGCTAGGACTGTCTTTTGTGCACCAGAAACTAGTGAGAAACTAATGGGCATAGGGAAGACCCAAGTTAACTTTCTACCTTGATGGAGGAAATGGAGACTCCATCCATTCATAGGAGGTTGTATTCTGATCTTTGCCAGTATCCAACACCAAAAGATCTTAAGGTGTCTTCAAAATCAAAGGGAAGGAGGCACGTTATTACAAACCAGAATTAAAGCCCTTAATTAAAGCCTGAAGAGGAAGAATTCACGTTATCCCCAGTCATTTAGCTTCCAGCTGCACTTTTACCTAGGAATAAATGCATGCAAACTGAGCTTACCAACTCTCCTCACACATGAATATCAGCCCACTTCCAGTCACAAAACACATAAATTTGTTCCCTTTAAATTTGGTGCTGTATGATTGAAGATCTCTGTTGTGAATCCTGCTTTGATGACTGCTTCCACTAGCCGTGCATACAGCCTTGACTCCTAACTCTAGGTGGATTCTATAGTACCAAGGTGCCTAAAAATTAGAGGTCCCTTGATGTTTTTAGCTCATAGCACCCAGAAGCACAATTACACCCAGGCAGCTCTGAGGATTTAGACATCCCTGATGATATTCAGAAATAAAACCATTGTTTTGAAAAATTTCTCAAAGATAGTTGAGTTTGCTCTGTTATTGACTGGAAGGTGCTCAGATAGTCCAGAGAAGAAGCAGTCAAAATTTTCTTTTTAAACATGTTATACTGAGAATTAATTTTCTCTGGATATGAAAACAAGCAGCTTGGCTCAAATGTGGGGTGTTAGAGACTTCTAAACTATATAAAGCAATTTCTCTTTCAGTATGTTTTTCCTACATATTTAATCTAACTAATTTTCCTGTTATCATTGTACTCACATTGCTCTTGGTAATGTACACAGTAATTAAACTCATTAGCAGCATATACCACATATAGAGCTTTTCTTTTGTATCTGCCATATGCCAACAGTACAAACATTTCTCTTAGGTCTTAATCCAATCACAAGGGCAAGAAAATATTTAAGTATAGGTTTTAGTGTCCACAATCCTGTTAACATTTATACCTACATATAACTTTGTGTTGTCCATCCAAAACAACAGATAGAGTTTATAAAATAAAAGCAGTGTCAAAAAAAAACCCCACCCCAACCCCTTTCCAGCCACTAAATGTCTTCAGCATAGTGATGAAAAGCACTTAAAACACTTTCAGTAGTGCTTCAGTAGTGAATGCACTTCTCTATCCTTAAGGACGTGGCATCATATTTACTTTGGAACAATCCTTTCAGGTCCACGCCCTGGGTGAATGATACAATGCTAAACTGGACTGGCAATGCAGCTGCCCAACAACCACCTGAAAACAAAAATAATAAAAATGGTTTAATTGCAATCCTGTGTAGCTAGTGCTGTCAGGCTCTCTCCCATGCAATACAAAGTACACAGCTTTGGTCAACCTACTGAAGGTGGTTTCCCTTGTTTGTCCACCTTCACAGAACCTGTGCTGCACCTCAGCAGGTCTTCTAAGACACTGATTATGTGAGTTATCAGGAGGATGGTGACAGGGAGGAATATGTGTGTAGGAAGATTATATTAAGGCACATTAAAAATTGCTAAAATTCAGGAGGGGAAAAAAGGACAGATGGATTTTTTTAGCAAATACTGTTGCTTCACATCTCGTTGGCTCCATAAGGGAAAACATTTTCTACTAAAAATAGTAGCTGGACTGAAAAGGTACCAATCTATATGAGGGTATAAAATGAGGTGCGAATTATTGAAAAAGGCAACTCAAACTGTGTTTGCCAGAAAACAGCCAGCCTATCATACCAGGAGAATGAGGGTTCATCTGGTGGTAAATACAAGGTACATGCCTTGGGAAAAAGATTTGAACAGCAGAATACCTAAATGATGAGGCGAAAAGCTGGCAGCTGGACCTTCAACAACCTACTGAGCAAAAACAATATCTGTATAGTATTTCCATTTACTGCTTAGAGTTTTTTGGGGGGTTTGGTTTTTTTGTTTTTTTGGGTTTTTTTTGTATGGGGCCTTTTGGGTTTTTGGTAAACAACCCCCTTTAACCTTTGTACTCTCTTTCTGTTCCCAGGCTGTTAAAGCACGGTCTTCTTGCCGGCAGACTTCTGATCCTGAAGAGGATCTCCATGGGTAGATACACATATAGGCAAGCACACACACCAAACCAGGTTGAAATGGCATCTGTACATGCTATGGAGCTATGCATGTATGCTGCTCTTGTGACAACCTTGGTGTCTACCTTTTATGCATTAATCTATCTCCTCTGGCACTGGGACTGAGTTAAGTATGGCTCTCTCTTGTTTGGGTGCTTTTAAGTTTTGATGAATAGTGTTTCAGGCCCACAGATTAACCATACAGGTATTTGTAAGTATGCTGTGTAGACTCAAATGCTTAAAGCTAGGAACATATCTCAGCTCTTGCATAATTTCAAAAGAAAATGTAGACAGAGAAGCACTGCTTATTAAGATGTTCTATTTTATACATCACCTGTGGACATGCAAAGAGTTACTCTCAGGTATCAGGAGCAGCCAGGGCTTTGGCTGGGTACCATTTTGTAAACAGCTTCCTGCCAAAATCTCTGCTAGCATCTGTAAAGAGAGAACCAGACAGTTGCCCCAGAGCTAGCAGTAGCTGCAATGGACAGGCATACAGGCAACTGGCAAGTGAATGTTATATATACTGCTGCCTGTGGTTCTGAGAGAATTAAAAGCATTTGCTGTGATGACATTTTCATTAACAAGTTTCCACTTTACTCACAAGGGAATATAAACCAGTTGTCTTCATTGGAAGAATCGTATCGTGCGATCAGGAAAACATTGGAAAAGAATAGACATAACATGGATGAATTTAATTTTAGAAAACTTACATAAAGACTGTGGGATATTCATGGGAGAGGCTATTCAGATTCTTTCTTCTTCTTGAAAGGAAAAGTCTCCCTGTGGTGTAGGTTTAAGGCTCTGGAGTGGGCACACATTTATTTCCAGCTTCTTTAATGTAATTGATACAAGAGACTCAGAGAAAGAAGACTGTAATGGGAGACAGGCAGTGGTGATGGAGAAGGGATTAATGACCCGGTGACAGATCTCTTGATGCCTGGCTGTGTCACAGAGAGAGGCAAGCTGTCACAAAGCTGAGAACAGAGCAAGGGAAGGGTGACCTGCAGCAAAACGAGTCTATGCACTAGGGGGAAAAGATAGTGAAAGCTTGATGATCTGTATGTCTTGAAGAGAAGGCATGTTAATATTATTGAATTAGTTGCTTTAAAATAAGGTTTTCAACATAAAAGAGAAGCAATCAGTTGTTAATCACAGATTGATTTTCATCTCTTTTCTCTAAGGATTTTCCTAAACAAAAGAGATTAATTTCTAATTCCTTAGCAGAATTCCATAATGCTCATTTTCTTTGTCTAGAAGCTGACACTGAAAATAGATGCTTTAGCCCTCCCCTCTTGCTCCAAGGCTAGAGAGAGCAAGAAACATGATATGTCTTATTAGAGCATTCTGACTAATGCAAAGCTGCAAGGTGCATTCACGAAATCTGCTTACTCTGGAGGTTGGTTTAAAAACCAACAAGAAAAGCAAAAAACACACATAAAAAAAGAAGAAAAATATAAAAAGATGAGAAATCTGAGGGAGAGTTTTTCCCTTGGGGGTGGACTGACTAAGAAATGACTAAGAGCTCTAAATGAGAAATTACAGTAAGCAAAAGAGCATCTTGAGGTATCTGCAAGCAATTGGCGTAAGTGTAACTTTTAGTTAGGCCGATGACTAACACGCACATCACCGAGCACTTTGTATGGCATGGCTTTTCAGGTCAGCTCGTGGTGTGTAGGCTCACACTCTGGAAATCTCCATGAAAACTACAAAGGTAATGAACGATGTGCAGGCGGAGGAAGCACTAAAAGTTCAGGAGGAGAATGATAGGGAGTGATGGTGATATAAATCTAATGGGGTTGTATGATACACTGCTGTCCCATAGAGGCAAGAAATTCACATACTCTGAAAGGATAGCAGACTTTGATAAAATTCAGAGCTCTCACAAGATATGGCAGATCTGGGGGAGATAATACATGGTGTGCTCATGTTTCAGGCTGTTGTGTTTGATTTATGAATCTGAAGGGATTGCTTGCACTAAGGCAATTGTCCTCATGGTTTATATGAGTCCAGTACCAAACTAAATTTGCTTTTAGTTATAGAATTGCCATAGCATTTCATCATTCATCTCAACCAAACTGATAGGATGTGTAATACATATTGTTTCTTGTTTACAGTATGTTTAAATCTAGTACAAGAGGGAAATGAAGACTATAATTTCAGTTGTTTACAACCAAGACTGACTGTGAAATAAAAACACAGACCCCAAACTTCTTCTCATGGCATACTTTGGTGCAGGAAGATGTATTAGAAAGGAGACATTATTTTCCTGACACCTCCATCACTATTAGAACTCTATTTCATGTGTCCATATATTTTAAAATGACCAGACCTAGGTTTTACACAGCAGTCCAAAACACTGCCTAAAGCTGAGCATGTAAACCAAATTACATAGCACTTCAAACAGCACTTTAGGAACTCCACTGGCTAGTTAAATGAGGAGGGATTATTATTATTATTATTATTATTATTATTAGTGTTGTTGTTGTTGTTGTTGATGATGATGACGATGATGATGATGATGTATTCATTGCTTCCTGTTGACATAGCAAAGGTATCACTCGAGACATGAGTCTGGGGAGTCACAAAAAAAATTCAGGCTGAGCGAAGTAGGTTCCCTACTGCAACTTATTCCTAATCTATCATACCTTACCAATGTCCATGTGCAATTATTAGTACACAAATTCATCATCTTTTTCAAGCATGAAATTGGCACAACTGAGTACGATGTCTCACATTCACATTTCTTCTTCATTTTTAAGCCTACTTAAAGTGTTCTTTTTATTGAGGGATGGAAGTAATGAGTACATTTTAAAGGATAGCCTCAACTAACCCCTTAATAATGAGCATGTTTTGAAAGATAGCCTCAAAGGATGACTGTAGAACAGCAGGAGTCAGGACTGAGGATCAGGCAAAAAAAAACCCGTTGCCAAGTCTAAGTGAGCAAAGAAAAGTTAATCTTTTAGGTAGACTAAAAGATAGACTGAAGATGCCCCTGTGGTCTAAAACCACACAGCTCAGGACTCAGGATCAGGAGACCTAATATGCGGAGCTGTAATTCTTATTTTGACCATGCTGTTGAACTGGAGGGCAGTAGCTGAGGACTCTCAGGGTAATGCCATTCAATAAAAACAACAGCTGGAAAACAAACCACCTTCTTTAGACAGGATAAATATTATTTTCTCATTTGTTGGTGCCAAATATTGCATGGTTTTTGTAAGTATGCAGATCCCAGTGGAAGGACTTTAGGTAGAGAAGTGTTGAAGTTCTTCATCCATACAGAAAAAATCAGCTATTCACTTGGGATGATAATCCTTCCATTCACTCCCCATTGGCTGTTGTCTATATTATAAACTCTTAAAGAACAGGGACTACTCTTTTCCACATATGTATGCAGCATCCCTCATAGTTCATCTCCCATTTCAAATGGCACCTCCAGTTCTAACTACAACTGAGCAACAGGAAATTTAAGAACTGTTCTGCAGATGCAAATGATTACTAAGGCCAGTCAGGGACAGAATGAGAAACAGAAATCAGGATTTTCCACTCATTTAATTCACAGATTCATACACTTTCCAAGGAAAGGAGCAAGATGTCTTTTGGCAGTATGGTTTGAGCATATTCTTTAATCTTCAAATAAAAGAAAATAGCGTTTTGACAAAGTTCAAAATAAAACCTATAAAACTGTCTCAAGTTTGTGGATACTGTGAGCCTACTAAATGGCTGTTGAAATGACTGTAAGTCTCTCCAGTGATTTCTATAAACCCTCAGCAAGAACCTTAGTGAACTCAAAATTAGAGAGAGACTGGGAAGGTGGGGGGAGCCTTTTTGGTACACATATCTTGCTCTACCCTGGGATTCAGTTCCTGCACACAGATGAAAGAGGGTTCAAAATAAAATAGAAGGGAAGCTCCCTCCCATTATTTTATTTAACAGTCAGAGGAATCTGAGAAACATTTTTGTATGAAATAAATCCTATCCTCACTTACACCCATGCAAATGAAAGCAGCATTTGGCTGCAAGACAAGTGTATTTCTTATCTATTTTGAGTGCCATATGCTATATGAGTGCCATATGTTAGCATTTCTTAACTATATATAGCCATTTCAAATGGTACACTGAGTTAAAGGAGAGAGCACTGCCCTGATCTCCCCTTCACCTCTCCCACCTCTCATCAGATCTCCCCTCTCCCCCTTCCTTTCCTTTTCTCTTCCTTTTGCACTCCTCTCCACCTACAATCAGCTTCCTTCATCACACTTCCTACTATTTCTTATTTTAAACCCCCCCCAAAAAAAAAAACAAACAAAAAAAACCACCCTGCAACCCCCTCCCTCCCCAGAAAAACCCTACCAAAACTCCAGTATTTTGTATTTCTTAAAAACCTCCTCCTTCCTCCCTCCCATCTAACATCTGGCTCTATTCTCCTTGCTCCCTTCCTCCATAAGGCATACAGCATGGGTTCCCATCTTGGCAATGCCAGGGGCATGCACCACAACTGTGGTAAGGGCAGTAGCTAAGGGGAAGGTACATCAGTGATGCCAGAACCCTCCACCCCATTTTCTCAGCCACTACTCTCCTCTCACTCCCTGCCACTCTCCATCTCTTCAGGACCACTAGATTTCTTCCTTTTTTTGAGCAGTTGGCTGAAAGCACCTGCTTCCTTTCAGGGCTGGTTCAGCAGCTATATTCCTCCTTCCTACCATACTATATTTTATTTTAAACCTCCTTTATTTCTTTCCCTTTCTTGGCTGGCACTAGGAACTAGCTTTCCCCTTTCAAAATACAATGAGCAGGACAGCTTGAGTCTGGCATAAAAACACTTAAGGTGAGTGCAGTATGCTGCAGGTTAAACAGCTTCCACCAAACACCTGTGTCTCCTGGCACTCAAAAAAAAAAAGAGAAAAACCATCTCTAAGGTGTCTCCCTGGCCCCCAGCCTGCATCAGTCTGGCAATCATGAAAGTACTGGAGAGGCCTTTTCTCTTCCAGAAAAGCAATGGTGTAAGGCATCCAGAGACTGACGCGACCTAGAAACAGTGACACCACATAAAAACATGCCCAAGCATAAGAGGTGAAGGAGGAACCTGCACCTGAGAAGAACCTAGAAAAAAAACCCTTTAGAATCTGCCTGTGTGCAAAGAAAAAATTTGAGATTTTTCCTCAGGCTGTGGTTTAACATAAGCCCACCTATTTTTCTTGTTGCTTTCTTTTCAATTTGGCTGTGGTAATTAATAATGGGAGATATTTTGATCACTGCAGTGGAACAAACACTTGAAAACGTTTGCTCCTCGTAATCCATAACTCCAGAAATCTATCCTTGGAAGCAGTGTGGTATAACAGGAAATAAATGTTCACAACACAAGGGAAAAAGCCAGGCCTACCATGTTACAAATGTTCCTTCACAACCCCTGCCAAGTAAAGCAGAGAACAGCAAGTATCCCAAGAAAGGAATATTAAGGCAGGATAAAATTCAACCCGGTACACAAAATCAGCACAAAATTATTTCAAAATTTATGCTTTTCTTGGCATAGGTCAAGATCAGTGTGACTCAAGGTATGCATAGGTTTTTGTGCCACATGGGAATAGATGCCCCTGTTTCTACATTAAATATTTGCAGGCTGCTGGTGTCTTCCAGGACCTCTCAGCTCCTGATGGCAAATGTGAGCCCACCTAAACAGGCTGAAGCAATAGTTCTGCTCCAGCATTCTAACTCAGGTTCTTGCTGCCACCAGAGCCCTCCTTCCCCCTCAGGAGCTGGAGCCCTTGATGGAAAAAAATATTCTCTATAAGCAGCAGTTCTGGGAAGAGGGAAAACGCCGCAATATTTTGGAACCCAAATTGGATTGGTCTCCCTTCAACTGACCCCAGTAATTTGTACAATACACCATAGAGCAAGAAAGCTCACCTAAATATCATGTTCTACTGAGGTTTAACTTCAATTCATACCTTTCGAGGAATTATATTACATTACATGTAGCTCATGGATTTTCAAAAATTTGCAATTTATGATTTGCATGTTTTATTGCCTTATAATTATAATCCAACAGTGCCATCCACTGCTTCTCCAAATAAACTTTGCTTACAGTTTCTTCCTGAAGTTTTCTTTCATAAGTCACAGCACTATCACTGAACAGTTTGACTGTGTATACATACAGAGCATATACGACTGTGTGGCCAGATGTGGGGATAAAAAACTTAAAGAGCAAAATCAAAATTGTAATCTGGTGATGTTCATAAGGGATTACCAGAACTGTCAAACAAAACCTTTCTGGGCTGTAGATAACACCACATTACATAGTTGGAAAAACCACACTCCAAAGTCATACAGAGAAATCTGTGTACATAATTGTATAATACTTCTTGAAGTCAATCCAATAAAATAATGCCTTTCAACTCAAACTTTCCCCAAATATAATCATTGAGCCTAAGGGAACAGAACACCCCATGCTGAGAAATAACAAGTAAGTCTTGCTGATTCTTTGGGATTGCTGCTTTGGCCATCACCCCAAAGAACCATTATTTCAACACTGCAATCTTTTGATATGTCCTGAGATAGCTGGGCCTCCAGATCTATTCAATCATGTGAAGACTGATAAAGATGCATTGAAGAAAGTGGCAAGCATGTTCCCAGGACACCAGTAATGGTATTGCCTTTCCAGCAGGAAATTGTAAAAACATAGCTTCAGTTCAATCAGAGCATTGCTAATTTCTCATATTTTGTATGTGCCTTCATGTCATATATCAGATGTTGTACATCCATGTGTACAACACATACACATCTACATGGGAAAATATGCAAGTACCCACACAAACACCAACTTCATCTTCTTCCACAGACACCTATAATTATAGCAAGTAGCAGTTAGGTGTATGCATTTTAAATAGTTCTTAAAATTTTGATTCTAGCTCTGTATTTGGGAGCTCTAGTTAGTATCTTTTACTTTTGTCAAACAAACACAAACTAAAAACTTCTGTAAATGGCCAACTGAACATTTCTCTTTTATGAAAAATCATTATCATGTGGGCCTACAAAGGTTTTCATGGTAGGACATAAAAGAAGCTACAAGTCAAGCATTCACTGAATCAAAAAATGCAGCAAGTGACCTACAAGGTCATTCCTATATAGCAAAAGGCATAATTATCTTTCATTTTATGTTCAAGTTGGATCTGAATTTGGGGACCACTAACAAATGCTGCTTTAAGCAGCAATTCTGTCTCTGCCATGAAAAATTGATGCTATAGTAACACAGTTAAGCACAATTCACAGAAGGAAATTTCCAAATCAGTTTGAAAACTGATTGAAAACAAACAACAAAAAACACTACAAGTAGGGTTTTTGTGTTGTACTGCATAAAACCTCCCAGGCAGGGAACTACATCTGGAAATGAATCAGCAGCCTTAGTGTCAATAAAAGAAACAATTACAACAATTACATATGGGTTTACCAGCTTTGCTAGGATGCACATGGTCGTATGCTACTTACCAGCTACTTACAAGTGATCTATTGACCACCCTAACAGAGATGAAAGCAAAGCCAACCTCGTTGTATATCTCCATTACACTCCTTGACACCAAGAAGCAGGATGAAAATATACTGTTTAATTTGGTTCACTAACCCATTTCCTAACAAAATACGGTAATTATCTACACTTTAAATTATCCTCTAAAAGCAAATCATGACCAGAAAGGACTTACCAAATCTTGTCCCAGGGGATGAGAAAGAACCTCTGGGTGTGTGAAACTGGGAGCAAAGTGATTTAGTGGTAGGGCTTTTTTTTTTAATAACTAAAAGGATCATGTTTATACAAGTATTACTTCTGCCAATACCTCCCACTACAGTTAATTTATCTAACCCTTGAATCATCAATAGCACATGAAAAAAACTACAAACATCTATCTGGACAATTCTGATCCAAAACTCAGGCATATGGACTTGCATTGTCTGTCATCAGGAGTAAAGCATTGCAGCACGTTCCTTCTATAGTTCAAAGAAATTAATAAGAAAATTACGAGTGCTTTAGTGTCAGCAAAGGGAGCTGCAAAAGCTGCCTGGGCTTGCACTGCTCATGACCACAGCTTCACCATGTGCAGTTAAAAAATAGTAACTCTGATTGACAATATTTATCAGTTTTGTTTATGCGAAACTAAAAGGAAGACTTGTAATACACTGTAGAATGTCTAATCTGACACTGTATTGTATACTTGGAGGAAAAACAGTAACAAAATGTGGGCAAGTTCAGTAGCTAAATGCATGGTTTATGACTGAGAAAACTCTTTCACAACAAAAGCTCTTTTTTTCCTATCATGTACCAGGGCCATGCTTTTAAAAGATGAAACCCAGCGTGTTTATGAGACCATAAAATTTTGGAAAATTATTCCTCAAATATACAGACATATATATACACACCTAACAACTAATGAAAAGCCTTTTCAGTCCCAAAGGCCGTGCAGAAAGAAGAAACAGACTTCCCTTCCTGCCTCTTTTTATTTTGCTGGTCAGACAGACAGACACTTTATGTTACTCAGCTATTCACAGCGAGGAGAGAGGTAAAAAGCTACCACAGCCATGGCAGGGAACGCACTAATGCAGCCATGAACCCTAAGGTCACATCCTTAGATGGCCTCAGCTGGAGCAGCTCTGTGGATCTGAAAAACGAGAAACTGAAAAATAAGCCAAACAAATTTCCACAGATCTTCAAAGGTTCATGGAAGACATGGCTGGCAGGGATCTGAAGACACTATTCAGCACATATTACTGACCAAAGGGAGGATCACATTTCCTTAACCAAAAGTCATTAGCTATTAAATACAATGGTTTGGGAACATTCTTCAGCTCATTCCTAAAATTTGCCAGAAGCAAGAGGGATGTAAGGAAACACTTCGCTCTTCTTATCTTCTCTTCCAAATACTCTCTGCTCAGTGCCACCAGACTCTGGGACAGAAGAGGTTCTAGTCACCTGCTCGTCTTGTCCTCTCTCCTGGAAGACTTTGAGATAGCCTCTTTAAACATTCTTTGTCCCTCCCCTTGACTCTGGAGTTTGTAATTTCTAATGCAAATCTGTCTCTCTTTCATCAAAAGAGTATGCAATAAAATCTCAAAGGCCACCAACATAACAAGTTGACAGCAAAGCCAGACTGGTAAAATGATTAATTTATGTACAGAGAGATTACAATCTATCCATAATGAGGCATCCAGTGTGTGCTCACAATCAAATCCAGCAAACAGATGTTGGGTATAAAGGAATATGAGAAACTAAAGTTCAGAGGAAAAGACAGAAGTAGTGCCAAGGAAAATTTTTTTTTTTTCCTTTTCAGAAAGATTCAGGGAGATAGAAGTTCTCCTTCCTATATCTGGGAGATTAGAGTGCAAAAAGCTATAAGTAAGTGGAGAGGTATTCCTGTCACTTTATCATGCAAACGCTAGCCTTCCCCTTCAGTAGGAGAAGGCAGCCTAGCTTGCACTGAGAGCCCAGACTCTAAGGAGCTGGGGCTGCTTTGTCAACAAAGCTGACATACAGAATATCAAAATCTGCTCTCAGATCCACCTGCATGGGTCACTCTGCTAAAAAGCACACAGTAATATGTCTTAATCTTCCCAAGCACCAAGAATATTGCCATGTCAGTGCCAGGCAGAGGAAGACAGCCCACAGAACAATGAAACAGCAGGTTTTTGCTGTAGAAATAACCCCCTATGGAGTATTTTTTTCCTTTTTAACCCCAAGCAGGTAAGGAATCCATGGCAGGACAAGCCTTATATTATCAATGTCAGTGACAGAGATCTGACCTTGTAACCCATTATCCAGCCCAAGACCTTGATGAAGGCCTTCAGTTGGCAAAGAAACAATCACTACAGAAAGCCTGCACAACACTGATAGTCTGCACAGCTGTGCTTTGGACACATTGCAACTCAAGACAAATTAAAGACTGAAAGCTCACAGAATCCCCCTGCACACAGGAATACTCAGGAATATTCAGGAGTCATCTATGCTTTCTGGGTTGCATAGAAACCCTAAATGGTAATCTCACCTTAGGTCACAAGGGCAGGCTCTGTATGGGATCTGTGCTGCATGGTTACCGCTATCCAGCCTGTGTTTGACAAAGTTTCATCCATTTTGTGCTCTAGGCTTGCAGTTTCCATGAAGGTCACATGGTGTCTCTCACCAAGTGATTCCAGGCTGGCACTTTTTTCTATCAATGCCTCATGTGACAGCACCATGAAGAGCTCACCCTCAAGGTTAAACTTTTAGTTTAAAATATGTATTTCCTCCTCACTGCTACTGTGGGAAGATTTTTTTTTCCATTGCTGTATCTCCAGCATTTGTGCAGATTTATATACTACTCCAATATATTTTTCAGTCTTATAGCTGTCAATGAGGATCAAGTTTAATCTTTATAAAAAGCTACTGTGCATATGCCTAGAAACTACAGGCATCATGTGCTCAAGCACACACCTGAGAAACAAAATTACTCCAAACGTGTTTTCTTTTCCTTGTCACTTTTTGAGTGCTGTCCTTTAAGCTTTGGTAGACACTCTGCAATTTGTTATTGCTGTGGGAGGGAATGTTTTTGTTATTATGTTATAAATGCACAGCTATCAGGAGTTTGAGTAGTGGAAAAGGAAGGGCAACTCCTCTTTGCTATCTCAGGAACTACAAAGCCCCTATATTGTGCCAAATTTTATCATTTTGCAGAGGATTGCTATAAATTTCTCACACTCAGCCATCTTATGAGGCACTATGGAGAATGGAAAACTAATAATATGCTCTCCCTCATCTCAATAAAAGGTGTACACCTGCCTTTTATTTTGACAAATTTCATTTTTATAAGAACTGAAACAATAGGAGAATATGATTAATTTATAAAGTAAATATTATCAGCTAAGCATCATAGATAGAAGAAAATTGCTGGAGCCGAACTTAGACTTCTTGCCTAAAGAAATTTCATTTATCTGAATCATATTTACAATAAGTCATGCACTTCTAAGTCCTTCAGAAGGTTTTGAAAAGTGTAAACAGACTAGTTTCTTCCAGATCTTAAAAAAGTGCATTTTCACTAGCAGAAATGCCATTAAACAATTGGCAAGTTTGACTTTTTTTGGTGTCTCCCTCTTACACTGCATGGGGAAAAAAAGGGTTTTAATGAACATTTCAATAATCTTTTACTATAAAGGGTTATTTTCTTCAATATTTATATAAATACAGATACAATCAGAAATAGGCACCAAAATTCCAGGTGAGGAGTACTGCAATCTATTGTTCTGACCTCTCCTTTCTTCAATGCTATTTGAAAAAATGTGATGACATTTAAAAAAAAATTATGACAGTTAAAGAGAAGATTAGTCTCACATTATATGACTATGTGAGTTCCACCGAAGTTGTGAGAACTTGCTCTGTTATATCAAAATGTCACTGATGTCATTAGAGAGGGATGGCAGCTGCTCCAAGTTTAAAATTGCAACAGAATCCCCACTGGATTCAGTTTGGACCCTACCAAAACATTCCACTAAAAGGAGGTTTCCCTTTGCAACCACAAGAGGAATGGCAGAAGAAGAAAGATTTTGTACAATCAGGACCTACGGTCATGTTTCCTGTTTGGGTTGCCGAATGTTGGCTTTCTTTTTCCCTGCAAAAAGTGAACAACTTCTACTTCCACATTCAAGACCTACCTTTCTTTTTAAAGTGGGGAAAAAAAGAAACAAATCCATGGTACATAGGGCAAGTTTAGATGCTTTGATGTCCTTCCTACCAGGTTGCTGCTGCAAAATCTATTCCATGCTGCTTTCAGTTTCCCATACCTTACCCTGTTTAGCAAAGTTCCTTTGGTAATAAGGATCCAAGATTGTCAAACAGTCATTTTTTCATATTAGTTTCCTCCCAATGAATTTCAACTGCCTTGCTCATTTTCAGCCAGGTATGACAGAATGGTGGGTGTGAGATGAGTGAAAACTGGCATGTGGAGTCCATGTGGGAAAGGTTGCAGCACATACCTTTACCATACATTAGAGGATACAAAGAGTAGACTCATGGAAGTGAGAAGAGCAAGAGGAGAAGTCCTCTAGAGAGAAGTCTGTGTTTAGCAAGGCTTTCTGGGTTATGCTATTCATTGACTACTTGTTTTGTGAAATATGGATTTGACCTGGCCCTTGTTCTCAAATAAACAATGTAGATCCTTCCCTATTCTTTGGACTTGGGCATCACTGCTTTGTTTTCTTGGATTAACTCAATATTTCATGTGGTATTAAAGGTGAGTCTTGAGTAAAAATGTGGTGGATTTATGCATGTATAACTAGGAATTTGCTTGGAATCAACACTTGCAAAACTCCTTCTCAAGGGCTTGTAGCAAATGGCTAACACAGGTAATCAAACAGCCTTTTCAAAATCAAGATACTGGTCTACCCTAACACTGAGAGCAAAAAATACTACCAGCAAAAAAAGTTTTATAAGAGAAGTTAAGTCAAAAGATAAAGAAAAAAGATTAAAAAAAAAAAAAAGAATCCACAGATCCACAGTCTTATTTAGGTGAAAGCCAAGGAGAGCAGAGCCAGGCAGACACTGCTTCCTCACATCCTAGACCAAAGCCTAGCCCCATCAGCACGTCCTGTGTGAACCAGACCCGGACAGCTCTCTCCTCTCTCTCTCTCCACAGAATGGTTTAAAAAAAAAATATTTAGTGTCCTTTTGATCTTTTGGCTCCTTGCCTCGGCATGTCTTATGACTTCGGCCGGAACCTGGAAGAGCATCTTCCTAATTAATAGCTCAGGAATTATTTCAGACTGCCACCCACCAGGACTGTTTAGCTGGATAGATTGTGTGACCTTTCGGCTGCTTTTCTTCAGTCTCTTCCCAGGGTGCTGCGAGTGACCAGTTTGTGGCTGTGTCCACAGAAATCCTGCCTACCCCTGGCAACCCCTGTTCCATAGTGACCCTAAAAAAGGCCTACTAGGGCCTGCACCACCCAGCTTTTCCCATGCTTCAGACACCAGTGATGCCCCATTCCCTCTTAAAATACTTTGTGTATGGAGAGTAAACAGCTCTGTATTCAAGACCTAACAGATGAGCTCTTTCTAGGCCTCCTTTCCCAACCTTTCAGACCATTACAACTGTGTCTGCTTCTAGTAAAGTGCTTTCACATACAACATCACTTATAAAACATACTGTTAACATTTATTTGTAAGGCTGTATACAAACATGTGAAGAAGATTCACAGACTGATATAAACCAGAAAACAATGTCCTTAGGCATAACTTTGTTGTCAACGCTTTTAGAAGAAAACTGATTTTGATAATCTCTGGGTTTTTTTGTCGTCCATTATATCTGTAAGGACCCTCAGTTTTCAAATTATGGAAACTTGTTTGCCAAAGTACAAGCCCTTTTAAGGTAGTTTTATGGATCATCCAAAGCATAAGACATCTAAAACTATTAGTCACTCCCAAAAAATCTTGACCATTTATGTAACCTTATTTTTCTAATTGTGAATAATTGACCAATCTTGTGAATCCACACACTCAAATTTATGGCATTTCTTTGTAGGTTTGTCTGTCTGTTTGTCTGTCACACAACAGCTTGGAATGCTGCGTTTACTCAATTAAAAACATTAGAGACTATTCCAGATGCTCCTGGCCAAGGAAAACCACCACAACTGTAATGGGGAACACAAAGAACCTTCGTCATCTGCTTTGTGCTTCCACCACTCCCTCTCAGGTCAAAGGTTTGGCTGACAACATTCACTAATGCTTTCTGAAATAACAGTATCACTCCCTCATCTCTTTCCAGCCCATCTTTCCAATAGAGCTTATTATGCAGTCCCCCAACAAATACTTTCCCAAATAATGGGAGGAAGGATGTGGAAGGGAAGAGACACAAATGAAGGCCTTCACAGGAAGAGATGGTGGGAGACAAGTGCTGGAATGAGCACCCACAGTATGTACCTCTCTATGGAAGCATGAATTGTGGTGTAGTGGAGATGGAAAGGCCTGGGAAAAGGGAAGGTGGGAGAGGATTAGGAGAGAAGAGTAATTCTGGGGTGAAAGTCTCCAGACCTGGAAGTACAAATGGAAATAACACAAACACATATTGTAAGGAGTTCTTAAATCTTTCTTCAAAAGTAAGGTCAAAACTGAGAGCTTAGAGGACTTGATAGTCAAATGTTGGAAGCAAGGGCCAGTATTCATAGTTTTGGAACACAATCATACTTCTATCTTATTTGCAAGGAAAAAAAAAAAAGAGTAAGCATCATAAGAAGACCTGTCTACTGTTTCATTTCATGGCTTTTTTTCCCCCACTGTCACTCAAGCTAAATCACACTTAGCCTTGAGTCCTGATCCAGAGAGTTTTGACTTTGCAGGATTCTTTCAACAGTGGGATAAATTTCTTCTCAGCCATACACTTACCACTTTCAGCACAGAACCAAGAATACTTGTGGCCAACATTGTTTTACCCCCTAGCAGGAGATGACATTCAGTTTGCCATTACACATTTAGTCTAGGATACCAAATTAGCCTAGTGTAGGAAACAGAGTTGCATGCTTGACTTTTACATGTTTAAAAAATGTTCTGAAGAAAACTTACCTAAGATCTACACTACACAGAAGCCCACAGAAGACAAAACAACCTGATGGAGCTGATGACTACATGCCTCCACTGATTATGTTTTCAAAACTTAGAACAGTGTGTACATGTGAAAAGCTGATGGACATTCTTGACATTTTGATATGGCAAAAAAGAAAACATACAGATGAACTTGCCATAAATACTGCACAAATCTCTGTTTTAGCCGCACAAATCTGATAAGTTTGTGCCTCGCGAAGAAATAATGCTGCAAGCTGAATCATGCAATCAGAGTTTCACAAGTGGATGGTTTTACTGATATGTTTGGAAAATAGATTGGAGATATGGGCTTTAAACTTTTGTCTCTCTGGGCCAGTCCCAAGATGCTTTGTGGTTACACAGGTAAGCATAATTATTAACTTTATAAGTACTTGCATCCTGTTCCAGTACCCTGAAGGAATGTAAGATCTGTCTCTTTAGCACTACTGATATTGAAAAGTATAGTATGAAACTTGCCTGAATAAGCAGCAATATAGTCAGTGGCTCAGAAATTTTTACTCCTACTATTTAACATATTATTGTTAATAATTTTAAAAAATAACTGATCATTTAATAAAGCATTAACGTCTTCTAAGGTATTACAAACACTCATTAGAAGACCTCCTTTCTTGAAATGAGTATTCTAAACTGAGCACAGGGTTACACTTACCAGGCACACTTGATTTCAGCTGTCTCGAGCTTACACTATCTCCATGGCACAAACTGATCATTCCAGCTGTGCAGTGCATTGCAAGGAAGTGCATGCTAACCTGGGTAAACTCAAGACACCTGACACAAAAGATGTCCAACACAGAGAAGCTCTTAGGTCTCCTCAGCACTCCTATTTTGGGTTGGCCAGCAGCCTGGAAGAGTCCTAAGATTCACCGAGCAGTAAAAGATGGGCTAGAAGAATGTTTTCAGTGTGCTTGGTCTAATACTAGATTTTCTTTCCATGCTGAAGTCCTGCCTGAAATAGAAGGGTATTTTTTGGGAGTGGTAGGTGTGCCTGTCACATGTAAGTGTACACTAAAGGAGCAGGCTGTTTAACTTATGCTCTCCTGTTCATCACTTTTCTGCAGGACTAACACCCCTGCTGAATTCTTTTTGTCAGATTATCCTCCTGACATATTCCTGGCAGTTCCTCTTTTGGCTGGATTCACCAGCCATCCTTCTCCATCTCTTTTTTTTAAACTCTGAATACATTCAGATACTTTCCTGTACTCAGATTAATTTTTGAGCACTTCAGCCTGTGTATTTCACCTCCCATAATTCAAATGAGGATCTCACCTCAGATATTATCTGCTGCTCTTAAACTTGGCATTGTATTACTAACACAGCTTTAATGGAGATTTTCCAGAAAACAATAACTACTGGTGCCTGCAGCTGGAGCCCTGTCGTCTCAGTGCCCTTGGAAACCAGGCCCACCCTGCCCCGGACAAAGAAGTAAAACTAATGCTTCTGAATTCAAACAGCAGATTTGGGTCTTCTTAACACATAGACCAGTCACCTCATCTTTGAAGGAAGGAATCATCAAGTCTCAGCCTCATGGGCAGCTGAAAGAATTGACCCTCAGTTCTGGAGAACATTGGGTTGACTTTGGATTCTAGGATGGGAGAACTTTAGATGGCAACATTTTGTGTTCTGGCAGCCTCTGTGTTAGTACAGCAAGTAACGCAATGCACCTCTCTTAGCTTTTCCATTTATTTTTCAATAAATTGAAAAGCAGCTGATAACGCTTTTGCTCTTATAATAATACTTATAATATTTTTGCTTCTGACAGTCTGAGAGAGTTGGGGTGGTTGTTGAGGAGGCTCAGGGAGGCCTTACAGCAGTCTTCCAGTACCCAAAGGGGGCTGACAAGAAGGCTGGACACAGACCTTTTCCAAAAGGGCATGTAGTGTTAGGAAAAGGGTAATGGCTTGAAGCTAAACCAAGATAAATTTACATTAGATATTAGGAAGAAATTCTTTACTGTGAGGCACTGGAACAGTTTGCCCAGAGAAATTGTGGATTCCTCATTCCTGGAAGCATTTAATGCCAGGTTGGATGGGGCTTTGAACAACCTAGTCTGGTGGATGGTTTCCCTGCAATGCAGGGGATTGGAACTAAGATGTTTGTTGGAACTGAGAGGTTTTCAAGTTCACTTCCAACCCAAACTCAATGATTCTATGATCACCACTGATGCTTTTCTCCTATTCCTTTAAGGCTAAGAAGCAGCCATAAAGACTATCTATTTTATAGTGTAAAACGCAGCAAAAGAACCCTTCCACCTTTTGCCCATGTGCAATTTTTTCAATTTCATTTCTGTATCTTTATAGTTTCTTCCATCCAACACTTAGTCCAGCTGGGGGGAGAGGTAAAAACATAATGTAGGCTGCTTGCTTAGCTGAGCCCAACACATAACCTAGAATTTCAGATTCAAGCAATAGCAGTAAACAGCCATTGTGGAGAGGAATGATTACATAACAGAGCAGATGAGTTCAGGATGAGGGGAGAGGAATGTTCCTTCATAATGGAAAATTAACACAGAAAAGGTGGAAATTTTACAAGGAGACATTAAAATGCAGAAAGAATACTCTTTGGTTCTTTGCTTCAGAACTCCTCCTCCCCAGGCTTTGTTCTGCAGATAGGAAGTAGAAAACAAAAATGAAAATATTTCTGGCATGAACAGAGTTAAGAGAAAAAAAGGCAGGGGGAGGGGGGGCAGAATGACTGCTAAAAGTCCATATTTCCACATCTGCTTTCAATTATACTTATGTCAAGTCATTTTATTATTTGACGAAACCAATCCAAGGAATTAAGCTTTTGTCGGATGCCTTGAAATGTCATTAAGTGTTCATACACAAACACACATACACAAATAAAGTCATGTTTTCCATCCAATATAAACGTGATTACAGTCCTGAAGGAGAACAGGAAGAGCAAGATGTTACCAACTTGCAAACCACCACTTCCCACTCTCCTGCCAACCTTGTCCTCTCACATAAGGCCAAAGCCAGAGTGAGGTCCCCCTTTTTCCAGCACAACCCGGGGTACATGAGCTGGGACCAGCAGTAGGAGGACATGGGAGAGTAAGTACTGCCCAGACAAGACTGGGAAGAAGGAGGGGAGAAGTGTCCATTTAGAAGTTATAATTTTGTCAACAATCCAAATTTGGTTTTAAATTAAATATTAGCAATAAACTCTGAGAGAAAGGATTTCCAAACTGCATGACAAAGGAAGTGCTGGGAGCATATGTCTTTTCAACAACTCAACAGATGTCTCTCTTTCCGTCCCAGTTATCCCAGCACATCCATTTAAGGTTCACCATACTTTTAAGAGCTGGAGCCCTCAGACTGCTGTTTGCATATTTGCTCCAGAAGAAATCCCTGTAGAACTTCTGATGCTTTTACACAACCCGAAGTATGGCTTTGGTGGAAGGAGTGGAAGAGTTTAACACATTCTGAAAAAAAATCAGACCCAGTGGATGTGCCTCTCACTAGAAACCCCAAAATGGGGATTTGACACCAGGGGTCAATGAGATACTTAAAAAAAACCAGGAAAATAAAAAACCAGGAAAAAAAATTGCCTCTGATCACTTAATTTGTAGCTCATTTTAGAAAACACCATTGCTTTACTGCTCAACAGGATTATGATCTCATGATAACAGCTGAGGAAATAAAATCTATGTTTCTTTTGGCATTTTCTCATTTCAGGGTCTGCAGGCTTAGTGATGATTTTCAGTCTTTGTGCTGATATTACTGCAGAAAATTCTCTGACTTTTCAGTGCCTTATCAAAAGGGCAGCCTGATGAGTCTATGACTATCACCTATTTGGGTCATAAAGAATAATCCTGGTCCTGAAGATTTTCCTTCCTCTGCTCTACAGACTCTCCCATGCGAAAGAATTTTTTGACAGAATAAGGTCATAAGCAGTTCTTTCTTGAATGACAACCAATGGTTTGCAAAGCGAGATTTCTCAACTGTCAGACAGCTTTCTTTTATACATCTGCATGTAATCTATTTTGTTCTTCTTGTAAGTATAGGCTGAAAGCCTTCTTATGCTTCTAATACAACCCGAGGTCCCATGTCCCATTCTTTGTTCCCTCGATTGCACGTACCAGCTCCACATACCATGGTGCTCATGCTTACATTTTTCCTGCCTTTTCACAGTGACCCATGACCATCTTCCTTCCCATATCCCAAGAAACATACATGAAGTCCAAGCTTTGACAGACATGTTTATGACAGCAAATTGATGACTCGACTGCACTGCATATGGAGCAACGGGGTTAATCACAAGCAGTAAAATACAGGTCTTAGCACATGATCCTGAAACATACCCCAGTGATTCTGCCATCACATCTGTGGTGTAAAGCATCAGGATTTATTTAAAACCATTTCAAATTTTAGCAGAAGAGACGTCCTAGCAATCCAATGACCTGAATGAGTAAATAAATAAATCTCCTAGAAACTATCTTATTTGGAAATTTAAAAAGTCTATCCTTATTAGTTTTTCTAGAGGTCTTTTCTAGACAAAAGGGGCGGGGGAGGGAAGAGCAATTTGAGAGGACATGATGGAAAATAAGGAGACACTCCTTTAATATACACTTAATTTCATGAAGAATAGGAGAATTCAATTCTAAAATTTCAGAAATTATTAGAAGGAGTAATTGCTTCTTGTTTGGTTACGGTTTTTAAATTCTAAAAAGGGAGGTGGGAAGACCTATTCCAAAATGCATGCTTAAATAATATATTTTCAAGTGCCTCCAATTCAGGACCTAAATAAGAACTTCAAAACTGCCTATCAATTCTTGTAAAACCTGGCTTCAGTACTTAGCTTTTAAAGTGGGCAGTCCATCCAGAGGTGCTTTGTGGTCTTCCAGGCACACTGGAAAGGTTCATCCAACTTCTTGAAAAAAGTCACTGCAACAGCATGATTTATACCTTCTCACCAAAGCTCCAAATGGAAGAGGAGCTTCCTTTTGAAAGATCTTAATTAGTCAGGAGACACTGAACATCAGACACTTGATGCAGTGCAGCAATCCACCCACTTTTACTGATTGGAAACATATAGGAAAAATACATTTACTTCTCCTTTGGAACTTTTCATATATCCCATCCCTAATTTCATCATGTGCTCTTATTTTTAAATGAGGCTGCAGAGTTTTCAGGGTAGAGAAAGTATCAGCAGTGTGCTAAACACTCTCCACACAAAACATCCAGACACTAATAGAATAGGAATAAGTGATTGTTTCAATAAAAATTACAAAATATATCAAAAATTGGGGACCAGGAATTACTTAGACACATGGAACAATTGGAAGCCATTTACCATACTTGAGATGCTTGTGTGTTGCATAAGGCTTTCTCTGGTTACAAATACTGTTGTTTTTGACTGGAAGAAGAGAGGAGGAGGTAGCAATTTCCAGTGTGCTCTTGCTGATTGTGCTCACACTGTTTGTCTCTTTTGACTACTGCATAAACAATGGTTACAGCAAAAACACAGATCAGGGGTAGGTTGGGACACTTATTTCCAAGGTGCTTCTACATGCTCAGGCTGCAGGCACCAGAATACAAAAAATACTCAGAGAAGCTACTTGACCAATAAGAGAGGAAAGGAAGATGAAGCAAGAGGCAGGGGGGTGAAACCCCAAACAAAAAACCCATCAGGCAGAGAATGCAGCTACAGAAGTCCTGGGTGGAAACATGGTCTGTAATTGTAATTTGGGCAATGTGGCATCTAGGCTTTCTTTGGGACCAAACAAACTGATCTGGAGTGTGAGGGACAGAGGGGGAAATCTTTTTGTGGGTTGCATTCCTGTAATAATAAAGTAATTACTCACTGAATGACTGACAAAGTTATAAATTAAATGGTGGTATAGTGAGTTATCTCTCTCTTACCTTGGAATGCAGCCAGGAGGAAGAGTGTTTTTCAAGGGACGAAAAAATAGTCATTGAAATAGAAAACTAGAACTAATGGGGAATTAAGTCACAGTAAACATTCATGGTGTACTTGTGAGTTTTGGTATGATCTTGTGTACAACATCACATTCACTCAGGAGTATGTGCAGGGTAGGATGTCTCCAGAAATCTTATTACAGCATGGATTAGTGGTCTCACTTTACAAAGCAAAATTTATTCATCATGCTAAAATCAGTTGAATTCAAGGACTTCAATGAATTCTCCTGTGCTGGAGAGAACTCAATCTTTAACTGAAATTAAGTGCTGCTGCTCCACTACGCAAATGCATCACTGCTACCCTATTCCAAGTGAGGATGTGGCTGGATCACACCAGAAGAGCCTGGAGATAAGTCCTTTTCAGGAACCCAGGAATGGCAGATGAGAAGGAACAGGACAAACACAACTTAGGTGGATGTAATCCTTTTCTTTTCCTTTAATCTCTAACTCTTGGAGCCAAAGTTAGAGGGTGGTGATAATCCAGGAAAAGAGATACAATTGGGAAGGAGATATTTTTAGGGGTTGTCAGAAATGAAATATTTGCACAGGACATAGTGTTTTAGAGGTGGCTCAGCCCAGCTAGACCACTATCAGACAGGAAAAAATCTAAGTATTCTGACCTTTTAGAGCTACTCACCAACATCTTTAAAATGGATGAGTTTGTATAGTGAATTCTCTACTCCTAGCCCTGTTAACTAAACAGTGATTTGAAAATGGGCCAAGATGTGGGATGTTGAAGAACTGGGAAGGCAGTTTAAGGGCAAAATGCAAAATAAAATGAAAACCTAAAAATGCATACAGCACTCTATTTTTAGAAAATGAACATATTTCCTTGTGCCTGTAACACACAGAGACATCCAAAAAACCTGATGATCCCAAATAACTCCTGGTATCAATTTTGCAGCCATGACTATTTATATACAAGTAAATTGGCAGAAGTGACTTTCCATGTTGCTCTCCCTAAGCAACTCAAGTCACTTGGGGGTGAATGAGACTCTTATCTCAAGGAAAGCAAGTTGTCTGACAAGAGGGGCAGCAGAAGCTACCAGTCTGATAAGATCTGGAGCAAGCCATCTTATTTACTTCCCTAGCATGATGTCAACTGCTGGCAACTGGCAGTGTGCCTGTCATGACTCCAATCTTACTGAGCCCTGCACTGGGACACACTTCTCTTGTGTATGTTCTGGGTCCTGTTCTCTTTGCTCAGGACAGATCCTGTCTCCAAGAACATACTCATACGCATTTTTCAGTCCACAGCACTCCAGCTTATCTGCAGTACTCATGTGTCTCCTCTCGCAGGCCTAACGCTTTGGATACATTCATTTTCCATGGTTTTAACCCTATTTCACAGCCAGGTAGTTGGCAAGGACCAGTGCTCAGGTGATCATCTGGAAGCATCAACCTCTGTCACCCTGTCCAAGACCAGTGCCCTCTCACTTGAATCTTCTTCATCTCAAGTTCAACGAAACTCCAGCATTTACATCAGGAGACAGTCCCACCAGATTTGCTTACCAGCCTTACAAGCAGAACATGATCTTTTGAAGTGGAGCTTTATTCTGAGTGCAACAAAGAGCACTCTGGTGATCAACACACACATTCCTGATTGCATATACAGTACTGTGGTCTCTCATGATTTGTGGGGTCAGAGGTTCTGGTCTAACCCTAAAAGGCAGAGTAAGTTCAAATAGGGCAATGTAGACACTATTTCTGCATATTCATTTACTAAATACAGCTGTCCTATAGAATCCTGTAAGGCTGTCTTCTCTTTTTATTAATAGGAATGTACTTTAAATTTTCTGCTCTAAAACAGTAGGCACACAAACAATAACCAAGGATTAACCAGTGTGCCACCCAATTTAGACATTAATTCACTCAACAGCAACCTGTAGATATCTCATCTTCTTAAACAACCAAGTTTCTATTCACTTAGTTAGACTTTTGGGTCAGAATTTCAATTGTTTTTTCCCTACCTCAGTCTTTTTTTAATTGACTCTTAAAAGAAATCAGGAAAGCCAGAAGAAAGCTTCTTTTAGCCACTCTATCAACTGAATAATGAGGCTGGAACAATTGAACAGAGACATTTTGGGGCTCTATAAGCAGAACTGGAACCAGCATCCAGTTCATAATTTTGTTTGCTGCCTCCTAAGTTGCTGTTATAGAAACAAAGGTGAAATTCAGTAACTATCATAAAATCATAGAATCATAGAATGGTTTGGTTGGAAGTGGCCTTAAAGATCATACATTTCCAACATACTTTGCTATGGGCAGGGACTCTTTCCACTAGACCAGATGTCTCAGAGCCCCATCCAGCCTGGTCTTGAGCATTTCCAGGGATGGGGCATCCACAGCTTCTCTGGGTAACCTGTTCCAGTGCCCCACCGCCCTCTGAGAAAACAATTTCTTCCTAGCATCTAATCTAAATATCTAAATATCTTTTAGTTTAAAACCACTCTAGTCCTATTACTATCTGTCTCTATAATTATAACTTGCCCAATGCCAGCATAGCATCTAGTTTTCACTTGAACATACATTTGTTATTAAAATTAGAGCCAGGCAAAGCCTAGAGCTAAAAAATTATCCAATCTGTGTGTTATAGGTGGTTATAGAATTTATCATTCCCTTGCTGGTGCAAGTGAAACATGAATAAGGATAGGAGTAAGGATCCACACTATTCCAATGCTGAGATACAGATTTAAAAGTATGTGTACTGTATGGCTACTGAGGCCAGCTCCGTTTCCCTGCCGAGCCAGGAAACCTCACACAGAGCAAGACCTGAAGTGGAAAGGCCATGCTAGATGCTTTCACCCTGCCATTAGGAGCAGAAGAGGAGAGGGGCAGCTCAAGGGGCTGCTTTGTACCTAAGGTTTAAGGGGATTGCAGGGTAGGAGAGCAAAGGCAGGGGGATCCTGCAGGATACCAGGGATACTGCCAGTACCCAGTGATTTGCACAGGTGCCCCAGCCAATTTATCTGCTGCTTGTGCCACCTTACTACATTTTCCCACAGCATTCCCTTCTTCTCACTCTCTCTTGCACACCAGCATGCAAGTTCCCTGCTAATGCAGGCGGCTGGTGTTCCACCCTGCATTAAGCAGATTCCATCACTGTGCTCCAGCTTCCTGCTTGGGATGCAAACATTTTCAGGTGCCTGTAAACAAGACTAGCAGCCCCAGTGCTAACAGCAAGCCAGCGCTCTTCTAACCCTAAAGCCTGCTGCCAAACCAAACAAAAACCCCCAATGTGCAAACACTGGATATCCATCAGGGAAAGTGGAGGAAAGAGACATTATCTGTCATTTCCCTCTGTCATCTGTACAGCTGTTAAGCAAACACCAACTAGTTAATTCTCTGGGTCTGTTGATAATATGAGAAGCACTTCCAACTGTAAAGGCTGCTAATAACCAACAGCACCACTCAGCTGGAAAACACTGTTAAATCCAGTTTCAGATGAAGATTGCCACACCACTGTAAAGACTACACTCTGTAGGTGCTTTTGTTATGTTCATTTACCTCACCTTCTGTTTTGCATAATACAGAAGCTTCCTCTCAATCCATCCAATTTTGTGAACCCTGAGAGCTAAAATGCTGGTTTTTTAAAAAATCACATTATCTGGCCATCCAAAGGAACAGGATTCATGAACACAAAGGTAATCCCACTGTCAGACCTGCTAGAATAAAACATATGTAAGAAACCTTTCAAAGTTTCTCCAAAAAAAACCCCATGAACCTGAAAGATAAAGTTTTCTGTAACTACTTTTTATGTATCTGAGGATACATAAATCTGAGGAAAGTTCAGAGCAAATTTGGAGCATTTGGATAAAACAGGTTTTCAACAAACTGCACTGATTTGCTGAATCAGCAAGAATACATGGACAAATGGCAGCTTTGGATCAAGCAGAAATCTTCCTGGTTTTGATCAGAAGTTGACTTTGCTGACTCCCCATATAGCCCTTCATAAGGACACCAGGGACCTGGCCTAAACCATGTTTGCCTCCTTCAGGCCACAGACACACTGACAGCCTTCACACGCCAGCCACTTCATCTCAGCACCTGTCTGTACTCAGGCAAAACTCTCTGGCTTATTCCTAGGGGAACTCTGCTGATCAAACACACTCACTGGGTCTCCTGCAACCCAGGTGAAAGCCCTTCAAGTAGGAGACTACTGTCTTACTCCTTGTGAGGAAAAATAAAT
The DNA here is from genome assembly GCF_022539315.1 of Serinus canaria. NCBI lineage: Eukaryota > Metazoa > Chordata > Aves > Passeriformes > Fringillidae > Serinus > Serinus canaria. The sequence goes on along the minus strand of NC_066315.1, from coordinate 51,909,197 downwards.
AAATAGAAAAAGGATTTTTAGAAAGGCCTTGGATTTACTTCCATGAAGAAAACATAAATAAAATAAAATAAAATAAAATAAAATAAAATAAAATAAAATAAAATAAAATAAAATAAAATAAAATAAAATAATAAAATAAAATATCTGAACATTTTAATTAGAATGGAAAACTGATCCATCTTCTGTAATCTTGTTGTTCTGCCTGGGCCAGCACTTGGGATAAACACAGATATCCCAAAGTATGATTTTTTGTAAACAGCATTAACAAATCCAGAACAGATGAAGCAAATGGCAGCAAATTCTATTGGGCTCTGTGGTGAAATTCATATACAATACTATGAAATTTACTTGCATGTAGCATATCCTTCTAATGATAAAATGTGTATGTACTATTTTGTTTTTTTGCAGGGAATGGTGCAAAAGAGAGAGAACAAATTATATTTTTGGTCTAAAGGAAAACAGTGTTTATAATAATCTACTTAGTAACACAGGTTGCTATGAACACATCAGACCATCACTACCCTCTCCAGCCTGCCTCTTTGCAGAGGCAGCATGGAGCTCAGAGCCTGCACAGCAGGTTCGCCCTCCCCACAGGGATCCCAGCATTGCACTGGAGATGTGGTCTCTCTCTCCAGGACATCCACTCTCCTGCACTAACAAAACTGCCTGCCAGCAAAGAGGGCTTGTAAATCTGGGTGGTGGGATTTCCTCCAAAGCTGGATTCAGACTTCAGAGCAGATCCCCAGAGCAACCACAGATCTCACCACCACCAGTCAAAGGCAAAATTCCTTTCTTTCCTTCTTTCCCTTCATCACATTGGTACACATGAACATATTCTCAGGCAAATGGAAGTTCCACAGCAATTTCAGCACAAGGAAAGAAAAAGATGGCTGAAAATAATACTAAAAAAAAAGGTCCTAAAAACATATGTGTGCATGCCTGCACATAAATAAATACATTAGGAGTATGCAGGTATTCCAGCAGTATAAACCACGTAATTACCTCTAAGTGTAGATAGACCACAACCCTGGTCTAAGTGATGAAATTTAAAATCTGCCATTACAGAACAGTGGCCTGAAACATTATATAAGTGACGTGAGTTAAGGATGGAGTAACAGCCTTTACACTCAATTTCCTGGCTTTCCTTGGTTTGCGTCACACCCTTAATGTTATTTCAACATTGCATTTTGTCCTCTAAATTAAATGTACAGTAGGTGTTTTGTATTTAATTTCCTTACGTTTTTTCCCCTCCTAACGGAAAAAGAATGGAAGAGATTCATGAAAGGTTATAAAACACACATTGTGTACTGGAGAGGCTGGAGTAGCTCTTTTGGAGCCTTTTCATTCTCCTGGGAAAATATGTAATTAGGTAGTTTTTTAACATGTGTATTATATACTGAATTACATGTATTTATATATTTCTCAAAGGAGTATTGCTTACACAATAGCCTGGAGCAACTCTTTTGGAGCCATTTGGGTCTATCATGTAATTATGTACTTAAGACCCGTTTATAGTAAATTTTGTTGTGCCTACATAGTAGCTTTTTATTTTTATTTAAGATGAATTTTAAGGCTTGTGAGGGCTGCTGCACTGACAGCCTTAGAGACTGCAGGCTTCTGTTTATTTACAAAAAGGGAAAACACAGGTAATGAAGATGTCTGTGGACATCCCCAGACTACCCCTCCAAAATTTATCTTATCTCTGACTTTGGGAACAACTCTCCAAAGTAGGTGGTAAATGAGTCAGTATTCAGCTTTCTTAGCAATTTGTTATGGCAGGTTTGGGGATGAGGACATCCATCCGCCTGGAACTGGACTAATACCAAAAAAATTATTTCACATAGGCTGCTAAGTCTTTGCCATCTGCTAATCTGCAATTTATCTCATTTCATTTTCTCTTCTTATATAGGGAAAAAAAACCCACTTAGAAGTTGGATTACTGTAAGAATTTAGGTGCTGTGAATCAGACATAGGCCCTATGGAAAATGGTAATTACATATGTTTGTACTCTCCCAAGATACAGCTTTTTGATTCTTTAAACATCAGAAAGAATTTAAAGATTCTGTGGCTTTTTTTCTTTCCTGGAAAGAAAGAATGCATAAGCCAAAATAGTTTTCTGCTGAAATCATAAACAAACAAACTCCCTTTCCTCCTCCAAATATGTTAAATGACAATGTGACGCTGACGAGAAAGCACAGTGACAGCTGTAATGTAAATGTGTGGATATACATAATTTTACATCATTTAAAGTCCTAAGAAGGAAAATGGATTGCTTTGAATGATAGAAAGTGAATCATCAAGCAATAGTGCTGGACTAATAACAGACTTTCTTAACAAAAAAAAAGTTGATACCAACTCTGAAACAAGTTTGATACCTCTCCTCCCAAATGTAATTCCATTTTACTTGGATTTATTTTTCTTTTTGAACTATTTTGGTTATTTAAGATGTGTCTGCCAGATTTTTGTTTGTTGTTTCTTTTTTTAACAGTCTTGTTTTAAACAAAGCATAAGAAAATATTTCTCAAAAATGTTGGAGGAATTCTGCATTTCTCAAGTAATACTTTTTATTTAAAATGTTGAAAGAGGCTAACCCAATTCTCTTTCTTTAATTAAAATACAACTGGCATTCAGCCCAATACGTAAAGTTTTAAAACCTTCCAAAACTAATTTTTGGGAAAAACTTATATACATAGAAAACCTTCAACAAAGACTCCTAAGGATCATTCAAGAGCACAATATTTGGCTCCAGCTTCCCTTTTTCTTAACACCATGCTGTGGGGGAAATGCATGAAAAGCAAGGTTAATGATGAAGGTCAGTACCAGAAATGTCTTTTCTTACTCTGACAGGGCAATGTTCTCTAGCAGAAGTGTTGTACCTTTTCCTTACTGAGGTCCATCGATGGCAGAACACAGTAGCAGACAGCAGACAATGTGAAGACAAGACACATTCCTTATCCTGTATAGAAGGAATATATGATACGCAAGGAAAAGCAATCAAAACCCAGGGAAAATTACTATAATTGACACATAGCTGACTGTGTACCACTGCAATCTTTTTTAAGGTTGTTTCAGCTATGCATTTTGCCAGATTAACTCTCAGTACAGAAAGTACCTTTGTGCACAGAGTACAAATTTCAGCAAGTTACATCTGACTCAAATCAAAGCTACCAAAGTGCTACGTGTCAATCTGCTTCCCAGGAGGCTATTTCTGTGCCTGCCTCAGCTTTTTCTCCTCAGCTCTTTCTGCAGTAGAAAGGTCCACCACCAAGTTTACAGGCATTTACTTTTTGAGTTTTAGGAAAGAGAAAAGTGCCTAAAATATCACAGACAAATAAAGGAACTAGCCTGGAAAATTTCAGCTCAAAAGCCAAAGATTCTAAATTAAATTAGTGACAGAAAAGAGTGGGTAAAAACAAAAAAGACTGTTAAGTTTCATGGGTGCTGTCATTCAAGAGGATGAACAGTGCAAGAGACAGACCCTCCAACTTGAAACCAAAAGCCTGGCATCTTGGCATCATTATGCCAACCCCCAAATCCCAAAATCCTCTGCACTCTGGTTTCTTCATCTGTTAAGTGTGTACAATAGTGTTGGTCTAACTGCAGCACAGAATGAAATGTTTAATCATGAGCATCAGCTTTAAAGGTCATATGATTCTTTAGCAACATTTTAAAAAAGTAATTTTAGTTATTGAAAAAAACCTTTTCTTCTCTGTGCTGTTACTTTTGAGATACTTCTGCCATTTTCAGTCAGGGAAGCTACTTTTCCTTCCTGGGGTTACACAATTAAAAGCCTGCACCTCTTCCTTAAAGGAGGAATCTTCCTGATATGAAAGCTCCTAAGATATCAGTAGGCATTTTGGCATCAACAGAGTTGCAAGCATAGGTGCACAAGGTGCAGGAAACTTCCCCAGGCCACTAAAGGACACTTAGTATAGCTATAATTTATCATCAGTGCTTTATTTTCAGCAAGAGAACGTTCTCTTGTCAGGGGACAACCATGAGCAGCAGGACATGTCTGTCACCGCTGTACCAGTGCAAGTGCTTAGGAGCACAGGACCAGAATGAAATTATGCAGCCATGAAGTCTGGGTCACTGTGGGCACTGTAGAACATAGTCTCTCTCTTTGTCTACTAAGAGTATACTGCATGCCCTTGTTGTTCCTACTGGGAGGCAGCTTTATGACCTCACTGTACTGAGAGGTAGAAATCATCTGATTTCCATTTTAATTCTACTCAGGGCCAAGTTTATGCCCACTTGTTCTTATGCAAATATTGCTCTTGGGTTTGAAAAGCTTTTTCCCCTCTCTGGCATTTAGCCCTAGATGTATTTATAGAGTGCTGTCAAATAGTCTCTCAACTCTATTTTGCTAAACTAAACAAGCCAATCTCTTCTAGTTCCTTCCCATAAGATAGGATTTTCAATCTTTTAATATCCACACTAAACTTTCCATATGTTCTAGTTTTATTTCACTTTAACAGAGTTATTTTAAAGTAAGTATGCAGTATTCCAAAACATGCTTTCCAGTGTCCTGTACAATGGTAGCAGTGCGTTGCCTGACATATTTGACTTCTCTGCCACATCATCATCATGTCACTAGCTAGAAAAGGATGGACAGAGTTAACCATGAAGTATTAGCCCAAAACTCAGCCACACACAGTAGCAGCACAGTTAAGTAAGCATTAAGTTTAGGGCATTTCCACAGTTAGGTAAGAATTTCCAACCCTCAGCACTCCAATTTCCTAATAGGTTGAAGAGGGAATTTTCACTGGCATGTGTGCAACATTTCATTCTTTAAGGTGAATGCTGACCATTAAGAAACAAGAAAGTAAGGTGCTCCACCAAGGTTAATCTCTTCTCCTCCCCCAGAGGCTCTCTGTCCAGGCATCTGCTTTTATTCTGAAACCAGAGAAATATGAAGTTGTCACCAGGTAATAGTCTTGAATACAGCCACAGATTTAGACAGGAATAGTTTGGCCACTGTCTCCCCCTGCACAGCAGAGCACCACTGATGTGCTGGAGGCTGGTGAACCTTTTGCTGTCACACCAACAGCTGCAAGGCTGCACTAGTGCTGCCCAGCTTTCCAGCATGCTTCCTATCAAACCACAGCTAAGCTACAGCCATTCTCTTCCACTCTCAGCCACTCTGTGCCAAAACAAAAATCAGTCTAATGGAAGAGAAACCCCAGAGCAGCAGGCAATGTGCTCCTTGTGTTGCTCTCACCAGCTGTGACAGCCATGCAGTAGGAGTGGAGCAGCAAGTAAGGTATGCACATGTGTGGCAGTGCCGCAGCAGCAGGATAAACCCAAGTGTTATTGATGGGTGCACCACTCTTCTCTTGGCACCCCACTGCTCCTCAAGGCCCTGAAGCGTTTTGTCTTGCTCTTAATTTTATCCTTTCCCTTTCCAGAACTAGTCCTCAAGCCAGGTCCCAAAGAGACAATTTCTTGATGACAAGGAGTAGCTGCCCACATATTACAGTTCTGATGAGCATTGAGCCTGAATAAGTATTTCTTCAAGAATCCTCAGCCTTACCTTTACAGAACATGTTTTAGGAATGCAGATGTATTAATAGCATCCTCAAGATGTTTCTTCTTACAGTTGTTTTCCCTGTGGTGGCAATGAAGGATGCTTCTTAAGGGGCTTGCCAGAGAATGCATTAGGCAACAAGATGGCATGAGCCAATGGTGCAAATAGAATAGATAAGTTAAACAGCTCAGAGTAGATGTGATAACACAACAACAAGCAGTAAAACCAGTATTACTTGATGTGGTCTGATTGTGATTTACCATTTTCTCTTCTGTTTCAATTCACATATATTGACACCTGACAGAGAGAAGTCGTGGCTTCTGCCACATTTGTGCTCTGAGTTTTTAATAGATGCGCATGCCCAGTCATCATTATCCTTTCTTTTTGCTAGGCACAGATTTAAGAAAAAGGGCTAAAGAAGTACTGAAGCACCCTCCCTTCCCTTTCAGGAAGGGTGTAATTCACAAATTACCCTAAAAAAATAATACTGTACTACCAGCTGGAGCTAAGCTGAGTTTACAAGTTAGAAATCCTTCCTTGTCCTTCCCACTGAATTTCCTGTATGAACATCCCACCATCCTCACTCACATATACAGATCACTTCCTCAAAGTGTAACACATCTTTTTGTCCTTAAGATTTAGAAAGCTTTTGCACGTTTTAATAACTCAAACCCATAGATTTCCACTCCCTTGCTTACATGACAAATTTTCAATAACAGAAGAACTCTCAGTAGGCTGCAGAACAGATATTTATAGCTATTATAAAGGCACAAAAATTAATGTATCAGGTTAAGGTAGAACTAAAACCATCATTTGGGCCTTGGTTTTCTCATTACCGTCACATACTCGGACTTTGAAGGGTAAATCTAACTTTCAGTTACAATATTCCTTTAATATTTTACCCACACATCACTGAGTAGTGCAAATATTTAACTTTCTCATTTTTTATTCTTAAAAAGAAAAGTAGATTTGATGTTATCATGCAAGAAATACAGAATTTGCTGCCGCATCACCAAATCAGCAACAATATATGTCAGATATAGTTTATCTTGAAAATCAGGTTTTAGATTCACCCATCAAATAAAGTAGGATGCTAAGTGCAGCTTATCAGGAACTTTGAACTTCCACAGCACTAGAAAGTAGCTCAAGTCCTATGAATACACATGAACACAGCACTGAAGAGAGCAGTGACCAGCAGAACAGCAACAACAAATTATTAATGAAAAGATTATTCTGCTAGCTCTCCTAACAGTACTTACAGCACGCAGAACTCTTGCACACAGGTTGGATGCTGAGGGTAGCAACCAGCTTCCCTGTCTCATAAATATAATACATATACTAAAATATTACTGTTTGATACATTATATGCTTTTAGTGATTACATACAACTGTTCATCTAGATGTATTTTTTTATATGTAGTGAACAGAAACTTTACCATTAAGTTTAATGACCAATAGTTTGATGTGAGAGAAAACGATACCTTTATTTAAGAAACCCTGTTTGGGTCCTTTCAGGTCAAATAACTTCCTTACTAGTATTTACAATATTTATTCTCTTACTAAAAAAATAAAAATTGTTGCATTTACATTCTCACCTTTTGGTAAAATAAGAAGAACAGATTTGGATGAAATCAGAACTCATATTCTTGAGCCAGAGACAATCTTCTCAACAAGAACTTCTCTCAGAAAGAACACATCAAAGTTACAGATTCTCCTTTTTATTTAAAGTGCCCTGTAGCTTTTTTGAGGGTTGGTATGGGTGTTGTTTTGAAGTTTGAGTTTTTGTTTTTTCACTTGCTTGTTTTATTGGTTTCAGTAAATTTAGGGAGATGTTAGTTGAGTCACATGAATTTCACTGTATATTGTCCCAGCAGCAGCTGATATTTCTTTGAAGATGAACACAACATAAATACTTGGCAGTCATCTACATTGAAACTTGAAACACTCCAGAAATGCTAAGGAATGGATATTTCAAAGATGCCTTCAAATCTGGATGCTCAGTTCCCTTGCAAGGAATCTCTGAAAAAATATTCATAAAAGTTGGGAAACTCAACATTCCAACACAAGAAATTTCCACAAAATCCTTGACAAAAGATTTAAGTCGTAAGATGCAAGAATTCAAAGTTTATACATTAGCATCTCTTTTTTTCATTCATCCTTCTTAAACACAAAAATAAAGTCTGAGAATCTCTTGCAGAGTCTTTATTCCTGAGAACAAAACCTTATGAAAAAAACCCCAAAACCTGCAACATGCCTACCATCATGGATGAAGTGTAAATTTCCGTCTGGGAGAAACAGGTATTTGCTTTTTTGTCTCTTTAGAGTCAATAAAATAAAAGATTATCCATCCATTTGAGGGGGGTCTTTTATTGTCAAGTGTCTGAGAATATGTGCTTTACCCTTCCTAGATTAGACAGTGAAAGTAAAAGGCCTGTGTGAGATTTATGGGGTCCTTCAACTTTCGTCTCTCATCCTGGGGGGACACCATCCTCCCCACAAAAACAAACAAATAAAACAACAAAAAACCCCACACCAAACAATAACAATAAACACCAAAAAGCCCAAAAGTCCTGATCCTAAATCACTCACAGCAGGTGCTACTGATATTCAGACAAGTTGAATTATTACATAATTTTTGTGAAGAGAGAAAAGTAATACTGAAGTATTTTAATGCACTTATCAAAGATGGCTCAGATTCTAAGCTAGTCTGATCTCTGGGACTTGTTTCACTCTATCTTATTGTGACTCACCAAACAGCTTCCCCACTTCTTCCTCCACTACCAAAGCACAACTGCAACTCGAGAAGGAAAGTTTTGGCACAGATCACTGCCATGAAGTGTAGAGCTTTTGCAGCACCATGGTTATAATTGTTAAGCAGTGCTGAAGAGCCAAGCTTCCCAGAGGGTTAGAAATTATTTTAACTGCCTCATCTACCACTCTTATGCTTATGGGCATCTCCACTGAGAAGAGCAGAATCTGAATCCAGGTCCTAGGTGTTAGGCACATTGTATTATGGCTATTTATAATTCTGGCTTACTAATGGGTAAAACTTAATGACACCAATCTGAATGGTGCAGTAGACACAGCTGAGAGACAGGATACCACTTAGGAAACCCTGGAAAAGCTCAAAAAGTGGGATCATGTCAACATCAATGTTCAACAAGGCCCAGTGCAAGGTCCTCAGCCTGGGTCAGGGCAACCCTTGGCATCAATGTAGGCTGGGGGATAAAAAGATGGAGAGCAGTTCTGAGGAGAAGGACTTGAGGGTGCTGGGGGAAGAAAACCTGTACATGATCTGGCAATGTGGGCCTGCAGCCCAGAAATCCAGCCACATCCTGGGCTACAGCAAAAGCAGCTTGGCCAATAGGGTGAGGGAGGTGATTCTGTCATTCTGCTCTGCTCTGATGAGATCCCACCTGGAGTGCTGCACCCAGCTCTGAGGTCCTCAGCATAGGAAAGACAGTGGACCTCATTCACCTCTTCCTCTTTGAGGATGATCAAAGGGCTGGAGCACCTCTCCCGCAAGGAAAGGCTGAGAGAATGGGGGTTGTTCAGCCTAGAGCAAGAGAAGGCACCAGGGAGACTTTATTGCAACCTTTCAATACTTAAAGGCTTTTAAGAGAGTTAGGGATTGACCTTTTATTGACGATGTTTCAAATGGACAAGGGACTACAATTTTAGAGGGACATGGGACAATTGTTTTAGAATAAGCTAGGGAAGATTCAGGTTAGACATACTGAAGAAATTTTTTTATAATGAGAATGATGAAAGACTGGGGAAGGTTGCCCAGAGACGTGGTAGATTTGCCATCTCTGGGCACACCAAACACCAGGTTGGACAGAGCAACGTTTTCAAGTTAAGGATGCTTCTGCTCATTGTGAGAAGATTAGACTAGATGACCTTTAAAGGTCCCTTCCTAACCAAACCATTCTACCATAATCAGTTTTTGTATTGAAGGCCTCGAAGTTGTGTTTTGTTATGAGGATATATTTTTGTTTTAAAAGTCATTATGATAAAGAGTCTAAATTAACTCAGATGATAAATACAGGCTCAGTAAAAACTGACCATGCCTTTAAAGTAGTGCATGTCTGATAACAGTTCATAAAACAACATTGGTGTTCCTTTTCTCAATAGAATAAGCCAAAAGCCGGAAGGGAAGGGAGGCACCAGGGAATCTTGGGATGTCCAATTTACCGTAAGTGGGCTCAATTTCCTAGTGTTCTTTGTCTTGCAAGGGGCAAGAAGGTTGACTAGTGTGTCAATGTCTCCTGGTTTAAAAGAAATATACCAGAAAAGCAGTCTAAGGCTTGAACAGCATTCTTAATAACCCTTTATTTTTACGTTTTTCCACACAGATAAAGTACTCTGCTTTGCAGCAGTAGTGACAGATAGTTGCCACACGAATAGTTATCATACCAAATCAAATCTGTTTATCTTCATTTAAACAAGCTAGATTTCTAAAGGTTTTGTTATCCCTTGAGCTGGAAGAAGAACTTCTCTTATTTATATTAGTTGCTTAAAACTCCCCTGTGTTATGTGCTGCACAGTGGTATAGTAAGAGCGTTCCATCCCGAATCACTCACCATATAAACATGGGAGATACAGGAGATATTTTTCTTGCTTCTAGTAATACAGACCCAAATCAGGGAGTGACTTAAGCTTGTTCAAGGTCATATAGGAAACCTGTAGTACAGCTGCAGTATATATATTTTTTTTCAGCTGTGATCTGTCAGATGCTGCTGTTGCTGCCTACCAACAGGATTGGTGTCACCCCCTGAAAGAGGCTGAAGCTGTCACTACATGTTCACTGCTGTAACGTTCACTTGGATTTGTCTGTCAGCTCTACCCACATGCAGCCCCAGACTTATTCCAAAACATTAGGTCCCAGTGAAGCTGAGTTGCACTTGTATGCTGGAAGCATTTGTAACACTTCAAAAGATAGCTCCTCCATAGCAGTCTCGCACCACAAAATCCAGGGTGACAGTTTTGTGCAAGCATAAGAATTGCTCTAGTGGGATGCCTATGGATATTCCTTTAACCATGAACCCAGTGTAACTTTACAAATAAGTTGAGACACGTTCAATTCCCAGCACAGACTGGTTACTGTGTGCAGTAGAAGGAGAAACTATTGACCAGGGCAGCTGACACTGAATCCACTATTCTCAATAGCACACTGTGGGTTTGGAGACTACAGCAAACACCACATGAACATTAATTAAGCACAAAGTAAAGCTCTAAACATCTTAAACAGTAATCATTGCACTCTGGAAGGCCTGATTACCCATTGTGGATGTGTGGTCTCAGCTGGCATCTTCCTCAGGATCTTCTTTCCGTCACACCCCTACTCGTAGCTGCTATCACTGACATTTCCAGAATAGATATAGCTGCAACATTATATTTCAAGGGGAACTCTGGAAATAAGGATATGCCTGCCACTTCCACATGCCATTAATTCTGGAACATAAAGTCACTGAGTACAAGCTCTTGGCATTTCAGTGCTCTGACAAGTACTAAAGACCCAAAGGAAACACCCATCCAGTGGCTTAGCAGAATCAGGGCCTTCATCATGGGCAGTATCACAGCCATTAAAATTAGGCTTGGGTTCATAAAAGTGTATTGCACACAAAATTTTCTTGATAGAAAGTAAACATTGAATGCATATCCTGTTACAGCACATGAGCAGCAAGGTACTTTTTTAAAGCCAGTACAGCTATTAGATAGGTTTTTAGTTGGCTTTATTATTATTATTATTATTATTATGAGCTAGTAAGCGTCACTTCGAAATGTATCAAAGGATCATTACCACACTCGATTTAAGAGCAGGACTGACATAAGTGTTAGTGCAAAGCATCAACAAAGCAGAGTATAAATTTTTGGAGTCCAGCAAATACTATTTTCAGAGGTTGTTTTTCCTTCTATAGAGCAACAATGTAATCTTCAAGCAAACAGAACAAGTGAAGGAATGAATGACTGAAGGCGAGGCTTGTTTTTAACCCATGTAAAAGCATTTGCACCCTGGACAAATGGCAAGTTATTCCTTTTGCTGGTCTTCCTGTTATTACAGCTTCTGGAAAGAAAAGCTATTTTTGAAAGGATGGTATCTTTGTATGTGTACCTTCATTTTATATATATACACTATACATACATATTCATACTCACATATATGAATGTCAGTTGCAAGTAGAGGTGTTTATACATATGGCCCCAATATTCAACCTTCTCTGTGAAGCACAGTGATGCACACAAAGTCTATTTCTTCTTTTTAAAGTATGTAACTACTGTGATTAAATAATCACAGACTATTCAGGGGCTGGAAGGGATCCATATGTGAACCTGTCCTATGGGACAGCAGGGAAATAAGGGACAAATCCAAAACAGAAGTTTGGGGAATCGTGACAAACTTTACACTGTCAAAAGGCTCTCCTGAAACATGAAGCTCATTACCAGCATGTACTCGTTTACTGAGGGATGGATTGTTGTTTCAACTGGCCTTTAAATTCCCAGCAAGTCTTCAAACCTCTGACACAAGGACTTCTCCTAGTAAGGATCTGGGCAGCCTCCCTCCAGCTAGGGGAAAGTGCAAAGCATGGGAAATTTCAAAGCAGCAGACAGAAAAGGCTTTGCAGGGAAAAGGAGACAGATCTTTATATAGGACCAGAGCAGGCCAGGTATGTAAACATTTGCACAGCTATAAGCTGTAGGAGCACTCCTGTTGTAATCAACAAGATCTCTTAAACATGCTTAACATGAGGCTTGTGCTTACATACCTGGCATAAATGGAGACAGAACAAGCAGCTGCGGGGCCTGCTTTTGGGGGGCTCGCCTGCACACACGGTCAGCAAGAGATGGGGCCAAAGACCCAGAGACATATTTTCCTAAAAGCAACTGATATTTCTGGATGGCCAGTTAGGGTATGGCTGATATTTACAGATATGGAAATGCTGGAACACAAGAAATTCCTCTGACTGCCCTGGAGGACTCAAGCCCCTGCCTGGGGGGGCTCAGAGACCTTGGCACAGAGCCCAAGACCCCTGTGCCTTTGATTTTGACCCATGGAAAAAACAATTACCAACCTTTATATGAAGAATTACAAGTCAAAAGAGTTTAAATAGAATAATAGTTAGCTTGTCACAGGGTGAAAAATAGATTTTTGGGGTTTTTAGAATGGGGGTTCAGGAGGCAAGATGGAGGAATCTGGGTGTGTCCAGTCTTTCTCCTTCTTCTTCTCGATCTCCACCTTCTGCTGTGATGGGGGCACTTTTGGACTGGTTTAAGGTAGAAACTCACTGTCTAACATAGGTGATAGGTATTGGGAAGTTATTGTCAATAATGTACACGTGGTTTTTAGTATAAAAAGACAACACTGCCTCTGAGATGAGGAGTGTGCCTCAACTCGACCTGCCAGACAGACCTGCTGCGGGTCAGAGAAAGAATTTTATAGATGAGAAACAATAAAGAACCTTGAGAAGGAGAACAAAAGAATCCTGACTCCTTCTTCAACTGCCAGGCTGGGAAAAGAGACTTGTACGCATCTCGGAGTCACTCTGACCAGAAGAGATTCTGAGATAGAAATGAGTATCTAAGAACATATATATATTTCTTTTTTATTTTTTTAAGATATATATAAAAATCAGGTGGTAAGCTACTCATAATTTCTGAGATTCCCAAACCTAACAGCAGATGCTGCTACAAACTGGGACCTAAATGTCAAGTACCAATGATGTTTAAGTGTTACTTAATTAAATTAAAAGAGAAATAGCATTCATGTGTTGATTCAGTCATTCAGAAGGATTTTATACATTCACAGCAAGCTTTAAGCATTCCAAGTTTTCACCTAATGACTTTTTATTGGCAAAAAAGCCTCATTTCTGTATTCAAACAAAAAGTTTTGATTTATATAGCCTTTTTAGGTCAGGTACCTACTGCCTAGACACACCCCAAACCTTCCTCTTGCATTCTGTAGCCCAGAGCATCATAGAACATCCATCACTTGCTCCACAAAAGTGACCTTTGGTCTCAACAATATTCCAACAAGGACACTAATGACAAAAGCCATCACAAACTGAGTTGATACTCTGAATGCTTCAGTGAAACAAAGAGACACATTAATTAAATGCAGATTAGCATAAAATGTATTTGAGCCCCAAACAGACCTGTAAGGCTCAATTATCTGCAAAACAGGAGCAAAACTTTGACCAAAGCTTTTTACTGATGGAAACACTAAAGCCTGCACTACATAAAAGGAATATCTGATGTATCACATACCATGAAAAAGAATGAGTTAAAATTGATGGACATATGGAATACACATGTGTAAGTAAAATTGACAGCTAATTACTTGCATTATACAACCATTGGACAGAGGTTAAATGTCAGTTTGAGCTCCAGAATTTCCAAGTCAGCGAGAGTCCACTATTCACGTTGAAGGACTAGATTAATTGTATGCACCAAAATGTTTTAATAGCAGTATGTGACAAGGAAAAAAAAAGAAGGAACAATTAATCAAGTCACATAATCCAATCCTACATCCAATTTCTAATTAAAAACAAGAGAAAACAAAAGAAATATCATTTTTATAAATTGATTTAAAAGATAATTCTAGATTTTCCGGCAAGAAATTACTTTTAAGGAATTCTTTATGTGAGCAGAGTTCCCAAATACAAATTTAGTTTCTTCAAGCATTAGCTAATTTCCTTCAAAAAAAAAAAAGTCTTTTTTTTTTTTTTTTTTTTTTTAGGTAACTGCACCACATGCATTAAGTAGTATTAAAAAAAAAAAAAAAGGCAAAAAAAAAGAAACCACAAAAAACCCAACTATTTCTTCTGCTTTTTATGAAGAAAGGTCAGGAAACACCAACCCCCTATTTAAGCATGCAATTTTTTTTCCTGCCTCTGTAACTCTTGCCAAAAGCCATTCTTTATCTGAGGCAGATAAAAAATGTGTTTAATGTAAAACACCTTATTCTTCTAAACACCCACGTAGCTTTCTGAAGGTTAACAGATGCATCAGAGAGAGGAACAAGACACTGAACTGAATCAGAAAGGTTTTGAAAGTTTGATTGCTTTGTTATACTGCTGTTAGCTGCCATGCAACCAAACAAAACCAGTGCTCCTTTCGAGGAAAATTTTAACCATCTACATCAAACTCAGGAGAGTGAAATGTCATGATTTAAGTTCACTGCATGTTGCAGCAGCTTCTGTTTAGATATGTTCTAGGAATCTGTTTTCAAAGCAGAAATGTATGTCCTATAGCAAGAGAAATAGCACAACTTCACTTTAGCATCACTGTCACACCAGCTGCGTCCCTCTGACGAGGATGGATCCTTTTCTAACAATGACACCAGAGTGGAAAGAATGGCTGTTGAGACCACACTCCACAGCTCCACTGCATTTGGGACTAAATGTGCTCTTAAACAACATGGCTTTGGCTGTATTTCACTGGGAGGTTAGGTTTCCATCCTTCAACACCTAAGAAGCAGTATGGAAGGAGAGGACATCACTGTCTAGTGGTGAATGCCACCATGACAGGGGGCAAACTATCAGAGTTGAGACAGCCACATCACACATTGTATCATCATACAACTTCAGAAGGCTGCAACCCATACAGAGTAACCATACCACTTCAGAAGGCTTCAAGCACCTGCCCATACAGAGTAACATCACTTCAGAAGGTTGCAAGCATCTGCTCATCTTGTCCTTCAGCCCAACCTTCCATACCCCTTCCATACCCCTCATCATTCATGCATTGCATGTGTGTCCCTTTCATGATTGGTCAGGGCACCTGGGCACTCTGTGTCTCATTACCTTCAGGACTGGTCACCTGCCCTACATAGCTGTAGCCCGTCAGGGATGAGGCTCAGCCACAGCCCCACTCCCAATTACCACAAACTGCGTGTGTCTACACCAAACTATGAGTTCTAGCCCTCCAGTCATGGATTGTCTGAACAGAATTGTCCTGCTGCACACTCCCATCAGTACCATGTATGGGCCCTCTGTGGGCCTGGCTCCTCCCACAGAGTGGAAGGGCCAAGTGAGCATCATCTCTGCACTTTCCAGGGGAAGAAAATGAAAAGCACAAGTCCAGCTACTGGAGTGATCAGTTTGAAGAACTAGACTTAGTTAAGTTCCCCACCACCACTGCTCCGATTTGGCAAGAGTTAAAGAAGTTAGAGGATTAGAGAAAACAAATGTCCTGTTATTTTAGAAAAGTTAATTCCTGGAATGATTGCTGCCAGGGGGCCACAGCAACAGAACAAACAGAGTCAGGGCAATTCTTTCCTATCAAGTTGGCATACACCCCAGAGATTGTTCAGCAATTCTCCAGGATCAGTGAGAAAAAGTCAGCTGTGGGAACATAGCCTTGCCTTTGCAAGCATCAGCAACCTTGTAAACACTGAGTGTAAGTGCTCTGAAGTGAGCTGGAACATGAAACCGAGCTGTGTTCCCAGCTGGTGTGCACTGGTGTTGTTCCACCCACAGAAAGCTGAGCTGCGTGGCTCAGCTCTTGCCTTGGGACTGTGTTCCCAGGTACTGCCAGTGCTTCCAGTTGCAACACAACTGCCTGCAGATACTCTGTGGGAATCTCCCTCTTAAGCCTGCACAGGCAGTTGTTCCCTGACTGCAGCATCTGGAGGAGGTACAATTCTTTGTCACTATTTGAGATCTCACTAGGGATGAGACTTAGATAGGGCACCCTCAAATTGTTCTACCACAACACTCAAAGCACTGGAAGAGGCACATTTGCTCCTTTTCATCAATAAAAAAGTGTCAAAGGAAGGTTAATTTCAAGTTAACCACATTAGGACTCCCTCTGAGCACCACGAGGCAGAGCTAAAAGTCAGGACAGAAACCAAACAGTTAAGCTGCATTCCTCTCAGAATACCCATTAAAAGAAAAGGGTTTCTCTTTAGTCAACTTCAAATCCAGTATTCTGCAAAAGTGAATTAGAATGGCTGGAACAGAGCTTTTCTAAAGCAGTTTACATTGGACAGATCACAAAAACAATAATCACAAAACATGCTTTCTGTGAACCTTCCAAATTATCACATTTCTTCTTCTGACAACTGAAAACATTCATAGGGTGGGGGGAAAAAATGAAATCTAAGGAATAAGTGTAAGGCAGTTTTAAGAGCTGATGATCTGAAATAGGAACAGAAGAAGAAAAAAAAAAAAAAAAAGAAAATTCAGGCCTTTTGAGTGTAGCCCAAACCCATAGTGATAGAAGAAATTAGATACTTTCTTGGTGACAAATTCCAAAAGTGCAAGAAGAAAGACAGCTACTTTCCTCAAAAATTTATAGCTATGCAAAAAGACTAGATTTCATATCACTGTAACATCAGTACCTCGTTATTCTGATCAAACACACAGGAATGCCTGATCAAGGGCAGTCCTTGCCCAGAGACATTGCAAAGCAACTGGATAAACCAGAGAACAAGAGGAGGAAGTGTAACAAAGAGAAATCCTGGGTGAAGCCAGTCAGCAAAGAGCTCAGGCCCTTTATGCCCTAAGATTACCTGCCATATATTTCTGATCATGTGTCAGGTGAGACTTGTCATTGCACCCTGGTCTTTTTACACTTACAGACCTGCAGTTGTTAATGTTCTGGCAGTTTTGCTGGCTTTCTTTCCCACAGGCAGGCACTCAGAGATCTGGCATGACAGAGTGACCCGAATCATACAGCTAACAGCCAGCAGGACCTAGCCTGCTCCACAGCCTAGAAGCCTTCCTCCATCCCTTCCTGGCTTTAAAAAACATCTTGGAGTCATCTCCTTTCCAAGAAAGGGACAAATACCAAATTTCAACTTCCAAATACAAGGCCTCCCTCCTCTGGGTCCTCAAAATTGTTGTGCCTCCACCCCAGGCTTGCACTGAATCCTCCCTGCAGACCTACTTCCCACCAAGGGTAAGGTCTGTGACCCCAGCTGGCTACTGACACACCCTGCTGTGCCCGCCACCCCCTTCTTGCAGGAGAGGAGAGATACCCCTCACCTCTACCTTACTGCTGTGTTTTGGGGCTGCTCTCAAAGGAGTCAAACTGCAAGTGCACCCACAGACACTCACAGACAGCTGGTCTTCCTGAACAAATCCCCTTTGCATTGGCAGCATAGTCTGGAGATTTAAAAGCAAGGACATTTTTCAGATAGTGATGTCTAAAATAATATTTTGAGCCCAAATACATTTTCACCTACTTTCGGTCTCTTCAGGACCTTAAATGGGTAAATTAAGATTTGAGCATGGTAAGCTTAAGATAAGTTGTATTCAATTTGAATAACACCCTGAGCTCCTGATTTTTCTTTCTTTGGAAGCTGTTGCATTTCCCCCCTGACTTGCATGGAAGCTGAACATTTAAACTGTATGGCTTGATGTGAGAGTGTAGGTCATTTAATTACTCTTCATTTTTCACTTTGAGTGCAGATTGCAAAACTGGATATTTGCTGAAATCAAATGGACATTTTTTGCTCTGAATGGCTCATTTCAGTAACTAATCAGCAAGTAACTAATCAATCAAATGAAAAATTTAGCACATCTTCAAAAGTTTTAAATTTCTTCTGTATTTGAATGTGCAAGATTTCAATCCACTTCTCATTGCTATCTGTTCTTCTGGAGTTCAAATATGTCAGTATTTCCTGGAATGCGTAAGAGCATTACAAACAAAATCAGATTGAAACTCACTTTCAAAAAAGTTTGGCATTATTGAGACCTACTTTTAAGTGTAGGCAGATTTAATGTTCATTTGTGTCCAGGAAGTTCAGAGGGCTCCACACGCACACCTTGAAAGCAGAAACAAACCATCTGAAATTAATGAGATAAGTGTGGGTTCCATCTTTCTATCTGGGAAAGGTGGAGTGAAAAGTTCAAAACCAAAAACTTTATAAAATCGGGGCTATTAATTAAATGCTGAGCCAGAATGTATCAAAGGCAAGGAAGTAATTCCATGTGCTCCACTTGGCATGGGATCAGGCCCTTCATTTGAAATTTTGCAGAGTGAGGAAAATGGAAAACAACACAGTGTTACCTTCTGCTTTTTAAAGGGCAAAGTCGCTTGTCCACCCTTCTAGAGAAATTCTCTAACTGGGAAAGCAGTCATCACATACCACCAGATCAGGGAACTGATTTGGAATAATTGCCTAGGTAATTTGAACACATTTTCCAAGATTCAAAGATCTTCATTTAGAGTTAGACATCCCTGGGTTCCTCACTGCCCTAGTTGCGGAGGTAGCTGTGCTTGATGGTCTGTCCAGATGTCTCTCCTCCCCCATACAATTTCACCCTTCTGCTTGGGGTGAAACCACCAGGCACACTCCAGTGACCAAACAATGCAGTGCCTAAGGCCTTCCTGCAGCCTTTCCTGCAACCCTACTAAAATGTCTCCATAAGGCTAGCTCAGGTCACTGCTAGTGCTCTCTGCCTTTTTCTAGCTGGGATCATTCACCACACCTTTAAAGTTATGTATCACTATTTGACCTATCACAAGGATCAACCACAGTAACATGTATATGACAGATTTTTCTCAATATGCCAAGACCATTCCTTTCCTTCCTGTTCTATCCCTTCCCCACTTTTATTTCTTCTCCTATAATTTCTCATATATTTCATCATCTCTTTCCTCTTTCTTCTCTCTCCTCTTTTCTGTTTTCCTTTTTCTCTCATTCTTCTTTTTTCTTTCCTTTTTTTTCTCTTTTACCCTTTTTTTTTTTTTTTGCCTTGCCTTGCCTTTCTTCTATTTTTTCTCTGCCTTAGATGTAAAACCTTCTTCTTTTAGCTTCCACTGCAGCTGTCAGTAGTTCTTCCTGGGAATATACACCGCAGCTAATCTCCTTAACCCTAAATTCACTATCCCAGTCAGAAAATGAGATTAACTTCCTGAACTTTTTGCAGTTGCTGCCAGAAAGGCCAAAGTCTAAAAGCTTGTGATCCCATTTTTATACGTAAGCAACCACTAGGTACAAAGATACTATCTGTTTATACCCAAATGATCTGTGGAGGTCTTTCACAAGCCCTTTGGGGAGGCTTCTCTCTGTTTCAGTAATTGGAGATTGGGAAACTGCGGTTGTTCATATTGGTTTTACAGGAAAAATAGAATGTCCTCACTTTGCAAAAGAATTTAACTTCTCTGTTATGCTGCAACACATGCATTTTTAAATCAACACAATGCCTCTGAAAGACAGACAATGGATTCCATCTGTCTAAACAGAGATGGCCTCTGCTATCAGGTCAGCTTGCAATCTTTACTTTGTCTTTCTGAATGGAAAGTACCAAACTACATACAGATAACCTAGAGGAAGGGAATGGGGCTTGCCCAGCATCAAACAGGAAACCTGTGGCATGCAGATTTTCTTCTGATAGCCCTCAGTTTGCCCAACAACCACTAGATCAGTCCTCTTCACATGAGACTAAATTCTTTAAAGCTATGGGAGTCAAAAGAACTATGATAAGCCAAGTAGAACTCCTGTATCTGCTACTACTAATCTTTATCCCCCTTAAGAGTTTTGTTTTTCTCTCCATTCTCTGTGAAGAATTTGAAGAACTGTCTTTGATTTTACTTATAGAAAGAGGTGGGGAATGCAGTTTAAAACTGTTTTCAGTCACACAATGCTTATTTTCATAGTACTGTAAGTGTTCACATCCAACCTATTCAAATACACGCTGCATAACATGAAAGAGAACCTTTTTCAATTTAGCTAATAGCATCAGCTTGATGCCATCAGCCAGCTGCTGACATCAACAAACAGATATTTCAAAATAATCATTATAATTTATTTCCAATGTTTTCCTAGAAATAATTTCTAAAAGTATCAGCTCCCTAAAGGTAAAAGAACCAAGCTGGACAAATTCCAGGCCTGCAAGGAAGCCAGCAATGACCTGCATTTTGTTCCATGGACAAATATGTACCAGAGATGTTGCCAGCCCTTTATCTAAAATCTTGCTATAGCTTCTTTTCAAATCACATCTAGATATATTGTTCTATCACAATATTCTCTTCAAAAATATTAATCTGTTCTTGATTACTTTAGGGTCTGATTCTGAAGTTTTTTGAGTGTTCAAGGATGGCAATAGTCAACAGTTCTCACAAAAAGCTACACAAAAAAGGTTACAAATGCAGTTCAATAAACGAGTATTCTACTGACGTCACCAACATTGCAAATAGCATGGTCATTAAGGCAAGTACAAATACCATATAAAGCCTTTTGTGGCATTTGATGCAAGAAACACATCAATTTCTGTATCATGATTTAAAGTGAAAG
This sequence comes from Serinus canaria, assembly GCF_022539315.1. Taxonomy (NCBI): domain Eukaryota; kingdom Metazoa; phylum Chordata; class Aves; order Passeriformes; family Fringillidae; genus Serinus; species Serinus canaria. The sequence continues at coordinate 51,888,426 of NC_066315.1, read as the reverse complement.
TGCAATGACCCTACCAAAGGAACAAAAACCCTAATAATGTAAGGCTTCCGGATGAGAGCTCTGAAAAGGCTGTGAGCTTTTTCCGTAGGAATTTATAGCAATGAGGCTTTGTGTACCGGGAGTGCACATATTCATGGTACTGAGCTTCAGGCTCCCTACTGAAATAAATGTGAATGTCCCTTCACTGTCTTTAAAGGACAGTGGATTAGGTTTTTAATTGTCCAATATTTATGGCACAAAATAGATCTGTAATGTATTTGACCAGTTTTCCTGCTTTAGGAGAATGAATTCAATGGTCAGAGATACAATGTTTTGGAAATCTGTGCTCTAAAACTTCGCAAATGCAGCTGTAAATGCAAAGGAGAGAGGACAACCAGTGTATTAGGAGGCAATTTGAAGAAATCAGGTCCATAAAACCACACAAAATGAGTCAGCAAGCAGGACAGACTCTTCAAAAGTATTAACAGTTCCAAATTTGTTTACAAATTAATACTTCTAACAATTTCACATCATTGACTAAAAGTAACTGGCCTCACCAGGTTTTCAGGTGAACTTCAGGTAGTTCATGTTGTTTTGCAACCAGGATCTGTGGTCATTCAGTTTGGTCATGTAAACTTTTGTCAGATCTGTTACAATCAGAACTGTTCTACAGATGTACAGGGAGACTTGGGCTGAATTCAAGGCCATGAGCCCTACGAGCACACTACAGAATCTGGAGTTTTCTGACAACATGGATGCAACCAAGTCTTAAGCAGTGTTTTCTCTCTTTGATCCTGGTTATTCTTAATGTGCTTTTTCTTAAGTCTATCTCAACCTGCTCCACATCAAACACGAATGGAGTGTTTGTTTAGTAGAGTGGACATGATACAATGAGTGGGCAGAACTGCCACAGAGTACAGGCAGTCAGACAATGTGGTTTGTTCCTGGAGAATTCAGAAAAATGGTACCCTAGTAACACCTGTAGAGGTGTGTAGAGTGACTGCTTCATCCAGTATACTCACAGGATGAACACATGTCCTGTATCACTGGTGTCCCCAGGCCACCTGGACTGAAGACGATAGGGACATGAGACACTTAAACTGTGACTTTCAGACAACTTTGCAGTGGCTTTCTTGAATCAGTACTTCCATCTTTCTGCTAAAAGTCCTTACTGTTGGCTTTGGGAGAGAAAAGGCTTTGATGAAAAGACCCAAAAAATTTATGAGAGAACTGTCAGATTTCCCACATGATTGTTTTAGTCAAGGCTCAATCCACCAGGAGAAGAGAGTCTCAGTGGGAAATGTACACACTGTTCTGCATTTTTATACACAGGTTTTTAATGTGAACCTTCACCTTCTTCTAATATCGATCTTTAAGAAATGAAACCACATACACATTCCTCTACCAGGTTACACATCTTCAAATTTCTTTTTATACTTAAAAGGTCTTTTTGCTAGTTTGGGGTAGTTGATGGGCAAATATTTAAATAGCTGATGCACAGAAGCAATTGCAGTGAAGTGAGCTCCTCCCCAGTCTGCTTCCCTGAGTACCTTGTAAATAAGCAGTGTGACACTGCTTACTAGAAATTAAACCATATTGAGTTTTTTTTAAGGCAGGCAGTTTGGAAAACTCTTCACACTATGATTTTTAAGAATTCATCGATAACTAAGGACTAATTGGTACTTACTAACTAATTTTTAGCTGAAAATTGTCTTATCTCCACCTTAACCCTTGCATGGGTCTTCCCCCTCCATTGTTCAGCCAAAAAATAGATCATCTTCTTTCAAAAGTTTCATAGGCCTGTGACATATGTGATGCCAGGCATTTTTCTCACGTCTGTTCCAAATTCCAGTCACAACAGAAACCCATAGTAATTGAATTGATTGATTGTCAGCTTTAAAAAGGTTACTGTATCACTGTCTACCACTGTATTTTAATCACATTGGCCAGTATCATGGAGGCCTCTGTGTAGAGAGATTACTTGATCCTACAGGAACTGCTTTCAGGTTTGTTGGTTTTTTTTCACCAGCTAATAATCTTCAGCATTTCATCAGGCCACATTAAACCTAATGAACAAACAGTTAAGAAAAGTACTGTATCTGGCACTGTTTAATGTCACTGACATGAAATGTGAGCAGCTGTGCCAGCATTCCTGAACTCTAAAAGTACTTTACCTTTCTTCTGTCTTTTGGAAATTAAATACATTTTGATATGTTTTGGGGAAATAAATATGTTTTAGAACAGCACTATAATGTTAGGAAGGTCAAAGGATTAACTGTGTCTTGTCATCTAGACAGTAAAAGAAATCAAGACCATTTCAATTACAGAGATGCCTAGCTGCCTTTTATCTCCATGTTCACCAGGCTGAGGAATTACAGTGCTCTGTGAGTGGCAGAGCTATATGGCAATTTAACAAAAATGTTCTCCCCAGTTTCTGAGCACACATGCACACTCCCTGGAAGAACTATTTCTGACTGCTCTTTTAGCCTCAACATATTGTCACTAGACATGTTTGGGACAAGCTTTAATTTCTGAAGAAGCAAGACAAAAACTCTGATTAATACCATCAGGCATCAATCTATTTCAATGAACTTTAAAAAAGATTTCCATATTTTGTACGCAAGTCAAAGATAGGGTTATTTTCCCTTTCTCTGTTTTGGATTTTTTTTTAATATTAAAATATATAAAAATGACAAAATAACATTTTTATTTTGATTTTATAGACCTGAGAAGAAACAGAGTGTTTCCCCTCATCACACTTACGTGATACTCTTTTACAGACTGTTCTTCATATCAATACGGCTTCACTGGCCTTTGCACATCAGCTGGATCACTCCTGAGGCTGGTGAGCTTCTGATAATTAGCAGATTGTTTCTCCTGGCCACTAACCAAAAAAGACCTTCTTTTGTATGTCAGTTCCAAGCCACCCATTGCAGACAAGCATGAGAGGACTTCCCAAGTGCATGGGAAGGTTCTGGAAAAGAGTTACCAGGAACAAGGTCCATTCAGGAGCAAGAAAAATCCATTACTGTCCATTCGACCATTCTTGATTGGAATTTTCATTTGATGCATTAAAGTATCCCTCAGTGAGATCCTCAGGCTATGCAAAATCCTGACTCTGCCTGACCAGTTCTGCAGTTTTCTGGGTGATTTATACTTGGTGTAGAGCTTTGCTAGCTTGCACAGAAAAGAAAGGAAGACAGTTATATGAGGAGGGCTGAGGAAACATTTTTAATAGTGAAGAAGATTCAAGAACAATGGGACCCCCAAATGCAGAGAATGGAGCCAAAGTGGCCATGGACCATGGCATCAAGAACACTTATCAAAATGGAAAGCTCCTTTTCCAATGGCAGTTAAAGCTTCCTGGCAACCACCTCTGAGTGGGTTCTGTTTGGAACTAGACAACAGGTGTGTTCTGTATCACTCTTTTGCTTTTGGGGGCTTTTTCTTCATTTTCTTTTTTAACACAGTGACATATAAATCAAGTCAAATTAAAGCAAGCACTACACACACTCTCCCATCATGGCAGCACCAGAAGATTCCTTTCCAATTTAAGCAGAGAAAAACAAATATTCATTGCCAGAGGCAACTGTGTGTAGTCATCACAAACTACATTTCTTCCTCAAAAGTGGAGGGAGTATGATTTCCAGAATCCCATGTGATGGCTGGTTCCAAGTTTTGAGGTACAAGAGAAAACCATTTTGAAATCACAGTATTGTCAAAATGCAACTGAGCTCTAGAGACATCTATTCATGAAGATTATTGGGAAGAATGCAGTAAATTTTGTTTAAATATCTTTTTATCTTTTTCTGCATTTATTTGTTCATTTTTAAAGGAAAATGGTATTCTAACAGCTTAAATAATGTCATAGTAATTATTTAAATGTCTTCCAAATCATCCAAAACCAAAATACTAAAACTTATGAAAGGGTAAAACTTCATGATCAGATGTAGGAAACTAAAGGAATTTCTAGCTTCCAGATACTCCTATTTAAAGGCTTCCATTTATTTCTGACTTAAAGAGTAAGCATCAGTCTCTGTGTGAGTGTTTGACTTAAAAACTGAGAAATGGTATCTGAATTTCTCCTGTTGCAGTAACTACTGGAGGTGAGACAAAATAATGTCTCCAATTGTCCCTTTAGGCATTTGACTGTCAACACAGCAAACTGGAAAGGAAAAACTCTAATGAAAAAACAGAAAAAGAAAGGGAAACACTGTTTGTGTGTGAACTCTGCACAAAATACTTTGTGGAGTTTAAAGCCCAATATTCAGCTTATCTAAACCAGCATTACCAAGTTAAAGTCAAAGCAGCTCTGCCAATTAGCTAAGGATATGGTGATTAGCTATTTCCATTCCTTGGAAAAACAAAGGAAAAAAAATTTCTTTTTTTAGAAATCCTTTAACAAAACTAAGCAATATTTTACTATACCTTGTGTGTGTGATACTTAGAAATGTGAAGAACCCAAAACTGAATCCAGAAAATTTATTTCTGAATGCTATCTGATGCTGTTTTTCTTTTGTAAACAAAGTTTAGTTCGATATCAGATTGTCCATTTTATATGAAGCAGAATTCAAATTTCTGCTTTTCTCATTAAAAAGGGGATGTTCCCCTTAGATTAAAAGGAAGGTGGACTATATCAAAATCTCTTCCAATTCAGTTTCAGTTCTTCCCCTATGGTGTCCCAATTCTCAGTTCAGACCTATTTCTATATTTATTTTAGAAGTCACTCTTCCAGGATCTCATGATGTCTTTAGCACATGGATAGAGTATGGTGTTTGGTGCCAGGAATGCAGTGCAGAAAAAAAAATTAGAAGAACACAAAAACCAGAGAAAACAAGCAAACAAAAGAACCAAAACACTGGGCTTCAAAAATAAGTAACCACAGTGGGGTTCCACTGCAATTTGATTATGTAATAACCTCTTTTCTTCCTCCAGAAGGTAATGCAGAGTTGTTAAGTTCAAATGTAACACAGAGGATCTTGTTTGTTAGAGTGGAAACAAAGTGACAAGCTAGTTATAATGCCAGGCCTGTTTCTGATACTTAGAGAGAAACATGGATATTTTGCGTTGAGTCTCGATTTTAGTTTTATTCTGTTCTAGGAATAGAAAGGCTTTGCCTTGCTCCCAGTGTGCACACAACAAAGGCTAAACCCTTCCCATACACTGAGTTTACTTTAGCTACAAATTATATACTGTCACAGAGGAGCCTGGAATGTCTTCTGTAAGTCAAGAACTGCCAAACTGGTTTACAGAGAAGAAAGGGCTCTCCTTTAATCTTTTCTTTACTATTTCTCATGGATCAAATTCTTCCGGCCTCTTCCACCGCATGGTGCCTTTCTCTCAAGAGTGACCCTGAACCTTTCTGAACAAAATTACAGAAGAGTATTCAGTCACAGTTTGTCTCTCAACTGGTCTTGTAACAGGTATTTTTGATAACTGAAGAACTGTCAATTTCAGCTTCTTTCTGCTAACATGTTGAGATAGTCATGACTGTGCAATGTAATATAATTCCATATTAGTAATTTGGAATTCCATGGAATAGAGGTAAAATTTGCAATAGTTACTCTACTCTTAATCTAAAATTGAGATTCACAAAGTTTTCAGGATGGATAATTCTGTTCAAGATCAATCAGATCAACTACCAATTTGTAAATAAATTACTTTCTATTAAGACACAAAGCAGCTTTCTGTGAGTGGAGAGTCTAGTGTAAAGATTTTAAAGCTTCTGCTTCTTTTCACTAACATCATGTCTTTCTGGGGACAAATGTTTAGGCAATTACTGTAATTATGATAAGGACTCCATTTTCCATGTGAAGTAGAGAGAATGAGTAGTCACACAGGACTGTATAATTACATTTATTCCCAACCCCCCAAGAAAATCTTTCACTCAGACAGCATGAGATTGTTTATTTGATACATCAGTGTTAAAATCATACAAACACACGTGGAGGAAAATTAGGAATTAAATTATGTCTTCTCTTTGAGTCCCATTAGGGAAACTGAAGGGAGCAAAGAGAGGACAAAGTAATGTGAACTCAGTGTGAAGGAATGTAGCTAATGTTCCTTATCTGACCTCATGCTGAGCCACAGCACCAGTGCAAAGCAGTTCTTCTATAGCGTCATCCTCATACCCCAGCACACTCTTCAGTATCTCCACTGTGTGTTGTCCAACAAGTGGAGGTGGTTTTGGATGTGACATAGCAAATTCACTGTATCTGACACCTGGTCCTGAAAAAAAATTTAAAAAAAAAGAGGGAAATTATTTTCCAGAGTTACTACTCATATTTATATTGAATTGTTAGTTTAAAGAAAAGTACCTCATTTTCGCACCAGTTTTAATCCCAGTCCTTACCACAGAAATGTTATATTCTGAAATTACAGACTAAAAAAGATTCCAGTTTGCAATAATATACTAATAAGCCAGTTTTAAATAGTTCACTCAAATTCAAAATTGCTGGATAGTCATGAAATGTTATGAAAATCTTCCCATTTTTTCCAGTGATGTGTATTTGTGTATATATATATCAGGCTGCTTTGGGTCATATTATGTTGCCAGTCTTCCACTCTCTGCTACCTGACCAGCAATGCCCACTCAGGATGCGATGCAGAAATCCCCACATTTCTACAATACAAGGCAGCACAAGCACAAGGACACAATTCAATGTCATGTTAACACACTTTTACTGTTGTCAGAGCAGTGCACAGACAATGGGCAGCACCATCTCCAGCTGGCAGCAGCTCAAGTACCTCTGCAGTGTGCGCCATTATCCTGCAGTGACGCAACTGACAGCATGAATAGACATGGTATTCCTCAGTTTGTTTTACATGTTTTATCAAAAATACAAGTAGCAGTAGCCATAAGAAAATCAACGATGATCTATTTGCTCTGGCAGGAATAATTTCAGAAGAGAAAATCTAGAAGCTGGCAATGATAAGAAGTCTTCTCCTATTGCAGGTAGTCAGATCTCATGTTTTAGTGGTGCTCTGTCGTGAACTGATTTCAGTGTAGGTCCCTGCAGACAAGTAGCTATACCCTTACTACCGGACTCAGAAAGGAGAATGAGCCACACATTTATGCTGGGATCAGAAGTGAGGTATGCAGTCAGCACATGCAATGAAAGATTACCTGCCTTGTGGAGAAAGAGAGGACGATAGTTTCCTTAATTGCTAATTGAAAACTCTTCTTTAATACAAAACTGAAAAACATTTGATACTATTGGGAAAAGGATTCCTCTATTAATAGCAATGACTTTTATGATATCATTAAAAGAATTTACAAAAAAGGCTGTATTTCATTATATCTTTGTCTGTGAAACTACAGCTTTGCTCGGAAATGCAAAGAAGTACAAAGAACATTTCAAAAACCAGAACGTTTCAAATACCAGAATGTTTCAAAAACCAATTCATGCTGTGGTTCACTTCCCTTGCTGGTCAATATTCTGAAGAAATAGAATATTGACCAGCAAGGGAAGTGAACCACAGCAAGAATTGGTAAATTTACTACATGAAGCTAGTACTTATTTGAGGAGAGATTCTGGCAAAGGTCAGTCAGGATGCCAAAACATGCCATTATATTATTTTTTGCCAGTCTTCATGAACTGTAATAAAATGTTGAATACAGTAAAGCATCCACCTCCAGGAAAGACAAAATAAGACAAAAGGTGCCTAGAAAAACATTATTTTTCAAGCTGATTTGGTACATTTCTGACAAGTATGCTCCTGGAAGGCCTAATGGTTGGACTTGATGATCTTACAGGTCTTTTACCAACCCTGATGATTCCAGGATTCTATATATGGTTTCTGAGTTTAAAAAGGAAAGGAGTTACAATTGGGGAATTGCAGACCAAATAATTTAACTTCAAGTTTCATTCAATACTGGATAAAATAATCACAATGAAAATATTCAGCAGATGAGTAATAGCCAGCATGTACCTCTTAAGAACAAATAGTTTGTGTGATCTTTTGTCTTTCTACCAGGAAAAGGGCTGGAGGTGAGATACATCCCATCTAAATTTAGATATCAATAATCTAGATATGGAAGTTTAGTTCCTTAGACACTCTTTGGAGATACTGAAGATGAAAGTACACACAGCGTCTCCTAAGACACTGGTAAATGAGTAAAACCTGGCCAGATGAATTGCAGTCACCTGTGTTTCTCCATAGAGGAAAGGCTAGACAAGTGCCCTAGATAGGGAGCTTTACCACCCACACATCAAGCCAGGTGAGATGACCCTCGGTCATGGTTTAACTCTAGCCAGCAGCCAAGCCCCACACAGCCATTTGCTCAGTCCCCCACCAGTGGGATCAGAGGGACAATCAGAACAGGTAAAGGTAGAAAACTCACAGGCTGAGATAAAGAAAGTTTAATAGGGAAAGAAAAAGCCTTGCACACAAACAACAAGAATTCTCTACTTCCCATAGGCAGGCAGGTGTTCATCCACCTCCAGGAGAGCAGGGCCACGTAATAATGACTTGGGAAGACAAATGCCAAAACTCCAAAAGTTCTCTCCTTTACCCTTCTTTACCCCACTTTATATATGGAGCTTGATATCATACAATCTGGAATGTCCCTCCGGTCAGCTGGGGTCACCTGTCCTGGCTGTGTCTCCTCTCAATCTCCCATGTGCCCCCAGTCTTGCCAGTGTGACAATATGAGAAGCAGGAAAGGCTTTGTGAAAGCCCTGCTCAACAATTTTCAAAAATCTCTATATTATCAACCATGTATTCAGCACAAATCTGAAACACAGTCCCATACCAGCCACTGTAAAGAAAATTGCCTCCACCCCAGACAAGACCAGCACATTCTTCAACCCGTAGGACACCAGATCAACATTTGACTTTCAGAAAGAAAATTCTCTGCTATTTTCCATAAACTGACTAAAGAAACAAGGTCTAGATAAATCAAAAAACAAGGTGCAATACTGAGAGGGAAATCATATTCAGAGAATTGCTTCTTGGGATCTTCTGCAACAGAACATTTTAAGTGAGCTCCAGAGGAATCTGTTCAGTATGAAGCACTTATCTGTTTATTTTTACCTGGATGGCTGATGGAACTCAAATCTTACCTGCTCAGCTTTCTGAGGACTTCAAAAGCTAAAGCTTCCCGTGAAGCACATTTTACAATGACCTGGCTACATTGGAGAAATGGTCTGATAAAAGAGGGTGAAAATTCAATACTGTCAAGGGGAATTAATTATGTTTCATTACATAAATACAGGGCAGGGGACAAACAGGATAGTGGGAATAGTTAGGGGTTATTCTAGATCACAAAGTGAGGATGAGTCAACCACATCATGCTGTTGCGAAAAAGGCAAACATCATACAAGGGTGTACAAACAAGAGAGATGCCTGCAGGACACATTTTTGCTCTAGTTAGGGCTGGCAAGTCACAGCTGGAGCACTGTCTGGTGTGGGGCCCCCACTGCAGAGCCATCTGGAACACCTGAGACCTTCCACAAGACAGCAACTGAAATTTTCAGAGGAAACATGACAGATTGAACCAAGTGAGATCATGGACCTAAAGAGAAAGGCTAGAGAAAAACTTCACAACTGTTTTCAAAAAATGTATAAAAACCCCACCACTACCACTAAAATAAACCCTAACCACATCCCCCAAAATCCATGCAAACTTCCTGGAAGAGGGAAAGAAATCCTTTTTCCTGTCCATGATGAGAAATACTTGACTTAAATTGCAACAAAGGAAATGGTAGGAAACAAAAAAAAAAAAAAAAAACTTTTATAATGGTAGGGGTAGCAAAATGCTGAAACAAGCCACGGGAGGAGGCTGTGGTATTTGTATTAATTCAGTCTTTAGAAAGGAGATTTATTCTAGAATAGTTGATCCCACAGCTGATCCCTGGGGCTTGCTGATGGATTAGATCTCTCACAGACCCTTTCACCCACTATTATATGAAAGCTAAGAAACATCAGGGATAAGTTTTCTATTAACTTGTTCCTCTGATTCTACTCACTTCAAACACACTGAGTTCAATTTTCAGAGGGAAATTTTAGTGAGAGATCAGTACATTTTAAAGGGAAAGGTGACATCACTGGGCAATATTTGTATTAATTCCTTGTTTTAGGAGTGAGTAGGAGCCCTAGGAGGGCAGAACTGGCAGTAGTGCAAGCCACAGGAATGATCTCTGTGCCAGCTGAAATGCTTGTGACCATAATTTCAAAGTAAAAATGCCCTTTAGGGATTTATTAGTCTAGAAATTCAACACAGCCACATAACTATTATGCAATTTCTTCTAAAAAGAAAAGATACAAAGCAGTCATATTTCAGGTGTGTGTATCTGGGAGCTCTTTACACCGAGAAATCAGCAAACCCTCAATGGTTTAGTAACTATAGACATTTCACTTGCTTGTGCAAATTCTTCCTAACATAAAAAATTATAAATCTCAAACCCTGGGAGTTTTTGCAGTGATATTGAAAGGCACAGAATAAAATCTCTAAAGAGAGAAAACCAAAACTGACATTGTGTGCAACAGACAGAATGCTTCATGCTTCCCAAAGAAAATTAATCTTACAAACTAGAGCATGCTGGAAAATTGCACAGCAATTATAAAACCAGTGTCTTCCTTGAGCTTTTATTGTTTGATGCATAATTCATCACGCTACTTTTCACTTTGATAGAGTTATAAAGTTATCTACATTCATTCAAAGGAGCTACTTGCTAATGATCCATCATTAACAATTCTCTGTTCTTTCCTTGTGTAAATTCTACTTGGCTTCTGTGTCAATTAAGAGGGTGCAAAGCTTGCCAGTCAGGCTTCAGCAATCCCACGCTCCTACTGAACAACGCTCCAGGAAAGCAACCAGCAGAATGCTATGCAAATGCTAATTAAACACAACTGCCTTATGAGGAAACCATCCCTAGAGGCAGAGAGAGGTGAACTGCTTTAATTAAGGTCAAAAGCATTTGCATGTGGGTGAGTTACAGGAGCCTTGCAGATGAAAACAGGCCTTTGCTGGGGTAGAAGGAGGGTGACTGGTGAGGGGGTGAAAGGTGGTGGTCATCTGTGCATCCTTGCTGTCAGCAGGACATACTCCATTCAGGCATGAAGTTGAGGGGGCATTTATTGTCACCTGAAAAAAGCAATGAAAGAATGAGTGGTAGCTGTAATTTACCTTTGTCATGTTCAATTAAAAGGAGACTGTTTCTCTTTTTGCTATGATTATCACCGACAGTAAAGCAAAAAGCTCTTTCACCACATTTAAATTCTAATATTTTGTTATTATTATCATCACTTTGATTTTGACACATTGCTAAAATACATGCTGTGCACATCATATAACCTAGAAGAAATAATAGTGTGATAATAAATCAAAATTTTTATCCATTGCAACCATAATGACAATTGTGCCAAGACATTTTGAATACTTGAACTGAGTTTCATTACAATAAATTCCTTTTCTTTGGGGCCTACCTACTATGGCACTGCTAAGCATCACACTGAGCTATTAGTTAAAGACATACCAAACACATTTAAGCAAAATACAAAAATGAGATAAAACCACTGAAACAGGTCCAGAAGGATCCTGCAAGAGTGAGATGCCTTTGAACACTCACCCTAAACAGGTGAAATACACAACAGTCTTTGGAACATGTCTCTGGGCATTGCTGAGTTTGGGATAGCAGAAGCAAAGTCATTTTCACTCTACACACAGCAGAAATTAAAGGTGAATTTCAATTCTATTAAATGTGCAAAGCACAGTGTATAAAAATGGATAAAGGTAATAATCTTTGCTTTGTCCTGACAAATAGCATTCCTCCAGCATTGTACAGCAGCCACCGGAAAACACATTTTCTACAGCACAGGTTAGAGCATATTGAAGCAATCTAACTCTCAAACTATGTAGACAAAATCAGGCCTGGGGACAGCCAAGCTCAGGAGAAAAGTCATGATTATTTGTTATTATTCAAGTGGGACAAGGAAAAAAAAGGGAAAAATTGAGCTAATGGATGTGTATACACTCTGCTTGAAACATATAATCTACTTTTGCAAAAAAAGAGCAATGAGAAACACAGCACCACTTGTTAGTTAGTTCTACCCTAGCATACAGTGTAATTTATACAGATGCAGGAATCATATGAAAACAAACAGTATTTGGTTTGCATTGCAAGGTTTTGGCTACAGGGGCAGCTTCTGGCAGCTGCCAGAAATTTTCCCTATATCCAATGAAGCCAATGCCAGCCAGCTCTAAGACAGACTCACTGCTTAACAAGGCCAAGCCAGTCAGGGACAGTGCTGATAGCAGCTCTGGGGCTGCATATTTAAGAACAGGAAAAAACCTGCAGAACAGTAAGCAAAAGACAGAAGTTATAATGTAGGAGAGAAATGGCCCTGTAGATTCCAAGGTCACTGAGGAAGGAGTGGGAGGAGGTGCTCCAGGTACCAGAGCAGGGATTCCCTTGCAGCCTGTAGTGAAGACCATGGTGAGGCAGCTGTAGCCCTTTAACCCCTGGGGATCCACAGGGCAACAGAGACCAATCTGCAGCCTCTGGAGGACCCCAAGCCAGAGCAGCCTGAAGGAGGCTGTGATCCCATTGGAAACCCACAGTGAAGCAGGCTCCCGGTGGGAGCTGTGGACTGGTGGAGAGAGGAGCCCATGCTGGAGCAGGTTTGCTAGCAGGACCTGTAACCCTCTGGATTTCCACACTGTAGCAGACCGTTTGAAGGGCATGGAATGGACCCACCATGGGGGTGGGTTCACCTTCATGAAGAACTACAGCCTCTGGGAAGGACTCATGTTGGAGAAGTTTGTAGAGGACTATAACCTATGAGAAGAACCCCACACTGGAGCAGGGAAGAGTGTGAGTCCTCCCACTAAAGAGGAAGGAGCAGCAGAAATCTGTGATGAACTGTTCACAAGCCCCTCTTCCCCCCACCCCCACCATCACTATGGGAGAGAAGGTAGAGAACCAGGAGTATAGTTAAGGGCAGGAAGAAGGGAAGGGTAGGGAGAATGTGTTGTTAAGGTATAGTTTTATATCTCATTATCCTACTGTGACTTGATGGGAAATAGATTCATTATTCCCCAAGTTGAGTTTGTTTTGCTCATGACACTGATTTTTCTGTGTTCCTATCTCAACCCCTTCCCCGACCAGCAGAGGAGGTGAGTACTAGAGCAGCTTTGGTGGGCAGCTGGTGTGCAGCCAGAGTCAACCCACCACACAAAACAAACATGTATGCCTCTTTCAATAACGTGGTGTTGCTACACAGCAGTTTTGCAATTCCAATGAAATATCATCAACAGTTAAGAATGATGGCCCAAAGCCAACGCATTTGCATGCAGATCCCTTATATGCTATAGGTCAAGTGTTTGGAGCATGCAATCAACTGGTTATGAAACTGGCCTGAAGGAGATCAGCAGGAAAGAAGTAGTGACTTTTAAGACAATGAAAAGGAAAGCAATACAAAAGTCCATGAGAGGGGCTTCATGAAGAATATATGGGTGTTGGAAATGATGTGTGCAGGGATATGATATGAGGAGTAGACCAGGGCAACTGCATTTTGAGTGTATGGTTTCTTCCCATTGGTCCCAGCCATGACTTCTGTCAATCTATTGTTCCCCGCTGAGAAGATGGTATGCCCAAGCACACAGCACTGCACAGCTTGGCTACACCACTTTATACCAGGTTTCTTCCCCTTGGTGAAAATCAAAGCAGAAAAGTACACAAGACAAAAAAGCTCATTATACAGTACTGGCCAGTATGACTAGTGCTCACAGACTTCAAAGTAATCTCTAGAATTATTGACCTGCTCCATCTCGACTGGAAAATTCTCATATTTTTCTTTTTCTTACCATAGATCTGAAAGTTTACGAGCTTGGGAGACTTTTTGGGAATCTATTTAATTGCTGGGAAAAATATTTCTTTTTGCATTACATTAGAGCAGGTGATTTACCTTTTAAGAACAACTCATAATAGATTGGAAAAAAAGTAATTAAGGAAATAATATTCAAAGTCTTGCTCCTCCTTCCTTACTGCTGCTTTCTCACCTGAAGCTGCATGTAAAGAAATGCATTAAAAATAGTTTATTTATCAACCAACATCTTGGATATAATCAGGGTAAATCTCACTCAACATTTATATAACTCTTTACATTTTCCAAGAGACACAATACTCACTGTACCTAATTAATACTGCATGACTGCTGGAGTAAAGGAAATAATTTATCAGTCACTCTGGTTGCATATTTGAGAGTAATCCCACATAATTGTGCTATTGGAGTTACACAATTTTGTGATAGGACTCTTGGCACCCAAAAGCTTTTAAAAAAGTTGCAGTATGGTGGTGTCTACTTCTTCCTACATGTATCATCTCACAATGCTGAAATTTTGTCCCAACTTTTTGCATGGACTCACATGGTCCCACTCCTTCCTGAAACCCCCAAAGACCTCAAGAAAGGATTTAAAGTAAGACAGGAAGGAAGATGACCAGTGAGAATACACAGAGGTAGCAATTTTAAAGAACCATAAATTCTCTAGGCAATAATCTGTAGCTCCATTTCCTAAGGAAACAAGTTTATGTGTCTGTGCTGTCTTTCTAATCATCTGTTTGTCTGCCTTGTCCCTGCCACACACAGTAACTTCTGAATCTGTCAATCTTGACAAAAAGTGTAGAAATCCCAAGGTAAATAAGTCCTTAACAGTGTTGTGAAAAATGGCAACTGCTGAAGGACAGATGCCCAAATTACTGCCCTGATGACACTCAGAAAAAACCCCCAAGAATGCAATTGTTATATATTCTGTTTGAGTGCAAACGGCTTACCACTAAGTACAGACACAGCGCTGTCAGATACATCTAGCACATACTGTAGAAGGCTTAAAGGACAAGAGGATAGTTCAGGTCATAATGATTACACATCAATTTTATCAAGGATATAAGTTTGAAGTAAAATGCTATTTAGTGCCAGAATTTAAGTATGTTTTCTACAGTACTGTGGAAGGTGTGTTCTAGGGGTTTTTTATTGTTCTTGCAGGAAGGAGCTGAACAACTACATGGCAAAGACAATTTGCTGGGAGAATCCCTGCAAAACTCTAAAAGGAAAATCCTGCAGGCACAAGCCTAAACTACTGAAAATCCAAGCTAAAAACATAATTTGTCTCAAGTCATAACCTAATCAATACAAAACTCAATACATAATCCCACCACAGGATGCTGGTTAACCACAGGTTGTGTACCTAATGCAGAAATTACAGAGTGAAGCTGAACTTGTACTATACAGGAGGTCAGATCATAATATGTTTACAGTGGTTATTTCTGAACTAAAAACATATTAATTTCTTAAATGCCCATAAGCAAAACTGTTTCCACACAACAGGGCTGGGGTTAAAATGGCCTGTCTGAATCTCCTGTGATACTTAGAAGGTCTAGCCACACATAGTTTCATGTTGCATCTTTACTGTAAGCCCAAAGGCCTTAACTACTGCATCATATGGAGAGAAATTAAAGAGAAGAATGCTTGCATGCATGGAACAAGAGAAAACAAAATGCTACCTGAAATGAGCCTCTTGTAAGGACAGAGCATTGCCTAGTTGCGACACACTCACATGATCTGGAAGGTGAATCATGCCCTCAGCTGAACAGGAAGGCAAGCAGCTACCGGAGGCTCTCCTACTGAGCCTGGTGAAAACTATTTCTGAGTCCCATGCCTTGTGGTTAGTGTGAGCCTGCATGTTGGAATAAGACACGCCAGCCAACCCAATCTGTATCTCCTCAGTGCACCAATTTGTCCTTTCCTGTGTCCTGTCTCCAGCTATAAGCTAGATTCTTTGGCTTTTCAGAGACCCAAAAAGTAATCCTCTTGGCCAGCTGTGCATCATCAGAGTGGGAGGAGATGAGCTCTTCCTTGCAGATGAGCTTTTCCTTACTCTTTAGGCAACCAGCCGAAGCCCAGATACATGAAGCTGATAATTCAGGGATGCAAGACAATGCACACTGAAGGACATGCACAGCCTAATCCTAAGTCTGGGTATAATTTGTCTTGCTTACTCAAAGGGTACTTTTTCAGGATAGGAGGCTTCAAGCTTTCTTCAAACAACTGGTGAAAATAACTAAAAATTAAAAACATTTGGGCCTTCCATTAACACAAATTCAAAAGAATACACAAAAAGCTCCCCTAAGAAGCTTTTGAAAATGCATTTCTTGTTCCCAAACACCCTGAAAAGGTTCACAAGCCTGATATTCCAGCTCCCAGAGAACATTTTCCTGTGGCCTGTCCTTTAAGTATTCCTCTAGTTATTTCTGTAATCCTGGACATCAAAACACAGGACAGATTATTTTGCAGAAGATAAATAGTTTTCTATGTCCCTTTTTTATGACTCTAAAGAGCAGACCAGCTCTTTTCAGTACACCTCGTAATGGAAATTTTTGTTAAAATTATTATTTTTGATGGCTCCCATCATGCTTCTTTAAGTGCCTTTTCAAAGCCAGAGGTGTTTGTTGCACAGTCCTATTCTGGCATCCCTGTCTAATAGTATTAGACCACACTGTAACATCCCCTTTGACAGCAATGGTTGGCAGCCAGAATAGAAAGTAAACTGGTTGGCAAATGGTTTGTGGCAGGAGCATTCTACCAAATTGCTTTAATTGAGTTCCCTAACCTCCCCACAACCCACTGGTATATTACTTATATTATTGGTATATTACTTATTCATTTATATAGGATGATTAATGTCTTACAACATCCATCTTAGAAAAAGAGAAAGAAAACTGAGAAATCAAAAGAAAGAAACTGAGAAATGAAAGCCTTCCTGAGTCCACCTGTAGCAAAACTGCCTCCAGCCACTTTTTAAGACTTTCACATCGATTATTTTTTCCTCAACAATCACTTGTTTTAGCCAAAAGCTTAAGTCTCAGAAGGAGTATTTTATTTTTAAAAGGCACAGATTAGACATTTAGTTAGATGTCAAATCATGTGTCTGTCATGTGCTGTACGGATATTGCTATGCTCCTTTATTCTACATGTCTTCAGATTGTTCCTCTGTGGCCACAATACACAGACATATAAACCTCCACATTTGGAAAATTCAACAGTCAGTTGATACTTTCTTCCCTGGTTGGTGACCCACACAAAATAAGTATCTTCAGAGTGAGTATTAAAACAATGGGAAAAGCCATCAGTTGCAGCACAGCCAAGGAAATTCTGTTGGTTGAAATACTTCAGCACAGATGAGAGCCAGGTAACACTATGTTTGAGCACCATGGAAATATTTGGAAATCAATTTACAAGCAAGGCACCTATGATTAAGTAGGACTGAGCACTGTGCACAGCCTGATCATTCTTCCAAAAGCTCTCCCACTCCACCCTCCATTTACTTCTGCTGTCCCCTGTGTAGCAGAATGAGGCCAGTTCTAGTGCATAGGGACTTTCCCTGGCAAAGGAAAATGGGAAGGGATTTGATACTTTGTTTTGGATTGCTTGAAGAACTGCAAATTACATTTTTAGTTCTTTTTGGGTAAGGTGCCCAGACTCTTTGAGGCATAGGCTACTAAAAATGCTGGCTGAGTTTTGAAAAGCTCTGTGCAACCTGGGATAATTCTTTGAGTGTCATACTTGAGACATCTTTAAAGGGGCCCATTTTCCAGTAAAAACTGAGGACATTTGAAAACCTTTCCCTTTCAGGATGCCTCCATTTGACTGTGCAGAGACATCTGGTATTCAAAGCAGACAAGAGAAGAGAGTATCCTTCCTTGAGCAGAAGAAAGTAACATCCTAGACATATAACTTCTTTCAGCCATTTCTTTTCTTTTTCTAATTTCATATTTAAAAGAAATCATCAGGTTAATATTAAGTTCTTTAGAGGGAAGCAGTGTGTTTAAATTGCAGTCTGTAAATGGGGTTAGAGAGAGAGCACACTGCATATTAGGCTAGGTTTTTCCATTGATTTGTAATTTGTAAGTGACAACTAGATCAATTCTGTCTCAGTGTGGAGGGCTGGGAACAGTTTTTCTTTTTTTCCACTGTTTGCTGCCAACCCCTGACATGTGATATTCAACTCATCTTCTTGCAAATATCAAAGCAGTATGGGTAGGAGAAAAAACCATGTCAAACCAAGCAGCCTTCAGTATGGTTTTTGGTTCTGCAGGCATGCCAGTGCGAGTGTGTGAATGTCGCTTAAGTATAGGCTGGTTCTCCATTAAAGCTCTTGTGGCTTCTAACATTTGCCAGCCTTTACTCCATCAGAAGGATTTCAGTTTTATGTTCTACCCTAGAGTGGGCAAAAGAGTCAGAAATCATCTCTCCTCCCCCACAAAGACTAGAGTAGGATTAGCAACCAGAAATTTAAGTCAGACACACCCATGAAGAGGAATGAGGCACAAGGTTAGGAAGCCATCCAAAGAATGGTTGCCTACCTCCTTACTAAACTAAATTGAGCTAAAGTCCCTTTTTGCTCAAGAAGTCAACTGAAAAGCTGGGGAATAAAAATTATAAGCAAACTGAAACCAGCCGTGCCTAATGAATACCCTACCTTAAAAGTGAGCAGATCAGTTTCACAAAATATTTCCCCATTCTCTTTTTCCTTCTCTTAATACTTTGACTGTTTCCTTCAGTTGCCCTTTAAACTGCAAATAAAAATGCTTTTACTGACATGGTTTGTAATTTTGAAGCCCAAATCTTAAGCAGCAGGTGCTTAGTTTTAATGGAATTTTTCCATCCCAAATGTCTGGGATCATCAGTTGCATCTCCCTCCTACACAGCCCCTCACCTTTTATCCTTTGCCATTTGTTTTTGTGGATTTTCATTTAATATATTTCTTCTGCTTTCAGCAATCTGCTTTTTCACTGCAAACCCTTCAACCACTCTTCTTATTTTACTTCATACAATTGGCAAATGCTGTCTCCTAAAAAATCCATATAAAATATGAGAGGCCTTGCTGCCTCTGCTCTTGATATCTCTAACTTCATTTTCAGTGATGCTCTGTCTCTTTTACACTGCACTGGCAATTTGAAAGGGCCTTAGACTGGATGTAAATATTTGCACCACAGGAACAATTACATTTTAATTGCCAGAGGTCCTACGGCTTCTCTGCACACACACACACACACACACAAACACACAAACACACACACAAAAGACCCACAAACCAAAAAAAAAACCCAAACCCAAAAAACCAGCAAACCAAGAAACAAAAAGAATAATTTAAAAAAAAAAAAAAATCAACCTGAACCAAAATAACAGTTGGGTTTAGTTCATATAATTATTTTGAGCAAGTCTGTGTGTGGGCACATTTGTTCCATACTAACAGGTTTTGTTTCCATTTAATTTTAGCTTTTGGTTGATTTTCCTTTAGTCAATTTTCTCTTAAAATTTCCTTTTTTTTTTTTTTTGAGGTGATGTAAATTATTTTTACAGGCCTCATGTTAAGGAAAATTCAAGGAAAAAGCATCCATACTCAGGTTGCAATAGCATATATAAAAGTGTGGATTAAAAGTAGCTGTATTGAAAAAAATGGGATTCACATACTAACATTGGAACTAGAGATGCTGAAATAAGTGAATGCCTGCTCTGCCATGGTGCTGGTAGATTGCTCCAGAACACAGTACAATTTAACAAAGTCTAATCATCAGTCTAATCATCAGATTAAAATTCCAGTAATAAGGAACTGATTCCTTGTATTCAGAAAGACCTTTCCAAAGTGAATGTTTTAATTCGTCCTCCAACTGTATTTGTATTTAACTATTAAAAAACAGTTTCTTTTTTTCATTTGCCCTTCTATTGCTTATCAGATACACTTACATATCAGTATATAGCTCTCGCCCAAAAAGAAATTACATGCTGCAGAAATGACCAGAACCTTATTTGCTAATATTTTTGACATGAATTTGACTGAAAACTCTGCCTTTTAAAATATGAATTTTCAATGCTCAGCAGTAAATCACAAGGGCTCCCACAGGTTCTCATAACTAAGTTTTAACTGAGCTTTCCATTCTTAACAAGGCAGCCCAATTTCAGAAAGCCATACCAGCCACTTCCTAATCCACAAAGCTCAGGGCTGTCTTCTGCACTGAGCATGCAAAAATGTTTAATACTAACACAAATACCTCTCACAGATTATTCTGATTCTCAGGCTGATTTCTAAGCCAGCTGTTCTCAGATTGATTCAATGTGCAGATTTCATTTTAAACCAGAGTAATTCCCTAGTTACCTGCCATATAACTAGATCTTACAGGTGTAGGGCATGTTTGTAATGCTTGTTAATCTACTTCCAGGGAAAAAAATCATAAAATCAAATTATTTGTGTCGCTTTCTTGGATTCCTAATGTTTTCTTCCCAACTTTCAGATACTATATCAACAGAAGAATGCCAGGAATTACATCATGCTTTATATATGTACCTGTAACAGATTATATTCATTAATTTCAAAGCCAGATGCTATTTTGTTTAAAGTAATCCTTGATGGTACACTTTTTAAACATCGATACTGTATATGTATTACATTACAGTAAGAGTAACTGCTTGCTATGAGATCCAAAGATTTAAATTTACCTTGATTATAGATCTGTTACATTATAGCTTTGTTCTTTTCCACAGAAGTCATGCAACTAGCTTCCTGCTCCTCCCAGAGCTTATTCTCTGTAGAGAAGTTTTGATAAAGAAACAACACCAAATACAAATGAAAATGATGAAAATATATAAAACTCATCAGAAGAAAGTAATCATCATCTAACAGTAAGGTCAACCATAGTTCAGACTGTTGAGCTGGGAATTCAAACAACTGGATTTTTACCAATCAACTTGATGATCATAGGCAAATCATGTTCCATTGCCGTATCTTTGTATTTCCTGCACAGTTGTGTCAGACTTGTCTATTTAGATTACGAAAAGTTAGGAACTCCAGTCACTGCTTACTATTTGTTTATACAGTGACTGAGAGAATGGGCTCCACTTTGTATTGGAATGAAATGCAAGTAACAATTTTCTGATATTCTTTCTCCCAGAGATGCTTCAGAGGAGTATGAACCACTGTCCCAAGTTATATCTGATAAATTGGGTATTACTCTGTGATGGGAAAGATTTCTTTCTAATCCAAAATACATCTGTCTTGCCGTGCTGCAAGTGATAGTTTCTGGGCAGAGAGCATACTAATTGTAGGATTAAACTCTTAGCTAACTCTTGGGTGGAAACAGTTTCCCATAACATGGTAGAAAACACATGTTGGCCTCTGTCTGCAAACTCTTCAACATCACAGCCCTGATCTTGACTGGGATATTTAGGTACTCTATTGAACTATGTCTGTGCAATATAATGCAATTAAAATTAAATAATAACTAGCTATCAAAAAGTATTATTGAGATTTTAGTGGCTCCAGTACTGCTTAGTCAGGCTTAGTTACTCTTTGAAGGCAGAGACAATTGTGCTGAATGCAATGAATTCCGCACCTCCTTCAAATAAGTAGCACACAAACTTAGAGCTGAAAAATTAACTGTGATTTCTGCTAAGCATCTTAGGATCATTTGAACTTTACAAAGACACAGGGATTTTAAGCTTTTTAAATCAAAAATGTGTCTTTGCTTATAATATTTTCCTACAATATTCCTCATTTCTGTGAATGTAAACAATATATCCTATTCTCAAAGGTGAATGACTGACACTGCTGATATGATACAGACCCCACTGGCAAGCTTCTAGAAACAGCTGTCCTCCAACATCTTTTCTTCCCATGGGTATGTAGAGCAGGCAGATACCAGACTGCCAGGAAATATTTCAGAAATTATTCTCCGTACATCTCATTTTCTTAGGGCTCTCCAGTCAAAAAACATCTTGCTAACAAAATACTAAAATTCTCATATTGTTAAAATGTACTGAAGATGCTGGAGGCAAACGCATTTTCAAGAAAAGCTAGATTGTTTGATGAAGTTACTTGTTGTTTCAATCTACTTTTTATGGTTGTGGCTGCAGTGCCAGCACAAGCAGTACCACTCAATCAAGAGTTCTCTATTTTGTAATACTGAAGCAAAGGCCTGTGCCAGAAAGCATTAGTAAACCCAAGAGCAAAGTTAGCCGGATGAAGGGGGTGAATGCAGTAGGATAAGGTGCGCAGTGGGCTGTGGCAAGAAATGTTCTTTATATTCAGAAAATCACAGAAATGGATTTGTGTTTGGGAAAAAGCTCTTCTAGAGAATAGAATTAAGGATTCTATAGAAGGTAATGACTCCCATCCTTAGCTTCTCATTCCAGCACCTTCTAACTCCTCTCATCCCTTATCCTAAGGTGGCCTAACCAATCACCTGTTACTACAGAGAGGTCTGCTTTTCCAGCTAAGCCATTTCCATATTTTTCTGCTTGGCACTACTCTTTGGCCTCATTTGCCAGCCATAACCACAGGTGGACAAACCTTCTCCCTTTCACAGAGACCATACATATGCTAACATAAAAGCAGAAATACATTCATAGTGGCTCAGTACACAAGACCAGTCTCTGAAAATGGTTAAAAGTAGATGCTGTTGAAGGCATGTGAGAATACAGGAGGAACATCCAATATTTCCCCATGATAGTTTTACAATTCATCATCTAGCTCCAGGATCCCACCCTCTTCTCATGCATACTGCCCCATTCTTCCCAAATCCTTCTCCCTAGTCTCCTATTAACCAACACCTACTTAAACATCCTGAGGTTAATCAACACAAGGAAGTTAATACACCATGAGATAATCTATTCCATATAGCTCAATTACTCATCAACTTTTAATGCTCTTTTTGGTTCCCAAAGCCTACAATTCCCCACAGCATTTTCCACTGAAGCCTAAACCTTTTTTTCACTTGCCCCTTTTCCCATTCCTTCTCCAAAACCTTCTACTGACCTTATATGTAGAATACTCTAAATGTTTGATATTCCTCACTATTTACATTTTTCCAGTTTCTTCATTAATCAACGTACTCCCTCACCTATTTCCTCCATAATGCTGACCAGTTGCATATTGAGCAGTAAAAGCAATGCTTGAGACAGAAAAATTAGCAAGTGTTTCTGACTAAATTGACCATATTTGTTGAATTCTTCTTCTGGATTTCTTAGATCTCTGCAGCTGGGATTTATCCTTAATGATAAGCCAAGTAACCCCACTTTGCAGCATGCACTGCACCAACATGTTTTAAGCAGGTGTAGGAAAATTCAGCAAAGAACTAATGACTCCTAAAAGTGTTAACAGAACCTCAATTCATGATGAAAGATATTATGTCAATTTAATTCACAGAGAGAATTTTTTGTAATTTCTGTCTGGTTCATCCAGTCTTCTTTAGAGCTGACCACAAACCAAACAAAACCAGAATCAGAACAAGAAATAAAATACAGTTCATTTTACATTATTTAGAACTTTCAGGGAAACGATATCATTTATGTACATGCAACAGCAATCTTAAGGTACCACAGACCTCTGCATCAGATAAGCGAAACAGCCTTTCCTGTCAGGGAAATCCAAATGCTGTTTTCTTGAGTGATTCAAAGGAGGGACATAGGCAGTGCATCTTTATTCACTCTCCTATGTCAAACAACAGGAGTAGACTCCTTTGTGTAAAAAGTCTATATACTCAGCTTCATGAGTATATGCAACAGTACGCAACTTCTTGAGTATACTGAAAGAGGCTAATCCAGGAGAGCAAATGGCTCCACCCCATCTTTATTCACAATCAACTTTCACTCATAACATGTCTAGAGAGAAATAAGACCACAGTTTTCACAAATGACTGTGTAGGATCTCAGGATGCTTATACTATTAAATCTGAGATGCTTGTGGTAGCCCTAATTGAAAAAAGTGCACTCTCTGAAGTTCACTCTCTGAAGTTCAGTCCTTATTATAGCTTCTGCTGGGTAACAAAAATCATGAAACCAAATCACTTATCAACTTTGAAAAATTTGTCCCAATTAGTATTTTTGTGCTCTAGCTGTCCTTTTTTATAAAGACTTATGAATACTTTTGAAAATATTATACAATACCAGACCAAATTCTATTAAAATAACTGTGTTCTGCTTGGTTTAGAGACAGAGATGTGTGTGTTCTACACACGTGGAGAACGCATCTAATTTATATGTTGTACTTCCCATGACATGCGGAAACTGCTGTTGAAATCTATGGCAAACAACAGCATGCAAATAATCCTTACATCTGTATACAAGTAAACCCATAAGTTTCACAGAAGTTGCTCACATTGGATGTTCTTAGATTGAGAAAGACATATAGTGATTTTTTAAAATTATTTTTTATGAAAGCAGTGATGATTTCCTTAATCCCACTGATACTAACTTATATTTTACATCGAGAACAGTTTTGAACAGGGTTCAGATCTGAGTTTTTAAATTAAGTTTTGACTCTTGCTTTCCACCACATTTAAAGACCATAAATAGTGATGCTTTGAAATAAGAGATTAAGAACCAGATTCAAGAAATATTTAGTCATTTAAGCATAGTGTAAAATCAATTTAAAAGACTGTAAAAAATAACTTGGGAATCAACATATTTTGGTATATCTGGGCTTTCAGATTTTCTGAGCATAAAAATAAGGTCCCTTTCTGAAAGTCCACAAACTGATAATGTCAGGAAAGTAAATCACTGGTGATTTAAAATCCTTTATTCGTATTCTGGATAAAAATGGTAATGAAGAAATACAAATAATGTGCTATTTTCATTACAAACTAGTACCAAGTTGAAAATAACCTTCTTGGGAGAAACTGCAGTTAAATGAAAGTTCTTAAGAGAGGAAGAAAAAAGAAGGGGGAAAAGTGAAAGCAACTGTGAATATGGGAAATGCTATCATGATTTAGGAGAAGTGCTTATGTTGATCTACATCTGAATCTTCATTCCAGATACATAAAAATCAATGGTAGTAATACTAACATGGAACCATGGACCATGTAGAAAAATTCCTTGACTGCACTACAGCACTATAGTATAGGAATGTGAATACTTTGAAATCAACATCTTTCCACAATTTGAAAATTTCAAATTAAGTGGTAGAAACAGTGAAGGTCCGAGGTTTATTAGCAGACTGATCTACAAGGTGTGGCAATGCCCCTGAGTGCAAATCAAATATTGCCAGTGATATAGGAATAAGTTCTTCAGAACTTTACAAAAGAAGGAAAAAAGGATTAAAAACTCAACAGAGTTGTAATACATTCTGCATAAGAATGAATACACATAAAAACCCACGATTTTTCATGTGATGAATTCAGTATAAGTTCTGAATCCTACACTCCTGTATAATTAATGAGTAATTTACATTAATTAGTGGCATAAAGAGTTTGAAGAAGAAATAAATTCCATAGCAGACCATCTAGATTTCCATTTCAGCTGGTTACATGCAGATAAGCATCCTACTCATATACACGGATGTACTGGTATTGTATAGATGCATGCACTCTTGCACTTACAATGAGATGATTACAAGATAGATATTGATATATATATGTATATATATGCACACACAGCTAACATACAGTCACTTCCATTTCTAAGACACTGAGATTCTTAGGGGCTTACTGTCCACATGGAGGATATTATTAACAATAGGAGGTGCATGGCTTCAGGTTGCTACCTTCTCAAAAATATCTGATCCTTATTGAATAAATTCTTTGACATTCCCAGTACAAATCTGATGGGGATCAACTACTGGATGGAGACCCAAAATTCTAGCACTTGCACTCACTTGCTATACACCTTTACATAAAGTAGTTACTCTGTGAGGTTGTGATCCGGCAAACCATTTCCGCACATGCTCAAATAACCCAGCCTCCTCAGCTGCAATGAGTGATGATGCTATTTGCTGACTCAACTCGTGGGTTATTGTGAAGATCTCAGTAACACTAGCATGGAGAGAGGAAGTTTTTAGAGCAGCTAGAGCATTATAACCAATATGACCACTAAACTATCCTTAGAACAACAATAAACTTTTTCTATGATCCACACCAATCTGCCTGGCTGCAACAGGCGTGAGAATCATTCACTTAGTGAACTCCTTCCCTCCGTGGTGTGTGTCCCACTCAGCCCTAATCTCCATACTGTCCACGGTTTGGCTAAGCATGCCACTGTCTCATTTGCACTGGTATATCCTGTTTTCTTTCTAAAACAAACTAGAACAGGTGAGAGCAAGGGGCAATGAGACTGCAGACCACAGAGAGTGGGGATGTTTTGCCAGCCACATCTCTGAGCTGTGAATGTCCCTGCATTGCAGACTCTCAGAGATAAGAGATAAAGAGCAGGAGAAGAGGCAGTGATAGACCAGCGCCTAGAACATTCCGGTCCGCTCTGCAGGAAGGAAAGAATGGCTCAATGATGAGTTCAAGGACAATTCAAGGACAAGAAATTCATTTATTGTGACCTTAGGGAAATTTATTTGTCCCTGTGAAATGGGGATAACAGTTCTTAAGTGTTTTCCAATATGAAGTTTATGATTTTATCCTTTGCTTTGATTAAATGATAACAGAGCCATTAAAGTATCTAAGGCAAAACAGAGCTGTATTTGCTAATTAAGTTTATGCAAAAAAAAGTTAACATTGGTGTAAATGAAAAACCAAACTTTTCAAAAATTTTGTATGAGTTAATTACTACTTGTGACAAAAATGAAATAGACTGCTATGATTAGTACGAGCATACTGCAATACCAGAATGGACACTTTTGTTCCTTGCTTATTTCAAAGACAAAAGCAAGGTCACTTTGAGCATTTATGCCCAGAAATTAGCCATCTCCTGTGGAGAACCAGTTCTAAGAAAAAACAGAACTTTATTACCAATACCAACTGAAAGTGCCAAATTATTTAGAGACAAGTGAAACTGCTATCTTTTTGAGGCAGGCACCTAGTCAGGAACATGCCTACTACTTGCCTACTAGATCAGAACAGAGTCCTTGAAGTGATTTTATACAAGTAGCTTACAACTGCTTTCAGATTGTTATGATTTAATAACTTTGAGAAAAGTCTTATAGCAATTCAGATCTCAATGGCCATATTTTTTCATAATAAAAATGGTCTAATCATCATGTTTCAATTAACACCTCTTACAGCACAACTTACTGTCCTTGTCTCAGTTTCCTCTTAACATACAAATGACAAATTCTGAAAAGGATCAAATATTATAGAGTATTCCAAAGGACTTCTTGTACAAAGGATGAGACACTTAAAGCAAAGAAAATGAACCTTCATTTTAGCAGTGTGCCTTTAAGGCATTAATAACAAAGGCTAAAACAGCAAAAGGAAACTTTTCCAAACTGGTTACGGTTAACTGTTCTAATTCTGTGTACTGCTCTAAGGAATCTGAACACCCACTAAAACTAAGGATCTTCCTTTATGCAAGGAGACATAAAATATAATCCCATGTACTTTAAGGCAAGTAACTTCCAACAGATTAGCTAGAGCGATTTATTTGCAACAGGTTTGCTGCAATATTAACTTTTCACTAAAATACACAATGTTTGTCTTTTGCAAAACAGTTCCACATCATTTTCTATCAGAGGGCCACCAATCCTTCGTGCCAGGATTTCATAAAATTAATAAATTTACTTCCATAATCCTTGGTGCTTTTACTGACAAATGTAATAAACTACAGGATGCAAAACTCTGCAAGCCTACTGGGATTCACTTTTTTTTCCCCTTGACAAGCTTTACAGAGTAGCACATGAGACATGCTCATGTGCTGTAAACCTAATCCCTAGCAATTTCCTCTTTTCTCAAATAACCCAAGTATTTTATGAAGAGTGAAGGATTTCCTTTATCAGACAACACTTGTTGCTTGTTTTGGGGTTTTTTTCCCTATGTGAGTTCTCCTCAAGGAAATTCACTTTGAAACAACTGGATGTTCTCAGGCAGACTTTCAAAATATATACTCCTAAGGAAACAGGTAAAATTTGACTGAAAAGGAGGTGTCTTACACTTTAAAGAGAAATTAGAAGAACTGAGAGAGGGAACTGAGAGAACTGAGGCCAAACCTGTTGGGACCTACAACAAAGGGAGTCTTTCTAGCCCTCTCAACAGCAGGCATTTCAGTGCCACTTTTTATGCTTTTATCTCTGTAAAAGATTTGCCTTTCTTTGCTGTTGCAAGTCACACATATGTTGCAGTGTGTTTTCCTTGTTTGACGGGTTTGCTGCTTAATTTGTGCTTTTTGTTCACTGCTTGATCTGTTGGTTCTGTAATGCCCCTGTATTGTTCTCCCCCTGCCTTTGGAGTGGCAGAGGCACCTCATTTTGTATCTTGTGTTTCTAAACTTAGACATGCTCCCTTACTGTTATTCAGTTCAGCTAAGTGTCAATGTCTTTGTTTGCCACCCAGCCACTCCCTACCTAGGTTGACCCCAGTCTCCCCAGTTGTCAATCCCTCTTGTCCCTTCCTCCCCCAGAGTGTCAATCCTCCTTTGAACCTGCCCTCCCTTCTGGAAAACGCCCTGTCTATCCTGTGTCTTTTAGCACCCTATTGGTTTACCCAAGTTAGGTTCCTCCCTATTGCTCCTTTATTGGTTTAAGTGTAAAATGTCCTACCTTCAACCCCTCCCCAACCATACCCCTATTGGCTCGTTACCCTAAGACCCCTCCTTCTGAGTGAAGTTATAAAAGCTCTTGTTTGCCTCAAGTATTTGTCTTGGGATCTTGGGGTTTTGAGATTTTGGGTCCTCACCATGGGCAAATAAAGCCATCCCTGCTTTACCCCCAAGACCCGTGCTGCTGCCTTTTGTTCCTGCGCCAAACCACTGCTGGGAGCTGGGATTTGCAGAGGAGCTTGCAAGGGGGGATCTGTTGCGCCCCCGTTGTCGTCGTCGCCTGGCTGGCGACTAATTACCGCCCCGGCACACATAGATTGATTTTTCAGTGTTGATGAGCCAGTGAGGTCACACAGGCTCCTAATACTCTCTTGGGTGATGCTCACTTCTCCATCTGTAACAGAAGATGTTACCCTACTCACAGAACAACCACACTTATATGACCCCATCCTTTGCCTTCTGGAATTTTAGTAGGCAAGTGTATTAGCGCACACACACAGGCCTACAGTGATGTGGTCTCAAGAAATCTTGTGGAAAAAATGCCAACATAATGGAAATCTAAGTATAATATAGCATTGATCCATCTGCTAAAAAACTGATTTTTTTGCTACAGAAAGAGCAATCTGAAACACAGCTCTTCAGGAAAAAGCACACTGGTCTGTATCACCTTCCTGCTACCCCACATAATGGCTTCAGTCACAACTTTACCTTATCCTTCTGCTGTTGAGAGACACTCTTGATTTGCCTGGGAAGTGGGGAACAGGGCATTGTAAGCACAACTAGTCCATTATTTCTTGTTTATTCTGAAAGGACCAATAAAGGGATAAACACAAATCTTGGCTGGAATAACTGTAACAGAAAACAGTTGAGTATGCTTTTTGACAGTTGGTTACCTTCAGGAAGTCTTAAAATAATCTAAAACGCCTAAAACTTCTTCATCAAGAAGAAAGAATGCTCAAAATTTCCTTAAACTTACAAGCAACACTTAAGAAATTAATCAAATTGAAACAATTTTCATTTTGCTACACATCCAGCTCCAAATTAAATATTACAGGAGCACTGAAAATCTGAAGAAAATGCCCCATGAGGCACAGAAAACAATTAGTGGGCAAAAAATGAGATGTATTCAGTGCACCCCTCACCCTAGAAGTCCAAGCCAATTACAGTAGAAATAGTCAGTGATTCAGCACAAAGGTTCCTTGGCAGACTAGTGAGGAAAAGGCACAACTCCAGCTGGGTCACTCAGAGAAAAAAAAATGCAATAGTGCATCATAAGGACAGGATTTGAGTTTGCAGCCCTTAAAAGGGGGGACATTTAATTCATTTCATATAATTTCTAAGAGGATCATCTTCATTTATATTTGTTTATATTTATATTTGCTCTCAAAACATAAACCTAAGAGTCTTTTGTAATCACAGGGTCAAAAAACCCTGCAACCATCAAGGGTCTCTCCCATAGCTTAACTCAAGTAATGATGCGTTTCTGGAGGGGCAGACTCTGATACTTCTGGGAAGAACAGATTGCAACCCAAAATTTAACCATCAGGGATTCTGTCATCCTTATCCCTGAAAAAAAGAGGAATGCCAAAAAGAGGAGCCTCAGGTAGTTGCTCTGAAGACATGTTGAAGGAGTCTTTATTTTAACTGATGACAGAAATAATCAGAAAAGGAAGATTCGGGGTTGTTTGGGGTTGTTTTTTCCTTTGTTTTTTTTCTCTGACAAGGGAGCCAAAATTTTGGTCATTGTCAGAGACAAGATGAGATGCAGACCTTCTATCTGCCATAGACTGAGAACTCCAGTTCTTTAGTATGCATGAAACATTTGTAAAAGTAGTCTTGGAAGAGCTATATAGTAGAAAAATTATAATGGAGAAGATAAAATTGAGGAAGGAATCACAAAATGTGGAGAGAGTGCACAGCTACAGAGGCAAACAAACAACAACAAAAAAAAGAGTTAACTGTTTAGGACCCAAAATGCTAGAGAGAGAGCAGGAAGGGGAGATGAGAGTTTGATGTTAAAAGTGATGAAAAGATGACTGAGATTCTTATCATTGAGATTCAGAAAAATGCTGGAGCAAGAAGATGGGAGATAGGAAGCAGAGTCATCAACTGCAGCTGAAGAAGTTCTTACGATCACAAGAATTTTTCAAAATGTTCCCAGCCAACGGTGGTTGACTCGGTGAATAATGCAGTTAGGAACAGGAATGAAATAACTGAGTTAAAGGATGGTATGGCAGAGGCCAACAGCTGATTTGACAAAACACAGCAGAAAGAATAAAGCTAATTTGAATGGATTGTGTCTGAAAAAAGTCAACTGCATGGGCTTAAGCTTCACACAGAAAGAAAATGAAAGGAACTTCAAGATACATTCTCAGCTTCTGCGTTGTCCAAGAAGTGCTTTTAGCAATGAATTTATTTTGAAGATAAAGCTGTAGACAGAAAAAAATATTTGTCTTTTAGGAATATTTTAAAAGCATATGTATGTATGATCTTATTTGCCTAAAAATAAAAAGATAACGTTAAAATAAAAGCTTTTACTGTTTTAAAAAATACCTCAAACAAACTCCAAATCTTCTTACCCCTCTAATAATAGAACCACAAAATACCACAATACAAATACCGTTCTTGTAAAACTATTGTCCTTACCAATGATACCAGAAATGTGAGGTTCAATAATTTTACAGTCCAGCTCGAAGAGTATGTGCACGTGTTACAGTTACACAGCACTCATATAAAACATTTAGAACATAACCATTTTAAGGTGATACTGACAATATTTAAATAATGCTAGATTTCTTTTTATTTTTCCAATACTATTGTGTCAGATAACACTTGGCAATTTTGTAACTAAAGGAGAACAAGGGTTTTATTTCCTACCGCTCCAACATGGACTGCCTGCATAAAAGCTGGCTTCACAAAAGTTTTCAAATGAGGCTGTGGAATCTCCATCCTCAAGGTTTTCAAGGCTCAACAGACAAAGCCACAGGCAACGTAGTCTGGATTCAGCACTTAATTCAGCCTGCTCTGTCCAGCAGGAGCTTAGAATCCACAATATCCATTATGAACAACTTCAGTATTTATCTCCTGGCAGATCATCTTGGTAATAGACCCCTAGTCAAGCATGACTCACTTGAGCAAGTAAGATTAAGAACCATGCAGAGGTAAACCTGGTATTGCACAACTTCATTTGATGAGGGAGTGAGAGTGATAAACTCAGGGTCTGACAGAGGGAAATGGGGTAAAATCTGACAAAGAAATAGCAGGAGGATCACAAGTAGTCTTCATCAATATTGTCTTCTGTATTGCTCAGGACTGAACATGTGTATCATATAAAAGATTTAAAATATGATGTTATATCACATTCAATAAGATTCAGTTCTACCTGTGACCTGGTTCTGGCCAGGACAGGGTTAATTTTTGCAGTAGCCTGGAGGAAGAAGGGTTAGGACCTGGAGGTTATTTTGTACCACCTCAGGCCATTTTCGGCAAGGGGAAAGGGACTATTTTCCAGGGAGAAGGGGCTCTTTCTAGCTGAGAGAATGTAGCAGAGGGAGTTGTCTAGTATTTTCTATAATTGAGAGTATTTTCCACTTGAATATTTTCTTTTCTTATACCCTCTGTCACTAGCATTGTTGCTGTTAATGTGTGTTTTCTTACCTCAGTGTTGTTTCCAGTAAATTGTTCTGAATCTCAACCTGTGATTTTTACCTTTTCTGCCTCAGGTTGGAGGGAGAGACCATGGTTTTAGTGGGAGTACTAAACTGGAGATTACCTTTCCTAAACCACAACAATCTACAGTGTATGAGATTAACTGACTACATTTCAAATTGATTTTTTTCAATCAAATGCTGCAGGAAAATGTGAAATATGGCTTAAGGTTTTCCAAGGTGTAATGCAAAGCTGGTATCTTAAATCTCAAAAGGCTTATGAGGCCTGCAGTCCTTTCCCTTTTCCTTTTGCATGGGGGAAATCAGAGTGGGTGAAGCATCTTGTTAGTAGTAGACTGGGATTCTGAAGACCTCCTGGATGTCTCTGCCCCTGTGTCATCCTTCATTGTACGGCTGAGGCCTGTTCCAATAGACTTGATTTCAATCAGGCCAGTAAGCAGTGACTAAAAATCAATACAGTTTTTTAGAAGCACCTCAAACATGGCATGCAAAAATAAGTTCTTAAAAACTCACATTTTAAATGTATGAAATACTTGCAAACCTGAGAAAACAGAAACACTTTAAAAATTATAATTTTAGAAATTCAGATTTTCTCTCTGCCTATGGATATAGATTGCCCCTGCAATATGCCACAACATTAAACTTTCAACTGGAAGAACAATTGTCAGCCACCTCTTTCATAAAAACCTTTCAATCATTTGTAATGTTTTTTTGACTGGTAAATAATAGAGCTGCTTCACTGAGCAATTTAAGTCATATTATTTACAGCTGGAGAAAAATGAGAACAGCCTAGGGAGGCCAAAAATATGATACATTCATGCAAACTAAATTAGATTTGTAATTTTTTTTGCCATTAGTTTGAGAAGATAAAGGATAACCTTTTCAAGTTTTACTTTGCTTGGCATTGCATTTATATTTTCAAATGAAAGATCCTGAACAGAGAACTTCATGAGTGTTAATAATTTCAGTGCTATTGCTGATGTGCTGAGACTAAATCCAGATGGAACTACTGAAGTATTGCTGTATTTGGAATGTCTGTGCAGAGTCTTTTAAAACAGCATTCAGCAGCACTTAATTTTTTTTTTTTTGATCATATGGTGTCAAATTCTACACCACTGTGCAAAAACTTGTTAAGCAGACCCTTGAGAAAGCATCTTTGCAGTTTTTGGGGTGCTTTTGTTTTGTTCTGGTTTGGTTTGTTGGGATTATTTTTAACAGGGATTGGTGGGAAGAAGGTAAATCTGCAACTCTGACATTTTCCTCTACAGTCTCACTGCTGTCCTCCTGTGTGCACCAGATACCTTTGCAGTCTCAGTGGCTGCAATAATGACAGTACCCAGGCATGGAGAGCAGCTGGCAAAAGACCATTCCTCATGTTGGCCTTGCTCTTCTCAGCTCTTCTCAGTGAGCACAAGGCAAAGAGACATTTCAGCTACCTGTTTGTACAATTACAATTGGTTTTCAGATTCTGTGTTTTGGCCTGAGACTTCCATTGGACTAAATCTGGCCGCTGCATATCGTGTCTCAGCAAAGCTTCCCCACAGGCAGTGCAGCCCGTCTAATGAAGAAACAGGGCTACTCTCCAGTAGCAGACAATTCCTACGCTGCAATGCTTCCAGAACCACCACCAAGGGGGTCAAGAAGAAGAAAAGTTAAATAAGGGAAGCATAGTGGATCCATGGTGTTCTAAACCTCCTGCCATTTTCCATCACTTTGGCATTAAAAAATGGAACATTTGAAGGCTTCTTCAGGGTACATACTTATTTTGAGTTACTGCTATTGTTTTTAAACTAGACAGAGGCTCAGCTGAACCAAGAAGTGCACAGACAATTGGAAGAAAACTACCCTTAATCCAAAGAGTATACAAACTGAGTATACACTACTGAATTGGGCAGCAATAGAGTCTCAAAAATATGGCAAGAGATATCAAAAAACCTGTATTAAAATGAAAGGTAAAATTATATAGACAGAAAATGCTTAGCTTTTCTGCATAATCCAAGGTCTATGTTAAACTTCTAGCAGAGAGAACCTGCTCTTTTACACCTCACACTGTTCCTTAAGAGACAGTTTTATGGGAGAAGAATATATTGTTAAATCACCCATGAGGTAATTTCTTCTGTACCTTTTACCTTCACTACTAGAAGTCACACAAGAGTTTCTCAGAAAACTAATCTTAGGTAACTAAAATATTCATAATTAGAGATGCAACCATTTGCTCTATGCTGACTTGTACTATTTCAATGCTTTTTCACGATCTTTATTAATTTTTGCTCCTGTATTACACTTAAGATGACTCCATAGGAAAGAGGCCACTTTTTTTTTTTTTTTTTTTTTTAATTTGTTCTGGGAGAACAGCACATATGGGGATCTGTTCTTCAAACATATATGTTATAATAAATAGATTAGGAACTTCACTACCACTGCTAATTTGTCCTATACAGAATTCAGATTTCTAAGTTAACTTCCTCACCAATTTCATGTCAATAAATTAAACAGGAATGTTTAATCTAATTGTATTTAAGAACAGCCAGAAACTTTGAAGAGTTTCAGTAATTAGAAAAAAAAAACTCAGAGAGGCTACTTATTGCATTGTACAAATAAGCTGACACATTACAAGAACCATCCATCTTGCATTAACAACAAATATTTGGATCCTCTCTTCTGAGCCTTCTATCTTTTAGGAACTCATAGCTAAATAAAAGTATAAATTCTTTAATCATCTGTGTGCTGGAGGACATTAAAGCAGTAATGCTTGCCCCATTATATCTTGAACTAAAAATTATAGTGCTTTTCCAAGAGCAGGAGAAGCCAAGAGTAACGATTATGATCCTTTCATTTAAACAAGATAGCATCTTTCTCTGATCAGAAGACCCAAATGTATGCATGAAACCACTCTGTAACTGTTACAGTGAGTGTCAGTAATTCTGATTTCCAAGTATGAAAAATGTATGTAACTTAGTTAACAATGCATGTAGTAGATGCAACCTCAAATAATTGTTTGCCTCGTAAAAATGTGGAATATGAGAAAAAATAATATTTCTCAGCTGGGGTGCTGGCTGTGGTTTTAGTTTGTTTTGCTTTTCCATTAGGAATCTGGTATTTGTGGCTGACATTTTTATTGCATTAATGGCAGGAAACAATATGAAAAGAATGCAGACAGAAGTGGAAAACATTAGCAGAAACATTTAGATCCATTGCAGGGACATTCTAATTATGATGGTGAGTAATAGACATGTAGCAGAAAAAGCCAGGTTCAGTAAGCGTACATGGAATGCACTTCACATTTTAAATTTGAGTTTCAAGTCTAAAAAGCTGAAAACTTGAAAAATGTTAGAGAACCTTTGTTCTCCATTTCACTAGATACGGGTCCCTTCAGTTCTGCAAATTACAAAGTACAATAGCACAAGACAGCAAAAATTTAAAGCCTTAATCTAAGTGGTATCATTACAGTTTCCCAGAAAGTCTGGTTATTAAAAAGTGTCCGGGGTTTAGCCTTCAATTTAAGGTGCTGTTGGCTGTTTTAAGTTGTTTGTCTTTGAAAAGACTGTCTGAGTTTCTGGCATTTGCAGCTAAAGGCTGACCATGATGAAAATTTGGGGTCAATTGTCGTTATAAGAAGCGCAGTATATTCTGTACTAATTGCACTTACTGCCATATTTATTTTCATTAAAAAGCAACAACAAAACCAACATGACTGTTTAATTTTACTCAATAATGGCAGATCTTGCCATTTGCTGAGAAACTGAACACACAACACATAATTTATGTACAATTGGAGATGCATCTAGTTTTGTCTTGTTAAATGAGAAGCAGATCTAACCACCAGTGAAGTTAACAGAAGACTTCCCCTTACACTTCAGCAGGCATTGGATTAAAGCATTCTTTTTGGTGAGTCACAATTTTCTACAGCTGTCCTTTTATCAGTGTTGCAGACCTTATTTGTGTGTTTCAAGGCACACTTTCTTCTTATGTTGAGCTTTGGATGTTCTCTTGTGGGCTAGGAAGGATGGCTTTTTCACAAACTGATATATTTATTTTTTGAAGACAACTGAATGTGAAATGTATTGAACTAAATATGAATTAGTTCAGCTGCAAAGATAAGCAGCTAAACTTTGTACAGTGGCTGCAGCTGGGTCCTACAAACATGTAGAAGTTATTAACTGTACCTATTGACCAGTCCCATAGGTTCAAATGGGACTACTCACTTCAGGAGATACTGATGTGCATGGCAGTTTGCAGGATCAAAGCCCCACTATGTAGCAGAAAGAAAACATCCCCTTGGAGGGAGCTACCAAACAGAAAATACATGAGGAGTAAGAAACAAAGAGATATTTCAAGATGAGGTACTGCACTGAGAATAGATGAGTCATGGAAAAGATGCTAAGTGATTCATTAATAACAGAAGCTTAGCCAATAAGGAATGTACCAGTATGAAACTAATGACTGTACTTTTACAATACTACAAAACTATTTGCTTTTGTAAACTTAACATAGGAGCAATTTTCTCCCATTCTGAAAATTTATTATGCAATTAGTTGTCACTTTAATAAACTATATGCACGGCTGTGATAACGGTGGCTCAAAATACTAAGGACTTTACAGTTTTTGTTTTAAAAAAGAAAAACACTAGGAACTTCAAGTCCTGCCAGTTTTTCCTCCCTGCCAAGTCCTATTAGCATAAATGAACAGTTTATTTTAAGAAATGCCTGATAAATTACTCTACACAATCGGTAATGAGGGTACTGTCAGCAAAGGAGAGTCATTTCCAAAATTTACTTGGCACAAATGAGTGGTTGACTAGCTCACAACCATGCTACATGGCCTGAGGCCCTGTTTTATTCCATAAATCTGCCTGACCTCTTCAGGGTAGAAATTAGTGATTCTATAGAAAAGGTACCCGGGCAAACCTGGTCTGTTTGTGCATTTTCTCCTTTTTAATAAAAATTAACATGTTCAAACCATCTACAGGAGTATTTTGATAGCTTCCTCTTTTTTTGGCATAGTGAAGCTCCAACCTAAAGGTACTGTCATAGGTTGTATGTTAAAATTCCACATCCTTTTAATCAAAAATTACAAGAAACAAAAACATGAAGACAAGAATTACACCATTTCTTAAGAAAAAAATGAGAAGCGTGAGTCTCCATCATGCTTCAATTAACTTCAACACCAGTGTGTTATCTAACAAATCAATTCTCTTTTCTTTTTAGAATATAGTTTCAAAACTAGAGAGGAATCCCTTGGCATGGATTATTGTGTCAATTAGCAACTGAAGCCAATAATCATTCATCATCTCTTCTAAAGAATCCCTGGTAAAAGTCCCTAAATACTTAATCATCATTGCTATGGAATTCATTACATTAAAGCAGGGAGAAAACCTTTCAAACAAGTAATTTAAGATAATAAGGTTTTTTAAAAAAGCCCCAAGAAATCACTTATGGTCTGCTCTCCCACCACTGCAAATTACTTCCAATTGTTATTCCTCTTTTAAAACAGTTTGATTGTTACTGATTTGTCCAGTCTACTCTTCCAAGTCCAAAATGATAGTTTTCCCACACTCCCTTGCAGACTGCTTGACTAGTTCCAGTATTTTACTCCAGTTTTCAGAATATTTTTAATATAATTTAATCTGTACGTACTTTGTGTATCATCTGCCAAGTTCTTCACATCTAACAATATGTTATATATGTAGTTAAACATTTATGCCTAAATACAATGTCTAACACAATATGAATACACAGGCAGTCTATATAAAATACAGATGAAGATAAAAGGCCCCACAAGTCTAGTGAAGTTTCATAGGAAAAGAATACACACCAACAGCCTCCCAAGGGGTCTAATGTGAGCCCCAATCTGCTTGTCAGTGCACAGCTGTGGTGCTGTTAGTGAGATGTTGCACTATCTGCCATTAGACAAGGAAGCAAAGGGTCTGGAGAGCTGGAGAAAACACCCTGAGTGCAGCAGAGTGCTGTGCAGACTCACTTCAGGGGCTGAACCCATACACAGTGGCAGACAGATCTAGAAGAAAAGTTTTCCATGACACATCCAAAGGTATCCATAGCTACTATTAAGTCCAGAGTAGGCTAAAGGTCATGATACCTCGAGGCTTTTGTTCAACAAGGAGTTCCAGTCCTGAGATAACCGTGACAAAAGCACTCTCTAGCAAGGTTTGCAAGGACAGTTTCTCTTCTTTGGGAGAAGGATTTTAGCCATGGTAAAGTTTTCATTCTAAGAAACATAAGCATGTTAAAATGTAGCCTGAAATTTCAGAAAGGTTTCTCTCTGTGTAAGTGTAGCTTGTGAAACAGCAAGAAATGTACTGAGAGACTCTAAAATCTCTCAAGCTTTCTCACTTTTCCATATTAAGTTGATTCCAGGCAGCTGTCTAATGAAATACTTCTTTTCCAGAGTGAGGTTCAGAACACAAAACTTTGCTTAACCTATGTAAAGCACATACCACACACTTTCTCAGTGCACTGAGCTCACAGAGCAAACCTGCCAGGTCAGACACCTTCCTGGAAGGCTGCATTTCCTCTCTCAAGCACAGGATTTGACATCAAAAGGGAGGAATGTTTTTCACTTTTTTTGTTTTATCCCAATGTTGCAAAGGGTACAGGGGATAAGCAGAAACAAATCCAAAATGCTTTCAAAGATTTTTTTTTCCCTAGTGTTATGTAAGACTCTATAGATTGCTTACAGGTACCCTGTAATGGAATGGTGGGGACGTTTACACCAGACCAGTGCTGCATTCTCCTGCAGCTACAGCTGTACAGTCACCGGTTCTGACCACAGAACACCTTTAAAATCGCCTGCAGAATAGTTTTGCTGAAACTCAATGAACCAAGAGTATAACTTAATATTGCCATTGCCATGGCCATATGTAAGTTTATTTTACTTTTTCTTCAAGCAAACTGTAACAATTTTTGAAAAAAATGAGATTTTGAGCTTCTGTTGGCATCAAGATTATAGTAATTTCTTTTTTTATACCTCCCTTTTTAATCACTTATTTACTTTGATTTGCATTTTGATTTTGTATGGGTACTATCTTCAGATTTTCCTCTACTATCAGTAGCCCTTAGTTTCTATTATTAAGTATCATCAGCCTTTAGTTTCTATTATTTCTGCAAGTGGATTTTTGATGTCTGAAACAGGCCTATTCATCTACACAATGGTATCAAATCACCAACTTTTTTACTGATTTTTTTTTTTACTAGTTCGCTGCACTGTTCATTGTTTCCTTTTTGCACAGTAGACTTGATTTATCTGTGCTAAGGTAAAAATTAGGAAGGGAGATGGTAGAAGGAAGGGAAAGAGGTGTAGGAATGTGAAAGCTGAACAATGCAAAGTGAGAACTATTCACCAGTACTGTTCTTGCTTACAAGCTCTTTATTGCCAGATTGTATCTCCTGTTGCCCTTTGAGCATCCAGGCTAATGTGACCCATTTTGAGTTAATTTTGAAGTCTGCTGCCAGGCATCCTAAGTTTCAGACAGTCTGGTACCATCTTTGTTTATATTTCCTTCCACAAGTCATACAGCAGCTGCAGCAGAAAACTTGTCTATTGGTTTTATTATTTTATTTTTCCTTGTTTTCTTCTTTACATTTTTACCAGGGCTGATATTTCATGAAGCTGTGCAATGTCCTGTGGTCAGTCAGAAGTCTAAGCATCTCAGATTGCTATTTCTTTGCTCCTATCTGGGCATACAGTCTTGGCTGACATTTAATTCAGATCTATATCAGATCTGAAGTGCATTTCAGGCACACTGTAGCACCCTCTAAGACCTCTAGGATTGCTGTTAGGTCTCCTTCAAAAAAAATTATGTTTTGTACACACAAAACAGATTCCTCACAGACTAAAACAGAATAACTTCCTGTCATAAGTGCCCCTTCAGACTGCCATGATTGGTACACAAACTGATTTACTACTGCGTGGTCTTCAGGGGACTGTGTGAAGATGAAGATTTTGTCTTATAAAATCATGTCTAGTATGCTGGAAGGCATGTTTTTTTGAGTGCATCTATCATATGCAGGGATTTTCTTGGGAAGTTTCTTATTTTCATATTGTACTGCTAAAGTTTTACGAAGAAACAAACCCAAGTATAAATTCACAGTGTTGTTCATGTTCCATCAAGCAGATTTTGGGCAAGTGCTGAAAAGTGAAGTGAGGGAACTGCATTTGAGAAAGCATGGCTCTGTATTTCCTTTTTGCTTCCTGTCTTTAGTAAATGTTCTGGGCTGCTTGGTGTGCGTTAGCACTGTGCCTAAGCTCCTACAGAACAAAATAATTTTGCTTTAGCTACCGTATAGAGTCTTAGGAGCAATACCTCCACATTGTTTTGGGTACCTTGGGTAATTGCAGAAAAAAAATCACTATGTCTAATAGACATTGGACAGCTTTCATTTTAAGGGCTTTCCTAATCCCACTTATTTTTCCAGGGTCTTGCTGACATCTCTCCAGATGTCAACTAACAGAGAAAACATAGTTTTACTCAAGTTCTACATGTCTACATTCAACTTCATATTTTGCTTATTACATAGTGACACTGACTGTCTCTTTTGTCAGATCATTAGTTTTTAATAGCTCTGTCATCAGCTTCAAGCCGCATGTTTGGGAATCCTTCCCAGCTTCAATTTACATTGCAACACCTTAGAAGTTGGGTGCAGGTCAAAAGCATTTACACCGGGAAATTATCTTCCAAAAGGTGTAGTCATTGTTGTCACATGGCTCAAATCACAGAGTGGTAAAAGTCTTAGCCTGAGAGAGGTGTTAAATGGATGATAGCTTATAGAATCTACTTTGCACTAGTGCTGACATACATACATACAATTATATGCTTTGGTGTTTGGCAAAATCAAGATCCTCAGTTTACTCCAAATTTTTCTCAGCAACAATTAGGCATCTGAGTCATTCTCTAAAAGTTTCAACA
This sequence comes from Serinus canaria, assembly GCF_022539315.1. NCBI lineage: Eukaryota > Metazoa > Chordata > Aves > Passeriformes > Fringillidae > Serinus > Serinus canaria. The sequence goes on along the minus strand of NC_066315.1, from coordinate 51,847,386 downwards.
GACATAATAATGTCAATTCTTGCAGAATTATCAACTATTTGTTATTACTCTACCATTATCAAAAACAGAATTTTAGTCATCTCACTGTATTGAGGCTTTTTTCTGACTTCATTTTTGTGTGTTTGATTCTCTGAAGTACGACAGTACATTTTCTGAAAAGAAGAACACACACAGAGAATACGGCCTCCTCTACCATGCTCAGGAAATTATTACCTTGTGTACATAACACCTCTTGATTGTCAAACTTATTCTCCACAGGCTGCATTTGCTGTGTGCCTTCAAATACCTGCATCATGAATTTTAATTCTCCAGATTAAAGTCATCCAGCTTGGTAGGATTAGGCTGCTGATGGCTTCACCATCCAACTGCAGTCAACTGATTAAGACCTGATAGAACAGTTCTTTAAATAAACAGGTTGACATCATTCTTTGCATCCTTCTGTGCAACCAATTTACCTGGACTTATGCAAGACAACCAGAAGACATCTTTCTTTTAACTGTAATCCCTATGTCCTCCATACCTATTAACACTTTCTCTATTTCCCAAGCTACAACACACTGGACAGAAAGTCTTGCTATGCTTTCTGCTTTTTCTGTTTCTGCTGGGTACTAGACAGAGTTTGTCTACTGTATTGTTTCACTCAGTACATACCCTGCAACCCAACACTTGCATTATTGTACAGGCTGTCTGTCCTGTTTTTGAATTTCCTTTAGTTTGTCCCAGTTCTGCACTAGCAACACTGTTTTGATCCTCTTGCTAGACAGTTCAGCTGCCCTTGCCATTTGAAGAAATTAATCTATTTCTTTCAGCATCATCCCCTATATGCTGGAATCATTTGCCCCATATATGTTTCTGTCTCTCATTACGTGATTTTTTATATCTCCAAAAGTACATGTGGATGCCAGATTATGTGACTGTGAGGCAAGCATATATTGCCCCTTATGTTTCTTGGGTTCAGCTAAATACACAGTTACATTCCTTCTAGGGTCACAGTATATCAAATACTTTCATTAGCTGCTACAATGTTTTAGGTATTATTTGCACCAACTACGTCTCATTCACGTCTCTTTTTCACCAGAAGCAATAGTAGAAATATTTTATTATACTTTTCTCATTGTTACACTCCTAGCCAATGCCTTATTCACTATTAGTACTGTTATGCTTGAGTAAGGATTTTTATATGGGAATTCAGCTTCATTAATGGATTTAAAGTCTCATGGCTGTTCATTGCCTCATAGCTGCCTCTTTTCTCTCTATAAAGCTCCTGTTTTGTCTTCCAGTAATGCTTTATTCTTGTTGTTAGCATCACCTGTCTGACTATTGTACCACACTGTTTTTCAATGGATAAGGCAGGTAGGGAGTGCCCCACATCTGGGAAGTCCAGTGTACTCTATTACATTACTTGCAGAGATCATTCAATTGCCATTAACATCCCAGACACAAACACTCAGACTAGCTCTTTGGTGACTTCTCCACATCCTTTTTCCCTCTTAAAGTCCATACTTCTCTGCAGCAGCTCCATGTCTTGCTCAGCAAGGATGAACTTTTGAGAAGCTCAGAAAATCAGAATTTAATGAGTTTCTCTCTACTGCTAAAGTAACAGATGACTTCTCTACACCACATGCTGCCTCACAATAACTGCTATCTTTATTCCATGGCTGCTCCCCATTCTCTCTTAAGAAGTATTCCAACAATTTATTTTAAACTAGTTGCGGAGAAAAATCTTTCAATTCTTATACAAAGCACTAAAAGCTGAGTGTAAGACAAACTGTAGAAGAATATCTCCCCTGGAACAATAAAACAGAGGTTTTGCTATTCAGGGTAATGGCAAACCTTGAACACTGCAGCCAGAAGCAACGGGTGAAGCCAATGCACAATGTCACAGACTGATGACAACCCCTAGGACAAGCAGAATAAAAGGGGTGGGAGAGAATCCCCAAAAGATTGCTTTCTTTTTCAGCTATTTGTGCATCAGCTATTCTGCCTGCCCTGTAATTTCTATGACCTCTAAGCCTCCCCAGAATTATGAATACCTATTGTTGACTTAATTGGCAGAATAAAAAGAAACATCTGCCAACCCAGCCCAGTTTCTTAACCTCTGATGGTCTTGGACACACTACGACTGTGAGAGAGAATAATGCATTTTGTCTGTATGAAAAAGCCTGGAACAGATCCTTCCACAGTTCAGGGAGACTAACCCAGTGTAAAACAAAGAACCAATACACAACAGAAACTTCATAAAGGCTGTCTTGTTGTCAAGTGCCTATCTAATATGGCCTGTGGAATATATCCATAATACTACTGCTAGGCTGGAAGGGAAGGGTAGAATTAAGTTGATGAAATAAAAAAGGTCAGGCCTTTTCTTTCTTGCTAGAAGATAAGATTTGAGGGAGGTAAGTAGACACACATGGACAGAAGGTCTAAGGAAGATGTAAATAAAGAGATTTAAATTTTTAAAACAGAATAGAACAAAATAAAATAGTTGAGTTGGAAGAGATGTACAGTTATCATCTAGTCTAACTGCATCACCACTTTAGCTGTCCAGTGGAGGGCTGGATTATGCTGCTGGTTGTGACTGCTTGGAGCTGACTCCAGCAAGGTACTGATGAGTAGAAACCTCATTAAAACATTTCTCAGGCTCCATCCTTCATGCTTTGCTGTCATCAAATGTAGGAAACGAGGAAGTTCATAGTCAGATCTTTTGAATTTAGATTTCAGAAAACCATGAAGAAATGTAGATTTCATTGTCCACATCATATTCTGGATTTCATGGCATTCACGTGGCAGAAGAAGCTGCGTCTTATGGTATAGATCTACACCATCCTTCCCACCAGCTGAGGCTCTGACAAAAGAGACATCCCCTCCATCAATAAACATTCCTTGCATGAAGCCCTGCAGGCCATAAATAGGTACCACCATGTCAGGCAGAGTGCCATGAGTGTCTGTTCCACTTAAGAACTGTCAGAGTAGGAAAATATTCCCGGAGGCATGAACAAATCACAGGATGACTGTAAGCTATGAATGAGACTCAAGCAAATACATTCTTGTGTCTCAGGCAAGATATTTCCATAGGAAAGGCAGGCATTGTGCAAAGCCCTGATGAGAGTTCATCTGTACTACTACAAACATTTCTAATTTTTCAGATTCAATAAAGATAACTTCCCTCTGGAGTGAATGCAGGCAAAAACTAAGCCCCCTGACTTATGGCCTACAGAAGAAAATGACAATTGGAAGGAGCAATACAAATTCTTGGAGGCCTACTGTCGCTTTCAAGAAAGGCACAAATTATTAAGGCAAAGGAAGAAAAGGAGCTATTGAAGTAAAGAAAAAATATGCTAAAGAACACAAAACCATTAGGGACTTCATTCCAAGAAGGCAACCTCGTCATAAACAATGTAGTGGCAAAGTTCATTGGTGAATTGGTGGGAAATCATGCATGCTCTTTATATCCCTGCATGCCCAAGGAGCCTAACTCTTCCTGCAATACAAGGTAGGCAAATAACTCTTAGAAAGATTAAAGGGAAAAATTAACTCTGAAGTTTTACCCTGTGACTGAAGGGCGTTTTACATCATTCATACATATGGCCAGTGGTTATGTTTAACATAGAAGCTGTGCAGCTAGTTTTAGTTTTTAGGGACAAGGGGATGTGATGGCAATAGCAGCAGCGGGCTATATTCCCAGTTTGTGACAGTCATCTTCATCAGATGACAAGCCCCTCAGGAGATGAGATGACCCACCAACCCCTGGAGGTGCCTGAGGCTGTCAGCCCTTTTCAGCTCAATACCAGTGGCAAGACCAAGGGAACACCTTCTTGAGGATCACTGTGGAGCTTGCCATCCTCATCCTCTGGGGAACCGGGGACAGCAGTCATATGAAATGGAATGCAGAGATGTTGCCAGAGGTCCCAGTGGTTTGAAGCATCCACAGGGACCCTGTCAGACATGGAAAGGATTTTTGCCCCCAAGGTAGATCAGACATGGGACATTTGGCCTCCCTTGGAAGCCCCTGAGATGGCTCCAATAGAGCAGATTAGGGTTTGGGCATCTCCTCGAAGGTGTGAACAGTCTGTTGGGCAGGGAGGTGACAGGTTTTACTCATATGCTCAGAAAATAGCCAACAGCTATGTAAAATTACTTAATTCCTCCTAATCCAAATGGACAGTGTAAATGGCACACTGAGCATATCCTGTTTTGAAGGATTTCCTTTAGTATACAATATACAGAGTGTATGTGTTCACGTTATAGATGTCTGCGACAAATTAAATCACTGAAAAAAAAATATGCCAAAGAAACTGGGGTGGATGTGGAGGCTGTAAGCCCTAAGACACAATATTAGAAAAATACGGGAAAAATCCATAAATTTAAACTTTTTTACTTTTTTTTACACAAACAAAATAAATCTCAGCATCATATAGATAACATAATCACAATGTAAAATACGTATGGTTTAAATCCATCCTTTAAGCCTTTGAAACAGAAGTACAAAGGAAAGAAAAACTAATTGGCTATATATTCCAATTTTTGTGCCAATAAATGTAATAGCATTAGAAAAGATAATTTATGCCATATCCTGTATGGTGAGTGGTTATATGAGAGTGTAATCTGGTGCACATCTTAGTCATCTGCTTTTTTTCCTATTATTCCTATTCCTTCTCTCTTCACATATCCATTTCATCACCTGGAGTTTTATTGAAGGCTGAACATCACCAGTGGAAGAAGACCACTTGTGAGTGAATTTTATATTCATTGTATCTTAAAATTCAGGGCAAAATTGTTTTGTCAACGAGCATGTCTCATTATTTCACAGTTTCAGTATTTAGGAAAGACTCGTAATATGAGACCTGTGGAAGACACCAATCTATAATCAAAATTGATGTCTTTCAAAGGCTGAGTTGTACACCAATGACATCTGCACCCAGAAATAAGTCTGGAATTAAGTACAATCACACTCCTGCCTGAATTGGTGTCTTTGGGTAGGTATTCTTAGTTAACTAGCTAAAAGCTGCTAGGAAGTAAAAATCAGCTATTATCCCAGTATGATGAGCAAACCAAAACACAGTCCTTCCTCTCCAAAGTGGGGTTCACATGTCCTGGTTACTAGAAATAGGACTTCTTTCTTTTTACAAGATAGGAGATGGTAATAGTTACATTATTCAAATATAAAACTAAATCTTGAACTACTAAAAACTCTTCTGCTAAAGACATTAAGCACAAGAAGACAGAAATTTCCTAAATTATGATTGAGCTTTCAATCCTATATCGTGGCTTTTTAAAGAGCCTCTACAAATTGATCCTTTTAATATTTCTGCATAATTATCAGTCACTATATTACAAAGTGTACCATGGATTGGAATCTTTCATTTTGTTTTGCATATATTAGGTTCCCTATTTTATATTACATTTCAGTAATTGATTACTCAGAGTAAATTTAGAAAAATTATATGACAAAGCTCCAAATAACGTCTTCAAAAAAGAGCAGAGCACTTTTACTGAGGACACGTCTTACTGCAAATAAGACTGCATTTGTTTAATTCATCCACCCTGAGCTTAAAAATTATCCACAATTTACTAAGGCATTTAACATCAACAATGTATTCACAACAAATTATCAGAGCATGTAAGCTCCCTGAATGTACCCAATATTTGAAATCAGGTTTATAAATAAATATTTTTTGCCTTTTTGCCTTTTTGCCTTGTATTGGCTTTCAAATTACTTTTTCTTGGATATCAAAGGTAAGTAAAATTACCCATAAATACTGTTCAAAGGTGAGCAGGTAAAAATTCAGTATGATACCAAGGATTAACTTTGTTTCCAATTAAAAAAAATTTCTTTATAAAAGATTTTGTTTAAAAAATGTTTACACACTAAACAAAAAATATTCAGATTTCTGAACTTTCTGAATCACTTCTACTTATAAATTAAATGCACTGTAATGACCTAAGCCTTCCCTCTCTACAGTTTAACACCAAACAACCTCCTTGGGTTGTCAAGTGTAGAAGAGTTTATAATATATTCACATGTGATATAACAATGTAATGGATAATTATGTTATTGAAGTATATTACTACATTTCATTGTAACTGGTATCCAATATAAGATTAAATTAAAAGAGTAAGATAAGACTTAAGACTTATAGCTTCTAAATACAATTAATGAAACATTTTGATTAATATCTGTGTACATTTGGAAATTAATACCAATCTATGAAAATACCTGAAACTGAGAAGTGTATGCTGTGCCTCAAAATATAGCACCTGAGTGAAAACTTCCTACATTAAAAAAAAAAAAATAACAAAATCAAAACAAATACAAAAAATGTAAAAGCAAAATAACAAATGCAAATTCACAGAAATGGTATCATTGCCTCATGGATATTTTTGTGGGTGGTGCTGCTTTGAGTGGTAAGCTTTCTAGCAGTTAGAATTTGAAAGTTGTATTAAAGTAGTAAACAAGGTACTGCTTTCTTTCTTGAAGACATCTGGAAGGATGATTCCAAGGTATCACCACACTACCTAACATTTTGAAAAGTTTAAAATCTGTCACAATAGCAACTCTTAGAAGGTAAATGGCTTAACTGGAAGACACCAAGGTGGCTGAGCTACTCCCCCAATTTATTGTTTTCCTCCAGTAGGTATCTCTACATTGTCATTCTTAGAGAATTCCTTGAAGGGTATGTTAAAGCGGTCTTTGGCGGTCTAACATTGCTATGCAGCCATGTCAAAACTACATTTTACCCATTATTCTCCCAGCCCTTTTAGAGGCAGTAAAAGCTAGAACACGGTACCGGAATCTACAAGGAGCAAAAGAACAGGTCAGCATTTCTGATATTTTTTCCTCAGGAAATCCAAGCAAAAATGGGGAAAGTAAGCTTTTAAACCCTACATTCAGTCTTGAGATAAAACAACTACTAAATTATACAGTGGGGGCATTGATTTGTGAGTAGTGAGGAAGTCAGAAAATAAAACTTTCCTTTCAGGAACTACAACACAAGTGCTTATTCCAGCCTTTTAAGAAGGTACCAAAGGTAAATGCTACCAAGACAATGATCTGTGGCACTTTCTTAAAGTTTTCTGTCCTCCTAGGTATGAGCAAATGTGAAAACTAATATGTTTCAAATTATAGGAGAGTTTTCATCATAGATTCACTCATATAGGGATCTACCTCATAATCAATATAGCTTAATTTTTTAGCACCAATCTTGTGATTTCTTTAGAATACTATTAAATTTCTATGAGCCTATACAAGCTTGCATGTCTGTATCTGGGCTTCAAATAGCAGATGTGGGCATGAAGTTATGTGTTGTATAAATTGGATTATGGGAATTGGGTATTAGTGCATCATCAGCCTTAAAACTTTGTTTGCCCCACATGTTTATAAATTGTACTGCCTGTTTTCACAAATGGGCCTCATTTTCTGTTCCTTGTGATGTTTCTAAAAACAGCCGGCAAAGAATATTAAAAAGCTTGTTCTAATCTGCAAACTTCTGCTTCATTTCATCTCTACACCTAGTTGAAAACCGATGAGGAATATTCCACTTACACACAAATCAATTTATTTTTTTATTGTCCTGCCAAAGGTACAATCTCTAAATAACTTTAATTCAAAGCAATGGACTCACACTAAATTTAAAAATGCATTAAGTTATCCATTCCATTTGATAGATCACTTATTTGCTTTTTATATGGGTCATCTGCTTTTATTTTCTCTGTTCAGTCCAGTTTCAGGGAACCAAAACAGGGATTCTGTGTTTTCTTAGTGAATTCTGTTCTGTACCTTAGCAGACTCTGTGTCAGGGAGATTTTTCTAATCAGGTCTTGACTCAATGCCTAGTGTTTCAACAGACCCTGGATTAAGCTAGCTCGCATCTATTCTGTCTTGGTTTAAATCTTTTGCACACTATGTTAGGATGGACAACCCTTTTTTTTTTTCCTAAAAAAAAGTTTATGTTAGCAAATCAAGGTCAACATTTGAATCAAATTTGGTGACCAGTAGCAGATAAATAAAAATCCAGTAAAAAACTTAAAGGAACATCTAGTCATAAAACATTTGGTAAAATTATTGGGAATTTCTTTCTCTCCCAGAATCACATAATAGTTCCAGAATAGTTAGCAAAATGGCAGAGGGCAAAAGAGGTGGCAGCAATGCTTTGTTTTTGATAGCCCAAATTATTAAGTCTTCATTTAGAATATTCAAGACTCAGGTCAAAAATCACCCTTTTAGTTTTGGATTTTGATGTAATATGGCAATAATTTCTGGGCTGGACTTTACTAGCAAGAGTGGTAAGTATAAGGAACAAAAATAATTTCAAGTTGTCGTGGTTTGAGAGGAAGTGAGTTTTTTGGGATGCTGTGGTCAAGCCAATAGGTGCTCAGATTTGAATATTGGCACCTGGTGTGGATGGTGAGGACATGGGTATGCCTCTGAGAACACAGGGGGGTTAAAAGCTGAGAACTCCCAGGGGGAAGCTCTCTTGGGTTCCATCCCTGAAAGAGAGAAAGATCAGATCTCCCCTGCCTGGCTCCAAGATGGGCGGGGGAGGGGAAGACATGCGGCCAGGTGAGGTAGGCCAGGCCTGGGACAGAGAAGGGAGGTGAAGGCCCCAGCAGGATGGAAGGGTGGAGGAACTCTGAGAGACATGGGGCAGCCACCGAGAGAGAGAGGGAGAGAGAGAGAGAGAGAGAGAGAGGGAGAGAGAGAGAGAGCGCGCTGGTGTCTGTGCCTGTGCCACCTTGAACTTTGATAGCATGGCTGGCAGGGCAGCCATGGGAGTTCTGGACAGGCAGAGCCTGAGACTTTTAGCCCTTTTCTTGGATGATGGAAACCTTGCAAATGCTGATTCCTCCTGGAGTTAAATGAGAAGAGAGATAGAGATGAGATAAGAGGAAATGAGCTACAAGAGAAGTTGAGAAGAATTCTAGTTGGGAGGAGATGATGGAGTGGCTTTTGTCTGGACTTTTCTTGTAAAGCCATGGACAGAACCATTTTTTCCTGTGATGCAGAGACTGCATTTAAGAGGGAGGCAATGGCTTGGAGCCAAGAGAGTGCAGTGATGTGATGTGAAGGAGTGCGTGAACAGAGACAATGGGTGAGGAGGGTGGTGGTGGTGCCCTCCATCTTCAGGGAAGAAGAAGAAGATCTCTGTTCTCAAGATCCCTCGGCCCCAGGGGGTGAAATTTGGGGGGGACAGGTGTCCCAAAAGTGAGAGACTGTGTTCTTTTTGGAACTGGGCAAAGCACCCTTTAAAAAGGAGAACCCTAGGAGCAGCTCTGGTCCATGCGCAGTGGTGAGAGCACTGGGCATGGAAGGAAGATGTCACGATGGCAAAATGATCTTCGGGCGGTGCCACGTGTGACATGGAAACACAAGAGGTTTCAATTGTGTTTCCAGGGGAAGCCTATGGTACAAGAGGGACTCCTCTCTTCTTGATGAACTGAGAATTGATAATCTGAAGGGTGGTGATGGAATGAGAGTTGGTGATCTGAGGAGTGAATGTATTGGAAATTTGGTGGGGGGAGGAGGAGGAATGTTTTTGGAAGGTTTTCATCCCAAGTTCTGTGTGTTCTCTTTTATAGTTGTAAGTTAATAAAGTTTTTTTTCCCTTTTATTCCTAAGCTGGAGCCTGCTTTGCTCTATTTCTGATCACATCTCACAGCAGACACCAGGGAGGAGGCATTTTCATGGGGGCACTGGCATTGCGCCAAGCTCAAACCATGACAAAGTTCACATTGACTAAAAGGACTTAAATATTTCCTACTTCAGGAGTTACAGATATATTGACTAACATACAACAGGTACACTCTATCTAAGGCTGCCTCTTAATAAACTGAACAACTAAGCTAACTGTATAAGCCTTATTTTGCCCCTTATTTCTCGCTGACGTTTCTTTTCATAACCTACAAGGAAAAATAGCATCAAATATCACCAAATATGAATATTATAATTTGGAAAAAATAATAGCTAACTGTGAATTCTATTATCTCAATCTTTTGCATGACAAAGCAAGAAACATAATTTCATGGGCTAAGAGACTTGACCAGAGTCAGTCACGAAGTTTGCCATGCACTCTATACAACTGCAGTTTTTCCTGTATATATACAATACATAGACTGCAATAAAAAAGACAGAGTTACAAAATTGTAACAGCACTGTACTTGCACAAAGGACCTGAAAAGATCTGGGCAATTTACCCTGCATAGTTTGTCAAAAAGTTATCTAGATAAAATTTTGGTCATGTAAGTACTTTCATGGTACAAAAAGTATTTAAACCTCATGAAAGACACAAAAAAAAAATACAATTTCTGCATTAAACTGAAGATATAGGGTTTTTAATGACTAAAGTAATCAGGCCTTTAAAGACAAATGCAGATATTTGCCAAATTTCCCATCTCTTGAGGAGTTCTGAAAAAGACAAACTATAGCCAAAAATACGTGTAAGAGTTAAATTGATGACATTCCAAGGTCAATATGATAAAAAGGCAAAGCACATGATCTAATGGCCAGTGCTGACCGCAAAATTGTTCAGTCTAGATTCACAGAAAAGAGGGTAAGTCCAATCACTATTACCATTGATGGGAAGGCAGGGCTTGGGTCAAGATGATATGAAGGAAACACAAATGAGGATTAGTCCACTCAGTATCCTAGGGATTAAGTAAAATTTTCTAGATGTTTAAAACATATTCTTGCATTTAATGAAACCAACCCTTTTCAAACTGACAGTAGATTCCTTTTCTTATCCAATAATTATTAAAGATCATAAAGATATATGAAAAATGCATGGGTGTTGAAGTAATTTGGCTGTTTTACAACACACCCGAGGCATGCAGACATATCTTTATAATCACACACCCTGAACTGTGTGAGCACCTGGCTGTGCTTGTTAGGGAGCGAGGGTTAAGAAACTACTTTCTAAGTTATTGTTATTTATAAAGAAAGAAGTGGGAAACACATTCAAACAGAAGAAAAAACCACATCATTTTAGACAAAGTTGAATTTTAGGAAAATGGCATTGGTGGAAAACTCATTCGTCTGTTTGGCTTTTCAGTCAATACTTCACCTTTCACCCCCTCCCTCCCCCCACCACGTGACAGCAATGAGTTAGTCTTGAGTTAATGCTCCATCAGAATTATGTCCAGTTTACAGAAAATCCTAGTATAGCTTAGGACACATGGAGGAAAATGTAAAGAAAATATTCTCCGGTAACTAGAAGTATAATTACCCATCAACATTTAATACTTCAACCACAGCTTCACTTGACTTATTATGTACAAGGCAGAAAAATGTCCCCACTTGTCTCCTGAAAAATTTTTATTTTTCCTCCCTGTATAGCAGTGCCAGATCCGGAAAAAATACACAATAAAAGAAAAACAACTTTGATTGCCAGATCCTAAAGACCAACAAAGAAACCTAGGGTGTGATGAGAGAAGAGTCTGGCTCAGAAACCTTGAGCAGCGGCTCTGGAGAGCCATTGCTTGAGTGACCCAGTCAGTACTGGTCCCATTCAGTACTGATAGTTACTTTGAGACTGATGGAAAAGTCTTCCACTATTTCTTAATTCCCTCCAACAACTGAAGACCTAGAACTAAGTAAAAAATAGCTGCTTTTTCTTCCTAAAAGCAACTTTAAAAGTATTAACTGTGGCATCAAGACCATTCCTAAAAGAAATAACAAGTTTTAAAATATGTGGTAGAGAAATACTGTGGAAATATATGACAGAGGAGCAAAAATGTAAAAAGGTTTGTTATTAATGTTTTACTTTAAAAGAATTCTTGAAAGATTCCAAATTAAAGCATCATTCATTAAAAAGATGCCTTTCTATATAATCTTGAAGCCAATAACATATTTCTTGCCATTCCCACCATCTCTTCTCTGCTTTTGCAATCAGTATGAATATACTGTTTATATATTTATTAATTTGTTTTAAAGTATTTTGAGGATACCTAGGTGAGCTGTCAAACATCATTTGTGTAAGTTCCTGTAATGGTCATGGAGTCCTCAAAATTGAAATCAGCTCTGTGAATGTAAAAGACATAAACAGTCAGCCCTGATGACTAAAAAAGACAAATGAGGTCATGGTAATGCTGGTGAAGCTGTTTGTCTCCAAAGTACCATAAATAGTGAAGTGAAATTAAAATTTTTCAATCAACGTTGGTTATGCACATACATGCACACACATACAGACAGGCACACACACACAGACAGGCACACACATATGAAAAAACACCTGATGAGAAGCAGATAGGAGCAGAATTTCAAGCAAAGGATGCTGAAAAAATTGTTTAGATTTTTTATGTTGTTGTTGTTGTTGCTATATTGAAGGATCTCCTAGCTGCAGGAAATAATGGATTGGAGTACAGACTTCCTTAATTTCCTGCAAACTTCCTCCATGTGGAAGTCACTTTTTTCTGCTTTATAGAGCTACTGAAGCTTCCTCTACTACACTTACAGTAAATGGTCCAAAAAAATAGCAAAAATATCACTTAGAGCCATATTTGCTGCCTGCATTGAAATGCTCTGATCAAATACATAGACACCCCACTGTTTCCTTAACTATGACTAGTATACTACATACATGAAAAAAATAGGTATGAATACATACATAAAAAATCAAAATAAATATTTAAAATAACAAACAGAGTTTTCCCAAGAAATTCCTTCCCTGAGGAATTAAAGTAGTTTTCAATTATTAACCAAGATCCAAAAAACTGCAAACAATTAGAGTGATTTTTCCAAGGATTTCTTCTTAAGGAAGAAATCTGTGGTACAATAGGGAAGTCCTATTAGATTTCTTGCCTCTTTTTCTTATTCTTTAAAACCATTCTTCTAAGAGATTGATAGCAATTAGTCTCCATGGAGCCATGACACCATTTAATGAATCACACACAACAGGAAAAGCCTACCTCTGAAAAAAATTCTTTCCTGTTTCAGTAGTATATTTGTAATGCACAGTGACAGGAGAAGACCGGAAAAAGGGACATTTCTCCTGAGTGGGTTGATTAATTAACATAAGTTGCCTGAATTCAGTCCAAGAAATCTACATTAAGGAGGAATCCTGCACTCTTTTCCCTAACTGAGCTTGGAATAGTCCCCCAAAAACTTTATCTCAAGAGCACAGATGGAAATTATGAAGCCAGGTATGAAATTGGCCTCTCTGAGCAATAAAGTCATCCTTGGTGCACATCATGGGCCAAAGGAGAGGCATTGTGTTTATCAACTCAGGAAATGGGGATGAGAAGAACATACAACATAAACATTATCAAAACTAAGAATATTTGTTTCATCTGGAAAAGGTGATTTACACAACTTCAATAGTTTCATTGCTTCCTGTTTGATCAGAGATGATTCCGAAGTTTAGGCTTATATCCAAATCCCCAGTTTGCTAAGGCTTAGAAGGGCTCAGAAATCAAATTTAGTTCACAAAGGTTCCTGCTAGTTAATAAACTCTAAAAAGGTTAGCTTGTTAGGGACAGCTGAATACATAGTGGTTTTCTCATTAAAAAATAATATTACAAACACTGTTTCGACTTTAAAAAACAACATTATAGACTAGACAATGCAGAAGCTGAGAGTATTATTATCTGAGTTACCTAAACCAAATAAGGGCACCGTAATTGAAAAGGTTTGGGAAAGACTGTATTGTATCCATTAGTTTTTTCCTATGTAATCAGTATGGGTTGGGAGCACCCATTGTGCTCCATATTGACACTCAGAATACTCAGTGGCTTCCCGAAATCCACATACTACCACTTTTTGAAAAATTCATTACTCATTGGCAAAGTAGTTCAAGACTAACCCAGACGCTAAAACTTCTCAAAATTTTGTCCCTTCACTTACCTGTAGTGTCTCTGTGCCATCCAGTATCATCTGCAATCTTGCACTGTATAAAACATTATATCTTTGTCCCTGGGAGTACTTTCTGTGCTTTACATTTCTCATTTGAATGAAGAGTGTCATTTCACAATCAGATCTCTGTGGGAAGGGCTAAGTATAATAGAGCTGAGGAAAAGATACTAATGTTAATCACAGAATAAGAACATAATCCAAGTTGGAAGGACTTCAGGAGGATTCCACTCTTACTTGGATCAGGTCAGAGTCATGTTCTAGGTCAGATCAGGTTGGCCCTGGCTTTACCTAGCTGTTTCTTGAAAATGTCTAAGAACGGAGTATGCAGACCTCTCTGGGCAACCTGCTCCACTGTCCCCACTGTTGTCATGATAAAAAAGATTTCATGATACACAGGGTGAATCTCTCTTGTCCATCCTCCTCCCACCATGTGCTGCTGTGAAGAACCCAGCTCTTCACATTGATAATATTCCTGTAGGTATCAAAGGGCTTCTGACAGGTGCCCCTGAGTCCGCCTTTTCCCCTGGCTCTACCTTTCCAGCTGAGGTGCTCCAGCTCCTGATCATCTTTGGAGCACTGCCCTGAACTAAAGATTATTAAGTTGCCTTCAGGTACAGAAACAGAAAAGATTCATCAGTTCAGCCCTACAATCAGATGAACCAGTTCTGGCAAGAATGACCCAAGCAGGGCTCTTGCACAGTGTTGCACATTCTATATAACAAGTACATATAGTGTATATAACATTCTATAAGACAAGTGTATGGATACGTCAGTTCAAGAACAACATCATGACATGACTATACGGAATTATTTAGGTGAAACATCCTAATGAAACCACTGAACTACCACAGAACCACATTTTTCTTCAGAATGTTCTCACAAACTTTTATAGAGTCACTCTAAGACACAATGAACTCTCTTTTTCACATTTGTTCTTGAATCAGAGATATCTTGATACTAGTAACAGCAATGCAATCTATTTGTGCATAGACATTTTTCATGAATACCTGAAATAAGATGCAAGGTCTCTTGCTTTCCTACCAAAAAGATACATTCTGAAAAGAAAAATTACTAGAAAAATGTTCTTTGTAGTACAACTTCTCCCACCACCTTATAACACACTTATCAGCACACAGTACATTTTAGGCTGGGAATCACAAAAATGGCAAGGGGGAAAAGTGAGGAAAGAACCAAGTTCAATAACCATATCAAAAGATATTTAAGTAAAGGAGGGGTATTAATTACCAAGTCCAACATTAAAAATGTAGCCAACACTAATGTCAATGGCAAAATCCATTTCAAGCTGCAAGATCTCCAAAGGAGGACTCATACACAGATTTGAATCAACTCTCAAGCTGGGGAGATGCTTGGAGAAGGACTACTGCAAATCAATATGCTAGACACAGAGGCCACCTGTGATACTTGGAGCTGAAATCTGCCAGCATGGCCCACTTAATTAGTGCTTGTCACTGCACTCACAACTTTATTTGGCAGCAAAAGTCAGACCTCTGTCAAGAGCCTCAAGTGTGATGTCCAATTCAATTACTAAAGGACACTTTAAAATCTGGCTTATATGGTTAATAAATAACAGCAACCTATTTTTATTTTGGGATTAGAATCTCCCCAGTCTTCTAAAAGAAAAACATTTTCAGCTTATTCAGTTTCAACATTCACATTAATAACTTAATTTTCCTTAATAAGCAATCCTGAGACAGAAACTGAGACCTTAGTAAACTTGTTCTCTACCAAATACAAGATATTAAAATATAACCACATTAAAAAAAACCAAAACCTTCTATTTCTTAGCTGCCATTGAGAAGAAATTATCTACTGTAGGTTTTCTTTGCACACTCTTCCCTGTACTCTTCTGATATATCATTAAGTAGGACAAATCTAGGGTACTTCCATTACCTATCATCAACAGTGGCCAAATTCACTTTAGTTTTGGGACAGCACAATGCACTATCTTTCCAGTGATATCAATAGGTCCATTCTGCTCACACTGAATAAGTGTTCTTCCCCCTTTCCTCCCCTGTGTCTCCCCTCCTTATCCTCCCATGCCAGGAAAGGAAGGAATTCTACTTTTCCTGCTCAAATATCCAATAATCATTTCAGCCATCTGTTTCAATACAAGAAACTCTTCATAGAAGTCCATCTAAATGGCAAACCATTAGAGACTAAGATGATTTATTTTAGTTTAGTGCAGTGTCACTAGTTTAATAAAATAAAAAAATTACTAAGGATTTGGGAAGTACTATGGCTTACCTATGTAAAAACTCAGTCTCTTGCCAATACATTCTATCACTGCTGACAGATATTAGAACATTCCTTTCATCTCTTTCCTCTTCTTGCAGTTTAAGCTATCCCCTTAAGGAGTATTTGCTTTCTCTAAGATAGATTATAAATTGTATGCAACATGAAAACCTTACACACTTCCTTTACCATCTGAAAGGCTTTCATTTCTACTTCTTAAAAAAGAATTAACTCAAAAACCTTTTATTTGTCTTTTCATTTTGGGCAAATAAACCAGAATTACTTGACTGTAAGAAAATTCTTTAAAAAAGGATTGCTATTTCCAGATATGTGCATCTAAATTAGAGAAGCATTTTTCAATACAGTCAACCAAACATTCAAATCTAGTGAGACCAAATGTGGACTGCAAACTGTGATAAAGAGCAAATATGGAGCATAAACATCCACACACACAAACACCCCATCTATTCATGAAGAAAACATGATCTAATACAGGATTGGTTTCTTTCAAATAATTTTTCAGTATGATTCCAAGATGTGAAAATTAAGATAAATTTTATGGGTCAAATTCTTCTTAACACTACATGTGCTCAAGTCAATTGAAATTGATGACAACTGGATGCAGTGTCAGAGGATGGAGCTGGCACAGAAAATCACAATGTACGGAAAAGTTTTTACAAAACTAGACATGATATAGTTCTTTGAATGAAGGAGGAAACAATTCTCAATGTGGCCTGTGAGAAAGAAAAGCAGAGAGAAGCAGAAAATTTGATCCAATAACTAACAGGTTATGAGATAAGGATCAATTATCAAAACCAAGCCAACTGCAAGATGTTCCTAATGGCTGTGGCTGAACCTAACTCCATTACATAACTCGGTCTAATGGAAAGAAAGCTACACCAGTTCCTGGTTCATTTAGAGCTGTGAAGAGGAGAGACTAGTTAATTACTTTTTTATATGGTTCTGTATTTTTTGGAAGTTATAAATTGCTATTTAAGACTTCATTATGGCAGAGCTTCATTAAGTCTTCAGTAAAAAATTCCCTGTTCTTTTGTTTTCTTTTTTTTTCTTTTTTTCTTTTTTTTTTTTCTTTTAAACAGATAAGTCCCTAAAAGAAGCCTGGGTAACTTGCAAAATCAAACTAAATCAAAAACAGATTCATGTATTCATGTAGATTATTTAGCAGTAACATTTCTACCAGTGGGAATTTGGAAATATTATCAAATTGATATTCATGTTATGACAACTGACCGAGGAAAACCAGAAGCTATTCTGACACACATTTTAATCAATTTTTCTGCTACTGGAATGACTATTCCATCAGTGGAATGACTATCCGACAAATGTCAGCCCGGTTAAACTTTTATTCATTTGAGTGAAATGTGAAGAAGCGTCATGTCCTCAGCTGAGTTCCAGAACCACTCAGGATGTCATGTAGCATTTAATTCAGCAAAAAGGATTAGACATCTAACCTGGAACAGCTATCTTCCCAGCTGTTGGATGATTCATTTCCATCACAAGTCCATTGTGCAGTACCTAGGAAAACAAAGCAAAACAAAACAAAACATGTATGTAATATAAAATACAATCAGTTCCTAAACTCAAGAGGAAAAAAAGAGATAAAGATTATCATGTTCTTTCATAGACTCTCTGAAAATACAAGGAGCTACAACACAAGTAGTCTGTTTAATGTGAAGGAAAAAAGCTTTGAAATTTGACACTACTTTTTATTCATGCAGCTAAATAAATGCTTCACTAAGACTCCACATGTCTAACATATCTTTAAGCTCTTAGAGTCATCATCAAACAAACTGAGCTGCAAGCATGTTACACTTTCAGCCACCAACAGACAGCTGGTACCAACACAGAATGACTATTAAAACCTTCACACCCTTTCATATTACCCTTCAATATATACTAACGGCCTATACATAAACCAAGTTCTCTTGTTTGTTTTTGCACTGTTAGTTTTGAGCTTGTGATGGATCATACCATGAAATGCTGTGTTAATAGTTTTTATAAACATTTTGGAAACACTAAATAATTGTGATGTTTTTTCTATTCTTTTGAGTGGGTATGCCATGCTTCAGGCCTTGTGTATATCTATATGGGGAGATTATACATCACAATTTTCAGATCCTTGTTATTAACTTCAGCCAGAAAACAATGTGTGATACCAAAATTGTCAAGTAACAGAGAAAAATAGATTTATATTAGCAAAGTCACTGCTCTTGTTCATATAGTTCCGCACCAAAAGCCACTAAACAATAATTTCTTTACCTATTATTCTTCCATTCTTGTAATACTGTTACCTTAATCATATAATCAGAATTATTTTTTAAAAATAGATAGGCACCCACTAGGCAATTATTTTCATATCCAATGTAACAAGTCTTGAATGTCTTGCCAAATGTATCAGATATAGAAAATGAAACATGGAAAAAGCCTTTTAAGTGGTCATCTACCTATTCACCTCATACCACGAACAACACAGCAACCTTGACTATTAATGACAAGTCTTCGTCTAATTAATCTTTAAAATTTCAAATTAATAAGATGAGAATTTTCTTATGTAGCCTGCACCTTGTTCTGCAATTTTATTGCTAGAATTTTTTCTCCTGATACATAATCTAAGTGTCTGTCTATTAAACATCTTTATTCTTGTCTTTTCCCCAGATGAACATAGAAAACCAATAACTATCATCTTTATAACATTCTTTTATGTACTGGAAGATTGTAATCACATCCTTCCTCTGTCTGCTCTTTTCTAGACTAAACAAAACTAATTCCTTTAACCATTCTTTCCAGGTCAAATTTTGTGAACCCTTTATCTCTGTAGAATAGCGCACTTAAAAATTTCCCATTCCTGAACAGGTGCTGTCAAAAGGTCAGGTCAGCTTTTTCTTAGCTTGTGGGATGAACCTATTTAGCTGACATTTAGAAATTCAGATATTTCCAATAATAGATGCTGGTGGAACAATGTCTCCTCACTGGTCTAATTGCTTGGCGCTATACCAAATCATTAGTTCTATTTCTATTTCAGAAGGTTAAAGGCAGTTTTGGTAGACATTCAAGCAAGACATCCAGAATTATTTTTCCAAATGACAGAATTAGAAAATATAATTTTTTTTTTAAATTCATATTTATAATCTTTCCAGTTATGCCCTTAATCAAACAGTATTGAAAGTCTGGCATCCTTTCTCCACAACTTATTTACACAAGCTTGCTTTATGCATTTAATTGATTATTTGGGACATGAATGCAAGAAAACACACGGTTTCATTTGAACTTGAAATCCACAGCACGCTGAGGTGAATAAGCAGTTCTTTAGATGGCAAGTTAAAGCTTGTACCTAAAAGTGGCTCCAGTTGTTTAAAGAAAAGCATACACATTGTCTAGCAGTGACTCAGGGCTCCACAAAAATCCTGTTTTTCTCTGCTCTAAATCTCTAAATTCTTCTTCTCATAAGACAGACCTAAATTTCTTTTAAAATACTTTTTTAGTTAGACTCAAATTCCAGATCCCTTTTATTTACAGAATGAGCTACAAAACCCCTGAAGTATCATTGAGGATCCCCACAACTTCTTTTAAAAGAATTGCTTAAGATGCAGTCAAGCTTCTTTATTATTTTCACTATTAGTACAGTGTTGAATTTTCCTCTCAGATATATTTTTTACTCAAAACCACTGAAATTTCTATTAATCTTATTTTCTACAGTAATTAAGCCTATATTGATATACTCAGTTCCAACTTTTCTTTTGAAGAAAACAATCACCAAGAAATGACTGGTCAAGATCTGTGGCTGTTTTTTCCTACATCACCAGCACTGTTTAAAATAACTGGGTAATTTCCCATTCCATTCAATGCACTATTAGGACTCTCAAAAACAAATTGAAAAAAAGCTTCACCAACTTCTCATGTGCATTCTTAAAAAATATGAAGGATTACTGCATTCTAGCCTTGGGAGAATGCAACATTCACATCCTTTACCATCAAGGACCAGAGGAAAAGGTAAGAGACACAACTCAATGGCTTTCTCCTCCATTGTCTTGTACAGCTTAAATGGTCATGATATTTCTGATGTGGTAGAGCCCTCTACTGTGTCTGTATTCACCTGAGCTCATAATAAGGAACTGATGAACCAAGAGAATCATGTAAAAGATGATGGCAATCAATAGATCAAATTTTAATTTTTTTTTCCATATGGGTTATTTTGCAGGGTAGAAATACTATATGGTCTACTACCACATGAGATTTTCTGAATCAAATAATGTTTGGGAGGTATTTTACAGGGAGATCACTGTAAAGAAATCAGAAGCAGTCTTCAGTCTTTCAGTAAAAGTCTTTTAATATGTACCAGGAACAGTGTGGCCAGCAGCACTAGGGAAATATTCTTCCCCTGTACTCAGCATGGTGAGGCCATACCTTGAGTTCTGCATCCAGTTCTGGGCCACTCAGTTTAGGAAGGACATTGCGGTACTGAAATGAGTCTAGAAAAGGGCAACAAGGCTGATAAAGGATTTGGAGCATAAGCCCTGTGAGGAGCAGCTGAGGGAGCTGGGTTTGTCAGTCCTGGAGATAAGACCTATAACTATCTGAAAAGAGGCTGCAGTCAGGTGAGGCTTGGCCTTTTCTCCCAGGAAGCCAGTGACAGGAGAAGAGGGCTAGGGGAGATTTAGGCTGGACATTAGGATGTATTTTTTCAAAGGGTGATCAGATATTGACATGGGCTGCCCAGGGAGGTGGTGGAGCTCCTGCCCTGGAGGTATTTAAGGAAAGACTGACTCTGATATAGTCGACATGATGGTCTTTGGACTTATGATCTCAGGGGTCTTTTTCAACCAAATTGATTGATTCTGTGACACAATTTTCTTTTATTCCAAATACAGATATCACTTCTGATGACACATGTAACTAACCACCCATGACAACACAGTTTCTCTTAAAATTGCCAGCAAAATTTCAATTCTACCTAAGTTAAGCTTGCAAATCCCTATCAAAGGAGTTACTGAAATCAGAAACATATCTAACCTTGCAGCTCCCACCTCCCTTCTTCACTGATTCAAATTTTAAAAGTTCTATTTAACGTGGTGCTATGCACTCAACATATGCATATGTACAGGTACTACTCTTTCACAGATTCATCTAGAGTTTAGTGAAAAGGATTTTAAGGGCCACAAAGGAAATGATGTAACCAATTTCTCCATATTTCTGTAGCCACAAGATAGCTGGCTGTTGGTAAATGAAATTACCACTCGTGTCTCCAAACCACAAAAAAGTAATAATAGTTTCCCCTGTACATGCTGAACATAGAGCAATGGCCATAATCACCCCCTGAAAAAGTAACAGCACATGTTGCAAAGAAAATGCCATATTGGAATTGAAAGTACCACATACTGAAAGTACCCCTTTCCCAATAAAAATATGTCAAGTTATTTGAAATTTGGAAAGGATATTAAATATATCCCCATCTGATGTCTGGTTCTGCTTGATCTTGTATTCCTAGACTGTTGTTGCACAACAGAATGGTTTGGATGTCAGAATGTTTCCACTCCACTTTTTTTCCAAAGCAGAAATTCCAATATATTCAAGTTCTGTTGGAAAGTTTGTCCTTCATCACTAATAACTTTACTATTCTTCTTTCCAAACAGTTTCTATTATTCAAGGGTCACTTAGAGAAGGTATTAGCTCTCTACGACATATATCTAAGAGTTGTATTAATGAATCACATCTATCTCCACTCTACCTATCTCTCATATTGAAAGTTTTTTACCATTTCATGAGGCAGAACATAATTTAAAGAAAGGTTGCTTTCTTAACAAATTTTTGAATTAATAAAATCTGGCTTTGTTGTTTCTGACAGCCTATTAATTTACCTCTTTCCTCCCATTGCCTTATTCTGACACAGTGAACACTGTGAGTATGTTACAGTCTCTAAGGTCCCTAGAACCATGTCTGTGATACTCTATGAATACACACAGGAAAATCACAGTTCATTGGAATGTTCCTACTCTCTACTGCTGCTTTCTTCGAGGCCAGTGTCTTACAGACTGTCTCCTTCACCAAACTTGTTGGGTTTTGTGTGCATGTGAGGTGATGGCTTTGACAAAGTTCTTCTCATATCACAGCTTTATAGCTATTTGCAACCATATGCTATAGACAAAATTACTTTTTATTGACATGCCTGGGGATGGCATTTTGAGGCCTGATGCATTAATCTTTATCCTGATCCATGTCACATTATTCAAATACAGCATGCTTTTCTGCTGCATCTCTTGTTCTACTACGGAACACCTAACCTAGATTCCCTCTTGGTTATTCCCTCTTGGAATTTAATTTTCTTACTTTTTTATCTTTTGTATAAAGAGTTCTTATATCTTCTAGCCTAACAGTGGTTCTACAAACTACCTATTGGCTCTTCAATATTGAATTTAGGTTTTACAGTAGCCATGACTTTAATAAAAAATGGTGCATTCTGATACAGGAGTTAAGAGCTTCTTACCTGCATTCTGCTCAGGTAAGAAGCTCTTATCAAGAACTTCCACTTGCATATTCTAGAACTAAACATTTCAAAAGGCAATCGCTGAGAGTGATGAGAAATTGCTTTCCTTACACTCTATCCCAATGTGACATTTGACCAGCTGAAGGCAGTTGAATTCACCCATTATTACTACTTCATTAGGCTTAGAGGATTCTTTTATCTTCTCCAACATTTTGGACTCAATATCTGTTTCCTGAGTAGAAGGCTCAACAGTATAGCCCTAATATAGCTCTCCCAGCTCTATGACCTAAGCTGTCCATCCTGTTCAGTTTATAGCAGGTATTACACTTTCCAATTAATTTTTGTCATTCCAGTGTTCTTCAGTAATGGCTACTATGTCAAGATCCTTCTTCTTTGCCAAGAATTTCAAGTGACTTTTTTTATTCTTACTTGGCTCATGTTGGTATAGAGATATGTATAAGTTTCGAATACTTTTGGGGAAGCAGAGAGTTGGCCAGATTTTTTTTTATTTAACTCTAAAATTTGATACTGTATTACCTTTCCAGAATTTCTCCTCTTTCCATTTTCCTGCACGTTTGATTCCTGTCCTGTACACTTTTACTATGACTGACATCACTAACAGATGTTTTTAAATGGTGTGAGCTCTCATATATCAGCTTTTTCTAAACTCCTGCATGAGACCATGCTCATTAATTTCCTGCACCAGCAATCTATTCTTACTACTGTTCTAGACAAGTCCTTTCACTGAGGTTCTTCTCTGCAAAGCTCTGTCTAAGTATCCCAATGGAGATCCTATTTTTCATCTATTAACTGAAATATCAAAAATCTGAAATTATGAAATCTTCATATTAGACTAAAATTAGACCTCAGTTCAGAAGGGAGCATAAAGTTGGTGAAATTGGATAAATTCCCAGGATTATTTTAGTGGTTCATAATACTGGAACAGAACATACCCACCACAGTTACCTCTTCTCAGGCACACTATGAAAGTCTGTTCTTCACAGACTCACCTTCTTCCACCCTGAGAGTCTACTCAGCAAACTGTTTCAGGGGCCAATATGAACATACAATTAGCATTTTTAGCAATTCAGTTTCCTACATCATCTTTCAAATTAATAATCAAAGTAAGATATGATCCTGATACTGAGGATAGTATTCATATTAATGTTTTGTTTCCCCTAGCACCTCCTCCTATAAAATTAAAAATTAAAAAGTTCTTAGTGCTAAATCAGCCACAGTGTAATGCACAAAAGATACATTAAACAATCCAAAAAGTATGAAACAATGGAAACCTGTTCTGACAGAGCAGAAACACCTTTGCCACTGTCTAATCATTAACACATACTGCTTTTTGAGAAAAACTACTAAATTTAATTTATATCTCACAGTCTAAGTAAATATGAGACAGCTGCTAAATAAGTCTATATAAATCTCCTATGTTTTCATCAGATATATTGAAAAGTAATGAGAGTAAAATAAGGTACTTTTATTCTAATAACAGACCATATTACACTAAAGAATTAGGTTTTTAACTCTTGTGGAAAAGGAAGTATTCCCAAGGGGTTTATTAGCATGTGATATGTTTAATATTTGCAACAAATAGCAAGGAGATTAGGAGAATAAAGGTTTGTAACTTGGGCCAAAATACACCAAAATGCATGGATACAACTCTGGATTTAATCGCATAAATTCTCTGATTTTCAAGGCTGCAGACCTGACCCTGACTTCAAAGGACTGTCTAGGTGCTTAAAAATCAGGTTCCTTCCCTCAGATCATCAAGAATAGCTCCCTGACAATTTCTTGCACCATCAGCCTGGAGACGTGGCAGAGGAAACAATCTGTCCTTATTTGTAAAATATACATATATTTTTCAGATGTTCTTTTTCCCTGAGAACTGATGTGATTGTAAAACCATATTTTGGTGGGTTTGAATGTGTAAATTCACAGAAATATTTTAGCAGAGATGGTTGGCTGTACTGCTATTTGGATATAAGACCTGGCTCATGCTGGTAGGAAGATGGGGTGTGGCTATATCCAAAGCACTGGCTCTGCAATCAAAGAGTCTGTGTCCAGCTGCAGCATAACTTTCCTAACACTGATAACTCCACTCTGATCACCTGCTGCTACAGAAACAGACTGATTTTATTATTGCAACAGTCTGAAATACTGACTGGTTTTTTCCTGGTTTCAATCAGAATTGCCAGTAATTTTCTGCTAGCAATGGTGTTAAAAATTACTGGCTGTTGATAATATTTTTTCCTACTTTCCTAATCCTATTTGGATTATTACAAATACTATAGTCAGCCTTAAATATTATGTTTGTGGTTTCTTTTAAGAAAAAGCATGGAAAAACTCAATTACAATTAATTTTTAAAGATGCAAGTGAATGTAAAAATTAAGAAGAGTATCCCGGACTGTACATAGATTTATAATTTTGGTGTCCAGAATGTCACATGAAAGGCTTTATTTTATTTTATTTCATTGTGATTTACCTCTTATATCAAACAACAACAAAATAAGATTCCAGATGTTTTCTTTTGTGGAAATTGACTTGTTAACAAAATGCAAGTGTATTTCCTAACTTATTACACTGATAATAAGCTAGGACCACCAAGTACTGTGTGCCGTAAGTGGGAGACTAGTGGGGTAAAAATACCAAGAACCTTCCCACTGCCATTGTTTTCATAACAACTCAGTTGTCATTTGTTACATTCATCAGGGATCATATACAGACCTGCCTATGGAGCAGGAGCTGAGAGGGTTTTGGATAACTGAGATTTTTCAGAAGTCACCTTTTGTCACATGCAGATGCAACTCTGGATTGAAAAATGACTGAGGTATTTGTCTCACACGTAAGGGAATTGTGATTTCAAAATGTACAAGCCTCAAAAATTCACAAATTTAATAGCAGGTTAATAGTGAACATACAAACCATTAAAAAACAGCATTGTAACATTATGCTAAAAAATCACTTGATTTCTGATAGTCCTTGGGAGTCTCACTTGTTTTGTTTATATGTACATATACAATGTACATAATCAGTATATATTTCCTGACCTTGCATGCCACACTGAGTTCCCAAGAGCCTTCTTTTAAGTACTCCATCCATCTTTCACCTGCCATGTAAGTGTTATGGTTTACTTATACATCATTGTTTCATTAGTGGTGGTCTGTCAGCTCAGAGTACTTAACCTTTCCCAGGACTGCAAAACTTGCTCATCCTCAGAGGAATGCCACTTAACAGTGGCACCTGCTTAGTATTGTAAAGAACATCCAGATGAGACCATCTCCCAGCACACCCTCACTCTACTGCAGGCAGAGATTCACTACACCTCCCATAAGTGGTTTATTCCTGCCTAATCTTGCACTGACTTTCATAGCCCTTTAGAAAAGGAGCTGTGACTGTGGTATAAAACACAGCATTTTAAATTAAGTCAAAGGAATTCTGTATAGCAACATGTGCAGACAACCTGGGTAAACTGCATAGGTGCTGTTGAGTGTTGCTAGATGTCCTGGGCAGTCAAAGGAACTTTCATCAACAGAAACTCTGACACAGGGAGATTTTTCCTGATTTATACTCTACCTCATTAACATTAGCCTTTGTAACAAACCCACTTAAGATAGAGAACTCCTAACCATGCCTACACCAAAGAATTGGGATTCAAGAATGCTAGGTGCAAGATGTATCCGGAGAAGGTGAAGAGTAAGTTCCCACTTTGTATCAGCATCTTCAACTCCTTTTCAGCAGTTCAGTACTTAACTACTGCCATCCACTTTTCCATCATTAGCATTTAGTTATTAATTTTATTACCCAACCACAAGATTTCTCTCCAAGTTGCAGTAAAACAAAAAGAAACTAAAGCCAGGAAGGTATTTCAGGGCTATGAGTGTTTACACAGAAGAGGTGATTTCTTTCAGAAACAATCATCACTTAAAAAAAAAAGCAAGCATGGTTTTGAAAACACTACATTTCACAGTTTTTCATCATTGATGTGCATTTGATACTCTGTAAGAATTTAATGTAAAAAGCATTTGGTATGTGAATACTACACATGCAACTGTGAGCAAAAATACAACACTAGTTTTTAAATGTGATGCTTCCAATGAACTTCGCTGTACAAGTTGCGAGAGAAGCTGAGAGACCAAGATGGAAATGGAAAAAGGAAAATACAGAGGACAGATTTTTCCACTTAAAACCTTACACAAATCTTCACAAACACAGACACCAAACAGTTCGCCAGAGTGTCTTAGGGATGGGGTTTTATCCCATACTAATTTTTGGTTTTGTTTTTGTTTTGTGTCTGGGATGATCACTACCCACCCTCAACCCTGGCTCTGGGAGTTTTGCAATGGGCAAGAGCCAGCTTGAGATTTCCTGTGAGAACCGGGGGGCGAAAGGTTGGCTGCTTCCTTCCAGGGAGGTCAGTCCTCTCCATAGCCATGCGGTGGGACCTCTCTGACAACAGATACTTGTTGCCGTGTGGATTTTTGTCCATTTCTAATGCTCTTTTCCTTCGGCATTTTGACTGGAGCTTACTGGCTAGCTTCTCTGCTGCTTGGGAGACCAGAGCCAGTGCTGTCGGAGGACCTGTGAGCTCCCCACTGCCCACCATCGACTGCCCCCTCTGCACAGCCAGAGCCCGTGATCAGCCATCGCTGGTGAGCTACCCAGGGGAGCAATGCCCTGCTCAGCCCTGCTGCTTCAGGGCTTCTTGCTACCCTGTAACCCAACAACCAGCCACCCTGAAACTTCTGGCAGGACCCAAAGTTTTCTGCCACACTCTGTTTGTCAAAACGGATGCGCCCACCTCTGCCATTCCAGCTTGCTGCTCCTGAGGTTTCCTGCAGCAGTCCATTCAGGTTGCAGAGAGGCACTGAGAGTGGCATCCTCCTTAAGGTTTGCCAAGGAAAGCCCCTTCTCTCTTTCTCTCTGCAGTTCACCTACCATTACCGCTCGGAGGGATGGCTGGGCTCGCGCCACAGCGCCCCCTGCAGCCCGGGGGCTCATCGCGCCTGCCCCGCCCAGCCGGGAGCCATCAGCGCCCCTGCCGGCTGTGACTGTAACTGCACCAAAAGGGAAAACGCCGCAGCCGAGAGAAGGCTCCTAACGGGTTCTGGTTCTGTTTGTCGTCACTCCCACTGTTGCATTGTTATCCATATACATACTAGTAAAGAACTGTTATACCTTTTCCCATATCTTTGCCTGAAAGCCCCTTAATTTCAAAGTTATAATAATTCAGAGGAAAGAGGGTCATATTTTCCATTCCAAGGGAGATTTCTGCCTTCCTTGGTTGACACCTGCCTTTCACACCAAGATACTGGGTAAATTCATATCTTCAAACTTTGGAAGTTATATTGAAATTTGTCTCTTCAGCTTTGTGTTAAGGATTTCTTCTCTACCTCAGCAGTGACACCTGTTGCATAATACTACTTAAGGTAATACTAAGATGTGATAGCAATAAAGTGTCACTGACAGTAATGATGGAAGAGCATTTTTCCTAAACATGCAAATGTAAGCAGACGAACAATGTAATTGGAAAAGCATTTTTTACATTCTTAACCATCACAGAGCCTGCACAATACCATCAATTACAACACTTCACTGTATGTGAGTTTAGTTGAGCAGGTTGTGCAACCAGAACTATCTCATGTGCAACCAGAAGAACTCTCTCATTCTGAAAATTTGCCTTGTATAAGACCTTTATTCAGTCAAATGCTATTCAAGGAGATAATTAGAATGACAGGCAATCTAACTATAAAAATGAAGAGGGGGTGACATTGAATAAAATGTAATAAAAATATTTTAATAAAAGCAATTGTTTTCAGCTTTTAGCTGATTTGTGAGAGTAGCTCCAAACAGAGTTCAATACAAAAGCTTCATAATTTCATTTTTTGACTCTTCTGATTAAAATGCTACTACCTTATCATAGAGTATGTATTTCCTACAAATGGAAAATTTATTTAATAAACTCCAGTCCTGCAAAAGGACTCTTCTTCCAGAACTACTATTGGACCCTAAATATCTTCAAAACCATACTATTCCATGCACATCAAAAGAAGTTTGAGTAGATAATACCCCTTGGTTATCAAAGCAAGTATCTTCTATACTTTCCAGGAAAAAAAAAAGTTCATTAAATAATTCTGTTGCAACAAAATTAAATACAATTTTGCTGGTAAATGAAACTATTCTATTACTATCATCATGTGAGATATTCTGAAGTTATTGTCATTTTTCCAGTTGATTACCTACTGTTCAAGAAAACTGTTGGGAGAGATTAACATTAAAAATGTTTAGTGTTTCAGATCGAAACAGAAAGTCCTGCAAGGTTTGACATGTTAAGTTAGTTTGAAAACAGTATTGAAAAACAAATAGTGTTACATAACTTTAAGTCATACTTTAAGAGAACATCACAGGATACTTTTAAAAAAGGAAGGCATTATTTCTTTGTATCTCATTTATATATATATGAATGTTACGTACAGTGGAGTGCATAAAACTGAAGTTTCTTTTTGTTGTAATTAATTGCTCCAAACACCTGTTTGCTCAGGTATTTAATAAGTCTCAAGTTTTCTTTCTCCACTACTCTGCTCATCTGATTTCAACCAAATACAGAGCTTGAAAGAGACATTTAAAAGGCAGGTGATATAAGGCCTTTTTTTTCCTTAACTGAGGCACATGAATGTTGACATAAAAATAATAACCGATGTGGGATACAAGTCCCAAACCTAGAAGAATCTAAGTAACTGTTACAAGTGTTTCTTTAATATTGTGAGTTCCAATTTTGCAGTGTTTGGGTTTTATGCCAACCAGAAAACAAAGCAGCAAACAAAGAATGCGGATCAGAAGTCACAAAAATTTACTTACAATAAAGGTAAGATCAGAGGCGACTACTTCTGTGCTAAATAAGAGCCACACAACAAGTAAGGATGGAATGGAATGGAATGGAATGGAATGGAATAGAATAGAATAGAATAGAATAGAATAGAATAGAATAGAATAGAATAGAATAGAATAGAATAGAATAGAATAGAATAGAATAGAATAGAATACTAGATGGAAGAGACATACAATGATTATCATGTCCCACTGCCTGAGCATTTCAGGGCTGACCAAAGTTAAAGCATGGTTTTAGGGGCCCTGTCCAAATGCCTTTTCAGACCTGACATGGGCTGGGCATGGTCAGGGGAGGCATCAACCACCTCTCCAAGAAGCCTATTCCAGCTTTTGGCCACCCTCTGGATCATGAAATGTTTCTTCACAGGAAGTCTAAATCTCCCCTAATGCATGCAACTTTGAGCCATTCCCAACGTCCTGGCACTGAGAGACTGAGAGGAGCTCAGCACCTCCCTCTCCCCTTCCTCAGGAAGCTGTAGGGAGCAGTGAGGTCACCCCTCAGCTTCCTCCTCTCCAAACCAGACAAGTCCAGTGCCCTCAGCAGCTCCTCAGAGAACATTCCTAGCAGCATCAGTGCACTTCTTTTGATATATTAGAGTAACATAAGAAATATTTAAACATTTTAAAGTATTATTAAAATATTTAAGCAGTAGTAACAGTAATTGGAGATAAGGAACAACAAGTTAGGGAGAAGCACTGGTATGTCAAACCACAACATTTAAATAGGAAAAAATATTTTCATTTTCTGCTGCTAAGATCTACCTGTCTTTTTAGATGGACAGAAATTTCAAGGCTAAGTAAAAAAATAAAAAATGAACTACATAAAACAACCTTGTCTTATCACAGTACAGAAGGATTTTTCAGTGGTATGATCCACCTCTAGTATCTGTTCCGAGTTCATGTAAAAGCCAATATCATAGCATTTGCCTTGAGGACCCAATCATGTCAGAGACTTACTGTAAGTTCATTCCCATATAAGTTGTAGAATAATTTCTTCATAAAATATATTATCTGGATTCCCTCAAACAGACTTTTCCTTTTTCTATGGAAAAAGTAATCTGTATACCTGCAAACATTTTCTCACTCATTCAATACCACTATTTAGTTTAGATACACAGAAGAAAACAATTATTTCAACCTGATCCTTTACTTCGATTGTATATATGAAGAAATATTCTTTTGGAAAAACTAAAAGTCCTGGGCTCTTTTTCATGTATTCCTTGGTCTCCTGGATAGCTGCCAATATTCATCAACGAGCCGGTTTTTGAAAGATGATTATTGTTGACCTGACTCAGCCCATCTTTCAATTACAGAAACCCAGAAATTACCAAAACACAGTTGCCACGTAAAATTAATTGACCGTTATAACTGATATGGGCTGCAATGGGATATATAACCTGGTGAATTAGCAAAGATAGTCAATGGAAGGATTTCTCATTAAAAAAAATGATCTCATATAGTGGGATTTCTTCTCTGCAATGCATGTATAGGATGATTTTGGAAATGAACCATATGACCCATATTCACTTCAGTTACCATTAATCACTTGACTGAGGATTACTAGATGGTAAACACATTTCCCTCATATAGGCAACAGAGAAAGACACATTCAGAGGGTGATTATGGCTCTGATAATTGACTATAATTATCATTACTATAATTAGGATATTACTCTGCTAATGATGAAGTGATCTTACAATTAGAATGTAACTACCTCAAAAATCTCACATAAATGTTTGGTTTAATACTGAGATGTATCCAGGATTGTGTTTATCAATTCTTCATCTGCAAAATGTGGAAAATAATATTTCCACAATTTTTCAGAGTAATAAAAGGCACATGGGGCACAAAAAGATACAGAAAGGATACAGTGTTGGGCTAGTTTCAATTCACTGGACATTAGTCATCTGCCTTCTGATTTACAGCAGCAGAGGTGAGACAAGCCGCCAAAATGAATTTTCACTACATAATAAAATCCTCAGTGTTTCTGGGATTTACTGGCACTGCTTCCATATATCCATTGACACAGATGTTCCTTATCAGTTGTTTCCTTTTATGTATATAACAGAATATTCACAGGCTTAGAGTCAATACCCTGTGAGTTGAAGGAAAAGGCAGTAATGTGTTCAGAAAATGTGCCCTGAATAAGTGGTGAGCATCTAATGTGTAAAAGGGCAGTTCAGATGTGTGCACAATCCAGTTTTCCCTTTCAGCACAGACAAATGCTCAATCTTCATTCAAGCTCTACTTACAGGCAGTTGACAGTTGGGACCTGCCTGCATTCTCCCTTAATCCATCAACAGATACTTGAAGTGAAAAGAGATACTCCATCTCCAGAAAAAATCTGGAGTTTTTCAAGTAGGCCTCATGAAGACATAGCTTACTTATTTGTCTTGCATAAACACATCACTCAAGAAGGCACCAAAAAAAACAGAGCTGTCATAAATCTGATGCTTTATTTTTTGTTGGTATTATTATTACTCAGCTATTCAAGGTGATGAAGCCTTGGTGAGCTTCATGAAGCTAAATCACGCTAAGCTAGAACCACTTTCAAATTTAAGAAACATTGTACCAACACAAAAAATTATTTAGAAATGTTCCATGTACATAACTGACACTCAATTGTAGAGTCAAGATATTTATCATATATTTACCTTTTGTTTGATTACTAAATTGTAGGTGTTTCATTTTGATTGCAGTCTTTTAAGGAAGAAAAGTAAATGAGTTAGAATCCAGCCTGCTTTCTCTGAGTTAGCTCCACAATGTGAACCACACCATAGTAAATGAAGATTTGCTTTATAGACCTAAAATGCTTAATTCCTACTGTAAGTGGGAATAATTTTACAAGAAGATATATGTTACTGATCTTTACAAGAAGCTGTGTAACATTACCTGTGGTTGTTTGTGGATTAGCTAGCAAGAAAACAGATTCTGCTTCTACTGATGCAAACAAGAGTCATGGCAAAACCCAAAACACGTTGGTAGACTCTTCAGTCAGGTTTTGCATTTTAGCCTGTTAATGACAATGCTCTCAGGCACGTGGTGTGACTCTTGGGGTGTCGTGTGCAGAGCCGACACCCCAAGTGTCGGAGTTTGACAATCCTTGTGGGTCCCTTCCAACTCAAGATATTCTATGATTCTAACTAAATTGGCACTCTCTGAGGGACAGAACAAGGATCTAGAAGAAGGGCAGACATCCCCATGACTTCTGATTATGCTTCTGCCTGCTGATAGTTTTATGTGCAAACATGATAAGGTCATGAAGAAAGTCTGTGGTTGTTCAGGAAATGTTTTCCTCTTAGAGGAGAAGTGTCTAAATAATAAATCAGGGGCAAAATAATCTGAAATTACTTGACTAATAAACAATGAATACATTATTTCTGAATATATTGACATTCAAATATTCTATAAGAAAAAGCCCAAAATCAAGTCTTCTTGTCCAAGATCAATTGCAATAAAATAAATATTTATCAAATCACAGTGCTTTGCCTATTTGCTTCACTCCTGAAGTTAATTTCACTGTGGGGAGTGAAAGTCCTAATTTTGGAAACTCCTGAATACACAATGTATATACATGCTTTTTAACACTTTCCATTGCCATACACGCACGATAATCTGACTCAATTCAACTTCTTTAGTAAGGACAGTACTTGTGCTAATGTGGGCTCATTAATAAGAACCAGAATTGACTTTGTTATCTCAATTTCATCAATACTTGCAACATTTTCTAAAGCACTGAGGAAAGATTTGAAAGGAGGGACTAGGAAAGGAGTAAAAAATGAAGCAGGCACATGGTTTTCATTTGGGGTGGAGGGAGACTATTACGAAATTTACTTGACTGCTGCAGGCAATATTGGAGGATTAAATGGAAACTGGCTGAACCTTAGCTTCCAGTTTATAAAGAGTATTCACTCTATAAAGTTTCCTTATAACACCTTTTTACATAATGAGCTTTAACTAAATTCTGTCAGCACAGAAAGTGGTTCATATGGTTTAAGATGTGTCTTACTTAAGGAATTCAGAAGATTTTCCTTTCAAAGGCAGAGAAGAGCTTTAAAGGATGGCTTGACTTTTGAAGCAGAAGAAGACATTGTACCTATCCCATTTCTCATATTTTCAGCTACAGGCTTGAAAAAATCTATGGCATGATATTGATCTTGCCATATGCAATTATCTTTCACCTGATTATTCCTATGCTATTTTCCATAACTCTCAGCCACTTGAGAAAGTGTGAATTTTCCTGATAGCATTACAATTGCTATGAAAAACAGGAAGGGCAAAATACATAAATGTATGCCACTTATATTTAATTTTTTTTAGTTTTAAAGATTTTCCTTTACTTCTGTTCCGGCCTCAGAAAAAAAATATCAATAATAGTAATTTCTGGCATCCACTTTACTCATCAAGGTGGCTGCCCCTCCTTTTCTTTCCACTTTCTTGACCTTCAGGAACTTCCAGCAGCCTCAATCCAGCAAAAATACTAGTTTTGAGGAAAAGAACACAAGAAACACCAGGACTTATCTGCCCTGCGAAAATCAAGTATTCATTTGAACTTTTCAAAGGATTTTCCTTGTAAGCACTGTTCAAATGAAATACTTTATAAAGTTTTGGGACATATTGTACTTTGAGAAATATATTAATGTCTTTAGAAAGGCAAGGAAAGGGTGTATAAATGTAAAATATAGACAAATGTATAATTTGATTTGTATTTAGTCAATACATATGTCATAATGCAGCAGAAGTTAAAACTCTGTTGAACAAAGGAGTTGACCAATGCAAACAGGTGATAAGTGAAAATGGCACCAGACAATGGACATGATACTGACACATGTATCAATCTGTTTATTTGTAATTTTGCAGCCAGAAATATCCCCTGGATGTCCATATAAAATGAACATTTTTTTGGCATACTAAGTCAAAGGGGAAAGAATCAATTTTACAAGTGTAATATAAAATGTGATATATATACTGTTTTCCGGTTGTAATCAGCACTGTCTGATGTGCAAGTAATTTGTTGAATGCCAAAGACATTCATGTCTGGCTAACAGTTGTTGGCTGATTTTGCTGAAAGCTGTGTGCCAGAACAGGAATCTGTTTGTGGTAAAATGGTTCGTGCAGGAAGGTAGGCAGCCTGCTTCCACATACTGCGCTAATGATGCCTCTTCACAGCAACCACATTTTCCATTTTGGAGCCTTGCTCTAAGTCATCCTGAAGTCTCCACTGAGAGAGCATGGGGGAAAGAGAGTATATCCTCTCCTCAAAGCCTCAGTTCCCAAATTCCTTTATTTACCAACATGAAAACAAGATGAAAATAGCTCTATCAGCTAAATTAGTAATTCTTTATTTTAAGCAAACTAATAGCAATACTTTATCTTTCTTTCCCAAAGATCTCAATACTCTGCACTAGATAAACAAGCCTCAGATGGTGTTAAGTATTGCCTTTTTTCAAATATTCTATTGACTTATGAAGAGACAGTGAAAGGAAGGGATATGAAACAGAAGAATCGCTGCCATGTGTGCTGCTTTACAGAAACCCTCAAAGAGAGCTATAGCACTATAGCACTAGCTGAATCACAGCTCCTCCTGGCAGCCCTTTAAATGAGGTGGTGGTCAGCATGCAGGATGGAAAAACTCAGCAAAGACGAGCCTGACCACTTTGCAGCTTAACTCCACCTGCTGAAATTGAAAGAGAAGCACCAACAACAAACCCACTAACGCTTTTGTCTACCCCTTTCCCCTGATGGCCAACCTGGACCAGTGATGAAGGGAACACTAATATAATCATCCTGGCAGGTGAGCTACTTTATGCCCTTCAAGAATGTCCCTGGAACATAGTGCAATGTAGCCCTCAACTCCATGCAACAGGCCACACAGGAACTACATGGCACAAGCTGGGACAACCTCTGGGTTCCCAGTAGAGACCGAACTCTTGATCATAAGACTATACTTTCTTTTTCCTCAAGACTTCATTTTATTTTCAGTAATGTAATAGATTCTAATCCCCTCATAACCCCATTAAAGTTCCGCATGCCAGTCCCTTGCCCATCATCAGCAGACCGCCTTGCAGGCCTGAAACCACTTCCGATGGCAATTTTTCAAGCCACGCTAATCAAAATGAAATATCTTTCAATTAATTATCCCTCTACAACCTGCATTCCAATCCCACTTCATAATTGACAATTACTTGCCCATTCTTCCTCACAAAGCCTGGAGTAAATTGGATCATTTTAGTATTTGTTTTATTTTGACTGTTCCTAAATTTAACGTGGGAAACTCTTTGCACCCACTCCCCCTTCCTGTTTTGGTAAAACAAGTTAGTTAGAAGTGATGTCTCCATAATTAAATTTTCAACAACACATCAGGAAGGGCTTTGCCTCAGCTCTTTATTGATCTCATTATTACAAAAATCATGTGGTTATAGCTATATCTGGCACTTTATACTTTTTCTTGTGACTTTAGGAGGTACTAAACAACATATTCAAAATATCATATTTAATATAAAAAATACATATTAAGACTTCTGCTCCAATTTCTTCCAGACCAACATGTTGCACAGTATTTCCCGGTTCATATTAAACACACATGAGAACATTTTCACTTATGGTTAGGAATCAGTTCTTGACCTTCTAAACTTGTATTGTTCCCTGATGAATTCTCTGGTTCTAATTCCCTAAAGAGCCATGACCTGGTGTGTACCCAAGGTCAATTGAAATGAAGTCCTTAAAGCTTTTTCATATGAATTCTAACATGTTTTCTAAGAATTATAGTCTCAGACTTAAACCTCTGCTGTTTAAGATTTTTCCAATATGAGTTTCTGATTGCTCTGAGAAGCTGAGTGTGCTGTATTTTCTATCATTATTTCCCTGCACAAAGCAGCCCTTATTGTTTATCACCTTCCTCTTCATCACTGTCTCTTGGAATCAGAAAATGAGAAGCAGTAAAAGTCTGGTCAGCCAGCAAGACCATTCTTTTACTTAGGCTCACCTATTTCTTACAGAGCTGTTCAGGCTGAAGTTTTCCAGTCTCATTTGAATCTCCTATGATTTCATTTGCAGGGTAATGATATTCAGCAGGTCTTCTCTTGCTCTTTGGGCTACATTCTCCCTTTAAAACCCCTTCTTCCTCATCCATGACTTGACCATGTCCCATCTGACTTAGGCTACGAGTTCCCAATGAGTTTTGTTGTACTGTGTAACATCCCAGTTCATGCAACCCAAGATGGCAGAGCAGGAGAAACTAAGACAAAGACACAAGAGGAAAATTATGAAACATAAAAGACAAATAAGGCACTAGAGAGCTCCTATCTGGGTGACTTCAGATGATATCAAGGAAGAGAAAATCCCTGCACCAACAATCAGAACTCAGATTTCAGACCAGAATTAGCAAACACAGCCAAGAGTGGACTGCCAGAACTGGCATACATAAATAACCCAGTTGGGTTAGAAAGGAAAATGGTCAGAGGACTGTGTCAATGTGTTGTGAGTCTTGAAGAAAGGCAACTTGAGACAAGTGCTGCAGAAGGAGGGTATGTAAGGTAGAGCTAACAGAGAGAGGAAGCAATAGCTTGGGTAATTTATGTCTAATAGCAGGACTCTGGCATGATAAAAAGTTTTCAGTGAGCACACACGTGAAACAGTCAGCCATGTAAAGCTTAATTGGCAATGCTATCAATCCCATTTGACAAATCAGGAGACTGGAACAAAAGAGATTTCTATTATTCTAGTGAGATTAAAAGGCAGGAACACTGCCTTTGATTATTAGGTTCTCTTAGAATAACAATGTAGAACATGGAATAGTAATTATTACATGCTGCAGGAATTGGAAAGAGAGGCAATATCTTTTATTAGCTCAACTGATATAGCTAGAACACTAAATCTCAGAAGCACACAAGCCTTTTTTTAGTATTTTTTTAATTACTAGCTCTATTTAATTGCTTTATGAATATTTTAATACAAAGTTCTTTCTAGTGTTACAGCTATTATTTTTTAAATGGCTTGTAACTTGATAAAAGTGTTATTTGACTTATCCTTTTTGTAGATTTTAATTCACATTGCAGCTAAGTGAATTAAGTCACTAGCCTGACATTGTTGTAAACTAACTTTTCTAGTTCTATATGGATTTTTCAACTCACTTAAAATTTCCAAAATACAGTTTTTGACTTCCGCCTATCCTGAACTAGCTAATCATCCAGAAAAGCAGCCAGAAGAGCTTTTCACAAAGTGAAATTAAGAGAATAAAGATAAGCAGGAACATACTGTCTTTAACAGTGTAAATACTATATTTTACTTGTAGTGCACTAAGGTATCAGGGATTTATTAAACTAGTGATTTAATAAGCTAGTTCCTTGAATATTAGGATTTATTAAATTCCTTTTTTTTAATCTGTAAATTAATAACATGGGAGTAATGATAATCTTACTGTGCTATCACACTGCAAGTTTGTTGCAAGTCAGGAAGGCAATAACAATCCTGATATTCAGGAATGTATGTACATACTCAGCTGGCATGCAGGTGTTCAGCTAATAAAACAGAAATAGAAATTTGACAGTTAGGCAGAAAGGTACCAGATGTTTCTAAGATGTAATTAAGAGAACAAAGGAGAGAGATGGACTGATATCGGTAAAAAGAAACACCCATCATCTTCGCTTGCCTGGTATTTTGAAGATTTACATGGTAAGAATTCCTCCTTACATTTAAAAACCAAAAGACTGTATTTGCACTATATTGTATACAATTTTAGGGAAAAAAATGTAGGAGACCCATATAAAACATATAAAAATAACAGTAGAACTGCAGCTCTATAAGGCAAGTCATTTTAAAAATGGGCAATTAAGATGGAGAAAAGTTAATGGTTCAGTTTGAAATGTGCTGAGTAATGAAGACCAGTTGCTTCAAATATTCAGCCATGGTAACCACAAGAACAGTAGTGATTAAAAAAATTTTCTTGTCAAATTGGAAATAAAAGTTTAATAAAACATAGGGTTGAAATCTGATTTAATTTCTAGTCACACAGCACTAGAATAACTTGACATCCCTGAAAAAAATGTACAGCTACACATTCCTAAGTCCCAAAATTCTGCTCCAAGTACAATTTGCAAGAACATACATTTTTTTATGCAGTAGCTTTATCAAGAAGCTCTTTAAAGTTTTTAACTATGGCCCCCACAAGCATGCCTGTTGTTTCAATAACCCTGCCTTTATCAGTCCCATCAAAGCTGCTGTCCAGCATGAGGTTGCTAGGAGCTATAATGAAGTGATGCTGCTGTGGATCTCCTTATAGCTCAAGATTTTCCACTACTAGGCAGGTGACTGCAATTTCCATCACATCAGGACAATTACTTTTAAGAACGGAAGGAACCTTCAACCTCCCTCCTTTTCCTTTACCCCTCCCAGCCGAGGCTGCATATCATGATCCACAAACTTGCGGAGAATACTTTGCTTGTGATAACCAGTACTACAGGAAATTGAACTGCAAGACAGAAAAGTATTTTTTAAAGGAAATTCTCTTTGTAAACCAAAGGCTGGGAAACAGATCATGGAAAATACTGTGAATATTTTGATTTTACCTTTTGAACAGATGATACTATGGGTCCCTACAAAACAGGTTTTCAGAAACAATCCTTAGAGCACACACAAAAAATCATGGCTTCATTTTAGTACCGGAAAAGGTCGAGAAACATATTTTAATTTGTGCACAACTGCTAATCTCCAGACAAGGTTTTCATTCTTATGACAAATCTTAAACATACAGAAGATTCCTATTTTATATTGTCAACTCCCTAAGCAAAAAGTTGAAACTGCAAATCCACAACTGAAATAATTTCCTTCATGAAACAGAAAATGAAGTTGAGCTGTAAAGGCATGGGACTCCAAACTTGCGCCAGGCACAAAAGTGTAAATACTATCAGATGTAACTATTATCATAGTTCCTTTTTTCTTTGACTTTTTGAACCATATCATGATTTTAAAGATTATAATGATGGCTATCCAACAATAGTTAGAACAAATATGGTGTCATTCATCTGCTCTGTTCTCATATTTTCTCTAAAGAATTACAACCATTTTCATTAGTGTAAGTGATACACAAACAGCAATGCAGCATTGTGAGATATGAAAATTACTGCATTGTAATATTGCAAAAGCATATACAGCTTCAATAAACTGTTGTCATTATCTGACTCTACATCATTTATTTATACTGTATTTTCTTTAAAGGCTAAATACAACACCTAAATTGCAGAGCACAGTAACCTGCTATGATAATATCCTCAAAATCTGTCTACATCAATGATTTTTTTTCTAGAAATTAACCTACAGCATAGTTATCTGACAGTAGGTTATCACTGAGGCAGTGATAGAATCACTCTTACCTCAGCTGATGACAGCACGTATCTCCACACATCCTATAGAATTACTTGCAGAATAAATCACTCTTACATTGCAGATTTACATAGAATAGTAAAAGGAGCTATCCCACTTTGAACAGCAAAGAGAGCTGCTAATTTCAACCTAAAATGTGGTTGTAATCTAAGGCCAAAGTGAAGGAGCAGAAAGTATATGGCAAAAGTACTCCAGTTAATTACCAATTATGTCAATGAAGTTCAGGAAAAAAAGGCCATACTAAGAAACTCTAAGCTGTCACAACAGAGATGCTAGGTTCCTGAGAAGAATGTTGTCCTTGAGATGGACTTAATTCCTTCTGGAAGCAAGTCTCACTGAAAAAGTTTCTCTAATATATTTGGCTGCTACAACATGTTGTATGCAAACAGGGCCCTTTCACCAAGTACTCACTACATCTTAGACTCTAAATTATTTACTCTGAAGAATGGCTAAATACACGGGGCTTAAAAGAAAATATTAACTCTCTTTCCCTTTGATGTACAATGGGAATACTGGTAGACATTACTAGAAAATACTACATTCAATAGTTAACTGCTATGTTTGAGTGATTATTTGCAATCTGATTCAGTTCAGTGTTTTATTAAAAGTTATTGGAGAATATTTTCAAATATTGCTTAGAGAGCTGCGATATCCAAAATGAGTTGCCATAAATGGGAGCATATTCCAGAAAGCAGTTCCTTAGCATAATTTTTAACAAGAGTAAGATAAATTATCATACTTTCATTTCTTTCTTTTTCCAAAGTATTTTCCTTTAAATTTATGATACAACTTAGCAGGATGAAATTATAGAAGAAAACATAAACATAAATGTGACTCACAACATATGGTTCTGAAGTAACCAAGTTCAGCCATTTTTAAAGGGAAAAACATTAAACAAATACCATCATCTAAAATTATGGTCTTCAACACTATTTTTAGAACAGACAAGTTTTATTTTTCTAGATGTTAAACAAAAATCCTCAACAGCAACTCAGGGTATCTTGCAAATTATTGAATCAGTCCTGCTCCTGTTAAACTGTAACCTCAAAAAATTACACTTTTAAAACTGCAAAATTCTGGACCCTGAAATTCAACAGTGATATCTCCACTG
Organism: Serinus canaria; assembly: GCF_022539315.1. Taxonomy (NCBI): domain Eukaryota; kingdom Metazoa; phylum Chordata; class Aves; order Passeriformes; family Fringillidae; genus Serinus; species Serinus canaria. The sequence goes on along the minus strand of NC_066315.1, from coordinate 51,806,405 downwards.
ACTTCAATGAAGTCAGGTTTTCCCCTTCATTTTTACTTAATAATACGTGCTGCATTTCTATAGGCTTGTACTTCTGATACTGAGAACTAGTTTTTTAATGACTTGCAATTAATCACTTATATTAATAATTTGTATTAATCCAGCAGTTTAGAACAAAAGATTGCTGCATCTTGGGCTGAAATTCCCCTTCCTGTTTTACATCTAGTTTTCATGATTGTGTAGTTAGGGAATGCTTGAGCTATTCAGGAGCTTTTGCTGCTCAACAGAGCGTATCAGCTTCTCTGACATTAAAAAGGAATAAAAGCTTTCTTCTTTATGTGGCAACTCTGGTTAATCCATTATGAATCTACTTTAAAAATTACTTGAATCCTGTTTTCCTGGAAAGTGATCAATCAGACTGTGACAGATTTTAAACCCAACATTTGCCTAGAGGCTGAAATAAAAGTAATAGGCAGAACAGCTCTGTCTGCACCAAAAAAATGCTTAAAGGTTTTGTTTTGTTTGTCATCACGGTGGTAATGTTTGAAAAATGTTTGGGGGACATTAGGAACATCTTTTTTTACAATGGAAATACCTCAAGTGTGAAGATTAAAATAATATAAAGTGTACATCAAACAGGGAGTGTTATAAGCATGAACATTAAAGTTGAAGCAAGCAAAAGTATGAATCCTCCATACCCGGATCCTTTCTGAAGGCTGGACATAAGAATTGCTATTTTGTAAATCAGAAATTTACACTCCAACAGTAATCCATTACTTAAAGCATGTATATGAATAAGCAAACCAAAAAGACTGCTACCAGCATGTGCTAGAACAAGCCTTTAAATATCAGAAAGCAATAAGACATTTCCTATTGTGCTGTAGTGGACAATATCCACTAAGCTGTGTTCACACCTTTTGCTTCTTATTCGAGCAAATGTCCGCTGAAAGCAAATAGAAAGCACATGTGGGAACATAACTCAGGTAGTGACCTCAGACCTAACCTTTTGGAAAAGCGATTCAGGATTCCAGACTCAGGGTAATGAAAAAGCATTAATTGAATCTTGGTCCTTTTGGTTTTTAAGTATGAAAATAGCATTTAAAATACAATTTTAATATTCAATGAGTCTTTTTCACAGAGTGATATGATAATCTTCTATAATGCTGGGAAAAAAAAATAAAATTGTTTCTTTTATTTGACCTAAGTAGGTAATTCAATAGCACAATAATAGTAGCACAGAAATATCATTATTTTGTCACATAACTAATGGTGCTATCAACTGAAACATCTGTGGCCATAAAATACAGATAAGACTAGACATAAATTCTCTGCCTTGAGTTATCATCTCTTCATGTTACCAAACCTACCTATATAGCATTGGTATAGCACAGCCGGACTAGTGAAGTGTTAAGTTTATACTAGATAATCAGCAGCTTTCACAATGGGGATTACCAGATGTAAAGCACCACTAGTACAAGAAGATGTAAGAAGCTATAAGTTGCAAACCTATAAAAGGCCACAACTTTTAGCAGCTAATTTGTTTTGACACATATAAGATGTGAGAGCAAGATTACTATACTAGAACAGTACTGGTCCCTTCAGTACAGCTTCCTGTGTTTACAGTGAAAACTTCAGTTTCAACTGTTCCATTGTTTATACAAAGCTAGTGCTGAAAACTTAGATTAACTTCAAGACTCACTGTTCATCACTGTTAAGTGAAAACTCATTTTTAGAGACAAAATTTCATAATTCTTGGTATTAGTATGTATTCAAATAAAGCATAAAGATAAACTAAACAGCATCCTAAACACTAAATCAATTCTGCAACTACAGCTGACAGGAATCCAGGCTGAAGAAGAGATCAGGTGTTCTCATCCCCAACAGTTACAAAAAACAATCAGAACCTGCACTTTAGCTGCAAATACTGTCAAATGTACTTGTTAAACAAAACTAAAGTTTCTGCTACAACAAGAAAATGACTGAAGACAAAAGAGATTTTACTGACACTGAAAGAGATACAACTACAGTAGAAGTACCAGCATTCATGACCTCAAATTCGTCATACACAGATACTGCAGGATCAAAGCAGGGTGCAGAAATAGGTTGCATAGTACTTTAACCCATGCAAATGAACAGGAAGAACCTTAACACTTGGAACAGTGTAAAATTAACAGTACAAATTCGTAGAAACAGTCAACTAGAGAAGCCAGCTGAAATACTGCAGCTGAAGATATACATTAGTTACTGATAGGCTGGAAAATACAAATATTGCTTATGCAGAGTACTGAACCTCTATAGTGAAAAAAATCTTCTTTGATCAAGTTAATTCAGCACTGGCAGAAGATCCCAAACTCTATTCCTGGATATACACATGCTCTGTTTATCCACAGAAAGGAAACCCACCCTGGATAAGTTGATCCTAGCCAACTACCGCCCAGTATCAAATTTCCCACGAGCAAGTTCATGGAGAAGCTAGTCAAAGGCCAAGGACATTCTCATCTGGTAGAAATTAACCTTTTAGACACAGCATAGTCTGGAGTCAAGCCAGGACACACAACTGACACCACCTAGGAGACTGATTAATAGTCTCCACCCATCAGTGGGCAAAGGACTGATATCCGTTCCCATCATCTTGGACCTCTTCAGTGAGAGTAGAGCTCTAAAATTAAAGAGTCCTTCCTGAAGAGGTACGCCCAGTAAGTAGTGACAGGAAACTACCTCCACCAATGGACTCCTCAAACTGTGTGGGCAGTCACAGAAGCCAAGATCCGTGGAAATTACATTTATCCCAAATATCACATTGTTCACACAGCTTTTGTCTCATACCTCTACCCCACCCTACCCCTGCTTTATTTGGACTATGAGCTCCTTGGCTACTGATGATCGACACCTCTTTGTTTACCCAGCATCTAGCACAAACAAAGACTTCAGTGGCAGTCCTTTGCATAACCTAAAAACCACTCTTAATAACAACACGATTTGAGAGGTTTCATAACTATTCATTTCCCCTCAGCTTGCTTTCAATATCTACATAGAACAACAAGCTGAAACAGTGCTAAATCAAGTCCTAGCAATATGTAGACAGTAAAGAACTGTATCAGTAAACCCCACATGATCCTATAACTACTTCCACAATAGACCATCATGAGGAACAGCCAACTACACTGGAAGAAAGACAGAGAAAAAAGATTCAGGAGCCTGTAGCCACTTCACCCTTTCTATGCATATCAATGGTTAGTCAGTGAGTACTGAAACAGTACACATTTTTAAACTCATCTCTGTTTTGACCAGAATCACCATAAATCTTCTGTCAGCCTAGACAAGGTACAAGATGTTCCATAATAACTAACACTGTCAAGGCCCTTTAACTCTTCACACTAAACCAGCGGCAAGACAATCTAACCAGACAATCTATCCAGACAGACTCAAGAATCCTGACTCATGTAGAACATGGCATACTCCCTAGAATCACAGCTGTTTCAGTAGATTCATTCCAAATCAAGTTCAGATTGCAGTTTTATATTCAAGGCATTTTATGACCTTTCTTTACAAGAACATTTTTATGTATATATACGTACATATACATAAAAAAACAGAGCTATACAATTTTTTTTCTGACTAATAAGAATAACCATAACCATGACAATCACAATGATGTTTAGATGTTTAGATAACATAAATACTAATCTCTAGAGCAAGGAATCCATTAAGGGGAAGAAAAAAAGCACGAAAGAGAATATAGGCGGTGAGAGGATCCTTATCAATAATATAGTAGAATAGTTTTTACTACTGTATTTTATAATTTCATTTCAGTTTTGATCCACTAATTTACATGCATTTCTTTACTCTGCATTTAATACTCACTTCCAAAAACAATTGCACAGCTATTTCCAAGGAAGATAATACCATGTATTTTTCAGCAGATTTTTGAATAAACCTATAAATTTTTAAAACTCTTAATTATGTCTAGATTTGTAAAATTCCTTCACCAGTTATTTGCAGGAAATGCATAAGCCCATTTCTAAACTGAATTTCTTTGGGACTGGATGACCATGAAGTTGCAACAATCAGAGTGAGGAATAGTTTGTTCTTTTCAAATACAAATCATGAAACCAAGGAATATAGGCAACAGATATGCAATATCTGAGCTACACAATATGAACTTCAACTCACCAATTTGGAACAGTTGTTGATGAAAGCTAAAATGATGCAAAGTGTTAAGAGTTGTTAATATGATATATGATACTCAGAAATATTCAAAACTATTGGAGATAAAACCCCCTAATATTACAGATCTATGCAGACCTTATATTGTTTGAATCTGAAATGTTAAGCAAATCACTTTGGTCTTAATTGCAATGTGTTTTATTTTCTTAATATACTGGAAAGAAAAATGAACAAATATCATAAACATTAATACTAGGACACTAGGACTTTTTGTGGTTGAAATTGTTTTAACATTACATACATGTATCTATTGTGAGAACACTCCAAAACACATCAGGTAGATTCCAAAAAAAGTAAACATTTTTGCTCCGCTAGAGAAAATATTTAATTTGGTGTTTTCGGGTTTTTTTGTTGTTTTGGTTTTGTTTGGTTTTGCATTTTTTTTTAATAAAAGTGACTTCTACACATAAAACATTTATATTGGAATTTTGTAACATCTGGAAGCACCTCCTGAGAACAAAACCTGACAGGAAGAACTGCAATGCTGTCAGGGCTGGATGAACTTATATGGGAATTTGGGAATTACTGGAGAACTTACCTTATGGATTTTATATAGATATATAATGATGCAGACATCATAAATATAGCAGAGCTGCATGAATCCTGAGGGCTGGTAGAAAGGTAATCTTACATGTGATATTATTTGTTTGTAGTTCTCTGGAGTTGCAAAGGAAGGAAAGAAGGGGCTTTAAAATGTCATATTGTTTAAATCAGCAGTTTATGGATCTCCTCAATAGTTGCTAGAAGTAAAATTAAATACTCAAGAGTTCAATAAAATAATAATAATAATAATAATAATAATAATAATAATAATAATAATAATAATAATAATAATAATAATAATAATAATAAATCAAAGAATAATGTAGTTGCCTCTAAAAAAGATTGCCTTAGAGCCATTAGAGTCATAGGAAACATTAAGAGAAATGTCTGTAATTATTATATCCATAAGTGTGCATGTATAAATTCTTAGGCCACATACAACTTGTTACTAGCAGAGTGGTAAGTAGTATGTGATTACTGATCAGTAAGGGCACAGTCCTGTTCCTGTGCCAAACACAAAAACCAACAAATGAATGTACCTGAGAAACAAATGTGATGACAATTAAGACAGTACTACCTTCCTCGCACAGGGACACCCTATTGTGATCACTTCTGAAAGTGTACCTCAATGCATGCTGTGCATGTGTGAAAGTAAGTGAATGCAAATACAAGCAGAAAATATTGTCAAGCAAGAATAATGGCTGGTTACCACAGCAGATTCAAGCAACAGTTTTGGTCAATAAACTAAAAGCTGATGTGAAATGCAGGAGCAAACAGTTAACCAAACTCTCCAGACATATTTTAAAAAAACCTTAGTGATGAGGAAATGTACATGTACCAAAAAGTGATAGGAAAATATGGTTCAGATAGATGTCCAAAACTTGGAATTATCTTGGGAACTTGATCCCAATTCAAAGAAGCCAAAAGGCCTAGTGAATGACTGTCTCTTGAGAACTCTTCTCCAGGTAGACATTCCCAGGATGAAACATATTTGTTTATTTTGTTTCTTGGTAACAGAAAATTCAGTCAATGGCCTCTGACTGCCCATCCTGTTTCCAGTCCTAACAATTAGCTAATTGGAAGATTTTTTTTCCCCCCTGCTCAAGAAATTCATCCTTTAAAATGTCAGGGTGATTAGTAAGAGATCAACGGACTCAGCTCAGCGCCTTGTCTGCTCAAATATCACCTTTTGTGGCGTTTGGTGGTTCTCTTTTCCAGAAGGACAAAGAAGGCAACAGTCTTGATCAGACAAGAGGCACCAAAGTGCAATTGCTGGCACATAAAAACAGACACCAACAATTTTCAATTGTAAATTAACAAAAAAATAGTTTAATCCTTTCTGAAAGAATGTGGAACTCAAGCCTTTCAGTGCTTGTGATGTTGCTTTTGGGTGAACACCATTAATTTGAATGATTATACTTGTGTGTTGGATGATTAAATATATTTGTATCAAAAGAAAATCTTGTTAGCGCTATATGGCAAGGCTTCCTTCTTCCCACTGAAACCCAACCTTCATTAACCCTTCATATAAGTAAGGAGATTATACGTAAATAACTGGGTGAAGTGAAAATACAACCTGAATACCTTAAGACATCATTCTGCCTAGGCCTCAGCTCTGGTCTCATATCTGTTAATTAGGAAAAAGCAGACAGCTACCAGCTTTTCTGAGATCATACCTGTCTTGTAAGATGTGCCTCAAAAACATAACATGGCTGTACTTATGTGAAAGTGGAAGATTTCCATTCAATAGTTCGTTTATTTATACTGGATACAACCAAAATTCACAAGAGTTAAAGGAGTCAGTACTTTAATACACATATTTTTGAAGGGGGAGCAAGCCTACCACTAACAAAGATAAAAACCAAGAATAGTCAAAATATTGTTCATGCTGTAGTATGGCATGTAAATCAAGAGGATGGATTGAATCTATTGATGATAGAGCTTTACCATATTGTCCTGAAGTCAATGTGCAAAACTGATAAGAAAGATCAGAAGCAACAATAGTGAAGATGACAGCTCCATTTCATGGAAAATTTTGAGGTTTCTTTAGATTCTTTTATTCTTTACTATAAGGAATGCAAAATCTTTTGCGAATTTTTGTCAAAACTATATTGTAATCACAGTCCGACTGAAATTTGAGCATTATTGTGAAAAAAAAAGAAAATTTATGTTTCTGTTTGTGTTGTGAGTGGAGGCTGTTATAAAGCATATTTTTTATGTTGATAATGAAATTGTAATGTCAAAAGGTCCAGATTCAAACTCCCCTTCTGCCTTATTTAAAACATAATTTTAAATCCCTGAAATATTAATTAAGGTAAAAAGGTTTTGATTGACTGACAAAACTGAGAATCAAAGGCACCAGCTTTAGTGTTCCATTTAAAACAGGATATATATAATGTAGAGCAGACATAAAAGATTGTGTCTGTTTATGGTTGAAACTCTTCTAAAAGATGCTAAATTATTACTCTGACAATAATTTACAATTTCATAATCTACACCATTTCCATGTTCATTTGCATCCATAATAGGACTGCTGGGGAAACCATAACAGGAAAATCAAAAAATACCTAGTTTGAGATCCACAAAGCCGTATTGTTTATAACTTCACCTATTTGGATCCATATCTTCTGCTAAGGATTGCCATGCGTTTCTGTATAGAGTACAATTCTGACACAGTAGTTTTCAACTACTGAATAAATTGTTTAAAAAGTAAAGCTTAAATTTGAACATAATCTTCTGTAAGCAAGAGATATTTTTGTCTAAACAATGCAGGTCTCCTCTCTAGAACAAGAATGAATGCTCCTAGCCTACTCCATTAAAATGTTTTACAATATATATAAAAAGTGTGCTGCATTAATAAGAATACTTTGGTAATATAAGGAAAAGACGAAAAATGTGATCAAGGAAGAGAGACAATGAAAAATTAGGGGAGACATATTAACAAATAAACGTTTATATTTCTGTGTGAAAAATGCATAATATACTCCAGGACCAAAGAAACTAGTAGAAAGGGGTCAAATTCTTCCCAATCGGAATCTTTCAATTTCTCAATTGTATCTTTGTGTATGTGCAAGAGGCCAGACTGGAAAAAGAAACAGAATATGTTTTAATATAACAATTAGAATGATGGCCAAAAGGGAATTATTCCACTGAATTAACCAGATGGGTTTCCATGCCAAGCTATGGTGCTTTTGAAATTCCACCCCTTAACACAAACAGATCAAATAAAATGTTTCTTTTTTTTTCCCACAGCTATCCCAAATGAGCAGAAGTACAAAGTTATTCATTAAACATTGAAATAAAATATTAAACACTGGAACTGCCATTAAATATGGTGACCATATGTATTAATTCTTGAAAACATCAAGCAAAATATAAATTTCCTTCTCTTGTTGGAAAAATTTTGATTGTTGACATAAGCAAGTATTACTGTTAAGTGGTAAATTATAGCGACTATTTTTTAAGTATGGAAAGCTATGGATACAATAAATGACAGATGGAAGAAAACTGAAAGAATATGCAGATTGAATCCAAAAATTGTAAAGGCTTGTTTCTTTGGGGAAGGGTTAGATTTGGTTTTTTCTTACACTTCCACAGGTATGCCACATGAGATTTTAATGAAAAATACTAAATTCTTCTCACAGAATTTATCAAAGAGAAAGAAATAATTTCTGGACTCATTCCAGAGTGCTAGTAATTACTGCTTTGGGCAACTGAAAGTCTTTGCTTGACAGTGTCCTTTGTCTAACATGAGGGAATGAAGTGTTCTGTCATTTGAGGATTCAATCTTTATTATAGGCCAGAAGGTTGTGCCAGTAAGAATGTTATGTTTTTAAAAATAGTTCTTCTGCTGAGATTACTATACAATATCTTTTTCTTATTTCCTACTTTTCCTGCATTGCTGACACTTTTCATAGAAGCCAATCTTTTCTTTTGAAAGAGAGCAGAGTTCTTGGAAAGACCATGTAACTCTTTCACTAGGAAATTTGTGCTTCCAGGCTGACTAGAGACATAAAACAGATATAAGGAATTAAGTATTCATCCAACTACCCTGGCCCTTCTCTTCCTTTAGACAGCATTAAGTTTTCTGGGTTCACCACTTGCCATTCAGTGCACATCTAAGGCTTCAGCTCCAACAATGAAGCCTATGCTAGCTGTAGCTGGATTTTCAATCATCCAGTATGCTAAAGTGAATAAAAACAAGAAAAAAATACAGCCCAGAATGATGGAATATATATTAAAGTAGTTCATGGCCTCCACCAAATGCCCCATTTACAATGAGTTTTAAGGAAAACTTGAATTTGGTCTCAGCACCATGGAATAAAAACAGCTTCTTTTTTTTTTTTTTTTTTTTTTTTCTTCTGATTGACAAATGTAATTAAAACAAATTCTACATAAAAAAATCACACTCTAAGATTACTTTTGTTCATGCTGATTTTTTTCATGGCAGCTTTTTTCAAAAAAATTTTGTCTCATCTATCATGGCAGAAATACACAGACTGTTCAACAACATGGATCTAAAATTTTGACCTTGGGACTTGGGAGACTTTTCCTTGCTTATTTATGCTAAATATCTTTTAAATATCTGTTTCTACATAGGTCCCATAAGGTTAGAGTTTAATTCAGTTCAATAAGTCAATATATCTATCATATGAAAAAATAGACCATATTTCATTTTGTGACATGAGAAATTCACAAGGCTGAAAAAGGCCACTGAAGGACTGGACACATCTATTTCAAGGACCCCATTTGCTCCCATATTAAAAATCATCTTTCTTTTGCCAAGTAAAGTCAGAAATATGACACTATGCTTATATTGAGGACTTTTAAAAGATAAGTTAAAATTTAAGAATCAGTGGAGACAAGTGAAAATTCTTAATTATATTTATAAACTCCAAGCCAGGTTAATAAACATTATTTACTTGATTTATCTGTCAAGAAGAGAAACGAGAAAGCTGATGTCAAAAATCCAAACCTTGTCCATATCTCTATTGAGCTACTTTAAGGACAGGCTATCTCTTTAAAGGCTTTTCCTCTTTATTTCTGCCTAAATGAAAAGACTTTTCCACTGGGCGAGGAACTGAACAGAGCTGTCACATGAAAAAAATAGATGAAAACCATCTCCAGATTCAAAGAAAACTTGTTTTTCCTGTTAGGCTTAGCTCTTATGCCCTGCTCCATTGTTGCATTGCACTGGCAAAAGTCTAATTCAGCCTAATTCTAAAACAGTCTAATTCAGATGTAGATCCTTTTCCCTCTCATACATATACAGATAAATGTATAAGCACACAAACGCATACAAAGTGCTCAGAATATTCAGCCTCTTACCAAAACCTTTCTCGCTATGATTCCTAGGATTTTACACATTTGACATTCCAGGAAGTATTTGCAAATATAATTCCTTAAAAATTAGATTTGCATAGGTTAATTATAGAAAAAAGGGTGAGGTCTTTTTGAGGTAATGCATGATTTTTGATCTACGTATTACTTCAGGCAGAATATGCTGTTCCCTGATGTGTTGACAAGATTGCTCAGAATGAGATACCATCTGACACTATAAATCTGCATTTTAAATATAAATTGGTCTGTTAACACTGGCCATTTTTCTAACTACCAAAAATGCCAACAGCTTCTGTGGCGGCAACTACATTTCTGGCTTTTTCCATGTTTTTTTGGAATTGAAAAATATATTTATGTGTGATTTTTGCAGTTTAGTACACAGAAGACTTGAAATTATTACTACTGTGAGACATTTAACTATGAAAAAAAGATTGGAATGTGACCAAAATCTTTGTTAGCAGTCAGGAATAGCCAACAGCATGGAAAACTGGTATTCCCAGTATGGCTCATGACAAACATAGTCAATGCCAATGCTGTTCATTGTGCCCTTTTCTATCAGGAAGAACTTCCTATGGTGATCTATCATTTCTTTGCCTGCCAGTTATAATCTTTTAGCCATCCAAGATTTTCTTTTCCTAAACATCTGGTTTATGTATTTTATAAAAGATCATCATAACATAATCCTTTAAGTAAAGTGTAAGTATTATATTATGAGGATTAAGTATATTAATGAGTATCTCATCAACATCCACCAACATATTGACTCTCTTCACTGAAAGAATATATTAAATCAGTTTAAAATATAATTTCTTTGTGCCATCCACAGTGCACAATATAAATAATACATCAGTGAGTATATAACCCACCACTTTTTCCTGAGTGTGAAAATGGTGTTGATAAATATTTTCTTGCCAAATCTCTTCCTGAAATAGGTCCATTTGCCCCCAGTTATCCCTTAGCAGATACAGTTTCACATACCTAAACTACAAAGTACTCAAGTATATTTCATACATCTATAGTGAGGCCATGCATTCATTCTGCGCATGTAGAGAGCCCTGACAGTGCTTAAGAGTGCTATAATAAAGTTATAAATATAATATAAACAGTGCTATAATAAAGTTATAATATAATATAAATATAAATATAAATATAAATATAAATATAAATAAATATAATATAAATATAAATATAAATATAAATATAATATAAATATAACTATAAATATAATATAATATAAATATAATATAAATAAATATAAAGCTATCATAGAGATGCTGTAAGAAGAGACAGCTGCTTTGTTAGTTATAAAAACCCTAAAACTTGGTCTAGCAATACATTTCTCTTTCCCACCACATTTAATGCTGCTGGTGACCAGTGTAGTCTTGGATCAGAGTCACTATAGCCTTCTGTAACAAGAACCAAACCCATTCCCAGCACACAGAAGAGGATCAAGAAAAGTTGAAGGGGAAAGTCTTCTCCCTCAATTTAAAGATGTTAGAAATTTTAAAGCAAATAATTTTATAATGGCTGTGTTTATTTTAGCAACAGTGGACTTTTTTCGTTATTTTTCAGTACATGTACCAGCCCCCTGTTTAAATTCAGATCTATTTCTGATCAATAATAATAAAAATATATAAAAATTTAAAAAAAAAAAACCACAAAAAACCCAACAAACCTGAACTACTAACAGGTAGTTTAAATCTTTAGATCAATCATAACAACGTAACAACTTTTTCCAAGGATGTGACATCACCCTATATCCAAAATTTATTCTTTCATTGCCTTATAACAAGAGGGTGTTGCTGAATCTTTCGCCTATCTTTCATACTTGGGACACAGACAGCAGATGCACATTCCCCACTATCTCCACATTGAATGAGTGTTACAGAGACAGCAGAAGAGCAAGATATACCAAACAGCTGATCAACTACCACATAAAATGACAAGTACTCTCTTTTATTTCAGTTCGTGGAAAATTGACTGTAAACATAGTGAGAATTTGCATTTTCCTCACTACCTGAGCAGTGCCAGACAACAGAATTGCAAAACACCAACATAGCCCTTCTGCCCAGTCAGGTTTTCTAGACAAAAATTGTTTGAAGTCAGAAATAAGGCTGTTTAGAATAAACTTACCCATAAAACAGTTCTTTTTCTAGTCACTGAAAAGATACAGATTTGTTTGCATACTTGAGGTAAATTCAATTTAGTTTTTTCATGATGCTAACTAGTAAGTGAGTATGTGAACCAAAGTTTCTTATTTTCTACAAGAACTTGCTATTTTTACCTGAAGGCTATTTCAAAAGAAATACAAACTTCATGTTCAGGTAAAAGCCTTCATTTTGGATAAATTATTTCATCAGCATAGAAGAAGGAGAACAGGTTCTATATTCATCCTCATTTCAACTGGAAACAATTTGGTAAGAGTGTATACAGCGCATGTGAGTATACCATGCCTGTGTGCACACAAGTGGCACAACTGCCACCCAGTTTTACTCTGCTTTATACCATGGCAATCCACAGAAGTGATGTGGCACAGCAAAAATGTACAGTGGGGAATCCAGGAAAGAACTTGCTGTGTTCAGTAGCACTGGCATTCACTCTTACCAGATTCTTCTTTCTCAGATTACAGGAATTAAGTCCAAGTTAGCCATAAACTTTTAATGCAAGTACAATGCTATGTCACCAACAGCTTGTCCTTCTCCAACAACTATCACAAATATCCTCCCATAATTCCTCCAGGCAACGTTCTTAGAGATAGACACCATTTCCCAAGTGGCTCCAGTTTGCCTGTGAATGACTACACGGTCTTGGTGAGGAAGTGTACCATAGAGAAATCAGAATTCTCTTCTAACTTTGTAGCACCTTTATGAATATCTGACAACTTGCTTTTGCTCTGACACTCCTTCCTGTACTACACCCTATTAACTTATTCTCTCAGCATGTGCCCTTTAAGGATACCTGTGGATGCTTTAAAGCCTTTGAGAGTGTGGGCACACACATGAACTTTCAGTACTTTCTGTAACATGTGGCCTGCATATGGAGAAATCCGTGATTTAAAACTAGCTAAAGATTATAAGACAGGCCTCTAAGCAGCACACAGTGATGAATGTGCCAAGGGACAACTATTAGAAAAGAGAAGGATGCTACTAGAACTCAGTATCATGTATCATTTATCACTAAAATAATCATTTTTTTTTGTTTAGAAGACTCGTGTTCTTTCATAATTTTAAACAAAACAAACAGATAGAAAAAGATTATTTCTATTTTCTCATTGTGGTCAAGCCAAAGAAATTCAGGCATTTTTCATAAATAAGTAGGAATGCTTCCATTTTAAAGAGCCTTATTTTACAAAGACCCTCACTTAAAACAGTGCTTACAACAAACAAAGGGTAAATGACCCACTACTTACAACAAATAAAATTGATTCTGGAAGAAGGAAACAGCAAAAAATCATGATCTTTGAAACAGTGTGAGCTGGCACTCTCTTTCTTACTATGAACAAACAGTCTGAACTCTCAATGACACGGGTATTTGGCATGTAATTAGGGGCTGAAAACTGCAGGTTGGATTCAGGACCACTTGTATTAGACAGTATCTAAAGGATTTGAAAGCAATTATTAATTCACACAGATTTTCCTTCTGAAAAAAGACCCGAGATATTTCATGATTTATACAGCTGGGTAGTGATTTCAGTGAATAATGTATAAGCTTTCAGCCCACCTGAAAATTATTTCAGGTTGAAATCAGCAATATTCAACTGGGAAAAAATCCCCACAAACCCTAACACATATCACTTAGACAATTTCCAGAGTGGATGCTTTCAAATTACATTTCCATTTTGAAATTCAGCTTTAAAGAGAATGAAAGAATTTTAAAAGTATTTTAAAACTCAAAAAAAAAGAAATTATTCATTCCCAAATCCAACTGCTTCTCTCCTCTTTTTGAAATGCATAAAGGACCAACTCTGCCCTCCACTTCTGACCACATTTATTCCTCTACTCACTCTTTTTCTTCATCCTGGGCCTCTTCTCCATCTGTCCATTTGCAGCAGCTAGATGTCATTCTCTCTCTGGGGCTGCTCTATTGATCTGGTAGGATCCTGAACCCCTGAGTCACATCCTCTCTTTAAATCTTCCCTTCCTTTTTCTCTTTATGTCATGACTCTTCTGTGCAATGAGTATGGTACATAAAAAATTACACTGTTCTGTAACTGCACATTTGGAGATAAAGCATTATATTCAAACTCAGGAATGAATTCACAAACATCATTTAAAAATTTGTTAGGTTTCTTTAGGGCACTGTTCGCTGAGGGTGGTAATAGCTTGTCAGTTAAAACCAGGAACCACAGTTGGCAAAAAACTATGTGTTTCAAAAAGTCTTTAACTTATATACCCAAACTCACTGCCAGCATTGTTTTTTCTCATAGTACAAGAGCTTCAAAAAGTTTCAGAGAAATAAACACAGAAGCGTGCTCAAATTGCAAAAAAAAAGCTCTCAAAAACCAGATGAATTATATACAAAGATTAAACCAGATTAAGCAGGATCTTACATTTTAAAAGCTTTCCTGTAAGTATATGGCTTTTTTTTTTTTCTTTTCCTACTTTCCTATTTTTTTTTTCCTTTCAGAGGAGCAAGTTTGTAATTACCTGACAAAGAACAAAATAGCAACAGTGTCTGGAAAGAATGAGTTTTTAGAGAGTGAATACTTAAGAAAGAAGCTTTAATCACAAGATATATTCCATGGAAACATAGTTTACCTTGTACCATAAGCTGCTTTACTGAACTCAAATCCTGTCTTGACACTCAGTTTTCAACAAAAATAGACCATGACTACATGCCAAGCAAGTCTCCTCTCAAAAACAATCTCATTCCCTTCACCCCAAAAAACAGAATCTGTGAATGAAATGGTAAAACTAATTTAAAAAAAAATTGAAACTACTTTTACAGTTTTCCTTGAATTAAAGCAAAGCTTACAACAGATCATTTTCCAGTCACACCACATAATGAAAAAACTTACTTGACAAGTTGGATGAACATTAGCATGTATTTGGGAACACTTTACTCCCAGGCATCATGATATAAAAGAACTTAATAAGTAACAATTACTATGGTATGAAAGTGTGAAATATCAGTTTCCAATAACAGTTCCTTGATGAAGAAGATCAATTAGAGAAAATTCCCATCAGCATAAATATCAACATTTTCTATTACAGAGGCATTCCTAACATAACTCAAATTATTTGCCCTTCCACTTAATGAGGATAAATGAGACTGAACTCCTAATTTCACTGCAGTTGCTGAAGTATTAGCTCATTCTCACTCTAAAGCCATTTGACTGCCATGAGCAGCAAGAGTTTCAATGTTGTTTTTGTGAGTGCTATCAGACCAGACACTCTCCTGTGCAGAGTTTTATTCAGAGAAGGCAGGCTGGGGAACACCATCAGGAAGCCATTCATACCTCCCTAATACTGCGAGCATCTGGTTGAGACCTAGCAGAACACAGCTGCAGCACTCCCTGACACTGTCCTCTTCCTTGCCACCAGTATGTGATGAAGGGTTGGTGGGACAACTGGGCACAGTGGCAAACAACTTCGTGCACCAGGGGGATTCTGAGGAGTCAGGTACAAGCAGGTTACTGGCCCTTTCATATGCACACATGCAGCAGAAGTGGCTAGGGTGATATTAAGGAATTCAGGGCACTGAATAGGTGCATTTGAAGGAAGAGAATCAAAAGTAACAAAAAAAATAAAGCTTCTTGAGGACAGGGGTTTTTTTGATGTTGCTGTTGCAAACTGCAAACAGGAAGTGATTAATACTTGAACATTGCCATGGTATTATTATAACATGAAGTTTCCAGTTTGAAGACTATATATGGAACACCTTTTTCCCCTTGCATTTAAAAATAGGGTATTTACACCATGTTAGTAGCTGTCTGTCTTACAGATTTTCCTTTCTTCTCAGCATATAGCATTGTAACCTACAACGTATCTTTTTCCTAACCCCATAAACACACCTTCAGATTGTTCTTGGGAAAAAAATATTACAAAAAAATAAACTTCAAAAAAAGCAAGCAAACAAAAAAACACCACAACGCCCTTCCTCCAAAAAATACAACAATTCCATATCAGGTGGAGCCAAAACCCCCTAAATTATCTCAGTTTTTTTATTCACTCCACAATATTCCCCGAACACAAATGTCAAATTGCAGGTGCACACGAAATACTTCTGTTATGACAAGAGCTGTGTATCTTCATAAGCAGTGCTTCTCATAACGATGTGTGAAATAAATGCTAACTGAAATAAAATGGAAAAAAGCCAAAAAAGTCCCCAGTGGAAGTCATGTATAGAAGAGGGACTAAACCATGTGAGAACAAACGATCATGTGGCTGAAAGGCATGCACCATATCACTTTATTTCTTAAACTTCTAGGGCTCCAGCAATAGCATTTACATAGTAACAGGATTTTAATTCACCATACTGATGGTACACTGCTGGTATCACAATCATGTGAGTGACTCATCACAGTGAAGAAGAGAACACAACAAACAGGAATAAAGGTTAAGGAGCAGAAACCGTCAGAGTTTTAAACACTGAAGCTAGCAAAGTTTATTTTCACAAACTATAAAAAAGCATGATTTTATCCAAGAATTTAGAAGGCCAAGGCTCCTCAGAAGAAAAACTCGCTATGTTCTTTTCTACCTTTATGTCTGTATCTGGGCCTTTGGACTTCAAAACTATAACCTTCCCTCTAAACCCATTCTTAAAGCTACCAATCTCAGTCATAGCCAGAATGCTTGTGTCCACTACCCCTATGGAAATGTTCTATATCACTCTCTAACTTTCAGCCTAAATATACTCATGAACAGTTTTACTATGTCTTTAATTGCAAAAATTCATCTTCCAGTTTGAAACTTGCCCCTTTAATTTATTTACAGGGAGTAAAATTAATCCCTATCATTTCTGTTTTGTTAATTTAAACAAAAAGTGCTCTTTATACAGAGTATATGTTGCTAGGAAAATGAAAGTCTGAATGCAGCAGAAACTGGAAAACCTTAAGGAATTAACTGTTACAGAAAGAAGAGCACACAGGTACAAGCTTATTTGTGAGCTTAAAACAGATGTTCTGGTTTCTAATCCATACTGAAATGGTGCTACTGTATTATACTTTCATTGCTTGTTACTTGCTTTAGTAAGAGAAAAGCAGGTAAAGGCATCCCTACTGTGACAATCAAAAAGCTCTGGCACAACAGACATGAAAAAGTATAATGATATAAGGTCCCAGTGCGTCTCCTTGGACACTCCTAACATTCTAGCTAAGGCAACACAGAAATGGGAAAAGGATTTCTCAAACACTGAACTTTTATTCAGCCTCTTAAGAAATTTTTGTCTAGAGCACTTGTAGTACTTAGTAATTTTAATCTACAGTAAGTGAGGAAGTGCTGTGCCAGTGTGACCATGAGGACAACACTTAATGTCCTAGTCACCAAGATGATCAGAAATCAGTGTGTGTCAATCTTCTTTTAAAAACATATTTCAGCATGACATTTTGTTGCTATAAATAAAATTTTGCCAATTTTCACCGGCTAGGTAAAAAGAACTAATACAGAACATTTAACATAGCATTCTGACTCTAGCAAGATGTATTTTATTTTAGGATTTGACACACATTTACAGTGCATTTGTGAAAAAGGCAACTTGACTGAGTAAACTGTTCACTGTACTCTTCTTCAACCCTCATGATTTGTATACAGAAGAAATCTTCTCCAAAGACTTCAAGAGCTAAGGAAATAAATCTCATTTTAAATGCATGGGATTGGGAAGCATCTTCCTCTGTGCTGAGTAATAAATGTGAGCTCCAACCCATCCAAATTTAGTCAGATGGAAAGTGAGCACCCAGTCTCACCCAGACATGCAGGATTAACTGCCATCTAGAGGTGTCCCCACTCCATTTTCTCTGAAAATGGGGGCTATACAAACTGCTGAGACCATACACCTAACTGATAGCTAAAATTGGGCAAGATGACCTCCCACAACTCATGATATTTATAGAGATGCCTTGCTTAGGGATTTTCCTGCAGTTATTTCTATAGTATTAGATTTGTACCTTTATTCACAACCTACATCTCAAAGTAGTCTATTCATTCTATGCTACAATTGACTGACAAGAATGTCTATGAAAATTGTTAAAACACCCTAATTATGAACAAATGGTACACAATAATGGCCTTATCATTCATTCACTTTGATTCTTTAACCTGCAAGCTCATCCTGAAGCACAAACTACAAAGTTCACTAACTTGCTAACTGTGAAGCAGCTACACTCAATTTACAAGTCAAACATTGGACACATACCAGGATTGGCGAGGGGGATTGCAATCTTTTATTCTTGAGAAACTGCCTTGTGATCTTTTTATGAAGACTTAATGCCAAGACTATCAAGTTAACACTACCAAGCAAAATGTTCTAAGTAATCTCATCTGAAAGAGTCATTTCATAACACCTTTCCACTGAATCAGCCAGAATCTTGTTCCTCTTCCTCAAGGAAATCTTCCATACAGTAATATTGCTGACTTGGCTTCCTTGTTAATTTAAGGTATAGCTCAAATCTACAGAGACACAATTCTTTAACGCTATTTGCCAAGATTTTCCACTGACTTCCTTATAAATTAAAGTTTCTTGGTCTGCTGGGGTTAAGGTGCAGTGGGAAGGGCGTGGGCAAATGGGAAAGGGAGATGACATTTTAAAATGCTTTATAAAACACCAGATGTTGCAGAACCAACAGAGTCGAACAATGTATTTGCAATTATCAAAAAGAAAAGAGTTGTTTGTCCGCATTTTTAAAAACTCATGGGATACTTTTAAGTCACTTAGTTGTGGTCTTTCTGTGTGTGAAGAACACAGCAAACGCCCTTATAGATTTGATATTTAAATGACATGCACGACAAGGGAACAGTTTGATGTGGTTCAGCATTAGCTCTTATTACACTCTGTACTATGCTGTACACATTCCAGTTATGTGAATAATATAAAAACTATGCAAAAGCATTTTGCCCTTCTTCACATATCTTTTTTGTGCATATTTGAGTTTTATAAAGTTGCCATTGGCATATCGTAAGGCAATGCTGGACATGTACTAGTGTATAGTTCCAATAACAGATGCCAGCAGCTGACAAGAATGTCCTACTTACTAACTTGCACTTAAAGCTTCAGTTTCAAAAAACTTTTTAGCTGGAAGCCTAAGAACCACGTAGATTTCCTATTCCACAACTGAGAACAGGATAATATCTACAATGTTTTTATCAATATCGAGATCTAAATATGTTAACATTTAAGTATGTCTTTCCTCTTGTCACTAAAGAAAAGACTACATAGATTTAAAATCAGTCTGTTCTTACATGTTTAAAGAGCTGCTGCAGATATTTAATGTAACCTGACAGATATTTTTGTTTGGAAACAATTCTGTTTACACATTACCTCACTTCAATATTGCTCTAGAAATGTTTTGTGGAGTCTAGGAGACAGTCGGAAACCCTGAGCTCTGTGTTCACTCTGCCACTAACCAACTGTGCTCTTTTAGACAAGTCATATAATCTCTCTGTGCCTTGGATTTTCCATCTGTAAAAGGCACCAGTTATAAATACTCACATGACAAAGGTGTTGTGAATGCCAAAAATATAGCACAACTCTGAAAACTGACTATACAAAAAGGCATCTTCTGACTCAACGAGCTTCTCCCTTAGTGAAATCCACATGTGAATTCACGTGGCCAATACGCTATACAAGCCCCATTTTGAGCACTTAATGGGAACATTGCTACAAAGTGGGCTTGTGCAGAGCAATGGATAAAAGTGGGCTTGTGCAGAGGATACATAGCCACATGTGCTGACTTCAGAGGCAAAAAAATATATTTTTATTTATTTTTCACCCAGTGCAGAGCATAGCTGAGATCGATGCAGGTGTAGATTCCAGTCTACCTTGCATTCCATTGATACAATTATTTACTGTTCTTTCACATAATGTGAGGAAACAGTGAGGAAACATTATTAAAACTGTTAGAACTGCCTACAAATCTCAGAGGCAAAAAATCTGAAGGCAGAGGGACAAAAAGAGCCTTGAAGTAAATTGGACTGCACAGGTGTAAATAACTTGGTCAACAGGATCTCTGTAACTTTTGTTATATATGTCCCAATGTGTACATTGGGAAGAACCCGGACAGCTCTCAGAGCAAAGGCTCAGTTTGCAAGTACAGCTTAATTTCAGTTGCAAGCAAGAATTATTTGATCATGAGTTACCAAGGACAACTAAGATGGAAGGTTTCAACACCATTTCTGCAGCAGCTTTTAAAAAATCTTTAATGTATTACTACTTGAGAAATACTGTAAAATCCTGAGATGAAAGACAATGCAGAAAGTATTACAATGCCTCTCCTTTGGATTGTTTGTTTTGTTTGGTTTTTTTTTTTTTTTTGCAATTACAGGAAAACAAATCTTTGCTTCTTAAGAATTCATCTGCTCCTTATATTCCCATTGTTTGTGTTTATGACATAATCATTTCCACAGCAACTAATTAGGAGAAATCAAGAATTATGGCCTGAGAGGAGGCCTGTAAGGAGCAAATGAAATCATACATGTGTTACATAGAAGATTCCACTAAAAAAAAAAAATCTCATATCTGGCTAAAACAGTGAAATGAGGAAGACATAAGCTAATTTGTTTAAACTTAAGAGAAAATTTTCACCTAAGACAAGACTGTGGGTCTCATCCAATGATCCATTTTCCTTTTTCCCATGTAGTGCATGTTAAGAACGAGGAATAGCTGGACCAAGTCAAATCAAAAGTCCATGCAGTTCAGTGGCCAACAGAAGAATGTCTGGTTGTACAGAGGACAAATATGTGGAGACACTTTTCCAGCATATTTTCATGCTATTTTCAGCCTGCAACTTCAATCTGAAACTTCTTCAAGGCAAGTGAATCAACCTCACTTCATGTAACATCCCCCATACAAAAGCATGCTAAAGTATTCCTTTGCTGCCTCTCTTAGTGGCTTGGGATAAAGTGAGAGGAAGACTCCATTAATGTTCCCTATTAGAGAACACTAGGGACCTCATCTAAGGTCTTTTAATGTTCTTTGGCATGTTCTGTTAAGCTATTATTATAGAGAACTGCTAAATAGCAAAATTATGGACGTAGTAGTATTTAATTTAAAGCTATTTTTCCTGTGGTTGGAATGCAGGCTGAAATGATCAGTAGAGCGACTAGCATCAATATCAGTTCAGCTGCATCTAAGGATGTTTTTCATAGACATTTTGGCCATCCAGTGGCCCACCTACCCTTTTAGCAGAAGCTCAGTGAGGGATAATGACATGTATCAGTAAGGTGAAGTTAGGACTGGGAAAATTCTGCTTTGGCACATTTTCTTAAAACCATTTCAGTTCCCCTCATAACAAACTAGCAGTTTCCTCCAGAGCTGCTGAGCAGCTCTCCTTCTCACAAAACATCACATCCCAATGTCTCCTATACTGCTTTGTGTTTTAAAAAAGCCTCAAGATGCCCACTGACAAGACAATTGCGAAGATCTATCAAGAAAGAGTTATTTCTCAAAGAAACAACATGAATAGCCAGCAAGGAGAGGAATTAAGCAGGCAATAAACCACCTTCCAAGGAAAATCAGTTTGCAATATACTCTTCTTTCTTCTTCCTGTCCCTTGTAGCGTCCTCAGAGACAGGAGCCATTGAGAGTGAAACGCCCTCCCAAGAGGGCAGGAATACCAACTGACCTCAATGTCATGGGAATTCAATGAAAGGATATAACAAAATTGAGAGAGTGTCCTTGCCTACATTTATTATGTAGGGCTTGGCCCTTCAAATATGAGTGAATATCATTGAGAGAGATAAAACTTCATTGTACAGGCTCTATTTCTGAGGTTAAAGGAAGGTTTTATTAAATGAATTCAAAGTTTTGCTTACTCACTATAAACATTTCAAGGATACACTGTGTCAAACAGCTTCTCATGTTAAACACAATATATGACACTGATGTTTTCCGTAGTTTATCATTGATAGAACTGGAAGTGTACTAGCAGGGAGTTTTAACTTTCTGGGCAGACAAAGTCATTTTGATAATGGTGGCCACCAGAGACAGGAAGAAGTCTAAACATTCTTGATCTTTGGGGTTAGTGGGAATTCAGATGAATGTGAGGGACCACACATGTTCTCTTGGGAGAAGGGTGCTGGCAGCCTTGTGTAAAACACAGTCCTTTTTTGGCTCAGGCACAAAGGAACAGGAGAATCAGCTCTAAGAAAGTCACACTTCTGGACATATGCAAGTCATTGCAACTGTGCATACCATATGTGGGGAATGGTAAGGAAGGGACTGAACACAAAAATCAAAAGAAGGAAAGTGGCAGAGCCCTGGAAAGTGGGTTCCTCCTGAAGCAGTAAGCCTTTAAAAGCCATTTACCAGGCCAAGTCAGCTCAGGAAACTCTCCCTGCTGCCAGCTGAACTCTCTGGCAGATGAAACAAAGAAACAAAAATTAACAAAAGGGCATTAACAATAAAAAGACAGGATTCAGTGTAGAATTTAGTGAAATTAAGCCTTTTCTATGTCAGCCTGCTCTTGTTAACCTAACTTGAACTCCCCACATGACTGCTTGGGTCAGGAAACAGAGCAGTGACAAGCAAAGAACCACTGCTGCACTAAGCAAGCAGAGCGCCCAGTTCTGAAAAGTGTTTAACATTCATGTGCAGCTCTAGCACTGTGAAAGTTTTCTGCTGAACAATTTACAGGTGGAGTGGTTTATTCTGCTATCAAAACAGACAGAGTTATAGATAAGAAATTCCTGCTAAAATGTGCCAAATCCTCAGGCATACACAAAAGCCCATCTGGGCTACAGCAAGCCTTTGCCAACGTGCATTTACTGATATAAGTCAGAATCCTGAAGAAAAAAAGCCCATCCTAGCAAAAGCTGGTGGAGCTAATCTGTGAAATAAAATTCTACCCTTTTACTGGGGAAAAACAGTATGGCACATACATACCAATAGTGTACTTAAAGAGATAAAACAAGATCGTGAATGTGAGTTTCATAACTGTTTAAGTACTACAATATAAACTAAGGTTTACATTTCATTCCTCTATGATGTACTGGCATGATGCAATTCTTCTCCAAGTGAAATTCATATTATCTTTGTCACTGATTACCAAGGGAATATACATTTGGATTAGTGTGCTTTCACCTAGAAGTTAGACACCACATCTTGAATCATAAATTAGCTCAAAGTTTTCAGTTCTTCCAAAACAAAAAAATTTTGAAGCATATTGAATTAATGAAAATATCAGTTTGGAAAGAATTATTAACAATTGACTGAAAGGTTAATAACAGTTTAAAAACAGCTGAACTCTTCAAAATTTTCAACACAGTATTTTGGTGAAACAAAATATCATTAAACATGCCTTAAAAAAAACAAAACAACCTTTAACTTCAAAGAATACTAGGCATTTATCCTCAGAGCAGTGCATTACAGGTGACCTCTATAGATTGAAAATAGGATTACATCAACAAACCTTTCACTTTTAAGTTGTGGATGGTGTGAGATGAAAGGGCGGTCTCCCTAACATTTTGCTGTGCTACTGGCTCAGGTTTAAAGGAACTATGCGACCAGGTATTCCCTGTCACATTCTGATCTGCAATGCTGACATGGACACAAGAGCAAAACCCTTTGAAAATGATACTTTCATATGATGAAAAAAAACCTGGTGAACTCTGAGTAAATGGGTGTGAGAAACATGAGAGAGAATATAGGTAAGGAGACAAAGAGGAACCTTTATGTAAATATGGCCACGCACTTATGCCACCAGCAGTAACTTGTTTGTCGCACTGTGGCTTAACATCAGATAAAATGATACTAGATTTTGAGATCTACACTTAATAGCTGCACTTGGTGTTTTCTTCTTTATGTAAAAGTTTCAAACATACAGTAGGCAAAGCGTAGCATTTTTTTCCTGGGCTACATTTGACAAACAAAATAACTATATTTTCAAAGATTGAGCAAATCCATAAAAATAAACAAAATTAAATAAAAGCCCCTTCCATCCTTGTATTCCCTTCCAGAACTTGCATGTTCTCCCGGGCACTCTGAGTTGGCTTGCACAGCCCCTATTTATTAAAGTCAGAAATTCCCATTTACTTTGTATTCAGTAGTTTGTTCCGCCAGAAAAAAATGACAAAAAAGACAAACAAAACAAAACAAAACAAAAAACCACAAGGAACTGAAAGCACTCCTTTTTTAAAGGACCAATGCTTTCTCTGAGGAGGCATTCTGATTTGATAGACTTGAGACGGGCCTACAGCGTCTAGAAGAGACTCAATTTGGTACATTGAGACTCAATATTGTATACTTAAAACACTCAAACAAACCTACTTCAACAAAGTATTATTTTGGAAATATATAAAAATTAGGTGTGGAGAATCTTGAGCCACCAAGCTTCAGGTACTGATTTAGCACTGTAGAGGTCAAGTAGGCATATTAAAAAAAACATGAGCACCAAGTTATCCAGTCAAGCATTTGGATAACTAAATACAATACAAATACAATTCTAATAAGTTGTTTAACCCCCTGCAATTAAACTGCAGTTCCCCAGAAGTGTTATATTTCATGCCATCAATTTCACTGTCCAAATGTGTGATTGTAACAAAATGATCCATCATTTTCTTCCAGCACTATATGATGGTGATACAGAATGGATTAAATATATAATCATAAAATCTTTGTATATGCCTTACTCAGTGACACAAAAAAAAAAAAAAAAAAGAAAGCTTCTAAAAGTAGGCTACTATAATGTTCAATATTTTTAAATGCTTTACAACACCCCCTCATAACACCCCCTCACCTCAGGGTTTGGTGGTACACTGACAGCAAGCCAGTTGCTAGTTCTGTATAAAGAAGGATAAACATCTGTTGGCAGACACTTCCTTAATTCCTCAAAATTTTACTTTTACTGCAAGAAATTTCAAATCGGACCACAATAGTTAAGGAAAAAACTTGCACTCCAGTATAAAACACACAAATCAGAAAATACATACAGCTAACAAAAACAGTCTTAGTACTTCTTGATGAGAGGTATTTGGTTCCCTCTCCAATATTCCAGTAATGTAAAACCAGCATGTAAGGTAGAAAATAATTTTTCAGTTTCAGGAAACATCATTACTAGCTGCCAAAAGTCTATCCATATAATAAGAACTATTTGCTAAAGCTGAACACCTGCAGTTTTATAGAGGGCCTCCAAGGACAGCTGTAATTATTCCAGTCTACTGATACAGCAGCCAATCAAAACCTGAAGGTTTTGTCCAAGAAAACAACATTTTTTGCTAGCTAGATCTACATGTACATTTGCAGACATTTGATTTTAACAGGTAGACAGAGAGGTGGAAAGATGGCTTGATCATGACATAATGCCCTGTATGCAAAAGACAAGACTAGTGAAGGATGTCTTAATCGAGTCCTCAAAGTAGACCCCTGTTCCCAAAAGGCTCTTGGAAGCAGTCCAGACTGCTGGAACTTTGCATCATAGCAGACCATCACATAAATATGTGTATATTATCTGCCTTTCCAAATACAAGGCAAATGATTGAATAGTAAAAAGATAAGCACTAAAGGAAAAATTTTACACTCATAGTATGCATAAACAATACATCCCAAACCCCTGTCTCTGCTGGTTTCCACAGCTGAAAGTGTGACCATCATTTCAGGTATGAAAAAGATGATCTTTTTATAATCTGGTATACAACTTCAGTAGCACAGCCTTCCTCCTGCTAGTATATCCAGGCTGTTACTATAAAGGGGAAGTTTACCTAAAAAATACTCAGTCCCTTATACTTAAAAGTCCATACACAGTTATGGACTACTGAACTGCTTTTAATTGATCTTACATGGATGAGGTGACAACAACAGAGCATAACCAGAGTTTATATATGGAGAGGTGGGAAGAAGTAGGACTCCTTTCTCACTGCTTGAGTGAAAAAAATATTTCCCACCATTCTGCTGTAATCCTCTTCATCTGGTGAAGGTTCTGCCTTAGATCTCAGGCTGTTTTAAACATTGCACAAGTGTTTTGTACATAACAAAATGTACTCAAGGTACGTTCACCTTGAGTAATCAACTTGCAAATACTTTCAGAATTGTTACAATAAAGAGACATTCAGATAAAGAAAACATTTCTTTCCCCTGAAATTTTGTCTTGCTGTTTGAAGATGAGCTGAAACAACAGATGCTGCTTAACCTAGGGCTCTGCTTCTCACCTCATCTACAGGCAGAGGTCATAAGCACAAACAGTGCAACACAGAATTCTTTTAACCTCTTTCCACTGAACAAAGAAAGCAGATTATCTTTGAAAATATGTTTCTGAGCACACAGTTTTGGCAGCTGCCCCTGTGGCTCCATATGATGCAAAATGCAAGTAGCATGAATCCAGAGAAATTGAAATTTGTCCCTTAATAATTCATTATGCAGAATCTCCTGCAAAGGGAAGGATCTAGAGGGCACACACCTGCACACACAAAAGAATCTGAGATGGAAATAAATCAATCAATGAATGAATAAAAGCTAAAGTATTAAACACTCAATGATTTCAATGGCTGCTCAGAAAAGCCAGGGCTAGCATTCATTCCTGAATTAAAACTAGAAATTCTTTCCAATGTACATCTATGTAAACAAGACCAGCTCAGCTCTTACCTCAATGTAAGAAGAACACACCGTCTCCCAAACTTAAAGGCAAAAATGAATGCTGTTTATTGCCCTGAGAAAAAAAAATCAAGTGTATTCCCTTGTTGGCCAGAAATTTAAAAATTCAGCTGTTATGTGATCTCCAGCAACTCTCCATGGGGTCACTATACCTTCTGTACATAATGGAAAGATGTGAGCCTAGAAGCAGTTTCAAGTTTCAGTAACTGCACACTCTGAGAGCCTCCCTCTAAGCTGGAACTTGGGTCCCTTTCAGATGCAAGTACAACCAAATGAGAGCAGACCAATCACTTTCCAGAAAAACCACTGTAAAACTTATTTGAACCACAAGCTTATTTTTCTGATACAAAGACTGACTATCCTTTTTCAGATAAAGGGGTTATGCCAGGTAAATTAGCCTGCTTCCACAAGTCAGGGTCAAATTTCCCTATATGGGAAAGGAAAGTTTAAAAGCAATTGAGAAACTTGAAAAAATACTCACTGGTACCTATTCTTAGTTCGTTTACTGTGGGCCACAACCTGCATACTCTTCTATAATATCAACTGATACAAAAATCACACTACCTGAATTTCAAAATAACTCTTTTGGGTAAAACCCTTAGTCCTACCAAAAGTCAGTCACTACTGACTACTTTCCTAAGGCAAGATATTATTCTTGATATTTGGAGAATCCCAAATTGCCCAAAATCTACACTGAATACCTTGAGATATGAGCCAGGTATATCTCCTGATATACCTGAGGAGAGGTATATCAGAAAAGAGCAGAGCACCAGACAAATAATGCAATCTGCATTAAATAAATACAATTTTTGCTTTGGTTTGGTATCGCCCTGATTTTGTAAAACTTTGTAAAGCCTTCTGATGTTTATATTCTCTCAACAAACTTTCTCACACACAGTTCTGTAAATAACCTATGTTTTGCATTCTTTCATGGAGGTGGAGAGAATTGATGGACCCTTGGTCTGTCCAGTGGCATTGGAGAGGTGGCACTGTCACCCTCCAATCCACTGTCACCTTTGGAAAACTATAAATGTTGGAGTCAGAAAATAAAGGTCCCCTTTTTTTGTTCCCCTCGAGAGCAGCAGTGTCTGTGTCATCATTTCGTGCCTTATCTCAACAGTTTGGGAAGATTTTGACTTTGTCTTTTTTAACTCAATGTTTCCAGTGAGGTCTCTTTGCTACATGAAAACTGTTGCTCCCTCTAGATTCTGATGAAATGTGAGACACATCTCTTGCCCTAACCTCCATAAATGTACACATTTCATTATGGCTAAGAAAGATCCACAGAATTTAATATATTAGTACTACAGAGGAATGTTGTTTGTGTTGCCCATAAATAGTTATATTACCTATTTTATCAGTCACATCAGAACCCTGTTGTACAGCAAGGCACTACAGAAACAGAAAAATTACAACACCCAAAGAAATTGCTATGGTCTTTGCTGGACAATTTTCACACATTTTTCTTTCAGGCAAGAAAATTTATAATAGTACCACACCAAAAAAAACCCAAAAACAAAAACAAAAAACAACCACAAAAAAAAAAAAAAAAAAAAAACAACAAAAAAAAAACCAAAACAAAACAAAACAAAACACAACCCACCAAAACCAACAACAAAAAAACCCCACCAAGACCCAAACACCTACAACAACAAACAAACATTTCCCACAACTACTCACCATTTTTTAGTCTGTAATTTCAAGTAGTAAATATTTATAGTCCATAAACATTGAGAAATTCTGTTACAGCTGACCATCTATTTTCTCCAGCAAAAGTAACAATCTATTTCTTGGGTCCAGGTTCAGTAAGAGCTCAGGATGATATTATTATGAATAGAGTTAGTTAGGAAGAAAACCCTATACTACTGTGCACATGTAAAAGTTTACTTTGGGCATCTGTGTCTAACAGGTGAAGTTTAACAAATTATTTTAATTATGTTAAAGAATGTTTAAAACCTAAGAGTAATGAAAGATTTCATTCCACAGTTCGATCACAACAAAAGCAGGAAATTCAGAATTGACATTCCCACAGCAACCTTATTTCTACCCCATTGTGTATATTTATTTCAACTGAATCTTTTTTCTATGACCTCATAACATATGTGAAATGAAGGAAGGTGCTAGGAAAAAATCCTAAAATACATATAAATCAGTAGTATGTTGTTAAATTCTATTATTACAGCAGTAGCAGTTGAGTGGAGATAGCACTCTGGATTTAAAAAAAAAAATACTCGTTCACTAGTCCGTGCATTTATTGAATGCTATTGCCTGTGAATGCACATGCTCTACCAACATTTCTGGTTGCTGACCTTTCACACTGGGATGGGCACCTCACCCAAGCCTGGATGCAAGAAACATAGAATCTGAAAGTGCATGTATGGGGCTCCAGACAAATCTTACTTAATTTCATAAAGAGATGGCTCCTGAAGGAGTACAATCATTTGTGTTCCAGCTCAAAACTAATAACCTGCCAACCCCAATCTGACTCCATGTATACATAATCCAAATGTTTCTGCAGCATTTCCTCAGAACCAGAGCACAAGGAAATTCACTACAACTGCTCCCCTGTGCTTCTACACTGCATCAGGACAGGTTTATCTCAGCCTACAAGCTCTAGCTCTTCTGCATATTGACCTGCCCTGGACTAATTTCCTCTTCCCCTGCATTTCACGTTAGACTGGATGCAGAGTCCAGATATGACTATTACAGACCTGATTTGTACATCCTAATAGGACTATTTGCTGTATTGAAGGTAAATGTGTTGCAGAGCTGCCCTTGGGACATTTTTCAGGAATTGGCCCAAACCCAAAAAATCCAGTCCTGTGCTGCACCTCATAAGTCATCATTTTGCATTAACCATCAGACCTGAGCAGGTTTTTTGTATGTGTTGCCCAACAGCCTGTGCTGGGAGACACTGCAAGGTCTCCACATTGTACTTCTCATGCTACATGACAACAATTTGTACTTTCCAAAACTTGAGTGCAAGTACCTCTACACCTGTATTTAGGCAAACATTTTCATATGATGCTGGAAGACATCCTAAGTATCTAGAGCTCAAGTTTAAAAACTTATTAGATAAAAACAGTGAAAAGCATATATAAGGGAAATACTTTTAGCTGTAGAATATGGGTATTTCACATCTGAAAACTCAAAATGGCATCTCATAGCACCTCATAAAGCAAACCAGGCACAGGTCACAGACATGCAGAAGTAAAATGCAGCAAACATAACTACCAAGGGGAGAAGGCAGTACAAGTGACTTTGCATTTCTCTGTGATAGCAATGGCTGGAAGTGATTAGGGGTCTAAAGGTAACTAAGAGGAATCTCAGAGCTCTCATGTCAGTGAGAATTGCTGCTCTTCAGAATGGAAAAGTTTGAGAAATTAATGAATACCAGCACAGCTCTGGCCATGCTCCACGCATACTTCCAAAGGTATACTCTGGCTATTATTTATCAGGAAGATCTATATCAGCTTAAGATTTGGAGATTTTTTTTATTAGAACGGTGCATTGAAAGCCTCTGCATAAGCTTAGAACCTATATTTTGCTTCTCTGAAAATGTCAAAATGTCAGTAAAACCAATTCTGGAAAGAAGGATCTAAACAAACACACCTCTAACTTGAAAACTTAAAGGATGAGAATTCTGATGCCACTCTGTACAATGCTCTCTAGGATCTTCAGTACTGAGCTCCTGATTTGCAGACTGAATGCGTAATTACTTTCTTACTGGACAGAACTACAAACAAGAGCCTCCAAACATGAACTTTTTGTCTTAAAACAAATAGATTTTAAAACCAAAATACACAGGTGGTGTACCATGAAAGAAATCACAGAATGAGGTGCACATGAAAAATCTGCTGATTGCAATTTTGGCCACCAAGAACTAGATCCTGTAATTTTCTTGAACTCATTACAGATCTTCCCTCAGCAATGGTGGAAGTTCATTGAACAGATGGAAAGTGTATGTAGTCCAAAAGTCTTGCAATGTTGCCGTTGCTATCCTCTTTCAAAATGTACTACAGTTTACACAGAACATAGAGACCACATATAAATGTTTTCTTTCACCTCTGCAATTTGGCACAGCTTATTTCCTTGCTCAGCTGCAAAAATGCTCATTATTTCTGTTAATACTGTTAAATGGATTGGTTATCATCAGTATTACAGGGAGATAATAATCTGCTGCTTCTAATGGACAACTACACAGTGTTTTAGAGGGCCATTGCTCAAAATTTGGTTTCAGTTTTGGGTTGAATTTGAAACAACCTGAAGATTATAGAAAAAAATATAGGAAAGGGTTAGGCTTAGGGTAAACAGAATATGATTTAAGACTACTGAAAACAGGTGAAAGATTTCCATAAATTTTAATGGCCTTAACAATGTACTGACATCATATAATGTAGAAATTGACTACACCGGTTATCATGTTATTGAAGACATGCTGCTCCTCCTTCTGATATTAAAGCAAGTTTAGCTTATTTTTATTGTATAACAGCAGCAACGTAGATAAACACTTAGAAAGGCTATTGCTAGTCAAAAAGGCAAATCCAGATGTGGAAGATTGTAAGAGAAATGGAAGAAGGATGGAAGGTAGAAAACTGAATAAAAAGCACTAAATGTCCATGAAGGCAAAAGATAAATTTGCCTCACACAAAAATAGCTATGTACGACCTATTTCCCAATTCAATCAGAATTTTATTGAAACCTGAAAGAGGTGTTTCCTGAAAGTATCACAGGAATTGTAAGAAAAAAGTGCAAATCATTAAAAAGTTATTAATTTCTCTATCAATTCCAGTTACCAAGAGGTTTTGGATATTTTAGAATTCTCATATGTTGTACTGACTCCCATACAATATCCTGGAAAGAAGAACCAAATAACATCTATAGATGAAGCATCCAGCATACAGATTTGGTCCACCTAATGATTCAAGATAACCATAATATTTACCAACTCAGAAAGCTATTTTAAGCTGAAAGGAAAAGGGCTCTATTCATTCTGTTTCTTTCATGTGCCAAAAAATATTATTTTTAAATGGTTTGTTTCTTCTTTCAAATGACAGGAAGTTAACACAGACTACATGGGCACTGACTGTGTAAACACAAATCATTTTTAAGCATTGTAAACACATCAACACAGAAATTATGCCATGTTTTTCTCTTTGGAAAGGCAGCCAGCACAACATAAACTTCATCAGAATCTAACAATTACATATAGAAATATGCTTTCCAATTGTGATAAAGCCAGCTTTAATAAAAGGTTCCATCTTGCATGGCTACATATAAATTCTTTTATGTAAAACCAGAAAGTTGGGTGCCTTCTCCACCTATGGCACAGAACATATAAGCTTTATTCAGTCCTTCTTTACAGAATTGGTGCAGCTGAAGGATAGCCTCAGGCTAACCTAGAGGAAACGAACAAAAAATAACCCAAAGAATTAAATCAGTTTATTTGAATTCTGTGAAAACTACTATAATGGGATATGCAATGTTGTGAAAGTTTAGGAAAATTATGGACTTTTAAGATTCTTCAGGATAAGGAACAGTCAGATTTGAATTATTGGAACTCATGTCACTGGAAAAGCACTGAGCAATAAAGACCTGTGTTTTATCTTTCCATTCCAATAAAAGTGTCTGGAAATGGTTTCAAAAATGCTAAATAACACACAGCAGCATACTAACAGTTCATGCAAGAGCATTTTTATCTGGCATCCTTGGGCACCTTCATTCCCTATTCCTGTATGTTACTGTCCTGTAAAAACTAGGACAACATACACATTAAAATAATATCTTTCAACAGAAGTCATAATTCAAAAGTCTCATGAAAGAAAATTCCTTCTAGATAACAAAAGGAATTCCTTCTAGATCCACAAAAGCAGTACTGACAGAATTCAATGCCTAAGTTAATGGATTGAGAGTTTGGAAATTAACTCATAGATGCAGCAGATCATAAAACTATAGCGACTTTTTTTGCTAAAAGCATAGTATTTTTGGTGTTCTATATAATATATTTCTATTAAAATGACCATTCTTCCATGATTTATTTCCACTTGTTTTTATCTTATAACATATATTATTATAATATTATTATAATATTCAGTTAAGAAGCATAACAATACAGTTAACTCCATTGCTTGTCTTTCCTTTGGACCGCTGTGGTGAATTCAGCACTTTGGCTGCTCAGTGATAACCACCTTACTCCTGACCTCACTTACTGAGAGTGAGTCTCAGTGACTGCCAAGGCTGCAGGAAATTCATGCTAAAACAAAGTTCTAGCAGCTAGGAAATGGTATGTGGGGTAAAGAGTACTTTGGTTGAAGCCTGGAAGCTGATAGACGTGAATGTATGACTGGGAGCTGTCACTGGCTGCTTTGGACAGGTCACTTCTGCCCAAACTTACTAACAGTCTGGGAAAACAGTTTCTATTTTCTTCAAAACTAATGCCCAAACAACACTGTGAATCTGGACTGAACTTCCTCAGTGATTTCACTTTAAAACAAGGAACACAGCTTTTTCTCAAAGGTTTAGAAGGCTAAGTAAACTAAGGGCTTAGAGACCCGCAAAAGATAGAACACAGGGAGAGAAAGAACTTTTGATTCTCAATTCTAGTATCAAAATCAATTTCATGGTCTCCTAAAAGAAAATTAGGTTATTCTAAGTATTTCATAAAAGAGAAGTTATTATTCATAACCTTTTCTTCTTGGGTGATTTTCCAAAGTCAAAAATAAACAGATGTGGGATTTAATTTGAATACTTCTAAAAAAGATAGATGAAACAGTAAAATATCCAATATCATAATTCAATATCAAAAGAGAAAATAAGTACATTATTTTTGAATATTTTCCTGAAAAACCTTTTACAGAATAACTAGTTCAGCTAAAAATTTTCTTCTTACCAACTTTTTATAACAGGAGATGTTTGGATGTCCACAGAGAACCTGTGTAAGTTCAAAAAAAAAAATCCTGATGTTTTCACTACATAATTTACAAAGAACAGAAAGAGACCATAGTTGCTTCATCCACTAACAGATGGTAAGAAAAGATATGCAAAGAGGAAATAAACTTGCACAGTTTTGTAACTACACCTTTATATAGCAGCAGTATCAGAAACTGAAGATGTGCTCATGACACAGCTTGCAGCAGATGTACTTGTGCTATGTTCCAGTGACCATATCATACCTACAGTGCCATCATACTCAGCTATGTACAAGTGAAAAGAGAATATAAGCAGTGTCAAACCCTAAGGTTGGATGAAAAGGAATATTGCCCATGTCACTGGCCTTTCTACTACTAAGCCAATATCCAAAAAAAACCCAATTACGGTTGCAAAGAAAAGTTCAAATATATCATCCTGTGTTTTTATGAAAAGCATTAGAAATTCCTAAATAGCTACAAATTTTCAGAAATATTTAGGGATTTCTAAACCTTAAAATTTATATATTTATCTAAATCTTATAAAACAATAAAATTTATCACACCATATGTCACAGCACATGTTGCAGTTGAGACAGCCATGATACACAGAGTAATGTCATACAACTTCAAGGCTTCAGTGTCTACTCATACAGAGCAACACCATACCACTTCAGAGGGCTTCAAATGTCTTCTCTACTTGTTCTTTAACCCAGCCTTTGATATCCCTCCTCTTACACGCCTTACACCTCTGTTCACTTTCACGATTGGTCAGTGCACCTGGGCACTCGGTGTCTCATTACCTTCAGTACCTGCCCTACACAGCTGTATCCCATTAGGGATGAGGTTCGGCCACTGCCCCACTTCCAATTACCACAAACTGTGCGCCTACGAAAATGAACATCTTCTTAAGTTCACCAATGACCCTTAGTGTATGTAGAATTATTATGAATAAATACAAATCTGTGACAAAGTAAACTGCTTAATAATTTTATAATTAGTTTCTAGTGGAATTTTAGTATGACTTGCATCCAAGCCTTGACTTAAATCAGACTTAACTGAGCAGCAACGTAAAGGAAAAACATAAAATGTGTCAGGAATGGATATCTCTTACTGCCCTTGCTCTGGTAGTCAGTGTTCTTGACAGGAAGAAGAAACAACTACTATTACTGTCACCAGTGCACTCTGCCTCACATGTCTTATGTCTTCTCTGTAGTGCAGAGATAGGAATTAAATGAAAAAATCCACTCTAGTTCTAACTTTCTTTAAAAGACACTTAAAAAGAATGCTAGCATTACAGCACCAAATTAATTGTGGAAAAAAAAATCGACCTAACCACAAACCCAAAATACACAGATGTAGGAATGGAATGCAGTGTTAGCAGCAGGGAAATTTTTTTTTTTAATTGCAAATGTATTCAGCAAATGAGGAGTACGGAATGAAAAGAGGCTAATGACAATAGGAAATTATGTTTGTATACATATTGATAATTCTAAGTGATTAGTTAGAGCTGAATATGTGATAGGCTTGACAAAGTGTTGGAGGTTAGGACTGCTCTTGTTTTCTTTGTCTTAGGGAGTTTTCTCCTGGTATGTTGCTAAGAGAGAGTAAAGACCAATATGTCAATGAAACAAAAGAAGTTGTCATGGTTCAGGATAAAGGTGCTGCTGGCTACTCTCTTAGCTGAAGGGGTTTCCCTTCAGCTAAGAGAGGCAAAGGTACCTTGAGATTTGGGCTGGGCGTAGCTCCTAGCTCTCTCTAGCTGATGGTTTTGGAGGGAAACAGGCTGCTCTAACTTTGGGCACAATGCGCCACCACTGCAAGGCTCCGTCTCCTACTGCTTTCTCCTACCGTGAGTGAAGCTCTGCTTGTGGGAGCAGCTGTTGCACTGGAACCTTATTAACACCCTACCTCAATAAAAAAGAATTCTTCACCACCTGCTCGGGTGCCCAAAGGGAAACCCACGAGCTCCTTACCCATCTAAGGGAGCCTCCCCTGTCCATGTTCGGGAGCCAGGCTGCCGCTGCCCAGCCCCTGCCCTTTCTCTGCCAATGCTCTGAGTGTAGCCAAGCACCCCCTGCTGCTGTGGCACCACGCAGCTCCTCCACAGCTGCCGAGTTTCTGCTACCTCTTGCTGCCCCGAGGGAGACCACCCTGCCGTTCCAGCTGCTGGTTCGAGGTTCCTGCTGCGGCCCATTCTCGCCATCCAGCCCATCCGCCATTGCCACGTGAGGGAGCCGTGACTGACGCGGTACCACAGCGCCCCCTGCAGCCGCGGGGGACTCATCGCACCGCCCCGCCCGCCGGGAGCCACCAGCGCCCCTGCCAGCTGCGGCCGTAACTGCACCGCAGGGGAAGGCGCCCAAGGAGCAGGAAGAGACTTCATCGGGATTTCTGTTCTTGATTGTTGTTGTTGCCATTGTTGTTGTTTGCTTGCCTTGTTATACATGCATGTACTAGTAAAGAACTGTTATTCCTTTTCCCATATCTTTGCCTGAAAGCCCCTTAATGTCAAAGTTGTAATCATTCGGATGGAAAGGGGTCATACATTCCATTCCAAGGGAGGTTCCCGCCTTCCTTGGCAGACACCTGTCTTTCAAACCAAGACACAAAGGGACAAGCAAAGGAAAGTAGCATTACATATTAATGTGTACATATATGTATATATTCCTCTCAATCACCATGAGAAAATTTCTTAACATTATTACCTTAATGTTAAGACGGAAATGTCCTTCCACTGTTCTATGCAGCCCATTTTCTAAAAATTCCATTTTCTCTGACAATATTTCAGTCAGCTATGGCTAGATTGAAAGTGAGGTAAACTAGATTCTAGTATCAACTTTCAAAATGCAATAACATAATTAGAAACAAGCAGAAAATTAGTCTATTATATACATTATTCTTGGGCTTTTCTGGAATGCTCCTCCTCTGTGGTTCTGTCCATCTCCATCAACTCAGAAGTTGCATCTACTGCTTTTCAAATATTCATAGGGAAAGGATTGTTGTGCTATCTGAAGTATGATATCTGAGTATGGGAGTGATGAAAACAGCAAGCAGTACCTTCAGAAAAGGTTCTGCCAAAGGTTTCACTCGTCACACATCACATTCAGACATGTTAGTGGAAATATGTTACTGAGGAGCCCACTAGCAGTGGGATAATGGGACCAGGCATTCACCATGTGGTTGTCCTCAAAGGGCAGCACCACACAAATCAAAGGAAGAGAAGAACAAAAAAGTAAGAAAAATCATGAGATGGAACTGAGTGAGCCAAGTGTAGATAACCTGTGAGAAGTAAGAAGAGATGCTACACCTGGGTGGCATTTTAGCAAAAGGAAAAAGACCATTGTTTGGAAAAACCAAAATGAACCATAATAATTTATTAACATGTGTGAAATGTAGCAGACGATATTAAAGGAAGCTACACAAGCTCAATGAGTCATGTATGTATTCATAAGGGAGAAAAGGAAAGAAAAACAGTGGCCACAAGCATGTGATATGAATGTAGAAGATGATTCTGACCTTTGGCAGCAACAGGGCAAGGGGTGAATTCGTTGCACTTCTACTAGGAATCAACAGAATTTTCTCTTCTGAAGTGAAAATAAAACAAAACTCCAAATTGAGGGAATTGACACATGTAAGCCAAAAGTAAATAACCAAGACATGGCTCAAGGTAACACAGTGCCAATCTTATTTAAAATTCCTTAAAAGCCTGATAAGTTAAAAAGAAATAATTTGTCTGGGACAGGTTGAAATGCAAGTAAATAAAGCACTACAGGAATAAAAAGAGAATTTAGTTAGGAGTCCAACACAATATATCACTCCATGGGTACTGAGCACCTGGAGAGAGCTGACAAGTTTATTCATCAAAGTAAATTAGATAAAAAAACCTAAAAACACTTGGGCATTTTTATGGTGAGAAATAGAAAAGGGTATCGAAGGATACAATAGATAAAAATCAGACAGAAGGGGCTATAATAAACTTCTAGAAGAACTTGCTTGGTTCAGATGTACTTTTCCAGTTCAGAAATTCCTTTTTTACCATACTTGGTTAAATGAAACCAAATTCTTATATGCTAATTGTCTCCTAAGTACCATTATCATTGTTCCAGAAGTTATTATACACGGTCGCATGCAGAAACCCTCGACAATTTCCCTTTTCTTCTGGCCATAAAACAATCCTGTGTTCATTGCCTGACAACATAAAATATAGCATTAAGAGCAGAACTCATGAGATCAAAAAGCAACAGTTTCTTTTCATCTGACTTGCACAGAAAAGCCCAAGCAAACTGAATACATTATTCAGTATTGACAGAACCAGTCACACATATTCCCTCCCAGTAGTACAATGGAACAGCCCAGACACATACAGCAAATATATCATGGCAAAGACCTTGACTTAATTCCAATCAGCATCAGTTTTATCTTAGTAAAAAAGGTAGAATGGACACAAAATTGGGGGGGAAAAAAACAAAGAAAAAGAAAGTCATAATTACTTCTTTAAGCAGAACAAGTCAACATTTATCTTGCATAAGCCTCGTAATCATGATCACTTGGAAATATTAGAAGCTTCTGCGAGGGCTGGTACATAGTCATTCCAGATAATAGCTCTTCTATTGTTTAAAGGAGAGGTATACACTACAAAAATTGACATATCTTTGAAATTTGTGTCTCCTGCACTTCACTCTTTTACTCCATCTTTCCTAAATAGCTCCACAGAACTCAGAGTATTGCTAGCCACACCATCTAAGGTGTTAACAGTGCATCATGCACTCTAACAGCTAGCCTGACTGAAGCTTGTAGAATTCTTCTGTTTCTCTTATTAGCTGGAAACTAAAAGCAAGTCCTTGCTGCTCTAGTGTGGCAGGGATGCACCTCAGAAGAAACACAGGCTAGATATTACATCAGCATTTTCATCTCATCTACGTTCACTGTATGAACTACACAGACCTTACCACATACATTAAGTTCTTACATATCTGCTGTACCAGCTTTAGCAATGGTTGACAGCTTGTAATGCAAAAGAAGGTGAAGAACAAAGACTCTGCTATTTTCTGATCCCCTCTGACATTTGAATAATTTTTTGTCTCTACAAAAAGTTTAAATTTCTTTCTTCTTTCTGTTTGAAATATAGTAAGGAGAATAAAAAAAATAAGGTCAACAGCTGCAACAATCTGTTCTTGCTTCATATGTCCACAGGACTTAAGCTGCTCAAAAATAAAAATTAAAAAACAAACACAAAACCCAAATATTGTTAGGCTGGCAAAATGAAACATATTATTTTATTCTCAATTCCCTTTGTTTCAAGCTGGTTCTCATTACAGTAGTAGCCTGACAGCCCAAAAATCTGAAAACTTGTGTTCATCCCAAAATATCAGCAAGGAGAGCTTAACTTAATACTTTCTCTTACCCATAAGCTTCAGATATGACACATAGGAATCCCTGTCAGCCAAAAGCACTAGCCAAATAACCATTTTTCATCTGTTAAACAGCAAAACAAATGTGTTTATTATGCAGATGGCTAATGGGAGATTACCAGCAATGGTCACCAGCTCAATACTTCCAAATTTATGTGGTTTCCAAAAAATGGCCTGATTTCCCAAAGCTAGAAGCAAGCGTGCCTTACCCAGTGTTCCAAGACTCTGCCACTACTTCTGCAGTGACAAATACCAGTAAAGATTTTATTGTAAGCCTACAGGGAACACATTTTAACGTGTACTCTTGCCCTCCCAAATTCCCCACATAAAAACTCTCAAAGGATAACCATGCCTTGGTCCCATTCTCTATATAACAATCACTTTTACTTTATGTCTAAACAATTACCCACTGTCATTCAGGAAATAGAATATTAACTTTAGTTTTATCTAGGTTTGTCTGACATAAATCATATTTTTAGCACTACCTTCAGAGACACAGAGATAATAAATAAAAAATCTCAAATTATTCTTACTACATCCTACATGACAGTATCAATATAACTTGTATAAAAACTAAATAGATCATCAATAGGGCAATTATGTAACAATATATAAAAGAGGAATTTAAAAGAGCTGTTCGTGCAATACTCAAAGCAAAGAACTGGTATTCAGGAATATTTTATATGTTATTATATTTTAAAAATTTGATAATATTTTCAAAAAGACACTTGTTCTCTGTATTTTCTGAAAGATGGTGGTAAAGTCAGGCAGAAAACCTTGGGCTATAAGTGAAAACAGATTACATATTGAGTACAAACCTTCAATATATCCAGTCTTCACTCACTGCAACATACATGCTTCTACTCTCTGTTTCTCAGACAGCTGCATTTACATTTGCAAGGCACAAACAAAATTTCATCCTATACAGGTGATGGATACAATTAACTTCTCCAGGTCAAAGACCCACTCACTTCAATGACCTGCAAGGTCCTTGGCAAGTATTAGGCTGATGCTCACTGTGTTGTGCTTCACTAACTGAGCTGTTTCAAAGAGGGTCTCAAAAGGCAATCGCATAAGGAAAACTTCTACATGGAGAAACAGCACAATTTTGTGGTGCATACTTAGCTTCTATATGAATTCTCAGACAGTTTTTTTTTTCTAAACTTTTAATTTCAGATT
This sequence comes from Serinus canaria, assembly GCF_022539315.1. Taxonomy (NCBI): domain Eukaryota; kingdom Metazoa; phylum Chordata; class Aves; order Passeriformes; family Fringillidae; genus Serinus; species Serinus canaria. The sequence continues at coordinate 51,766,081 of NC_066315.1, read as the reverse complement.
TGTCTGCTCTTTCTCTATCTATTTATTTTCACCACCATCACTCCCCCAATAGCATGGTAATGAATCAAATAGACCCTGATCAAAAATTTGAGAGTAAACTCCTTTACTGTTCAGTGGCTGGTAACTATATACACGTTATTTAGTGTTCTTCAATCCCTTACTGAAAAATTTCTAAGCATTCCAGGAATTATGGAATCATCTTGAAGGACAAATAGCAAATCTAATATTGCTGTTTGAGATGGGCTAATGACTTGACACCAGACAGAAATATTGCATGATATGTCAGTTCCCTAATTCAAAGGGCATAATTCTCACTGCCTCACACATGAAAACACATTTACTTCTTCAGGCTTCATGAACCAAGACACTCTTTTTACAGACACTAGATCATTGCAAGAAGGTGAGCAAAAGGCTTCCCCCTCCACACAGCTGTGTAAGTGCTGCTCACAACAACTTGTTCTCAGAAATATGGGGCCCATTTATTTCTTCCCAACCCCAGAAATCAGAAGGAGAAATTAGGCCCAGATCCTTTTGCCCCCTGCCTCAACACACAGAATAGTGAAACTATTTGGAAGTATAGCACACGTGTACTGCATTCCTCCACTTGAACCCACAGTAGCACTAACTTGATTTCTCTGGTTTTACAAGCTCATTCTCTTAAAGTTCACTATTAGAATAAATACTCCTGCTAGCCAAGTCATTTTGTACAGTTGCTGATGAACACATGCATTACAAGGCCAAATGAAACCAGTGTTTTTCATCTAAGAGATTCCTTCCTTCTGGCTTCACCTAAAAGACAGTAACAACAAACCCGAAATTAGCTATCTCATTGTCACTGAGAGAAGTGGATGCAAAAAAAGTGGGAAGGAAGAGAGCATGGAGAGTAGACAGAAAAATGCAAAACTATCCATTTTAAAGCCTGTTTCAGGTCATATACAGCTGGCAGCGCATCTGGTAAATCCCTCTAGTGCTTCAGTGAAAAAATCACAACAGGAATTGAAGGCTGCCCTTTCTTGTATTTTTTTTTCTATTTTTGGCAGCATATTGCCATACATGCAGCTGGTCCCTGACCTTGCATAATAAATGTGGCTGGGGAAAAGAGAGGCAATCATCATTCAATAAAACTGCATTATTATTAACACAGCAGTGTAAGTACCAGTGGGGTAGACCTACAATACAGTCTTCAGGATGTATTTGTAAGGATAAAGCACAATTTCCTTCATCTATGACTTCTGTGTTTTTTCTCCAAGAAATATCTAAACGTTGCAAGTGTCAGCTCAGGCAGAAACCTCTTCCTCATGTGTTAGAAATCCGAAGCACTATGCAGATGTAACCCAGCATCTTTAGGAAAACCATATGAGGTTAAGCAGTACAAATCTGTTCCACTGCTACGTGGACTCTACATTGCTGCTTGTTTTTTAAATAATTTTCACTGTATCTGGTGGTTTCTACCAGGAATATATTTGAGCTTGGTACAGTTAAAATACAAATATTATACAAATACTTGCTCCAAAAAGCTCTCCATGTCTTTAGATAAAATGGATAAATAGTGAAAAAGGAAGTAGGATAATCCAAATTGACACGAGAAGAATGAAACTCATAGTTCTATGGTCATTAGTACCAGGTTATCAAAAAAAAAGTAAAACCCAGAAAAACACCAAAAACAAGACCAGGTCTAAGCACGAGCATTTTTTTCTCCTCCTAACTCCTGTCATAATAAAAAAGTTACACTGGCGTAGAAGGACTAGTTTAATCCAATAAAAAGATTTGCCTAAACATCACAAGAAAGTCAAGTGCCCTCCATGTACTACTTAAGATACTGCTTTGCCACATATTTCATGTTTCTTAGAGTTACTGAAAATAAAAGTATTCTCATGATGCTGAAGTAACCAAAGACAATACTATTTTTTTTCAGTGCTACAGTAAAGGAGTTCAAAACAGGAAATCAGGTAAGCATGGACAGCAGGAAAATTTGTGCTGTGCTTTGGAGTTCCCACAAAGGAAAGAAGCCCCAGCATGTCTTACACTGTAAACACTTCTTTGAAGTTAGTCACTCTGACTAATACAAAAATATATTTGACAGAAAAATAAAAACAATTTAAAATTACATACTTCAAGCTTTGAAGTGCTTACTATAAATATTCATCAGGTTGATCAAGTGTTTGCATAAGTGATGAGTTCAGGTTAAAAGAAAAGTACTTTAACAGCCTTTGGTCAGATGCACTATTCTCCACCAACTGAGATATAAACTAAACAGGCTCAGCAGAGGAAATGTGTTTTCTGGTTTTGTCCTAAGCTGTTGGGTGAACATGTTTCTACACACTTAATACCCTAATAGTTATCATAAGTTAGAATAAAAAAAACAACACTTTTATTCACAGGAATTATATTTGCCAATGGCATTTTAGGAGTTTTCTACAAAATTACACCCAGACTAAAGAGAAATAATAAAATTAAAAAAAAAAAAAAAAAAAGAGAAAAAAATGCACTAGATTAAAGGAGAAAGCCCCTCAAAAACATTTAATCCCTACACTTCAACTACTAATGTTGAAGGACTCAAAAATTTCAAAACTCCTTAAATTTCATGGTGGTTCTTTCTTAGATTTAAAAAACAGGATTGTAATCCTTAAATGCAGGTGTTGTCCATTATGCTTCTAAGCAAACTTAACACTAAGACACCTTTTCATCCAGCTGGCACTAATCCTTCCTTTTTCACTTGAAAATGAAAAATAAATAACAAGAAATTCCACCCCACTGCAAGGTGAGAAATGTGGCTCTTCATTAGACAAAGAGCGGAGAATTTCATTTCAAAAGTCCTACTTTCTTGGTTAATGCCAATCGTCCCTTAAAACTGATAAAAAATTGATAAGTAAGAAACTAGCTTTTATTGTATTTCACTGTTAGTTTTTCACAGACAAGTTTTATCAAGCATAATTTTTGTCACAGCCTCCATTAAGGGCTTTGAGATCTAAGCTTAACTTCTTCACTTGCAAGCACATCCCTTTAAAATAAAGTGTAGAACTCTAAAAATAGGCTTTAAAAGTTGTATTCTGGAGCTTAAAATCAACAGAATCTTAAATTAACTGACACACGAAATCAGTGCTTTACTTTAGATACACCCTAAAGAGCAGGACTGCAAAAGTGTATCTGAGGAGAGAGAGTAGATGACTTCAGTGAAATCCTTAGCTGTTAAGAAGCAATAGAAAAAAAAATGTTTGCCATTAGATCCTGTTTTCCAATAGTTTTTCAAGAGAAAAAAAAAATAACTGCCTTTACTAGTAAATATATATTATAATAAAATAAATTTATTAAATTGCTTTAATACATTTATTTTAATTTTTGGGTAAGATCCATACTATTAATACAGTTGGAAATAAAATGTAGCACAAGCCAGCAACTTGGAAAAATACCTTTTCATGTAAAAATGTTTTGCTTGTAGTGTTTATGAAGTTGCAATCTCCTACACAAGTTAATAACTGGGAAAATTTTCAAGTACACACTTCAAAAACACATCCAATATGTAGACAACATTCACTAGGTCTTTAAAGAAAAATCTATCTGGATCACTGTTCTTTTAAGCTTCAGTGTCTTTCCTTCATCCTGGAATATTTTCATTTCTGAATCAGCCCCAGGGTCCTTGGAGCTATACATATAATGCCATGGTCTTTTTCACCATGTAAAAGGGAACCCAACTTTTGCCTGAAACCTCAAGGTTTTTGTTTTTCTCAAAAAAAAAAAAAAAAAAAAAAAGATCATCCTTATTACACTTCAATAGCAACAACTTTCTATGCATTAGCTGATATATTAAGTCTAGGTAGAAAACTAAAATAAGGAAAGGAAAAGCAAGATGGAAGCAAGGTTTATGGGATAGAAGAGCTATATTATTAAAAACTGTGAATGAACCATTTATTCTTATCTACTGCTATTTTATACTGGAAAGCTATTAGTTTAGAATCTTTTGGACTGAGAAGGCAGCAAATCTTGTGTAGCTTGCAAAAAACCAGAACAGATCCTTGGTGCAAACACATTCTGCTACAATGGTTCTGTACTCTGTAACCCTCTCACAAAAGCCCCTCCATCTGACCATTTCCTAATCAGACCTCTTACAGAAGCCTAAAGCAGGAGTTGGAATTTCCTTTCTCAGTAAAGGGCAATGGTTTTAAATTATTTTATTAGAGCAAAGACATGATCTGTATGTCAGTTTTTGAGGAGGCTAATCCCTTATTATGAATAGGGAAAGATTTTATTGTCAAGCTTTTTCAAACTGTCAGCTGGATACATGTCATTAAGAATAAGGTTGGGGTTTTTTCATTAACATAGCCTTTAAAAGGTAATGAGCCTCCTCATATGGGGACTACTTTTTGACAAAGAACTTTGAAATGAACATGTCAATATTGTGTGTGGTAAATTATATGCATGTATACATCCTGTGTTTGGAGGACATTTGCAGGCATAGAGACTCAAAAAATGGATTGCAATGAAGGGTAAGAGAAAGGATTTCAGTCCTAGAGTACAATCTACATTTTATTCATGTTATAGTAATCTTCACATTGATTTGAAGAGATGTTGCATTCTACCCAAAATCAGCTGTGGTTATCAGTCTCTAAGCACATGTACTTGTTACACTTGGCCACATTTGAGTCCATCTGAAGACTGATTTTAGCTGCATCAGTGTATTAGTACCATGTTACATGCATGTATTATAAACTTACATGAGTCACTTTTATTGATTTAAATTTTGACTGCAATACTTTTTTGCATACGTTTTACAATTAACAGTAGAAACAGTGCTGCAAGCAGGCATTCACACATTTATTTCCCTAGCATCATTAGATATTTGCTTGAGCAAGGAGGTTGGACTACATGACCTCCTGCAGACCCTTCAACCTTAGCCATCGAATTCTGTGATTCGGGAATCCTGTGAATTACTGACGTATTGCACTATATACTTATATATTTTATGCAATATTCTTAATGCTGTAATTACAGGAATCACTCAATTTTATGATCAGTTGGTAAGTTTAGAAATGCACATGTTTAAGTATCTGCCTGTGTAAAATTGCCTAGGCACATGTTCCAGATGTTGGAAATGAGGTATACAATCATGTGTTCCAAAAGGTAAACAAGTGACAGCTATCGAACTACCAGAGATAATTACAAATTATTCCCTGCTTCTACCCTACCCCTTCAATCTCCAATACTACACAGGGTGCAACTTAATCTGAAAGGTTCTGACACACTGAATTGTGAGACTCCATCAGAACACGATATCCAATGCAACAGATAATTAGTTTGATAAGAAACAATGGATATTGCAGTGTAACTTGCTCTGCTTTCCCTGACAGTGGCACACATGAATTTACACCAGTGTAAAAACTATTGCAAAACGTACATCAGGGCATTTGTTCATAAGCAAGTGAAAATAGTTCATCTATTCAGTAGGCAAGGAGGAAATACTATAAGCCAAAGAGTGGACAGAAATCAGGATGCCCTAAAGACTTCCTGGAATCCTACCAAAGAATCTTTGGTGTGGGGAGGTTGGCTTTCCACAGCCAACGTTTTACAGTCCCTCTGGATTTGAGTGAGCAACCTTAAACAAAACCTTAAAGTACTTAGCTTTTTAAAAGAGGGTGTTGGACTGAAATGCTTAACCATAAAGACCAGTTTGTCTTTCTTCTAAATCAACAGTTGTGTCCACTTAAGAGGCAACAAAGGGGCACTGTGGTTTTCTTTTAAAGGTTTAAAAAGAGAAGCAGTGAAAGAAATATATCCTCATATTTCCCTAAAATTGCTACTACTTCAGGAGCTTCTGAAGCACTGGCCTGTTTTATTAAAATTGCGTCTTGGTAGTATAATAGTGTTGCCAAAAATTACTGCTCACTGCAGTGATTAAAAGGTTACTCTTTTTCTTAGAAAAGCTTTCAATTGTTTAGTCTATCCCCCCAACAGTAGCAACTGAGCAAAGGGTATGTTTTTAAAAACTAAATTAAGACAAATAAAAGGCTTAGCACAATTAAATTGGATTCCTGTCTTCCCCCAGTAAATACATCTAATATCACATACTTATTCAGAGAGGAAAGAAGGGATTTCCCCTCAGTAACCTCTGGGGGGGGGGGAGAGAGAGAGAAAGAGAGAAAGAATGCAATTGTTCCCCATCTCATTGTATGTGTTACTAAGCTGTGATGCCAGCCACATGCTGATTATCTCTCCTGTTACATAAAGTGCTCTCCTGCGGTGCCAATTGCCTGCCCTGTGGTCTGTATCCTGTTACATAAAATGTTATCCTGTACCACCAACGTTCTGTGCCAAAGTGCTATTCTTTCCTACCATGCTCCCAGTTTTCGGAGCTCAGACGCCCTTTGTTTTCATGCCTGCTTCTGCCCACAACTTAAAAGCCACCTAATGATTAAAACAAAACAATACTTCTCACTAAACAGTGATTTTTTAGATACACTGTAAAACAAGAAACAACACAAATTACTGTTGCTCAGGGATTCTGGAGGATATGAGAGCATTACATGAAAAATCCCATTAGAGACAGAGTTGCCACAAGGCCCTCTGTGACTCAGATGCTGCACCTTCACACTTCTATCATTTTTGGGTCAATCTGAAAGATGCATGAAAGTTTTATTTGTCTCAACATTTTCCAAAGGCAATCCTGAGATCAGCTCTACTGCTTGAGATGAAAGCACCCTTGGACTAAAACACACCAAAAATAGCTGTCTCTCACAATGTACTGCAATAACACATTGTCAAAGAGTGCTGCTGCTCCAGCAATCTGTAAACAACATGCTACATCATCAAAGCAGTGCAGGAGTGATAATGTGTTATTGGAAAGATGGCAGCAGTATAAGAAGAGCACATCTACAAGCAGAGCACACCTGACTATAGGCAGACAGCCAACTCACTGGTCTTTTGGGTGGCCTAGCAGAAATGACACAGCTAAATCAGCTGCACTGGCACTACTGTTTCTGGCACTCAAAAATGGCAAGTATTACATGCACAAAGATAAAGGTTAGGCAAAGGGTCTCCTAGTTGAGGAGAGACAAAAGAGAAACTGAATAATCCAATTTTTTCTGAGGCCACAGAAAACAGAATCTGATCTCCCATGGTTTGTGGCCTTTTCCACAACAGTGCTTTGTAGGGAGGGTATAAGGGCCATCAATACAATATATTATTCCCTGAATGAGGCTAAGGGATTTTAGTATAAATCTTACAATTTGTTAGTTTCAGTGTTTTTAAAATATTTCTCAGATCTCAAATAACAGTCTTGTGTCTAGTAACATGTTCATCTAATATCGATGCAATCTATCATCAGGAGCATAGAAATCCCCCAAACAAGAGCAAAAATAGCTCTGCCTGGTCAGTCTCTCTTACATAAGGACCAAGATTAACTCAAAGGAAGAGATTTCAGCTTCACAAAACTGAGCAGTCTCAATTCCAGTCACGTGAAGAAGGCTGGGGAAGGAAGATGCATTATTTCTTCATTCCAATGGTCTCTTGAGACTTACTGCAAAGACATGGGGAAAAGTCCTGATGCCAGACATAAAGGGTGCAAAAGGGTTTGTAAATATCAGTTTCCCCACAGTTCTAAATCATAGCTCATACAATAAGAGGCAACCACCAAAAAAAAAAAAGAAAAAAAAAAAGAAAAAAAAAGAGAAAGTAGAGAAATTAAAGCCCCAATAAAACCTTTTCCTTTTCACACTAGTAGTCTAGTAGTCCTAGGAACTGCTATTGGTGGATTTGGTTTCTGTGAAAACCTGAATAGTATCTTGCAATATTTAAACCAAAAGTTTGTAAGAAAATAATGGCAAGGCTCTATTGAAAAGATTAAAAGGGTTCAGGATTCTCTTAGTTTATACAGAGAAACTAGCAGAAAAACAATATTCTTGCCTACATCTAAAACCCACAGCAGACACTTTCTATTTGTTACCACTAGCTTTGAACTGGGACAGACATTGCTTAATTTTTGTGCTACAATGACTCTCTTCTAGAATCATGCAAGAAAACACATTGGCTGTGAAGACAGTTTAATGAGGAAAAAAAAAGGAAGGAAAAAATCAGTGGTAGATTGATGGCCTTATGGTTTATAAACACTATGGAAATGATTTTGTCTGTTTAGCTTGAAAAAACGCAATCAGTGTGTCTTTTCTAAACAAACTTTCTGTTGTAATGCTCTCTACTGCATTAAATATTGTGTCATACTACACCATACATTCTTTATACCCTGCTATCGCATCCCTAGGGCCAAGGCAGAAGATAGAAAAATTCCTGGAATAATATCCCCAATAAATTACTAGTAACTATTATAATTCAATGTGGGCATATAAACGGCACTTTAAAGAAAATTGAATTTGTTGAAAATTAAAGCAAACCTGGTGCTACTTTGAACAAGAGGCTCATTGATTGTTTTCAGATTTCCATAATAAAATAGGCTTTTTTGTTTTATGTTTTACATACCCTCTGAGGAAAGGAATTGTACCTCAAAACATATGGGTGTTCAGAATCTTTTTTTTTAAATACAATCCTCCATGCTCATAAAACCCTGATTGGAAGCCAAGCAATTTATAACAAGGTGCATAACAGCAAGCCTGAAAGAAGGCTAAAGATGAAGAAAAACAGAGCTTTCACTCATTAATTAAAATAAATAAGAAGAGAGCCTAGAAGTTAAAGTGACCTTAATCTGGGGACAAATATCTGTGGTTTAATTTAATGACATCTTCTCACTCATTATATGTGGGTGTATGGGCACCGAAATACACTAGAAGACAGACTAATAAACTGGCATTTATTTTGTGTAGCAGGCATATTTTTTCAGTCTACATCATAGTCCTTTCCTTTTATTACTGTAAAATGTTACACTGAGAGCATGAAGAAAGGATTCTTCTATCTGAATTTTAGGGAACAATTTCATGCACAGCTTTTCTTGAAAAACACATGTTCTGTTAGAACAACAAGCTTACATGTCTTACTTTAAACTGTGTTATATAACCTAGAACATTGTTAAATATGCTCCTATAATATACACCATGACTGAGTGGCCTCACTAGGATTCAGTGTATGCCCCGAGTGTACTTCAGACCTGTGTATTATACCACCTGTGAAGTGTGCTTCTAATCCACAAATGCACATACAGATAAGCTTTCCATTATTGGGGAAATGGTTGATTTCACATTACGAAGAAATAAATTTTAAAACCTCATTTTTGATTTGGTTTATGCAGCTTCTTCTTTTATTACAAAAATTCATTCCAGGTAAGGGGCAACAGCTTGAAGATTATAATGGGGCTTTAACTAGGTTGCCCAAAACCTTGTTTTTTTCTCTTGGCTAATGATTTCTTTTCCCTCTCTCTGCCCCTTAGTGGGGAATCATTACTACTTGTCTGTGCCGTATTCTGCATTTACAATTTCATTAAAAGGTGAGACTAATACACCAGAGGGGGCACAGACCTGTAGTTTAAAAGAAAAATATTGACTATACAGTAAGAATCAATTAAAAATAATGTCCCTTTAAAAGGAGATTCCTGCCCCTCCTTGCTCTACTGTCTATCACATTCTCATACATTAATACCTTATGTCAACACAGCAGATTCTTCCCATTTGCACAAGCTTAGTCTGATGGAGACGTGAAACCTCTGCCTGCATGACTAAGGAGAGCACTGGTGTGATTTTTATAGAGGTTCACACCAGCAGTCAGAGTGTAGAGCTGAATAGTGAAAATCTACACCCAGAAATCGAGCTCTTATATTTGCAAGTGTATTCTGGTATTTCAGATCTGTCTCCTCCTGGTAATCACTTTGGGCCTGGCAACCACCAACTTTCTTGTGGGCCTAAGAGCAGGTGAAGAGGAGGAACTGGAGAACTCTGCACTTCAAGGACATTCATATTACATGAAGGTAACCAGCAATTAACAGTCTGCCTGCATGCACAAAACGCTAGTTTGTCCAATCAAAATTGCACAGTTAAGCTGCATGCACAACAGTTTTATGAACAATCCTGGACTTCACAAGTTTTGGAAGTTGGGCTCAGCAACTATAAAATTATACACTTGATATATATTAGTAAGTACAATAAATAGAGTATAATTAGAACAGAATACAATGTACTATTTTTCACTGCTTTTTATTCTTACTTCCCTAGAGCTACAAAATGAGTTTCTAATGAGCTTTGGGTAGTCACATAAATAGAAAACCTAACGTTGTAATGCCTGATAGTCATCTAAACTGCTTAGATATGTTTTGTATTACACCACAAAACAGTGGTTTGTTCATGGAATGGAACAAAAAAAATCGTGTTACTCATACTTTGGCCCTAGGCATGCATGTGTTGAAACCATAATCCCCCAATGTATTTCAGAATATGTTTGGACAACCTAGCTTTCTCTGTGAAAATGACCCAAAAGGAAAAACCCCTATCCATTAAAAACATAAATTACTGAGACCTCAATGTTTAAGTGTAGCCTACAGCACATAAAGAAGAAATTCCAATACACTGCCTATTTTCCAGTTAAAAAAGAATAAGGAAGATGAGAAGGATGCATTCGGGAACCATATAGAAAAGCTGTAATCTAGCTGTGTACGGATAAACATTCTATGCAACAGAAACCAAATATTCTATGTCAATGCTGGAAATCTCCTTATTAAAAGATCTAACATGGTTGTACAGATATATACTCCTTTCACATCCAGGGTCTCTCCCTTAAGATTTTCAACAGCCATTTTGTTTTTCTCTGGTGGGGAGAATGACATGAAAAGTCAGGGAAGACTGACAATAACATAAAGCATTTTTTCCCACTCTAGCAAATCCCTACAGGTATTAGGTCGAATCCTGTACACAAAGCATAACTGCCATTACCTTTACACCACCTCTACAAGGCAGAAGGGTTAACAGACAAGTGGACAAGCAGGCTGACAGACAGATAGAGAGATGAACAGAGACTAAGAGAATTACCAAGAGTCAAAAAATAAATGTGCCACAGTTGAGAAATGGATCCAGATACCACCAGCTTTTGTCTAGTGCTTTAAATAAAGTGTCATCTTCAAGAGGCAATATTTCTTTACCGGGTAACAACTAATACATTTACACTACTTCTGGCTGTTTATTATTTTTTTTCTGTAGAAGCTGAATCATAGAATTGTAAATGTTGGAAAAGACCTTAAAGACCACTGAATCCAATGACGATCCCAGAGCCACAAGGTTCACCATTAAACCATATCCCCAAGTACCACATCCACATGTTTTTTGAACACTTCCAGGGACAGCATTTCCACCACTTACCTGGGAAGCTGGTCCAATGCCTGGACACCCATTCAGTGAAGAAAATATTTGTAATATCCAATCCAAACCTCCCCTGGTTCAATTTAAGACCACTTCCTCTCATCCCGGCACTTGTTACCTGGGAGAAGAAGTTGATCCCCACCTCACAACCACCTCCTTCATGTAGTTGTAGAGAGTGATAAAGTACTCCTTCAGCCTCCTTTTCTCCAGGCTCCCTCAGCCCCTCCTCATCAGACTTGTGCTTCAGACCTTTCCCCAGCTCCATTGCCATTCTCTGGGCTTTCTCTGGCACCTCCATGTCTTTCTTGCAATGAGGGTCCCAAAACTGAACACAGGATTTGAGGTGCAGCCCCACCAGTGCTGAGTACAGGGGACAATCACTTTCCTGGTCCTGATGGCCATACTATTCTTGATATAGGTCAGGATGCCATTAGCCTTCTTGGCCACCTGGGCACAGCAGCTGAGAACCAGCACAAGCTGGTCCTTTTCCACTGGGCAGCTTTTACAGCCACTCTTCTCCCAGTCTGGAGCTCTACAAGAGGTTGTTGTGACCCAAGGCCTTTCACCTTGTTGAGCTTTGGCCCATCAACACAGACTTTCCAGGTTCCTGAAGCTTCAGTAACTTATATTTTAGCTGCTTAAACACTTATTTTATGCTTATGGACCAGAACTGGAGCTTAAACACAAAGCATAGATTTGAGGAGTTGTAGACATAAAAATCTACCACAATGTTCTTCAGAAATATGGTTTTATGCATTTCCTTCCTTTCCCAAGCTGGGAATCAGAAATAAAAAACAAAATTAAAAAAAAAACCAAAAAAACAAAAAAAAAAACCAAAAAAAACCCACCAGATTCCCATTAGCATTATGTTCTTGGTTTAACCCTTTTTGGTTTTGCTTCTTTGTTCTTGGTTTAACCCTTTTTGATTTTGCTTCTTTGAGGTAATTCAAGAAATAAGCAGTCTTTTTATGGTTTATATGAACATTGTTTGCAGGTAAATAGAAGAAGTGCTAACATTTGATTGAAACTCACAAGAATAAAAAGGTCAACTCCTAATCATAGAAGATTTACTACAACATGGTACACTAAAATTAGGAAAAAAAAAAGTCACAGTGATTAATTGAATTGCACCTTTATTACAGAAAAATAGAACAAAAATGTGAAAATAGAACAAAAAGTGAAAAGAATGCCTTGAAATTAAAAAATCTCCTTTGGGAAGGTCTCCATTTTGGTTTACATGCAGCACCATTTTACACAGCATTGGCTGTGAAAAGTGATTTTTCAACTGGTCTGTAATGGAATTTATGCCAGTTTTAAAGCCTTTTGCATAGCCAAAGGAGCACAAAGAGCCTTGATGCAAATGAAAATCTGTTCTTTAATGTGCACACTACTCAAAGTAATAAAAGTTTTATTATTTTTTAAGTTATGTACACCCACTGTGCAATATCAAATACGCATGTTGTAAACACAGCGGACCAAGTTCAGACATGATGTAAGCATGTGTAACTAAACTGACTTCAAAGGGACCACTTGTGAAACAGAATACTGCTTAGCATGGCCATGAATTGCAGGATTCGTGCTAAATTCCTGGATCATGTTATTTTAAATAGATTTTTTTTGAGCAGGATAGTGTTACACTGCATCAGAAATAAAGGAGAACTGGGCTGTCAGTAATCTGTGGGGTCAAGTATCAAAAGAATTGTTTGACTTCATGCAAGACACACAAAATATTTCAAGCAGACTGAAAAGAGCAGAGAAGGAGCACGCTGAGATGTCATTTCAGAGAAAGAATGGCCACTGCTTTAAACAAGAAAAAGTTAATAGTTCATGTATGCTAGTGGAGTACATAAGAAAAGCAATTTGTTTCAGCAATGTATGGAGAAGAGAGAGGGCAAGGAGCAGGACCCATCAATCTTGGGAGATGGGACCAAAATCAGGGAAATGTCATTGAATCAGACCAGCCAGAACACTGTCACATGCATTAATACACAGAGAGCAGCAAAGCAGGTAATAGGTGGTATTGATCTCATGGATCAACTTTACAGAGCTCCACTCACTCTTAAAGTTTTCATCTTGCATCTATTGCACTGCCTGGCTGCATTCTTAGCAAGCAAAATGCTTCTGGAAAATAAACAATGAAACTGCAGCTTGTAATACAACTAGTCACCTTTTTTTTTTTTTTTTTTTTTTTGGTGAAAGAAAACTAGGGCATTAGACAATTCACAACCACAAAGACATTTCATCATGGATCATCAATCTGCAGACTAGGAGCCTGAAATCAAGTAGAAAAGAAACTCAGCAGAGAAACAATGTTGCCGGGGAAAAAAATACATTCAGCAATGGAACCAGAAGAGATAGTCAAAGAGAAAAGGCCTTTTTGATATAACTAAATGGAACTGAGTTTCTGACTTTTTACACAGAGGAGACTCATTCCCAAGTGTTGCCCTTTTAGCAGTGTTGGTCAATGACGACTTCATCTGGTAAAGCTACTGCAATGTTTGGAGAGTTTTTCTGACTAACGGGACAAAGGCATGTGAAAGTTGGATAGCTTGCTGCATCCTTTCAAATCCCACCAAGATCACTGTTTTGCTGTGAAAAACTCCAGAGGCACTTTATTTTGTAAATTTTAAAGTTGCAAAAGCAGTCCAATTTCATGGAAAAAGAGAAGATTTATTTCTTTCAGCAATAAAGGAGATGTTACGAGTATTCTTTTCTCACAATTTGAGCAAGTGGCTAACTTCCTATTCCTTTTCTGTCAAAAGACATGGTGACAGGAATAACCTGTGCTCTGGGTAAGAATGTAAAACCCAACATCCAGACATTTTGCAGCTCAGTTTGAAAAAATCACCTAAGATGTCTTGCCAATTTATGATCAGGTATGAATCTCAAAGTAATGCCAAAAAGAACATCTCGTAAATACTCATACAGATATAAAAGATATGTCTTCAAATACCAATACATGAGAACAGCCCTAAATTGTCACACCACCCTGGAACACAACTGAGAGAGAGGAAAACTCCCCAAAGCCTCAGATACCAATTCACTTTTAAATGGTATTTATTGGCCTCAAGAGTATTATAGCTAATGCAACATCTGAATTTCACCTATGGTAAAACTCTTCCTGTTTGAACATGTTTGGTGGTCTCCAGGCTTTGATGATATCCTGAAGTGTGTACATCTTGCTACTTAGGTGATCTTTTACCAGTCAAGGACTGCAAGAAATGCAATATACAAGAGAGTAACAAAATCACACTTCTAAATACTGATTCCGGACATTCAGCAAATAAATGAAGCTTGTTTTGACATGCTTCATGCCTTAGAATTGTGCCTGAGAGCACCTTCTCTTCAAAATTAATACATGGATTATCCATTAAGATTTGACACTGCTCAAATAACCTCTGCATGCCTAGTTGCCCATGTAATAATGTAGTGATGTGTGTATTAGTCTTTCTTAGCAGCAAGTAGTGGTATTTAAAACTCACCTTTTAAAACATCAGCTATTTCTTGGAGTCACTAAAGACTATCCAATAACTGACCTCAGGAAAAATGGCTGTAGCTACATTTATATACTTGACCCCTAAAAAAACAGGAAATAAATGTTTGATGCTTTTTATATTCTCATACAACAGTGGGTTTAGCAGTGTGTGGCCTGTTAAAGACAGTATAAAGGGCTGAGCCTTAAACTGCCATAGTTCTACAATTCCAGGCACTTCCAGTATCAAAGAATATTATTCAGTAAATGAAATATATACATACATGGAAAGATGAGCACACAGAGCTCTAAAACTATTCTGTGTATACAGCTTTGGGATGACCATACATCAAAAAAGGATGTGATCACAAATAAGCTGATAATTAAAAGCCTGAAGCAGACCTAATTTTATTTTAAAGGCTGTATCATTTGCAATTCAGACCTATATTACAATGTGAAGAGATAGACTGCTACAGTTTAAATACTCAGGAATAGAACACCTGGGTAACTGTCTTATCTCCCTGGAATTCAACCAAGGCAATTTCAGAGTCCTGCGCCTGTGGAAGAATAACCCCCTGCACTGGTGCAGGCTGGGGGCCAAACCACTGGAAAGCAGCTCTGTGGAGAAGGACCTGTGGGTCCTGTTGAACAACCAGCTGTCCATGAGCCTGCAGTGAGCCCATACCAGTGGCCAAGGCAGCCAGTGGTCTCCTCGGGTGCATTAGGAAGAGCATGGCCAGCAGGTTGTTGGAGGTGATCCTGTCCCTCTGCTCAGCCCAGGTGAGGCCACATCTGGAGTGCTGTGTCCAGTTCTGGGCTCTTCAGCACATGAGAGACATGGAGCTCCTGGAGTGGGTCCAATGGAGAGCAATGAAGATGAATAAGGGACTGGATCATTTCTCTTATTAGGACAAGCTGAGGGAGCTGGGCCTGTTCAGGCTTGAGAAGAGACAACTAAAAGAGAACCTCATTAATGTCTATAAGTACCTGAAGGGAGGATGTCAAGAGGGAGAAGCCAGGCTCTGCTTGATGGTACTGAGCAACAGGACAAGAGGCAACAGGAAGAGACTGAGGCACAAGAAATTCCATCTGAACATGAGGAAGAATTTCTTTACTTTGCAGGTACTGAGCAAAGAACAGATTGCCCAGGGAGGTTGTGGAGTCTCCCTCACTGGAGTTAGTCAAGAATGATCTGGACACATTTCTGTGCCATGTCCTCTGGAATGACCCTGTTAAGCTGGGAGGTTGGACCTGAGGACCAACTGTGGTCCCTTCTGACTTTACCTATTCTGTGATTCTGTGATTCTGTGATTAATTTTTAAAATTCTGAATGTCTTTGAATGGCAAATTTGTGTCTCTGTGTAATTCAGTATTCATCTATTTGCCAATATATTACCATTTTTATTGTCCTCTCATGCCAAAACAAACGCTTCTCTATGTATTTAAATGTCTTTTAAATATCACAATACTGAATCCTAAAAAATTATAAAAAGGAAACCTCTAAAGAGTAAGATGTCATTCTGAATTTTGTTACAAATTCATAGCGTTGAAGGATTTGCATGATGCTTTCCTTCTGCAGTCTTGTTTGAAATAAAAGTGTCAAAAGCATTCCAAGATATTTTACAGAATGTCACTGTTTGTGCTTTTACTTCTAAGTAGGAAGTAATGAAAGAAGAAAATCTAAATTTGCCCTCTTAGGTACAATTCTCTATGCTCTCTTTCTTGAAAAAATTGTATCAAGGAGAAGTGAGAAATATGATTTTAAAGATTGATTTTAAGAAGAATTTAAATTATTCATTGCTTTTAGCTTGATGATCACACTACAAAGGGAAAGCAAGGGACAGAATTCAATTCACATCACTCAACTACCCAGAACAGCCTTTAAAATCATGACCCTGAGACCAGAGCAGCTCTAAAGGGAGCAGGCAGATAATGGGGACAGCACAAAAGGGTCTGTGGAGATCTAATCTAGCACCTCTCCTCTGCTGTTGCCCATCATAGGGAGAATTCAGTTTGTTTCCAGGCCTCAGCCAGATCAAATGGGCAAAGCCAGGAGTGAAAAGAGAAGGGATAGGGAGGTTCCCTGGACAGCTGTTTGTGTGTGAGGTGCCACCAGTACACATTGGGAGACATCGCAACTGCTTCCTTGCAAAAGGAATTTTGTAGCCTTGCAGTTTGGGATTGAATACATGCACAACTGACAACTAAGCATACACTTTTAGAGTAATTCTGAAGTCAACAGACTGCACAGCTGAAACTCTGAAACTTCTTGGTATTAAAAATAATTCTTAATGATATAACAGTCAGGAAGACAAAGAAAATAAGGGATGGTGTGTCCGATCAGGTTCCCAGCCTGACTGACTTCTCTTCTCACTTATTGAAAATCATCTATTTCTTGAAGAGACCAAATCATCAGGTTGTTCTAACAATGATACTTGAAAAGGCTTGTTTGTTTTCCTGATGCCTAAATATATTTGTTTGTATAGTTTTATTTTCACATATTTGTTTATTGTTATTATTTATGTTCTGAAGTATACTGCACAATAAACTTCATTCAATAGACTTGCTGTGGATTGATCATTTAAATGTGTCACAAGTAAAATCTTGAACTTTCCCATGATTCAAAAGAAATGGGGAAGGGAGGGAGTGTGGATCATATTAACTTAATTCAGAGAAATTATGTAAAAACCCCTGGGATTAGACAGAAGCATGCAGGTTCTCTCATACAGACCCAAACCAGATTTGTGCTAACAAGATTAAATTTCATACCTTGGGATGTTTGTGAGTTCTTTTGCATGCTTCTATTCAGATAAATGTTCTCTACTTCAGTGGGTCTCACTGCATGAGCAACAATGAGAGTTTGCTTGTGTAAATGTACCACTACAAGACATAATAAAATATGCCCAACCCTAATACATACTTAACAATAGTCCTTGAGGAAATTAAGATCAGAAAGGCTAGTACAGAATCTTAAGAGCAATAGGAATGAACCATGAAGTATAAAAATTTGTAAGTAGGAATGCTCAAAACAAAATAATGATTCATGTTTGAAAAACACCACATGAACATGAAAATCATTAATTATGCAAAGTGAGGGCTAGCTGCTATTTGATAAGGCTAAATTATTTGCATTCTCCATGCAGGAAACTTTGGAAATTGACATACATTTATCACAGAATTACAATCTTGAGATTAATCCTTCAGCATGGATGCTGATCATGTCACACCTTGACAAGTGCCTAAAAAATTTTAAGCCGTGGTTTGTTCACAAAACCAAAAATCTGTTCTGCTAAAATCTTTCATAGTAATCTCCTCCTTTTTTCTTAAAATGTGTTTTGCTCTGCTGTGACAGAAAAAAAATGCCTCTTCTAGTTTTTGGTAAGCAAATAAACATTGTTGGGAAAAAAACCCCAAATGAATGAATGAATGATGAATGATGATCATGATCTATGACTATCTATCTATCTATCTATCTATCTATCTATCTATCTATCTATCTATCTATCTATCTATCTTTCTGTCTATCTGTCTATCTATCTACCTATCTCAGAATGCAGATAAAAATAACAGCTGAATTTACCTCAGCAGCAAGTGCTATTTGCAGACTGGATTCTGACTGAAGAATTCCAAAGTATTTCTACCCATCTCAGTGGAATCAGACAAAGCAGGCACTATTAGAACAAATGGAATAATCTAGTCTAGAATTCCATATCTTGAAATAATTAAAATTCAAACATATTAGCATTAATAAAAATGTTTTAAGGAAAATACACTGCATTTAAGTCCCACTGCAAGCTTGAATTGTACAGCACTATTTCTGTGGAGTTCAATGGGTCTCAGAAGTCCTGGATAATAAAAAAGAATAAAGATATTCAGGTGAGGTGAAGGATATAGCCTTTGAAATTCTATGTTATACCTCCTAGAAGAGTGAATGTACATTGGATTTTTACCTTGCACAGGCTGCACATACACTGTCAAACACAGAAGTGACATCAATATTAAGAAGTTGATGTTTGTTATTTCACTTGGAGCTGGCACAATTTCTTTCACTTCCTGGTATACATGTTCGAAGAGAATCAAGACACTACAGAAAGTGAGTTCCCACCAAGTACTCTGCAATCTTGCTAAAACAAAGAGACAGAACATGAGATAAGAAAAAGCACAGGTACAATTTATGTGGGCATTGGCATGGAATGCACACTTCTCTAAAATTAGCTAGGCATGCGTAGGAATGATGGAATGTTGTCTTCTCTGAAGCTGGCATAGATAATTCAGTTATTATGAAGGCCAGATGGTCTCATTATTTTTCATCAGCTATGTGGTAAGCCAGAACTTCCTCAAGGCTTCAAATGCTTTCCCTGTGACTGGCCTAAATCACATCAACAGAGAAAGGCTTGGGGTGCTTGATTTCAGGTTTTCTTGCTTCCTTGGTCACAGCAAGACATTCATGGATTCTGCTGATCTGATCAGAAATTCCAAGTCTGAAGGCATCTGGAGGTATTCAAAGAAGTCTGCTTTTTTTTAAGGAACACTTTCAGATATTGTGAACTAGCAGCCATAATTATGACTAAAAATGTCATATTCAGTGCAAATTTCCAAGTGTTCACAGTTATTTCAGGACTGGCTACATTCAGGTTCACAAGTCAGAAGAACAAGCAAATTCACTGAAGTTCAGCCTGTAAGCACAACATCAAGATCATCAGGAAAAGGTGCCTCAGCCACTAGCTTCAGAACATCACGAGTACTTTCCTTTCTTCCTCATTACAGAAAGAGGAGAGAAGAGATGTAATTTCACTGTAATTTTTTGCAGCTTTCTGCTGGATGGGATCTGTAGACTATTTCAAGATGAACAACTGAGAAAATGAGTTGTATTTAAATTATTCTAGTAGATTTTTTTTCGACATGACCATTGCTAAATAGATGATGAATCATGCCTGCTACTGATCACCTGTTTTCTGTTCATTTCTGAAAAGTCTGTCAGCTATAACAGATTTTATATGATCTCTTTTTGCATATTTCCATACAGAACAGCATACATGTTTGTTTCTATTATAACAGACATACTATCAACCCAGAAAGAGTTTTAACTTTCTTATGCCAGTATAGGAGTGTAGTCAGTTGGTAAGAATTATTTCAATGCAAAAAATAAAACTGTGACAGAGTATTCCAGTTGGATCATTTTCATATGAAACAGGAAGGTCTACAGAGAAATAGGTACTAAAATAATGAGTTTATAAATTCATATTGATTGCTATATCTCCCTTGATTGCATCTAAATCAATTGAAACTGGTAAAGAAAAATACCAGCAACTTTCACATAGAGTGGTAAAAATACTGCTAGTTAATTCCAAAACTCCTGCCTAGCCACTCTGAATTGAATTTGTTTAAAGGGCTCTACCAGACTGAAGACATGCATCACTGAACAAGTTTCACAGATCTCAAAGAAAATTATTCATTATGTTCATTATTTATATTGATTCTTTCAACTGCTCTTCCAGAGGCATATGCCTAACTCAGGTTGTGAAGAATGGTAGACTTCCTCCAATTAGAACAACACCACAGTTTAGAAGTTCCTGTTCATTTTCTCAAGCCCAAAGAACTGACTTCACAGATGGAATTATTTATGTTATTAGTTAAACTTCAATAATGCCGAAGTCTTGCCTCTCCATTTTGGTTTAGTTTTGAGTTTCCTTGTGATTTTTTGTTTCTTGAGTTTTTGAGTTTTTTAAAAAGTACTAGAAGATGTTTGTAGGATGGACATTCAGTAAATAGGAATGTCTTGAGAGGCTATGTGAGGTACTTGCTACATGCACACAATCTCTGTAAAATGTAGTCCAAATGCTAATTCTCAGCTATATATTCCTGTACACATATATGGGTAACATGAATGCAGACAAACATCACTGCTAGGAGAAGTTACCCATTATAGTATAAATAGTTATCCCAATGCATAGATATTTTTTCAGTTGTAAAATCCTTAATCCTCCCAGATGAATTATGAAGGAGGGAGCAGGAGAGGGAAAAGGAGAAGGGGAAGAGGAAATGATGGGGAAATGGAGTACCTCTAAAGAAACCAGTTTCACAAAGTCATAAACAGAGAAGATAAAAAGTGTTTAATTCAACATAGAGTCAACTTTTTCAATTGGGGAAAAAAAAAATCCTGGCAAGAAACAACCCCCTAATGCTTCAATTTTTCCCCAGATAATAACCATCAGATCCTGCGCTACTTCTTATGAGCACAATTTCCTCATTGTTAGCAGCTGTTCATTGGGTAGCATTGCACAACTGGCCAGGTGCATTACGGAGGGAATGAAGGAGAAGAGGGGGTTGTCTGCCTCCAAACCATCAGATGGACTAATAATACTCTTCAATACAGCAGTAACTGGCCCACTTCCTAAGCTACATTTGAGTTTTACTGAATGTAAATAAACAGCAGAGCGAAAAGGACACCCACAGTCCTGGACAAAGTCAGAAATCTTCAGGCATTTGTTGGGTTGTTTTTCTGCCCCCACTTACCCAGAAGGTGGGAATTGCAAGATTATGTGGTCTTTTTTTTTTTCCTCCTAGCTTCCTGAGGATTCCCAGGAAAGCTTCAGGGGCCATTTGCTCTGGGGACAGGCAACAAGCTGGCTCACATGCAGCCCTGTCACACTATACACTGTGGCAGCTGATACTAAAATGGACAAATAGAAGTTATCCTGAAAGCTCTCTAAATCGATTGTTGTGAATTTATATTTTCAACTTCTCTGTGCAGCACTTAAAAGAATTTTTGATGTGATGAGCTTTTATATTTAGCACTTTTTCCATACCAGTTCAAAAGCTACAGCTGTTTTTGCACTGCTTTCACTGTATACTATTAAATGGATGATTCCACCATGACTTTGCACAGGAATAATCAATGGGTACAAGTTCAGGTATGTTTATAGTAATGAGAACTACTGAAATACTTGAACTTAAAAAACACTTTATCAACAGTATATTGCCCTTAATATCCTGTGCAAAATATATAAGGCACAAAAATTACTAGCACCCAAGAAAAGAATAACAAGGATCAAAATACTTATGGTGTATGTAAACATGAACATATCTTAAATCTAAGGTCTTGTCTGTAATGGCTGAAATTTGAACACAGGTCTCATGGTTTTTGTTAATTTGAAACAAGCTATTTTTTACATTATAACTCAGTTGAAATAGGAAAGATATAAAAAAAATCAGACTGAAACAGGATACTTTCAAGGAAAAGTCTGAAAAACAAGATATAATCCTTAAGGTCTATGATCTAACACATAACATGATGAAAACTGAGCATGAAAAACTTACTTAACCCTGCTTTGACAGAGGATAATGTATCCTGCAGAATCATTTGTGCTTCTAATACAAATGTATATCAAAACTCAGTGAACTGGTCTCCTACCATTATGCTGTCTGCACAGACACACTTTCAGACCTAGAACACCAAGAGCTAAATTAGGTGATTAGAGGATGAAACACATGGAGTCCCACTTGCTATACATGCTGTCCCATGCATGTCCTGCTGATCTCTAAGTACATGGATTCAGATTATGAAGCTGATAACATGGTATGATCGTACATATAGAGTTTTGGATTGGTTTTACTGCTTTGATCGCTATGGAAAATAAAGAAGTAAAGATACCTACAAACTATTACATAAGTAATGGAAGACACAAGTTTTAAATAAAATCTGTCTTTACCACCACAAAAAGATACCATATTTTCAGATTTCATCCACCAAATCGTGTGAGAAAATTTTACCTAAATAGTATTTAGACCTCTACCATAAAATAGAAAATTTGACAGAATTTTACCTGATATACTGACTTTAAATTATTTTTGTTTGACTTCAAATATCTTTCTATTGAATTTTTATCACTTTTATTGTATTTTTGGTAGTTTTCCATCTTCTTGTATGCATAATTAAACTACACTTTTCCACTGTTAAGACTGAAAGTTTCAGGTTGCTCCCCTTTTTAGAAATCTCTAATAATGTTGCACTTGTGATGGGAACCAATAAACAGCTGTTAACAACAAGGAGTTCATGCTTTTAAGAAGTAGCTAAATATCTGACAGCTATTCCCTTGAGAAGTATTAAAGCCAAGTAGTTCACTATTGAACTCAACTCAAATGCAGACAGATTTGTCACCAAGTACAAGAGAATGACAAGAAATCATTTAACCCATTGTCTTTAACATTATTTAAATGCTCGATTGAAGTTTTCCTTTTTGAATACCTAAATGAACAGTCTAATAAAACACCTCAATTCATGTTGGTATGGCCTAGTTGGCTCTTGTGGATCAAGCAGACCAATTGCAATACCTATGTCAGTAGGTGCTAATAACTATAAATTTACAACAATTTTTAAAGCCCAATGATAAAGATTATTCAAGGTAACGTTTGATTTTGGCTCTAAAAATCTTATACCTCAAGGCATAAAGAATCTGATTTTTACTTTACCTTTACTATGGACTACACAAGTCTTAACATGGTTAATTTCACCTAGTTGCAATTTAAATTAGATTAGTCAAAATTTTCCTTCTAGATCATGAAATGAGTAGAAAGATTTATCTCAACCTTACCTATTTCTCCCAGTGGCCAAAGTTACTATATCTGTCTTATAATTGGATGGTTACTAAACACTCCCCTTAAGCTCTGGATTTCAATAGAGATCTTACTCGATAAAATTGGTACCTTTTGCTTCCAGCAGGACGCTGTCAGCCAGCTGCTACGGACCTTGATATTAGCACCACATTTCTCTGAGTTCACAAACGTATACTTCAAGTTTCACTCACTCTGGGTTCTGGGGTGGCTATCAGAAAACCCAGCAAGCAAGCAGACTACTGGCTTGGCAAAGGAACATGAATTAACGACTGACATGTCCCTTACTTGAAACAGTCACATCCCGAGGGTAGTGGTCAAGAGCCCAGAGTCCAGTGGACATCAGTGACAAGTGGTGTCCATCAGGGCTCTATACTGGGACCAGTGTTATTTGATATCTTCATTAATGACACATTAAAGGATCGAGTGCACCCTCAGCAAATTTGCCAAAGACACCAAGCTGAGTGATGCAATTGCCACACCTGAAGGATGGGATGCCATCCAGAGAGATCTGGACAAGCTCAAGTGGGCCCATGGGAATCTCATGTAGTTCAACAAGACCAAAGCAAGGTGCTGCACCTGGGTTGGGGCAAGCCCCAATACCAGCACAGGCTGGGGGATGAACAGATCAAGAGCAGCCTTGAGGAGAAGGATCTGGGGGTGCTGGTGGATGAGAGGCTGGACATGACCCAGCCATGAGCACTCACAGCCCAGAGAGACAAACGTGTCCTGGGCTGCCTCCAAAGCAGCGTGAGGGAGTAAATTCTGCCCCTCTGGTCCTCTCTGGTGAGACCTCACCCAGATACTAGGTCCAGCTTTGGGGACCACAGAACAGGAAGGACATTGACCTGTTAGAGCAAGCCCAGAGGAGGATCACCATGATGATTAGAGGGTTGGAGCACCTCTTCTATGAAGAAAGGCTGAGAGAATTTGGTTTGTTCAGCCTGGAGAAGATAAGGCATCTTCTGGGTGATGTAAATGCTGCCTTCCACTACCTACAAAAAAGATGAAGAAGGACTTTTACAACAGTATATGGCGACAGAACAAGGAAGAATGGCTTAAAACTGAGAGTAGGTTGACGTTAGATATTAGGAAAACATTCTTTACTGTGAGGGTGGTGAGGCAGTGGAACAGCTTGCCCAGAGAAGTTATGGATGGCCCATCCCTGGAGGAGTTCAAGACCAGACTGGATGGAGCTCAGATCAAGTTGGTCTAGTGCCAAGTACACATGCACAGTGGGGGGTTTTAATGACATTATTTTTAAGGTCCCTTCCAACCCAGGCCATTTTATGATAACATACTAGGAAATTAAAAGGAGGAAATGATCCCTGGACTTGCCTCTACCCTGGTCCTACTCAAGAATCTATTGTTTCTCTGGATGGGCTCATCAGAGGAACCATTAAAGGAATAATTGATAGATTGTGCTGATTTTTCATTAGAGACACATCCCAGAACAAATGTTTTGGTGCAAAATGAAATAAAACAAAATAAAATAAAATTTTATATGGAGCTATTCAAGACCAGGTCCACCAAAGGACCACTTTGATGAAAAAGGGACTGGAATACCCCTCAGAAAAGAAAAGGTTGAATGTGCTGCAATTGTTTAGTCTGGAGAGAAGTCATATCAGGGTGAATGCTATCAATGGATATAAATCCCTGAAGGAAGGGTGTAAAAAAAAGAACGATGGGTTCTCTTCAGCGGTGCCCAGAGACAGAAAAGAGGCAACAGGTACAAAGAGGATGTGCTGTCTGAACATCAGGAAACACTTTTTTACTGTGACAGTAACTAGGCTTTGAAAGAGGATGCGGATTCTGCCACCTCTGACGGATATATTCAAGTCCACCAAGACATTATGCAGGGAAACTGACTGTAGATGACCCTTCTTTAGCACAGGGATTGGACTAGAGGACCTTAAGAAGTCCCTTTCATCATCAATCCTCCTGTGATTCTGTAAAGGAATTCAAGATACTGCTCTTAAATGGAGGTGACATCACAAAGTGAAATAAAATGCCATTCAAAAAAACTCAAATGCAGTTCTTGTTTCTGATACAGATACAACCTCTGCTGTAGCAAATGCACTCCAAATTTCTTGCTACTAGTGTCACACAGTCCATTTTTCATGCTTTCTCAGGAAAGGAAGCCTAATTGTGCAAAAAAGGGAGTAGATAAATCAGAGATTTGACTATCATTATTTCCTTCTTACATTATCAGTTAAATCCAGCTCATACATAAAATATTTTAAAATCACTATGGTTGTTTTGTTATCTGTAATGAGTATGACTTTAATAAGAGTGCTTGTTCATACTGCATAGGAACCAGAGACATAACTATTAAGAAGTTCTAATTTCCCCCACTATTTAAATAAAATGCACTCTCCAGCTTCTAGTTCCCATGGTGTTTCAAAAAGAAAGTTGTGGCACCACAATATCACTCTCTATCGAAGAGGAATACAAGCACAAGAAAGGCCAAAGTTGTATATGAGAAACAAAATACTGGCCAGTTATTGCCTTGGTCATGATTACATGCAACAAGTAATAATAAATGGAGGATCCTCAAAATATCCTTTGAAAATCTGAACAGGATCAAAAACATTTAAACTGCACTAGTGGAATCTTTAAAACAGGATGTTACACTTAAGGTATAATGTAATGTGTTTGTCTTTCATGGAGCAATTAATCACTGGATGGAGGAGTTAAGACCCAATCAAAACGGAAAGGTGTTTATTGCTGCAGCTGGTCATTAAATTATTTCTATAAAGCTTAAACACTGGGTTTTATTGTTTTTATTACAGATCCGCTCCTATAAAAAATACATTTAAACTTCCTTTTTTAGATTTTGTGGGTAATTTCTTGTGCTTCTGTTAACCAAACAAAACCAAACCTGAAGAAACAGTATGTTATTCTGTTATCAGTGATAATAGGAACCAGAAAGACAGAAAAACATGTCACCTTGAATTCCATGTGTACCTTTTATCTATGGGAAAAACCCCATGAATGATGGCAGTAACACAAAATAATAATTTGTGGAGTTTTTTTTTCTATTGGGTGAGAATTCCATTCATTCAAGACAGATAGTTAATTAAAATAAATTATTTCTTGGTATATTGAGGTTCTTAAGAAGATTCCCAAGTACCCTTAAGATACCTATACAAGCAGTCCCTTCAATGAAGCATTTGTCATTTTGGATAGACACCTTGGCTAGTAGTACAGGAATGAAAGAAACTTCTCCACTACATTTAATCTTTCAAATGACTGTACTAAAGGAAACATCTGCAAGGAAATATCCACGGGACAGCCGTGGATATTTACTGCATTATCAAAGGATTTGTTGTCTTGATTGCTTCAATGAGGTATTTTTAGTAGATGCAGGTGCTTTGTGGGATTATCTGTTTATACCAAGAGGACACGTGGAGGCTCACAATTTTGATCTGAAGCAAAACCTATGGACTTCCCCAAGAGAAAAACTGAATCCCAAATTTCATCACCCTTGGACTGATTACCATGATGAATGTCACAGAATTGACACATGGGAAATAAAACCATAGAATGAGTTTGGGTGACATTTTAGGGAAGAAAATCTGTAGCTTGAATGTTTTCTGAAGAAAATGAGCAGGCTACAAAGGGCATGCTGAAGTAATATAAGATTCTGACTATATACCAGTTTTGAAAAATCTTGCTAACTGCTTTAAATAGCAGAGCAAATACTTTCTGGCAATCAGGGTTGACAAAATAATGTTTCTTGGAATGAGTCAAAAATATTGAGGCAAATGCTCACACCTTTTTCCTGGTGATGGTGCAAAGAACAGAACTCTTGTGATACATGCACAAAGATGTCAGCAGACCAAGTTTACAGTTTAAATATAACTGGCTGCAAACAAATCAACAGCATAACATGTACACATTCTCCAAAGAAGCAGAAGCAAATACTACCAAGTTTTATTCAAGACCTTTTTAACGCGTTACATGCTTCCATTTAGCACATCAATCAAGAGGACTTCATTCCTGATAAATTAATTTACAATTACTTCAATGCTTTCCCTATGGTATTCAATCCATTATTTCTTTCCCTGGTATCTGAATGTAATTTTTTCTCAGTCGTAGCTAGAATTTAGAAAAATTATCCTCGAGCATTAACCTTCTAGGCATACCTTTGTTACTTTGATTCATAAACAGCTTTCAAGGGTCGTAAACATACACATAAATCAGAATTACAAATGAGTACAGCTCATGATTTGAGATTTTGAGGAAAAAATATTCTCAGGCAATCAAATTTCAGGGTAGAAATGGATAAGACTGGACAGGGTGGAAATCTAATTTTAGGAAAAGAGAAGTCAGCAAAGTCTCTTCCGTATTGCAAAAACCATGATATTAGCCTTTTGGAAACATTTTTTGGAGTATGAGGAAAAAGTTATATATTGGACATCACATTGCTTATGGGAAAAATAGAGTGGATTAAGCCACACCTGGTTGAAGATGGAAAAACTGTATTTGAAATGTCTGCAGAGCTCATTAGTACCTCGATACCAAATTATTCAAAGCTATCTTTGGCTTTGACTCAAGATGCTGTCCTAAGCATGGCAGCACAATAACAATCCAAAAAGCTCCACAGATGTATACTAGAAAATGATAGTGCTTCATTAATTACCAAAGTAAAAACTCGCTAAATAGAGGTCCATGTTAGAAAATAAAAAAGAAACAGACTGTTAAAACCAGATGGGAAATAGACTATAGTAGCCATTCATTACCTTTACATTTGCAACCAAGAGTGAGTATTGCCAGAACAGTTTGTTCATTTGTATAATGAATTCTATGCTTATATCACTGCATTCAGTTCTACTGAAAGTTCTTTATAATACATAACGAATACAAAAAAAAAAAAAAAAAAAAGAGTCAATAATGCATAATCTACGTGAAGATGTTGGTCAGCTTTATAGCAAGATAGCAATGGATTGATAATTGATGCCTATGTACAATACATACAACACTACACAGCTACTTGAACAATTACAATGCTGACCAGCAGCACTACTTTCTTCTTCACTTTCTGCTTCTAAAAATCGTATTCAAAGATTAAGGTTTACAAGTTCATTGTGCAATGAGCAGGAAGTGTGAGAGGGTAGAAGTCTAGCAGAAAAATAAAAAACACTTGAGAGCCATAAACCTGGAAATTGAAAATTTCACCACCCAGTACTTTCCTTTATACCACAAAAATCCATGTCATAAGGGACAGCTCTTTGATTTCTCAACATAGCTATGGTAACAAGATAGGCGAGAGTAATTATACCCTAGTTATGTCTTTTAAACTGAATCACTAATGAACTACTTTTTGATAACCTCCTAATTACACTCTCTACCTCTAAAAGCCCACAGACTACTTCAAAAACAATTTTTCTAGGTTTTTTTTTTACTCACAGAGTGCATCTCTATTTTTAACAGACATCATTAAAAATGAACCGAGTTGACTAAATGATTTTTGTAAACTACTTCTAGAACTGTATGCTGAGGCAGAGAATTGCTCTTAATTTACCCTTGTACCATTAACTTTTCTTTAAATTATTCTGCTGTCTTCATTGATTCATTCCTATATTTGGAAAGAAAAGACCTTGGACCTATTTAAATCAACTGTGTGTCAAAGTTAAACTATACAATATATTAATGAGAAGAAAATTGTCAAATCTCTAAGCATATAACATCCTATATGTTTAAGGTTTTCCATATACACTTTTAGTCCATTTATCTGCTCAGAATCATTTTCTTCCCCCGTAAAATACTTTTTACCATCAGAAGATACTGCCATGAGCCTCAAAACATGTATTTCAATCATCTAACTCATACCCAAAGAGATTTTAGTTATGTAAATCTAACAACATCTACTGCAGTTGGAAGAATATGTGGGCTATTTGCACTAAGTAATCTGTTTGAGACACTGAAGAGGGCCTTGTTGTGGTTTTAAAGACAGGTGTCTGCCAAGGAAGGGGGCAGCCTCCGTTGGAATGGCGAATATGAACCCCTTCCCTCCAAATTACTACAACTTTGAAATTATGGGGCTTTCAGGCCCTGAGTATCAGAATATATATATATAAAATACTGAAGAAGTGTATATAATATTGGAAAAGGAATAACAAGTCTATAGATAACAAGATGAAAAGCCACAACAGCAGCAATCCCAACCAAAAGAACAGAAACCCATTAGGAGCCTTCTCCTGGCTGCGGAGCTTTCCCTTGCGGTGCAGTTCCGGTCACAGCCGGCAGGGGCGCTGGTGGCTGCCGGCCGGGTGGGGCAGGTGCGATGATTCCCCCGCGGCTGCAGGGGGCGCTGTGGCGCGGAGCCCGGGCAGCACCGCCGGGGGAGGAGATGGAAAGGGGCTTCCTTTGCAAACTCATGGGAGCCAGCTGGTCCCGGTGCCCCTCCAGATGGCAAAATGGGCTGTAGCGGGCACCTCAGAGCAGCAAGGTAGAATGGCAGAGGCAAGCAGACCTCAGAGTGGCAAACAAAATGTAGCAGAAACTCTGCAGCCATAGCAGGAGCCACAGGGTATCCAGGCAGGCACAGGGTGTTGGGTTTAAAGTGTAGCCAAAAATCCCAAGCATCAGCAGAAAAGAGCGGAGCTGGATAGCGGCAGCTGGGCTCTCCAAACAGCCAGAAGACTCTCCCTCAGAATTGGAGGGGAGCGTGTTGGGGTCCTGGGTTTTCCCCTGCAGCACTCAAGTAGATGGTGAGGGTCCTTTCCAGTGAGATCAGGTGTTGAAACAAAAAAAAAAAAGGTCCCAGTTAAATGGCTGCTCTTATGAGCAAAAGCTCACCCACTGTTAGACAAGCAGTAAAGGGCTGGACTTCACGGTGGCAGGGAATTCTCCTTGCAGCAGCAGCAACTGGAATTCCCTTCTGTTCCTGAGAGCGAGAGTGAGCAAGGAGCTGAGCCCATCCCCCTGACCTCACAGCCAAAATCTCACAGTATCTTGTATGCCCAAGAGAAAGCCCCCCAGCTAGGAGGGTAGCCAAATGCACCCTTTCCCCAGACACATCCTCTGTCTGTTAAGTATCAGTCATTCCTATCTCTTAGGTAACAAATGGGAGAAAAATTCCTGAGAGAAAGAAAAGGGAAAAAAAGGAAAAGTCCTAACTTCCAACAGGCCTTGACTTGTTGTTCTTGTATCAAAGTTCATAGAACATTATCATTAATATATCACTCTCAGCTTTTACTGTTTGAATCTGTGTTCCAGCTTTGGGAGTGGCAGGGCCTAACAAAGAAAATAGTTCAATTTCCCTCAATATAGGACCTAAAACCTGTAATTCTAGCTGTAGATTTTCTTCTATCTGGAAAAGAGAGTTTAATGGAAAAATGCAAACTTATTTATTTCTTCAGTCCAATATATATATGCAATTGCACAATTTTTGTGCTTTCAGTATGAAAAAATGAGTTAAACAATACTAAGATGTTTCATCCAGATTCACTCCTGGGAAGCTACATATTTAACAAAGATAGTAAGTTAGCCAAGCTAAGGTCTTGTGTAATGCCTAACAGAGTTAATTAACCAATTTCTGCCAGAAATGAGAAATGCTTTCTCCTCTACATCATTGTGGTTTACCCTTATAGACTCTAGCCGTGTTCATGGATCTAGCCAGAACTACCCTACCAACCCAAATATAATGTGACTTCAAATATAAGGCAAGTTCAGATATAAGGCCACCCTCCTTTTTCAAGGGCTACATAGAAAAATCAGCAAAATTTATTAATAAAAAATAAATTCTCTTCTGGATCTTCTTAGACCATCTTCTCGAGCCTCAGCTTCCAAAGTCCTTCCTCCTCATGGTCAGCTTGCCAGGCACGCTGATGGCTGTCTGCACATCTGTTAATTGAGCTCTTCACATGCAGGGCTTGGACCAACCACACCAGTGGTGCATGTCCACAGCTGGATCTGGACTTTGGCAGAGCAAACAGATGAGGAAGGTGGACTAATTCCAAGCCCTCCAAGCAACATGGCAGACTACCAACATCTACCTCCCTTCAAAACCTTGAACTGAGTGGGCTTGGGCTGCTGTCTGTACTACCCCTGCTTCTGTGAGGCTTGGAAATTCGGAAGGCTCATTATACAGATGGAGTTTTAAAGGAGGCCGGACTGAACTCACAGAATGACAGAATATTCTGAGTTGAAGGGACCCAAAAGTCCAACTGTTAAGTGACTGGCCAATACAGGGATGGGACCCACATCACACAGCCTTGGTGTGATAAGCACCATGTTCCAACCAGATGGGTCAATCTCACTCAACTCATGCCTTATCAATACAGAAGTATGTTGTGGGACTTTTTACCTTTAGTTTTGCCTTTCATGCAAGTTTCATAGAAATATAATGGAGTACCACTAAAAGTAGTACTTCTACATTTTTCCAAGCATGGGAAATTTTCCATCTTCTTTAACTCCCCACCCTGACACCCCCCACCCAAAATATATCTAAGCAAGCATAGTATTATATCACCCCATGAATCTGTCACTTCCAGATTCAAGCTTTTAATCTTCAAGTTAAGTCCATAATAATTCTTTCATTAGTTACTCATTTGTTGCTTCCTTCAATTCCCTTCAGAGAAAACACTGTTGTTGAAATTAACATATTAATATAACTAAATAAATGTAAGTAAATAAATGCCATGGTCATATCCCAGCTGAGGGAATATAAGAACAATTCTGTACTTACTATCTACGTAATAACTACCAAGCTGAACTGACCTGCAAAGACTAAGAAGCTTGCAAAAGTCAATCCTCCAACTCTGGAAATAACAGAAGTCAGTTCACAAACAGGCATATAAACTCCTTGTGCTCCTTGTACAGCACTATTTACCTCCTTGTTACCAATGCCAAAAAGATAAATTCAAGACATTGGGTATGATCCTCCACATTCTCAGAATTCTCTGAACATCTGTCAGGTATTCTGGTTATTGTGCCTGATTTCTTTAGAATAACTGGCTGAAAATAGCAAAGTATACACTTACTATTTTCCAAAGTAAAGCTAATATCATTTCTTATGATCAGAATTTTCTGGGAAGTACACAATGAGAAGTGAGAAAACTTCAGCTGTGGAATATAAAAATCAGCTGATCTCTGAGTGAAATCTGTGATTGTGAGGAAGCAATTCATTTTTTTAGATAATGCTATTTGCATATAAAGGGAAAGCTTTTCACAAAGGACAAAGATTGCTTGTTCATAAGCTTCCATAAAGATCCTGATCATGCCAAAGTCATTTCCCTTTACAGACATGTGGGCTAATGCCTGGCAAACAGCAGGGAGGGGTAAACATTTTAGTTTTGGTATATGAACAACATCAGTGATTTCTCAGATAGTATCTCAGAAATTTACTGACTACGGTGTGGCCCGGAAATGAGCTGTAATGAACAGCATTGAATCATTTCATCTTTAAATGCAGCAAGAACAAAGCCTAATAATTATCCACAGCAGCTTAAATTGAGAAAACCACAAATGAATTTGCCTTTTGAAAGTCAGGGATAAGGCTAAGAAAAGTTGCAGCCAAAGGCTAAAAGAGTTGACTGAGGTCTCTGAATGTCAGACTCCTGCTTTCTAAGCACTGGCTCAGAGGTTTCTGATTCAAGTTGATGGCAGAACAGCCAGCGTGCTTTTATCAGACGTTAGTGTTTATAGAAGCAATACAAAACAGGATTTTGTTAAATGTATATATTATGCCAGATCAAACTATAAATTGAACCATCTGTGTCCAAGTTAATCTTAGATACAGCAAGGAGATTATATGAATTGTGTGTTTCCTTTTGTGACCTTTAGATGCGGCTTTGTTTGAAAGGGGGAAGGGATAATTTTCTTAGCTTTTTATTCCTAAGCAGCAATGCCAATAGTCCAGTATAAGAGCAATATCTTTTAAAATCACCCAGCTGAATAGCAAAACTCCTTTAGTAATTTCCCAGTATTGTTATACAGGGAGTTCTAAAAAATAAACTATAGTCATATAAATAGAGGCATGTAGTTTAAAGCATGCTACAAGCCATTCATGACATAAGTATTCAATTAAAACTGCTTTTATGAGCAGTAATCACATTCTGAAAAGGCAAACATGAACAGTTTGTGGATATAGCCATAATGCCTGCAAAATTAACGTTTAAAAAAAGCAGGTAAACAAAGTTCCGTCTCTCTGCTACTTAAAAAAAAGATTTTAAAATTCTTTTGCTCCTGCCTCCAGGACACAAGGGACGGGAAGGATAATTAAGAATTAATATTTTATTATTTAAAAATAAGGAAATTATTTGCCTTTATGCATTAATATTATCAAAAACCAATTTCACTTTAACTGAAACTATGAATACAATAAACAAATTTCAGTTGCGGAAGTAATAGAACAGAACAGCTGTAGTTTCCAGCAGTATAAATCTGGTTAGCTGGCAACAGCATAGCACTTTAAAGAAGTAAGACAGAAACTTTTTAGCTTTACAGGTCACCTCTTGAGCTGGAAGTAATTTAGGATAAAATTTCATAGTGTCTACCTCTCCTCTAGAAGTACATGTCGGTTTAAGTCTCTTAAATCCAGAGAAGCCATTTCTATTACACTGACAAAATATTTTCAAAATAGCCAACAGTTTGCAAGGAATACCTCTTCCCCCATTCTCCTGACTCTCCCCCTTTAATCTCTCCAATTTAGATGCTGTTTCATTCTTAGCTCCTAACCCACCACCTATCATGCCAACTCTGATTACATATTGTAATTTGTCAAAAATAGAATGGATTCAAGGTTGAAAAGGGCTTACATAATATAGAGATGATGATCAATATTTTATGAGATGAATTGGAAGGAGTGATATAGGGAATTTCAGAAAAAAGAATTCTGGACCACAATATAAACATATTTTACAACATCTACAAAATATGTACAGTATAAAATATAAACCTGAAGCAATTCCTCTGAAATCCAGTTGCTTAAGATGACCATGAAGGGCCAGCCCCTTATCTGTTAAAAGGGATTTTCTCATTTTTAATATCATACATAGCATGAGCTGTGGTATCACACCTGTCAGCAAAGCTACACTTGGTATTCCTGTGCCATTAAATAAAGCTACTTGAGGCCACTGTTAGCACTCCATCCCTTAGCAAATAGTGTTGAATAAATTGTTGACTAGATTTTATTTTATTCCTAAATTTATTTCATAAATTATTCATTCTTCAGACAGCCACAGATATAGAAACATAGTTTAAGGCACAAAAAAGCATAAATAGATCAACTGGATCTTAAACATTGACTTGAGGTGGGACACAATAATATCCTAACTCCTTTCACTTGTTTTGACTTGTACAGCAGAGTGATATCCAGGTTTATCATGCCTTCTGAAGGAATGCTTTGCTTATCACCCCTGAGGGAGTAGAGCATTAGAATCTATAATTTCTGATAGACTACTTTTTAGATTCTCAGATTTTGGGGGAGAGTTTTTTATTTCCAAGCGATTGGAAAATTTACTAGGATAAAGTGTGAGGAAGCTTACATACTTCTGGCTGATATTTCTCATATCAATTATGTTCTCCATTAGAAAAATTTTAAAATTATCAAAAATACAGTTTTCACTAACAAAAATTATTTCAGTCAAAACTGAAACAAAATTAAAAGTAGGCTCTATGTGAATTAAATCCAACTTCACCTTTTCAAAACAACAGCCTGAAATCTCTTGGTTTCAGATCCTGTATCTTGAAGCCAGTTACAAAGTCAATGATTGCCTTGGTGTTACTTATGTTAAATATCCATAGTCATAGACACTTGGAAAATATACATCTTTTAGGAAAAGTTCTGCTATTGCTTAGCTTTGCCTTCCTGTTTTATGTTGAAGAAAGTATCAGCTTCGAATCACAGGAATATGGTGGGGGGAAAGGTCTGATCATTCACATTTTCCGTACAAATCCATCACTGAAAATGATCCATTCAGAATCCTGTACTAGCACTGAACTAGAAAGATTCTGGCAATAGCCAACAGGGCAGTGGTAATTCAGGGGAAACAGCTCCATGATCCACTCCCAGTTTGCAAAGAGATGTCTCATACAATAGTTATGCACCCCTCCTGGGAAACGGACATGCTTGAACACCTCTCAGAAGTGCCTGTATACCACGGCACATAGTATGGGGAACAAAGAGGAAGATTTGGAGATCTATGTGCAGTCACAGAGCTTCATCTCATCACTTTTACAGAGACATGGTGGGACAGCTTGCATGACTGTAATGCAAGGCTACATGTTTCTAGGAAAGACAGGACAGAAAGACATGGTGGTGGAGCTGCCTTTTGCATAAAGGGAAATCCTGAAATACATGGAGCTTCACCTTAGAGAGGATGATGAACCACTCAAGAGTTTCTGGATTAACATAAAAGTGCAGACTAATGAGGGTGCCACAGTTGCTATCTGTTACAAGCTGCCTAATCAGGAAGAGGAAGTGGAGGAGGTGTTTTACAGAAAGCAGCCTCACAGACACGAGCCCTGGTTCTTATGGGGGACTTCAACCACCCTGACATCTGCTGGAGAAGCCACAAAGCAAAGTAGAAACTCTCCAGGAGATTCCTGGAAAGCACTTCCAATGCCTTTCTGATACACATGGTAGAAGAACCAACAAGGAATGATGTGCAGCCCAAACAAAAAAGGAGGGCCTGGTTGGAGATGTGAAGTGAGGAGGCAGCTTTGGCTGCAGTGACTGTGAGGTCATGATGTCCAGCATCCTGCAAGGAGGAAGCAGGGTAATGAGTACAATTGCAACCCCAGACTACAGGAGAACTAACTTTGTCCTCTTTGGGGACCTTCTTGGAGGAATCCCATGGCTCTTGCAAAGCTTGCTGAAAAAACTGCATTGGCATTTAGAAAAGCAGAACCACCTCCAAACAACTGGATGTTGAGTCAGCTCCACAACTTGCAATCACATCTATAAGCATAAAGTAGCATCTAAACGAGAGATTTTGAATTATATTTTTGCCATTTTTTCTCATCTTGGATCTGTAACACAAAAGCCATGGGTTTCCATTGCTCTAGACTGTCCCAAGATCTACAAATTTCTTGCACTGAAGCAGTATTCAGCACTGTTTGAACTTTAACTAAAAGGGACAGAAGACATGAACAATTAGAATTACAACCTGAAGTTTTCAAGGGTGTTGTTGGAATCCAGTCACCCTGTAGAACTCAGCACTTTTCACCACTTTCTAATACACACAAAACAAAATTCTTTGACCTTACAGTCTCAAGATTCAGCTAAAGTAAAACAAACACATCCAAAATAAAAAATATTAAATTGTACATTATTCTTAAGGCACCAATCTCTTCCTTAACAGAAGATAAAGGACAGAAAACTTGTGAAGGATGTTAATCATTTTGCTTAATGTTGAACTGGAAGGTTCTGAGTTAAGAATAAAGAAGGTAGAATATTTTGCATACAGAAATAGAAAAATAAAACCCTGTGAGGGTAGTATAGAGTCCAGGAACCCATAAAGTAAGACCTGATACTAGCATTCTTCAAAACCATTTCCAAAATGTGAAAAAATCCTCTGATATTTAAAGAAATATTCATAGCATATTTTTTGTCTCTTACTTGCTTTTTCTCTGAATTCAAGAAAAATAAAATGGCTAATGGACTGCTAAAATGTTTCCGTTCCAAGTCCATAGTCATCTATTCTGACAACTATATAACCAATCTATCAGGATTTTCAGGTTTTACCTAGCAACCTTGGAGCTTTAACAAAAGCTTATTATTTACATACAGAGTTTAGACAGTAGAGCTGGAGCTTTTCTGAGTCTTTGGATCAATTTTAAATGTGGCTTTTTTTCCTCATCTGTTCAACACTGATCGCCTATATCCATCAATCCATCTTTCCTAGGCAATTTTAAAACCACAAAGTGAAAATTAACTGCTCTCTTGATTTATCACAGGTCCTTTCACATACAGACAAGAATATAAAATTAGTGGAAACTATTAAGAGAATGACATATTCTTTCCTTAAATATATAATCAAGCGAAAAGACAAAAAAATTACAGGGGATACCATTTCCATTTAGTATTGAAATAAAGGAAATATGTATTCAACCTGAGAGCATATCGGATGCTTCACACTTACCAATCCTGTTGTTTTCCTGCCCTACACTCACCACTACTATTTCAGCAATTAAGGCAAAACAGACTTTTGTGACATGTAGGTGACCAGAAGTCCTTCACTGACATAGCTGAACCCTTCACCCAACCCACTTGGTCACTACCAGTAGGTAGTGCTAATGAAACAAGTGTTAAGCCCATAGGTGGCAAAACCTTCTGAGGTCAAATCTATACCATGACAGCGAAATAAATTGAAATTTCTCCTTAACAAAGATGGAGCATGGTATGCTGTAGAAGATTTAGGGCTTGAGGAATAAGGTCAGCAAGTGGCAAAATACCCAAAAGCAGTTACTGACCAGTAGCTCCCTCCACTTATTTCAAAGAGTACATCTTTATATTGTTCCACTTAGTCCCTTTGAAAGGAAAACCACAAAATGGCTGCCTTTGAGAATAAAAGCATCCACATCGCATGCTAGGATGAAACACTTAGGAAGTTTTACTGTCACTTCTTTTGCCAATGGTGTTTTTTGTCAGAAAAAAAAATTCCAAAGTTTTTAACTCAAAGCAAATTTAGTATCTAGCAGGATTTGTAACTGTACACATAATTAACATCAAGAGGCTCAGAACACTGTGGTCCACAGTGGCTAAAAGCAGAAGAGATGCCACAATCAAACTATGAAAGCACAGGCATTGCTGGCTGAAGAAGAAACACAGCAAAGCATTGAGAGTACACTGCCCTTGGGTAGTATCTAGTTGAGAGACAGAAAGGGTGGGAAGGATGAAGGCTGCATTTGCCTGCACAATGCATGAGGGAATGCAGCAGCATGTATTTGACCTATCCTCCCTATATTACAGGACAGTTTGTCCCTGCTGCCATAATTTGCTCCAACTACAAACTATGTTTCCAATGAACTAGAGTCCTGAAAGGAAAAAAAAAAAATAAATTTCTCAGTGAAAACTTAATTTGAACTGTTTCTGAAATTTCAAAAAATTTAATCATTACCCCTTCAAATAAGATGCATTTCCTGCTTCTAAATAAAACAAATAAGATGATTCCCAGAATACTATAGGGGCGGTTGTTAAAGCACAATCAGAAGAAGAAAAGGTCAGATGCTTTACAAGAAAGTACATTATGAAATTTCCAGTATGATTTTACAAACTTTGTAGAATCCAAACATTTTCTAACATAATCCAAAATTTAATAATAATAAAATAACAATACTTAACCCCCTCTGGGGGGTTGAATAAATAGCACTAGAGTATTCCAGAGAATAATAAAGATGGAAGCTGGTTATTCCAGATCTTGAGTCTGAATCACATGAAATGAATTTTTACATCTTAAGGGATATTTCTGGGTTTCTTCAGGTGGATCTACAAATAAACAGTTTAGTGATTACTTGGCAGTATATCAGTTATTTTGCATGTGCTCAGTTTTGTGATCTTATTTTAGTTGAACACTGTTTTGTGTGTATTGCTTTGCAGATTTAATGACATTTCAGCATTTTTAAGGTTTTGGATATTTACATAAAAAACTATACTGCACAAGAGAGGGGAAGATAACATAAACCACAAAACCTCCAGTTTTTCATGTAGACATTCCAAGTCAACATCCTGTACAGTGATTTACATGTGATTTCTCTCAGCCCTGGCTCTATATTTTGCAAACTCCTGTCATTTTTACAATCCCAGTATCAGGACAAGGCTATTGGGTGTGAGTCTGTGACCCACCTACCTTTACTCCATACAGTCAAAAAAAACCCCAACATGCTCTCTCTTTTGCTGCCTTCAAAGCACCACAGGAGGGTGGAGAGCATGCTACAACCTCGTGTTTTCCACAAGATAGTAGCTTTTTGCCTTGTTAGAGTGGTTTGACAAAAATGCACAGCTCTCTGAGGTTTATTGGGGTTGCACAGCATGAAGGAGCCTTCTGATGTGTATAACAAACATTGAACAGACAGAGGCCCAGCAACAGGTTACCATGGTGCAGGAAGAGAGGAGGATTACATGGTATTCTTTTGGAGGAGGGAACAGGGTGGGGAAATCATGTTTCATTACAAGTATGTTGTTCAAATTAGCCAAACTACCTTCTTCATTCAACCAATTCCTTGTTGAACACTGGCTCAATAAAATAAAACACTCCTCCTTTATATTCCTCTATTTATGATACAAATGAGGATAGTTGGAGATTTTTAGGGGGGGAAAAAAAGGAAAGAAATCTTAACCAAAATGTGACCTTAGCAGATGCAATTCAGTCTTATTTCCACTACATTAGCCTACAGATGCTTATGCAACTGCATAGCACAGCAACTGAGAGACAAAACAATGGAAGTTTTAAAGCTTTATTTATTGCTCATTCCCAAAACATTCAATCGCCATCATGCTTCAACTGCCAAATCTAAATTAGAGAGTTAAAAAAAAAGAAGTACTCTTCAGGGGAACATTAGAGCTCTATAGAGAGGTGCAAGCTCAAGGAGATGGAGTATCTGGCTAGAGACCAACTCGCCTATAAGTCCAGACCAAGTGGACCCATATGGACAGCTTTTAGAAAATTGTAAGTGGTTACAAGTAGAAAGATTCCCTCCCTTCCTTGTTCAGCCTCCTTTTTTGGCATTAGTAATTAAACTGTACTTACTGCTATTAGCAGATTACAGAAACTTCCATCAGAATCTAAACAATTTTCATATAATCTAATTATAAATTTTATAAATTCTGAAAACACATTTATTCATGTTTACCAACAATTTCTCTCTTTTTTCTGTTGATTGGTACGTAAAATTACAAAGCATAACAAAAGCTGATTTGCTGCTAATTAAGTACACCAGGGCAGTA
Organism: Serinus canaria; assembly: GCF_022539315.1. Classification (NCBI taxonomy): domain Eukaryota; kingdom Metazoa; phylum Chordata; class Aves; order Passeriformes; family Fringillidae; genus Serinus; species Serinus canaria. Next base: position 51,725,820 of record NC_066315.1, on the reverse strand, counting down.
TATTAAGCTCCTTTTCTAAAAACAAGAAAAATAAATCAAATCTCCATCTAAAGGTTTAAAGCAATTAGAAAAGTAAAAGGTCAAAATATTACCACTGAAGGTTTTTTAATGTGCTACATCTACAAATTGCTAGATATTTTTAATAATTTCCACTTTTGCTAACATACTTATTCTATACAATGTTGGGCAACTAAGTTCTAAATCTGTGCTAGTGATAAATAATACATTTAAACTCTCCCAAAAAAAATTTGCACAAGCCACACATTTTTAATTTGTCCAGCTTTCCTTCCTTCTGTTTTCTTACTCAGTATGCAACTGTGCACTGCTTCCTTTCTTTTCTCTTATCCAGCTAGTGAACACATGCAAGACATGGTTCAAAATGTTATACCAAAATCTCATAGAGTACCTTCCAAAAGCTCATTTGCTTTGGCTGTAAATTTTCTTTTTTCCTATCAGTACTTTGCAGAGGAAATAAATTTGGGAATCAAATGATGTAAGACTCTTATGTGCTCTCTGATCTATCTTTTGCATGAAATGAAAAGTAGTCATTTTCATACTTCCTAAAAATGTGTTTACTTTACAAAAATTAAAAAAAATAAAAGGAGAATGAGAGAAAGATAGTTATTAAAAAAAAAAAAAACAAACAAAAGAAACCAAAACCAATCAAACCCCCACACCACACCAACTAATCCCCTTTCTAGTGAATTTGAGAGGCCTTCACTTCAAGAAATTAGTATCTTCTTCTTTGACACAAATTTTATATATTACTATAGTATTTTATACACATATGAATAAATATGTAAGTATAAATTCTAAAAACACAACATAGAGATGAACTACTGTATCTATTTTCCAAAGAGAAAACAGTATTTCACAGAAGTTGTTCATCACAAAGAATAATATTATTGCATTCCAGTTGCTCATAATGTTAGGTAATACATGGAAAAAACCTAGACAAGACTAAGAATATTCTACCGGTGGTAGCTGGTTAATGACATGAGCCAACCCTAGACTCATACTTCACATTTATTTTACATTTCCTCCCATCCCAACACAAAAATTTCTAAACTGACACTGTGACACCGTTAGCATCACATCATAAATTAACTTCAATACGTTCTTTCTTATGTTAACTAACACACCTTTTTACCTTTTGGGATGCACTGTTAAGTGAATTTCCTAATGTCAAACAGCACATCATCCTCAAAACCAAATTGAAACCCATAATATTCCGGGATAGGTTATGCTTAATCCATCAGATACCACAGTCCTCTACACAGCATGCAGTAAAGATCTGTCTGCATGGTTAAGCTGAAAAATAAACCCCTCAAGAAAGGAAAAACATAAGATAGCTGGGAGAAGAAAAGGGAGCAGGATGCAAACCCAGTGGAAGCTGGACTATGATTCAAAATGAGGTATGTTCTCCTCTCCTCCCACTAAAAGAGTGTTACTGATAAAAACATTGCACAGACATATGTATTAGGATGAAGTCCTGGTTATCATTTATGCATTTAAAATTATTAAACCATGCAGGCAAAAGGAGCAAAGCAAAAATAGAACAAACAGGGCAACCCCCATGACACATCCTGATGGCGATGGATGAACAATGAACTGAATACTTCCAGCTGGACAGGAGCATCATCTCCACACTGAGTGATGTATTAGCAAAAAGCCAAGCAGAGGTTTCTCATTTCAGTCCAGAGTTAGACAGTCAGCTCCGCTCTTTGAGAAAGTGGTTTTCATAGAAAGCAGATTTGAAAGTCTAAATTCAAATACAGTAAAGGAATAAAACAAAATGTAAAAAAGCAGTTGAAAATCAATCACTGCTTGACAGAGTTGTCACAACACACTCTCTCTCTTCATTTTCTTAATGGCATGAACCAAGAACACAATTCTCTGCTGAATAGTTTTGATTCACTTGCATACTGCTTGCATTTTCTTTATCCAACAGAAAGGTATACTATAAAGTTGAGTGAGGCTTGGGTATTTTTATTCCCCAATCACTCTTTCTGCCAATTTTTTATGCTCTCTTGTTTTGCTTCAAGCTTCAGATGCAAGAAAACTTAAAAATAAATGGTAAACCCCAAACTGAAATCACCATGTTTTTCTACATTTACAATCAATCAGTGCTAATTGGCACAATTCTAGCTCACAGCAGTTTAACCTTGCTGGTTTAAATACTGGTCACATTGTAGAAAAAAATCCAAACAAAACCAAAAAACCCACACCAGCAGAGAAAATTTTGAAATATCCATTACCTTCCCAGTATCTTTAAACTACAGAAAAAATTAAGTAATATTTTACAATAATACAAGAGATACCATTTGTCATTCTGACTACCATACAAATGATGTAAAGCCAGTTCAGTGCCCCACTGCTTCCATTTCCTCTACACAGGGATACTGACACTTATCTCTTCAGCAAAAAAGCTTTGAGATGCACTTATAAGAAATGGATAAATTATAGAGTTGGTTATTTCATTTTAAAGTATACACTTATATCAAACAGGTGTAAAAACAGTCAAGTAGGAAACTGTAAACAAACATTTGATCATTGGAAAATTATTACACTATGTACTTTCAACTTCATCCTTGAAATTGTCTACAGTAACTACCCATATTTTTGGTTACTTAGCAATACTGTATGACTTCTCAATATGACTTTATCTTGGAAGCTTTAAAAGTTTGGTTTCTGAGTTCACAACCATGACCAAGAAAAAGGTGTTCTTAAATTTAAGACTGACACAATTGCAGTACAAGGTAATTTTTCCTTCTTTTTGTGACTTTTGTACATACTATTCTAGATACAAGAAAATAATCAAACTCCTCAGAGGGGAAAGTGAGGTGCTGAGTACAAACACCTGTTCTGCTCTCACCACCCGCTGGGACAGCTGCACTTCCCATGTGGTCAGTGTTATCCAGTGGCACTTATTGACATCAGAAATTCCCTTGTCTTTTGATGCTCTTTAATAACTGTAATCTGAATACCAACCAGGCAAAGTAAATTGAAATACTGCTTACTGTCTGCATGGCAGAAGCAGAAAAATGGTGGAGGGAGCTGTATCTTTTAGAACCGTGGATAAAATATGTCCTATTACAAGAGTAATATACTTTACTATAAGTATTTCCCTCTTTTTAAATTTCTTCTCACAGTAGCAAGGATCTTGAGGGCAACAACACGTTGCCCACATGGAGCATTTGCCCCCAAAGCATCTTTTCTCTGAATGTATCTGTCTTTTAATCTGCAACACTGTAGTCTAATTTTGAGAAATAGGATGTTGTCAGCTCCTACTGACTTTAGCAGGGACTGCCAATGCATTTTCCTCAAACTAATTTTATTAGTTCATCGAAAAAACCATCACCTTTCCCTCTAAAGGTCATCTCTGAAAATGCTCAGCCTCCTCCAGATGCCTTTGAACTACCTTAACTCAGTGGATATTTAGATCAACACTTTTTGCTCTTCCACAGACTACCTACCACCTGAATCTTCTAAACTTCAGGGACAAATATATATGAAGACGTATTTCTACCAAGCACCTAGGACTGGTAACAGTTCACATTTCCTCTTGTATACCTTAACTTTTTATTGATCCTTTTCTCCAGTTTGTCCAGAGACAGATAGTACAACCTTGGACAGATACTCAAATGAGAAACTAGCAGCAATATTCAGCTGTGTAGGAGAACATGTAAGTCTTACTCTTTCTGGAAAGATGAGACAACATCTGTTTATTTTATAACAAAATTTTCATAGCTTCATTAATACATTGTACATTGTTATACTCAGAAGCAGAGGGAAAAAATTCTGCCATAGCACCTATCAAGTCCTAATAACAAAAGGCAAATAGAGAAATTTACTTTTACATATACGTACACACACAGAGATAAGTAGACATATATAAACACACATACATATGTACACATAATATATATAAAAAGTAGTAATTGCTATTCCCAGGATGAACACGGGGGAAAAAATGAAATGTAAGAAGAAATAACAACTTCCCCACAAAGATGTCTTTCTATGGCTTTCACATTACCTAGATCCATCTGTCAAAGCATATTCTGCAATAGGTTGTGTAACTGCCACTTCAGAAATTATGGCTCTGATTCAGGAAAGACTTAGTCCATGCCTCTCCAGTTAAACATTTAAGTATTTTAAGTACATGCTGAAAGTCCTGTTGAAGTTATGGACTTGCCCAAGCAATTTTCTTAAATGGAAAGCGTTGACTTGAGTGAAGCTTATATGAACACATTTACTTTTGTGAAATAATGTCCTCCCTCATCTGAAAACAAGACCACGAATGACACACAATACTGGGGATAAGTGATGACAATACAGCAAAGGAATACAGCAGAGAAGTGGGATATTATCTTGACAATCTGCAACCAGTCCCAAAAGTGACAGATGTAGGACTTTACACAAATTTACTAACAGAAATTAGAGAATGTTTAAGGTACCGATGACTTCAGCCTCCAAAATGTGACAGAGGGAGTGCATGCCCACAGTGAAGCTCCCAGTACAGCTAAACATATCTTATCTTTAAACTGTCTCAGGGAAAAATAGTACCTGACCAGGGTGTATGGTGCCTCTACAATTTGTTTGATTTAAGACAGAACTGATGTACACTGAAATTTCTTTCTCCAAGCTGAAACCCAAGGATTAAGGAGTAGGTAAACACTGAGTTGACAGCTGTGGGACTGCATTGTATATGCCACCAATGTAAGGATCTATTATCAGAGCAACACCCTTCACATTTAAAAAGCACTATACTGCAGCAATGAAGATTCACAACTAACAAGTGAAAAAAAATGCTTGCATAACCCTTTAGGCAAAATACAGTGCGTGTGAAGGGAAAGGAAAAGGCCGCAGCAAAACAAGGCCCATTGCATGACTTGGAATCTATGCCAAAAACTCTGGTTTAGATGAGGAGTCACAACATAACCAGTGGACCTTATTTTTTTTTTAATATTGCAGCCTTGGAGCTAGCCATTACAAGTATGCCAGATTCAGCATGCCATTAAATCCCCAATGAAAAGCTCACAAGAGAGGAGAAAATTACAAAAATCCACACTGGTATTTAAAAAATTGATCTCTTCTTTAAAACCATAATTTTAGTTAGCTTGCATTTAAAAAAAAAAAAAAAAAAAGAAAGACAAAAAAAAAGAAAAAGTGTCGCTATCGGACACGAAAGAACCAGACGCACACCTTTGCTCCGAGGTGAAGAGCAAAAGAGCAAGTTTATTTTCTGACCCCAATATTTATAGTTTTCCAAAAGTGACAGTGGATTGAAGGGTGACAGTGCCACCTTTCCAATGCCACTGGACAAACTACCAGTCCATCAAGTTTCTCCTCCTCCATAAAAGAATGCAAAACAATGTGTTATCTACAGAAAGTGTGTGAGAAAGTTCTCCACAAAGAAGTAAACATCAGAAGGCTTAAAAAATATTAGAAAATCAAGGCGACAAAAAAGCATTTGAAAAGTACAGGTTTGTTCTCTATCTCTTTATTCCAACCACCAAAAGAACCCCCAAAAGACAGTGTATTATAATAATAAATTAAACTATAAGCAAACCCATTTCATGGATTTACTTTTAGTCAAATGTGAAGCAGCTTCAGTGCTTGTGAAAGAAAGAAAACTGTCTTTATTCAAAAACTTCCAAAATTCTGTGAATGAAATTTTAGCATTCATCAGTGTGAATTCTTATCTTTGAAATGTACTATTAAGGCGGTTCCTAGTTAGCAATTATAAAGATCATATGTAAACGTATAAAGAAATTAATAAACAAAGAAATGACCAAGACTGAAGTAACAACACAGGCATTACCAAGCCTAGAAGAAAATGATGGAGTGCTGTCTTCTTTCATAGGCATTTTGTCATCCCAATCTATATGCAAATCTTTAGGTTAGATGCTGCTCATGGCAGCATGGGGAGAGGAATATTATCAGTCATCTTTGAATGGGCTACCTCAGAAACAAATTCAAGGGGAAATGCTGAGGCAGAATTCTTCACTAAAGAGTTGTAGTTTGCATTCTGCTTCACACCTGGTCTACTCAAAATATGCTCAAGGCAGAACCAAGCACTTCTTTCTCCCTTGGTTTTTATCCCCTGTACATGACAGAGGGTCAAGAATGACAAAGCTAACTAAAACCAGAGAAAGTTGAAATAAATCCGGGCCCCAGCTCTAATGTCCCACAGGAACCTAAAAATGAGGAATGTAGAATAGGGCTCTGATTTGCTGCTCTGCCATTGGAAGGCTCCAGGCAGAGCAGTGGGAAGGTTGCAAGAAGGCAAAGAAGAAACAGGACTTAATTTCTGCCAGTCAATATACCCTTTTATGGCAATCCTTCTAAGAAGGAAGTGGTTAAGGCATCAACAGAAAGACTCTTGGTACCCTCATGATTCCATGAGATAAAACAGCTCCTACCAAGTACAGCAGCTCTCTCTACTTCCATTTCTCAGTGCCATACTCTATGTGACCAGCTAAAGCTGGGCTCTGCGTAGTGGAACAGCATGTTGCAAGGGGTGAGGGCTGCAATTCTGTCATTATGTACCTGAGTAAGGGCTATATTAGAAGACCAACACTGCCACAAGAACTTTACTGTAGTTCTTTCATGCCAGTTACATGACGCAAATGTACATTTTGAACTTTACTGCCTGGGGAAGGGAGGGGAAATTAATTTGTAAACAGCGGCATTTTCCAATTCATCTACCAACCAACTTGTTCTCTGAGGCTGGCTCTGTTACAACAGTCATCATTTTACACTCACTGGGAGTATGCCTAAGCATACACATGCACATGCATGTTTGAATGCATACACACAAACTAAAGTTATAATAGACATGTAAATTTCATTCTATATTTATTCATTTGCTGTAAGCACCATTGCTAATGGAAAATGGACCATGTCTCCTTCTTAAGGGAATGATTAGGACCACATGTTTCACTGACTCTTATGTTGAAGTCCTTGCCGATATTTTTGAAACCAAATTACTAACAGCATACTAAACTTATTTCCCTGGTGAAAACCACTGGCTACTAACTTAGTGAATATGATCACATTTGTCCCTAAACATGCAAGTAATCATTGTACAAAGCCAGAGGCCTAAAAGGAATAGGTATGGGGCAGATGAGAGCAAGGTTCATATGCAATAGTTACATACTCTATAACCAAATGACTTTGTTTATCTGAGAAACTCAGTATTACATCACTTTTCCTAAAGAGAATATAAACAGGACATTTTTGAAGAAACAGTTACTTAATGTGCAACTTGTCACCACTATCAGCTTTAACATAATAAAATACATGTGGAAAATCCCTTGAAGCAAACCTTCTGCAAAGCAGATTCTTCCCTAGTCTGGGTCAGAGGGTGTGTATGTCTATGAAGGAAATGCTATCTCTCTCTTTCACACACCCACTCAGTGTAGGTCATACAGCAGAGCTCACTGTTGTGATGTTTCTGCTGTATGCATGGCATCAGCTCCTTGTGGTAAAGAAATCCCCATTGTTTCTTGGGGACCATCTGTGCCTTGTAAAGAAAACCAACAAATCACACTTCAACATATTAAATAGCAGCACTCATTGAGATTTCAGCCAAAGACCTCTAAAGTGTTTGGCAGATAGTGAATAAAGCATGTTTCAGCAAGGTAAATATTACTCTCCATATTTTGTAAGTATGGAAAACACAGCACTACCTAGCTGAATAATTTAACCAAGGTCACTCTGAAAAAAGACAGAAGTGACAAACATTATGATCGACCTCCAGATTCTACTTTTGGAACCACCAGACTTCAATAATTATGTTTAGATGAAAGTTTGTACAACCTGATCTGGAAAGGTATGAAGACAAAGCATTTCTGGGGGATAAAGCCCCTCATTTATCTTTGACTCAATGCAGAAGTACAAAAAATTAACGAGCAGGCAACTATTCTACTCTTACTTATTTTAACTTCATAGCCTTAAAATCAGAGCTCTGAATAAAGAATACTATCTTTAAGCCATGATAGGATTTCATCTCTTATGGCATCACAAATCTTGAGACTGTTGAAATTATCCTGAGTCACTCTAATTGTTCTCAAAGTTTATGACAGAAATAGAATAATCAGTTCCATTTCTTCAATCAAAAAAATTATAGAGCTGAATAATAAGAGCAATAGAGAAAACAAATAAGGAGATACACAGAGATTAATATCTTCCATTTACATACAACAAATAAGTTATTTAATGCAATTGCAAAATTATTGTTGCTGAGTTGACATTTATTATACAGTACAATTTCTCACAACATCACTGGCGGAAAAGAATTTTGGGTGAGGAACAGCAATGGGTTAATAAAAGATGGTATGCTGTTAGATAAAGCTTTTACAGGTTTGCATCTGAAAGTCATAACATAACCTTTTATTTCATGTGTCACTGTGACAGAAGGTTTTCAAGGCACAGTTCTTGAAATTGCAAGATGTTAAACAGATGTACTGTACAGCCTTCCAGATTTAAATCATGAGAACTGCATTTGCAGCCCGTGTGTTGTATCTCCATTTTTTCCCTTATCAGCTCTGGATGCTTTAAATAAAACTGTCTGGTTTATGCACTTTTTACTTTTTTCCCCTTTTTTTCCTAATACAGTGGACCCTAAAAAGCACTTCTTTCCTCCTTTTTTCTTTTTTTTTTTTTCCCTTCAGACTTAAAAAAACAAGAGTTATTCAGAAATATATCTCTTGGGCAGGGAATTCTCTTTCTCCTTATTCTGCAGGTGCTGGCAAATTGATCCAACTTCTTAGTGTAAAAAATCTTCCACTGCAGAAAAAGGCAGAAGTGATACCAGTAAAAAGAAAAAAATAAAAGCATACCTGCTGAAATTTCAGCTTGAACATGCCTCTAAACTACTGAAATATTGACTACTGAAAAATTGAAGCCCTATACCTTCTCCATTTTAACTACTGCTTGCACTCAAAATCCTCTGTTAAGAAACATTTGCATAGTCATACAACTGAGTTTTCATGCCTACTCAGAGGCCACTACTTGTGTCTTTGAAACTATGAGTGCAATCATACTTTAACTACATCATTAGTAGATCATCACAGACCTCTGGTAGCCTTCTGGTCCAATTTCCCTGTAAAGCAGAGGCTGTTCAGGATCTTGTTCAGGCATGTATTGGCTGTCTCTAAGGATGAGAATTTCACAGCATATCTGTGAAACTACCGTGAACTAAAACCACTGCAAAACTTTTCTCTCTTATATCTAATCAGAATTTTCTTTGCTGCAACTTACACCCATTGCCTCTTATCATGTCAACATGCACTTCTGGTGCTATGAGTTACTTATTTAGTGCAATGAGGAATTAGCATTTCTCACAAGAGCATACTGCTGACTCTTGTTCAGCTTGCTGTCTATGAAGACATAAAGACATTGGGTCTTTATGTGTAAATCTGCATTCTATCCAGGCAATCCCTAAGCTGTTATGCTGCTTGAGGCTTTTCTGTCTCAGGTGCAGGACCCTGTATTTGCTTTTCTTGGACTTCATGAAGTTCCTGCTAGACCACTTGTCCAGCCTGTGAAAGTCCCTCTGAATAGCAGCTACACTCCAACACATCAACTTCTCTCCCCAGTTTGGTGTCACTTGCAAACATGCTGAGGTTCACTCAGTCCCCTGTCCAAGTCATTAATGAGGAGTTTAAACAATATTGGCCCCAGTAGGGACCCCAGGGAAACAGACAGTATTTTACATACCATTGGGTTTACAAAGGCTGAACTCACAAACTACATTGTATGATCCATGCAACACTGCATGAAATAAAAGAAGTTTCCAATTAATAAAAATATGTAAATTCACTAAATTGGACAAATAATTTTGTGCTAGTGAGCATAGTACAATGGCTAGAATTTTCACTATATTATAATGGCATTTACGAATTTTTGCATTAATGCATATCCTTTAATTAACATTGCTGGTATTGTTCCTAGGTATTCAGTGCTACAGAGAAATGTGGCGTGTAAATGAATGCTGGAAGCACACCCCTTAATCCAAAGAATTTTTAAAATCTCAATAAAATTCACTAGAGAAAAAAAAATGACAGTGTAATGCATCAGCTACCACATCACAGAACTAAATGAGTGCATCTAGATGCTAAAATTGCAGTTTTCTGCAAAAAATAGGCAATAAATATACTTACAGACACACACATATTTTTCAAAAGGCCCAGTGAATTTGCATTGCAAATAGCAGCAAGAGGAACAGACAGTATTTCCAGCAGAGGGAAAGAGACTAGGCATATAGGGATGAACACCACAGCAAATAATTCCAAAAAAAAGGCAACCCAGAAACACCACCTACTTTTTCGTCCATGCAGAATACAGACAAACCATTTGATGCAGGCAGTCACAACAGAAACAAACACAAAAACAAAAAAACAAAACAAAAAAAAAAACCACACAAAAAAAAAAAACCTAAAAGAAAATCTTTTATATGGGAAGAATATAGGAAATTCAATAATGAAATGGAAATTATTAAACATTGTAAAGTGTAGACTAGTAAACTGTCAAAAAAAAAAAGCATGAATAATCACACTGTTGTGAAAGCAACATTGCATGAGAAGCATGCTGGTTGATAGATTGGGGTCAAAAATATTCATCACCTTTCAGATTCAACTCCCTGGAGCTGTTTGATTTAGGAAAAGGCCAAAGTAAGTGCAAGCAGGTGAAGACTCCATCTTGTTCTGAAAAGAACATATATAACTTTTTTCTATTGTTGCTCTTTCTTGCACTTATTTTATTTAGCAACAAGAAAATACATTCCAAAGCCCTGCTGTGCTAAACTGCTCATAGAACACTCCTTGCAGAAACAACAGATTCTCAGGTGTTTAAAAGCAAGAAAATGCACAAATCAACACTCGGGTGTTGCCATCATATGCCAAGCTGTCAACTTCGCCACACTTTAAAGCTGGAATTTTAAATCATCAGCTTAGTGGAGACAACCAACTTCACGCAGTCTATGAAGAACCTTTTGCCTCAAAATGAATATAGATAAAATAAAGGTGTTTCTATTCTGCCTTCTGCTGTTACTCATCATTATGTTTATCTTGATTTATGGCAGTATAAAACAGCACCAATTAAAAAAAAAGTAGAGAAGTGTTTTCAAATGTGTAAGACATTTAACTGAGTTTAAGTCAGCTGTTAAAAAAACCCAAACTGTTCCAAAAGTATGTGTTACTTCCACAATACAAAAAGGGGACTGTGAAGTAAGCTTTTCCAGCCAAAAGTAAAATTTTCCTTAAAAATTTGTATTTTGACAGCAACATTTTACCAAAAATTTAGAATTTATAATAAATTTCCAAAGAATATGGAAAGTCAGAAAGCTCGTAAATGTATTTGGGGCAATAGGTGAGCTAGATTTTTATTAAAAAGATGAACTTTACATTTGGCATGAAGTTACTTTTAAAGTTTCTAAATTCCAAAGCCAGGCAAGTAATTGATACCCAATCTCAGATCTCCTCAGTATGAAGAAAAATATCTAGTTTGTATGAGATGTTCTAATTGAAGTAAAGGCAACCATTTATATGTCTCTGCTGTGAACTACTTCTTGGCTCCTTTGACAGATCCTCTTCCTGCTACACTTGTTGAAAATAGCTGCTGAGAATCTCACAGCTTTCAGCAGATTAGTAGGCAGCTCACTGGATCAGAAAAATAGGTGGCTTGGATTAATTTAACCTCAGTACTGACAAAATTTATCTTTAAGGGAAAAAATCCCATCTTAATAATACCACAATCATAATAGAATAACATAACATTTATGCTAGTGACCATCCATCTGAGTGAAGGGAAACTTTTCCTCAGGTCTCACTTTTGATCCAGGATGCAGTATTTGTAAAAAGTGCTTCATTTTCTCCTTGCTACTTTATTCACATTCAAACTTTTGACAGTATTTAAAATTATTTAATGAATTTGATATAAATTACAAAGAATTTTATCTCTCCCAGAACCATATTCTGGTGATTGATTCACTAAAAAAGTAAGTCCCATTCTACTTTGCGCAATTGCTGTCTAAAGAAGCAAAATCCCAAGACAGAGACTATTTAAAAAAAAAAAGGGGGGGGGGGGGAGGGGGGAATGCAACAACCTGCTTTTAAGTATATTTTTCTAACATTAGCAAATTCAGTTCATAATACCAGTATTTCAAGAAAGCAGAAAAGAAATGTTTATGCATCAAATACTTCTCTGCTAGGAAAAGTGTGTATCAGCATGAGGCTACACACATTTGCAAAAATTCTTTGCTTTGGTAACAGCAAATATTGTTAGGTCAGCAAATATGCTTAGTCTTTTACTCCCCTGAGAACAGCTGCAATGACTCCAATGCAGGGGACTGAGAAGGAAGAACTTCACTGTTTAACTCAACCAACTAAAACATGCAGGCACTAAATAGAAAAAACATGATGGATATTATCAGCTACTGCAATCTCGCTATACAATTTTATTACTTTCTATAACCTCTCTGGAGACTTTGAGCAAATCCTAAAATTAAACATGAAACAGGAATTTAGGGCACAATACCTTTGAGGAGATCATAACTTACTTCATAAGCATATATAAGAAGATGGAGGTTTTCTAAGAAAAAATCTCACATTATCCCCTTTCTTATTTCTAATCCAGTTAAATAAAGCTGCAATGTATTTTAAGTGCAATTTTTGATTCAAAACTTCAGGCAAATGTGATGTCTTATTAAGTAACCACACAGATCAGCAGGCAATATTCCCCTGCAGCAAGACTGTGTTCTCTTATTCTATAATTGGTAAAATAATTCCTAATTACACTATATACATATAAATTTCAAGCCTTTAATTGCTATGTATAGATTTTATACTTTGTTATAACATCTATTTCTTCTCATTTCATTGGAAAACGTGTGCAACAAGCAATAAAAAACATTCCTGACACAAACCTAGAATAATACCCTTATTACAAAAACCTAAAATCTATTTAAGAATTCTGTTACTTCTGTTGTGATCTGTTGAGAAGTCAAGACTGAGTAATTAGTACTAAATTCTCCACACCCCCTCTAGTAAAGTAGCAGCCTTTATAAATTAATTTGTGCTCTAATGTTAAATACTCATGTTGAGCTTTCTTTCTACTGACCCAAAGGCTGGCCTACCTACTGGAAGTTTCACCTGAAATAAAGGAAACAGTGAATTAACAGACCAAACTCACTGGCTATCTAATGTAATTTGTTGTCTTTTCAACATCCACATGGCTTGCATATAAATTTTCAGTTAATGACATAGCCAAAACCAAACCATATTCATACTTAAGTAAACACTTTTTCAGCTTCACCTGTTGCCCCACTGAGTTCTGAGGTTATTTAGATGGTCAGTTAGACAGCTACATCAATTAAGATTGCAGCACTGGCTTTTGCTCCTTCAATTTGACAAAGGCCAAACTGATGCAAAGGCAATAATCTCCAAGAGAATACAACTACGGTGTGAGGAGTGAATCTGTATTTCCTTTTGAAGCAGCAGAAGGTTTGTATCTACAGACTTTGGTGTGTTCAAAACAAAAATTCACTTACAATTGCCAAGAAGTTTGGAAAAAATGTATTGTATTGTGAAATCACAGTGACACTTCCTTCTGCACCCTCTCCTAGATGACTTGTGAAGATATAAACTATCTCCATGTGCTTTTATTTCATGCTTATTTTTCCATCACTCATCTAAAAAGTGAAGTAAAACATACACAGTGAGAATGAATGCATTTGCATTTTGCTCTAAAATAGGAAATATACATGGATTGAAGTCTCGTAGAAGAGCAAACATGTCACAAGAACCCATAATTTGCTTTTACTGTTATAAACCTGCTTCCAACAAAGGATAAAGTTAGATAACTACTTGATTAGCAATTGCCCTAGTCTTGCTGTGCCTTTAATTTCAATTACAACAGCTGTTTGGCTGAGAATCACTTTCATTTTTCAGATTCTGAAAGAGCATATTCAGAGGATAAAGACATGAAAGCATGTTACTGAAATTTCCAAATATTTTGAAATTTCACAGCAGAGATGCTAAATGCCACCTTCTTTTAATAACACATATTTATAACTGACACTAGTTTTAGCACTGTATTTACTGAAGTTAGGCCTTAAGACAAAAAGGCAATTAAAGAAATAACAGTCTGTAATCAAGGATATATATTGTGTTTCAAAACACATGACTTAGAATTGTGCAAGTATGCACTCATATTAAGTGCATATTCTTATGCCCTAAAAATAAGAATGTGCAACGTTGAAAAATTCAACAGGTCCTTATAATAAATAGGGCTTGCCATTCAAAGTCTAACTCTTTTCAAGTATAACAGTTTATAGTAGAGAGTAAGCAATACAGAATACTGTATCAATAGAACTTTAGTTCCCTCTAGAATATACCATGCAACAGGATACGTTTGGTATAAATGCTACATCCAAAAAAATACATATTATACAGACAGTTAAACACAAGTTTCACATTTAATATTAAGTTCACAAGGGAAATGTTAAAAACAGAGTCAATAATTAGAAAAATACCTAAGAGAAGATGAAAAGCAAGGCCATGAAAGTAGCAGGAAAGCATTTGTATTTTTGTTAACAGGTCTTGGTATCAGGGTATACAGAAGAATCAATAATGGGCAGTTCAAATTTGCTACTGCAGTTTTCAACACAAAAGAAATTGCATAACCTGAACCAGTTCAGTAAAGTCATGGAAAGATGGGAGATTCCTAAGTCTTTTAAATCTAAGGGACCATAAAAACATAGGAGTTGTGGGGGGAAAGAGGGAGATAGTTTGCACACTCAAGAAGTCAGTAAATTTTCTTCTCACTTCACAGTTTTTCAGGGGAATCAGGAAAAAGAGGGAGAATATTACAAAATCTGTTATTACATGACTGCTTTAAAGAGTTTCTCAAACTCAAAGCCTTTATCTTGATGACTGGCACAGAGACCAACTGTTTTCAAGAAACAGGTGTCATTAGCAGCACAAGAAGGAGTAAAGAAATCCTAATTTCTCCTTCTCATTTGTGAATCTGTGCAAATACAGTGTCTGGAAGAACAAGATGTGCAAAGACAAAAAGGTGTTTCTGTTCATGTCCACTTTGGGTGTGACTTGAGGACTGCAGGAAAATGTGTTACAGTCCCCTGTTCTATGCCAGAAGAGCATCAGACTACATTTAGGAGAAGTTCCTCTCCAACACCCAGCTCATTGAAACACATAGCAATCCCTCGAAATGGCCCTTGCAGGTTCTTAGCCTGACTCTCAAAACTCTCTGTCCACCAATCCATACAGCCCATCACAGAAGAATGTAATATTTACAACACTGGTAGAAAAGCATGAGAGAGTAACTTAGCACTTTTTGTTTGGTTTTAAAGAGAATTTTTTTGACTTACTGTTTTTTTTCTTAGAAATTGAACTGGGATCCATAGTGTAAATACCATCTGCTTGGCATCTCAATTTATTCTTTTGTTTTTTTCTTACCATTTGTAAACTTGGCTTCAAATTCCTGATTTCTGTCTTTCTCTTCTCTCACATGTGAATCGGGATTTCATATTTAATACAACTAATCATCACTTTTACTACACTAGCTTCATATTGCAGTGACCTTTCATGTAATTTCATTTTAATTTTCTTATTCTGTGAGCTATGAGGGGTTTCAGGTGTGATCCTAAACAATTAAAATTCAGCTGGGTCCTCCCAAAGTTCTGTCTGTATATCTGATCAAAATCCAGTTTTTGTTGATTAGCGTTTTTCAATTAGCAATAAATCTAGATTGTTTTACAGGACTTAAGAAAGGTTTTTAAGAAAAAAGGTTTTTAAGAGCATTGCAGATCAACAATATTAATCCAGATTTATATGTAATTCAACAGAAGTTTCACATTCAAAACATATACTACAAAATCACATTATTTTTTTATTTAAATTGTTCTAATTCAATGCTGTGGCTAACTATCCAATTGAAATTGTCTGAAGAAAATTTCAGCACATAGCTGGCTGCTCCAAGTGTTGACATCTGTGTGCTATAGGCAGTTTTAAACTTAGAATGCTTCATACCCAAGCACGGCTTTTTGACACATGTGCTTCTAGAAGGAAATGCCCAGAAAGGCTAGGTGGCTCTTCATGTCCTTGAACAGCCACAACCGCAATGTAATTTTTAAACGCAACTGAGTATTTTTAGGAGAATGGATCTCTTTCTTGAGAACTTAATATTCTTCATAATCCACAAATACTTGGATCATGCTCTTCTCAGTGAAAATAGGATTAACTAAAGACATACCATTCATATACATATACACATTTACAAGGGCACTGAAAAATTGTTGCTCCTAAGCATCATGTCCTTGCTTGCACAAGGAAAATGCAGTGAAATCTAAGTGCATGCTCAACTTATTTCATGTCAGGCTCCACCATCATTCAGTAAAGATGTGCAAAAGTGATGCCACTTCTCATCAGCCTTATTTTAATATACATCAGTTAAATCACATGATAAAAAATTTAATTTCCCAATTTTTCTGGTCCTTTCACATGAGAAGTTATACTTCACAGAAGCGTAACTACTATATCTTTACAACACTGCTTCTCCAAGTTCCAACTTCATGGCTAAGAAGCCAAAATAGAGAAAATTAGGAATAAACCCACTATGTTAGTTTTTTCAGCTATTTTAAAAACATCATACTTTTCAGGTGCTCCAATAATACTTTCAACAGTTTCATTTGCATCCATAAGGACTCAGCACTACTACGCCTTTTGATTGTGGCATCACAAGGCAGGTACTCAAAATATGAGGCACACACCTGAAATGATCTTTTAATATTTTGATTAAAAGAATAAAAATAATATTTTGACTTATCGAAAACTATGTGGGAACTGTGTGGCAGATGTAGAAAGAAATTCCTGTCTGACATTCACCGTCTATAAAAAGGAAGCTATATTTCTGCTACTTCTTACCTCTTTCACTTCTTTTTTTACTCTGAATCAAATGAATTAGAATTTGACAGACAACAACCTGGTTCAGAGGGCAGACTCAATGCCCTCATAATGCTCAGTCAAGTCTGTCCTGCATGCTTCAGGAAGATGATACAGCAGAAAGACATTACCTGTTTTAAAAATATCACAATGCATATGAATTAGAGGTTCTACAGTAAAGTTGTTAGGGAGTTCTCACGTTGGCATTGTTCTTATTTATTGTAGCATTTCTAGAAATCAAAATTCAAGCACAGAAAAACCCGAAACATTTTATCTAATGTAGTTAGACAATTTCTTATCTAGGTCTCAAGCCAAACTGGCACCTTCAGGCTCACAAAATTCATAGAGGTCTTGGGGAGCATGTGGCAACAGGGGAAAGCATGCACTGTGTGGGACTCCTGCCCTCTTTAATAACAGCCGACTTCTTTCCACTAACCTTAAAAACATGGAACAGAAAACAGCATATCTGTGACACTGCCATCAACTTTCTGCTCAAGTCTCTTGGACAAGAATTCTTTAAAATGGAGAAGAAGAGGTCCCATGCAAAACCTAGTTGTCAGAATATGCTGGTATGGAAAAATAATCTTATTTCTAGAAACTTTTTATCCCCCATGAATGGGTTGTTTTACCAGAAATGTTCCCAATGTACGTGAAATTCTGTAAAGCTAAAGGCAAGCAAAAACAAAACCTCATAATAGAAATTGTTGAGCTCCTTCTTTACTATTATTTTTCTTATAGCACTGTCTGTAAGTACTAAGTACTGTCTAGACAGTAGTAGTATATTAAATGTGTGTACAGACAAAATCCTGTCATTTACATAAGCATACAGGTTTTTTTCAAGACTTCTCCACTATAAGCTTTCCACAAGTCATTGTAACAGAGGCAGGCCATGCACAAACATGGCACAGTCATAGACCAGTTTTCACTACAGCCAAAACTTAAAACACACTTCCTATTACAATATTTCTCATACCCAAATACAAGTTCTGTTTCATTTTGAGACTTTCCTACAACATCTGTATATAGAATACATATATAATGCATAATTGTGTATATGTGAAAATCACACACTACAAACTGGACTGGAATTGGATTTTCCATTTTACTTCTTCAAAATATGTTCCATTTCTTAATCCACTCCCCTTTAGAACAGAATCCACTTATATAAAATTCCTACAGGCCAAAAGCTTGAAAACATTTGTAATTCAGTACAAGAGAGCTACTCTTGACAAAATTAAATTGGGTATGGTTGGTGGTGTGGTGTTTTTTCATTGCACAGAATTTAAAAATTGAAGTAAAAATTTGTATTGTAAACACCAAAGCCAGGCAGTGCACATTTTCAGCTTAGCTTGAGAGGCACGGATACAGCTGAATTCCTGATTCAAAGTACAGTTTAATTTTAGATGTGTTCATGGGGTTGTTTCACTTTCAATGAATTGGCATTTTTAAATGTAAAAACATTCCATCGTAAGATTTCCAACCAGTTTTAGTACTTATTTAATAGACACATACAAAATTTAATTCCTCTCTCTTGTCTGTTAGGAATTCCAGAAATATCATATTGCCTTAGGCCTTCAATCAGTCGCTTTTCAGTTGCAGAAACCTCTACATGTAAAAAACCTCCCTATAGTATTATGAACATGAATATAATTTCATTCATCTTGGGACAGCCCTCAACATGCCACGAAAGTATAATTCAACAAAGAATAACAATTAAATATGGTCCTATTAAAAAAAAAAAAGCAAACAAATAACACCCAACCAAGATCCAACCCAAACCAGCACCAAAACCCACCCAATTAAAAAAAAAGTAACAAAAAAACACCTCCAAAGCAAAAAAACCCTACACATTTTATAACTTTTGCTCTTCTTTATGTTCAAAATACTGAATGTAGAAGCCTTTACCAGATGCTAGGAAATTTTTTTTTGCCAGGATGCATACAAAACAAGAGGCAATCCAAAATAAGAGGCAATCTGAAGGCTAATGAAAAAAAAATAAACTTCCACCTTCATAAGTTTTCACAAATAATAAACTTAAGACATCAAATAATTACCAGCTATCAGATATTTCAATACTCAATTTACTGTGACATTTTTTTCTAAGGCATATTCAGAGAAATGGCTAAAGGAACTGTAATGGCCTTCTGGGACAGGAAGACTAAGGTTTCAGTAAAAAATGTTAAATTAATTTTTATAGTGATGCAAAGTCAGGGAAGGGTTGTTAAGGGATGGCCTCTTGCCACAGGGTGGAGTTTTGTTATGGTATCCTTTTAGAGTCTGCAGGTGTTTGGCAGGAGCTGAAATCAGGGCCAGCTGTGATATTTCAGCTCCGATATTTCCCTCCCCATATTTCTCAGAAGTGATGCATCAGGATGATGTCTTACACCTGATGTACTCAACTTGTGTGGTATGACTGGAACTGTTGGGGGGGCATGGGGGAAGTACCACTGCATGGTTTTTATTTTATTTTCAGCTGACAACATTCATATAGTAAAACTCATCAACATGAATGGATTTAATACAGTAAAACACCAGATTGCAGTTTATTAAACTGCCCAGTTTTTTCTGAATTTTGGTGCTTCCTGTATTATGCCAGCTATTTAATTAAAGTAAGAACACTCTATAAAATAATGTTGAAAGAAATTACAGTGCAAAAAAGGCGAGGGCAATGTTCTAAAGAAGAAAAAAACACATTCAATCACCTCACTTAACCAACAAAGATCTTTGTCCTTGCATGCTTAGCTGCAGTACAGTGAGTACCTGTTTTTGTTTTGCTTTATCTTTTGGGAGAATTTGAATAGTTTCTATTAAAAATGGTATTCTCTTTTAAGTTTGTTTTGTTTGGAAAGCTTCAAACCACATTGTATTTCATACACATATTCCCCAGGGTATGTAAAATGGGACCATACTGAGGTCACTCATAAGATTTTTAAATGTTTTAAGAATTCTTTTAATGTTTGTATTATCCTGGCCTGGTTAAAAGAGCACGTTTTTTAAAAATAGTTTTAAAAAGTTTCACTATATCAATTTTCATAGTCTATACTGTTCTATTAAGCATTTGTAAGAACTTTCACAAACATTGCTTTCTCCCTCATATTTTTAAGAAATTTGTTCCCTTAACTAGTCAGTCTCCTTTTTCTCTCAGCCGTTTTGTCCAAAAATGCACAAGTACACGCGTACATCTCTCCACAGACTGATTGACTTACCAGTACAAATGCCTGTGGTGTTCATTTTTACTTCACAAATGAATAAAAGATTATAATCAGTGGGAAAAGTGGACATTTAACTCCATTCATGGAAAAACAGTATCACCTGGCACTCTAACTGAGTAAGAAATTTCCTGGATTTTGGCAGCTCACTTGGAGTACAACTGAAACTGTTAATGATATTAGTGAAATGTCCTGGGATCAAAAAATATGTTGTTTTATCTCAGTTTATAGAAAGAGTTATATAAGCCACTCCCAGCCTTCAGAACTCTGAGGTCCTTTTAGTTAAAATTTGAAAGCACAACCAGCTCGTAGCCAATTGAGTTCCATTAGACTATTTCAATCATATCCTGTAGTTGTCTTTCCCCCTACTTCCTCACATGTGCTTCTAGCCATCCCTTGCATTGTTCCAGGCCCCTCCCCAGATTTCTGTCTTCATCTGGAACCAGCCTAGAGCACCTTTACAGCATTACTGACAGCTGAGCTGACATCTGTACCGCGCATCTTGGTCACTAACAGTGCAAGACTACACTTACAATGCAAGGTGTTTGCATTATGGATATAAAAATCCAAAGATGAAGGAGGAAAGTAATGGCAACAAATGAAGTAAATAAAATGTTTAGATCCAATCTTCATGGTAACACACAAAAAGGAAGATGTTAGCTAAGCCTGTGTATTATCTATTAGAATTAGATAAGGGTTGGGCAAAATTGAGCTATCACTGGGTTTGGTGTTTTTCTGGACTCTTTGCAATGTTTGAGAGCAAATGGCAGTGAGAAGCAGCTAACTGCTATGATCAAACAGTGTTACATAAAATAAAGAGTTTAACATGTCATACAGTATCAGTATGCATGTTTATCATAAGCAAATTGAGTGACATCTTTCTTAGAACTGTATTTTCTGATCTAAACTGAGTCTGAGAAAACCACTTTATAATGTGAGCACTGGGAAGAATTATTATGAAGTTTTCATACTTGATGAAAATCTGAGTTCAGATTTATACATAAGAAAATGGGTGGATGAATAGGTGGATAAAGAATTGGTTGGATAGTCACATCCAGAGGGCATGGGTCAATGACTCAGTGAAACATGATTTTGGTGCAAGTGGTGTCCCTCAGGGGTGCTTACTGGGACCAGTGCTATTTAATGTCTTCATCAATGACAGACAAAGGAATCGAGTGCACCTTCAGCAAGTTTGTAGATGTCACCAAGCTGAGTGGTGCAGTAGCCACATCTGAAGGATGGGATGCCATCCAGAGGGACTCTCATATTCTTGAGAAGTGGGCCCATGGGAACATCACAAGGTTCAACAAAGCCAAGCCCAAAGTTCTACACCAGGGTCAAGGCAACCCTCAGGATCAATATGGGCTGGGGCATGAAAAGATTGAGAGCAGCCCTGCTGAGAACAAATACAGGGACCTGGTGGATGAGAGGTTGGACATGAGCCAGAAATGTTTGCTTGCATTTCAGAAAGTGAAACGTGTCCCAGGCTGCATCAAAGGAAGTGTGACCAGCCCATCAAGAGAGAGATCCTCCCCTTCTACTCTGCTGTCACAAGATCCCACCTGGAGTACTGTGTCCAGCTCTGTGATCCACAATATTGGAAGGAGCAAGTTGGAGGAGTCCAGAGGAGTGGAGATCATCAGAGGGCTGGATGGAGCACCTCTGCAGTGAGGAAAGGCTGAGAGAACTAGGAATGTTCATCCTGGAAAAGAGGCCTGTTGTGGCCTTTCAGTACTTAAAAGGGGACTATAGGAATTTTTAGCAGGACCTGTTATCATAGGACAAGGGTTAATGACTCTAAACTGAAAAAATGGTTAATTTAGATTAGCTATAACAAAATTCTTACAATGATGGTCAGAAAACACTGGAACAGGTTGCCCAGGTAGATGGTAAATGCCCCATCCCTGAAAATATTCAAGATCAGACTGGATGGGACTTCTGAGCTATCTGATCTTGTTGAAGATACTCCTGCAGTTTGCAAGGTTGTTGGACTAGATGACCTCTCAAAGATTCTTTACAACTCAAATTATTTTTTGATTCTATGAAAAATCTTGCTGTGATTAGAGTATGTTCTGTTGGTGGATGCTGGTTTTCTCCTATTATAACTGGGATTTCATGTGAAGAGGACACCTAGATTACAGTCTCTCAGGTGATAAATTTCTTCACCAGTCAGACAGTCTCTGTCTTTTTTTCCCTGCTTCTTTGAACTAAAACTATCTGTGAGAAAACACTTCTTTCAGAAATGAAATAAAGGTATAACATGCAGCTATGCACAAATATTTGCATTAAGTTTCCAGTAGCAATGTCCTGGTGCCACGTATTTCAGAGAAGTGTGTAGAAAAGAAGGCTTTGAAGCAGTTTCATGAGGAAGATATTACCATGTCCCTTACAGAAAAATATTTCAAAAAACATGCCGTATCTAACTGCAAAGCACCATGATACCTTTTGTTGATAGGCTAACTATGTCAAGTAATAACCTGACATACATATATAAATAACATATATATATATATATATATATATAAAACATAATATTATATATGTGAAAATGTTATTTAGGTAAATTCTAACAAGACCAAGGTAGCCAAGATAACCTCTTTCCAATCTGGGAGGTAATAGCCCATGACATATAATGTTTTAAAAACAGTCTCTTTCAGAGTAGACTCAACTTCTTAAAATTCACAGCATCAAAAAAAGCACAGAATATTTTTCCAATGTTGCCCCAAGCAGAGCCAAGTCTGAGAAAAATACTCTTGCTGTATGTTCTTCAAAGCCCAATCTTAATCCCTGTGAAAGTTATGAAGTGAAAAATTTGGCCCGTGCATACTTTACAGCATGATACTACATCATTTTAAGGAGAAAGAGCATATTTATTCAATAAAAAAAATATTCTTTCCCTGCAGTCACCTAACAAATATTATTTTATGCCTCTAAAATATAATAATATTTAAAACAAACATTTATTATAAATATATTTTTTTATGACAGGGATAGCTCTGCCTGCTCTTATTTTCCCAACACTGCAATCAAAGTCCCAACAAGCACTTCTGACAGCAGACATGGAAATGTACAAAATTGGAAGGAAATACCAAAACAGTCATTGATCAATCGTTTTTTTCTTGCAATTCTCTTTAGTAAAAATCGTCTTAGAGAAGATTCATCACACACTAGAACAGCCATAAAATATTCAGTTGCAGTACTCAAGACAGTATAATTCAGTTTATTCTGGGCCTTTTAACCCTTCCTAAGCTAGAGAGTCAAAAAGCAGGGAAAGCATCAGGGAATATGAAGGTAATATAACTGTCCAAATACTAAAGTATAAAAATATTGTTTATAATTAAGCATAGGTGTAATCCAATGCAATATTTAAAATAGATACAGAGATGAACTAGTTTTAGCTACTGAAACCACCAGGCCAAGAAAAGGTTTCTTTCTTTATATGGATTTTATGCTTCATTTTTCTTTTTCCAGTCAAAATGTTGCCCTTTTTGTTTTTTCAAACAGAATTGATTTTGGTTATCCATACTCCATAAAAAAAGTTAGTTCTTTCAGGGCCCCAAAAAGGTGCTTTTTTGCATATTTATATGATAAAATGCAATTACATACTATATTATGGTTTCTTTCTCTGTTTTACCAGCCAGTTTTGAAATATCGACTCTCTGTGTGAGATATGGAATACCTATGGCTTAATTTCTTGTGACAAAATCTGAGTTCCCAAGCATATAATTCATTTAAACATCTGTATTTATTTCTTAATACGACCTACTATTGGCTGAAACTCAATCCATCATGAACCTCTCAAATCCCATTTTAAAGTAGTGAAAATCAGGTCTGAGTGGCAGGAGGAATGATCATTACTCAGCACTTGTAAGACACAAGTAATAACATCCAGAGGAGACTTGGTGAGGACCAACCTGAGGATCTGAGAACACTTGCTGCATGTTGTTGATTGGGCCGTAGGGAACCCCACTGCCTTCAAAGAGCTGCAGCCACTCGAGCGTCGCTTTTTCTGAAAACCTAAGAGCAAATAAGAATTAATGTGGTTTAAACGCTATGCTTTCAGATTCTAAGGAATGTACAGCATGTCTCTCTTCTCTTTCACTGCTTCCATACTCCTCTCCACTGATTTCTTCCCAGTCAGTGAATAAAATAACAAAAATGTACTACCTATGTTCTTCAGAAATGCAAAACCCAAAGATACAGGGAAAAGAATATCTCTGAATTAACTTCTGTTTCTATCTGATCATCTGAAGCAATGCAGGAATGATGTAAAGTTAAATTTATCATCAGTTTCAAATAAGGATCAATGGGTTTCCTCCCTTCCTTAATTATAATAATGTGCTTCACATTTGTTTCCCATTATGTCATATTTAACAACAAAAAGATATTGTGCAAGTACCATACAATACTGCTTATTAAGAGCTGATGTAAAGCACCATCAAAAACATACATCAGGATTAAAATCCACATTTTTAGGTCCGATAACAAGACTGATCACATATTTTTTTTGTTGTATGGTTGGACAGCCTATCCTAAGAACACCCAGTTCATCATATGTACACGGTGCATGTATGCTGGTGAACACATTGCTCCAGGTCTTTGTATCACATGCAAAAAGCTCATTTTATCTCTTTCTAAGCATTTCATTTCATAACTAGTAACACCACTCTATTTCCCCTGTTTTGCTAGATAGATTTTCTTTCCTCATCTGCCTATTGAAGTTGCATATATGAAGAAAAGACACTGCTGAAACAATACCAGTCACTGAGAGACGGTATTTTCTGCAGTCATCTGGGATCCTGAATCAAAGGTGAACTTACTTGGAGATAGTATTTTAAAGTTCAGGAAGACAAATACCATAGAGGTCTACCAGCTTATTAGAAATCAAAGAGTGGCTTCATGATATATGCAACACCAAAAAGAAATTATATGTGATTTAAAGATCCGATGGAAACAAAATTAATAGAAACCTTTAAAAGGGACACTTAATTACTGTGTTCTATAGCTACCAGCTTACTGTTCCTTAAGAGTAATTTGGAACAACATCAGTAACAATCAGCTTGACTTCTAGCACAAAATATGGATGATCCTTTCTCAGAGCTAGCAGATTTATTCCTGAAGTCAACAAGCAATTCTAGCAGAAATGGAAGAAGCAATAAAAAAGAAAAATCAAAGTACTAGGCCTTAAAAGTGTAAAATGTGTCATAAAATGAAGCATGAGTCATGAAAGAATGAAGCATAATGCAGCATAGCTTCCAAATAAAACAGATAAAAGAATATTGCAATGTACTTCATTGAATATTAAAGAGACTTGATGATAAAGATGTAGTCAGCCATAAAGATGGTGCTGCTGTTGAACCCATCTAGGGTCTATCCAGTTTAGTACTCTGTTGCAGCCATACCTAACCAGGTACATTGCAGGAAACTGGGGAAAAAGGTAACTCTAGAGAGGCAGATAACCTTCCTTCCTCAGTGGTTGCAGCTATTAACCATGATTTTAGTCCAAAATACAATTTATGTTTCTCTTCACTACTCTCCATTCAATAAGAATCTCATAATCTGTAAAGTCTTGTTATCCATAGCCACCTAATATTAAGCTTTGGGGCTCAAACTACTGCACAATGTAAATAAGATTCGCATGAAAAACTGTTTCCCTTCAGTTATGGGTGCTGAATATATAAAATTATGCTGTTCCCTGCTAGCAACAGAGATGCTTCATATTTCATGGCCCACTAAATCCCTTGTTATAAATGGAAAGCTTTTTTCAGCTACTACTTTTTGGCACTTCAAATTCTACGATCTCATTTCTGTTAAGACAAGACAACTGCAAGAGGACTCTTGGACTCAACTTCATAACCATGGTGTTGAAGGCCATCACTAGGAAATTATTGTAATTCTCAGTGTATGTATCACATTCAATTGATCTGTTAGTAATTAATAAATCCTGCTATGTTATGTTCCTGCACTTCTTTTTAAGAAAGAGTTTATAAATATCTTCCTGAGTCTAAAAAAACAGAACTTTTGCATTTAAAGGATAGCCTGAAAATGAAGTCTTTTCAACAGGAGTGTCTATAATCTATATCTGCATAACCAGTAGGCTATTTCCTGATGTTGTGGTAAATCTGAATAATTTTCAAGATATATATTCTTCTTCAGTTACACCACTGTGAGTGACTCAATATACAGTGGAATTGTATATGTAAGTCGCAGAATCCATGTATATGTTAAGCAAAATTTCTGTGATTCTATATGAATTTCTACAATTTAGGGTTGTGCTTAGGTTTTTCCTTCCTACGTGACAGAAAAAATCCCCCTACAATTTTGTAGAAAATGTGAGATTGTCAATTCTCCTCCTCTATTATCCTCAAGGGACACACACAGTAGTTCTTCTGAAATTGAAACTCTATCTAATTCTGATGTAGAATAGCTTCCTTTATTTGTGTTAAAGAGAGGCTGTTGAGAACATATTGTTAAGCAAACTGTTTGAAACCCAAACAGAACACCACCACTGCCAATAAAGGTCTAGTGCTCAGATTTCAAGAGCAACAGCATGGAACTATTTTGCTCATTCAACTATGTTTTATATATTGAAACACCTGCTGTACATCATTAAGGGAGAAATACTGTTTCAAAATCTGATAAAAGATAAGCCATGGATAAAAAAATGTTAATTTTTAGCTCTGTTAAAAAAAAAAAATTAACAGCTCTGATGTCAGCTGTACAAACTTGAATTTTTTTTTTACCAACCTGTACGTATTATTTCCCCAACTAAACACAATTTGTCATAATACTTACACAAATAAATACCATAACCATTACTTAAAGTGAAGGGCTGATGTTTAGGTTACTAAGTACCCATTAATAACATGCTCAGCACTCCCAAATAACAAGAGAAGACCCTCAGCAAAAAATTCCAAGAAGTAGAAGACTAACATTCTCTCCTGAAAATGAAAGCTCTGCCAGCAGGAATTTAGAAGGTCTGGTCAATCCTTCTTCTCTTAGCATATTCTAAAATGTTTTTCTGTGTTTTTTCATTGTTTTTAATAAATATCCTACTTTGTATATTTTTCAGGTAAGAAAAATAAATTATTGACTTTCTTTATATGTATACATACATAAATAAAATCACTGTGATAGAAACACATACAATGCTAAACAATGGTCCATCTTTCAAACCTGAGCTAGTAGGAAAAAAAAAAGAATCCAAGACTGTAGAGCATCTGAACTCTGAAACATGACACTTTCTAAAGGATCTTTACCTCAGAGATACTGAGTGACTGCAGGAGAGCTCAACACTGCTCACACTACAGCTTCATTTCTTTTCAGAGGAGTCCTATTTCCTATAAAATGTTCTATCTGCCATATATATATATATATATATATATATATATATATATAAAATCACAGAAATGCCCTCTAAATTACCTGTGATTTATTTATAGAAATGTTTTAAACCTGCAGCTTAGCTTTCTGCAATTACTACCAGTAATTGCAGAAGTTCAAAAGGATATGCTTTTTACTGTACTATTTTGTGGTATGAAGCTTAAATTCAGGCTCTTTCTGAAAGCACCTCTGAGAAAGGAAGGATATGTACCCCAATGAAGAGCAAACCCATTGCTAGGACATTTACTGCAAAGCCTGAACTGAGGCTTACTTCCTGAAGAGGTCAAAGTCTCCATGATGTCTTATTTGCATTTTAAGCAGTACTCTAACTCTCCTCCACACTAAATTACACAGCACTCACGCAAATACTAAAGTTGCAGTATCAAAATGAGGCATCAAATTCCAGAACATTTAACATTAGATACATTTCATGCTTTAAAATATTTTAAGAATAGAAAATGTGGCATAAGCTGAACTAATTGAAATTGGAAGAAATCCAACTAAATATATTTTTCTTCAATTAGTAAATCTAGCAGGCATCATTAAATGGAAACATCTAAATTTAAACTATACACTCAGCAAATTCATTTTAAAAATTTACAGCACAGTATAAGAAAAAACCTCTAAAAGACAAACATTAAATGTAAAATAAAAAAAGTTTTACACCTTATTTTTTTACATAAACTACAAGCATAGCTTTGCTTCTTGAAAAGCAGGATCTATATTCCCTTTTGATTTCTAACAAATTCTAATTTAAAGAAAAAAGTAAGAAATGCATCTTTACACGTAAAACAGGAAAAGGATGTCTGCTGGACTTATGCAAGTTATACGAAATGGCTTTAATGTGTTCATATTTTTAAATAGCACTTGGGTGTGTTTCTAAGTTTCTCATCCTCATAATTGTTAAAATAAAATTTGGTGGTTTTTTAGCAATATTTTGTCTTTCAATGAAACAAAGACTTTAAAAGTTTGAATGAATCCACTTTGTGTGTATTCCATTTTCTATGTTTCCTAGGAAACCTTCAATCCTCGCTACATCCTGTGTGGAAGGGAAACCATGTTTCTGTAATGGATAAAAACATCCAATTCAAACAAAGTTTAGAAGAACTTCTGAAGCAAAATACTGCTCTTTTCTATAGGAAACTTAAGTCAATCATTTTAGAGAAGTTATTTGGACAGCTATCAAACACAGATGGAACGGCAACCTGCAGGTTTAGTAAGAGTTTTCTACATGTGGTCAATCACAAAAAGCTCCTCTGTTCTTGCTAAAGTCCACAAGAGCATTCCTGTGTTTTCTAGCACAACTCAAATCTGCATCATAGTTTTTGTTTCATTTTGTCTAACAGTCTCTTCACTCCCAAATACCTACAATATTTTTTCTCTTCACTACCAAATGCCTCTTTAATTGCAGTTAAATGAGTTGGTACAGTTTCTTCCAGTAGCATCTATGGAAGACACTACACAAAACAAAAGCCTTAGAAAATGTTGTTTGGAAAATTCAAAGAACGGATCATTTTCCTTTAGTGTACAGTGAAGACAGAATTAGTGCTTTCACAGTGAATACTACAGTATTAACTCAATAGCATGTAAATATCTCTGTTATTGTCTACTCTTCTGTTACTGGTGAATCACTGGGAAAACAACAGACAAAATATTAAAATAGTCGAGATCAACATGATTGTACCGGAGATACTGAGACATATTTCAAATACTTTAAAAGATGTCACATACAGTAGATTATAAGTGGCAGCTACATAAAAAATACTATCCAGACATTTGCAGTTACAAAAATTCACCATGAAAATTCTTTTATATTTCTATATAAATAGACATATTTATATAGATACATATCTTTATTTATAGATAAATAAATAAGTATTGCATACTATAAATATTGTTACCAGTTTTATAGAAGTATTAATAAATCTTCACCTTTATAAACTAAATTTGTGCCAGAGGTTAATGGACTTTCTCATTCCTCTATCAAGATTTGCATGCTGCTTTAAAACCATGTATGATTTTAAAGGAATGGTACACCAGACAGAGGGAAACACGACTATCTTGTAAAATGTATTTCTTATGGCTACCGAGAAGTTACTCCAGCATGTAAAAGAGCTAATTCTTTTGTAGTCAGATAACGTTAAGCTATGCACATCAGAAATACACCACTTTTCTCCAACCCTCCTCCGTTTTACTCAAGTACAAAAAAGAACCATAACTTTTATAGTTATGACAAAAGAAGAGCAAACTAACTGAAAATCAGCTAGGTAAACACACATCAATAAAAGCACATTGAGAAGGATGAAAAGTTGCATTGATTTTGTTGCTGTTATTTTTTTAACCCAAGGGGATTAAGGAACTAACAAGGGTCAGGTCAAAAAGTCCATTTAAAATCACATTTTTTACTTGAGGCTACTGAAATCAATAAGTCATCAGAAAAGAGATGGCAAGTTCCTTTTCAGAAAGGATCTTGAAGTTCACACAGATATGAAAATCTTAGAAGGTTATTAAAAGGTAAGAAAAAAAACCACAAAAAATACACATTAGCTTACCCAGTCCAAAAATCAGATGCTTGAGACATTTTAGATCTCTCTCATTTGTGTACACAGAAATCAACATAAAATAGCAATTTAAAACAAAGCTTTTTAAAGCAAAATGTGGTAATTTGGTAGCCAATGTCTACACAGCTCAACCCTCTATGTACTGATGGTAGGGTAGGTGACTGGGGAAAGTAAGCCTTACCAGCTGTGCCACACTGAAGTCAATTGCCTTTCAAACTTCAAATACCTGTCTTGCTGAAGCTGTAAACAACCAGATGCTCATGCCTGGAATGTTATCAAGTGACTTCAGTCAGCAAGGCTCTTGGCTTAGAAAAGGAAATGGTGGGGATAGGGAAGGAGATTTACAAAGACTGGGTGTGTCTCAACAAGTGTGAATTTAACAATGCTTCTCATCAGGCAAATTAAACATCTTACAATACTCTTTCCCCTTTAGGTGCCCTCCTCATCTGTTACTAGGTGGAAACCATCTAGCAACAACTTTATTAACTGAGGATCAAGTTCCTCTGTGTTTCCTTCCTGCTCATTCCTTTTCCCATCACACTTATATACACAGCATGCAGCTGTAGTGTACAGTCAAGAATAAAGGGTTTAAAATATAAGTGCTAGGAATAGAAGTTCCACTCTGAATCATTTCCAGCCCTAACACTTCTGAGTCTACAATAATTTAGTTAGAGCTGAAGGAGCACTAATCACACTGAATTTATGTGTTCTTCTTTATGGGAAGCTACTTCAATTTAAAGGCTGAGGGCACGTCTGCTACTCACCTTCTACCTACACCTATACACCTCCACACACTCTGTTCGATTTACAGGTTAATTTCCCAAAGTTATTAGCTGCCCTTAAATGTGTCTACATTACTGTGGTGCTTGGTGGGATTAATGTTTGAATAAGTGTCTACTTATTTAGCTGCCCTTAAAATGTGTCTACATTACTGAGGTGCTTGGTGGGATTAATGTTTGAATTCTGGAGTAATTTGAAGAAGAAGATCATCAGATTGAGCACCCTTTCTCAAAGCAGTTTCTTTTAAAATTGGTATTATATTAGCTTTTGCACAGATGTAAAATTTCATGTGCATTTCATTTCATACTGTAGTATTCACTTTGAAAGCACTAACATATGTGCGTCTTGACATATGTGTGCTTATATATATGCATACAAAATAATCTGCATTGTATCTGTACTATTGTGTTCTAGTGGAAGCAAAAGTAAAAGTAAAAGGGAGGTAGAGTGGGAAGAGAGCAACAATTAAAGCTTGGTTCTCTTGTTTGTGAGTTAGATGTACACCTAACTCACAAACCAGAGGTTTTCACTGGAAACTTAAAAAACAGAGTGCTCTGTAGTCTGTCAGTTCTCACATGAGCTGGGAGTCTCAGGGGCCTCAGTGGTAGCCATTGAACCTGACCTCCACCCAGGTAGGGTCATTTTAAATTGACTCTTGGCACATACACAAGAAAGGAAGGCAGAGGTAATTTGCTTTTGTCAGAGTTCTGCTTTCTTGTCATTTGGGGGAAATGTAACCTAAATAAAGAGGCAGATACAGAAGGCACCAAAACTTTTTTTTTTAACTGAAAAGTAGATGTGCATATGCCAGCAGTGGGAGGAGAAAGAGGAAATAAGATGAAGAGAGGAAAGGGGGCCTGTAGAAAGTGGAGGAAGATAATGGGAACAGGAAAAAAACAGCATAGAAGGAAGAGGACTAGAGATGGGAAAGGGGCAACACCACCAGTAGCAAAACAAGTTCAAAATGCCCAATAGGCCTATATCCTTCCCTGGGAATATCCTATGAAGCAGGGAAGTCCTTGCAGCATTTTACTCATTTCCCCATAGACTAAAAGCACTCCATGTCTCAAGATGGAACTGTTTTCTGTAATCCCTCCTATTGCTTCAGTGTGAGAGCAGGCTCTCTCAGAAGCAGCATACCATTCCCACAGGGATTTACCTTCCCCTCACTTTTATTGACATCTGACATTTTCTGCAGATTTGGGAACTTATCCTTCCTTATTTGCTCTCCCTCTCCACCTTTCCTTTGTGCCCTACAGATAGAATTGAGATGTACAGAGAGCATGCTGGATTGAGGAGTTAAGGATAGGTATGCTTCACTCTTCATTTCTGTCAGAGAAGAAAGAGAATGAGGAAATTCTTTCTGAAATGAATGGAGCAATTCACACCTTTCACAGCAGTTGTTTCAACTTGCATACATGTCTGAAGTCATGTTCATCCCCATCTTGTATTCTCACTCAGTTCAGTATATTTGACTTTGATGAATATATTATTTCACACCCTTTTGAAAAGTCTTCTGTTTAAAGGTCAATTTCTTCTAAGTGCTGCATAATCCCCATAGTTACCTGACTGCCTTGAAATCTGGCATGGTTACCACAGGTGGTGAGTAGAATTATTGATCTAAATTAGAGGTCACATGAGTCAAGAATTCCCAAGATAGACCCTTTTTCTAAAAAACCCCCAGCATTCCTTAACGTTAACCAATTGTCCCAGTGTTTCCTTTGTGCACACATCTAGAAATTAAATTGTGACCAAAGAGTTTCAGTTGCTCAGTTTTTAGGAAATAAAACCACCAAGTGTCTCCTTGTTATTCAGAGTTCAGATGCTTTCAAAAATTTCATCTCTATACATGAAGTGAATTAAATGCTCAAGACTTCAGGGAGTTATTGACCCTGTGAGTAAGTCTGAACAACTCCTTCTATTCCTATACAAAGCCTGGTGAGCCCTTTTTCTTAAGGGTTACTTTTTCTTGTTTTTTCTTAAGAAACCTTCTTTTTGCACCTATTGAATGCTCAGAAGTTAGAAATTAATTGCAGGTAGTTCATTTTGAAAATTAAGAAAAAATTGAAAAGAAAAGGTCAAACACAGCTCCAGAAACAGTTCAAAAAGGATAAGGGCAAGGAAACAGGGTAGATAGGTCAGTGAAACCCGCTCTAGGCTGTAGTGGAGCCTTGGTTTATTAGGATTAGAACAACATCAAAGGCTTGAAAAAAATATATACTTATATCTACTGTGCAACAGCAGTGCTATATGTAAGCAACCGCAGAGTTCTAAGCATTTGCCATACATGCTGCTTAAATGACTAAGTGGAACAGAAAAGGTGTATAAACTGAAAATGGCAGCAGGAGAGTTTGGGGAGAAAAGGAGTGGCCCATCTTAACAAAACTACTGTACTTCACACAACTGTACTTCATTTGCTAGACTGGGAAAATCGATGTCCACGAATATGTCTTCTAAGCTGCTCCAGCTTATATCTCCACAAATTCATTCTAAAGTGGGCAGCAGTGCACATACAGTGAGTGAATAGAAGGGCGTGCAGGTGTTTTTGTCCAAGTAATGCACCTTAGGGTCATATCTTCCATGTGCTGGAAGCTGTAATACTATCAAGCAATCAGCGAGTAAATTAAGGTATTTTTCAGTGAAATTCTATCATTACTATTTTGTCATTTCCCTTCATTTCTCAAGGGCTGACATTTTTCAGCACTGAGAAACTATTCCTTTAATTCTCCAAGTAACTTCAAAAATAAACCACGTACAATTTTACAAAAAAACTGTGCATTAGTGAATTAAAGCAAAGTTACCATGGAATGTGTGTGGAAACACATTCAACTTCCATTAAAATACCGAAGGCGTTTGTTATATCTGTGTTTTATTGCCAGATGAACTCACAATAATATGACATCTCAGAATACTTTAGAAATGTCTACTCCAAAAGTGTTCATACATTTACATACTTGCATAATAATATGTGGAAATTCAGCCTAAATTATAATAATAGAACACAAACTCTGGGAAAAAAAATACATAAAGCAGTAATTAGAAGAGCAATAATGTAATTTTATTAATTAATAGCTATAGAGATAAAAACAAATTGTAATTCTGGCACTTCAAAGAACAACTGTTCCTTGAACTTTATCTTCTTGTTCAGACGTTGCCCATAGGAAAAAACAAAACAACATCCAAAATAACCCAGAAGCAAAGAGCTATCAAGTAACTGATGGATGGATGGCAAAATAGCCTCTCACAAGGTACCAGAGTACCCCAGACAAATTCCATACTAAATGAAGTCCAAGTAATAAGCCAACATAAATTACCTTTGAAACTAAAACCATGCATCAATAATGTAAGAGCTCAAAACTAGGTCAAAAGAAAAATGATGGCCTTTCAGGGGCTCAAAACTTATAGCAAGAGTGGCCTCGTTTGGGCTATTACAATCCATTTGTTATAAGAAGGTAAAAGAAGAGTTCCAAAAGTTAATTAAGGGCAGTTGCACCATAATTATTCAAAAGTGCAGTCACCTGGTACTTTGTTTTTTCACAAAGGGGCAGGACATCTAAAAATAGACGGGTAACACAGAGACAAAAGTACAAGTGGAACCAGAAGAGATAAAATAACTCTCTACACTCTTTAATGACTCATGATAGTGGTTCTCAATATCCAAAAAATGTGGGATTGAGAGTGGAGGGTGTGGACGTGCTACAGAAACTCTTTTCCTTGGATGGAATGAAAAGGGGAGACATCTGACTTAATGCTTTGAAACTCCCCCAGTAATAACTCAGTGATAACTGTTATGCATTTGTTGACAAAGACTAATACTGGCCAAGTGTCAACATGATAGTATGACTTTTCTTGAATAATTAACCACCTCCTGTGCTCATCCCCAGAAGTATGATGTGCTGCCAAAGCCACCTTTGGGAAGGTTTACACAGATTAGATTTTTCTTTCATTACATAAATTTATCATCCTCTCCATTAAACAGAAGAGCACTCCACAGACATAAGGCCTTCTCAAACAGAATGAGGAGTATAACTAAGCTATTTTAATCTCTCAGATAGAAGATTTTTTGAGTTCTCTCTTAAAAAAAAAAAAAAAAAACTATTTAATAGGATGATTCCCAAACAGAATACCAAACACATATCCTTTTGATTTCAAAAGAAATGGCCTAGGGAGAGTTTGTGGCACAGAGTACTACAATCCAGAATCAGCAGTAAGGGAGAAAAACTAGTGGAACTCCCCTGGATACAGAAACACTCATTGAAAGCTTTAAAATCCCACAGCAAAAGCAAATGGTGCTCCAAGCATTTTTTTTGCAGGTGCTACATTCATCCAGGAAAGCAGAAAGCACTGGTTTCACTAAAATTCAAGTTAATGTTAAAGAGAAGTTAAAATGGTTTCTGAAAACTTAAATCTGTGGTCTGGCTTCTTTAGTTCACACCATAGTCTGTGTGCAAAAGGCAGACTATTTAACATCAGTAAGCTTTTGCAATACCTATTATAAAAACTAGAGTATCTCAAAAGAGTAAAACAAAATTTTCACTGGATGAGGGCTTGTTATGCATTACCATTTGTATTAACAGATTAAATATAGATTCTTCCCTTTTAATTAACTTACCGTGTTGATAATATGTCAATAAGTTCTTTTCTGTTCTGGACTCTGAGTGTATTAGTTTTGTATCTGGAATCTTTACTAACTTCAGGCAAATTCAGGATCTAAGTAATAAAAAAGGTAAGTAAGAAATGTGCTTGAAAGGATATATAGATAGATATAGATATATATATATAGATATAGATATATATAGATAGATAGATAGATAGATAGATAGATAGATAGATAGATAGATAGATAGATATACACACACATATATACATATACACATGTGTATATATGCATGTATATATAACAAAATAATTTTTTTTAAAATCACTGATTTTGAATAATCACTCTTTATCAATCGCTTAATAAAAAAAAAATCAAAAATTAATTTTTACTTCTTTTTGTAAAAAGCCTCCTGGTTGATGTAACATAACAAGAAAAGGTAAAAGAGAGAAATCAGACTAAAGATTCAAATGTTAGCTTACAGCTTTTGGGAGTAGCCAGGAGAAATTCTTACCACAGAACTATAGAAAAGTAAGTTATTAACATGGGGATGGATAGATCTGTGGGATTATCCTGCACTAATTTATATGTCACAGAATAGGAAATGTGTCTGTACTTCATACACTAGTTGAAGAAAAGATATGTCTAAGATTATTTATTTCCACTTCAGTAGTCTCTGTCAGAAAGGAAAAAAGAAAAAGAACATTAAAAAAAAAAAGTTACAAAACTTTTCTGCTGATTTTTATATGCAAGGTATCATAAAACATCAATCTAGCATCTTTTATCAATACATAATTCACAGCATATTTTCTTTTCCTTCTCATTTATAATCCAGTTTATGGAAATCACAACATATCATAAATTAGCATTAGAAAATAGCTAAATTTTTCTATCTGGAGGTTTATCAATACTGTTGGTACCCCTTAAATTTTTTTCCTTAATACTGCTGGTTTGGAGTTACAAATCGCTGCTTTAGAAAAAAAAAACTGTAAGGTTGTTCAAATTAAATGATAGTGAATACTTATGTGAGCTTAAAAAACCAAGAAATTAATCAGAAAGCTATGGCTCCATTTGATGCGTTATATGAAAAATGATCATATGGAATTGCTCACTCTGCTGTTTTAATTAATGTTACTGATTTCAGCTTTAACTAATGTCCATCTGGTGTAAAGCTGCACGTCTATATTTGTTCTTCTCAATTTTTTTTGTGACTAACAAATGCACACTTGAGAAGTTATTCATTAATGCACCATTCATCTTTCTGCATCATGCTGCCAATGTTATTTTCTTTATTTCACTGTGAACACTTAGAATGAAAATGGTGCTTTCTATTTGAGGCCTTGTTCAAGCTCTACATGCACACTCAGAGCTTACACTCTCTGTGTTTTGTGTCCTGCAACACTAGCAAATCTGTTTAAAATCTCCCTTGCTGTACACGAAACTTCAGTCTTCTGAAGAGCCTTGCTCAGTATTCCTAATCAGACCAAATCAGCCACAGGTCAGGATGTGCTGCTGTAACACTTGACCACAATGAAATGCATTTCAGCCAGCAGTGTTACAAAGGTTTTCTTCAATTATCGAAGTCCTCAAACAAGCTACATTACTTGTCACTGATTTTGAAAATATTACAGTGAATTATTCCAGATTTTTCTTTCTGCTTGCCTGAAAAGACACAGTCAAAGCAGAATGTTTGTGATTGTTTACAGCTTGAGCCAGCTGTTACATCTCCAGAGTATGTGCCTTCAGGGCAACAGCTTCCATACAGCCTCTATTTTCAGCACCAACTCAGCTCAGAAAGATTCTCTAATAGCAATTCCAGTGTTTGAAATAGTTCTGTCTGTATTTACTAAAGTTCACTAGGGTGTTGCAGGCCTTCCTGTAATAAAGTTCTTTTCCCTTATTGGCTTTCCTTCTTCACACTGATTTAAGTTCCAAATCACCTTTGCCTTAGCACAGAGTGTATGTCTAATGGGTATTCATTCCAGCATTCCAGTGACTTCTTCATCATTTTATTTTTTGGGCAATGTAACAGCCCACATCCATACCTATAATATCCTGATAAGGGTAAAAAGCATTCTTTATAGAAACAAATATGATAACTGGTGTATAGAAAAATCTAACAATTACTCAAAACTCAAACTACTTTTTCTGCTCTTTTAATCCCTTTGAAATGTAAGCAATCATCATTTTTCCATGCTCTGTACCTCTTATATTCAATTGCAGGAACACCAGAAAACATTTATCAGGATTAAAAAAATAAAAAACCAGCCTGCAGACCAGGGCTAATATTAATCTCACTTCAGATTCATCCTATGCATTCTGGGGTAACACAAGCTATTAAAATCTTGCTTCATCTTCTGGGGTTCCATTCACTCTTTAACGATTACAAGGAGAATAGGTAGCAACAAGGCACACTGTAAATCTCTCAGCTGCACCCTAAAGTCAGGTGAAGTGCATGGTCTAAAGATTTAGTGCCTGCTTGCTCACATCAAGATGTCAGAACCTACTGAGATGGATCTTCACCTCTGTCTTACTCAAGGATTGCAAGATTACAAGCATTTGATACATAACTCTTCATTTTAGATGATAAAGCACCAAGAAGACATTCACAGCTATGTCCTGGGAACACTCTGGAAATGTTTCCTTTATGAGATAATGAGCCTTTGATAAAATTGAGTTGTGCCAGGTAGACACTTATTCAGCTATTAGTCTTCCTTCCTATGAAGACTATGGTGACTGTAGTAGTCAGACACCTTTATGAAGAAAACCCACAGAGCAAATTTGGAAGAGGTTAAGAGGCAACTCAAAGTGAAAGCAAAACCCCTCCACATAGCGAGGTGGGGATACATACCCCAAACTGTACTAAAAGAAAATCAAAACAGCACTGTCCTCTTACTACATATTCCAGTTTTTAGTGGGGAACTTCCACAGAAATGTGGAACATCTGACATGAAGAAATGGAGGAAAATAACGCTCAGATTCCTAACTGTCATTAAGTTATGTTAAATATTCAAGTTCCTAGAGAAAAAACACAAGAGAAAAAAATAGCTAAGCTGTTATTTTTTGAAATGTTGTCCAATGCTACATGCAAAAAATCTCTTGTCCCAACTTACATGTTACTGGGGTCCCTCATTTGGAATGTTGATACATTTCATTTAGAATAATTTTTTTTAAAGATTGTTCTTCAACATCATGTCTCTGCACCACTCCAAAATCAGCCCAGAGTCCTGTAACATTTCTTTTCTAAATCCTCAAGTTTCTCAGTGAGCATAGATCAGCACATGCTAGGAGCTCTAAAGGACAATGTGCTTAGGTAATGATTTAAGTTGATGTAGATTCAATCAGATGTGCACAGACTTCAATAGGAGCAGAGTACCTACAAGTTTTAGACCTGCTGTGTTCTGAACTCAGAGTCAGAACAGATGCAGGGTTAGAATTTATATTCACCACTTATTTCCATACAGGAAAAAAAAAAGATAATAAAGAAGAATCAGCATCTCAATTTTCGTAGTGAGAATGGAAACTATTACACATTTCTGTACTCTTGCCTAACACACCTTGCACACAGTGACAAACTGATGATCATTTCCAGCTCCCACCACGATGTAGCCATCCTTGGTCTTAAATGCCTGGAAGGAAGAACAAAGACAGGTGATAAGCTGTAACTAAACTATAAATATTAGCACACCTTTGAAGTGAAACTTTGTAAATAATGTTCAAATGACTTCCTTAAACATTTCCATTCAGACCCAATGTCCTGTTTTATAATAGTGGCTCAAAGTCATCCACTCATAAAGATGGATGAGGCCCTTTTTGATTTTTTTTTCCTAGAGCTGAGAAGTCATCTTGGTTAATAGTTTATTTGCTAAAAATGTGTCATGAGCTACCCTTAAACCTAATGTGTCCCACATTCACAGGACTGAGGATTACCAGGAGGTATTTATACAGCTTCACTCTTAGCCTGACTCAGAGCAGCCATCTGCACTGAAATGTTACAGATCCTGACCAAACACACCAAAAAAATAATTGCCAAATAGCAACAAAAAATTAGGAATGCCCATGGGATTGAAAGGGATAGACTGCATCTTTAGAGGTCTTCAGCTGGAGATAAAGCTATCTCCTTAGTCAGTAGTCTCAAGATAGATCTCATGGAGGAAATGGGACTTCTTGTACAACTTTAAAGATGTAATTTTTACTTTTGACTTCATTACAGTGGCCTTAGTGGCACATTTCATGGTGAACACAACATTGAACTGTGTAGGACATAACAGCTTTCATTTCAGTCTAAACAATCTCACTTAGATTTCCACTGGAAAAAAGAAAATCTGTAATTGACAAAATACTCAATTTTTTTCATTGTGTTAGGGCATCTTCTAAAACTGGATAATGCAATTCCTGTTTTCTCCACACCCCTCTCTTATACAAAGGTGCATAACTGCAGTTTCAGTCACACATAGTACCAGGCCAATTTTTGAAAACATTTAGGAAAAGTTCTTTCACCATTAATTTGACTTCAGTGTAAGAGGCCAGCATAGGCTGGTGCATCAATGATGGCAAGAACTTGCAATCCTTTCTTGCAGAGAGCAAAATTCATCTTCCATTCCTAGAAATCTTTCTTTCTTCTTTTTTTTTCTTTTTTCTTTTTTTTTTTTTTTTTTTTTTTTTTTTTTTTTGTGTGTGTGTGTGGTTTTTTTTTTTTATCATGTCCTCATTTAAAGGTGTGAATTTTCACTATAAATTTTGGTAAAATAACACACAAATGTAAGTCCTGGAATGGAAACACTTGAAACACTAAAATTCTTCTCATGCCACTGTGGCTTATTCCTCTTCACAGAGAGCAATATGCTATCTCAACTTGCAATCTTTCATATAGATCCAAATATGTTCACTAAGACTCTTTTACCATCTGGTATAGTCAAAGTTTTAAAATTGCATGTGGACAATCATGTCCTCTGAAATGCAGGTAACTGTGCATCAGAGTTAAGATATCACATGTGTTCTCTTTCTGTGTTTCATTTCATGGTAAACAGTATTGTCCGTCATAAGGTTTAACAATTTGTTTTTCACACATTTAATTCAGTAGTTCAGTCTAAGATAGCAAGCAAAGATAAAATTCAGCAAACAATTAGTCCCAAGCACGCAAGAAAGTACCACTGACTTGGCCCCAGTACAGTAAAAGAAAGTTTAGTAAAATACATCATATAAAGGTACTACATACTCATGCTGAGAAGAGCAGCAAGCAAAGAAAAAAGATTGGAGAAAAGAATTAAAAAAAAAAAAGATTTGTATGTGAACACATAAAAATTTCTTATCTAAATCAGTTCATAAAGACCTCAGTGTAAAAAAATAATGGCAGATGCTGGTAAAAGAATATATAAGACTCTCCCTCCCAGTAAATGGTCTTTAGTGGGAATAATTATGAATTAAAACTGTCTGAATA
Organism: Serinus canaria; assembly: GCF_022539315.1. NCBI lineage: Eukaryota > Metazoa > Chordata > Aves > Passeriformes > Fringillidae > Serinus > Serinus canaria. The sequence goes on along the minus strand of NC_066315.1, from coordinate 51,684,883 downwards.
AACTTACTGCCTTTAGTTCCAGGCAAAATCTGTTTTCTGAACACCCTGCCCAAATCATGATTTTTCTTTGCTGATGTTCATAGCTCTAAAACCAGCCTCATGCAAGTCATACAAATTATGGGTCAAACACTGTATGTATCAGTGTGCATATATAACACAGAATAATTTTTATTGGTGCAACCATCTACTACTTCCTGTAAACACACATCGGAATTCCTTTGTACATTCTTTTAAACTTCCAGCCTGCATGCCTACTACAGCTTACAAAGCATATGTCATATGTACAGATCCTCCTCTTCAGCACTCCAAAAAGCATTTCTATTGGTAGTGTGGGCAAATCTTAGAGAGTTTGTTATTTACCAGCAGCTTCTGTGGAGACACAGGTCTCTGTAAGAAGGCTGCAATCACACAATAGCTGCATACCACTGTGAGCACGCATCTGCACCCACTGGCTGCCCATGCAGCAGCGGAAGTCACTCTGAATTTAAGGGCCTGCTTATTAGCATGTGTGCTTCACTTGCTTTGTGGAATGTGTGGGAAAACTGATTATTCTTAATTGCACTGTATGTCTAAAAGGCTAAAATAACAATCATGTCATCCTTACACAACAAAAATGGTATCATAATAAATGTAGCAGTGTCTTTTTCCATGAAGCTTAACTCAAGTGTCTTCAGCTGCTATTTTAAGCTTCCCATTACAAAACAGCTGATTATTTGCCAGTCATTGCTGCTGATAAAGCAGAAACTTCGAAATGTTACTAGCACAATATTGATGCCAACATTTAAGGGTGACAATGGTTTTATTCATCCATGGTTTTATTCACCCATGAATGTACACACAGTACAGGTTGCCACAGGTTACCATCTGGTCACAGAAAGCTTCACAATCTTATTATATAAAGGAGAGTAAGGGCAAAGTGCAGACAGATTTTAATGAGATTTTGTTTTGATAAACTGCTGTCCATCACATCGAATCATTTCACATTAGTGCAGTAAAAGGCAATACACACACAAGGCAAAAGTCCTTTTCCCATTCCCTTTTCTCCTGAAAAATGAGGCTTTCTGATAAGATTCTTCAGAGTACAATCAACAGTTAACCTGCTACTCCCATGAGCTATCTTGAGCAATAGCACATCATTTGGTGAAGACAAGAAAAAAATACTAAGCAACAAATTATCTGAAATCTTATTCATGGAAAAGGCAGAGAAAGACTTCGAGCATTCAAAGGTGTAGCTTTTTCAGAGTGGTGCAAAAACTTGAGGCTTTCCAAGAAAATAACCTGTAAATTCCCATTGAATGATATCTAGTTCATGACATCAACATATGCACGTTCAAAGGAAGATCTCAAGGTCCAGTGTGTATGCATCACTACCTCACAATGCCAAATGGATGTTCCAGGACCTTATTAAGACTCAGCACTTTTCCAACTTTGATCCTAGAACACAGCACATGCCTGAGATACTTTGTGTATTAAAATACTTTAATTTCCCTAAACATATGGCATATAAACTCTATCCACTTTCAGGAATTTTTTATGTGGTTCACAAGTATTCTCCAAATCCGAATATGTTACATAGACTACACAGTAAAGATGCAGGCCAAACTTAACCTAAGTTATTACCAGAGCAAGCAAAGACTTGCTGAGATAATGAGGCCAAAAGAGCCTTTCTTTCCACTGCTCTAAGTCAATAGCCTTTCAAAATTTGCCAGGTTTGAGGGCATTAATGAAAGACCATTAATCTTTGTATTTATTTCCTTCTTTATGAATTTTTAGTTCTATATGTTCTAAGGCAATCATAAATCATACACAAACATCTTTGCATGTGTTTCAATTTGCATGTTGATTCCACAAAAAAAAAAAAAAAAACAAACAAAAAAAAACCAACCAAACAAACAAAACTTTAAAATATAAGGGACCAGTCAAAAAATCTGGCAATTACAATATAATTATCAGAAGTCCTATTCAGTTTTTGAGTCCAAAACATGGTAATCAAAACAACTAGAACATTTGCGGTTGTGTATGATGATGGTCCCCTTCATCAGGTATTTATACACATTCCTAAGATCTCCTTGAGCCTCCTTTCTGACCATTTAGGCTACACAGTCCCAGATCTCTCCTCATATGAAAGATGCTTCACACCCTTAATTATTTTCTTGGCCCTTCACTGGACCTGATTCAGTATGAACAAGCCTTGTCCCAAAAACCCCAGAATTAGACTCTGTTGTGGACCCACAACTGGATTGAGTGGTTATTCATCCTCAGTGGTGCTGAGCAGACAGAGAAGGATCACCTCTTTTGACAGGTTGACAATTTTCCTACTAATATAGATGAGAATGATCTCTTTGTCACAGGGTCACATTCCTGGCTCATGCTCCATTTTTTGTTCACCAAGATCTCCAGGTCTTTTTGTGCAAAGCTGCTTTCCAGCAGGTCAGTCTCAGTCTGTACTGATGCATGGAATTATTTCCTATCATGAACAAGACTTCATATTTCCCTTTTTTAAATTCCATTAGGTTCTTGATGGCCTGACTCTCCAGTCTGTCAAAGTCCCTCTGAATGGCAGCACAATATATCTTGGTAGATCATGTATCAACCACTCTTCTCCATTTTGCACATTCCACAGATTTTAGAGGCCAAACAAAACTTGGAGAGACCAACAGAATAAAGCATAGGGTTTTTCAAATGGTAAAATTATTCCATATTTAGGAGAAGTTAAAAGGAGATGTTAATTATCTGAAAAAGAGCTTATATTCATTACCATTTACCATATTGGCCTGTTTACTGATAATGGCTGTCAATGGCTGAAATGTTTGAAAGTTTTCAGACCTCCTCTTGGCAGAACATTTGTACTACACCAGATATGGTAAAAATTATGTATTACTCATATTTATGAGTTTCCTTATCTCATATTCCAGTGTGAATAACAATTAGGATCTGTAGAGATACTTAAAATCCCTTTTCATTGGGAATATCTGATGTTAGATACCCTTGGATTTGAAGTATCTTTCAAGACAGTGCTGCCTTTTGAATCATAAATTTGAATAGTAGCATCCCTAAAAGCATCCAACTATGAATCATGAGGGGAACAGCTGAAGGTTATGGGATAGTCAGTATGTATTGGCAACTTCTGGATAGGACTTAAAGGGACTTTAATTTTTGCATGCATTCCAGCTGCTCTGGGTCTTACAGAGCAAGAGGCTGATTGCTTCAACTGGCATCATCAAACAGCTTGCTTAAGATTTTGGAATGATGGTATCCTTGAATAAAGGCTAGATCCAGTATTTCTGTAAGTTAAGTGTTTGTCAGCACAACAGGCCACTCTCTCTGATGGCATTACAGCAGAACACTCCTCTGAGCTCCCTCCCAAGGCTGACACAGGAGCAAGCAGCTTCATGTGGAGGCTGAATGAAACTTTGGGACCAGCTGGGATCAATGCAGAACAAAGACACTTTCTTGTGAAGTCTTACACATAACACCAGGAAAAGCCAAGCCAGTATTTTCAAACAAAGCTTTGAAATATATCATTAATATTTTTTTAAGAAATTGCTTTTCAGGAGTTACTCCTTCCTCTCCCCTCCATTTTCTCATTTACAGAATCATTGAGACATTAGGTGAGCACACACAGGTCTTTGTTTACAAGCTTGAAGTACTTCCCTGGCATTCATGGGCGTGGTCAAACAGAAGAGCTGCTCTCTTGCAAGCTTGGAACCACAGTTTTATTACACAATTTGTCGTCAATTAGACTTTGAAGTTTTCCAGTGCAATATTCAATTCAATGTAAAGGTCATTTAAGGACAAGCATTATCTAGTCTTAATGCAAAATAAAGGCTACTATTAAGAAGGTGATGTATTCAGGATTTGATTGATCTGTACAGGCTCCCTTGTCCTTCCAACCAAATGTATCTACAGTATATGTTGATTTTTCTCTCTCCAAACCAATCTAATGAACGACACTGTAGGACATTCTCAGTTTTGCTTCAGATCCAGAATCATTACATTCCTTACAGATGGAATAAACGTTGCACATAATTTCTCTATCTTTACACATTAGTTTGAATAAAACATCAGCTGTACCACAGAACCATGGAGGAGTCACATTCTTTTTTCTTTCAAGGGAACAGCACAATCCTTTCATAACAACTTAATATTTAATTACTGTAACAAATGGGAACAAGACCAAGAAGTTTGGTCAGTGGTAGTTCTGAGCAATACATATAAACCATAAAGACCACACACTTTGAAACTATTTGCCTACTTTGCAGTCTCTTCCAGTGAAAGCAAACAGTAAAAATAAAAAAATGTAAATTTCATGGACTGGATTAATGAATGCTGAATGTTCTCACCAAGCAAACTGAAGAGGGGCATTCCACACAAAGATTTCACTTTTCCTCTCTGATCTTTTCAACCTACACTACCTGTGTCCCACTTGCCTACCATGTTGCAGGACATGCTACCTTGCAGCTTTGCAGCTGTCAGTCTACCAGACAGATTAGAATTAACAATATCTGCAAAAATTCTCTTGCCAAATAAAAAAAATGTTTGACTGGATGCCATGAGCTCCTAGGAAAGGTGTTTATGGCAAGAGTGGGAATGATTACTTTGGTCCCTGAGATGAGGCAGAACACCAGCACTGATGTCAAGGAAGGCACACCAGAGACTACGAGCCAGGCATACAATTCACTTCTGCAGAACCTACAACTCATCGGACAATTTTCCTGATCAGCCTTCAAGTTCCACATATGCATGAATCCAGAAAAAAAGTGATGTTGTCTAATCAGCTGGTTAATCAGCTTTTCTTGTTGTGATCCACAAGAAAAGCTGATTAACCACTAAAAGTGCTCTGATTGCACCTTCCTGAAAGGGGCAGCAAAGTTTACACAAAATCACAGCATCAAACATATCTGTATTTGGCAATAAAGTGTATTGCTCTCAACACTCCTTCAGGAAACAGAAGAGCTTAGAACTGCTTTCCAGACCATGTCATGTTTTTATCCAGTTCTTGCCTGATATGAGAATTACAAACTGCTGGAAACAGACTGAATCCAAGGCTTATCCAACCCCAGCTCACTGTCCTAAGAAACAGGTTGGAGACAGGAGATCTCTCTCCCTCACTTACTCTTCATCTGGCCATATGATATTTGCACTGTTCATTTCCCAACTGATGCAACACACAGATCAGTAATCTAAAAGTACCAGCTGGGTAAACTATTTATCAAATAGACTTTTACAGTTATTTCTTCATATTCAAGAGTAATAGAATGTTAATGGTGGATTTCATACCCTCATACTTTCAGACTTTTCTCCAGAATATCTCAAAGAACATATGCTACCAAGGAAATGAAACCACTTACTTAATTTTCTAATGCAATATACATTTAGCCTCACCACCCAAAAAGACATTTAAAAACTCCTGGAAGAACAGTGAACAGCTTTAAAGTGGGAAACTTGTCACTTTCCCAAACTTCTAAAATTTTAAATACCTAAACTATACCTCAATTAAAAATAAATTATCTGGTACTGTAAACTGGCATTTAAACTGTTTTTTGCTGTTGAAAAATATCAGGCACAGAATCACATTCTCCATTGCCACATTAGTTTTCCATTAGTTTTTCAACAATGAAATTACACACACACAGACGCACACACAAAATAAATAAACTTTAATCACAGTATCACACTGGAGCCAGCGTAATTAATGTTGTGTCAGCATTTCCATTTGAGCCACTATTTTCAAGAGGTTTATAGCACAGCCATAAAAATTCAGTTAGGTTGAAATTAAGCAAACAAGGTCTTATACAGCAAGCAACATTTAAGTATATATAAAGACAGCAGCCAGTTACTACTTATATGGGAATTAAAATAGACGCTTACTGATTTTAAAGGGCACTGCAGAGCCAGTTTTTAAACAATATTTTTCTCAACATTTATAATGTCTCAAAAGCCTGAATCCAAGTTATGTTTCCTTATTCTTTTTTCTTTCTCACACAATAGTTCACACAATTTCTTCCAATTTTGGGATTGTAGGCATTGTATTTTTGTTTCGCTTTCAAAGTAATGCAATGAAAACACTTCTTTTGAAAAACAACATACATGACCACAGTTTGATCCTGATACAGGCCTCCAGGCATTAGTGATGCAGAAAAGACAAATATTTCTTACATGTTCCGATATTCATAAGCTATAGCTGTCTGGAAGATCTGAGTACTCAAATATGAGGTTTTAAAAATTCTATTTTTAATGTAATTCTAAATGAGGTCTTATTTCTGTTTTTAGTAGAACTCATCAGAGCAGGATTTGTGTCACTATTTCTGTCCCTTTTCCCTCTCTACTCTTTGAAATTAGGTGTTGTAGTGGTACAGTTTCCAAAGGTGAGTTTTATAATACTGACCATCTATTTGACCCATACTGAGTCAGGGACCATACTGAGTCCTGCAATCAGTCTGGGATTTCAAGCTGCAGATGACCCAGTGCAGGTGAACTAGAACTTAGACTGGGCAGGCAGTGCTATGAACTTAAAGGTCTCAATAATTTAGTGTTCTGCTATAAAGAAGGCTCTTCAAAAAACTGAGTGAAATAATTTGTTTCTCAACAACCAATCAACAGAGAAGAGCAGGGAATCAAATTATCAATGATGCTGGTGAAAATCAGAAAAAACACCAAAGGTGACACAACTACAGGGATGCAAAATTGGCCAGGTTTAACAAGTTGGCACTTCCATGACTTAAAATAAACAGCAGCCCTGTTTGTAAACTGCCATTTTGCTGAAGAGAGCAAAACTCCAATCCATCCTACTAACGTGCTTTTGCCGTATTTTATTCATCTTTCTCAACAAATATATCTGTCAAATATTATGTGATCCTATCTACTCCTCAGTAAACAAAGTACAGTGAAATAAGGATGAATTTCAACTATTTCAACCTTAACTCTTCAGTATCCTTGATTTGTGGTTTCAAGTCAGACTTATTAAGGTTTATTGCATGCACTCTGTTTTAGTTTAAAACACTAATTTATCTCTAATCAAGATTTTAAATATTGAACTGGCCAGACATCTAGGACGCACATTATTTAAAGTTCTGAATGTATGCAAAAAATTCATTTCCAGGCCATAAGAATAGTGCTGGTGAGATCTATTAAAAAAGAAAAAATAGAAAATTAACATTTGATGAGTGGAATGCTTAATTATGACAAAAAAAAAGGTCAGAACCCCACTTCCTCTTAATTTTCCTGTAAAGTTCTATTAGGTTTCCTTAAAACTACAAAATTTAGACTTCTGTTTTCTCCAGTATTCTTGTAGTCATGTCCTTTAGTCTGAAAAATATTGCCATTTAATATCACATTACTGGAATTAAAATTCTATCTTCCTAAATTTTAGCATTATTTCCAAATTTTTAAATTTTGAAAATCACTACAATTAGAAACCAAAATATTATGTCTTTTTTTGACTCACTATTTTCCTGGCCAATATTTAACCAGTTTTCATTTTATTACCTAATTTGCCATATTATCTACTGACAAAGAGCTGCAGAAATCTGTGTAGTGGAAGCTAATATATTAGTTTTTGTCACAGACCTTCACGTCTACAGCTTGAAAAGGACTTTTGTGTAACAAACATAATTATCCTTTACAAAAGTACATGTTGTGGAGAATCAACACAGTATAAGTGTGCTTCTATTATCACACCCTAAAATCTACATCCAACTTTATACAAAATCTCCTTGCAACCCCTGTAGCCCCAAAATCTGATGGACATACATATGCCAGTAAAACTGTGTGAAAAGACAACAGGAGGAGACAAAAGGAGAAGTCAAAAATTCCAGTTTTCAAAATTGATCCCATATTTTTCCCCTTAAGATTTGAAAGGAAATAAACCTTTAAGTTTTCATTCACAAGTACTCATGTTTTTCTTTAACAAACTCTTCATTCTTATGAATTGTTACATTTATTTTGAAGTTTCATCTTGCCTTATGCTGCCATAATATTTTTGTTGTTGTTGTTCTGGATGGCTGAGGGGCAGCCTGTTTCTCATACATGACAGTATGAACACCCAAAGGACAATCCTGATTTAATAATGAGAGATTCATAGGAGTCTGAGCTTACTTAGGCAGGATTTTGACTCTGAAGACCACCCAGTACCATAGAGTTTCAATTCCTTGGCATGACCAGCAAATTTACTTTTACTGTCAATCTAAACCCTTACTTTTCACTTTCCTAAAGAAAAGTCCAATTGTAAACCAAAGTGGTGAATTCAAAGGTTAAGGACTGTGTACACCTATGCCAAACACTGTTACATCAGGAAAAGCACAAAATTACTGCATTATTTGCCATAGATAATTGCCATAAACTGTTTATTTTAAGTTATGAAAGCATTACATTTTATACAGCCAATTTTGTACCCCTGTTACTTATTATGTCCTCATTGATGTTTCTGCTGATTTTTACCAGCATCAGTCCTGATTTGATTCCTTGCTCTTCTCTGCTGATTGGCTGTCAGGAAAATCACAAGTTCTTATTCCATTTAGGATTTTGAAGAGCCTTCTTTATAGCAGGACAGAACACTGTAACAGCATCACTGCACGCAATCGACTGACCAGTGAGCATGAACATACACTGCTTCTGCTGGAGTCTCTAGCAAAAAAAACCATTGTTTCACACATTTTCATAAATAATAGTTTAGAGAAAGTAACCCAAAGCAAATATACATAGAATAACTTAATTGATTAGTCACATGTAGCCAAATAAGTTTAACACTATCTTGCTATTGCAATCCAAACACTACAGAACAGTCACGTTACAGTCTACGTGCAAACAGCAAAGATCTCCTGTAAGAGAGAACATCTCTTAAAGAGTCAATGAGTCTTGCCACAGAAATGTTCCCAGCTGCCAAGGGGCCCAGTCTGGTGACAGCAAAGGGATGGTGCCAGCAAGCCTGGAGGAGCAGCCTGGCACCTGACCTTCATCACGCTTTCTCCTCCTCTGTTGCGTCGGCGAAGTCAAAGGGCTGGTCTCCTAATGATCCAGATGGCCTTCTGGTGACACTGGGCTTGGCATCAAATGAGCAGCAGCAAGCCTGGCACACAGACCTGCCATTGTACTGGGAAGGACTAAAATGGGCTGCTGGCAGAAGCTTGGCGTGCTCTTGCACCCCTGATGACAGCCTGAAATGCTGCCCGCCCACTGTTGCCTGGAGTTGGCTATGAAATGACCTTTCACAGAAAAAGGGTTCTTGTCCCTAGATTATATGAAGCTGATATCTGATGGCCTCACCTGGGGAAGGGAAAGAAGGAGCAAATAAGGAGCAGAGGTGCACGGATTAATAAGGGCACTCACTCTTCCTCCCCACAGCGGGCTGATGAAAGCATGTGGATGTTTTAGACCCTGCTTTTAACAGTACTAAAAAATTATACATAGAGTAACAAAATACATTTAAATGGTCATACTAATTAGTACAGAGACAGTTTCAGTAGTAGTGGGATTCTGGTATATTTAATTTTCTTCAAATATACATTTCCTTTCACAATTACAAAGCCTGGGCATCTTATTAGACATTGACAAAGCTGTGCTTATAAGTGGGTAGGATGGCTGCTAGAGAAAATTATGCAGGGAGGCATACCAATCTTCACGTCAAGTTATGTACTGAAGCATAAGATTTTGGACGCAAATAATGTATTTCTCCAGCTACTTGATCTGTCTTTTTCTTTTCAAAATCTGCACAAAATACACCAAGTAAGCAAACAAAGCAACCTTAAGGTGCCATAAAGAATGTAAAATCAACTAAAATGAGTGAGACATATAGTCATGCACTGGACTTCAGCTTCCAGATGAAAATGAAGATCCTATAGAGTAAGATTTGTATTCCTTTCACATACAAAGAAAAATTTGGATTTCAAATGTATAAAACATGAGGGCGGCCTTCCCTCAAAGAAGTTTAAAACCCACTAAAAATCTTTTTGGACTTAAAACCTGAGGAAACAGAATAAACAGGAAGTCTATGGTGGCATATGATTGCCTACCCTGAGAGCTTGGGCATTTCAAGGTTTAGTCTAGACAATTTCTGTCTAGGAGTACCAAGGCCAACTCAGAATAAGGATAACTTCCACTTCTAGTGGAAGGTGTTCCTGACTGTGGCAGGGAGGTTGGACCTTAAAGATCCTTAAGGTTCCTTCCCACCCAAGCCAGTCTATGATTCTATAACTGACCTCACATTTGTCCTGGTTTTCACCAGATTGCAGAATGTGAACTGAATGTGAACCCTAAGAATCTTCCTGAGCTTCCCGAGCTGCTACAAGTACTTGTAAAATGGGATACAGAGTATCTGCTATTAGCAGATACTCTGCTAATAGCACCCAGGCTGGGACCAAGGGTTATTTCAATACCTATGCACAGGAGCATACATCCCTCTGAACAACAGTGCTCATCTCCTACTTGGGTGTTTCTGAAAACCTCCTGCTGCTAGCCTGCTGTTGACATCAAGAATCATGAACTCAGACAGCAATGAGAAGGGAATGAAGATTTCCACAGATCGTTATTACATTTGCACTGTTAAAATGCCACCTATAAGAAGTGGCTTGCAGCTTCAGAGACAACTTCAGAGGACACTGCTAGGTTTTCCCTTTCTCTTGTCATGTCAGTTAACAAAATGTAAACTTACACATCACAAAGAAGTTATGTCACAAGTGTGTTTTAAAACAAGGATCACATGGAAAGGACAGGCATGTCAGGAGAAGAAAGCAAAAGCATTATTACCATGTACTTGGGATCCTATTTACACCCATCCAGACTACAAAAGAAGTACTGAACAGTTAAAGTGAGAGGACCGGAACATTTTTTCTGGACAATGCTCCAATGAAAACACCTCTTCACATAAGAAAGGGAAGGAAGGATATGGGAATTCTGTGATGGGAATTCTGCATCAGTCATTCTACTAACTGCTCTGGAGGTTGTGCTTTCTACACAATTGTCCACATCTGGATGTCCAAGACAGAGGTTTGGCAAGGAAGTACTTTGTGAATACAGACCAGCATCAGTTTGAATAATGACAGACACAGGAGTTCCTAAACTTTGTTAGGAACAAAGAAATAAGCAAACATCTGATTCAAAAATTATGCACTTATTCTAAAACGGACAGCTAATTTAAGAGTTAGATCTGGGTATTGACCTTTTGGGGGAGAAGTAGACTACAAGTGCCTTTGTTGCCTAGGGTAGCATAGGGCTGTCAAGAACCCAACAGAAGCACAAGAAAAAGTGCCATAATTTCAGAGATGAATGTGGCTCAAAACACAAACTTGGATAAAAACATTATGATGTTTAGGAGATCAGTTTGTTTTCCTGGACCAGCTGGCATTTAGGTGGAAATAAAACTCAAGTTCTAGAACTACTTATTTCTTAGTATGGGCAGTGTCATAAACAGCCTGTAGCCAGATTACAGGCACAAATCTACTCCTGATGAAATCCATCCCCCTCAGATATGTCAGAAAGCCAGTATGACTAAAAAATGAGCAGACATTTAGGAACTTTATTGTCAATAAATTGATTGACCATGCCGTTTTGCCTCAGTTGGCCAAGTCATACCAACAGCATGTAACTATATACTGCTAAGAACACAAAAGAAATTTCTGCTGACAGGTGTCCTCACATTTTGGTTTGGTTTTTTTTTTTTTTTTTTGAGGCAGGGTGGCTGCACATTGCCGGTCCATTAAACAACTAAACTTAGTGACTCCACATGTGAAGCAAAAATAAAATAAGCTGGTAGTAAATTTAAAAATAATAGAAAATATGGGATCTCTAGATTACTTCTCCATCACACATTCTTCCCCCATACCCCCATTCAAGGGCCTTTTATCTGGATAATCTCAACTTGACTAACAGGCAAGTATTATCCTTTCTAGATGAAGGTTGGGCAAAATTGTGGCTTCAAGAGAACTCTCACACTTCCTCTTAAAAAACAGATGTAATTTCAGAGAAATCAACATTTTTCAGCCCTCTGGCTTTGAAGAAGTCACTGAAATATATAATTACACACTGTGGGCATCAGCAAATAACTGGCCAAAACCAAGTAACAGTAAAGCAGCAGCAAAGCATCAGAGCAAGCATAGGTATTGAAGGTATCCCCTTCATCTTTATGTCCTTCTTATGCACAGGCATACAGAGCTCTTTACAAAAGTCTAAGAGCATGTCCTCCATGCAGGAGAAGAAGCCATGCCAGATCTGCAAGAAGATGCATAAGGATTCTGCAGCTACTCATCATATGGGGAGTGAGCTGTGTCCATATATACACAAGAGACTTGGAAAAACATGCTGCTGCCTTCTAAAGGCAATGAGCTACTCTTGAAATGCTTTTTCACTGCATGTCATGTCCTGAATCATCTGCTCTTCCTAAAATGAGTGTTGCATTCATGCTAACAGATGGAAAACATAATCGTCTAAACTTGTATCCATGCCTTGCTACTGGCTTTTACAAAATTCATGAACGTGGTTTAATTAGTTAAGTTAAAAACATTTTTGTATAGTGGTCTGTGGATGAAAAGTTTTCCCACATTACACTGCAGAAAAACTCATACAATGACATCTCTTAGGGAAGGACCTGTAGAGCTTTATGCACTAGTGCCAGTGTAGACATAGGACTCTGGCCTGACATGCATGTGGATTTAAAATTAGGTGCTTCATGGTAAAAGCACCTTACAGTAACTATGCCAAAAAAATACAAAACCAAACCACCACCCCCACCCCCCCAAAAAACCCAACAAAACGAAACAAAATCAACACAGAGAGCTGCTGAGAAAGAGATTTCATAACATGCAGATCTGTCCCAACAGAGAAAATAATACTCTAAAATAAATGAAAGAGATTGCATCAGAAAATCAGAAGGAAACCCCCATCTCTGGAACTCAAAGATTCGCAGGCAGAGCATCATACAAATATGTCAGAGAATATTTGAAGAATCCAAGGATGGGCATTGAGATGGAAAAGGGGGCAGTTTCCCTTCAATAAGAGACAATCCCAATCAATCTATCATTAAAGAGATTACAGAACTAGAGGAGAGAAGAGACTACTAAATCCCAGACATGATAATCCAACATTCAGCAATTCTCTGAGGCAACATTTTGATGGTTGAACTGCACCGTGGGTCTAGCATGGTACTATCATTCCACACAGCTATTATCCATGCTGCTCAGTATCATTCGTAATCACAAAGCAGTTTTCTTTGTCCCTCTGTCTCCATACTTTACTTTTTCGTATGTATATCTTTTTATTGATATCCACAGTGATACTGATGAGCAAAAGATTTATCACAGAACACTTCATCTCTCTCATCTTATGGGCTGTAATTTTTCAGGCTGTGGGTCAGGGCCCTTTCCATTTCAGTGAAATACCCAAGAGACTAGTTAATCTGCAATGTGAATTTCCCATGACTTCAGCAATTTCTACTCAAGAGAAGATGTAAACTACCATTCAAAACTGAGTAGAGCTCCAGCTCTAGCAAGAAAGCTAGAGTATTTGAGGCTTTGTCTCTTCAACTCCCAGCTCTACTCCAGTGAATCCTTCCAAACCTGAAACCAGTCAGAAAGGGTGCAAGCCACTTAAATACTGTTGTGGCTTCTTGGTACAACGACAGAATTAAATTGACTGAGAAAACCACAAGCATTCCTCTCTCCAGTCAGCCTCACCTTGTCAGACACTAGCTTTTATTCTTTAACTGTTTGGCAGGTCACTTCTGGCTTTTGAAGTGCTGAAGGCCTTTCCCTGTCGTGACAGGAAATCACTTATCTTTCCTTTTGGAATCCTTGAAGCAATGTCCTTAGACTAAAATGTCAAGATAAGATTCTATGTTATTGCCTATTTTCCTCTCCATTTTGCATCCACAGTCTGACATCCTTTACAGAAATTTCTGCTACCCTCATTACAATTTCCAAGAACGAGGGGAGTAGAACCTTTTAAGAAAAGTAGAACTAAAGCACAAGTTCAATTAAATGTAGATACTTTAAAAACTCTGTACTACTTTCATTATTCTGTGCTAACAGTACTATTAAGTACTTCCTTCATCAGTTAAGTATTTGGTTTGGGGTTTTTTTAATCAAGCTTCTGCAGGATTATAGACATTATAATTTGCCACAAAAGTTTCGACATTCCTGAAATCCAAGCATGATACTGGCTTCTCTTCACAACTTCCCATTTCCATTTTAGCAAAATGTTATGTAGCAGAGTTCTAAGGCTAACTTTTGAAAAAAAACTCAATTTATTAGGATTGTTTTTATTTCAATTGGCAAGAAAACATAAAGAAAACAATTACAACTGATTCAAAAAGTCTATTCACTGAGCAAAGCCAAGCATTAAAATAAAATTATTGTTCTGGTTTCAGCTGCTAAGAGCAATATAACTCATCATCAGGATCAAACCACCAATGTCTACTTATAACAGGGTACGGTTATGTAAAATTAAGGCTGGCACTGCATTGTGCTCAGATACTTGAGGTCTGGATCCTTAACTATGAATTTCCTCCCTTTTAAGATCTTAAGCCAGAGAAAATTGTCTGTGTTTTAATCTTGCCTTTTGTAATTTTCTTGCTTTTTTCTTTCAAGCATTTACATAGAATGATACAACCCTGAGTGATGCCACAAAGTAACACATCCAAATCTAGCTGTTTACCAGAGATGCTATGATATCATTCAAGGCTGAACGAACCTCTTTTTTTTTTTTTTTTAACCATGGAATGATAATGGATTCTTAACAAAGAAGTGATTTTTTTTAATTGTCATTCACCCATGTCTGCATCAGATGGCATGCTTATGATTAAAGGCTGTAATATTGTGATTCACCAAATTTATTCTAAATTATTTTCAAATGGGAAAAGAAAAAGATATCTGGAAAGAACCTTCAGCAGCATTACCAAGTCCCTTTGTTCTTCTTATATTATAAAGACTACATGACTGGAATTTGGCACTAGATTCTCTTCAGTCATTGCAAACTGGTTTGACTTTACTATGGTCAACAAATAATAACAAGACATGATTTAATTAAATAAAACCAATTTGCACAAGTTAATTGTATCCTTAATCTAATATTTTTTTATTATTATTACAACACTGGCCATGCAAAATATAGGTGCACAAAAAAGAAAATTATGAAGATGACAAAGAAAGTTAAATTCATCTGTTGCCAGTAGGAAAGGCTATAATAAAAAAATTGTTAAGGACCTCACATTTTCCAGAAGAACTTGAACAAAACCACTGGCTTTTATTAAGCAACATAGAAGGGGGACTTCTCTTGTTGATTGGGCAGGAAAACCAACACGACTCCCTTCTTCAAGTATACTCCTTTCATCTTAGGCAGTCAAAGTGAAAGGCTTCTAAAAACATAACATTATGTTATAAATGTTAACATACTGTTCAAAATCATAAATATTTACCTTATGTTTCACCTTCCTATTGTATCTGATCCTCATTGTACACTAAATATTAGTACATTACATAGGAATTTAATCTTCCTCATTTTGTCAATGCCATTCAATCCTATAGATTCAAAAGTACGATGCTGGTGCTGTTCAAGGCATGCTCTCCCTCTATTTCATTTTCCAGCTAAATATTTACTAACAGCTAAAAAAGCACCCACTGCAAAAAAACAGATTAAAATAGCTTTCAATCAGTTCTGAAACCACAGTATAAACAGAGTAGTACCTTAACCTTCAAAGTTTCATTTAAGAACTATACATTCTGTAATATAACTAAGAATAGCACAACCAGTCTCTTTGCTTAGATTGTCATTCCTTTGTTTTGCAGACAGCTAAGTCTCTGGACTGTGTTGTTTTCACTCCTACAACATTTTTAAACAGAAGACAGAGGTGCCCACTTCTTAAACTTGTTTCTATGGCATCCACAGGGAAATACAAAAGTATTGTTACCCAAGGAATATAAAACCTGTCGTATGCTAGAGGTGCCCATGGTGTTAGTCTTCACCAAAAGGAGGTGAGTTGAAGTGTGTGCTTTCTGTTCTCCCCTTCCAGGAGGAGAAGGCTCCACTGTACTCTGCATGTGTAAGAGTAACACTGGATCAGCATTCAGATCTGACACAATCCATAAATCCATGTTCCATTCTCAGTGTGACTCTCAAAATCAAATTCATTGTCACATTGGAGGACTACCTCATCTCTTTTTGCCATGCTTGGCTTTTGCTTGGCTCTATTCATATTGTCTGGCCATGTGTAGGGACCAAACAGATGCCATAATCTTGCATAATCCTACTATTGGAATAATCAGACATAAAGTTTTTTAAAATATTAAAAAGTAAAATTATGGCTAAAGAATCTGTCTAGACTTTAAATAATTTGAAAAAAAAAAATTGGACCTGAAAGATTTTTTGCTTTTTAGATTTTTTCCACCTTCGACTAATTTTTATTTATTCTCTGAATATATTATTCTGGATAATAAATGTTTAAAATAAAAGGCTAAACATTCAACAGAGGAAACATTAAAGAAATAATAGACTATTGCTGCACAGATCATATACGCTGTCATGTATGCTGTTAAATATATAATAATGCTGGAGGAATAGGCTAAGGTATAAAATAATCCACATAAGTAAGCCCTACTATATCCTTGCTTTCCAATACACAGAAAAACACCCTAACATAGATTCGGTTTTCTTAATGCATAAGAGCATTAGTGTGCAAAGTGAAATGCAATCTTTCTATTTATTTAACTATTTATGTAGGAAGCTAAATCTAGTGTTAAAATATAGCGTGCTTTCTCTCTACAGAAGTGTAATTTAAGGCCTTCAGAAAGATCAAAAAGACTAGTTGACTAGCTCTGGCAATACTATATTTCCAGGATGGAGGATATCAGTAGCCATAGTTCCATGTAATCCCACTATTTAGGAACCTTCCTGGAAAAACAAACAAAGAAACAAATTTTTAATCACCCTTTCAAGCTACATTAAACAAAAGATGTTTAAACAAAAGGCTGATGAACAGCTATGCAAAAGAATTCTAATGTAGCGAAGCTTCTCTCATCTGCTTCAGGATAAACTTTGTGCAGCCTTTTTTTTTTTTTTTTTTTTTTTTTAACAAGCACAACCAACAGATTATGTGGCAATCCAAATTGGCAGAAAATCTAGAATTATTTCTTTTTATTAAGATAAATGGATCTACAAACCCATGGTGGTCAAGATGACAATAAAGATCTAGAGCAAAACTCATTTCAAAATTCTTTTAAAATTTGTTTCTGCTAATGCTTTTAGATTTTGTACAAGAATATACATCTTAGTTAAAAGGAGATTTCCATAATGATTTAAAGAAATAAGCCATATACCTAGAATGGTATTAATGAATTGAAGTTCTCATTAGACTTAATGTTTCTTTCTTGAAAAGCTTCTCTTGTACTTGTTTAAACTTTGACTCTATTTCTTTGGGGTAGGTACTGTTATCCATATACAGAAGGAGCCCCTGGCACTGCCACATCATAAACCAGAAATACCACTGAAAACAGACTTGCTCATTATCTTGTTTTCCTTTTTTTTTTCCTTGTTGTGTCTTTCCTCAAAAAACCAATAAAGCTATCTATATCCTAACACTTCATTTCTATCAACAGCTTAAGAAACAAGTCCAAGACATTCCAGGCAGTGGAGCTATGGTAGGTCTATTCATGCAATTTTTCTAGGGGAGTAAGAGTCTAAGGTGTAAGAAAAGTTATTTTGCTGGTATAGTTTATTTGAGTTCCTGAGATAGCTATATGCCAGGAAAACAACCCCACCTTCCTCTTTCCAGTGCAGCTTCTGCCAGTGTGGTTGTGCCAGCTGCACTGCGATTTTCCCACACATCTAACCAATAGGACTCTGCCGCTGACGTTTTAAAGTACAGCCAAGTTTAGTTTGTGGAGCAATTGCAAA
The DNA here is from genome assembly GCF_022539315.1 of Serinus canaria. NCBI lineage: Eukaryota > Metazoa > Chordata > Aves > Passeriformes > Fringillidae > Serinus > Serinus canaria. The sequence goes on along the minus strand of NC_066315.1, from coordinate 51,667,006 downwards.
GATCATCTTTTTCCACATGTCCACGTGATATGATTTTGTGTGAAATTTACTAAAAAATCTGTCAGTTCAAATGCCCTGTTTGTCAACTGGAGGAAAACACCACAAAAGATACACAGAACAATAGTCAAAGCAAAATGTTGCTGCATTTTCATCATATGAAGGAGGATTAGGGGGTGAGCATTATTTTTTTTTAATTACCACTGTCTTGCTTGTATTAATTACAAGAAACATTTGAGTCAACTGTTCCTGGCTCAGATTAATTTCATGATTCAAATTATCCTGAATTTACAACACATTTGTGTATGTGTGTTTCATATTGGGACAGTTTTAATCTTAGTAAATTAAGAGCTTCAGTCTGCTACACTTGAATGTTTTCTGTTCCACTTTGTTCTCATATAATAACCATCCTTCAGAATTCAAAAGGCTTATCAATTTGATCTACAATCAAAAATTAAAACATAGACAGAGCTTAGACAGAGCTGGATTTAGACATAGAGCATAGACTTAGACAGAGCTGGATTTTCTGATCCTCTTTATTCATGACAGAAGTACCAGCCACCTTTGAGGCCACTGAATCTTACATGTGCACCAGCCTTGATGGAAAAATGTTCTGAATGGTTTTTTCTCCTAGGAAAAGGATATGAAGGCTATGAAGGATATGGGGGATATGGAAAAAGTGTCAGTTGCTTGACACAGAATAAAACAGTTCTATGCAGCCACAGTGTGCAATGAACACAATGAGAGGACAGTGTCAACCTGTGCCAGGGGATGTGAGGAGGAATTTCTTCACAGAAGAAGTGATTGGGCACTGGAATGGGCTCCTCAGGGAGGTGGTAGAGTCACCACCCCTGGGGATTTTTAAGAAAAAAACTGAACATGGGACTTAATGCGATGTTTAGTTGACAAGGTGGTGTTTGGCCAAAGCTTGGACTCAATCTCAGAGGTCTGTTCTGACCTAATTGATTCTGTGATTCTGAATTGAGAATGTCACAGATGAGCAAAAGCAAGTAGCAAAATTTTCTTATGTGCATGAGTCTTTCCTCTGTATAACTCCATTGGCTTCACAGACATACTGCTTCCATGGTTCCCAGTAACATTCTTACAAAATAGCCTCATGACTGTATTTCAAGGGAAAGGCAGGTCTTCTCTTAGGCTAGTTCATGTATCACTGGAGAAAATCCAGTAGTAAATGGAATCAAATGAAACCTTTCAGGCTTAAATATTACAGTTCTTAAACAAACAAAAGCCTAGACATACAAATTGGAGTTTGAAACACCCTTTACACATTCTTTTCTCATTATTTGCTCTGAAAAACAAGTTGGTTCATTCACTAAGGGTCAGATGCCCAGTAACTCATTCAATCAGCACATAATATGACTCATAAGCAAGACCTAGAACTGCCACAGAAGCCAAGACATCTCATGTCCCAAGTTATCTTCAGATTCATAGATTATCATCAAATTTTGATGATAAATACATCCATGATAGGGATTTTTATACAGCTATCAAAACTTTTTTGAAGACTCAAATACTTTTTGAAATATAATTGGGCTAGTGGATCAAATCATGACATTTATATGCTCACCATCTTTACAAAAGTTTATCTGTCACATTTAATAATGAACTAGCTTTGATACACACAGTTCATCAATCACAAGAGTATCAACACCATTTTATTAACTCCTTTCTGTATCATGAAACACTATTTATGACTGTACCTTCAACATGGACTGGAAAACCCATACGCATGCCCTTCCCATGAGGCTGAAAAGAGTTATCATGAATGCTTTCACCACTGTATACTTCCCTCCTGGTAGAACATAAAGCTGACTCTGAGATTAAAAAGTCAGACTTGATTGCCTGTCTAAATCAATTCAATCAGGACTGTGACAATGGCATTCCTCCTTCAGATGAAATAATTCATTTATGAGCTGTATTTAGAGGTTTACCTGGCTATTAAGAATACAAATATGTAACAAGATGTATTTCAGGACAAGCATACTCTCTTATAAAAGCAATTGAAAATCTACTGGAATAGTCACTCCTATCCACTACCAAAATTGTGAGCTTTATTGTTTTCTACTAGCATTGTAGAGAAAGGACTTAGCAGCATTTTCAGAATGTACAGAATTATGCTATGGTATTATGTGGAACCAGATCCAAGGACCTGAACAACCCCCCTGCAGTCCTTGGGATTTTACAGTGCAGCAATATAATGTTCTCCCACAAAATATTACTCTCTGAAGAGCCTGATAAATGTTTATCTTGGGCTCTCTTTCCTTCCTGTTTAAACAGTACAGTTTCTATACTCTTCAATAAATATTCTGGTTTAAATTTAACATTTTCATACCCAAGCTTCCATTTCTATGCTTTTGAAATTCACTCTGTTGTCTGCTGTAACTACACAGATGTCACTAGACAACATTGCTGGCTTGACTGTTAACTAATTCAGCTGCTCCTAAAACACCTGGGTCATACAAATCTGTCAGATTAATTCAGAATTCAGGTTCAGATTTTATTTCCTCTTGCAACACAGTATCATTAATAAATTGCACCAGGCTGCACAGCCTGGACGAAGTCTATATGCTTTTTTGTTTCTAATTGACAGGTCTTAACTTTATTTGTGAGAGTACAAAACTTGTATGGGACTCTTTAATTTGAGACAGAAGGTCTTTAATGATGTTTGGATCCTCTACATCTTTGCATTTCCCACCAGGTTAGCAGCTGAAGGCATTGTATTTTATACAAAATCTAATAAAATTATGGAAAATGACTGCAAAGAGAAAATTAATGCATCTTAAATATATTTCAAGACATGCTGAAGTCCAAATGAGAAAATAGAAAATAGGAAAAGGCATGTAAGAAAAGGGGCAGGCTATGAGAAACAGGAACAGGAAGTCTACTAGAAATAATAAAGCATATAGGGAAAAAATTGAACAAGCTACAAAGATAACTGCTTTGAGAATAGTAATTGCTTAGGTTGCAACTTGACACAGTCACTCCTAACTAATTGAAAAGCTGATGTCCAGTCTGATGTCTCCAGAGGAAAGCCTGTGATGTTCTCACCTCAGAAGAATAGAAGTCCTCTACATTAGAAACATATACAGATCAGAAAATTGGACATTCTTGTCCAGGGAAGTCTAGGACTTAAACTTGTTTGGGAACTGAACTTCCTCTCACCCCAGTATGGGAGCATCCTGTAGAGCCCCAGTGAATCGACAATTTCTAGACAAGTTCGAGAGGCTGACAGGTTTTTTTTTCTAAAAATGTATTTAGGCTTTCAAAGCCTACATTCTTTTTTTTTCATAACTGTTTACCATAATATTCAGAAACTGGATTCATACTACTACAGTTTTTTACTTATTCTTTTTGAAATACACTAAGCTACACTAGATAAGCTGGTTGCACTTGTAAAATAGCAATTAAACTGAAAAGAAAAAAAAATACATTTAAACACATGAGCTATCAAGCTGAGACAAAAATGCTGCAGTGGCTGAAAAGCAACTGACCTTTGTTTTGTTTCTTTTTTAATCATCATTATCAGGGGCTGTGCTGATCATATTTGGTAGGTTTTTTTCCTCCTAATACTAGTTTATTCCCTATTTCTGCACCTATGCTTAGGGGTACAGTAGATACCTATGCTTAGGTGCCATCTGAAATATATATTCAAAGTCAGATCCATCAGGATACTACTAGGACTGAATGTTTTTCAGTGAAAAAAATGTTTATTAGTCAACAGCAACACTCACTATAACACACAGTCCCAAAGGATTTTAGGCAAAACTGAAATCAAAAGATGCAATAATTAAAAACATTTGTGATTTTTGCTTTTTCAGAGTTAAATGTTTTCCTTTTGAAACAAATTTCCATTTCAATTTTATTCATATAGCAAAATATGCTAAGTAACGAAAAAAGTAGAGTTGAAGAGAAATATTACTTCAATAGTTTCAGCTTGTGAAAAACAGGGTTGTAATTCTCTTCTCTGCTCCACCATGCTCCCCTACCTGCAGTTTAAAGCTGTAGGGCTCTGTCCCATACAACCTTCAGCATTACATGCTGCAGCCTTTTCTCACTGCAGAGCCAAGGCACAGAAGGCCTGCAGCACTCACCTCTGCTACACTAATGGCTTTCACACCATTGCAAACTGAGCCAAGATGCACAACTAAATCACAACTATGCTGGTGCAGGCGTTTGGCTCACACCTCTAGTAAGTCCTGATCTTTATTGTCCCCTTTTTTCCAAAAGGCTGGAGTCACATTCTTATTTCCCATTTGCTCCCTATAAATTCTCCATTCAAAAGTGTATGACCGAAGTATTGTCATGGAAACAGTAAAGGCTAAAACTTTATTTTAAAAACAACCTTGAAGAGATTTGGGCAGTTTTTCTCAGCCCACAGCTGCTATATGTTTTCAGGCAGAACCATAGCCGACATCACTGTTTCAAGACAATAACATGAATGGTGACCCTCTTTATACTACAGAAGGGTGGGAAGACTGTGGTCTTTCTGCTTCTTTTTCCCCATTTGTCTGGTATTCCTGCCTGCTCCTCACTCCTTACTCTTTTACATGATTTTGCTGCCTTTGCCACTTAGCACCAATTTGTAAAACATTACTTTAGTCAGCCACTGCTGCTGGCATTGCCCTTCCTATGAAATGGTATGATCAGAATAATGACAGAGATGCTCTGAAGTGATTTTTCATTCTCCTGCTGACAATGGAACTGAGGAGAGGAAAACATTTTATTTATATGAACCTTGGATCGTAGGATCATTGGATAAATCAGGTTGGAAGAAACTTCAGAAGGTCTCCAGCGTATCCTCTGCTGGGACAACAATGAGATCAGAATTGGTGGCTTGGGGGTTTATTGAAAGTTTGAAAGTTTTTGAAAGACTGCAAGAATGGAGGCTGCAACACTTCTCCAGAGCCCTTGTTTCACTGACCACGCTCGTGGTGAAAATATGATTGTATTTGAATATCCTACTACTGGAACATACTCTTAGGCTAAGCAATCCTCATAATAAGCATAATAAATAAACTTATTCTTTAAATATTGACCTCACCGAATTAATGAGATGCAGTGCTGCTTAACAGAGAAAAACAAAGTAAACTGGTGACTTTCTGGTTATTTCTAATCAGAATTTTGCTACCTGGTGGCTGACAACTTACTTAACTTCTGTCTCAGCTTCCTCATTTACATGGAATATATAATGAGAGATATTTACTCTGTAGAACCTTTTGATGTAGATAGAAAGTGATAGGAAAAAGGCTAACTTTGATAATGATGGTTACAATATAATATAAGTAACTACTATTCTTAAAATATTGAACTATTTTATATATATGCACATGTCTGTATGTATGTTTATATACACACACATTTATGTGTATGTATAGCATAGCTATAACCATCCTATCAGTAACTGCTTCTCAATTAACCTCATTCAGATAGGTATTATCTAAATCCTACAAGCATACAAGTTTATATATATGTATAGATATATATATATATATATACACACATATACACACACATATGAATACATATATACAAAAAATTTACATTAAAATTATTCTGCTTTGTGTGTGCATATGTATCCCCTCACTTAACTTTAAACTATGATGGTCCTAAGAACAAAGTTGCCCTTCCATAAGACAAACCAAATTTCTTTACATTCTACACCCTCAAAGGGAAAAAAAAATCTATAATTCTTGTTATTACTTTGTTTCCAAGGCCACTGAAAATACAGGAACTGAGTAGTTTGATCAGAATTCCACAGCACTACTCCACCCCTATGACAGTGTGTGTTGAATAATCTTCTGCTCTTACCCCCTTGGAAGACCTTCCTAGACAGATTGTAAAATACCACAAAGGCTTAGCAAACCAAGCCTTCAGAATGGTGACAGATAAAGCTTTTTATTCTATCAGGGACTAAAGAGAGGATGATCCGAAGAAAACATTTGTTACTTTGCAGCTTCTATAGAAATCATCTTCTTCCTACACAGGGTTACAGTATGGAAGCCAAATAAAGCAGACAGATTATTAAAAGACAGAACAGTGCAGACGAAGACCTAATTCAACAAGCAATACAGAATCACAGTACAAGTTGTTAATAGAGGCCATGTTAAGTACTGCTCGTCACTTAAAAGGATTGCTTTATATGGTTACCATTGAAAGTGCACTTGTACATTCTGGCTCCAAGATCTACTCAAGTGCATGGTCCAGATTTCTTGCCAACTTTGCTACACAGACCTTATTATAGAACAAAAATATCACACCCATAATCAACAAATACTAGACATGCTGTACCACTCTGATGATGCTCATACTGAATTTTCTTTAGAAGAGTACACATTGCTTTCAAGAACATGTATCTGTAAAAAGCTTACAAAGTGATTCCTTTTAACCATTACTTATCACATTAAATTGGATGCTTTAATTTATATATTTTATCTACATCATCCTCAAGACAATCAAAGAGTATTTTCTGCTAACTAAATGGAATGACTGAGAAAATTTAGTAAGAACAGGTAATTTATCAATTTATCTATCATTGTAGATTTAAAACTAGATATACATGTATATGTGTGTGTGCAAGAATGTGCTGATTGACCAAAATTCCACTTTTTTCTTAGAGCTTATTTTTTCATCACCACAGGAATAATAATATCCTCATTGTCCATGCCACTTTTTCTGAGTACTGAAAGAAAACATAAAAAAAAGACCACTATCCACTAAATTTCCCTTCTACCCTTGCAAGCATGTATGCTTCCTCATTGGATGGATTCACAGAAAAAGAGAAGTGGCCACAGGAGGGATGACTTTGGTTAGCTTAAAGAAAAAGCACTGCAGCCCAGTTCCAGATCTTCCTCCAACACTGCTCAAGCAGAGAGTACTTCTGGATAGACTCACTTGGAGGGAGGCACGGGAGAAAAGTATCTCTGATCAGAAGGCACAGAATACAGCAGGAATATAGCATGTGGAGAAGGGCACAAAAGTAGTGCCATAGGTTTCACAGGAGGATGAGTGACAAGACCTAAAAAGTTTGTTATGTGCTTCTCAGTGTTTAGAACACGATGCTGTCAGTCAAGCACCCAAGCACACAACACTAAAGTAAATAGGAGGAGATATGTGGATCAGTAGAATGACTAACATGTCAGACAGAAACTTTCATCATGTTCACAAGACAACAAATGGAGACGGACATTTCCAAAATGATGGTGGACACCTAATTACAATATTTTCATTGCAGAGACCTCTTCTCATCCACACTGTTCCCAATGACAGTGGGAGCAGCAGGTACTGAGAACCTGGGAAATTAAAGCCTTTTTTATTGGGGTGTTCAAATATGGCATTCCTATTTGAAAAGGCTGACACTGCTTTCCATAGAAATTGATCCATTTGATGAAGCATAAGAGATTTTGGACAAGTGAAAACATTTTGATGAATGCTTCCCAGAAGGAACATGGGGACAAAGAGGCAGTTTAAGGGAAGCTGTGAGAGAAACTCAGACTGAAAGGGAAGGGGAAAGGAAGGACACAGGGCCTGAGCCAAGCCCTAGTTACTGCTTTTAACATGTGCCTGGAAATGTATATATGTGAGTATAAGAGGGAAATGAGCCAGAACAAATAAAATTGCAAAGTAAATGCTAAACATGTTTTTCTTCTCCATCTCATGGGAGAATAAATATTTTATCCTGCTACAGTTCTATTATTTATCTTCTTCATACCACATCCAATTGGGAAGTGAAACTGTTAAGACTTAATGTCAAGTTTTAAGGGAACTGTTTCATTTTGAGTTCAAATGCTACACTTTGGCAGTAGAACATCTGCTTCAAATGTTTCAAAGGCTCTTGACATTTACAACACTATGCCCTGAAAAAATCAAGCAATTGAGAGCATCAAAAACTGAACATTCTTTGCAGTGTGTCCCTTGCACACTCTGTGCTGTCTTGGTGTAGAATAAATGTACCATTCTGCACTAAGAATTTTATTTCAACGATGTTATAATAACACACTTTTTTATTAGGGAGATAAAAATATCTGTCATTTCTTAGTATAAATAAAGCTGAAAGGTTATACAAAAAAGGTTGGAGGGGGAGAACAGAAAAAAGAGGTTTACAGGAACCACAATCTGCTTTCAGTGTCACCCTACAGCACTTGCATTGTGTGTCACTATTTGTCTGGATTTCACAGTTGTAGTTTTTCCATGGTGAACACTAGATTTTAAAAGGATTTACAATCATGTCTTTTCATACATCTTATGGGTGTTTCTGAGATTACAAAACAAAGGAAAAGAATGGAATTTTCTCATTGTAATCATTTTCTTATTTGCCTGCAAGTGACCTTAAAACTCATAACTTTAAAAATTCTAGAAACACATATTAATTGAATCTCTTATATAATGAGAGCAGCCAAAAACTCTTAGCATCAAAAGAATGCAATATCTACTTCAAGGCCAAAATTTACTGTATTTGCTTACTCTAAATAATAAAAACCATCATGAGAAAATGCTTTGTCTTTAAAGAATAACAAATACAAATCACATGTCAAAATGATAGCTAAAAAAAAATCTCATCCTTAATGTGACAAAATAGGCAAAATAACCAAGTCCTACTCAAATTCACATGTCCCATATGGACTGGGTGGGTCAATACCAGGTATACACCTTATTCCATGCGAGTAAGACTGAACAGCAACTGTGGGCTGCTCAGTGGTCTCAATAAATATTTCATTTACATTCAACAGCAGCCATGCAAAATAGCTAAACTGAAAGTCCCACTTAATTTCCACTTAATATCAATTTATCCATTGACTCCCTATGAAAATCCTCAATCCAAACTGACACCCCATGCCAAAAAACAATGCAAAAGATTTTCTGAGTTAATCATCATTTGCAGAGACATATTCCTTAAAATCACAGCAAGATGAAAATACACATATATGGTCTTTGAACTTATTCATTGTGTCCTTTTTGCACCACAAGACCACTCAATGAAAGACATGAAATGCTAGAAAGATCTTAAAAGCAAGCAGTTCTTCCCTGAAAGGATGGTAGTGGGTCATTTTAAGGGTGCAGAGCGAAGAAGATGCTCATGTGTCAAAGGAAATGCTTTCATTGCCCAGAGAAGAGTGACCCACTGGCACCAACGTATTATCTCTAGAGCAAGAGCTGCTGCAAAAGACTGTAAGACTAATATACCTGGCTCAGGCTTTAGCTTTCCAGGAAGAAAAACAAGGTCAAAAGGGCATATGCATAGAAAGTTCAAGTCAGCACCAAATTAGGACTCATGCTATGCAACCAAATAAAATGGGAAATTTTTCACACACTCAGGCAAATGTCACAGCAGGAAAAAGATGCTGACCAGGACATGAGTGATGCCAAGTCACTCTTCCAGAGAACTCTGCAAAAACGGCTTCATAAGAAAGATTCCAGTTTTCAAACACAGATGTTACCAAAAGAGACTAAAAAAATGAGTTATAGTTGTTGACTTAAAGGAAGCTCTCTTGACTGAAGTATCCTGTCAGTGTACTTAAAATATTATAGTATGCCAAATATTCTTTTGTTTTTTCTATTGTTCAAATGCACAGGTTATTCTTGTTCTGCTGTCTATGTACCACTTTGTGAGATGTAGCCCTGATTATGAGATATTCAACAGCAGATTCCAATGCAGTATTAGGTAATAAAGATAAATACAGGGTACCAGTGACCATTTATGTCTCTCTAGCACAAAATGAACTACAGAAATGCATTTGCTTTCAAATTCAGAGACATTGTGAAGCAATTAATGCCATCTGTATAAAAAAACAAATTGAAAGTGTAGTCTAAAATAGTCTTATTTGTCCTATTTTTTTTAAGCTTGGAAATGCCAAATTTAAGCAAAATTCACAGTACCTTTTTATCACTCATTACTCAGGTTACCATTTTGGGTCTATGCTAAACTGTTAAACCATAGATACCACATCTAAATAAGATGGGACACTTTTAGTATATCTAAGCAAATGACACAGTAATAGAAAGAGATGTTGACCAGATTGTAAATGAAGCTGAGTCATCCTTCCAGAGAACTCTCCAAACATCACTTTGTAATTCTAACTATTCCAAAAACTCCAGCATAAACTATATTCTATTTGAGATAAGAATCTCAACAATGTATCTATGATCAGATCAACTTTCTACAAGAGACAAATATATATCAGCTAAGAAGAATTATACAGAAGCAAAATCAGAACAGCTTGTAACAGTTTCTTGGGAAAAAGCAGTTGCATTATGGTTACCACAGCAAAATATGAACCTCCACTTATTTAGATCTAAATCTATTTTACCCTTTTTCCAGTATCTAAAGAACTATAAGCAGGAGAAATGAAAGATACTGCAGTTATGGAACAAACTGAAGATTAAATATGGAGACCCTGAGCTAGCTTTAAACACAAGTACTGACTGCAGTCAAGCTGCCACTACAGAAACACTCACTAGTGATACAGCAACACCAAAAATTAGAGCAACCTGTCTTAAAATCCAAAAATAATGAGTACAATGAAGCTATGGAAAGGAAAATATCCTTGGCCTTGGAAACAAGGGTTATTTCTTTGTTGACAAGTACTATTTAACTTCACATAGATTTTTCTTTCATGTCTGTTTACTAATATTGGAATATTTTCAGGTGAATCCATGTGAACAGTTTCTAGAGTTTTCCAAACTTGTGATTAATTTAGTTGGACACCATCTAACTAGCTTATATTTTGAATATTCACCTTGTGTTTGGAACAAACAGTGATTGCTTTGTTTTCCTTTAAGAATTCCTTCAAAAACAATTCTTTAGATCTTTACTGAATTCTCATGCATTTTATCTGTCTTAACAAGATGAGTGTGAATCTCACACCATCATCTAGAGTAAAACATTATTTAAATAAATTCTTAGATCTATTTCTGATCTGTGCAATACTTAAACCAAGGTAGGTCTCTTCCAACTGAAAATACTCTAAGTCTTCTTGTCTTCAGAAAGAATTTATGTGAATGAATTTAAGTATGCTCATAAGTTTAGATGCATAAGGATGCTTGTTTAAGTCATTGTTGATTGCACCTTTTCAACCACTAAGTTACTGCAAAAACATCTTCCTTTATATCTTTACACTCCCAGTTTATGTAAACTTTCTATGCCCTGAGTGCAGAGAATACAGTCCTTCTGTTCTTAACATGCTGAGTGACTTAGGAAAAGAGGCTAGAATTTTTTTCTGTTCATAAACTAAACAATTTTTTCCAGTTACTCATTTTCAGGATCACATGGCCAAAATCTGTAGTTCTGGCAAACATAATCTCACTGTGAGCGCTCTTAAAAGTGCTCATACAGGTGCACAAACTTCTCCAGTGGAAGAAAAAGCACATCTCTGTCCCTATTACACTCAACTTTTGGTAAACCAATCCAACATACACATGGATAATCATATCCACATGTTAAAAGTTCCCAGTACTAGGGCAATACATCAAAAGTGCAAGCATAAGAACACGAATACTGCCACAACTGATGTATGCACACTTCCAGGGCTGACAACACCAACCAGGCATTCAGAACACGGGTAAAGGACTTCCAAAAAAATTTGCACTACTTTGAACGAAGTCAGACTGACTTAAGAACCAAGCAGTATCTAACTGATCTATTAGACAAAGAAATTAGACATGAAAATTGATTTTAAATTTTAGAAAAAATATATAAATCAATAATCTAAAATCTAGGAACTGTCCGGTTTTGAAATAACTTTTGATAAACAACAGTTCCATGAAATACTTAAAATTTATTTGCCATGCACACAAACAGGTATCGCGTCATTTAAAAACTGTACTATCACTGCCTTGAAGGACTTAAATATTCTTGATTCAAAACTAATTTTTCTGAAGTCTGTAATCCAGCCGTGAAAAAATACATCCCACATTCAGAAGTTTTAGTCTACAAGCCTTCTTTCAGTTTAATTTGTTTTAAATTAGTCTTTTCATGTTGAAAAATGGACTAAAAATAGCACTATGGATTACTTTTTAGAAAAATATTCTTGTTTCTCAAAAATAGCTTTGAATTTCCCTATTCTATTTGATTTGTATAGCTACTACTTTTCTATAAAGATGTCCAACATTGTTCAGTGTGTATAGATGCATTATTCCAACAATATTTCTGATTTTCTCCATCTATGTACTTCTCTTTACCTCAGCAGTCTCGTCCATTTTCACCTTAAATTTAAATAGACAGTAGTTGTTTCTGTCCTGACATCACATCCACATATCCCTCTGCCATATTGTATGTGGTCAATCAAAATGTCCACTACAGAAATCCATAGTGTCTAAAACCATTATGTTACTCTGAGATACAATGAAAAAGGAATTGTGAAGCCTTAAGAAAAAATTAAAGCCACACATAGCCTACTTTTTGTTATGGGACGAAATGAACCCTTTACAACTTGCAGTCCTGCTCCACCTGCCTAGACAGAGAATTTTCTTATAACTCATATGTAATACAAGAATCATTCCAGAAGTTAGGAAAGTCCTTATTCTGTACCTGACACACAGTTCTGGCTAAGCAGCTTACTGTATGGAATGGTCCAAATGGTAGATGCTATCATGCTTTAAAGCATTAACCAATACGCCTCCTTCTTTTGCCATATAAAAAAAAATTAATATATACTACATATCATACAGAAAAAATCTTTTCCTTCAGAAATATCTCATGGTTAAAAATCTATCAGTTTAACTTAACTTCTACTGCTCTTTTTACTTTTACATATATAGTTAATAAAACTGAGGAAGCACTTGTTTCCAATGGGATCTGTCTAATATACTAGTTTTTGATTCCTGGCATTTAAAGAAAAAACTTGAGTATTTGTGTCACTTTTATAGGCCCAGCTTTTTTCCCACTGGGATACACAGTATATAATTCAGAACTATTTAAATTATTACTTGCAAGACAATTGAAAGTTAAATAATGAAAGATACAGCAAAATCATAAATTATTCAAGAGGCTCTTCATGTATTGAAGGAATTGTTTATCTGGGATCTGTGTACAGAGAGTTTGCTTTTCTGATTATACTATTAAAAATGGCACTCTTATAATTCAGATTTGCCTATTCTTTCTTTCTTTTTGCTGGTGTTTTTTTCCCCTTCATTCTCTGTTTATCCAAAAACTGTTACAAAGCACATTTAGAAAAAGTTATTTTTTTGGTCATGTCTTCCAGAAAAGCTTTAAGTCTTCCTCCAGTGAGTAAGACTTGTTTATCACTTACAATTTCTATCATTTTCTTTGTATTTCAGTATTTCATTCCAACTAGGCTTGCCCCTAGTTCAGGTCTAGATTTATGAATATAAAAAAGAACAGATCTCCATCAACTGTTACAAATACTACTTGAGGAGAAATGAGGCTGACTTAGCCTTGCTCCTCAAAGAGCCTACAAAGTAGAGGAACTTTCCAGCAAATTTCTCTCTCCATGCAATTCTGGTTTAGACATGACTATAAATAGTCAGCAATATGGTTTTACAAGTATCCTTCAAAGCACATCTTGTGAGCCTCATTTCCCATTTCCCAGTTCTTTCTTTTAACAAGGCAGTATCGGCTTTGCAGGGTATCACTCAATATCTTAAATTCAGAGTATAACAGGACATATTACACAACCATCACTCTACTAAAGCAAAAGAACTTCAAAAGAAGAGAGACAGCAACACTTAATCTGAAATGGAACAAGATATTGTATAAGGTACAGCAGGGGAAAAAGAAATTTTCAAAGTCTCATCCATACATGCAAGCAGCAGTTTAAAATGTATTTTAGCATCACATGCTTCCTTCAAGGTTCTAATAGGCTACATGTCAACAGTTATCTAACCACTTCTTATTCATGTCCTGGTATGTCCATGGGATAAGAAAATAATTCCCAATCAAGCGCTTACTTCTATTTGTCCTAATTATGCAGAGGCTTTGGAGAAAATATTTTGGCAATATCTAAAAGAGTATAAATATTTTAAGCCCACTCTAACCAATAAAATTATGTCTTGTGTTTGATTTTATTTCTCACAAGAAAATCTGCAGCTGCCTAATTTTATGTTCATTATGTACCTCCATTGCACTCTGTTCACTTGTTTTTTGGAATGACAGCAAGATGTAATAAGTGAAAGGAACCAAGGAAATAAGAGGTATCATATATACTTAATCTAAATCAGATATGTAAATCTTATCCCTTTTCTATTCATTTGCTCCTTCCTGTACACCTGGATCACATTACCTTCATTATTCTTGTTATATATTCCCATTATCCAATAAACAGAAATGAAAGTGCAAAATTCTTCAGTTTGATGAGCTCATCGAAGGTCATCTGACAAACTGGATATACTTCCTTTAACTTACAGATATTTCTTGCTTTCTACTTACATTTTTTAGAATAACAAAAAGTCCCTTTCCCATAGCCAATCTTCATTGATTTGTAAGCCTGTTTTATGTAGCTTTAATTAATGCTTCTGCAAGTTCTCAAAATCATTAATCATAATTCCTCTGTTTTCCTGGTTTTTAGAAATATGCAGATTTTTGCAGAATGCCATAGAAACCTGGCAAATCACAGCAATACATTTTGCTTAGTTAATACGTATCCATAATGATAAAGGAATCATGCACTTAGTCAAATGTCTGAGAAGGTATTTAGGTCTGATGAGAGGAGAAAAAGGGATTGACTTGTAAGTCCAGATGCTAGAATCCCCTAACAAAGAATTAGTTTCTTAGCACTAGCCTATAATTCTTAAGTAACAAAATAAATATAAGTTGAAATTGTTTAGGTTTTTGGGGTTTTTTTTGGTTTTTTTGCTATACTGATAAACTGCAGTAATACCAGATACTTGGTTGCAATTTTATTGAGGAAAAAGTAAGAATGTACTAAACAAAGAAACAAGAGAATAAGTTAAATTTGAATGGAAAAAGGGCTGACCTGATCAAAGCTATGAAAACACCTGTGTTTTGACTACATACAGGAGTACACAGCTCTCTTTGTAGGACAAAAGGTGCTTCTGCTTGAACAGCACAGCATCAGTGATTACATCAGTTAGTTAAATTTAGGTTTCTTCTTTATCAGTTCTTTTATTTTGGTATCAACAAAGTTGACTGAGCAAAATTACATCCTTCTTTGCAGATCAAGATGAAAGCCTAGGTTTTCAATCTACATAAATGTCCGTACTGCAAACCATTGCCTAAAATGATGTTCCTCTTTTAAACCACATGTAATCTGATTTTGCAAATCCTAGTTGCTCTCCACTGCATGTCCCTGTGCTTCTTTCTGGTCAACACTTAGTCTTCAGAATATCACCATGTTGCCCCTCTGAAACAAATCTGTTTAGCCTTCTTACAAAACCCTTGAAGGAGAGTCTCAGGCAGAAATATCTAACACAATGCAATCCTTAAAACATAAAACCACTTACAAGAACACATAGCAAAGAAAAGTCTTCAGATGAAAAATTGGTATGTGTCTTGATGGAAACTGGTCATGGTATGTAACATGACTGTAAATCAAATTAGCAAATTTAACAAACAACAGTTGGCAGGAAATACACAGTACTCTTGCCCCTGGGCTGCTGTCCTGTAAAATAAAATAGTGATTTATTAAATACATTTAACATACATGAGAACAGTCATAACAGCCCTCCACAGGTTCAATTCACTTTTTTGTAAGAGACTGTTTGCTCTTTGGGTATAAGGTACTGTCCATAGCAGACGAACACAAAACTATACAGTTACTAAGCCTGGATATTTTATTAAGGAACAGAAAATACACCCACTAAGAACTATTATTGAACAACCAGAGCAATCAAAGAACATCTACAGTGCAGGTTACAGTTTCTTGTTCAGTCCTCACTATTCTATTAAGTCATTATTGCGTTGATTCACCAAGTTAGTTAAGCATATGTCTAATTTTATGAACATGAATAATCCCTTGAAGTCTCATGACTATTCACTCAATTAAAGTTAGACATATGCTTAGGTACCTTGATGAATTGAAGCCCATAATTGCCTGCAGTTGTTTCTGCCAATTTTCTGCAAATAAAACCCCAGAGTTTTGCCAATGAAAATGTGATACTATAATGCTTTTATCACTGAAGAAATTAATTTTATTTAATATTTTTGCTTTTAAGTTTGTTTTACTACCCATGGTAGTACATGGTTCCAGGTAAAGTGGACATCAAAGTAGACAGAACAAAGAAAATTGCATTTTAAATTTAAAATAAATATGAGAGTTTGGTTTCTCTTCCATTAATGTCTAGAAAAAAATCTTCTCAAGTATGACGTATAAATCTTGGAAAAGACATAGGAGACTTGCTATTTCAAGTAGTTGATGTTGAATTCATTGGCCAGAGTCATAAACTGAAGAGCATGACAATTATAATGGAATGAGTATGAAGAGGAGTTTCACTTCAGAAGTTTTCCAAGATAGAAAGCTCTTCAGTTCTTGAAAGAATTAGAGTCCTGGTCTTACTGCAGCACCCCATGAAGTCAAAGAAAAGATTGACATCAAATTTTGAGAGGTGGATTAAACTTTTACTTCTCATAAACTATCATCTTCACCTTTAAAAAAAAAAACCTACATACCTGGCAATACCTGCTAAAAGTTTTTATTTTTAATCATTCCTAAAAGATAGGATTAGAAATAAAAGTGAAGGGGAAGGAATATTAAAAATATATATCTTTATGCATAAACAGAATGAAGTCCTTATAAACTATGTTCTTTAGATCTATTAAGATTTTATAAACATACTATTAAAAACACAGTAACTCCAAATAATTTATAACACCACAATTCACACCTTCCTGCCTAAGGCTAAGTCAGAAAACAGCTGTTATTCTCTGGCTACAGTTTAACTAATTTGCATAAGAAAAACATAATTATCAGTGGCCAAAAGGTGAGAAAAAAACATAATTTGTAATCCCACCTAAAAAGTCAGTATTCAAAAATTTGCCAATAGCAGCACATTTTGCACCAACAGAGCAATACTGTTGGTAATGAAGAACAGCATAGATAAGTTGTTAAAAATACCCACAAAGTAGAAATAGAAAAGGTTAAACTGAGAAAGTTTGAGGGATTCCTATCCCTTATTCTCTGGCACTACATCATTTAAAAACACCTACACTAGACTCACACCTGTAAACTACAAACACATATGGCAGCAGTAGCCTACAAATTTCTTGCCTCATCCGACATTTTTGATTAAAGGAATTGTAAAGGCTTTCCAATTCTTCATAATGAATTATTTGGACATATGTTTTTTACTTTTCTC
Source organism: Serinus canaria (assembly GCF_022539315.1). NCBI lineage: Eukaryota > Metazoa > Chordata > Aves > Passeriformes > Fringillidae > Serinus > Serinus canaria. The sequence continues at coordinate 51,649,723 of NC_066315.1, read as the reverse complement.
CTTGGAAGTCCTAACATTTCCTTATATAAAGACAACATGGGTATAGTCCACATTTGCCCACAAGGCTTAAAAACAAGTAAAATACATGTAGAAGTACATACTGGTTCTACTTTTGGAACTATATCCAAGGGATTCTGAATAAAATTCACAGTTGTATATAAACCACGCACCCTGCTCCCATCAAAATTATCCACCAAAAGACTTATCAACTTCAAAAATCGAAGAAACAGCTACAAAAATCACACTATGGAGCATTTAAAAATTTGTTTCAAAGAGGAAAAAAAGGTAAACTGGCTCTGCCCATATCTATATAAAGAAGTGACTACCAGTTTCCTACAAACTGGTCTCAAAGATTCACAATCAGAATTCAAGCCCTGTTCCTGGATCATACGGGAGAAATGGAAACATGCAATCAAAGTTTTCAGATATATGTACTTACAGTCTGAATACAGGGTGGGGGGGGGAAAGGTGTGGTGGAAAACTAATCTGTAGTAGCTTAGTTACCCCTCCAAGATTACCTAGAAGAGGCAAATTTGTTTGTTATTAATCTAACATAAGTATGACTTCACCAAGTGGACCTTTCAAACTGTGTTCAGTGCTCCTAAAAATACCCTTCCACAGCAAGTCCTGCTATGTGCAGCAACGTAACACACAAAGTATTTCTCATGGCAACATATGGTCACTTAATAATTACCATTTTGGGTTAACATACTTAAAATTCCTCTTAGAATGATTACTGGAAAAATCTGTTTGTTTCACTGAATTAAAAAACCTATAAAGAAATACCAATCATTTTGTTGTTACTACATTAACTCACAGTTTACCCTTGAGAAAACAAAAGAGGAAACTAACCTGATTTTCCACTTTAAACTATGTTCTCTGAGCAGCTTTAGTGTTAACATTTCTGCTAAGACTATCACTGCTTCCAATTTTCCCCTGAAGCTATGACTGTTCATGACCACAGTTTGTTAGAGTGATATACTGAACTTTAAACTTTTAAGAAAATGCCACAAACAAATCCAAATAAAGCAAGCATGCACCTGCTCCCATACTTAATTTTTTTCTGCATTTGGTGAGGTTGTCGAGTCCTCTTGTTAAATAATAGCTTGAATCACATCCTGGTTTTAAAAAAAATAGCCACAAATAGTTCCTTAGAAATCTCTGTCCTTTTCTTTCAAAAGTTTTATAACTAAACAGGGTTCAGCTCCTGCAATAACTCTACAGATTGTTCCTACCCACACAACAAAAAGCAGCCTACTTACTGCACAATTTACACTCAAAATGTGTAACAGTATTTTCTATCTGAAAACAAAATCAATTGTGTGAAGTGTGGAGTTCATATTAACACAGAGAAAATAAAATCCAATATAACCTGTTCAAACAGTAAGTGAAATCAGGAAAGCTCACAAGAAGCAGGAGGGGAAGTTCAACCCTCAACTGAACTGTTACAAATGGCAAAAGTAAATTTAGGGCCTTGAGGGGGTGAGAGCAGAGAAGGATCTGAGGGCTGAAATCCTGCAGCAATTTTACAATTGCTTTTTACAAATCATTCATTTCCAGATGACGAAAAACAACTTTGCAGACAAGGCAAGAATACCTGAAAAGGAATAAAAAGACACCTTCCCTACAAATTTGTCATCTTTTCATTTTTAATTGCCCTCATTACTGAAATTCAGAGAAACTGTAAGAACATATAAAGGAGAATAAAGCATTTAAACCCCTTCCTACTAGCCCATCCATGATCAGAGAGAAAATCACCTTATTTGGAATTTATTTTTCTTTATTCTGAGATATATTCGTTAAGACATGAGTTCCAGAATGTACACTATTTCTGCTCACCCCCATGTCCACACAAACGGAGCCCCAAGCAAATAAAAACTTTTCCTGTTTATGTTAAAAAAATTATGCAGGATTTCCTGAGAACATGATTTTCAAATTAGAGACAAACCAAACTGAAGAGTATGTGTTTCCTTTACCACAGGAAATGTAGTGGATTTGGTTTTAAACTCAATTTATATATCAATTAAAAAGCTGGAAGTTCTTATCTGTGACTCAGTTGTGGCAACTTTTGAAAGTTGAGGAAAACAATTCCCTAATAAGTATTTAGCTGTTGAAAATATCTTTTAGAAATGTTAAATTTAATAACTCTCCAGTGCATGTCTGGGATTTCTTTGTAATCTTCTTGAGCAATGTGTAATATTTTGGCAAAATCCCAGACCCTCTCAGTTAGTAGTAGAAGAGCAAAGGAAAAGTTATTAAGTGAATTTGTTGTCTCTCTTTTTTATAAGTTTTAGAAACTTTAAACATAAAAGAAATCTTGCTTTACATTAACTTCACCCTGTTGTTGCATTCCAAAAACTTAGTGCAGATTTGCATGTGCTCCAAATGCATCTTTCCAAATCTGCCTTACCTGCCCTAAGCAATTACTGTGCATGTGCTGACCAGCTGTGAAGAAAGAGAGAGGGGGGAAGGGGAAAGGGAAAACAACTGTGCTGCAGACTTGGAAAGCCAAGAGCTGAATTTCCTGGCTTACCCTGTGGCCCACTTAATGTCTCCAGTCAGGTGACCAAAAGAGGCAAGTAAATTACACAGGAGCAGGCAATGGATGTCAAACAATAGATTATAGCCACACAAAATTCCAATTTCCTTTTCTAGTCACTGCAGCCTCAATGTGCTTGAGTTAGACCCTAGCTTGGCAAATTTTTACGGTTGTTTCTCCACACACTTGATTTCTATGAGAACTGTGCATGATGTTGCAGTCCACATACTCCTTCTTATTCTAGGAACTTGGTGAACTTGATATTCTTAATTTTATTGACAGATTAATCTGAAAGGACAACACTGGCCTCAGAATGTTTCCCTTACTACTAACACGTGATTTAAGGAGATATAGCTCAATGCAGTATGATATCAATTAAATCCTAGTTACATGTAGCTGCATGAACAACAACCAAGTACTTGAGTTCTTATAAAGTAAATTTTCTACATAGAGAGAAGAGGTTTTCACAAACATTCCATTAGTTTTTAATGCTTAACCTGCATTTGCAACAAGATATGTTCTGAAAGTGAATATCAAATATTGGACTTGTGGATGTTGGAAAATTAAAGAAAAAATATCTCGCTTGTCTGAGTTTCTTCATAGTTTTTAGTAATCACATTAGAAGAAAACAGAGAACTAGAATGATAAGAAGTAAATTCTGAACTTTTAGACCGCTATCACTTCCAGCCTCCCTTTTTCCCTAATACATTTTCACAATTTTATTTTCTATCACTGGCCGCTGTTCATGAAGTATGGACTCAGAAATGCATTGAAAATAATGATTATGATACAAATTACTGTTAAGCAGGAAAGCTTAGTCCAAATGGCAGAGAGATATTCTTGTCTCTCATCCTTTTTCTGGTTACTTGCTTGAAGGGCATAGCTCTTACTTGGTATTTTAGTCCTATCATATGCATTGGCAGTGTTTTAATTTTATTTGATGCTTCCCAGCTATAGCTTATGAGCTATAGCTTAGCTCATCAGCTCAAAAAAGCAGCTGTCTGCAATATGGGTTCAGCTATTCCCCTATTCTGCTATACTTCAAATATTTTTAAAAATGCCATGCTAATCCCTCATCAGTAAAAAAGCGGCACTATATTAATTCACATGTGGCAAACACAGCGTCTTCCCTGCCTGAGCTGAAGCTGCCATCACGCCATCACTCAACCCCAAGTGCTGCCAGTTCCACTGCAGCCACTTCCACAAGGGTTCCAGAGACATTCAGTCTGCAGCTTTTCTAACGCTCATTACAACCCTTTTACTTACATAATTTAAGACATTCTTGGAGTACGACATCAGAACAACTACAATGGATTTGAACAGCATTTTAAATTTAGTGGATAGTAGGTTTGTCTCTTAGCAGCCTTTTAGACATGAAAGATCTGCTTATTCCCTGGAAGACATGGGTGCAGAGCTTGGAAGCAATGTTATCAGAAATGGTTTTTGGGGTAGGGATGTCAAGGGGAGCATGTCTTGATGGAATTACAGCAGATGGTACAGTGAATAATTACATTATGCCAAGCCACACACTGAGAATCACTCAGATCTCCCAAAAATCATAAAGCTGGCTTAAAAGCCATGAGATGCTCTAAAACAAAAACTATCAGCAATTTTCCCTTTCAGTATTTTTGGAGCTTCAGGGAGAAGCTGCCTTTCCTTCCAAGTCCTGATGAGTTGATACGTTACTGATGAATCTGGTGAGTCTGATACACATTACCAAAAAAATACGATTTACATCCGGACAGTAAAGTCTTGTTAAATCAAGAACAGGGTCTTGATTCCCTCAAGGAACTGAAATCAAAGATGCAAAAACCAAATAACTGACTAAGCTTCTATTAAAATGGAAGACAGACAAAGTCTAGCATGCTGCCAAGTCAGCTCCAGTAATTATGCAAAGGAGTCAGCTGTCTTCCTTCTTTCTCCACCAAAGCAATTTTTGGAACTCATAATATAGGGGGAATGTGCACATTCATCGAGAGGATATAGTTTTAACTTCTGTTTCCAGGTAAAATTCTTAAACCATAATGCAAAAATTAATCAACAGGTCTTACATGTCTTTGAAGCCATACTAAACTTGCACTTTTAAAGGATTCAGTTGGAGTTGGGTGACTAAGTCTGCATGTCTATGAGGCTGGGCACAGTAATCCATTTCAGTGACTAAGTTGGGGTGTCTAAGATGCTCAGCACAGTAATCAATGCAATCTGAAACTAACTCATGACCCTTTTGATTCCTATGAACATTGACAATCTCCAGGAGCAATCCATCCGCCTACTATTTACAGTCTGCAATGTGTCACTATTTTAGTTGCTTGGTATTTACTTTAAAAGAATACCTATGACTCTATTCTGCACTATACAAACATATACTCAGTGAATTCATTAGCAAGGGTACAGTAGCACACCAACATGGCTACAGACAATGAAATTTGAGCTAGATTATGAAAGTGCTGTGTTGAGCGCATACTTCTGAAAACACAGTGTTTTCAAGCACTCTGCTAAAGCTCTAGCTAAGATATTTTTCTAGAATCCTTGCAGTAGAGTCTGAGGAAGCTACACACAATCATACTGGGGACAGAAGAGATATTAGAGATTAGAAACAAGCAGAGTGACTGAATTTAAAAAAATAATAAAATCAAGGAAATTATATGTCAGCACTTCCCTCTCAGAAGGACACACGTACATTTGCCACCACACAACCAGAGGAAAGGTAACAGCCAATATTGTCTTCCAAAGTTCATATACATTGACTAAGATGTCTGTCTCTGCACATCAGCCTACAGGGAAGGGCAGTACAATTTAAGTACAACCACACAAGAAAATAAATTACCAAATGATTGGATATCACCCAAAGGGGTTATGAAATACTTGCCAATGTGAAAAAAATACTATCAACTATTCACGGTTCATTTCAATATTCTCATTAAAAACACAGATATGGAGAGAGGAAAGGACATATATCAGCCTTGAAGACCCACAATACTAGAAGGAACTGCAAGTACTGGGCTGACTAGATAGAACTGAAAATGTAACTAACTGGGAGAAGAAATCTGAAAGCAGAAGGTAAAATTCAAGAATGAAAATCAGCTGGGAGGTTCTACAATTAGGCATGAGTAATTCATTGACACGAATAATTCGTATGCAAGAGAAAAGGATCCAGAATCTACGTGTTTCACAAACTGAGTATGAGTTAAACAAAGGCTCCCATGCAATAGCAAGGTAATATTAAAGTAGAATTTTAGATCATCAGCAGAACCCATAATATTCACAAAATATTCTTTCTGTTGTACTTCGAGATGATGAAACTGGAACTGGAGTAACATACTGCATTTGGTTCTGGATGCCACAAAACTGTGGTGTTCCAAAAGGACAGTACAGAGATTAACAGTAAATTCTAGAACAGTGATCCAAGGGGAAAGACTGAGCAAGCTGGGAATGTTGAGCCTAGCGAAGTCTGAGACATACCAGCCTGTAAGATCATAGAAGGTTATTGAAAAGAGGAAAGAATGTGTTCTCTCTATTAGGAATCTTTTCCTAATATCTGATCTGAATATTCCTAGCATATTGCCTTGTGTGCCACTGAGAAAATAAATAGTGAAACACTAGAATTAACTGCCTGAGGGGTTGTGACATCCCAGAATAAGTCAGGCAAATATCTTTGTAAAGCAATATTTTTAAAGATGATCTTATATAGAGAAAATATAGCCCCATCCGAGACCGTTTATGATTGTTCCCAGCTTGCAGCATTGAAACTAGCTCCTGTACATTGCACTGTTCAATGCCATGCAATCACAGCCAGCAAGACACAAATCATCTCTTTTCAACATCTTATGAACAGCCTACTATTTAAATAGAGACCAAAGAGGAGAAAAGTAGAAGGAACAGGTCAGCTCTTTAAAAGATGAAGCAGGGGCATTGAAAAGTGCCCTACTCAAATCCCAAAGACAGCAATCCAATCTCTAAACATAGACAGAAATGTGATAAAAAACAAAGCAGCACAAATTCTGGAAATAACTACCACTCTGTTATTTGCTATAATCTGGAACAGGTGATTTCAAGAAACTGCTCTGCCTTGTATTAAAAATGGATTGGGAGCATTCTTCCAAAAATCAGTGTCATATTAAATGAAGTTGCAACACCCAAAACAGAAATAACACAGCTATTTTGCAAGCAAACAGAACTAAATTTCTTAGTTTCACTCCAATGCCTTGACTACAAATCACTTATTCTATCTTTTTTAATCTGACAAAGGCTTATACGACTCAAGCTCGAGGAAGCTTGCACAAGATGTACAGGAAACCACTATAAAAACTACTGACATTCTCAGTTGCTTTCAGCACCTGGTACTTGAAAAAAGAAACTATTTAATTGTTTTCTCATCATCATTATTACTCAAAACTGTTAAATGGCAGGAAATAAACTACTTAAGAATCTCCAAGGGGCTTGAAAAGGTAACAGTGAAAAGACAGCATAATTATGCAGGAGTGCTAAGAGGTTTCATTAATAACATTCTCTTAAATGAGCTACCTGATCAGACTCTTAATACAAATATACATATTATTGCTGTCCATGGCCTTCCTCATTATTCATGGATTAAATACACCAGTAAACACTGTAGGTACTAAACTAATCTCAGATTATTTCCTAATTTCAGCAGTCATGTGATGGCCATTTATACTTCCTATTTATCTCCCAATTTCGACAAAATGGAGAATGTCAACTGAGCATGTAAAAATGGGTAACATCAGGAACAAAAAAGTGCAATCATAAAATTACTTCAAGACATTCAGTCCTATATTACATCCTCAAATAAAATACTTTAAGCTTGTACACAAAAGAGGAAAAAATTATTCTTGGTTTTGTGAAAGCACTAAAATAAGATTCAGGGTCCATTGTTCTAAGCCTCAAGCCAAATTAAAATGTAGTCTCTGCCCCAATGAGCTAAGTTAATACTTTGTGTATACTACAAAAGCCTTTGTTGCCTTGTCACGACTATTATTCATGGTCAAAACTCTCTAGACACTACCATAATCACATATGCCAAAAATAAATTTGACAAGGTTAAAACATGTCTCTGATGAGAAGAGATATGGTCATACATCGGTATTCGTAATGTTCTATATTCCTTGTCTTTATGTTAGGATTTAACTGTTACATAGATTCAGCTAATATTTCTCTACTTGAAGGAAGTCACATCAACTTCCTATTTGTTCATTATTATGGCCATTCCACATGAAGAATAATGTCAACTGACAGCAAATTAAAGGATAACCTTTTTTGCTTTTTATTTTTTTTCTAGAAAAGAACAGCCTTTCCACTAAAATAATTTAACTTCTACTCTTTACTGTGGTAGCTTTCTAAAACAAAAAAATATAGAAAATATAAAACACAAAATATGAAACACAAGTGGGATCTTCCATACTGTTTCAAATTCTTGAAATCTCTAGCTTCCTCTACCTAGAAACATCCATGAAGAGACAGGTGACTAATGATATAAAACTAACATGCCAAAAATTAAAAAGTTCACCAAACCACACAGGGACATCCTCATTCAAAATTTGAGTACCCTCAACTTGCTGTAGCTGACATAAACCAAGATCACAGTCAAGCAATTTGTTTGGCTTCTGTTACCTCAGATTTAGAAGTCACTCCAGCAGAATAACCTCACTTCTGCAGGCTTCACTGGATTTGGAGTCATCAGTGTACCTGATAACTAACAACTATTGTGCAAAATGATCCACAGTGAAGCAAAACAAAAAATATGGAATACAGACGAAGGAAGCCCAAGAACCTTTTAAAAGTAAATCAAAAGGGAGCTGCAGCAGGTAAGAAATCAGCAAAGTTTAGGCGTAGAACTATATGCTGTTCTCCTGCCCTGGCAACAGAACGCCCTAGATGAAGGAGACATTAGAACATGCTGCTGTTAAAAACTTAAAGCGAGTTATTCTTGGGTGCCTTAAACACATGTGAAAGTTCTTTGTTACTCAAAAACATGTAGAGTCCACTTAAGACACTTGGAGGATCTGAACACACCACTTGAAGAGGTGATCAAAGTGGAAATCATATCAGAGATAAAATCAAAAAGATACAAGAGGTTTAAAAAATATAGCCTCGGGGGAAACATGAATGAACTGACTTCACATAATCCAGGAATAAGAAGACTGTAGATGTACATATATTTACATATGTAAAGACTTGCTAGACACAACATTGTGATCAACTTCCATAACACATCACTAACTATATAACCAAAAGCCTGTCTCTAAATTCAGGTTCTATCTTCCTCATTGAAAATAGAGTTATTTCTTTTACTCCTCTCAGTGGGCATGAAAATCTACATAAACAAGACTACATAAACATACATAGGCATGTATTGCAAAACTTCTGGTGAATAGAAATTGGAAAAAACATCTGTCAAAATGATCCTAGATATAAGTGAACAAAGGTGAAGGTGTAGACTGGATAAAACTAGTTGAGGCTCCCTTGGGGATACAGATGTAAGATCAATTTTTCTAGCTTAATTTGTATTAGAAGAGTAAATTCCAGACAGTGAGTACTGCCTGTTTTAGGTGATGGTCAGGAAGTATGATTTTGCCAAAACAGAGAACTACTTTAAAAAATTTTTTCTCTCACCTTCACCCTAATCCCTCTCAATACAACAGAATTACTAGTTATTAAAAAGTAAGAAAATCAAAACAATTTTGCTAACAACAGTGGTTTAATAGAAAATAATAGAAAAAATAGAAAACAATAGAAAAAGCCCTAGATTACAATTTTTAAGGCTTTTTTCCCATCATATTTTATGAGTGAAAGCATTAAATAATTAATAATTCATAATTAAAAATACCGTGTCAGCATCATGCAACATTATACGTATGATTGAATGTAACAAAGGGCATGAGAAACATTTAAAAACACTGCATAGTTAAAGCTTATGTACATAACCAGATTCAGCATTTAAATCTTCAATACTTTGAAAAGACAACAGGACTGATACTTTTTAAGTTCATAAGTAATTTTTGAAACTAGAACAGAAGCCCTCTCACTACCATTCCCATTAAATTTTCAGGAGTGACAGTGTACTGGAGTACCACAGCTGTGATTCCAGTGGAGCTAACCTTATTGTGGCAGTAAGGAAATAATTTTCAAGAAATGGTATAGCCCATACAAAATTTATATGCAGGCATCAGTGCTTGGAAATTAACTTAATGACCAGGTTTGACAAAATGTCATCTCACTGTGAAAAGAACGGGTCATCTTGCAAAGTAGCAATCAGGTTGTGCACCAAAACTTTATGAAGCAGTGCTTAATATCAAATATATCTAGAGATAGCAAACAAGCTTCACAAACGCCACTGACAGATTGACCTGCTCTGTGAACATCCTCACTGCATAATGCAAAGTCTTCCATCAAAGAAATGAAAATCGATGTAGTTTATACAGCATCTCCATTCATTAAACTACCTCTGGAGAGTCCTGTTTCAGATTTTCATGGAGATAAAGCACAGACTTCGAACATTTGCATTAAATGTGAGCAGAAATGCAATTCCCATGCTGGAAAAAAGAAGAATGCTGTGATGAGATGTGGGGAACAAGCCTTTCTTTAGGGAAGTAAATGCTATGTGAAAGTAAGTGGTTTACATTCTTGAGGACAATATGCAAAAGAGTGAAACAGTTTTGAACAGCTTTATGTTTCTGGTGGCAGATGGCTCCCTTTTGGCTGAACAGTGCTTCTTAATCAGATCTATGAGTACAATGAACCTTCACATTGCTGAAAGAGAAGCATCACTCTATTAAAAGCAAGTTCATAAGCAAGTGTTAATCCCCATGCAAAGTAGCATTTATCATTTTTCATGCAAGTGCTCATTCCAAGAGGATTATCACTTCCCCATCTTGCCCTCTAACTGACTACACAGGGCAAAAAAATTCTTTATTCCATATGGAAGGGGAAAGGGAGGTTGGAGGAAGCTGTGATCTCCAGCTTCCAGTTTCACTCTAGCTGCTCCAAGCTGAAAGTGGGAAAGAGCACAGGCCAATGTTGCAGTAGTTGCTCTTCAATGAGAGTATGGATATGGCTTCCCAGAAGCTGTCCAGCAGTTACTAGCACATGCTACAAAGGTGGATGGAGGGAGGCAGGGGGAGAAAGAACTCTTTGCTAATGTCAGTCAGTACAGATACTATCAGCCCACACAACTGAATACTCAGATGCACTTCTGACCTGTCCACATACAGAGTATTGTATTTAAGGTAGATTAAAGTGATTCTAATTTAAGTCCCTCAGATATTTAAGCATTGTTATGTGGCAAAAATATGTAAGTATATAAATCCGCTTGTGTAAGTTTCTGAAATTTGAGTTCCCTTCCTTAACTAGATATGCACTTTTCTAAAGAGCTGCTGTTTTAGTTATACAGAGCTTAGAAAAGATCACATTTGGGGTGTAATTATATTAATCACACAAAATTTTTGTTTTCCTTTGGGGCATAATGCCCTGACATCTATACTCATGTTTCTCCTTGCATAGAGTTATCAACTACATGCAGCTTACCTGGGTGCTCTTATATAACACCCCTACTCATGCAACAATGAATGCTATTCTAAGCAAAAATAGGCAAAGATGGGAGTTCTAGACTAAGTGGTGCATCAAGCCCATCACAGAGAGAATCCTAATATTATTTTGTAGCATGCCACATATATGTAAATTCAAAAGCACTGCATATAGAAAAAGAGCTAATAACATTGGTGATTTGTATCCACCGTCCTTCACGGCTCTTCAGAAATAAATGCTACAACAAAAACTAGATTACATGAATGACATCTAGTGGACATACCTTTCCATAACAATCAACTTTTCCCAACCAAAACTGTCACAAGCTTCACACGGTAAAAACAAGCACCAATTTACGTACATGCATATATATTATTTATGTATATATACATTTATGCAGGATGATTATGTCAGAAGTCATTGAGCAATACTGATACACAGATTTCTGAGTTCTCTTTCAGACAGTTTAGATATGTTTCAGCTCATGAGCGGCTGCACTGTAGAGTAATACAATGACTATGAAACATATGTTAAGAAAACAAGAAGCAAAGTTCATTTCTGCCTTGGATCCAATAAACAGATTAGAAGAAAGCAGTGATCCAGCTGCAGTCAATATCTCCTCTACAATTCCACAGATCCTGCTTTCATCACTTTCCAACCAGCTACAATGTGAAGAGCCCTCTACTGATCAGAGCTCTGTTAAAATGCTCTTCCAGAGAACTAAATTTGATATACAAATCGGTAATTTTCAGTAGCCTTGTAACATGTTTGCTGTAAATAACACCAACTAGATCCCTCGCCCCAGCAATGGGCAAATGTGGAGGAAACAACAGTATACATAAAAGACAAATGTTCACCAAATGATATTGAACATGAGTATACCTGTACTCCTAACCTAGTTTAATTAGAGTTTTTCTCATGTATCCACAGACAAGTGACAGGTGAATAATCTTAATGTACATTCAATTTAAATGAGTGGAAATAAATACATCAGTACAAACACATATTCAAGTACATATACAAGAACAGCCTGTGACATTCCCCAGAAGAAGATCAAAATGAGACTATCTCACTTGTCAACTATCTTTCCTTAACAATAATTATGATTATCCATGCCTGTTTTGAAAATAAAATTTTGAAAATATAAGTGACATTAAAAAACACCTTGCCGGCATTGCTTAAAATGAAAAGGGGCAGGAGGATTTCCTTCAGAAAAAGAAAACAGTGTTGTGTTTTCAATTAAAAATGCATTTTATTTCAATCTGAAAAATCCCTTTGTACAGGTAGAAGCTGTCTGTGTGCATACAAGGCCAGCTCCTTTAAAGTGCTGTCTCTAACAAGAGAGGATATATATAAATGAATTTATAACTACATCTCACATCATGCACTGAGAACATATCTAAAACTGCCCAAGGCAAATCTACTGGACTGGTTTCCAGACAGCTGCTCTGCCAGGGGAGAGGCTTGAAAACACACTGAAGGACATACCCACAAAATTATCAGTATAATGCTGTCAGGTTTGAATAACTAGAATTAATTAAGCAATATTTATGAGCTTTCTACAGAGGTTGCCACAGATTTTTCAATTACTAAACTTTTTCAATTACTAAAATGGCAAGGAAAAAAATCCATACTCCAGCATTTCTTACCAAGCAGAGTGCCAACTCTAGTCCTCTATACTCACAATAAGACCAAATCGTCTGTGAAAAGGGCTCAGTGATTAATCTCATCATACCGTACTAGGTAACATCTGAAAAAAATCTAGTAAAGAAATCTACAAATAGAAAAAAGAAAGGAAAAGAAAAAGGGAAAGGGAAAGGAAAAGGAAAAGGAAAAAAGAAAAAGAGGAAAAGTCCTGCAAATTATATTCTTGTTTTATTGTTTTACAGTATCTATTATGACACAAGGTTTTCTGCTTTCACTCTTTCTTGTGCCTTGTAAGATAAAGACATAGAGGAAGAAGATAGTTAAAAAACAACCTATAGGTCAATAGATCAAGGCCACTAAAGTATTGGGCATTCCTCATATGAGTAAATACATTGATTGTGAGGATAGCCAACTGTTATTTGGAAATATTATCCATGTAGAGTGATAGCACACACTTTGCTGCTTGAGAACACAAAGTTTCGGGTCAGTTGATCTGTGAACACATTTGATTTCCATGTTTAGTGGTATATATGCTTCATTGCTTGGAAGAAAAATATAGGAAAATGGAGCCCCAAGGCAGTCTAAGTAGTCCAGATGAGCATTATGTAGATAATGCTCACAGAGTAAGAAGGGTCATCTTGCATTGCCTAAATTTAAAACGTCCTGCTCTACAAAAAAATCTGTATTTTACTATATTTCCTATGCTTAAGTTCCATCTTCTCCTAGACTGGGCTAATATAGAGCAGAAAGATTTTCTTCCATTTTGAATTTATTTAAGAAGAGTCTCATGTACAAAAAAAAAAACTTTGCAAATAATCAAAGTTCTATTCTTGCTTTTGATTCCAAGAGTCGTTAACTGCAGAAGTATCCAACAAAACCACATAAAGACAGACAAGAAAATGAGTACATATCACCATTCTTGCATGGAATAAGCAGTTTGAAATTTCTACATGATTGACATTATTCTGCTGTCCTCTTCACTGAAAGAAAAAATTAAGGAGACTGAAGTTCTTAAGATTCTCTAGAGCTGAGATAGAAAAATTGGTGCACATTGTGCCTTTGTGTGAAAAGCATCTTTGCCAGATGAATCAGGTCAATAATCAAATTTCTCTGTTTCTGTGATGAGACACAAGTGACACGTGTGGGATTTTCTTTGTAAGGCTCCTAGACAGTATGAAATTCTATGACCAATTAGTATGAGATGTAGATGATAAAAATAATGCAGAGATATTTTATCTAAGTCTGTGCTCATCTACTTACTACCTCATACCTTTCACTTCCTTGTGAGCTTCTACTTTGATTTTCATAACATACTTCACTGACTTTGACACCGAGATAATTTCCTCATATGAAGGAAATTTTATGCCTAGCACAAGCAGAAGTTGATATTTAAAAAATCTAAGTGAGGTAGTAACAACAAACCATTAGTGTTAGATCTGATGAGTTATTGAAATGCATAGGCCAGTCAACAGAAAAGGTAATTGGTTAAAATAATTTCTTTACTGTCTCATGTTTTTAACTTCCATTTAGAATGGCTGTGCCTTTTGCATGTTCTGAAAATAAAGTGAACTATGCTTGAGAAAACCCTGTGAGTCTTAAAATCCGAACAAAAATAAAATACTATTCATCAGGTATCTGCAAGAACTCATTTTCTCAGTTTTCTAAACAGACTTTCATCATTATGGCCTGAGAGGAAACAGCTCTATACCTTTTGCTGAAAGTTTGCCTCTGCCCAGTTGCCCAGGGTGTCTGATGGCAGGGTGACAAGCTGCCACATGAAACATCTTGTAAACATTCCACTTAGATAGATTTTCTCAGGAGAATGAATTCCAAGTGGGCCAACTGAAAGATGAAAATGTGATTGTCCAGATCTCATGCATGGTATAGGCAAGAGAGCTACATTACTGAAACCACTAGAACGAGGGAAGACCTTACCACCCCAAGTGAAAGACAGTAAGAACTTTACTTTTCAGCACAATTATGTAAACCGGATGCTTTTAAGCCTTGGCTTCCTCTGGATAATCATGGAGCAGCTGTTGCTAAACAAGGTGTCTCATTACAGAAAGTGGGGTTTTTTTTAATTGTACTAATTACATTTAAGATACAGCCCAGAACTCAAGGTTTGTGTTTTAACACTTGAAACCAAGCAAATTGGGATCTGATTTCATTAACTATCACATGAGTGACCTATTGAAGCTACATTGCTCTGATTAAACAGCAGATATCCTCAAAGAAGGTAATTTCTCATTACTGTCTCAGGACTCAAAAAACTATTTCTGATTTCAGCCAATAAGAATCTAGAGTACTTCATCTTTGTGGCACATTGCAAATTTCACCTTCATTGAAAATCTGTGGTAAACCTTTACAGTTAGTTTTACAGGAACCCTGGGAGACATTACATACTCAAAAGACATTCAGATCTTTTTCTTTGGCTTCTGGTAATGAACACAGAGAACTAGAAACTCAGACATTTCAGATGCTCATGTCAAAAAATCAGCACATTGTCAACAAATGAGAAAAACCTTAAGAATATGAAAGCCCTTGCACACCAAACTTAACATCTCAGACCAGACAAGAAACAGATTTCCAAAGATGCTAATAGTTTCAGGAAGGAGAAAATCCATCTTCCCATTAATGCTTAATTTTTATATTTTTAAATATAAAGAAAAGTAATAAAGGTCAATCTAGATAACACATTCAGGGACAAATTATGCTGCTAGTGTTTCAGTCAAGAAGCAATAGCAAAATTCAGTGAAATAAAAGAGATACAGTCAAAGGTAAATTTGACCTTGTAAATAGGAAAAAAGTAGAGCCATTTGCAAAGACATTTTGAACAAATTTATTTGGGTGAAGCTCAATAAAATAAAAGCTACCATAGCATTGAATATAGAGCACGTATTGTAACAATTGTAAGCAAAAAAAGTACTTTTTAATGCCCATTTTTACGATGCTTTTAACAGGGTTTTTTATTATTTTGGTCAGTGCTCTAGTGTGACTCTGATCAGACATCTTTCACACTGAAAAATGATGTAAGTTATTTTGATTTTGTCTTTTTAATATCTATAAGAGGATCTCATGTTTGCCCAATCCTCCATGATTTAACATAACCTGACACTTTTTATAGGGCTGCATGTTCTGTGTCACTTCATAATTTATTACCTGTATAAACACTCAAAATACTGCAAAAGAAAACAAAACAAAGGACATAGGAACAAACAACCAACAGCTTGCCACTACATAATTGTTCTGAAATATATAGAAATTCCATTTTCTGAAATGTGTTTTTCATTATTTGAACAAATTATCATTCACTTGCATAAAATATCTTGAAAAAAATATCGTAAGGATTAGTGTAAGTCATTAGCTTAGTAAGCATATTCAGTAGAATAAGTAATGAAAGTCAGGTATCAGAGATCTGTTCTATATTACAAATGAGCTGAATGAGAAACTGTAAAACCAGTACAAATAGCAACAGTGAGGGTTAAGTTTATGAAGAACTTTGCAATCTAAGTATAGCTTAATTTAGTAAAGGGAAAAAAAAAACATCTAAAACCCAAAATATTCTTATGGTTACAATCAGAATTGCAACGATGGTAGCTGATGCAATGTTAGGCCATAAGCACATACACACACAACTCCATCCATAACAAATCCACCCTAATTATTGGTTTATTAACAAGAAAATGAGATTAAATTTATTTATAATATTGAGGACATATTTCTAATACCTACTACAGAAACAGCACACAGAAACACAGGAACCATAATTTTATTGGGATATTTTTCAAAAAAAATTTTACTTTTACTATAACTAATCAAGATTGAATCAAAAACAGCTAAAACATTCTCCTAGACCTAAGGAGCTGCCTATGAAAAAAGAAACAAAGGATATTTAATGTGTGCTTTTCATTTTGACTGTGGAAAAACAAAGGCCAAAAGGACATAAAAGAACACAAGTTTCAGTTATTCAGCCAAATGCCACATGATGAAGATAAAATGCTTTGTTTAGTCAGGTTTTTGGGTTTGCTTACACAAACTTCAGATACTTCAGATCTGTTTTATACTTTCAACATACTAAAGTTCAAAAGGCTTGCACCAAAAGGTCGCATCACAGAAACACAGCAGAGTGTAAATACCTGGTTAGACTGGGTCATGAGAGCTGGTTCTAGAAAACACACCCATACTGCTACACCAGCAGCACTGGAGACAAAAATACTGCAGGACTAAACTAATTCTTGCAGAAAGAGCCACAACACCTCCCTATTGATCTAATTTGCCATTTGGTGTAGCTAATGCATAACAAGATAGTTGATTGTGCAGTAGTACAAGAATTGGAAAAAGTCTCCTAGATGAAGTAGACTTAGTCCTTACAAAACCAGCTCATTCTGGTTTTAGACCTGAGGAGGTCTGGCTGTTACTAGCTAGTGAAAGAGTTCTGCACAATAGTGGAAAATATTTGCTTCAGATTTTATGGCCACAAGGAGCTAATCTTTCAGTTATGATCACCATGATCTTCACCACTGGGAAGACTATACACTAAATTTCCCTCACCTTCTGTAAAAAGAAAGGAGAGGGTAAAGATACTCAGCAGTGTTTAGCTGCAGTTCTCGCAAGCAAATGCTGGAAACTGCCCCTCTCAAGATTTAAAGGGCTCTGGACATAAATTATGAAATACAGGCTTTTCCAGCTAGATACAAACATGACCACTTGACAAGAAATACCAAAAAATATGAAATAAAGAATAGATTTTTCTTGTTCAAGTTTCCGTAAGACATGACCTCCATCTAAGAACACAAAATGAAGAGCTAGAAAAGAACAAAATTTTTTGTTTACTAGAAGAGTTTACCGTACTGGTCAAAAGTAAGATAAAACTTGCAGTGAGATTTCTTTTTTCCTGTGCTTGTTTATATGATGAAGGTCATGTTATTTTAAGGAATGTCAACTCTTCATTAGATGTAGCAGAGTATGAATTCTGCTGAGGAAATCTGAGCTCTGTTTAATTCCTTTTATCAACCTGTTGTCTCACTGAGGCAGTGATTTGTAGCAAAATCAACAGAAAATTACAAATATGTAGCACTGCCAGGTTATCTTTGTCATTTAGACTGCTCTTGTAGGCTCACAAGATAAAACCACCACCATTCAGAGGGAAAAAAATTAAAAGATCTCAGTTTATAGCTGGTATGGAATGGAAGTCAGGTAACCCTTAAAAAAAGGTTTCTCTGTTAGGTGAAAACCAATCAAGTCATCATGCTAGCTTTAAAGTCATCCAGTTTCAGCAAACACCTTTGATCTATTTCAGTGTTCTGTTACTAATCTACTGCTGATGAAGAAATATGCGAAATGCAGAAATGACAATGAACAACAGAACCTTGTCATAACTCTACACAGACACATTACAGACTACAGGTCATGGGAAAAGTCAATTCTCAATCTCATAATACACAAAATAATGAATTCCAAGGGAAAAAACCCAATGCTTTCTGCTTACCTGATATGGAACAATACTCCCATGAGCACTACCCCAGCGTTTTGCTTCAATTTTGCAATTAAGGTAATTAGCTGCTACATGAGTGAGACATGCAACCTGAAAATGGAAAAAAAATTATAGTATTCAGGAAAGCTGGAACTTTATTGTCAATTTCTCTGAGATTTCTATGTGCTTTAGATACATAAGCTAACATCTTTATGTCACGAAAGTATCCTTTAGACATTATATATTTTGTATACTTTTTTACTATGAGAAAAACTCAGGCTACAGCTATATCATAGAAGTGCTTGTTTAAGAACAACTCCATAAACTCAAAAATTAATATGTTTTCTATAACACCAGTAATGCTGGACATATAAAGTTTTAAACTATCCTGAGAGATAAGAGAGTGTTACCCTAAATATTTTGCAGAACAGTCAGCTGCGGCAGTGTCTTGTCCAAAGTCTAGTGGGAAGCATGATGGATTTGTGGAATAGAAGTCACCATTTCCTGAACCTCAATCCCATGCTTAAATCACAAGGACTTTTTCCTCAGTTACAAGATTATCTTTTCGTTTTCTCCTATGCTTCTCATTTTACATGTGCAAGCTATGAAAAATATTTCTGAATTCTTCAGCTCCCCACATGTTCTGTAATATTAATTAAGTCATGAGCCTTGATAAATCATCTGTCATTAGAAGATAAGGAGAGATTTAGCAAGTTATTAGTCAGACATAGCCGGAAAAGCATTAACTTCGAAGAAAATACAGCATACTAACTTAGGAACCAAAATGTGAGAGTATAAATATATATATATTGTAAGTATGATTATTTCTTAGGCAAAAGAAATGAAAATTTGTGATGCAGTAATGCATGAAAATCAGTGGTTCTGTTATAATCCACAGCAGATTCCTTATTCTTTATTCCTGGAGGGAATACAGTGTTTGATGATATCTGAAGCCAAGTAACACAATAAAGCATTACAGTTACCATAGAAGGTTATCACTCATTCATCAGACACAATGCATTTTTTTTATTCTGTTAACTAGCTGCACCAGTAAGTACAAGTGCTTGCCTCAACAGTAGACCATGTGAACAATTTTTCCCAAAATTATTATTCTTGTTATATTTCTCCCATTAGATAAAAGAAATTTGCTTTGATGATCAAACTGTTTATACTATTTTGTACCTACTAATCAGTCTAGTCTACCACAAAATACGCAATTAATTCAGAGTCCACCATTTATATTCCAATATGTGAATTATATCAGAATTCCCAGGAATCAAATGCCATTTCATTTTCTTGTTCTTTCTCCATATATTCTGAAAAGAAAATGTGAATGTGTCACTGTCACATTTCAAGAAAATATTTAACTGTAAATCATGCATGCAGTGATTTAGTAGAAAAACTAAGAAAATACATAACAAATGTCTAACTACTGACAAAAATTATATTTGTGTATACTAACTAGAAATACAATTCTTTATTCCTGAGTACTTTTGGAAAACATTTTGTAGCTGGATTTCAGGTCCAGCTGTTTATAGCCCAGCGTCACTTCATTTGGCTAAAATGTTGAACCAAATCATGAAGGAAAAAGGCTTTTGGCTTCCTCTGACTACCTTCTCTGATTTCAGTACCTTATCCACAGTCAAATTAGCCAGACAAAATTAATTATTAGCAGTAACCATAGTATCATCACCAAACAAATAAGCTTATATAGAAGCTTATTTACCAAAAAAAAGTAAATATATCAATGTTTTGTGTTTCACGTGAAAATACACTGTTGAGTGAACTCTGTGGCTTTTTGCCACATTCATAATAACTTTCTGACAAGTTCAGCAAACTTGAATACTACTTCTACAAACTTGATTCTACTTATACTGTCCCATGAAACTTTCCCCTCCCATGCCTTTCCCTTTCCTCTCTTCTTGGCTTAGTTCATTTTCTTTGGTCTTTCCAAAGATTTAATCCCACTAAAAGGGCACTGTCCAAAAAAACCTTTCAGCATATACAAATTATGTAATTAATAAAGAACACAAAGAATTGATCTACCTGTATGTTACAGCTATTAAGCAAACTGCTGTACTACAAGCATAAAAAGGATTTCCCAAATGAACATTTTATAGACATTATATCCTTTAGAAAAAAAAGTTTGTAACAATGTAAGTCTATTTCTCCAAACTCCCCTTTAATACAAGAGTCAGGACCTCACTGACAGAGACACTTCTTGCAGTAGAAACATCTATAATACAATCAATCTCTCAAACTGGATACATCTGTATGACATATTCAGCTAAGTATTTTTAAAATCTATACTTAAAACTGCTCTTCTGAAACCTTATAGACCCACTTATTTTCTCCTTTAATTAAGAAAAAATCCTCAAAAGTAACCTTTGAACTTACAACATTAAAGCAGATGTAATGCAATGATACAGACATGTCTGTATTCATTTGCTTGTAGAGACAGATCTATGCACTGTAAATATGCATTATCAAATATCTACAGATAAGCGTTTCTTTATTTCACATCAGTAAAGGGAACACATATTTCAACCTTCCTTTCTAAAGTTACTGTTGATGGCCAAATCCCATATTTGTGTAACAGACTTACTTAAATAAGAACAAAAAGAGAACTGCATTGAGGTCTGAAAAGTTATGCTCAGATTATGATGAAATCAGACAGATTGGAAACAAGATATTAAAAGCCACAAGGTCAGCAGACAAAGAAAAGAGACAGAATTTCAAAAGATTTTTTTTCAAGATATCACATCAAACATAATTTATTACAATGAGTTCGCTGAGTCAATCAATCATTTACATGCACTTTCACCAAGTGTATATGAATAACAAAAGAAGACAGGTAACTGGAAAGAGAAAATAACATTTTAATTATATTCTTTACTTTCTTCTCCCTCCAATTTTGTTTCTGCTGTCTTGCCACATACCTTAGCAATGCTTTGACTCTAAGCCAAGCTAATTTATTTCTGTCTCATTCTTTGTTTGCTTTTTCTTAAAACAAGCAAGTAGACTTATTAACTTTGAAACTCAGGCATTTTACACTGGTATAGGTAACTTATGCTATGCTACAGAAGTAGTAACACAATTATTAATTTACAGCTTTACAGTAGGAAATAAATAATTCTAAAAAATTCCATGGCCTTCTGTTCTGCAGAGGCCAATAATCTTCCATTTATACCTTTTCCATACTTCTGGTGACATATTAAAAAAATCTTCACACGAGAAAAAATATGAACATAAGACCACAATCCACATTTTGTGCACATTATAAAAGGTCTCTTAAAATCATTGATCCTATGCTAATATTTACCTAGTGACTGATTTTACTGGTTTATGTTTTCCCTAATAAGTACTTTGACACTGGTAACATTTAAGTTTGACTTATTTTGCTTTTGCAGTTATTCCCTCATGCCCTTAAGGAACCTGTTTCCATGCACATGTGCATCAAGTGACTCTCAGCTCTTGCTCCTTGAATCATTTTTGCATTATCCAAAAAGCCCATATCAAAACCCAAAACCTCTATCTCTACCAGGCAACCCCCACTCTTCCAGGTAATTATGCAATTCCTAAGCATCGACCCAACTGTTTCAGGATGTGGCGCTACACCACAATGCATGGTGATGTTCTATCAGTTTTTACACAGGAAATTGTGTTTCAAACTCCTGCAAGAATTAACTGGGCAGCAGAAACCACAGTCTTGTGCAGAGGCAAGAGAACTGCCACAATTCAAGCAGCCCATCATGCAGGGGTGCAGCAGAAAACCACAGCATTCCCAGGTGCTACCAACAAACATCACCTTTCATTCAGGCTTGTAAGGGCTGCCGATCTAGCCTGAAGTTGAGAGATCTGCAGAAGCTAAAAATCAGTTCAAGAGTGGCATACACCTATAGGTAGGGCAAACATTCCCACCTGCAAGTACACAGCAAAGCCACTTCCCACAAAGGAGCAAGATTCTACTGCTTCATCCATCATGTTCCTGCATCAAAGCAGCAGGTCTGGCCAGTAAAAGTTAACTAAAAACAGTAAGACTACTATCACACAGGCCAAGGCTTAACACTATTAAAGAGAATTTTTGAAAAATGTCTGTGGTCATGTTATGAACACTGTGCTCCAGTAAAAATTGTTTTCTACTCAGTGACATGGATATCTCTTAATGAAAAACTCTAGGAAATCATCATGAATTCACCCTTCACAAAAGAAAACTCCTGGCACTGGAGTATCCATAAATGGCATAATCCTGGCCACAACTATAATCTTGTTAAGATAAAATCAGATCTTTAAAGACAAATAACTAGAATTTTAAAACGGGTATCCTATAGTGTCCTGTTCTTGTACCTTACAGCCAGACACCTAGCCAGGTATACAAATCATGCCAGCAATCACATGCACCATGGGGGATTTGTTGATTCAAGTTAGCCACCAGACCAATAGCACACAGCAAATCACAGTCACACAAAAGATGTGCTAGAAGCTGTTAATTGAAGCAGAAACAATAAAAACCCCCAAACCATGCAGTAATAAATTAAGAGGTAATGTATTTGAATACCTTATCTAGAATACAAATTCTCAGAAGTTAAGTTAGATAAAAAGAGGAAACAGACTTTAAGGTACACAATTGTATAAATACTTTTTTTTGCCTGAAATAATGTCTGAAAACATCTTTTGCTTTATCAAAAAAAAAGTTTAGACTACATAGATAGAGAAACTCAGACATCTTCAAATACACAATGCATTTGCATCACAGAGAACTGCTACATTCAGAACAGCTACATTCAGAACAGCTACATTTCAGAAATGAAACAACAACAAAAATGATCTACAAATTATTTTTAATGAGCTATTTAGAGCTCATAAAAGACCAGAATGGATGCTTCCCATAGCATGGAGATCGGCTCCTGATTAAGATTCAATTACCATTAACAATAGCAAAGATTGATGCAACTAACAGATGCAGGACTTGTAATTTCAGAAGTATGTTTCAAGTACACGTTAAATGGACTCCTATACCTCCAATTAAACAGGAAAGCAAACCAACAAACAAAAAATAAACTTCTCCATATTCAGATGAATTTTAGGAGGAGGATCAAAAATAAAAATCCTGACCATAGAAGCTATTAGACAGCACTGGCATTAAGCAGAAAAAGGAAACAAAAAAAAATTCTTTTAAATGAGCTCCAGTTGAAGAGAGACACATTCTAAAAGGAATAATAAATTTCATTTTCTTGATTATGATAAAATACTAGTATTTTTTTTTCCTGAAAGTGTAAAGAAAGATACTCCTTCAACTTCATAATTACAAAGGAAAATCACTAAGGAACCTGTCACTTAAAAAAAAAAACAAACTATTAAGGAGAGTATTAAGGCTAAAAATACCAAGAACTCTAAAGTTAGTCGGCGCAAAATCCAAAAACTGAAGGCACTGGGTT
This sequence comes from Serinus canaria, assembly GCF_022539315.1. Lineage (NCBI taxonomy): Eukaryota > Metazoa > Chordata > Aves > Passeriformes > Fringillidae > Serinus > Serinus canaria. Next base: position 51,626,085 of record NC_066315.1, on the reverse strand, counting down.
TCTCATAAAGAAAAAAAAAAGAAGAAAACCAAAAAAGCCTATCAGTGGATTTTCCCATAACATGATCTTGGAAACAGATGAATCATTTTTAAAGTAACTTAGAAAACAAATCCCTTTTCTTTTCCATGACATGGAAAAATCGGTCAAAACAGTTAAAACTTTGGCAGTGTTCTAACAAATGAAATCAGATGTTGATAACAGACATATCAGACAACTTTAGCCGTAAATTTCTACAATTATTTTCTTAAGACTTTATTCTCTCTGAAGAAAGACTATATACTCATTGAAATATCAAATACATTGTGTTCTGTATTTCACACAGCTTTACCAAGTCCAGGCAAAATTCAACAGACAAAAAGTTTATTCTGCTACACTGTATACAGGTTTCTCTAACACTGTAACACATTTTGTGTCTTGATTTTCTAGTGCTAAATGATGGTGAGGATAGGCTTGAGTATTCAGGGGTAAGAATCAAGAAGGCTAACAGGGCAGACTGCCCAACCAGGATAAAGGGAAGACAGAATACTCTATGAGCAGCTGGCAGAAGTCTCACAATTGCTGTCCCTTGCTTGCATGAAGGACTTCAACACACTAGATGTCTTGAAAATACAACACAACAAAGAGGCAATAGTCTAGGAGTCTGGAGTGTGTGGAAGATGATTTCCTGATGCACTTGGTGAGAGCCAGCTAGGGAAAGAGCCCTCTGGACCTGTTGTTTGCGAACAGAGAGGAAATTCTGGGTGGGAGTGGAAAGCTGTCTTGAGCATAGCAACCACGAAATGACAGAATTTTTAATTCTTGCAGAAGGAAGAAGAGGACAGTTACCCTGGAACTCCAGAGGGAAGACTTTGGCCTGTTTAGGAGATTGGTTGAGAGAGTCCCTTGGGAAGAAGACCTGTAGGACAAAGGAATCTAGGAAGGCTGCATATTCAACAGGAAGGAACACCTAAAGGTTCAGGCATAGGATCATCATGCTGCACGTGCCCGACAACCTGGGGATCAGGCCCAGCCAGTGCAGGCTTATGAAAGGCAGATCCTACTCTACCAACCTGATCTTCTATGGCAAGGTAACTCACTAAGTGGATGAGCTGTGGCTGTTTATCTGGACTTTAGTAAAGCCTTTGACATTTTCTCACATTCTTCTGCTCTTCGTTTGGATGGGTGCACTCTTCGCTGGATAAAAAAACTTGCTGGATGGCTGAGTCTAGAGAGTGGTGGTGAGTGGTGCTACATCCAGCTGGTCACTAGCCCTGCAGGGCTCAGTATTTGGTCCAGTCCTGTCTAACATCTTTAACAACACACTGGACAAGGGCACCCAATGCACCCTCAGTCAGTTTGCAGACAACACCAAGCTGGGCAGCAGCATTGGTCTGCTGGAGGGTAGGAGGGCTCTGCAGAGGGACCTGGACAGGTTGGATCAATGGGCCAAAGTCACTGGTATGAGGTTCAACAAGCAGTGCTGGATGGTGCACAACAGAAAAGGACCTGGGGTGCGGGCTGACAGCAGCTGAACACAAGCCAGTGTGTGTGCCCAGGTGGCCAAGAAGGACAGGGGCATCCTGGCCTGTATCAGGAACAGTGTGGCCAACAGGGCAGTGCTTTATCATCAGATCTGGTGCAGCATCAAATCCTTGTGTTCAGTTTTGAGCCCCTCACTAGAAGAAAGATATTGAAGTGCTGAAGCATGTCCAGAGAAGGACAGGGAAGCTGGTGAAAGATGTGGAGCACAAGTCTTATAAGAAGCAGCTGTGGGAGCTTGAATTGCTCAGACTGGAGAAAAGGAGGCTCAGAGATGACCCTTATTGCTCTCTACAACTTCTTGAAAGGAGGCTGTAGTGAAGTGGGGGAGCCAGTCTCTTCTCCCAGGCAACAAGTGATAGGACAAGAAGAAAAGGCCTCTAAATCCAGGAGGCTTAGATTAGATAATAAAAAAAAATTTTCACAGAAAAGGTTGTCAGCCATTGGAACAAGCTGCCCAGGGAAGTGGTGGAGTCACTGTATCTGGGGGTATTTAAAAGATGTGGCACTTAGGGACATGCTTTAGTGGTGGACTTGGCAGTGCTGAATTACTTGATGATCTTCAAGTTCTTTTCCAACCTAAATGATTCTTTTCTATTCTAAAAATAATAGCTATATTTGATGACTGAGAATGGAAACAAGAAAGCATAAAAATATGATAAATACAAAGAGATTTTGCCCACATAAAATTTAATTACCTGCGAAGACAGGCATCAAAATAACTAGCAATTTTTATTCTTGTTTGCATTGTGTAGTATCCAGAGGCTCCAGACTGGATTTTATATACACTTTGTGAAAGATACTATTTTTTAATTTAATCAGCAATAAGGATGCTAATCCATGGAAAGCTGTCAACATCCAAAACATGCTGTATTAAGGCACTTTTCACTTTTGATCTTATGATAGGAACAGTGCCATTTACAATGAAAATATGCATACATCTAACCATATACATCACTTATCTTTTTGTTCTCCACATTTATCAGCATTAATACTTGCATGGAAAAAAGAAACTTAGGTGTGTTTGTCTACTGACATTGTCATTTTCATTTTATCTGTAGAGAACAAATACAAAAATAAAATATAACATTAATTTCAACAGCTTGTGCTGCAGCAGTGCAAACAGGTAGATTTTTAGACTTTTCATTTGATACACAGGGAGGCACATAAAGAAACAAGTCATGGTTATTTGGTTGTGTGAGAAACAAGCAAATGTTGTCTGCCTATTATCACAGCGAAATCTCCCATTTACTACAGTATTACCTCGGCAGAACAATGGCTTTAGTTCTAACACTGAAAATCTCCATTCACTGTCCATTAAGGGCTTAATGGTGCTAATGGTGCTAATGCACTACAGGGATGTCACAAGAAACAAATCCATGCAATTGAATGAAATGTTTGAAATAGGTATGTTTTACAAAATTATCATTTCTGTGCCTCTGCAGCATTAAGCAATGCCCACAAAGCTCTTTTTGAGTATTTAAAAGCTGTTCACGTTGCAAATACAGTTCATTTACTAAGCTGTTACACATCATGCATGACAGAGAAATGTGGTCCAAAGTTCCATTTGACTTGAGTATTACCAGTGAGTCTGGAGTCAAAATACAGTACTTCTACGTAATGCTCTTTAAGTAGTGTCAACATTGTAAATTATACTCTGAAGAAGGAATTTATTCTTTATTCAATCCACAAAAATATTTAAGTTTTATCAAAGAGGAAACTAAAATAAAAGTAACTTCAAATACATTTATAAGAGAAATCTAGTGCTACCAAATTCAATCAAAGCAAGGCGAGGAAGTTTTACAAATAACTGAACTCCAACTAGACACTCACATTTATGGTCATATTGATCCACCCCAGAGTAGTGAGGGAAGGAAAAGAACTTGTTAAAGCACTCTGAATCCTCTACCAGCAATCCTTGTAACCTGGAGAAGTTCCAGCTAACTGGAAATTAGCAAATGTAAAGGACGCAGCTGAAGGATGATTCAGGGAACTACAGCCATGTCAGCCTGACCTCAGTTCCAACAAAGGTTATGGAAGAGATCATCCTGAGTGCCACTATGTAGCACATGTAGGACAATCAGGGCACCAAGCCCAGACAGCATGCATTTATGAAAGGCAGGTCCCGCTTGACCAATCTGATCTTATTCTATGAACAAGTGACCCAATGATTAGAGGAGGGAAAGGCAGGGGATGTACTCTATCTAGACTTCAGTAAAGCATTTGGCAGAGTCTCCCACAGCATTCTCCTAGATGGGTGAACACCTCAGTTAATAAAAACCTGGCTAGGTGGCCAGCATTGGAATGTTATGGTGAATGGAACTAAATCCACCTGGTGATGGATCACTAGCAGTGTTCCCCAGGGCTCAGTTTTGGGGCTGGTCTCTGTTTAGTATCTTTTTTGATGGTCTGGACCTGGGGATTCAGGGCACCCTCAGTAAATTTGCAGAAAACACTGATTGGGTGGGAATGTTGATCTGCTCAAAAGTAGGAAGGCTCTGCAGGGAAACTGAAACAGGCTTGATCTGTGGGCTGAGGACAACGTGATAGGGACAAAAAGGAAGTGCTGGGTCCTGCATTCAGGTGGCCAAGAAGATCAATGGCATCCTGGCCTGTATGAAGAGCAGTGTGGCCAGATGGACCAGGGCAGAGATCACCCTCCTGTACTCGGCACTGGTGAGGTCACACCTTGAGTACTGTGTTCAGGTCTGGGCGTCTCGCTTTAGGAAGGACATTGAGGTGCTGGAGTGCGGCCAAAGAAGGGCAGAAAGGCTTGTGCAAGGTCTGGAAAATGTTTCTTATAGGGAATGGCTGAGGGAGCTGGGGTTGTTAATTCTCAGGAAGAGGAGGCTCAGGAGGGACCTCATTGCTCTCCACAACTTCATGAAAGGAGGTTGTAGTGAGGTGGGGACTGGTCTCTTCTCCTGTGCCTGCAGTGAGGGGACCAGAGGACATGGCCTTAAGATGAGACAAGGGAGATTCACATACTAGGGAAAAAAATTTCAGCGTTAAGGTGGTCGGGCATTGGAATAGGTTGCCCAGGGTGAAGTCGCCATCCCTGGAGATGTCTAAGAGAGAGCTGGATCTGGATCATGGGATTTAGTGGTTTAGGGGTTGTAGTGGTAGTTCTGGGCTGACAACTGGACTTCATGGTCTTAAAGGTCTCTTTCAAGCTTGATGATTCTATGAATTTTATACAGTTTAATGGATACTTGTTTTAGAAGTCCTAAACTAGAGTCTGAAGACATTTTTTATAGCTTTCACTATAACACAGAAAGTAATAAGTTGTGACTTTTGGCCTAACCCCATGTCACTTCTCTAAAGCGTTTGCAATCTAACTGATTAGCCAAAACCAATGCTGAATAGAGAGACAATACTGTGTTGAATACAAAGAGAAATTCTGGCAGCAGGACCTCATCAGACCAAAGGAAGTCATTATTTCAAATGTCTTTCAGCATAATCCTTTACCTTTAAAAAAAAAAATAAAGTCATAATCTACAGAGAAATTTTAATGAGAGTTTTCTGAAGTAATCAAACTAACTAGTGTTGAAACCTTAGCTAGAGTTCTATCACCCTACCCCAAAATGCCACATTTGTTAAGGATTATTAGATTTCCAGAGGTCCAGCAGCACATAAAAATCAGCTGTTTTGTCAAGTTAAAATTTTCCATAACATAAAACTAAAACCTCTTCCATCAAGTTACAATGCTATTACTTTTTATTTACATTTTTAAATGGATCATAATGTGTTGAAAGGGTCTATTGTAGTTTGATGAACTTATAGAATGACTTCTGAAACTTCTATGAGTTTAGAGGGATAGGTGAGATTTTGGGGTACACTAAATGTTTTTATTCTGGTACTAGCTGCTTAAATCATTCCCCTTTCTTTTCATTTACCCAGGTTATCTTTCTCCTAATACTCAGCAGGATTCTGAAATCTGATCTGCTGTTAATAAACATCTTGATTCCGTTTACAAGATTACACCCTTATATAAAGATCATCTAAATTAAAAGCCCATTAAAAGAAATGTCCTCCTTTGTCTTCAAACTCTCTCCCCTACCCACTCCAGGCATCTTTTTTTTTTTTTTTTTTTTTTTTTTTTTAGTAAAAAAGAGGCATATTTTTTCTAGCTCCTTTCTAGTCTTTCTCTAATTAATGACAGAGGCAGATCAACATAAGAAAATGAAGCTGCAACTCATTCAAGCTTGGTTTCTTTAGCACAAGAACAATGGTAGCAAAGACAAAAAGACAGAGAATTTACAGTTAGGTAGCATTTAAAGCAGAAATTCCCTAGCAATTTGAATATGTATTCTGTTTACAGAGTAAAGAAAGCGTCTAAATAAAACCAAGATCCAGTTGGAGGATATTCTACCAATGACTGCATAACTAATCATTAGAAATCATAACACAAATTCCACAGAGGCCAATATTAAATTGAGTTACTGTCATGTGTGTATGGTCTATTCAATCAAATTCTGGCTGCTTAAAACCCAGAGGGATAAATTCTGTTTTTAGTTATACAGCTTTCCTCAATGGAAATTGTCAAGAATACAAGCCAAGAAGTGTTTAAAGTGCAGTATATGTTTAAAGAAATGTTCACATTAATTCAAATTTTGTTATTTTTCCATATGAGAGCTATACAGTGAAAAAAAAGTGACATCTCCATACAGCACTTGCTCAATTTTTTATTATGATGGAGATTAAGAATACTATGTTTTGCAAAGATGATGCTTTATAAGCTTGTAAAAAACCCTTATTCAAACCATACCCAAAAACAAGACGACTGTGTAATAGTCCTCATAGCTGGCCTCCAAAATCACCAGAAGCAATAACCTCTAAAAGAGATGATTTTTCTTTTGGTATTTTGGTATTCATTCAACTCATGACTCTCAGCAAGTGGAGAAGCAACAAGATAGAGTCAAGAAAGCTGAGCAGTATTAAAGTTCCAAGACTGATATTTCCACCCAACTTACTTCTCAGGGATTCTATGATGACTTATATGTCCTATAGGCAGTATGGTGAAACTGTTACCAGTTTCACCTACACTCAATAATTGGTAAAAGACATGCCATGAAAGCCCTGAATAGACAGTACTGAAAGTACCTTAAATAGATAAGCCTTCAACAGAATCATCATGGGAAAATGTGAGGTAGAAACAAAAACTAATAGCTTCTAATCCTCATCATTCCCTCAGAAAACCAGCTGTTTAATTAAGAACAAAAATGAAATCAAGAAAATAATTTATACTAATTTTCTAGGTTTTTCTAGAGTAATTTCAACATTTTAAGAAGATATTTGCCATAGCAAATACAAACTAAAACATAGTAATTAGAAACAGAGAAGTGTCTGATGAACAATCATACTATACAAACAATATTAACCATATTTTTCTCTCTGTGGAATCTGGGAAAAAATATATTCAAAATTGCCGAAATGTTATATGTAAAATATTTCTTGCAGACTTTTAATCCAAATGAAACCAACTTATTAGAGTATTTGTTGGAGCCTGGTCGTAATTAAATACAGGAAGGATATTAAAACGTCCAAGAGATTTTTTTTAAGCCACAACAGAAGAAAAGGCACAATTGCATAATTGGAACCAAATCCAAACCCCACTTCCTTCTTATTTACCAGTATCATCTAAAGGACACTATTTAGATGCTGAAAGATCTGGAGCTTACAACTGTGAATCATTTAAAAGTCAAAAATTTCAAAGGAATTGTATGACACAGGTTAAAAGTTTATAGATGAGAGATATAGAAAGTTTCTGCTCACTACAAAACCACATCCTAAGGGGTTACCATATATCTTGTCCAAAAAAAAAAGCTAGAATCTATTTTCTTGTGGGTAAAGAAATCTTCTTTCATAGTAATAAGTGTTTAAAACACAGAATTTGAAAGAAAGATATGTATTTTAGGATATTCTAAAAGTAACATTTTTTCAGAGAACAGGGTCTCATAATTTAGTTCTACACAGATAACAAATATGAAACAAACTTGCCAGTCAGTGGGATAGCTCTTTAAAAAGTTTCAGATCAGTTTTGTTGGCAGCTGAATTCAGTTCAATGCTCCTTACTATTTGCATGTCTGTGCAGGAAATCAGTATCAAAAGCATTTTCCAGCCCTCCCCTCCACAAAAAAGAAAGAAATTTAAATCCTTTTGCATTTCTGCAAGGCATGCAGAAAAGTGATAGTGCAGACTCAGATTTAGATTTAGGACATATAGATGCTAAGTTTTCTGTATAAAACAAACCAAACTGTTTTCAACATTTTCTAATTACTGGAGTGTCTTAACCCCTGGGGTTTTTATTCCTTTGTGACACGTCAAAGTCATCAACACTGAACAATGAATATGCATTGGCCAGGTTCACAATTTTCAGTTCAGATGAAGGGATGAACAAAAGATCCAACCACACTGCTCTATTAGCTCAGTGTATGAAATGCTGGCAAAACCAAGAAGTTTCATACAAGACCCTGCTGTCAAAACACTACAAATAGGATGGTTCAGTACACCTAGTAGAATCCTTTTTTTCTCATTAAAAATTACCACACTTCAGCAAAAGTCTTGCTGAAGGAAAAGTTACCAAGATGTCTTTGTTTGACCTCTAGATCCTACCATTTATCAACACCAACAAGAACCTAATAAACTGGCAGTCTAAAACTTTAGGTTCCTTATTTTTTTGGCAGTATCCATGCAAAACTTCAAAAAGTCCTTCATTTTAAACATTCATCACATCAGGAAAAACCAGCTTTAGATACCTAGTTGGGAGGTAAAACCAAAATCTTTTTGGAAACATGTATCTTTAAAGACCCCGATCACATCACAGTAATTGCATAACTTCATTTTAAAAAACTCATTATCATCAGAAATATTGCAAGAGTATTTTATTTATTTACATTAATTTTCAGATTTTTTCTACTCTTTCTTAGTAGAGACACTCCCCCTAAAGACTTGTAAGTAACCACCAGTCCTACAAAAATAAATAAAATTAACCAAGAAACTAGATGTTCTGAGAGAGACTCACCTGCCACTTGTGTTTTGCTTCATTCATTTTTAACACAACTTTTTAATGGGATTAATCACATGTTTTTACTTTTTTTACTTTAGAACCTCATCCATAAATACTTCTTCCAATTTAATAGATGTTCTCATTACAGTCTTGGCCCAACACCCTAAAATTAATTTGGACTGAAGCAACAGGGTCATCTAGAACAAAAGAGCTGTTTTCTAAATAACATCTTTTATCCATATTCTGTTCCAATATACCAAATTATTTCAATTTCATTTACCCAACACTGAAGTAAATAAAAGCATTTCTTTTTCACTTAGAATGTGTATTTATGGAATTACTTCTTAATAACTTTTAGATAATGACAATTTGATAATGAGCAGGGAAGAGGTTACTGTTTAAAAAAACCTAAAAAATGAATAAGCTTTTCCTTGACTATCTAGTACAGCTTCAACTAATCATGTAGAAGACAAGCACCATGTGACATGCTTTGTTCACCAACATCTATTCAGGTCTTCAATCTCTTCCTAGTGTATGCTAGTGAGTGGCCTAAAGGATGATGATATGCAAGTTCAGATGGAAATTTTGCAATATAAGAACACTTCTGTGCATAGACAAATCTACCGTAATCAAGGAAAAATATTATAAAGACAAACAAGGCAACAAAATAAGCAAGCTACAAAAACATCTAACTTCAACTCTTCTTGCTTTCAGCATTTAATAAAATATTGAATAATAATCAAGAAGACTTCATTAAAAAAAAAAAGCCAAAAACCAGTGGAACAAGGAATTAAGCACAAACACCCCTCCCAGAATTACTCTGGAAATCAATAAAAATTATCAGAAGTATTTTTATAAAATTAGAAATTAAAAAGATCAAGGAGCAGCTGCCATAATATATAATGCTGCAATACTTTAAACATAAAAACCCCTCTACATTCACATATATGCAAAATATTTAAGAAGCATTTAATGCACATTTTAAAATTTTCCCAAACTGGTTTTTTTTCCTAAACATTTTTCCAATACGGAGACAACATTTGCAAATATATTTAAGTATAATTAAGTTCAGTTCTTAAAAACATTAGTTCTAAAATAAATGAGAAGTTCTTTATTGATTCAAGCAAGGATTTCCCCTCCTTTGTGATTTCAAGAGTTATTCAGACAAAAGCAGTAGGCACTAAAACAAGAGCAAACTCAAACTCAATCATTAGTCTCAATCATTGCTACCATACAATGATATAGGTGTCCAACCTCTTGCTCACACCTGGGCTAACTTTTAGCACAATGGACATTGTCATTTCTCAACTGTTCTGACAGCTATAACGTGAAGAAAAATACAATTAAATAAGGATGAAAGCAATGGAGCACTGTAGTTGCCTTAATTAGGACTGCATACAATTTTGACGTACATTTTAAAATGAAAACAAAAATTCCTCTGTACCATGTGTCCAGTTGGTACCAGCAAGTACCTACATCAGCAAGACAACATACCATCTGATCATATGCAGCTCATATCAATGCCACCTGCTTTTTAGAAATGATAAATCATTGCACCAGTGGTGTTCAAATATTTAAAGAAGAAAGTTAAAATTCTCATATGTAGTACATGCTATATCTTTCATGAACAAAACAACTTTGCCTTTAATGCCTAGGAAAAATGCTGCATCTTCAACCTTACTTCATTCTTTTAACTCCCAGAGCCAAAAGGCAGACCTCCTGGATTACATTACTTTTAAACTTGGGTGATACTTTAATACTCTGGGTGACTTTGCACAAATTATTTGCACTTCGCTCTAGAAGTAACGGGACCCAGTGCCAAAGCCTTCCTTTCAACATTGGTTTCACCACTTAGGCTTGTCTGTCTCCAGTTACTCACTGCAACTGTGGTTGGAGTAATCTCAGTGGTATTATAAACCTTGTTTTCACAGAACATGGCAGTCCTTTGCAAAAAGTGAAAACCAAACTTAGTGCAGTAGTAACAATAAACACGTCATATAAAATGGTCACTACCAGAGTGGCAGGTTAAGAGAATGATCACTAATGTCATTATTAGTGCTGTCATTAGTTATACTAACTAATGCACTTTAATTTATATGCAAATAGTATTTTTAGGTTCAAACATCTATACAACAATAAACAAATTTTTTACAACTCCTACCTGAGTTGACAGGAGGTTGCAGTCAATGTGTAGTCCTTTTCCTGTCTTATACCTCTGAAGTAAACCAGCCATAATTGCTCCATATGTATACAACCCCGTAGCAAGGTCTGTCATTGCTACTCCTGATCTAACTGGCTCACCACCCTAAAGAAAAAGAAAACACCCCAAAATGAACCAAGACAAACAAACAAAGCAATAAACAAAGAAAAAATTAAAAGCAGAGAAGCAAGCAGAGAAAATACAATTGTGTAGGGTTGGGCCCTTATTGGCATGACAAAGACATGGTGGGTTGACTCCTGTGACTGGAGTGTTGGAATGGAGGGATATAGGCTCTTTAGGAAAGACAGGCAAAGGAGACAAGGAGGCAGTGTTTCCATCTATGTCAACGACCAGCTGGAGCACATGGAGTTTCATTGGGCTGACTGAGATCACAGGGAGGGCAATTGCAGCTAACATTATAATCCTGCTACACACACCCATCCAGGGAGATGGAGTGGATGGGGCCCTCGACAGACAGATCGCAGTGGCCTCACATTCACAAGCCCTGGTCCTCATGAGGGGCTTCAGCCACCCCAGTATCTATTGGAAAGACAACAACATAGAACCATGTGCTATAGGAAAAGATCAAGTTCAAGATCTTCTCGGGAACCTGAAGGTGCATAAGCCCATTGGACTTGATGACATACATCTGCAGGACCCAAGGGATTTGGCAGTGGGAATGGCTAAGACACTATCCATCATATTTGAGAAGTCTTGGCAGTCCTAGGGAATTCCCACTGACTGGCAAAAGGGAGACATAACCCCCATTTTAAAAGGATAAAAAAGAAGACCCAGAGGACTATGGGCTCACCAGTCTCTTCTAACTATCCAGCAGGCTTATGGAGCAGATTCTCCTGGATGCTATTCTAAGAATGAGCAGGTGATTTGTGACAGCCAACATGGCTTCACTATGAGCAAATTGTGCCTGACAAATTTAGTAGCCTTCTATGATGGGGTTACAGCAGTAGTAGGTCTGGAAAAAGTGACTGATGTCACCTACTTGGTTTTGTGCAAAGCATTTGACACCATCCTACACGACATGCTTGTCTCTAAACCAAGGCGCTTGGTAGATAAGGAATTGGTTGGATGGTTGCACTCAGTTGCAGCTAGTGCAAGAAATTAGTATCTTTGAGTGACCTGATGTATAAAAACTACCACTGAAAACCAGGTATTCTTGCAGCAGGTACACAAATCTGCCACTTTGTGATGCCACATACTGAAATCATGAAGGATTTGTTATGCAAGTTTTTTGTCCCTAATAACATAATGCTTCAACTCACCGATGCAAAAAGAAAAGAGATAGAAGCTAGTGAAGACTGAATTTTATTATGTCTAGAAGCTAAAGGCCTAAACAATTTCTACAGTACACTGACACAGCTGCCTGTCTGTTTAAAAGGCAGAGCCATATTGCTTCATTCTTCTCACTCCCTTTTTTCTCTCCTCCTCAGTCCCTCCCCCAGTGAAAGCTCAGTTTTGTATTTTCTACTATAGAAACTCCAGGCTTCTTGTAAGAAAACAAACACAAATTTTTGTTTACACATGCAAATTCACGACCTTCTGAGTGAAGTCACTGAAAAGTTGTTTGTTCAAATATCCTTTTTGTGTATGTCATCCCTTTTCTAGCATCAAGGGAAGAACCTTCATGTTACATCATGTGTTTCAGAACTTCTGTAATCATTGGCATGACATATGTACCCATTGAAATCAATGGTAAAATGAATTTCTAATTTCAGCCCAGCTAGGCTTTTATTGTAGTGCTTCTTATGAAAAATTCTCCATTTCCTACTCTGAAAAGTTTGAGGTCAGATGATCAGATTATCATAGAAGTTCCTTATTTTGAAGTCTTACTTTTTGTTTGTTTGGGTTTTTTTTTAAGTTTTTGAACTGTGAAGAAAAATAGCAGTGCAAAGCTAATGAGACTCTTCCAGAGTTCTGGCACACACATAAGCCTATCATAAGACAACTTAAAATCCTTACAATTGATAAATAATAACTGTTTGTCATTAAATTGACTAAAAATTACTAAAATGATTAAAAATCTGTATAAAATATAGCAAAATTTAAAAAAAAATAGTTACTCTCAACCAAACTGCAGCAAGGATTAGCCTGTGACTATCTATAGCCTAGATATCCATAGGATGATATATAAACTACACAATACCTTTCATTACTTTCACTGGGTTGAGAAGAAAACAAAAATACTTTAGATTTTACAGACAGATGTGCTGCAACATTCTTAGTTTGTAAACACTGTCCACTATTTTCAGAGTGTCATTAATTTATGGAGAACACTGTATTTTGAAGATGAAGAAACTGGGATTATTTTAATAGGTTGTTATATGAACTCCAGAACCTTCCTCATCAAGTACTAAACTATCTAATGTTTAAAAGAAAATACTTCCTTTGCCTCAGAAAAAAGTTCGGCTTTATTTTTAAAAATACTTTTACAATTTCCCCTTAGAGAACACTTCTACAAACTACTAGCACTATATCTCTATGTTACTTATAACAGGTTGGTTTTGTTTTATCCTAACATTCCACAACCTATAATTCTGAACCAGTTCACACAATTTCTAGCCATCCTTGGTCTTTCTACCAAGACTCAAGGTGAGCTGCCACGTCTCACCATTTAATCAGCTTCAATCAGCACCTGTGCCATAAACCAGTTTTCTGTGGCAGGATATACAGGTGTAAGTACCGTGGAATGGAGTCATTCAGGCTTTATCCCTATCCTGCAGAACAAGGGATGTGAAGCTGCTTTACATGAAGGATAAAGTTAGAGAAATAACCTTCCTTTAGACAAAGCTTCTGCTGGCACAGCAGTACTTTTGTGTAGCTAACATTATACCATTTACCTAGGCAAAGTAAGAATCTATACAGTATCTTTTATTCAAGCAAGTTATTTCAAAAGTGACAAACACCTCTACCCCTGCCAGACAAAAATGATTTTATTGTTCTGGCAGGAACAGCAAATGTAGCACTAGCCAAGGAGAATGTGTCTTAAGCAAACAAAGCTGCTATCCAGCCTCAAGGGCTAGCTTGGACTCTAAATTAGGTACAGCATAAGGAGCTGCCTTTCCTCATTTGGAAGGATAAAGATTCATACCAGTTAAGCAGACCTTTTGTTTTTAAATCACTGTGCTTTGCTATTTCTCAATCTTATAGTTTACACTTTTATTCCTAATTTTTGCTGTTTGCTAAATTCCTTACAATTTGTCGACATATTTTCGCCCAGATATAGCCACAACATGTTTCAGAAGCTTCCTTTCCTGAGGTGGTTTTTTTTTTGCCCTTTGACATAATTTCTCTTCCCAAACTTACATCAGTAATACAAAATCATCCATTTTTTAATGAAAATTGTTTTGAAATTACATGCTTAAGAAAAGCATTCTAAGTCCAATAGTTTTACAGATGTGAAATAATTGCTGAAGCTAATATGAACCAGCAATGGCTGTGTTTTTCAACAGCTCTGAGCTATATATACCATGTGTATTCTTTTGTAACACTTTCTTTGGTACTAAACTGAAGAATGGCATCTCTGGATTGCAGATTAAATGCTGTCTCATATTCAGTAAAACAAAAATGTTTTTTCCTCAAGAAAGAATACACCACTATAAAGGTACTTCAAGTATTGAAGACCACATGTAATACTCCACAAGGAGATAGAAGGGGATTTATAACCAAACGGGCTTTAATTAATTTCAAGTTATTGTTTTGAGGAATCATAGAAATTTAAATTAGAATTTCAAATTTCACAGGTGTGTTACACTGCTAATACACAAGCAATCAGGTACATCTGTAAGAGCTTGCAGGTTTCTGTACACAAAACCGTTATTTAAAGACAATATTCCACTGTGCTTGAGTTTGTACGATCAGCAAAAACAACACTAGCACAAATGCAGTTGTTTGGGCCAATATTCTTGCAACATTGCAGAAGTTATAGCTTTGTTTCAAGGTTCAGAATATCATTTAGAAGTATTTCAAAGTTATTACCATTAAGTGATGCTAGGGGGAAAAAAAAAGAGAAACAAGAAAGCTATTCTTTTTTTTTTTATAGGCAGGAATATATACTGCTGTTGGATTATACATTTTTGTATATGACAGATACTGGACAAAATTTTAGTACCCTATTATTAAATTCTTTCTAGGGAACTGTAAATATGTAGACATCAACATAAATATGTATACTTCAACATTCAACACCTCAGTCATGTATGTAAATGCTTTTTTGCTGCTTGCTCAGATTCATTCAATTTGTCTGCTGCATCAGCTGATGCCTCTAAGACCATCCTGCAAGAACATTCAATGATTTGTTTATGAAAGGGATGTTTCCAAAGAGCACTGTTGCACTGATGATGTTATACTGATTATCTATAGCTACTGCAATAAAATGCAAAACCAACATAATCTGTTATAACTTTTCCATTTTTTTCATTTCCAGTTTATAAGAGGAGCATTTTCTATTTTTTTCTAAAAAAAAACCATCAGAGCCTAGTCTACCTCTTCAAATGAACTTATTACTTTTACCACATTAATTCCACATTATCTAGTCAACAAATAATTTAAGCTTTATTTAAAAAAAACAGCATGAAATTCTGTTTTCTTTTTTCTTCTTTTTCTTTGGCCACTTTTCTATATCTTGACTGAAACAAGGTTTCCTACTTTTGTTCAGACTTAGTTTTGTGAAATTTTAAACACAATTCTGTCACATGAACATAAATGTTTAAAAAATTTAAGATTTTACTATTAATAGTGCTTCACTATTTTAAAGTTACTTTCCAACAAGCATGTGAATTTACAGCCACTTGGATAAGTTTTCACTACAACAACTAAAAGCACTTTTTTTTTTTTGCAGTCATTGACTACTTAAGTCTTAGAAACAATACTGACCATCTGTACATCCAAAAATGAAGAAACACTACAAAAACAACTTCAAATAAAGAAAAATAAGGAAATTTTTGCATGCTGATTTTAATCATGGGAAAGTGTGACTAAGTTTGAATGAATTCTTAGAAGCCCCCAGTGAACAGACAAAGCTGTTACTGACAGTGACTAAATGATTCCTACGATTGCATTACCTCAAGGCTTGGTGAGGTGATGTGAACATCTGGTTTTCCAGTATAGACCTTAACACAATCTTTTAATAAAATCCATCTTCATAACAGCCACTGAGGACTATTATTTTCATAATATAACTTGCATGCAATTATTCAGCATAACAGTTATTTATTCTGGCATTCACATATCATTGAAAAGCTGTACAAAAGTCCTGTACTTTTCAGTCTTTCTATCTACCTTTCTTTATTCATGTTCTACTAATATCTGCCCCTTTCAAACAGTTTGTATACCCTTTCAATTTTGATTGGTATTTTTTGAGGTGTGCATGAAGTTTCTGGCATTGTATTGGAAGTATTAACCTCCATTCTACAGACACAAGGTTAAATTTACTTACACTGCAGTTACTTACACTGCAGTTACTGTGATCAGTCATTGCTTAGTGCACATGCACATTATATATTTGAAGAGAAGTGCCTGTAAGAACTGCACTCAATTTCATGTCTTCTCATGTTCTGAGATGGGACGCCCTATGAGCACATACCAATAACACAGCAGAAATGGACAGCCTCAGGAAACTAGGCACAAGATGTTTCAGCTTACTCAGTCAAAAAATGCTTGATTTTGGCTTTTTTTCCCTAATAAAAAGGACAACTCTGGTAACAATAGTTGCCAGAAGTACAAACTTCTGATGTTTGCCATTGTTCTCAGTAGAAAACAAGTCTATTGGCAGAGTGTCAACCCTACAATAGAGTTGTGTCCAGATCATGTGGTTAGCTTTCAACAACGTACTCAAACATGAACAGCTGACACGTAGCACAGAAACTTCATTAATTCCTTGTTTACCTAGAACATGCAAGTACTGTACTCACAAGATCTGCACTACTGCTTCCAGAGTAACAAGGGGCACCCCCCACACTAGAACAGTATCTAGCATGTATAATGCATAGAACAGACTTGTAACACTACCTCACTTGAAAAGGGACATTTCAGGACCACATTCCCTGCCTCTCTAGGTGATTCAAGACAGCTTAATTAAATGCTTATTTGACCAGCATTTTTCTGAGGTGAAGACATGTGTTTGGTGTACCTCTAGAATTCAGATACTAAATTACTGTTATGCTTCCTGCACTGCCACAGCTAACAAAGATCTTGGATGTCAGTGGGAATAGGCAGCACATAAAGCTTTTCCAGAAATGCATGGCATCTTTCTGCCTCTTTATAGGCAGAATGATTGAAAACCACCCAGCTTTTGTCAGATAGCTATCTAGCTAGCTTCACAATTCCCACTTTTACAAAGGGAATATCAATATCCAAGCATCAGTGAGACTTCACATCATAGATATGGTTCTATCATCCAGCTGTCAATGATGTGTCTACCACAGCTCTTAAAGTGACGTACAAGTGACTATTAAGAGGGTAGCATACATTGCCAATTTATTCACTGGAGATTCAGGATTTTTCTTTTTTTCTTTAATTTTCTGTTTCTTGAGCATTTTTCTTTACAAGCCTGGAGCGACATAGCTGAAGTATACAAGTACTATTATTTTCTTAGATTCCCAGAGATGAGACCTCTTGCTGGACTCAGGAGGGTTTGCATAACAGATGTGTTACCATTAGGCTGACTTGTTCCATGCAGCAGCCAGTTTTGGTACACAGCACAAAGATTCTATGAAATTTGTAAGTTGTGCACCATACCTCATGCCCTGTGATATGCATGAGACCAGAAACAGCAGCAGCAATGGAGTCATATCCACCTCTCTGAACCACTGGACCAGTCTGACCATAACCTAAAAGAGAAACAGAACAACTAGTAATTCAATCTAGGACAAGCACAACTTAAGCTATTACTGCTCCTCAGCTTTTGTTAACAAGCAGTCCAGACTGTACAATCAATGAACACTACCGTATTCTGTTTATTTCTGCACATTTCTAAGAGTAAAGATGGATTTATCCTCTGTGGTTTGAGGATGTGTTTGATCTTAATTCTAGACAGACTTGTATCCCTGCTATGTTTCATTCCTTTTGGATAAAATTTCCTTTTTAATTCACTGTGTCAGCTGAGGTTGGACTCAAATGTTATTTCAGAGAATCTAAAGTATCTCTACAGGCTTACTACTGATGTCCAGCAGGGCCCATCCTGCCTGTGTTATCTCCACTCTGCCATAAGGATACCTTCGATACCCCAAACAATACTAAAATCATGACACTATGGTTTTGACACATTAATTGTTCCCCCGTCATTTTTGTTATTTTATTCCATATCTAAACAGAGCTACCTTCAAAACAAACATTGTTTAGAAAGGTGGCAACGCCTTAGCAAGTATGTAAAATCTGTCTGCCAAGAGTTAACACCAATGAAGTCCAAAATACTGAGAACTTTTACTGAACTACCTAAATACAGTTTTGTTCAGCTGTATAATTAACTTAAAACAAACAGCTGCAGACAGAAGGATGCTGCCTTACCTCTCTTTGCTATAGTCATCATGTTCTTCCAACAACAATCATAAAATCTTCCAGTTGAGGAGGTCTTGCACAAGAAACTGAGGAGGTCACTGGAATCAGTAACCACCATCACAGAGGGGTGAAGTCAACAGGGAAGGAGCAACATATTTGATTGATGATTTCTATTAGTTTTAATAATGGCAGAGCCCTCAATAATCAGATCTAGGGGCAGATTTAAGAGGAAGCACATTCAAAGCTATTTACGTGCTTTCTTTTCTGATATCTCTAAGAGAAATCCCTTGGAGCAGTTACAAAATATTTGTGAAAGACAAGATTCCTAATCTAACTTTAGTTTTAAAACAACATTTCTGTTTAATTCTTACCTGTGAGAACACTATTAGAATTACATTATATCAACGTATACTGCAAGGTAAAAAAATTCCTCAATCTCTTAGATGCCTTTCCATAATCTTCCTGGAAAAATCTTCACTATATACAGACAGTCTGTTCAGTAGGCATTACAGTCTAAACATTGGCTTTGTGAATTAAAGCACACAATTAAAAATCATTCTTCATTGAGGTAATCTACCTCAGTTCATCCACTGTGACTGATGCTATTATGTGCACAATTCATAAATTACTCCTAACGTATATTACAAGAGGATTATGATGACTGAAAACTGGAGTTAAAACTGGAATTAAAGCATCTTGTTACTCCAATTGATAAATCATACCAAGCAAAACAATATCCACTTACTACACAGATTTCCCCATTATACTACAAACTATCTCAATTGCCTGATCTTTTTCTGGAGACATGAGATCCACATTGTGCAAAGCTGTGGAGGAGCTCTACTTCTACACTCAGTGTCACAGGGAATACCAGAATACTACAGCCAATTCACTGACTTAATCAGTGTGGCTTCAAAACAAACATTTTGCAAGAAAAAAAGTAGTCAATGCTTTTCCTATGGTCAAATCTGTGTCACTACTCACAAGAGAGAAGAAAAAAAACCTACCAATTTACCCAGTTTTATTTGAAATCTGACAGTAGCCAACTTTGAGAACTCAAAGAGAACCCATGGTATTTCCTTTCATATTTACACTCTTAAGTTTACAGCAAAGAACAGTGTATTCAAATATAAGAGGACTAGTAAATAAAACATACTGGATCCACCCAAAAATGTTCCAAAGAGCTCCAACTAGGCATATACCATTATCTCATTGGAATGAGCTGTAGAATTAAAACCAGTTAACTGTGTGGGGCCACTTCAAAAACAAAATCTTGCTCAATAAAAAAAAGTACTCAAAACAACTTTAATTGAATAGTGAAAAGCACATTGAAGTAAGTGAGAAACTACATACTGGCCTCAATTACTAACAAAGAAAAGACATCTCAACACATCTACTCACACAAATGTTTCATAAACAGCAAACATCTGAAAATTAAACAGTTAGTATGTAGACAGAACAACTATACAACACTTTGCAATGCTCTTCTGGTAAGGACAAACATCCATCCCTCAATGAAACTGAATTCAGGAAAGGCGACAGGCAACGAGATCTGCATTTTTCTAGAGCAGTTTCACAAATAACTTTTTTTAACTCCTTTTCACATGTGGTAACATCCAGGGTATTATTTAATGACTTTCTGGTTAAGGTTGCATGGAGTATTTAATTAGTCTTCACACATCACAATAGATTAAAAAGAAAAAAATACATAATTCTGCTTTTGATTTTAATTCTGAGTGGACAAAGCTAGTGTGGGGACAAAATCTGTTGTCATTGGAAATGTTTCACCTCAGGAACTATGGATATAAAAGATTCCTGGAGAAAAAAGTAGAGTTAAGTGAGAAATAGCTATTGCTAAAAATGAAAGATCTCTTTATCCCGACAAAAATCAAAGGCTGAACATTATTTTCATGGCCAATGGAGCAACCCAGTGCAGAGGTTTTAGAAATAACTAGGAACACAAAAAGCTTGAAGAAGAGTCCAAAATTACATTCAAAAAATATTCAGCCTGGTACACACATTTTACAGTAACTGTAATATATACACATACATATATTTGTACATATACATGTGTACATAGATATACAAATATATAAAATAACTCCCTAAAGACATAAATGCCACCTGAAGTTTATGTTTGTCCAAATACCCTGTGTTCTCTCATACTTAATTCAGTGTGAAAAACACAGATTTGCAATTACACCCTCAAACCTAAATATAGGCTTCTGTTAAATAAAATGTAGTTAGTAGTGTAAAGTTCAGATACAGTGAAAAATACTTTAGGGTAAAGAGATAATCTCAGTTGAATACAGAGAGAACAGATTTAACAGTGATGGTCTCAGAAGGTAAGATAAGGCAGCTGATCACACTCCTGCTCCCCTTTAGTGGAGCTTATCACTGTAAGCTACAGTCAATATTTAAATAGTCTCTACTAGAAAAGAATTTATTTTAGATCCTTAAGTCCACTGCAGGTATTTTTATTTTGGGGGATAGATTTCAGAGAGACAGAAGAATTTAAATTTTAATTTAATAAAACTAAGTGTTTTCTAAATAATTTCAGCTTGACAGGCAGCTGGCAAGACTCTAAATCTCATGTAAAGCTTTAGATTTTTGTAAAACAGAATCTGCAAACAGCAAAAGAAACTTGCACCACACTAAACCCTTATTCATCTCCCCAAATCTCCATTCTATACCTTGAAGTAGGAAGATATGATTTCTTCTGATACCTGTCACATCCTCATGCGTCTAGAATTAAAAATCATTGCAGTATGAGCTGGTGTTCTCTACAGCAAAATGTACAGTTTCACAATCAAATTGAGTACAAGACAATAACCACCAGCTAGATCTCCAAGTCCTTCCTAAAAATTGTCATTGTCAAAGCATTATTTTATCTGCATAGCAAGCTTTTGAAATTGCCAGAAACAGAGAATCACACAGAATCACAGAATGGGTGGGGTTTGAAGGGACCACAATGGATCATGTGGTCCAACCTCCCTGCTCAAGAAGGGTCATGTTAGAGCACATGGCACAGGATTGTGTTCAGATGGTTTTTGAGTATCTGCAGTGAAGGAGACTCAACACACTTTCTGGGCAATTTTTTACAGTGCTTGGTCACCAGCACAGTAAAGAACTTGTTCCTCATATTCAGGGGGAATTTCCTGTGCATCAACTTCTTCCCATTGCCTCGTGTCCTATTGCTTGGCACCATCAAGAGCCTGGTTCCATCCTTTTGGCACCCTCCCTTGAGGTTCTTAGGGACACTGATGACGTCCCTTCTCAGTCATCTCTTCTTGAGGCTGAACAGGCCAAGCTCTCTCAGCCTGTCCTTTTAAGACAGATGCTCCAGTCCCTTAATCACCTTTATCACCCTCCAATGGACCCACTCCAGGAGCTCCATGTCTCTCTTGTGCTGAAGAGCCCAGAACTGGACACAGCACTCCAGATGTGGCCTCACCTGGGCTGAGCAGAGGGACAGGATCACCTCCACCGACCTGCTGGCCATGCTCTTCCTAATGCACCCGAGGAGACCACTGGCTGCCTTGGCCACTGGTATGGGCTCACTGCAGGCTCATGGACAGCTGGTTGTTCAACAGGACCCACAGGTCCTTCTCCACAGAGCTGCTTTCCAGTGGTTTGGACCCCAGCCTGCACCAGTGCAGGGGGTTATTCTTCCACAGGCACAGGACTCTGAAATTGCCTTGGTTGAATTTCAGGCACTGCTCTCTGCCCATTTCTCAGTCTTCCTGTTCTTCTCTTCCATCTCTCTCAAGGCCCTTTTGAAGACCATTTTGAAGCCCTCTGTGGTATCAGCCACTCCTCCCAGCTTTGTGTCACCAGTGAACTTGCTGAGGAGGCATCTGCCCCTTCACCCGAGTCACTGATGAGCAAGTTAAACATTCCTGCATTCCTGAGACCAGGACTGAACCTTGGGGACACCACTTGTGACAGACCTCCAGCTAGACCCTGTGCCGCTGATCACAGCCACCAAATGACTCTTTGCTTATTCAGCACAGTCACACCTGAATCCTCCTGTTCTGACCCTGCAGCCAAGTCTGTCTTCTTCACATAACAAAGTGCAGAACCTTTACTCTTTGAAGCTTTTCCTGAGCAAGAAAAATTAACTGGGGATGAGAAGTATGAAAGAACTGGCACCAGCTACTTTTGTCAGCTTAAGGGAGACATGGGCCTTTCCTGGAGGCATTTACCTAACAAACTCCACAGGTCTCCACCAGCAATCCTGTACTCTTAGCTCAAACAAGAAGGAAGAAAGAGACTTTAACCAGTTGGAAAGTTCTGAAAAACAGAGGATACTAAATAGAGTCAGTATACATAAATTAGCACATGAAAAGTTTTAAAGAATTTTCTCAACCAAGATACCTACTATTACTCTTTGTTAGCAGGCAGAATTACAATGTATGATATTCAAAATGAGACATGCTTAATGTGACATTAAAAAATCATTATCTCTCTGTTCCTGCATCTACATTTTTTAATATTTGGGTAAATATGACAATTAAAGTTTTATAAAATAAGGTGGCTAATATGTAATAATGCAGCTCACAGCTGTTCTGAAAAGTCTCCAGCAGTTTGATGGCCAAAATTTTGATATGGAGCAACAAGAGAAGACTTAAGGTGCCTAAAAATATTTATCTAACAAAACTGAAAAATAATCATGTCAAGATAAACAGTAAATTATAATAGCACTATAGTACTCATCACTCGCATGGCAGAAGTAACTTTATGCAGGACACTAATTGCAGCTGACTGAATATTTGTTTGGTAAAATGAATTGAAGCATATAAATTTCCTGTGAATATTGGCAATATAAACACATTGCAATTAAACCTAAGAATCAGATTGCTTCTATTATCTGATTAAATTACACTAGTATTAATACACCACAATTCCTGGCAAATGGAAAGACTAAAACTATTTCTTTCTCCCAGATTTTTCTAGTTAAATCAGACGCATACATAAAAAAAAACCCCAAACAAAAAGCAAAAGAAACAAACCCAAAAAACCTGAAAACATTCTTCAATAGGAAATAAACCTCAGCTTATCTACTATTCTGGGGTTGGTGTGTGACATTGTGACATTTTTTCATGATGAAAGGAGGCCAATTATTCTGAAACATGGAAGTTACTTCTAACACAACAAAGCTTATAGTTCTGGGCTTGGTGTGCAGGAGCCATGTGATGGCACTCAAGGTTTGGAACATAGCACAGGAAAAATTATAATACTTTCAGGCATCATATGGGAAAAAAGTTTGGGGGAAAAAAATAACATGTCATAACAAACTACTATTAGTTTATCCACTTTTAAATGGTCAACATATTTATCACATAAGAGAGACATAATTTGCTTTGCAATCTGCTCTAAATGATTCTGTTCTGAGAAACAGAAATAAATATTATGAAGCGAGAAAGGTCAGCCTGAAGATCACAAAAAAAAGTAATAACAGTAAAAGTTGCTGGACTGCACAGAAGTTTTACTACCCAAATTGCCAAATGTTCAAAAATGTCACACTGAGTTTAAAAAAATGCTAGCAAAAAAAAAAAAAAAACCCAACCCAAACATGTTTCCAGAAAGAACTCTGTTAGGAAAACAGATTAATGTGTTCTTACAGGTTTAGCTTTCTAATACCATGTCAGCTACATTTTTGCCAGATGACAGTGGGATTTTTAGATACATTAATGGCAGACATTCTTCATAAAATTTTAGAAACCAGGCAGACCAATTAAACAACTTTGTCCCAGACAAAGTTTCATAAGTCTGTAGTTCTATGCTATTCCAAGATGTGTGTACAGAACACACATTTGAAAACCATATTTCCTTGCCTAGGAGTTACTGATGATACAGTGACAGAATTCTTAACATGTAGTAAAAAAATTCATTTTGGCTAGAAGTTGCCTGAAAGCATCTGGAATAAACAGGCACTACTGTGTTGCAAGATCATAACTCTAGGGACAATCACCCCAAAAGAAGTATTTTTACATAGGTTAGTTTGGATTCATTTGGGATTTTAATGAAGATTAATAAAAATGTTTCTGCGTTTCTCAACTTGTTGTGTATTTGATTTGTATTTCATTAAATTTAACAGCTCAGGATAGTGGGTCACAAACAATTTATGCCTTCAGAAAAAACAACTGAGAAAGAAGTAAATCTCACAAAATTAATAAATGCACAGAAACTGGAAAGGAGGAATGGAAATGCATGCAACACCTGAAATTGCTACTCTCACTTCTTCAATACAATGTGCTTTCAAGCTAATGATGGCATCATAATTAAATCTACAGGACAGCCTGAGTATGATTTTCTGTGTCATAAAAAGAAAGGTCAGCATTTCTCATTATGACCTGTGTTCAAAATATTTGTATCACATGCATAAGAAAACCAAAAGCCATAATTTCTGCACTTCTTCATGATTTGATAGCATGGTAAAACTTTATAAGGCCAAATATAAAACACATTGTAATAAAAGGAGAGGAAAAACCAACATGGAGACATGTTGTCAACACAGACCAATTCCTTGTAGTTCAATTCTCAGATGACAAATGACATTAAAAAGTCAGGCCGTATATGATACTCTGAGCAAAACATAGAAAAATATGTTCAACATAGGCATTTCTACAAATAGGAACTAAGCATTGTCACAAATTCAATCCAGATAGATGGCTATCCCTGCCGAATAACAAATTAATGAGAAACACCTTTTGGCTTGTTCTATTGCCAAAAGAAAATATTCAATTAAAGACAGCTTGCATCTTTACTTAATAAAGATTAATGAAACAAGCAGAAGAACACAAGCAATTCTCTGCGATGACAAAAGCCAAAGTTTAACAGACGCATTATAAGAAACTTTGCAGTGTCAGAGCTGCCAAATGCGTTAGCAAAACGAATAACGACTTTCGGAAAATGCTTGCCATGTGTTGGTCAGAAGGAAAGGAAGTACAACTTCCTGAATAGGCAGGCTTACAGGAGATCAGAACAGATACAACAAAGGTGAAGTCAGAGCAAACTGTCAAGAGAGATGAAAGGATGTAAAAAAAAAAAAAAAAAGCCTTAAGTCAGCAAACATAAAATCTGACCAGTCTGATTAAAACATTTAATTTCCCAATTGATGATTGCAAAGGCATACAATATTTATTGCTTTTACACACGTTGATTCAGACATTCTAACCCTATCTTTTGAATGCAATCATGTATTATAAACTGGAAGGCATAGATAAAACAAATCAAACGCAAAACTCTATGCTAAGATTTAGCTACTGAAAGACTAGAAGAGGAGAAACAACAGCCTCTGCATGTTGTTCAACTCCATTCAGTTCCCATGTGATCTGGATACCCACCCTCACACAATTCCTGTTAGGGTATCAGCCACACTTCTGGGACACAGCCACAGACCATTTCAAACAACACAAGTTTGGTTTTCAAAAGGCTTTTAATCAGCCTGCAAAATTCTAGGCCATATTTTCTAGCTTTATAACACACCGAATATAAGTTACAAGAAAGCAGTCCTTCCCTCCATAGCTCAAACCATAAATACTCAAGAGATGCTATCACTTTCTTTTGCTAAGTCAGTGAAAGTTTAAGTTGTCACTCTCTGAATTTTAAGGCAGAAGCAGCTTCCCTGTCTGAGGGGGATCACTCTCCTGCATGATCTAAGAAATTAAATATGTCATGATGACCATTTCTGAAAACAAAGTTTCAATTAAAAGCTTTTAGATGACACTGAGATTAGGTACTCAGACTTTACTTCCCATCTTAAAGGAGGCTGATAGACACCCAAAGTCCCCATTGCTGTTCTGGGTTTACACAAATATTCCCAGCTGAACACACTTAAAAGTAACAAATCATTCCTTGTTCCATGCTTGGTACAGATACAACTGATATTAGGACTACAAATATTTATATAGTGAAAGCTAATATTAAAATAGTGAAGTAAATTACTCCCAGCAATGTAGCAATGACATTTCCCTAGAACATCCAGGTTTCAAAATTTGCACAGAAATTAGTTAAATACTGAGGCAAGCTGTCTGTCCTAACCTCTGTACGTCCTCTCTTTCTTTGCTAGGACTGCTCTACCCGCTCAACTCTGCCACACTATTATGAATAAGGTAAGGGAGTAAATATTTGTGAGAAATATCTGGTTAATCTGGAAATTAGTCAGGAGTCAACAGAAAGACACCACATTTCAGCTCAACAGATATTAGTAATCTTACTACTTCTTATAGTGAAAAAAATCATGTAAAATTGAGAAGTACCTGCAGGGTATATTTTCTATTAATATTTATGAAGCTATAGCCAAGCAGTGTAGTGTTAGGATAGCCTCAGAGAAGTCTTCTGATAAGGACATGATTACCTATGATCCCATGACAGAAATGTAAGGTAATTACATAATTGATTCTCATCTGAAACAGGTGACATACTTTTGAAGTGGATATTACCTGAACAGACATACATTTGTTGTGACTGTACATAGTTATGTTGACAGACAAATCTGTGCAGCAGTGTCCAGTGAAGGGGCTAACCCTGACCAAACAGTTCCCCTGGGCATTGCATGTCCATGGCTGAGAATACATACCATGACCCTGACCTCTCCCTCCAAAATCAAATACACAGTGCCTCAGGGGCAGAAGCTGGAAAAGCATATCAAATTAACTCAAAATCAGTATGTAATTGTTTTTTAAGCTTTCCAAAAATTTCCTCAAAAAATTTTCAAAACAAATCTATAAAGTTTAATTCCCAAAGAGGATTAAGTTATACGGAATGCAACATAGTCTTAGAATCTCAGGCTGTCATTTCAACCCTTTCAATAACTTCAGTGATATTCTTTTGAGCCTGATTTTATTTCCCTTTAGTCTACACACACAAAATATATAAACAGAGGAGATACGATAAAATACATGGTCTGGAAAGAAATATATTTACTCTTTTAAGCTTTAATCTTAAAAGAAGCTCAATTCATTAATAAATGCATTCCCATATAATTTAAGATCATTATTTTAATTTTACAGAAATACAAGAAACTGGCAATCATGTTCTGAGCAGGCACATGATATATAGCAGCCCTTCTTATTGTACGAAGAATATTGTTTTATATGAATAAGCAACTTGTAGTTGCAGTTACATAAAACAATTTTGGAAGATTTAGTCTCTTAAAAGAGGTTACAAAATTTTTTATTTTCCTCTTGAAATGGTGGTCAGGTCACTGCAAGACACAATCACAATGGCACTAGGTATCCTTATCCTGACTTTGCAATACCTGCAAGGACTCTCCTGGAAAAGAAAGCCATCCTCTCTGTTAGAAAGCTTTTCTAGATGTTTAATAGGAATCCTTTTTTGCAGAAATTTGAACAGTTACTTCTTGTCCTATGTATAACAGATTATTCTTTCCTCTTTACAAGAGCTTTTACTTACAAGAAGACTGTTATCCACAAACCTATTCTCATTACATCCTTACTCTGCAGTAACATTCACTACTTGCTATGTCTAAGTTTTCCCTACAAGACAACTTGCAGAGCAATGGGTTTAGCTGCTGGCATAAACACTGAGATACAAAATGCTGTTAATGATCAGGTACATGGAAAAGTGCCAGACTCTGACACTATCTAGCTTTCTAAAAATGACAAAAACCATGCTATTTTTCAATGGTTTGTGTCTTCTACACCCAAGACTGTTTTTTTCTGTTTGCTAGCTACTGACAGTGTTTTATTTTATAACAGTATTCTAAAAACACAAGTAATGAAAACCATATGCTTACTTGGAAAACATTTTCAGGTCAACAGCAGCTACTTACAGTCTTCCTACAAATCAAACAACACCCACAGAAAATACTGTGAAAGGGCACAACAAAGACACCGGATCTTTTCACCATTTTAATTAGTTTTACTTGCTTCTTTGGTGAAATCACAAAACCTCACCATCTGAAACAATGAAACAAACCAAACAAAGAAAAACTCCTGCAATCTTCATGAATTAAGTCCATCAAGCAAGGAAAAAAGATTAACAAAACAAGATAGAGCAGATAAGAATGCTATTAGACAGGAGATTCCCCAAAAAATAACTCATTTGGAAACAAACAGAGAAATTTTTAGTAATAACAAACAAAATATTTCATTATCTTTTCATGATCAAAGTCTTCTCTTTAGACTATTACAACTCAAACACAATAAATACTGCTTTACAAAAGCCTGCTTCATGGCTTCTGAAGATGCCTAAAATCTTCCAGCTTTGTTTCTGTTAACTTAGCTAGGCACCAATCCAAGCATAATAGCTACTGAAAAATAAACATTAAACCATCAGTAAGTGTCTTCACAGTTGTACTGTGCTGTTCATATCCAGGATTTTCAGTGTCTAATCTGTTTTCATTCACTGTAAACTAACCCAGGGTTAAATCTTACAACTCACAGGCTCTCTGTCTGATATTGTATTCTTCATTAGGACAGAGTCCAAAATTCTGAAGTTTTTGATTTTATATAAAATACTGCTACTTAGATGAAAGAACAAGCAATAGAGTGAGAAGGCATAAGAAAAATATTACTTACATGCACTGCTGAAAGTCAATACATAATATTAAAGCAAGGAAGAATTATGACTGGTTCATTAAACTTTTTATATGCTTCATACTGAACAAAGAATGGGAACACAGTGTTTCAGAAAAGCACTCATTTTCAATTGTTTCTTGTTCCTAAACTCACAGTATTTTGGACATTCAGGCTATGTGTGACTGAAAAAATAATAGTGGAAAAAACAGCTAAGCCCTCCTGCTAGGATGCTAAATGCCAATACAAAAGGGTAGCTCAATCATTTACAGGAAAAAAAAGTTAACACACTCTAGCTGCTGGTGGTGTGCTGATAACAGAAGCAGCAAAAAGTCGAAGACTTAGTGTCAGTCAGCTAAAACACCCGCCTTCTTGAAGGTGTGCAGCAGATCTGAATCCTGCAAGGATATCAATCCAACCAACAGAAAAGGGATTCTGTCAGCTCCCATATATTTCTCAGTAACTCTTTTTCAATTTGCCACCTCTCATTCTCCACTCTTTTCATACTTGTTTCTGATACATTTCAAAAGTTCAGTCTGCGTCAATACCAGAGCCCTTTATTATTTGTGAGGTACTGGCAAAACCCTGCAAATACAGGGCAAATGCAGCTTTCCAGACCAAATTGTACTTCATACTAGAATGCAAAACCATTTACACAGATACATCTCCAAGAACAATTTTACCAGCAAAAGAAATGTTTTGTCAATATAATAATGCATTTGCTAATGGCTTCTGTCAAAATAACTAAATCAGGCAGTGTTAGCACCTCTTCACAATCCTGTCCAGCACAGCTGTGCTGACAGAAGTCTGTTGTATAGAAAACAGCCGCTTGCTCAGTTCCAAAAAGTTTGTCAACCAGCAGAATTTTATAGAATCCTCTTTTGAACAGACTTGTTTTGGCCTATGTTAATTTTGCAAGCCGTATATAAACCCACCAGCAACAAGAATGTGCTTTAAGTAGGAAAACTAACCTTTGGTTCTGCATCTTGACACAGCATAACTACATTAATCCTATAGAAGGAGATACCTTGAAGTTTGGTTTTATGATAAAACACCCAAAAAATAAAGCTTTGTTGTATTTATATTTCAGTCATTCAAGAACTGAAAAAAACATTGTTGATATCACCATTAGAGAAGCATAAACCCTCCAAATTCAAGTCCATTTTGTTTCTCCTCCAATCAAGAGCTACCAAACTTAATTGCTCTGCAACACACCTCAGTCAAATCTTGCTGGTTCACATTTTGCTCCACAACCTCTTGGCAACTCATGCTGTCCAAAGGGGCTGTAAAAGCATATTTAAAGGGGTTTAAGCACAGAGCACCATGGAAATCTGAAAACAAATGGAGACAAAAAGACCAGCTAGCTGCATATTCTGTCTCCAGAAACAGAGAAAGATAGATGACAAGATGAAGAGGCTAAGCCTAGTAGACCTCTTGAGTACTATCCAGGTTCCAACAGTTTACAGCTGATAGTCTTCTTGATTAAGTAGCTAAAGTTAACAAAAATTTCCCAAATCAACTGCTTAGGAGTAAAATACACAGAAAACTTCTGCAATTTTTAGGCACTTTAGGTAGGCAGACTCTTCAAACTTACCTAATCATTACATAAACAAAAAACCAAACCAAAAAGAAAACTGAGTATTTTGAAAAACATTACAATACTTTTAATACACAGTCCCAAAAAATTCAAATCCTGTGAATCAGGCTTTTAAAACACATGGTTCTTAAAAAGAAATATGAAAAATATGTGAACAATATAAGGAGAAGTAATTCAAAGTAGTCCCATTATTTGTCATCTGTTTGCAAGCCTGATCAGCAGTGAAGTCATTGTTTCCCAGTCTCTATCACAATCATTAAGATTTTTTTTCAGCAAAAGTAGATATCAACACAAAATAAACCAACTCTTTATTAAAGTAACCCACCAAATACGTTTCTAATCTCAGTAAAGAGGAAAAATAATCCTGGGTCTAATAGACCTATTTAATGCTTTTCATTTTTCTCTAGAAAAGCAGGAAGTAAATACCTCCTTGCAGATGGATCACCTTTGATACAAACCAGTTGTAAAGATTTAGGAGAAAGAAGACAGAGAAAGATTTAGGAAAAAGAAGAAGCAGAAGAAATTAGAATCAAATTCTTTATACACCGTCAGAAGGTACACCCTGTTTGTGTAGCTGTGTTTCCGTAGAATAATAATTGGCACCATGAGCTAAGAATAGAAATTAAAAGCTCCCACTGGTCCTCTTCATTTAAATCTGAATAAAGCAGTCAACTGTGAAAGGCTATAACAACATCTGCTTTATTTTATATATAAATAACATTTACAAAAATTAAATTTCATGTGTTTAGGATTGCAGTTTATACTCCATAAACTGAGTACCTTACCCTCAGAAGAACTACTGATCACAAAGTGCCAGTCCTAAGGTATCAGACTGTTTTGGAATGGGTCTCGTGCCAAGCACAAAGAGGTTTGGGACTGCACAGGTTGCCTTCTACAAGACAGAATAAAGGAGAGGCACAAAACTATCTAAACACGTTCTGCCAAAATGAAGCAAGTCCCTAAAACATGGTACTTAAGGGCTATTTTCAGAAGCATCAGCTATAGTGCTGCCTCACTTTAAATCAATGGACATCTATTTCCAGAATTTCCTTCCCAAAGTTTTGCAGGTATAGAAATTATCTTTTGATCCTAAAAAAGCACTGAGAGTAAATCAATACTGCATATTGCTACATCATGATAAATGGCTCGATCAGTTTGGCCACAGAAGTAATGCAGCTATAATACCTGAGGTCCAATTTACCATGCTGGTTTAGAGAGAGCTCTTGTTTTTGTTTCTACAATACACCATTAAGTGATGTAAATGCACTCTGACTGGCCTCAAAAGTTCCCTTTTGTAAAGGAAAGAACCTACATAAACTGACCAAAGTAGTTCTCTCAGGGAATTTACCTATCAGTACCACCTAAAACCACCACTGATACACCAATGCACTGCTGCAGCAATTGATTCCTTTCTTAGAAACAAGAGCTGTTTCTTCATTCACAGGACCAAGTGACTTCCTTTTTTTTTTCCTAAGTTTTAGTGAAAAAGTACTTTTTTGACATCACTGAAGTAGTATTTGGATATATGCGTTCTGCCAATTAATTTCCACACATAAGCAATCACTTTGCCACTTCACACAGAAGTTTTCTAGTTTGATGGCTCAGCCAAAAGGAAGAATTGACACAACTTAAATACTCAAATGGCATAGGATTGGTTTCTCAGGCTAAGGCACAAATCTGTTTGGATGTCTAGAAAGAAATCATATACCTTGAACTTATGAGATAAATATTAGCTCTTCCACATTAAGTTTTTTTTGTGCTATATAAATTAAAACAGTTCCAAATTCTTTCAGAAATTCATATTTAGAATTAATACAGTCCAAAAAGCCTCAGCCCATTTGATCATATATTGATGGCCACCTCAGGGATCAGAGTAATTACACATGAGATGTTTAATAAATTCCTAGAGCTCCTGCAGTATGCCATAAAGCTGGTTCTTAACTGCACAAGGAACCAGATACCAGTCTGGACATACGTGCAGTTTACACTGAGAATTACAAAACAGTATATTGTGCAGTGCAGGAAAACACCAAAATATTCGATATCCATATCATTTTTTATTTTGTACACAGCACATGTAATCCCAATTACTTAAATCTCTGAAAACAGAGACAATCCACTTTTCCAACTGTCAGGTCTAAACCTCTATTTTAATTACTATCTCCAAAAATTTTTTCTTGAGATTTTCTTTTCTTTACACAGTCATTCTTAGAATTCGAAGTAGCAGTTTGGCTAATTCTAAGCAATAAGTAAAGGTTTTTGATGCTTCCACATCCTATCAGAATCTTCATTTCAGAACTGCTGTGTGCAAATGTACAGAATGCTTTAGGAGGGGATGGTCAGATAGCCAACCACAGTACTTCCTTCTGATCACAGCAGCATTTCTTTTAAGGAAAAAACCTGAAGTTCCAAGCTACCTTTCATACACAATGTTTCTTACTTATAGATTGGTCTTCTTTCAATTCTTTTCTGTTTTCCATATTGTTTTGGAAATGTGGTCTACCCAGCAGTAGACTTCACCTTCCAACCCTACCAACGTGCAGCAGGGTAGAGAAACAGTCCTTTAGTCCATATCCATCTTTATATAATCCAGTAGGACAATCATCCTTCACCTAATGATATCATCACTGACTCA
This sequence comes from Serinus canaria, assembly GCF_022539315.1. Taxonomy (NCBI): domain Eukaryota; kingdom Metazoa; phylum Chordata; class Aves; order Passeriformes; family Fringillidae; genus Serinus; species Serinus canaria. The sequence continues at coordinate 51,593,070 of NC_066315.1, read as the reverse complement.
AATTCAACTTTGATCATTCCCCATCCTTACAACCAAGTCTTCTGAGAACCCTCTTCTAACCCAGTGTTCCCCATACTATATTAAAAATACTTGATTATTTTTGATTAAGCACAGCACATTCTATTTGTTCCAATCTTTAATTCTACCCTTCCTCATTTATTTATATAAACAATTTGGTCAAGGTAATCTTTAATTTTAATCCTGGTGTGTAAATTGACTCCCTTCAGCTTTTTGGGCTTTCAGAGCTGCATAGAGCTCTCAGGCCACTAAAAATGGACTTTTTACATTCGGACTTCATCACATGACTGGGTTGTGTTGAAACAGAAAGTGTTAGGAAGGGTTCCAATTACAGGCTTCAGTAACAAGAATTGAGCAGAGGCCAGCCCTCCATGACTCTTATGAGAGTTAGCCAGACCCCCAGCAAATATTCTAAAGGACACTATAAGGCTGTAAGGGAAGTGATGCCTTCTACCTGTAAATCACCTCCAGGTTCTTCCTGTCTCACAAATCTAAACCCCACAAGCCCCCAGTGGCACATGCTGGGATCAGAATTTTGGACTCATCCACACTGCAATCCATCTTACATATTAAGGAAAAAAAAAAAAAAATCCAGCAACATCAGTCCTGAAGCATTTTCTTCCATCGTCATGAAGTACCTATGGTAAGCAATGAGAGACCCTCTGATCCTGTTGAACCAAGTTTTTTATTTCCTGTACATCATATTTTCCTAGCTTTTCTATGAAAGAATTACTCTCAAAAGTGTCAAAAACTTTACTGCAGTCAAAATATATAGCACAATTTTATGAGCCTTATATAGACAACTAATTACATGTTTTTTAAAAAAATGTGTATCTGCTAATTAACTTGTCAAAAAATAGTCTCAGACTATTTTATCTCTAGACCTGATAAACTTCTCTTAATTGCCCACGCAGATAAATTCAAGTTATCCCAAAAGATGGTAGATTAAGTCTTTAATCCATCCATCTTCCAACTGCATAATGCAAAAAATGTAACAGATTAGAGAAGTTTAATTTTCTTTTCCAATGCTGGAAGACTCTATTTTTATTAAATCAAGCTCAGATAGAAGCTTCATATTTTTCTCCTCCAAATGCTTTATTCAATCATTGTGAGCACTGAAGTTCATACCTCAAGGCTTTCAAACTTGGGATTCTTGTGTTTGCTTAAGAGCTGTATAATGTTCACAATTTTCCAGACCTCCCTCCTTATTCTTAAAACACATTAAGAACTACTGGAAGCATGATACCTAATTTGTTCTGACAATGCCTCTTTTACACATCAGACAATGCATTATTTTCCATTAATAGAAAACAATGCATTTATTGAAAAAGTCCATGAACATGTTTTACTAAATACTGGTACCACAATACTCAATATTACTTTTTGCACTTTCCAAATTCCTTAACTAACACATTTTCCAAATTTTTGCTGCTTTTAATATACTTAAAAGCCAGTGATAACTGTAATTATCAGTTAATTCTTCTAATTTCCAATTCATTCTGCACATCGTCCTGCTTGAATTGGCTATTTGACTCAATCAGATGTTTTGCAATGCAGGTGAGTTTTTTACCTTCCTTTATAGTTTTTTTTTTTTCTTTTCTTTCTCCCAAATTGTTGTGCCTAGGTTTTTTTGGGTGGGGTTTTTTGGGGGTGTTTTTTTTTGTTTTGTTTTGGTTTGGTTTTTTTGTTTGTTTGTTTTTGTTTGTTTGCTTTGGGTGTGGTTTTTTGTTTGTTTGTTTGGGGGGGGTTGTGTTGGTTTGGGGGTTTTTTGTTTTGTTTTTTTTTTTTTTTGTAATTACAAAAATAAATAAAAAAACAAAGAACTTTTTTAGCAACTTTGGGCCACAAATTTTAAAAACTGTTGAACATATTAATGCTCAAGACCATTCATATAGCTGCAATTGTTTAGTTACAACTACAACCCTTGCCTAGTCAGCTTCTGAATACCTGATTTTTGACTAGCATGCTATCAACAAATAATTTACACCATCAAGAAACCATTTTGCTCAATGATTTTTTAAACTGAAGCTATCATTTTTTTTTGGCAGGTAATCTATCAGAGTTTCTATCATGTAACTATATCCAGATTTAAACATTATAGAAGCCATAAAAACATCAATAATCAGGGGAATGAGTGGGCATGCAAACACACCCACTCAAAGGTATGTGTAATTTTATGGTCTGGAAACATTTGGTAAGAGGGAGTCTAAAAACTGTGCCTAATCCAGGCAATTCCACATCTTACCACAGTTAGTTCACAAATTAGAGGATCTGTAGGGCACTTTGGCGGGCCTTTGCCCAGCAAAACACATCGCGGTTGTCTTTACTTTCCTGTTGTGAAAATACTAGAGACAAAGTAGGCTATGCATCAAAACTATAACGTTACATCTTCTCAGGAAAAGCCACTACAAATTATCTGTACAAAACAAGATACTGAGAAGTACCAAATGCTTCTTAAGTTGTTACTAAACGTTATGTAAATGGGTGGAGTGAAGAACTATTTTACTTTCCACAGGTTAACCAGAACCACTCAAGAGACACAGAGGATGTAGTTACTTTTTCGAAATGTGTTCATTTACGTATTTTTACAACTTTATGTACATTAAATAAAACTACATATATAACAATTCCAGATTCATACCCATAGAAAACTCAGGTGACCCACAACACATCTATAAAATTTTTGTTACTTTTTCCACCTAATTTTTGTCTCTTTAGCAATACACTGTTTTCCAAGAAACAGTTTCCAAGAAAGAGTTGAAACTAAGTTTTGTGGGGTAGAGAGTGGAAATCCTCAAGAAATATAAACTGTTACAGTAACACAAAGTTAATAAAAATACCAATTCAAAAAACGTATCTTCATAGTTACTTTAGGTTGAAACTAAGTATATTTTCATAGCAGATTCTCTACAATTATAGCCATATTTAATGACAGATCCCAAAGACTCATCAGCAGCACAGGGTCTAGCTGGAGGTCTGTCACAAGTGGTGTCCCCAAGGTTCAGTCCTGGTCTCAGGAATGCAGGAATGTTTAACTTGCTCATCAGTGACTCGGGTGAAGGGGCAGATGCCTCCTCAGCAAGTTCACTGGTGACACAAAGCTGGGAGGAGTGGCTGATACCACAGAGGGCTTCAAAATGGTCTTCAAAAGGGCCTTGAGAGAGATGGAAGAGAAGAACAGGAAGACTGAGAAATGGGCAGAGAGCAGTGCCTGAAATTCAACCAAGGCAATTTCAGAGTCCTGCGCCTGTGGAAGAATAACCCCCTGCACTGGTGCAGGCTGGGGGCCAAACCACTGGAAAGCAGCTCTGTGGAGAAGGACCTGTGGGTCCTGTTGAACAACCAGCTGTCCATGAGCCTGCAGTGAGCCCATACCAGTGGCCAAGGCAGCCAGTGGTCTCCTCGGGTGCATTAGGAAGAGCATGGCCAGCAGGTCGGTGGAGGTGATCCTGTCCCTCTGCTCAGCCCAGGTGAGGCCACATCTGGAGTGCTGTGTCCAGTTCTGGGCTCTTCAGCACAAGAGAGACATGGAGCTCCTGGAGTGGGTCCATTGGAGGTCAACAGAGAGGAATATGGGACTGGAACATATCCCTCAAAAGGACAGGCTGAGAGAGCTGGGCCTGTTCAGCCTTGAAAAGAGGAGACCTCATTAATGTGCAGAGATATCTAATGGGGGGGCACCAAGAGGATGGAGCCAGGTTCTTCTCAGTGATGCCAAGGAATAGGACAAGAGGCAATGGGCAGAGACTGATGCACTGGAAGATGCACCAAGTGACCAAGCACTGGAACAAATTGCCTGGAGAGCTTGTTGTGTCTCCCTCACTGGAGATATTCAAGAGCCAACTGGACACAATCCTATGCCGTGTGCTCTAGGATGACCCTGCTTGAGTCAGGAGACAGGACCATATGACACACTTTCAACCTTACCTATTATCTGGTTCTGTAATTTTGTATTCAATGTTTTTCATGCATAAATACACTACCAAGTCCTTACAGGAGTAAAACTTCCTTAAAAGGCAGAAAACTAAACCATCACATTTATATACTTAGAAATAAAATTTAAAAAAATACTAAAACAAGATTTTTTTTAATACCACCAGCAACGTACAAAGCAACCTGCATATGATATAAAGTATTACTTCCTAGAAAATTAGGAGGAAAACAAACCTGCACAAAAAGAAGAATAATCACAATTCACATAGATTAGCAGAGCAAAGGGCTGGGGTAGAGAACCTGAGAGGAGTACATTTCATCATTTTATACAAACTGTAAAATTATTTGAAAACATATTACCTTCAGAGGCTTTAAGAAAAAAAAAAAACAAGTTTTGATCTCGAAACCATGTTGTCCTTTTAAACAGTGCCCTCTCCCGTTCAGGATTAAACTGTGACTTTCCTAGTGACAGCATCACGCAGACCATAATAGAAATGGTCACTCCCTTGTGATCTGTACATAATTTTCCTTAACCATCTAATTTTCCAGAACTTAAACCAAACTCAACCACAGAACTATCAACATATATTACATTTAAATTATTTCTAGCCAAGCAAAGCCAGCTTGTGACTGAGAACAGGCAGTTTGGAGTTCAAGTGCACTCAAAGCAGCAGGAACATTGGGAAATGTCCCGGATATCCTCAAAACCCTGCAGCACTCACTGCAAAGCTGTATAGATTCAATCAGAGTTGTTTGGATAAGAAACTCAGTTTGCAAAGCACAACTTCCAAAGTGCCATAAAAGAGAACAGCATCTGGCATACCTATTTCTAAACTCTTCACCTACAAATGACCCCGGACTTACTGAAAAAAATACACTATATTTCATTTCACTATTTGCAATTGTCCAATATTTAGAGAGGCAACTCCACGCAAAAATGATGCATGTATTAAAGAAAAATGGCTCAATACTCTTTAGTTATAAAATAGCATATTTTCTGATTTCTAAGAAATGTGTCTCTTAGATTTTATTTTTTATTTTTCTGCTAAAATATGTGACTATTCACCAGAAGCAGGCACCTCCATATATATTTCATTAACAAAAAGTATTTTAGGTAATAGAGTTCAATCTTGAATTTTAAGTTGTATAGGAATAAGAAGTTCGAATGCTTTCAAAATTTCTCACAGAACGTTTCAGCTGTTTTTAAAGACAAAACCAAAAAAGGAAGCAGGTTTGTTTTTCTACATTAAAAAACCCACAAATTACAGTTGCTTTCTTAAAACACCAAGAACTTCTTTTAAATGAAGACTTGAAAGAGTTGGAAACCTTTTTGCCATGGCTCTGCTTTTTTTTAGTGTTGTTATTTGTTGGCCATCAGAATTGATGAGAAAAGGAGGATAGAAGGAACATACACTACTAGAACTCAGATTAATTAGATTTCATGGTGATACCGTAGCTTAGAGCAAGGGGGGCAAAGTAAATAATAAATGAGATGTAAGCTGATAACATCTGATAGTTTATGATACATGATAATTTATGTGCTAGAAAGAGAAATAATGAAATACATACAAGGGTTTTTATATTACAGATGGCACACATGAACCATTCACAGCCACATGACCAATGCGATATATTTGGAGGACAGCCCAGCCTGAGCTGGCCACATCAAGCAGTACAAAACTGTAATCCCTATATAACAGGATTCACAGAAATGGTATGTCCTGGGCTGACTTTTATGATGCTTGTATCCCCAATTGCCTGTTCTGTTTATGCTGGATAATAAGATAATATCTTCGCACCTTTAAGACTAGTTCCAAGAGTGAAGGGCAGGAGAGAAGAAGCACAGAGTTTGTTATCAGACACTGCACTTGCTCCCCCACATCCTGCTCCTGGGCTGCATTGTCTGCAGCACGGACAGATGGCAGGACAGAGCTCTTCTCTGCTTTTTAGTTAGTTTTAGCTAGCTGAGGGAGAGAAGTCCCCTGGACTGTGGTTTTTCTTTTTCTTGGACCTGTTTAAACCTGCTCTGGACTAAAAACCCAGCGGAGCACTGGCAGCTTGCACCTGTGGCCCACCAGGCTGGACCTGGGCAGAGGCATTTCCAGCACAGGAGAGACTGATAAGGGACTGAGTGACCTGAGCTACAGCCCACAGAGGGGACTTTCTGAGTTTTTCATCTCTTTGGTGAGGTTTTATTGTTTAATATTGTTCTTTTTTTGTGTGCTGGTGAATGCTTTGCCTGTTAAATAAATAGGGTTTTTCCCCTTATCTCTAAGGAAATCTTTTCCCAAACCAGTTGGGGGAGGGGCTGCTTGAATCTGCTTTCTAGAGAAACCCTTTTGGAGGTTATCTCCCAAATTTGCCCTAAGCCAGGACAAATACAATTACAAGGAGTGCAGCACTCCAGCATCTGAACCACTTAAGGATCTGGCAAATACCTTAATCCATAATGGGATGATGGCTGGGTATCACTGTAACCACAAACACAAAATGTCAGCAGGTGCTGAACCAGCCACTCTGAGTGTGGAGGGACAATCACTATTTTTGATATAGGCCAGGATGCCATTGGCCTTCTTGGCTACCTGGGCACACTGCTGGCTCAAGTTCAGCTGCTGACAATCAGCATGCTCAGGTCCCTTTCTGCTGGGAAGCTTTCCAGCTGCTCCTCCCCTGACTGTAGTGCTGCAGGGAGTAGTTGCAACCCAAGTGAAGAACCTGGTACTTCACCTTACTAAACCTCACTATTGGCCTCAGCCCATCAATCCAGCCTGGCCAGAACCCTCTACAGATTTCTACCCTCCAGCAGACCAACACTCCCTCCTAACTTGGTGTTGTCCTCAAATTTACTGCAGGTGCACACAATCCCCATGTCCACATCACCAATAACTTTGTTTAACTTTGTTAAACAGGACTGGTCCCGATACTGAAGCCTGGGGAACTCCACTTATAAGTAGGCACAAATTTGATGTGGTACCATTGACCCCCATTGTGGGCTGTGGGTCCAGCCATCCAGCCAGTTCTTCAGCCAGCAAAACGTGCACCAGTCCAAATCATGGGCTGCCGGCTTCTCCAGGAGAATGCTGTGGGAGACAGAGCCCAAGGCTTCGCTGTAGCAACATCCACAGCCTTTCCCCCATCCACTAGGTGGGCACTGGTCATAAAAGGAGATCAGATTGGTCAAACATGACCTGCCTCTCACAAACTGGGCTGGCTAGGCCTGATCCCCTGGATATCCTGCATATGCAATGTAATGCACTCAAGATAATCTGTTCCATAACTTTCCTGGCCACCAAGGTCAGGCTGACAGGCCTGTAGTTCCCTGAATCCTCCTTCTGGCCCTTCTTGTGGATGAGCATCACATTGATAACCTCTGTTGGCCTGGGGCCTCCCCAATTAGCCAGGACTGATGATAAATGATGGAGAGCAGCTTAGTGAGTTCTTCTGCCAACTCCCTCACTATCCTTGGACGAATCACATCTCACTCCATGGATTTGTGTCTAAGTGGCACAGCAAGTCACAAACTAATTATTCCTGGATTACAGGCAGTCTGTTCTGATCCCCATCCCCATCTACCAGCTCAGGAAGCTGGTTGATAAGCCATCTTTCTGTTGAAGACTGAGGCAAAAGAGGCATTAACTGCTCAGCCTTATTATCCTTGATTGCAGTATTCCCCTTTACATCCAATAGAGGCTGGAAATTTTTCTTGGCTAGTCTTCTGTTCTTAATGTATTTATAAAAGCACTTTCTACTGTCTTTCACAGAGGTGGCCAGATTGAGTTCTAAAAGAGCATTTGTCTTCCTAATTTTCTTTCTATGTGACCTAACAACACCCTTGTAGTCTTCCTGAGTTGCCTGCCACTTCTTCCTGAGGTGATAAACTCTTTTTTTTTCCCTAAGTTCCAGCAAAACCTCCTCATTCAGTCAGTTAAGTCTTCCCTGACAGCTTATTTTTTGGCACACAGGGACAGGCTGCTCCTGTGCCATTAGAATTTGCCTGTTAATGTATGTCCAGCCTTTCTGAACCCTTTTGTTTTTAAGGGCTGTTTCCCAAGGAACTCTCTGAACTAGTGTCCTGAACAGGCCAAAGTCTAGTCTCCTGAAGTCCAAGGTGGAGGGTTTGTTGACCCCTTCCTTACTTCAGCAAGAATTGAATACTCCATTATGTCATGGTCACTGTGCCAAAGATGTCATCTGACCACCACATTTCCCACCAGCCCTTATTTGTAGCAGGGTACCCCCCTTGCTAAGTTTTGTCAGGAAGTTGTCTTCCACACACTCGAGAATCCTTCTAGACCGCCTCCTCTCCACTGTGTTGAGTTTCCAGCAGACATCCCACAAGTTAGTCTCCCAGGAGAAGGGAGGAGTCTCCCACAAGGGCTAGCAATTGTGAAACATCAGCCAGAGGCTTACAGAATAGTTCATCCATCCCTTCATCCTGGTTGGCTTGTCTATAATAGACTCCTATCAGGATGTCTGCCTTGTTGGCCTTCCCCCTGATTCCTACCCACAGATACTCAACCATGTCAGCATCATCCTTGAGCTCTATACAGTTGAAATAGTCCCTAATGTACAGAGCCCCTCCATCACCTCTCCTTCCTTGCTTGTCGCCATGAATTGCAGCACACCATTTAAATGCCTCATCCTGTTTCATTTCCCAGATGGCAACTACATCCCAGCTTTCCTGCTGCACAATGGCCTTCTGCTCCTCCTGTTAGTTACCCATACTGATATAGATGCACTTTAGCTGGGCTATTAATTTAACCCCTGACACAGGCATGCCAGGTTTATCTCTAGTGAGTCTGGTACTACCTACTTACCCCTTCAAACTGAGTTTAAAGCCACCTCAATTGTCCCTGCCAACTCACAGGCCTAGAACCTTTTCACTTTTTTAGACAGGCAAACCTCATTTGCCTGTATAAACCATCCCATGAGGGAAAAAGCCAAAACTGCAACAATGGCACCAGCCTTCAAGCCATGTGTTGATCAGAGTTTTCCTGTTTCTTTCAGCACTCTCCCTGCTACTGAAAGCATTGAGGGAAACACCACCTCTATCCTTATCCCTTCAACCAGTCATCCCAATGTCCTGAAGTCCTTTTTGATTGCCCTAGGAACTGTCACTGCTGACCTGGAAATCCAGAATTAGATAACAATCAGAGGGCTGAGTCAGTCCAAGGAGTCTTCTAGTAATATATTTTAGGCCCCAAGGAGGCAGCAGATTTCCCTGTGGGACAAGGCCAGTCAGTATACAGAGCCCCCAGTTCCCCTTAGAAGGGAGTCACCTACATCAATAACCCGTCCTTCTTTTTTTACAGCTGAAGTTGAATGTGTCTGATTGACTGACTTGCCCCAGACAGACCTCCACTATCACTTGCTTGACACTTGAGTCCCAGAGCCTCATACCTTTTCTCTCTTAAAAAAAAAAAAAAAAAAAAAAAAAAAAAATCAACCAAACAACCAAAACAAAACAGAGAATAAATACCCCAAAAAAACCCCAAGCATAATCGAATGCAGCAAAGTCAACCACAGCACAAAACAGTTAGGAATTGTAATATCTAGAATCACATCACTAAGGTTTTTGAAATCACTTAGGAATTCCTCTTAAATCTGTTTTCTGCCTAATTGTGCCTTCCTGCATGTCCTATTCTGGTTGCTTCTTTTAATACGCTTAGATTGAGGCTTTGCTATTTCCTGCCTTAACTCAATGGATTTATGAGCTGATTTTTTTTTTAAGGGCACTGGAGCACTGACTTTTTTTTAAGGGCACTATATCTTGACTGCCTCCTCTCCACTGTATTGAGTTTCCCGCAGACATCCCACAAGTTAATTTCCCACAACAACAAGGGCTAGCAATTGTGAAACAACAGCCAGAGGCTTACAGAATAGTTCATCCATCCCTTCATCCTGGTTGGCTTGTCTATAATAGACTCCTATCAGGATGTTTGTGTTATATCTTTATTCCTAAAAGACACATCATCCTTAAATAGACATTGCTTATTACTTGTTGAGTATCCAAGACTTAAACAACCATAATTTAAGATTTCAAGTTGCTTTATTAATGCCTAACAAACATCACTTAGGTCTTACCTCCCAAACATTTTCAACTTCAAGTTGCCACAGTCTATATATATAGTTTTCCATTATAGAACATTATAGAACTGTAAGTTATGCATTACACAAAACTCTAAATAGCAAGATTATGTGATTTTTCTTCAACTTGTCTTCCAAGCACTGAAAGCAGAAGCAAGTGGCCTAGAAGTATAGTGGTGCTGTTTGATCATATTAAGTTTATGGTTAGAAAAGCAAAGGCTGACCTGGAGTTGAATTTGGCAAAAGACACAGAAGACAACATGAAAGGATTCAGCAAGCAAATCAGCAGCAGAAGGAAGACTAGGGAGGACATGGACCTATGGCAAAATAAACAAAGGCCATGAAGATGGATGCATTTAATGCTTTTTTGCCTCAGCATTTACCAAAAAAAGATGGCTCTCAGGAGTCTTAGGTTCCTGAGCCTAGAGGAGAATTCTGCAGCAAGGAAGAATCACCCTCAGCTGAGGGAGCACTCAAAACATATAAAAGTATGCATCCTTGTAGCAGAGCTCAACAGTATTTTCTTGTGCACTGGGAAGAGTGCCAAGCAAGCCAAGAAGGAAGATCCTTCCCCTCTTCTCAGCACTGTTGAGGCCACACCTGTAGTCCTGTGCCTGGCTCTGGGTACCCAGTACAAGGTACATCGACTTAATGAGGCAAGCACATTGTCACAAAGGTGGTTAAGAGACTGGAGCATCTGACACAAAATGAGAGGGTGTTTTACCTCACACAGATAGTTTGGATGTAATTTTAATAATTTTTCATCATTATGGGTACAGCAACTAAACAAAAAAAGCAAACAAAAATGCAAATCCACTTGACAAATTCTAGTTGTGAGATTATGTGCACAAGTAAATGTGATAAACATTGTAGTAACTAGCCACTGACCAGCCTAAATAGGTATGTAAACAAAGATTGTCAGCAAGCCCTGAATATAATTGTCTTTCTGCTCTTGACATTTTCAGACATTTGCCACACAAATATCCTGAATACATCACAAAAGACTAAAAAGCTATTTGATTTCTATTGAATAACATCCATACCCAGTAACCAAAAAGCCAAAGCCATTTATTCTGCAGAAATTGAAGTGAAAAGCAGATTTGTAACTAAGATTTTAAAACAGCCTAAAAATATCTGTAACTTCTGCTGCTGTTTAATTGCATTTTACTATTAGACTTTTCATTTTCATGCTTGATTAAGATTTTGGGGGATGGTTTTTGTTGGAGTTTTTTAAGCAGTTTTTCAGACTTAAATTTATTTTTATTTGAATATCAGCATACATGGGTCTACTTCCTTTTCATTCTTCTCTGCTTTTATAAAGTACATACAACTCTTCTACTGTTTCAGTTACCAAGCAATAGACTGTAAAAAAGTTATGCAAGACTTCCATAAACAGGTAACTGCACAATTCTGAAGAGAGAGATACTTCAGGGCAGTAAAAACACTGAGATTACCAGATTTTATTACACAATATGTAAATTGATTCAGTAAAACTGCTGGGAGAGTTAAAAAAAAAACAAAACAAAACAAAACTCAGTTTTCAGCTAGTTTAAAGCAAAAGCCAAGGAGTTCAGCCCATCCTGGCTCTTTTGAAATCAATGGGAACATGTCAGGCTGGTATAGCAATGACACTGAACAGCTACTGAGCTGTTGACATGGTTGCTTCCTCAAAAGTTTTCTACACCTGTTTTTGAATTGAACTCTCTTTAACTCTCAATTTATCTTAACTGACATCAAAGTAAAATACTTCTGTACAATCACATGACTTTTGTAACTCTTTGACTGAAAGAAAGGAAATAATGAACATAAAGAATTGAAAATAAAATACCTGTTATTGAACAGTACACTATGTGAGGAGCAATCTTTTTAATGTCTTCATAACCTAGACCCATTTCAGCCAGCTTCCCAGGGACAAAGTTTTCCACTAAAACATCAGATGCTGCTGCAAGCTTTAGAAAAGAAAAGGATGAGTAACGTGTTAATTAGCTCCCAAAAGTTGAATAAATTCCTATGTAACTTAATTTTAGAATCTTACTAATCAAAATGGCTCCAGTCTTCCTCATAAAAGAAAAGCCTATAGAGTTATTTTTTTTGTCTGTCAGATTGTGCATTTCTGCAAACTACATATTAGAGATGCTGCATATCTAGAAAGAAGACTGTAAAAATCCTAAAGTGATTAAACAAAACTGTGGTATTATCAGTATCACATTAATATCCTAAGGCTTGACAACAGATTGTTTACAGAACAATCTTCACAAAAATTCTTTCTATTCCCTTTATCTTAAGAAAAGTGATATATCCCCATTTTTCATGTTTTCTCCATATTAGAAATAATATTTAAATTATTTTTCATTTTCAAGTAATTGATTAGAGCTATGCTAATAAGGCCATATATACAACTTCCTATATGCAGAAGTAGAATAGGGAGCGCAACAACACTTAAAATTAAAAAAAAAAAAAATAAAATTAAGATCTTAAAGTCACATTAAATACAATAGAGCTGTCAAGGTCTGCAATATGACTTTTTTCATTGCTCTCAAATGAATGACCTAGTCCAAAAATCAATTGATGTTGAGATTAACATATAACCTTGATTTGCTTTAAATTCCATCCTCTCTTATAAAAATTATAAGCAGATATTCATATGCAAATTTCACTAAGACTAACACAAGGTGACTCCTGAAGCATGAGAACTTCACGTTAAAAGACAGATGTATGCCTTGAGGGACTTGTAGGCTTTCTGCCTGGCAAATTGTGTGGGGTATGTGTGAGCACACAGGAATTTAAGAAATGCTCCCTAACAGCATGTTTGTGAAGCCATGTTTGAGCATAACTGATATATTAATTGCTTAATGCTATTTGCAGCTAATCAAGGAGTCACAGTCTCTGAAACTGCCATGTCACTGTGTAATTAAATACACAGTGTATTAAACAAGCTCCTACAAACAGTGTCATCATAACAGAAATCACAATGCCTTCATGAAAGATCAAGTTAAGGAGGTTTTATTTTCTATTTAAATACATCACAGTTCATACATAAAAACTTTTCAAACTGGTAATGCTACAGCTTTAGCCAAATTGATTCAAGAGATTAAATTGGTTACAACTGCTGTATTGCTTTCAATGTGATTTTATAATCTGTGAAAATTAAAGTGATTGGATGGGCTAAAACAGTTGAAAGTTCTTGTCCATGTTATACTGAAGAACTACCGTCTCCTACCAAGCTATGGAGGAAGAAGGTATGACACACAGTACTGCAACATGAAAAGCACCATACTTCTGGACTGGGCAACATATGTGAAATGACAAAAATGCTAAGTGAGGATATAATGACTTGGACCCAGAGTTTAGCAGGGTATATGCTCTCAGATAAAGGAGTTTTCAAGACACATTAGAAGTGCTGCGCCAGTTCTGCATCTTAAGTTTTCATTGGAAATAGTTTTTAATGTATACAGGTGGCAGTCTGCATATAGTTCTGATGCTCACTGAACCAACAATTCTGCCATTGTGGAAAACTGGATACATAGTCTGATCCAAACTGATGCTTAAATCTTAGCTTTTATATTTTCCAGATTCTGTACTGCATTATTTATAACTCTGAACTTCATATAAAGTGTTAGCAAGTTCTCTTCACAGTTTAGTTAGACAAAACAATCTTTTTCCAGCCTAAGAATGAAGGACACCATTGCAGCTTCAGGCCCAAAAGCAAATTGGGGAGAGGACTCTGGGAGGATGGGACTTCATAATCTTAAGCTGTAATTGGACAATTAACCCCAATATGTAACTGGACCAAAACTTATAAAAGTGTGAAAACATGTGACCTGTCATCCACCCTGGGTGTAGCCACAGCCAGGCTCTTATATTGCCCAAGGTGTAACCTTCAAAGGCCTTTTTAATAAATACTTCCTTTAATCCTTTAACATTGTCTAGCCTCTGTTCTAGGTAGCCTCTCAAGGCATCAAAACAAACTATGTTCTTAAAATGCACAGAGATTTCCAGTCTCAATGGGGTCTTAAGTCCACTGTCAACTAAAATTTCATACTTCATGCCCTAAAATTCCTCTAAATATCACTTGTATTTTAACACCTACTAACAGAGCAATACAACGCAGACCTGACTTGGAGTACTATCTGTTCCAGAGAGGACAGATAGGCTCAACATCTATGCCTCAGGAAATAATGAACATCACCGTTCATGCCAAAGTAGTCATTAAGCTGAATAACAAAAAATGATGCTACTAACTTTATGAAGGAAATCATGAATGCTTTTTGGAAGTCTTGGTTGGTGTTTTTTTGGTTTGTTGTTTGTCTGGGGATTTTTTTGTGTTTTGTGTGCTTTGGTTTTTACAAAAACTCTATAGAGAAGAATCTGCACAACACATCCCTATAAACAAATACACCTATATATATGTGAGTAGGTTGCTTTGTCAAGTAAGAGAACAATGCATGGGACGCATTGACCTTTTTACTAAAAATAGTGGAAGAGAAGAAGTGCCATCAACTCCCAGCCATATAAAGTCCCAAGTTCTTCATGAATAAAAAAAATTTAGAAGTTCATTAGTTAAGGCTAAATAATTCACAGAAGAGAAGTATACTCAAGGTTCTTAAAATGAGTTTCTGACAAAAACCAGTAAATAATGTTCTAAAGATATACTACAAAAAGATACCAGAGCATGGGACTGGCACATATACAATCACTGAAGACAAAAAAATCATTTTTATTCAGGAAGACAAATATCTGGAATGCAAATTAACAGCCAGCCAAAAACACTAGAAGGGAAGAAAGGGCTACAAGTGACATAGAAATAAATAAATAAGTCACAGAATTAATTTTGTGGAAATCAAGTAATCATGTGTAAAAGAATAGATCCTTGAAAAAATATTTTGTAGTGTTGTGTCAAAGGGTGAAAAGCAGCCAGGACTCCTGATTAATAGATTTCTTCAGCTCACTTGATACTAATGACTGTCACTTGATACTACTAATATTCAAGTCTGTGTTTTTGTCATACACCTGAAGACTCTCTACTCCTATTTTTCTAACATGATTCTAAATTGAGAATTGCCCTCTTCCAACTACACAAAATATATGTGGGAAATAAAACCTATTCTAACCATGATACCTTGCTTAATAAAGGTAAAAAAATTATAACCTTATTACATTTCTTTGTGGCTTTTACACTGGTGACACAACTCATATTTATGTATCAATAAGCAGTGTCACAAACTTCAATCTATACTTTTCATGAGCTACTTTAAAGACATGGACACTTCTTGTCATAGTAACAAATACAATGCTGAAAAATGCCCAATTCTATACACATCTGTCCTGATGATAGCAGAAGACAACTGAAAACAAAAGCCTGTTATAAATAACTTCCCTTTGCACATACTTTTTGACAAAACTCCTAACAGAAGTTTCATTTGAGATGAATAATGGAATGTCAATACCTCTGCACCAAATGCTTTCAAAATATATCATTCAGAATTAAGCAGAAAGATGAACAACTCCGCAAGCAGTGTGACAAACAGAGCTTCATCAGTTTTTCAATGTTGCTATATCACAGATAGGGATGGCATTGATTTAAGGAACAGAAAGCTACAGTGGTTATTAAAGCAACTTCAAAAAAGTATAGAAAATATAAGAAATTACTTTGTCACAGGCAGTCTCCTGATTTTTACAGCTAGTATGGTAAATATTTAACAGATGATGCCACTTTTCCCTCCACCTCATCTTGACTCATAGGCCCAGCTGCCTTTAACTCTTCAAACACCTTCAGCCCCCACATGTGGAATCAGTGGACACTGAGAAGTTTCTCTTTCACAATTTTTAAAGGTCAAATAATAAATTAATCTTGCTCCACGAGAGGAAAAATTTTTACAGCACTTAATTAGAATATGACTAGTTTATCCAAAAAGATACCTGTGTTATACCACACAAAATTTTTCCAAATGAAAATTTCTGCTTACAAGTTTTTTAGAAGTTAAACATCCAGCTCCATAACAAATTAACAATACATGCCTCTGTTCTGCAAAAAGAGAAGGCACTGTAGAATTATATGTATATATAATCTCCAGAGTATTTCTGTATGAAGTACCTTTGCATAGCTAACAAATCAAATCATCAGAAAACTTAATCTATTTCCATTTTATGCAATATTCCCAACAAAAAATACTATCAGACAAATTCCATCTACTGCATGACACATAGTGACACTGGAAAAAGGGCTTGGAACTGATACTGAAACAAGCAGTAACAGAAGTCAGAAGCTACTACTGCAGGGCTTAAAACACAGCACTAGCAAGTAGCAGATCTTGCATTTCCCAACAAATAATAAATAAAGGGATGACAAAACTCAAGTTTGAGAAAATGTGAGATGTGATGCTTTTATTATTTTTAAATAGAGAAATGGATCACCTTAAAAGATGTTGAAGTCAAATACTGAGAAACAAACAGATACTAAGTTTCACAATTTTTCTCAGGAAGATGTACAGCAACTGAACACTGTCACATTCAAAAAAAACTGCATTTACTGGAGCACAGCATCTCCTCCTAACTGCTCACTGACTTTATCTGATCAGTCCATCTTAAATCATTCTACTGCAGTAGTACAGCAAGATCAGCACTAGTACAGCAGCAGCAACAGGTAAGGAATAGGCTATTAGACCATTTCCTCACAATATTTCATTTGAAGATTTTGATGACATTTTCACGTCATCATGTAAATCTAAAGTCATTACAAGTTATACTGAACATTGAGTCCAAAATCACAGAGTACTGTATACACTGTATATATGAGAAGTATATACTGTAATTTAAAAAATGTACTGCATACATAGATTTTTTAAATTATCAAATTAATAATTGAAATGCAGAGTTTAATCCTTATTACTTAGTGCAACTTGTGAATCACTTAGGATCACCACAATACAAAATAAGGACACCTTGCATGCTATTGAAACCCACCTCTTTGATAAGCTTTACTCCTTTTGAATCCTTCATGTTGATGGCTATACTCTGGGGATAAAAAATAAATAGAAGAGTAATTTATGTGGAAAAATATGTGAAAGGTATTATCAGCCTATCAGCCTATTCTAAACATAGCCAACAGTCAAATTGCACACTATTGCTAATTTAGATAAATAAATTTTAACACATAGCCCATCTCCTCCTGCCAAAAAAAAAAAATTCTCTCAGCAAAACAAGCTGAACTATATCTCATCAATGAATCAGACAAGCACCAAAACCAGTCTGACAGATGGGCACCCTGTTCACTATATATTTACACAGGATCCACTAGTGCAAGTACACAGGGGGACACCAGAAAAAATTTTTTCAATAGTAACAAGCTATTAAACAATTCAGGTATGTCATGAAACTTCATGTTAAGTTTCAAAAGCTAGATTTAGCCACCCTCACCATGGTATAATGGCAGCACTCTTCCTGCCAGCTGACACAGGGCAACTGAGCTGATGCACCTGTAAAAAATGATCACTCAAATAAAATACCCCTTGCTTTCAGCAGGTTTCATTTTCAGTTAATTAGCACCAGCAACTGAAGTCCATCAGGAGCACTCTCACTTTTTTATTTTGCCTCAACTGCTCACAGCACAATACCAGAGATTTGAAACCTTTGTTGTTCTAAAAACTTATGGATTTTCTCCCGAAATTTATTCATCATAACATTAGGTCAGTGTAAGTATTGCTCCATTATAAATCTTAAGAATCAAACTAAGAAGGGTTATATACTCAGTTATAATTACAGAAAACATAGGCTCCTATTCTGTTCCACACCCCATTTACCTTTTTGTTTCTATTGACACTGAGAAAATAAACACTTTCTGTCCCAGCAAAAGGTGGGCCCCAGGCTCTTGTGTCATCACCAGCTCCTGAAAGAAATACCATCACATATTCATAATTGCCAAATACCACACACCCAACAGATAAGAATAAAAAGCTTTTCTCCAATATCACACTAAAGCCACCTAACCTTCATCTAGCAGGCAGGACAAATATTAGTCTAACATATTTATTTTATGATATTTATGTCAAAAAAACACCTAAAAGTGAATGCAATTAAGCAAAGTGAAGAAAGTGTTTGCTAGTGTTGGGGTTCCATTTAGTCTTGAAAATACTAATACAGCCACAGACCACTAGCGTGTTTGCAGGTTTTTTGGTTGTTTTTCACTTGTGGGTTGGTGTTTTGGTTGTTTTCTTGGGGAGCCTGTGAAAAGGGGAATTGGAGTTCTTTTGGTAGTTTGTTTTAAGTTAATATAGAGCTACAATGCCATTCTTTTCAGTTAATCCTGAAGAATTTACTAGAGTCTTTTGCCTGCATCAAGTCACACAGTTCATCTGGTCAGTAATCTATTCCTGAAACACTCCAGACATAACATCAAGATACCACTGACAGACAACAAGTGATTATGTCACTTGCTGCATGACACCAACTAAAAGAAGTTCTTGCTATAGCTGGTGCAGGGCCCCGCCTCCAGCTCTTCCAAAATCCTGCCTTAAATGTGCTGCAGACACTGATATTAAAGTATCATTTATTCCTAATTTCCAATTTTTAACCTTTCTTAAACATCATGAAGACTAGAAATCTATTTTAAATAGAATTACAGCTAAATTCAACTTCAGATAGAATCACTGTCCTCGGTGTTAACAAGCATGGGCATGCCTGTATCTATTTCAATATCTAGAACTTCACCTACTTGTTAACTTCACATAACTGAAAACTTTCCTTAGTGAGGCAGCAGGGAAGACTGATACAGAAACAAGCTGAAGAACCTTAGGTGGCATATTACATAGCCACTGTCACAATTATGCTATACACTGTAGTAACACAAAGGTCTACAACCATTTGAGATCTACAGTGGCGGAAGTTATGCAAATATATAAATTACTTATCAACATATCTACTGTTTATTATCTCAAAAGACTATTTTGGTTCAAACAGGATGCTTAGGAGGGCAGGGGCAATCTCTTCTCTGTGTACCTTAAGTGATTCAAAGCAAAACATTTCAGTAATATTTTCCCTGTAGAACACTAGTGGGGTGTCACCGACATAGTTTATGAAAAATCCTTTACTTAGGATTTTTCCTCTCCTGAGAACTGAGAGGCCTCGGAACAAACTGTAAACAATTCTTATCTGCTGCTGTGGAATGCAACGGGGAGAAATCTGTGATTGGCCCCGTCAGACTGTTTGCAATTAAGAGCCTATCACAGGACACCTGTCCAGTGTCTCAGGCTGAGAAGACTTTTCGTTTACACATTCTTTTCTATTCTTAGGATAGCCTTGGTAGTGAAATCTCTAGCTTTATTCTTTTAGTATAGTTTTTATATCTTATATATCATATCATAATAAATCAAGCCTTCTGATGCATGGAGTCAACTGTCTCGTCTCTTCCCTCATCCTGGGACCCCAGAAAACCATGTAACAAATAATGAACCCGAGTGAATAGAGGGACATCACCACAGAAGTGGCTTCTAGCCAGAAGCTGAAGAACTGAAGATCCTGAAATTGGACAGAGTTCACAGCCGAGGCTGGCCACAGAGAGAACCTTTTGGAAAGTCTCCGAGACAAGATGTCCGGGAGTCTTCGCGGCACAGAGCAGCTTGCTGAAGCCCAGAGCACACTGTCACAAGGTACTGTTTACACTGCCCTTCCTAAAAATGCTGCCCTTCGTGCAAGGTGGGCTAAGATGTGGCAGAGGGTGCCTACGGAGGCGGAGGTTCCATTCTCTCCCTCAGAGGAGAAACTTATCAGCCTTTGGAGGAAATGGGGTCGGGAGGACAGCATTCCTATGCTAACGACATTTCTATGAGTTTTTCCGGTGGGCGAAACACCATGGTTTTTTCTCTGATGTGCTGTATGCCTTTGACTCATATGTTTGGGAATGCATGGAATTCATTATCAGAGATCTTTTCTACCGGGAATTCGGCTTTCCTCAGATCTACCTGCATTTCAGAACTCTCTTCCCAGTTTTGAAACGGAAAGCTTTAGCATATCAGTGGATTGCAAATGCACGGGGCTTGTCTCCCTTCTCGCTGGAGCTGGAAAAAGGCAAGCCTGTCCGAATCCGCTGCCTGGAAATCTCCAGCCCCCCCGAATCGGGGTGGGGGGGGCGAAGCTTTGCCCGCGGCGGAAGAGAAGTTTTTTTCTGCGACCTTGGAGCAGGAGCCGACGGACCTGCCTCCCCCCCCTCAGGGGGAAGGTGGGTTGGCTCTGTCACCTGAACCGGGGCCAAGGGCCCCGCCCCTGCCCGCCCCGGAGGAGGGGCCGGTCCCTGCAGCCCCTCCCACGGGTCCGCCTCCGGCGGGGGTGAACCCATCGCTTCCAGCAGAGCTTGTCGGCGGTTCAGGGACGAAAGCACCGCCTCCCGCGGCTTCGCCCGCGTTGCTAGGCGACACACTCAACAGCAGCGACGATCGACGGCAGCCCGTCCCGGAGTCGGGACCTGCAGCCCCTCCCGCGGGCCCGCCTCTGGCGGGGGTCGGTCCCACGCCGTCCGCGCCGGTCCCTCCCGCGTCCGACCCTCCAGCAGAGCCAGTGCGGGCTCTGACCGCGGCGACCACACCCCTGCCGCCCCCCGCGGCTGGCGCGCCGGGGGAGGGAGCGGAAATTCAGAGTCTCCCAGCGGAACCGTCATCGGACCCGACCGCGGCGGCCGCCACGGCGCCAGCGATCAGCCGGGACCTCCCCCGAGCTTTTTGGGTTGTCCCGAGGCTGCCCCTGCGAGGGGAGCTGGAACAGGGGAAGGGGGTCCCGCCTTGCCCCTCCGTGGGGGGGGTGTGGCTAGGCAGCTGATCGCAGGCTCAGCCCGTCTGCTTGCTTTCAATCTCGGTGTTTTTTGCGGGCTGACCCGAGTCTGGTTCGGGGTTTCCCGCTGGGGGTTGGAATGCCTGACTCCCCCTGCGCGCCCTTGCGGCGTGGAGGAGGTGGATCCTGAGCCGTCCACCTCCGGTCCCCAGCCCGCAGGGGGTGGTGCCGAGGGGCAGACAGAGGGAACACCTTCTGCATTTGCAATGCAGAGGCAGGAGACACAGTGCAAAGTGAGCATCGCTCATCTGCTGTGGGGACAAAGCACCCCCAGATCTGGGGTGTTGTTCCCTTGGAAAGCTTTTCTTCCCCAGCTGCTGGTCTGCACCGGTTCAGCGGGGCTGAAGCGTTCGGTCACTCGGGCTGCCCGGATATCGGCAGCTGTGTGCCGGATTGAGAGAACACAGAGCCCGCTCCGTGGGCCGGGTCTGGGCCGTTTGGCTCAGTTCCCTGGGCCTGGGCCTCCCAGCCAGCGCCTGTTGGGTTTGGGGGTTTTCTTCCCCCCGCCTGGACCTGGCCCACCGTTCTGTGAGCCGGGTTTGGGGTCCCTGTTCCCTCCACGGGGGCCGGGGCCTCCGCAAACGGTGGCTGGTGGCCCAGCCTGTTTGGGGCCTCAGTGGGCCATTGTCTGCTACTGCTCTTTCAAAAAAAAAAAAAAAAAAAAACCATGTAACAGTGAGGCTACTGCTCTTTTGGAATAATACTCCTGTGAAAGTAGACATCCTCTCACAGAAAGAGAGGATTACTCACCTTCTAAAATGTTTGAAATTTAAAATTCTGAAGCTGCCCTCTTTTTTTGATCACAAAAAAATACAAAGCTCTGTTACATGGTTTTCTGGGGTCCCAGGATGAGGGAAGAGACGAGACAGTTGACTCCATGCATCAGAAGGCTTGATTTATTATGATATGATATATAAGATATAAAAACTATACTAAAAGAATAAAGCTAGAGATTTCACTACCAAGGCTATCCTAAGAATAGAAAAGAATGTGTAAACTGAAAAGTCTTCTCAGCCCGAGACGGGCCGAACAGGTGAATTGTGATCGGCTCTTAATTGCAAACAGTCTGACGGGGCCAATCACAGATTTCTCCCCGTTGCATTCCACAGCAGCAGATAAGAATTGTTTATAGTTTGCTCCGAGGCCTCTCAGTTCTCAGGAGAGGAAAAATCCTAAGTAAAGGATTTTTCATAAACTATGTCGGTGACATCTCACCCTTCTTTTTTTAGTAAATTAAAAAGAAAATGCAATCAAAAGATCAATCAAATGCTGGTGTGGAACCATCAGGGAAACCCTTCACCTGCAAAACACCAAATTCCCATCACATCACCAAAACAATCTTAAATAGAAGAAAATGCAAAAACAGTCCAAGGAAAGTTCATTGCTTCAAGTCCAAACAGCTGACTTTCAGGAAAAAGTCCAAACTGAAGATGTTCTTCTTTGACAGTGCTGAAAAGTCCCTTTTGGTCCTGAAACAGGCTTGCAAAAATTTCTGAGCTGCCAGCCCTTTCAACCTTTTTTTTTTTTTTTTTTTTTTTTTTTGAAAGAGCAGTAGCAGACAATGGCCCACTGAGGCCCCAAACAGGCTGGGCCACCAGCCACCGTTTGCGGAGGCCCCGGCCCCCGTGGAGGGAACAGGGACCCCAAACCCGGCTCACAGAACGGTGGGCTAGGTCCAGGCGGGGGGAAGAAAACCCCCAAACCCAACAGGCGCTGGCTGGGAGGCCCAGGCCCAGGGAACTGAGCCAAACGGCCCAGACCCGGCCCACGGAGCGGGCTCTGTGTTCTCTCAATCCGGCACACAGCTGCCGATATCCGGGCAGCACGAGTGACCGAACGCTTCAGCCCCGCTGAACCGGTGCAGACCAGCAGCTGGGGAAGAAAAGCTTTCCAAGGGAACAACACCCCAGATGTGGGGGTGCTTTGTCCCCACAGCAAATGAGCGATGCTCACTTTGCACTGTGTCTCCTGCCTCTGCATTGCAAATGCAGAAGGTGTTCCCTCTGTCTGCCCCTCGGCACCACCCCCTGCGGGCTGGGGACCGGAGGTGGACGGCTCAGGATCCACCTCCTCCACGCCGCAAGGGCGCGCAGGGGGAGTCAGGCATTCCAACCCCCAGCGGGAAACCCCGAACCAGACTCGGGTCAGCCCGCAAAAAACACCGAGATTGAAAGCAAGCAGGCGGCCTGAGCCTGCGATCAGCTGCCTAGCCACACCCCCCCCACGGAGGGGCAAGCCTGAGTCCCCTTCCCTCGTCCCAGCTCCCCTCGCAGGGGCAGCCTCGGGACAGCCCGAAAGGCTCGGGGGAGGGTCCAAGCTGATTGCAGGCGCCACGGCGGCCGCCGCGGTTGGAGCCCGCACTGGCTCTGCTCGAGGGTCGGGCGCAGGAGGGACCGGCGCGGACGGCGTGGGACCGACCCCCGCCAGAGGCGGGCCCGCGGGAGGGGCTGCAGGTCCCGACTCCGGGACGGGCTGCCGTCGATCGTCGATCGTCGCTGCTGTTGAGTGTGTCGCCTAGCAACGCGGGCGAAGCCGCGGGAGGCGGTGCTTTCGTCCCGGAACCGCCGACAAGCTCTGCTGGAAGCGATGGGTCCACCCCCGCCGGAGGCGGACCCGTGGGAGGGGCTGCAGGGACCGGCCCCTCCTCTGGGGCGGGCAAGGGCGGGGCCCTTGGCCCCGGTTCAGGTGACAGAGCCAACCCACCTTCCCCCTGAGGGGGGAGAGGCAGGTCCGTCGGCTCCTGCTCCAAGGTCGCAGAAAAAAACTTCTCTTCCGCCGCGGGCAAAGCTTCGCCCCCCCCACCCCGATTCGGAGGGGCTGGAGATTTCCAGGCAGCGGATTCGGACAGGCTTGCCTTTTTCCAGCTCCAGCGAGAAGGGAGACAAGCCCCGTGCATTTGCAATCCACTGATATGCTAAAGCTTTCCGTTTCAAAACTGGGAAGAGAGTTCTGAAATGCAGGTAGATCTGAGGAAAGCCGCATTCCCGGTAGAAAAGATCTCTGATAATGAATTCCATGCATTCCCAAACATATGAGTCAAAGGCATACAGCACATCAGAGAAAAAACCATGGTGTTTTGCCCACCGGAAAAACTCATAGAAATGTGTCGTTAGCATAGGAATGCTGTCCTCATGAGCCCATCTCCTCCAGAGGCCGATAAGTTTCTCCTCTTAGGGAGAGAATGGAACCTCCGCCTCCGTAGGCACCCTCTGCCATAACCGAATCTGCCTCACACGAAGGGCAGCATTTCCAGGAAGGGCAGTGGAAACAGTACCTTGCGACAGTGTCCTCTGGGCTTCAGCAGACTGCATTGTGCTGCGAAGACTCCCGGACATCTTGTCTCGGAGACTTTTCAAAGGTTCTCTCTGTGGCCAGCCTCGGCTGTGAACTCTGTCCAATTTCAGGATCTCTGGTTCTTCAGCTCCTGGCTAGAAGGCACTTCTGTGGCGATGTCCGTTTTTTCACTCAGGGTCACCATTTGTTACAGTGGTTTTCTAGGGTCCCAGGATGAGGGAAGAGACAAGACAGTTGACTCCATGCATCAGAAGGCTTGATTTATTATGATATGATATATAAGATATAAAAACTATACTAAAAGAATAAAGCTAGAGATTTCACTACCAAGGCTATCCTAAGAATAGAAAAGAATGTTTAAACTGAAGTCTTCTCAGCCCCAGACGGGCCGAACAGGTGAATTGTGACAGGATCTTAATTGCAAACAGTCTGACGGGGCCAATCACAGATTTCTCCCCGTTGCATTCCACAGCAGCAGATAAGAATTGTTTATAGTTTGTTCCGAGGCCTCTCAGTTCTCAGGAGAGGAAAAATCCTAAGTAAAGGATTTTTCATAAACTATGTCGGTGACAAAGCTCCAAAATCATTACTTCGTACTTAATTGTTGACATTGCTCTATTCCTACTACCTAGATGTTTGGAATACCACCAGTGTTGGTCTAATCTGATAGTACATAATTGATGTACCTTTGTCTGGTCACAAAAGTAAAAACCTTTATAACAATGGTCAGTAAATAAGGATGACCTATAGACTGATGTGGCAAAACCTTTGTCATTGTTTCGTTAAATGTCCAAACACTCAATATTTCCTATTACAAATAAAATATAGAGAATGTAGTATTTTTAGTATCTCAATTTATGTTATAAATTATTATAAACTGTTATGTTATAAATTATAGGGAGTGTAATATTTTGCAGTATCTCAACTATTTTCACCAACTAGTTTCAAGACTAGAAACACCAAAGGAAAGGAAAAAATACATTACACATTGTGCAGCTGCTATGGCATAATTACACACCTCAAATCCATAATGATGCATAAAATGTAGAGCCAAGTGAGGGGACTATTTCTAAAAAAGACCCAAATGCCATGCAATTTGTTATTCTTCTTATATGGTCTTCCAAACTAAAAAGTGTAGCTACACCATAAGAATGAAGCATTTTTTTTCCATTACCCAGTCCATAGAAACTCTTTGGATAAGAAGAGCACGTGCTGAGTGGAAGAAGAAAACCATTGTGTTAAGCTTAAAAATACACTAAATTTAATTAGACGTTAATTATCCAATGTCATTACATTATATATACATACACACTTAATATCCAGTTCTTATTATATCTAAAATAAACAAATAAAAAAATCTTACCTGGTCTTTCCACTTTAATAACTTCAGCCCCTAGATCTCCCAAATTCATTGTGGCAAATGGTCCTGCAAGAACCCTTCAATATAAAAAAAAAAAAAAAAGTTTTTTTAGTTCTTTCAAACACAATATTTGCATTTAGACACACTGTTACAAATGACAGATAAAACACAAACCTTGTTAAATCAAGAATTTTCACACCATCCAATGGCTTTACATTACTAGCACCTGACAAGAAACAAAAAACAGAGACTTCAATCTCAAAAAAAACAAACACATGGTTTTTAGAACACTCATCATTCTCCCTCATCTCCCTTCCCTAATAAATGATAATAAAGATTTCTGAACAAGCTGGTTATTAGGTGCATACTACATTAGTAAAGACTTTCAAAGTTGGAAAACTTTGTGTGTATGACATTTCAGAACCTATTCCAACTCCCTAGCAAGTCTACAATAAAGCTACTTCATAGCAATACTTTATATGTGCCTTCCACAAACACTCAAACAGCTTTTAAAGGCTAATCTGAAGAAAGATACAACAAAAGCATTTTAGCAAGCAACATCAGAATGGCATAAGCTAAAAATAAGGATACCAGACCAATGGGAAGCATAGTAAAATTCACAAAGTGTGAATTCTCACCTGTGTAGACCTATCCACTTGCATCACACAAACACAAAAACAATACCTCCTTTACCAAACTTAAGGCAGAATACATGAGCCAAGGAAACCCTTCCAATGGCAGCTGCATATGCAAGATAATTATTAAGAAATCATAATGCTTTCTTCCTTTCCCTCACCCTTTCCAATCTGATCAGGTCTAAGTAACAACAATATTGGCAATAAACATCGCAGACACAGCAAGTAATCTCACAGTCTAGACCACAGGTTGACCAACTTTTTCTTTGGTGGCATTAGGTTATCTTCTTCTCCCTCAGTCTTTAATTGAAGGCTAGGGACACAAACACTTCATCACCCCGTGAGGATGGTCATTCAGTTACTGTTTGGAAGGTGGTCTCACATCACACACAAAACAAAAGCACCTGGCCAGCAACACCACTAAAGTGACACATACCAGCTTGTGGCAAGCATCTCTTTTTGGTGCTTGTCCTGGTAAGAGAAAGATGTAAAACATGTTGGAGGGGGAGGAGGGAGGGGGTGGGAATCAAACAAAGCACATTCATTCAAAGCCTGCAGGGCAGTGTGGTATATCTCCTATATCATGCAGCAGTGCATGGCTGTATCACCTGCCCCACATTCCCCCCATTAGACCTGAACCACCATTCAGTCACCCTCAAAACTCTTATTCCTACATATGGGACAAAGATTTATATTGAGAAAGATAAAAGAAAGCTACAGACAAGCAGCAGTAGAAATACAAGGTTTGTGCTAAAATATATTCATTATCTGTACTGCCCCCGATGAGGACACTTGCATCCCATTGTTCATCTTTAAGAAATTTTCCTCCATTATTACCACTTACTCCAGGGAGATTTCCATTGAACAGGTTTTGTTCTTTAATACAATATGCAGACTGAGCAGCATGTTGAAAACATGTACATCTAGGAATGGCCATGTGTTTTGCACTTTCAAAGACTTTAGGAAAATCTCAGGTTGTTACTCCTCTTCAGTGCTCCACACCTCTAGGGGTTCAAGACATTGGAAACAGCTGTGCCAGGTAAACACCACAGACTCTCCAGTATAACTTCAATTTTATCAAGCTGGATGCACAATTTTCTCTACAAAAACCCTACTCTTTTTTCCAAAAATATGTGAAAAGCTTTACTGAAGCTCCCCAAAAATTAAAAATATGTAATTTCAGTTTCAAAAGGTCTACCTTTCTCTATTATTTCCACCCCTTTTAGAGCTGCACTTTAATAGCTCACCTATTCTCATCCTGAGCCAATATTTAGGGCTACTCACAGATACACTACCAGAACAATAGCAACTTTCAGATCCAACACATTCTCTACCTGCAGTCAAGCTGTAGGAATCCACAAAGATATTTCTCAGAAAAGCCAGTAAAATGTTAAGATTAGGCTGTGAATATGTATTTATGCATAACTAAAACTGATGAACCCTTACTAACTATCATATGATTCACATTACGGCATCATCTAACACTCCATTCAGGGGCTAGGATTCTTCCATAGCTGGAACAGAATGGGAGACCACAATTGTTGCTCTGAAGACAAACAGACCATTATGACTTAATTTTTTTAATGACAGTAAATAATAGACAGATATCCGTGAAGATGAAGAAATGCAAGAAAGATGAGAGATCAAAAGTTTTCTTTTGAAAATTGAGGAAGAGACCTGTTAGTCTCTTCAGAATAGAAGAACACAGATGTTTACAAAAAAAAAAAAATATATAAGCTAGATTATATATGCAGTGTGACATTAATTTGCTGAAATAACTGTAGTAGAAAGGCTTTTGACATCAGCAGTACATGAATCCTGAATTAGGGAGTATTATCTATTGTAGGAACAAAAAGAAACAAAACCACATAATAAACAAACACAAGAGATCAGAATTTATCAGCATTAACTATAACCATCTCCTGAGTTTTTACTTTCATCATTAGCTTCCTAAGCCGGCACATACCCGAAGTTAGTTTTTGTTAGAATTCTTACTCAACAGTCTTAATTTTCTAAAATGCAAACTCACATTTTCTCTTGCATGTTTGCTTTTATTTACACCAGTAACTTGATCACTCTCCCAGCTCTAACTATATCCTCTGTGTAAACTCTTAATTGCCATGATGCTTGAATTTATTGTGAATTAGACTATCATATGTATCTTTCATAAATAACTTTGATTAAGACTAAATAGACCCGCTCACTCTCAGTATGATTTACACTCTTTAGGTAAGCTCAATAGCTTGTTCCAAGGTTGGCTGTGCCTAACAATACGAATAAGCAACCAGCAGAGAGACCATTCCATAGAAGAGAAATCAATTCTTGTGTCATATTCCAAAAAATTTCCTTTACACTTGTGACAGAAGAGGGCACCTAGAAGAGACAATTAATTTTTGCAACAATGCAAATTAAGAGACTCCATTCCAATTACTTTAAATTCCAGAGGTCATGACTGCACAATCAGCATTTTTTCACTTTATCCGTGCAGTAAGTTATAATCAAGTCCATCACTACCGTGGTCTAATTCACAATCAGCGGGTAAGCTCCAGCCTAGAACACACTTGGGATGTTCATTGTAGGAGGCAGAACTGCAAACTTTCTCCTATTCTAGTGCCAGCAACGCTATTGTTACTATTTCTCTGTTATTTAATAACAGAGAAACTTGAGAAGCCAGAGAACGATCAATTTGTTGCAGCTTTGGTTTATTGAATTTAATTTCATTTCTCAAAAAACTGAAAAGCACAACTGTCGGCAGTTAGACTTTGGTAACCTTACAAAAAGATCGGGCCTGGAACACGGCGTGCCATTAGCCGGGGCTGCCAGGAGAGCCGACACGCTCCGTGACCCAAGCGGCGTGTCCTGCGGGCGAAGTCCGAGCCCCGAGGCTGCCCCGGGGCCGCGCTCAGCGCACGGAGCGCCCCTTGGCCCGCCCCTCGCAGGAACCTCCCGCAGGCGTTTGGCGCCCGCCCCCCCCAGAGAAGCGGCTCCGACCCCCGCCCCAGCGGCACCGACTGAGAGCCTGGAGGGGTCCAGAGGGGCCCGACGCGGCGGGAGAGGGGAGGCAGAGAAAGAGGAGGAGGGTGCGGCACGGATTGGTACCTGCCGGGGGAGCGCCTCCGCTCCGCGCCCCGCCGCCGCTGCCCGGGGAAGGGGAGGCAGAGGCAGCGCTCAGGGCTCTGGCTCTGCCGCCGGCAGCTTCGGGGCAGGGTCTCCTCCAGAGCCCTCCGCAACATCGGCTCCTTCTTCCCAGCCCGGCGCGCAGCATCCCCACCACTCGAGACAGCGCCGAGTGCTCGGCGCAGGCGCCGCCGCCGCCGCCCCCTTCCCGTGCCGCTCCCGGGACAGCCTCGGATCTCCCGGGACGGGGGCGCGCACGCGCGGGCCGGCGGCCCCGAGCCCAGTGCCGCTCCCGGCTGGCTGCCCGCTCCGCGGCACGGCGGGACGGTGTGCGCTCCGCTCCTGGGAAGCGCTCCCGTCTGGACTTCATAAAGCAGGGAGGCGTCCTGCAGATGTGCGCGGCGGGAATCCCGCTGTTTGATGGCTGGAAATTTGTACTTCCAGCTCGGTGTGCATACAACATTCCAGCTCGTGACATTCAATATTGCCAAGGTGGAATAAAAGTAGAAACCCTCCCACCAGCACCCCGAAGGGTTTTCCGCGCTTACCAAGGCAGGCAGCCGCACTGGACGCGCTCAGCGGCACGAGAGAGATCCTTCCCCTCATTTCGCCGTCACTGAAGGTGCAATATCACTTACACTGTAAATTGTATCTTCAGCTGGGTGTAGCTATGGAAGGATTAGCTTGAACTTTGAGCAATTCTTCCCTGAACGAAGTACCCTCAGACTACTTTTAGTCTGTGTTAGGACAGAGCAGAAGGCTTGTTACAGGAACATCATGGTGTCTTCTTGTCTAACAGGATTAAAAAGCCTGCACAGAGGTTCAGCATTTGTTTGTCAGAAATATGTGAGGATAAGGCAACTCCTGTATCTCAAAAGCAGATGAAACTTCTGACTGCTTGAAAACGAGCATGATGAACAGCACAGGCTTAAGACATGTCACATGTCAGTCTGCCTAAATGCTGAGGAAGAACACAGAGAAAATCTACATGACAGGTTTGTTGACTAGACATGCTGTGTGCAATCAAAAGTACTACATGGGTGTTTAAAGATTTGTCAACAAGAAGAAAGTAATCAGCACAATTACCCCAGTATAACGCAACATGTGCGCTGCAACAGTATGTATTTCTAATTCATGTGGTGTGAAAAGGGTTTAAATTGAACTGTGCTTTTTTGGAATGAGAGATAATTTGGTAACTTACATTGATACACTGTCTTCTGTAGACATGGCATTCCTTGAGTGCACAATAAAAACAACTAGTCTTCCAGACTAAAGGATTATCAAAAAATGTAAATGAGCAAGTTTAGTCTCTTTCTATTTTAGAATTTAAAAGATATTGCTTCATTTTCACAGAGAGATTGTATAACATAGTGGGGAGGTGAGTTCCCTGTGAATATAAATTTAGTGTTTGTTGTAACAAACAAACACTTTAACACATTGTAAAAAAACAAACCAAAACCTGTTTAAAGCTAAAGAAAAGCAAGAGTGGTATATAAAGCACAGAAACGTTCTGCTTATTTTGATAGTTAACTTTTGTTAACTGCTGTTCTGAAAGCCCTTCTTAATTTTCCTGTGTTGCAATGTCCTAAAACCGAGTAGTGCTTTGTTGTACTGGCAGAAATAAATAACAATAAAAAAAACTTTACCATTTTTTACAGAGCTGTTGAGGATTTGCATTAATATGTACCTGAGAACAGAGCAGGAATGGTAATAAATAACATTGTTAAATTGACTTTGTGCTAAATGTGAAGTTCTACTACAAAATAGCATTTTGCCACGAGTTTGTATGAGTAAGTCTTTGCCTGAGCTACCACTCGCTTAATTGCCGACAGTTCAAACTGATTTTGAGGAAAATCCTTTCAATTAAGTGCTCTTTAAATGTCTTTCTGTTTTTCCAATCGAGACTGCCGCAACACGTAGCATTTGCAGGCTCAGACTCCAGAACAAAGGCGCACAATGAGCATATCTGAAGTGACAAGAAATGTGAGGTAAACACTCGCTTTGCTTTACAGGAGTTCATTTCGTTGTTTTCTAGCAGCTGTAGAACCGCGGGCATTCGCTGACAGCCACGCTGAGCCCACGGACGCCGTGAGCCCCATCGCCTGAGTTACCAGGCATCTTCTGAGACTCCTACTCCAGATTACTCCTCTTCAGCTGAAAGCGAGCAGACACCCTCGGGCTCGGCGCGCCGGGTCGCTGTGTGAGGCTGCCAGGCCCTCTCTGCCGCCTCCGGCTTCCAGGCGGGATGGGACGGACGGCGCCTCGCCCTCCCGCCGCGGAACGTTTAGAGGCCGGAACCTGCCGCCCGCCCGCCTGGCGGGCAAGAGGCGGGGGAAGAGAAAAGAGCGGACGCGGCGCCGCCGCCATTGCACAGGTTCCGCTCCCGCCGCCGCCATTCCCGGCCCGTCCCGGCCATGTACCGGCCGGGATTCCGCGCACCGACACCTCCCTACGCGGGCGGCGGCTTCCGGAGCCCTCCCTCCAGCGGAGGACCCTTGCCGCCCTCTCCGCGGGGCTACGGGAGCCCCCACCACACGCCGCCCTACGGCCACCGGCCCGGGCCGTACGGCAGCGGCCTCTCGCCCCGAGGCCCCGGGTTCCACGGGCGCTTCGGGAGCCCCTCGCCGGGGGCGCAGACCCCGCGCAGGCCACAGAGCGTCAGTCCCCGATACTCGGCTCCGTACGGCGGCGCGTCCCCGGCCGGAGCGCCTCTGCACCCGCCGCCGCAGCACAAGCGCTCGCCCGGCGGCTTCCAGAGGCACTTCCAGGTATGGGGCAAGGCGAAGAGGGACACGGGGAGGAAGGAGGGCGGGAGGGAGGGAGCTGCTGCTACTGCTTCTTCTAAGGCCCGTAGCCCGCTGGGGGAAGGCACACCGCGGCCTTCTGTCAGCGCAGCATCCACCCGCCAAGAGGATTTTCAGGGAAGAGCGAGGCTTGAACCTCACTGGGCAACATCAGCTTTTCCCCCACCCATTCCCCCGCAGTAGAGAGGACGGACAGAGCACAGGCAGCTGTGAGATGAGGAAAGGGAAGAGGGTCGTAGGCTGGCGGGTTGTGAAGACACAAAAGCGCAGCTTTCTTTTTCATATTCTGGCGTATGAAGGTGGAGAATTAAGCACCCGCCTAAATGACAGCAATCACCTTCCTGCCTTCCTCTGATCAGTTTTCTTTAATGCAGTGGTGAAGTGCGTTGTGTTATTACTTTGCTCGTGTTGTCGTCCATCGTGGGAGCTGCCCTGTCCACACCCTATCCACACAGAGTTTTCAGGGACACGGACAGAGAAAAGGAGTGCTCTGTTAAAGAGCTGAAGCTCCTTTAAGCAGAAATGAGAGCATCTGTTGTGGTAACAGACTCTCATTTTAAAGTCTTTGCTTTGCACTGGAAGTTTCCTGAAAGCCAGCAACATCAGGTTCTATGAGTTAAGCTTTTTTCCAGCTGTGTTAGTTGTAGCATGTGACTGGCAAAGCACATAGGGATGACAGCTTTATGTATATAACTGGCTTTATGCAGTATTTGAGAAGCCTTAAAAATGTAACAAATGACACGTGCAGTACAGTGATAAATTTTTTTTTGTGCTCTTATTGATACTTGAAGGATTAAATATGATAATCAAGTCACATCTCTAATCTTAATAGAGATTAGTAAAATCTTAATGTGCCTGCACTGCATTGTCAGGTGTCCACTGAGGACTAGTATTGTTATTTTCTTATGATGCAGTTAACTAAGAAATCTTATAGTTGGAGAAGGAGATTATAATAAAATTTATACGTTTTCTTCAGCACAACAGAGGCTTTCCTGGTGTGGAAGCCAACAGATTGCATAACCTCAGTGCCTTTTGAAAAAGCCAAGCATGTGGCATTTCTGCGGCAGATTACGGAGGGACAATTTATGTCATTGATGTCTAATTTCCCTTCAAAAGATCACTGTTCAGTTAAGTGGTCTTTTCAAAGCCTGCCTGTCATGGGTTGGCACTGATGCAGTGCCAGTGCACCCATGAAACTGTATTTTCTCAAATGGCTACTGTGAGATGTGACCAGAAACCAAACAGAGCAGGCTCAAGCTTAGAAATAAAGAAATAAAACTTTATGAACCTACATATAATAAAAGGAACACACAAAATTCAGAATGAAAACCTTCCAAAACATTCCTCCTCCCCCCACCCAATTTCCACCAAAGCACAATGAGACAAAACCTTGGATTCTCAGTCAAGTTACCACCTCTCAGATAATCAATTCTCAGTTCATCAAGGAGAGAGGAGTCTCTCTTGTACCACAGTCTACCACAGGAAACACAGTTGAAACCTCTTATGTTTCTATGTCACATGTGGCACTGCCCGGAGAAGATCTGCCATCGTGGCATCCTCCTTCCATGTACAGTGCTCTCACCACCGTCCATGGACCAAAACTGCTATAGGGTTCCTTTTAAAGATGCTTTGCCAAGTACCAAAATCCAACAGTTTCTCATTTTGGGACAACAGTTCCCCCCCCCCGTTTTTACATCATCTGGGTGTGAAGGTCTTCAGAACAGAGATCTTCTTCCCTGAAGACAGGGCACCACCACACCCTCCACATCTTTCTCTGTTCACTCCTGCACATGGTGTCACTGCAGCAGGTCACTCTCTTGGCTCAAGCCATTGCATCTCCCTAAATGCAGTCTCTGTATTACAGGAAAATTGGTTCAGTCTATGGCTATACAAGAAAAGTCCAGCCAAAGGCCACTCCATAATCTCTTCCTACCTTGCATTCTTTCCCATCTTCTCCAGACATCTCAGGTCCCAGGCTGTCTCTTCTCTTTCAGATCAAGGAGGATTAGTGTTTTGGAAAGTTTTCTTTGTCTAAGAAAGGGTTAAAATCTCGGGCTCTGCCGCCCTCAGCACGGCTGAAATCTCGCAGCGGCCTGCCCGGCCTGCCCCGGACCCCCATGGCTGTGCACCTTCCCCCCCTTCTTCTCCTCTGCCTTCCTGCTGCCCGCACATGATATCAAATTTCAAGGTGGCACAGGCTCTCTCTCTCTGGGCGGGGGGCCGGTCTGCCTGGGACATCCCAGTGTTTCTCCACCCCTCCGTCCTGCAGGGGCCGGCCTGGTTCCATTCCCTTCGTCTCCCCGTCTCTGTCCGCGGCACTTAGCCTACCTCAGCCTAGGCCGCATGGCTTCCCCTCCCCCACCCAGCCTGTGGCTGGCAGGGGAGTTCCAAACTCCACGCTGACTGGAAGGAAAGAGAAAATCCTCTGGGAGTTCTCTGCTTCCCTCCCTGTGTTCTCAGAGGCGTATCCATGTCTTCTGTGGTTACACCGGGTGTCAGTATTCAAATCTGACCACTGATTGGTTTGGCAGTAACTTCCCGAAAAACTCACTTCCTTGTCAACCAACGACACTGCCTTAGAATTAATTGAGAAGAAGAATATGCAGGAATCCTTTTGTCTTTAGTTTTAGTCAGAACTGTTTCATGTCAGCACCTGAGGATGGGAACCCTCCTATAGGCTACATTCTTGATGTAGGAAGCCTGACATAAAGTCAGGTTACATTCTGAGGTAAGAAACATGACATAAAGGTACAAGTTTGAATCCAGTCTCAGACTGTCACAACATCTTCCCTTCTCCCCTTTCCCTCTTTAGACCTTGTGTGTAGTTTAGCAGCACTGGCCTGATGGCAACTCCTCCAAAGACTCAAAAAGTATTCAATGTTTGTAGCTTTGCCCAGGACTGAAGAAATGTGTGAGTCTGCACTTCGTACACGTGAACTGTTCTTCTTGGGAGGGCAGTAGAGGCAATCACAGAGGGAGTTAGTCTCATAAACCATGAGTCCTCATCTGCCTTGGTGTGGGCAAGGATCTCTGCCGGTGAGGCCATAAACAGATTCAGGTAGAAAGCCTTTCTGCATTTTCTAAGCATCAGGTTTCTTGTGAGGAATGTGCATTGTCCCCTCTCCTCTGTAGATCCTGTTAAGTGAACTCCAGTGCCTTTGACATTTATGATGCTACAGTCACTTTTGAGATCAGAGTCTTAAGTGGCCCTTTAAAATTGTATTAGAAAATCCAAAATACAGTTTATGTTTGCACTTTAGTGTTCTATTAATGTCATGCCATTAGCCTTCTGTACTCATTTTGTGCTTAAAGACTT
The DNA here is from genome assembly GCF_022539315.1 of Serinus canaria. Classification (NCBI taxonomy): domain Eukaryota; kingdom Metazoa; phylum Chordata; class Aves; order Passeriformes; family Fringillidae; genus Serinus; species Serinus canaria. Next base: position 51,557,688 of record NC_066315.1, on the reverse strand, counting down.
TGATTCTTTGAAACAAACAGAAAACTTGAAGAAAAACATACTGAGCTTGTTTTTTCTGAAATGGCTTACTCAACCTTTATGTGGCCAGTAGTTTACAGCACTTTCTGTTTTTTCCACAGAGGTGCTTCTGCTTTATATTTTATGAAAACATGTTTCTGGAAACAAGGGCCTGTATTGACAGGACAAGGGAGAAAGCCTTTAAACTGTAAGAGAGTAAGTTTAAGTTGGATTTTAGGGAGAAGCTCTTTACTGTGAGGCCGGTGAGGCACTGGAACAGGTTGCCCAGAGAAGCTGTGTATGCACCATCCCAGGCATTGTTCAAGGCCAGGCTGGATGGGGCTTTCAGCAGCCCAGACTAGTGGGGGTTGTCCATGCCCTCGGGAGGAAAGCTGGAACTAGATGATCTTTGAGGTCCTTTCCAACCCAAACCATTCTGTGATTTGTCTTCGTTGCATTTCTCATCTCCACTTAGAATTCACTTAGTGGTAATGTACATTTAGCAGGAACTATTGAACTAGCTGCTAGCAGCAGCTATGGAATAGTATGGATCAAAAATTGTTACAGAAAGTAAAACAAATGCCACCTTTTTGAAATGGTACAGTTGTGGTTTTTGTGGTTTGTGCATATACCAATAGCTGTAATTACATCAGGTGAAGCAAGCTGATAAAGGGAGTGACTGTCACCAATTTCAAGGCAATATTACTCCACTCAGTAACTTCTTCATGAATAGCATTAAAAGCTGTTGTTTTCTACTCCAAAGAGAGATTTGTTATCTAGAGAAAAAGTACTGAGAATGGATTGACTCTTTTTAAGGAAAGTTCATTGAGAAAATGCTGTTGGCATAAGTGACAACTAATAGAAAGTTTTTTAAAGCTATCTTTGGTACCAGATAGTGCCTCTTGTACTGAATGGTTTCACCTGTACAGGTAGAACAGATTTCCTTTTCCACAGGACTGTAATGTATAGAATCACATTTTGGTTATAGTCCCTAAAAATATTCAGAGGGGAAAAAGCATGTGATGACTAGTATTCTAAATTTAAATAATCTACATGCTTAAATTTAACATGTACTGAAGGCTATCAATCTTGTATTACAGAATAATAAATTTCCTATATTTCAAAAATGCTAAAATGTTAGTGTAGTGTCAGTGTTACTGATGACCTGCATCATACTGTAGTGAAATTAAAGATAATTAAATAAATCCATACAGTTGAGCCTTACCATTGAATTATTTTGTTCCCTCCCTGAATACTGGAGATTGTTATATCAGCTCATGTTTCTTTTGCCTTCTGCAGATTAAACACAGCAATAAATGAGCTCCACATTCAATCTGTTTTACAATGTTGAAGTTAAAAGGTCTTCATTAAATGTAGTCGTTTAGGGATGATGGGGTTTTGTGTTTATTTAGGACAGAATGCATTGGGTACTGCTGTTTCACTACTAAATGTGAGTACTTAACATAAATTTCACTGTTGCTAGAGCATGTCAGCTTATTCTTGGAAACTCCATGCCCTTTAGAGAGTTTTTAGATGTATTCTGAGGTGATTCTCTGGCCCTCATGGGGTTTGGTACATTATAGTAATTCACCACCTTTTAGAAATTCTTGTGTGTTGAGGTCATCCTCTTAGCTACATAACCTAGCTGCAAAGAATAATTAGAAACAAGTGCTCTATAAGTAAGACATGGATGTTCCCACATTTGATCATGTATCCATTGTCATCAAACTTCAGGAGCTTCTGAAAAGTTCTTGCTGGAAACACATCAACACATTCCTGCCACAGCACGTTAGCAGAAATAGGTTCAAGCTGTTTGAGTGAAATCTGTTATTCTGGCTAAACATTGGGTCTTTCACTTAATGGCACCATATCTCAGTTTTGTTCAGAAAATTGTTTCACGTGATCTGTTTACATAGATGTTGTTAGGGCTTACAAGTCAAAATCAAATACCGTCACTGCTGATCCAGAAATTCAGGTGTGGCTGGGCTGTGGGGGAAAGCAGCCGTTAATCAAGTGCTTTTACCCTGTTTTACAAAATCTGATAACCAGCCTCAAGGCATCCTGTTGCTCTTACCATACAGAATGCAATGGGAATGCTTGGCGATTACTGTGTATCTGTAGTATGGGTTGCTTAAATTAGGTTAAAACAATTTAAATAAATACAGATTTAGATAGAACTTCACCTTTTAGAGGAGTGAATCTGAGGAGAAAAATGGATGATGCTAATAGGTGAAAATGATTATAGGAGCTCCTTTATGTCACAGCACTCTTTAAGCTGCAGACTTGTGGCAGCTTTACAGGAGCAATTGTTGTGATCCTTGATCTTAAAAAAAATCAAATATGAAAAGCTCCCTGCAAAAGCCAATACCCACTAAATCACTGATTACTGCTGAGATTGTATATAGAATAAAGTCATTGGTTCTCAAATTTCACAGAACACTGGTTTGGTTAAAAGAGGATTTTTTTTCTCAATGAATTCTTTGTAGCTGTTTGCATTGTAGAATGCTGTGTTCAGTCTGTAAGTACTTAATATTTGACTTCTGCTCTTTTTAATATTGTCAACTCTTCCTCAGCTTCTAACTCTGTGTTTTGTTGTTCAGTTTTTTTTTAGACATGTTGTTGACAGATTATGAAAAATAGCATGAGCTGCTTTTCTTCAGCTATATGCCAGAGTGATGTAAACAAGTATTTGGGAGAAGACTGTGGGTGGGGCTTTTTTCTCATCCTGGTAAATCATCACTTATAAGTTAAATACATTATAGTTAATATTTCCTGAGGAAGATGCAAGTGAGGTGTAGTAATTAAAATTAATAATCAGCTTCAGAGCTCTGCTACAGTAGAAGGAAACATTTAAATTTTTTTTTACATTTTTTTCTAAGTTTGAATTAGACTATTAAATGTTTCTTTACCTGATGGTTTTTTTCCAAAGGGATCACCCAGGACATCTACTCCATTTGGTACAGCGCATGGCAGAGAGAAAAGAGTGTCTAATGATGTGGAAAACTATTACAGACCTTCAATGCTTGAGGACCCATGGGCTGGCCTAGAGCCAGTGTCTGTTACAGACATAAACCAGCAATACAGCAGTGAGCAAACAACATGTACTGGTAAAAAAGGGAGGTATTTCAGCTAACACTTTTAAAGGCCAAATAATTCCACCTTGTCAGGAAAACTTTGGGACAGAATCTTTACACTTACACAAGATGAACAATAATCAAGACCTTAGATAATACTTTTATTTCGCCACATGTCCACCCTTTTATCCTACCTTTTTTAAGTGCATTGGATATTTTTATGTATGGGAAGCAAAAGGAGTGGTAGGAAAACTTATATTTCTGGCTATGTGGAAGTGCCTACCAGCTCTGAAGAACAAAGTGTTCTTTAATCACCAGCGACTGATTTGTGACTGTTAAAAGTTTCCATATACTTACCTCTCTCATGCCAGGTTGCTAGCCTTCTATTGTAAAGTCTTTTAGGAAGTGGTATTTTTTATGTTTCAGCATTTTTAGATTGAAATAACTTGGAAATAAAATAAAGTTTTGTAAATCCTTGTTTTGTAATGTATAAAGAATATTTTAGGAGCTTTGTTAAGCTGAACACATTAACCCGGTAATTCACAACACTGAAATTAGGTGACTTCTGTAAGTGTGCTTGTATGCTGTGGTTAACATCTGGTTTTGTGCATAATAATTTTTGTTAATTGCAGTGTAATGTGAAGTTGAAACATGACTTCCAGCCATCTCAGGAAACAAATGTATTGGTTTTGGAAAGTTTAATTTGTTGAACAAACTTGAGTCACAAACCTGATTCTGGAATTATTTGCTTTTGTGTTTAAAAATATCTATATATTTGGATCAATTTTAGAAATTTCTGGATTATAGTAACAAGCCTGTTCATTGTCAATTTAAGTCTAAAGAACGCATAAAACATCAAACTTAAGTAAATGCAAATGTTCTTTCTGCATCCACCTGCTAGAATAGTACAGAATGAGTGACAGTTTTTGTTACACAGTTGACATTAGTACATGCATAGCATCTTTTTTTAATGCATTTTATATTTTTCAATTATTTTTTATATTTTATTTTTACTTAGAGCAGGCATCATTGCCAGGAGAGTTGTTTTGTGTGTGTATATACTGTATGTGTATACTGAGGAGGAAAGGAATGCTTTAGGTTTTTTTAGAACTAGTCTTTACATGGAAGATCCATCTTTAAATCCAGGAGTGAATATCATAATCTAGAATAAAAAAGACATAGTTCCAGCTACAGGCATGTTCTTAACTTGCCATGTTAAGCCTACAGTAGTTAGATAAATTTGTTGTTGAACGTACCATTTGTTTGTTGATCCTGGCTTTTAAACCAAGGTAGAATGTAAAAACTTTGTTAAATAAAACCATTAGTTTAGTTTTCAAAATACATGTGTTCTTTTAAGCTTCTTATGTACTTAAAACATATTTTTGTAGTCCTGAGGCACAATTAGGTAGGAAAGCACAGGAAATCCCATTAAACTGGTCTTAGTACCTTGTCTTTTGCTGAGGTGGAATAGTCCTCTGTACTCTTTATCTGTTTCAGCATAAGATGTGTTAGGTTAATACTGCCTTCAGGAACAACTTCAAACTGTAAGGGGAGCTTAATATGTTGAAATGTCCTGAGTCTCTTGTGCTCTTAGGACCGCAATCTAAAGTGTGTCACTTGTGTCTTCCCCCGGTTCACCCTATCATTTTAGTATTAAATCCAAAAAGGCTGCCTCAAGAACTGAGAACATAATGCCTGCTGGGTATCAAGAATGGTAAATCTTCATCCCAGAATCAAAAAATGGTGCCTTAAATGGCAGCTATCGGTATTGTTATCCTTAATAGGTACCTGCTAAACTGAGATGATTTGACAAGTTGTAGAATTTATACATAAGTTAATCAGCATCATTGTGAAGGTTGAAGTGTAAATTTTTCTTTCCTTTTTTGTTTTTTAAACCTTGTCGGGTGCTGTTAAGCTCACAGGGAAAAAAAAGTTGCAGTGTGCTTAATCAAGTGCCCTGTTTCGGTGCTCTTTTCCATGTAATTGAAATGCAATTTATTTTTTGCAATATATGGTGATCTTGGAGAAACAAATATGATTTTATGAGAGTGAATCTATGATGTGTTCTCAGTTAGATGTGATAAAAGTCTGGGTTTGGAAGGGTGAAAGGAAAGGTAAGGGATTTCTGAGAGAAAAGAGACTGTTAGAGGTGGGACTTCTTACAGAGTAGCCAGTATGAATTGCCCTTGCACATTGCAAAGATGTATTTTTCCACTTTGGCACTGCAGTTGACCCAGACATCAAAGCCATACTCCTCTGATAATAACTCTTAACTCCTGGAACCAGGTGTCAGACATCAGTGAAGGTAAATGTTCCAGAAAGAGAACTGAGGAAATAATTATGAAACGCTGTTTAATCCATGCAGACCTTCCACTATGTCGTCTGTTAAATTGCTGCTTCAGTGCACTTCAGGATATGACTCAATAATTTTAAGTACATCATACTGCTAAAGGCTACAGTTATTTTGTCAAGAATCAGCACCAAAAACTTTAAAATTATTTACTTTTCTGGCTTCTGGGAGAAATTCTGTAATTACAGTAAAATTTAAATATGTCATTGTTGGAGAGCTGTAAAATGCATGAACATGTGTTCAGAACTATAAATATAATGTTCTTAAAGTCAATTTAAGCTTTGCCTTTTTTGCCATGATATCTATGAAGCTTAAGAACATACCTCCTCATTTTTTTTTTTTTCTTTTTACCATTTGGCAAACATCTGATGGAGAGAGGATATGTTACTTCCTCATTTGTTAATGAAGCCATTTCATAGTACCACTATGACTGGAAATAGCATGTGATGATAAAACGTAAAGCACAAAATACATAATTTTTTCATGAGCCCGTGAAACAAAATAGTGCTTATGTCGTGTTAATGAAGGGATTCCTCTGTAATGAACACAATATATGGGCATTGCTTTTTCTTCAACAGACTTCATAGATTTGAAGGTAAGTTAGCTTCTTTTACAGAAGTTTGGGTTCATACACTTTACCATTCTGTTTTGTTTGCCTTGTGTTTGTCTGTCGCATCCATTTGACTTTACCTTCAGTTGTTGAAAAGAAGTGTAACTCATGACTAACTCTTCCAGCAAAAATTTAATTCACTTGTTGCTGTTTTCTCCTGTGTTTAAAATTGAACTGCATCACTACAACATTAACAGTAACAAGAACTTAAATCAGCAGAGAACGTGTAATGCAGCAATACACTGGGTGGGTAGTAACCTCAGGATATGCACTATAATAGTTCAAACTTCAGGTTTGGGTTTTCATTCCAGTTTTATAATATGGAATATTCATTCTTCTGTGGCACTCAGTACACACATTGAAATTGTTAAATAATTTAGCATATTAAAATTTAAATTAAAATGGGATTTTTAAAGTTCATGTTAAACTCCTCCTCTTTAGAAATAGAAGTAATGCATTGAGATGTAGCATTTTCCTAATGTCCAAGCTGTGAACACTTATCAGGTAAAATGTGTCTGACCAGCAGAATGGATAGCTACTTTTGCAGTCAGATTGCTTGTCTTGTTAAGGACATCTTTATGTGCTCTTAACTTTATATAAATTATTTCAGTAGAAATCAGAGGGGGCAGCATTTGAAAAATGCATTATGTGGAAATTCTACAAGTAGCTGCTCACCTTCCTTCTAAAGAAAAGATTTTTTTATGGCGTGTTTGGTTTTCAAGCTGTGCTTCTGAGTAATCTCACAGAAGTTAGAGGATTTGTTTCAGAGTAATCTCACAGAAGTTAGAGGATTTGCTCATGCAACTGAGTAAGTATGTAAGTATCTAATGTTACAGTTTGAAAATTCCATCATCCATTTATCAATCAGTGCTTTTTACTAGCACTGCAGTTTATTCCTCTGCCTAGCAATTGCTCTGAATTCAAATTCATACATGTGCTTTTATACATGACTTAATGAATTAAACTCTTAGAAGATTTTCCAAAATTCTCAGGAGTAAAGACTGTTCTCTTTTTCCCAGATCTTGGTATTTGCCTTCCTTCTATCTTCTTGGAACTGCCAGAGGAAAGGGAGGATTGCCTACACTGATGGGTGAAGAATTGTGTAATGATTTTCATATCTCAGGTTTTCAGAAACTTGCATACTAATTGTCATAGGAAACTAGATGAGCTTTTTTATAATTTGAGATGGTTCAAACAAGTTTTTACAGCACAAGAAATGAAAGAAATCAAGTTGTGTTTACGCTCAACAGGAATGCAGTTTCAGCATTCAGTCATTGATTCACAACCAGATTTTTTTTGCCTAGAGTAACTTCTTGTATGTATGTCTCAAAAGGCACAAACTGGTTCAGTTTCATTCTCTGCCATTTTCACTTAAGTGTGTGTTTTGCTGACTTAGAATTTACCAATAATTTATCAATCTGAACTTCTGAATTTTCTTTTACAAAATTAATAACTCTTGTGTTAGACTTCAAATCTAGGCATTTCCTTTAAACTGATGCTGACTCATCTATTTTAGATCTGGCAAAAAAGGCTTTATCTTATCCCCATTGCTTCCTTGATGATACTAAGAAACCTTTGCCTCCTGGACTAGAGACAGCTGGGCCAATGTTTTGTGTGTGGCCACCCTTCCTGTCCTAGAGGTTACACCTAGACTTTGGCTTTTCCAGGAGCTGTTTTGAGACAAATAGTAATCCATTTTGCTTCACCAGCTCTGCGTGGGGTTCAAGCCCAGTCAGGGGTTTGGTTAGTGCACATCCTGGATTTTAAATTTCATCAGCATCTTCTGCAGTAAAATCACAGGTGAATTCCACTGCCCTTTTTTTACTCATCTGCGGCTGTTGCACATTGTTCTTCTGAACTAGTCGTGTAAACATTTGTATACAAGAATGTAACTCCTGCAGCTAAAAGGGGTCATGCCAGTACAGTTCCAGAGTGAATTTTTTTATGCTGCTGACAGTCCTGCTATTATAATCTGCATCAAAAATCTGTATGTATTACCCTGCTTCGGTGTAGCATCAACATGCTGTTTGATGCTGTATTAAACTGCACTTAAACCTGGTATCCATCTGTATTTTGCCGCAGTCTAATTGCTGTGTATTCAAGGTAGTTAAAAGCTGCTACTGGAGAGTCACTAACCCTAACCCTAACCCTAAACCCTTGTATGTATGAGGAAATTCCTATGAGTTCAAACTGCTGAACATGATGTGGATGGAACTGTTTGTTCTTCCCTTTACTGATAACAGTAAAGGGAAGAACAAAACCTCTTTCACACTGATGACAAATTATTCTCTTTTCAAACATCACAGAGCTGCTGTTAAAACAAGGGAAGAGGAATCAAGCTAATTGACAGCTTCTGTGGATGACTGCACAGCATAAAGTACAAATAACAAGGCTGACATAAGCTTTAAAAAGCACTGATTGTTAGCTTGGGAGTAGTATCATCAATAATTGGATTGTAAGTAGCAATTGCAGTGTTCTTAAATCAAACCACCACCTCCTGTGACTTTATGAAGTTTTTAGGTTAATGTAAAAGAAGGCTTTGAGCTATATTCCTTTAACAGATATTGGAAATTAGTGTTACTATTCCTACAGCTGAGTTTGTAGAAGAGACTGTCTTCATCACTTGTCTGTGAAGTTTAAGTTTCATTGCCTTTTTTTTTTTTAAGCTAAGAAAAAACAGGATTTGAAAATCTCAGGGATTGTAACAAAGATAAAAGGGAGAATTAACATGTGCAAATGGTCCAAGAGTACAACTTGAGTTAATAACTCTAAGAAGGCACTGAGAATCTATTCATTGCTTGGCATTGCACTTTCCTAAGGCTGTTTCCCTAGTCTGTAAAATTTTAATAGCCTCCTGATGATTCCTGTGGCAGTTAAATTACACTAAGGAATATTATTGACTTGTTAATTTCCACATGTTGGAAAGCTGTATGCGCACTGTGGGGAACAGGTTGAGAAACTGTGATAACTCTTTGCAAATGAATGGGCTGCCAAATTTTGTCCCTGTTGGAACTGAAGACACCTCACAGTACCAGCAGCATTCCTGTACTTAGAATAGTTTCTAAAATAAAATACCAAGCACATGGAAAGCTTGTGCAAAGAACCTTTGAATCTGTGTTTTCAAGGTACCTATTGCATCTGGTTGCATTTTCTGACAGTATTTAATTTCCTCTCAGAACAATTGCTGCATGTTTTATACATTGGCTGTCCTGTAGCCTCTCATCCTCACTGCTGTGACATGAGGAAGAAATAGTTACTGTCTGTACTTTGTGAATGTACTACTGGTAACAGCCCAGTTTAGTTTCTCTCTGCTATTGGATCATCCCAGTACACATTAACCAAATCTCTATGGTCTTACAGCTTGCAAAGTAGATTCCTAGTACATTATTAGACATATCCACAAGGCTTTGTGTACTTTATATTTCAAGCAAACAGTTTCAAGGGACCTACCAAAAGTGGTTGTTTTTCTCTAACACACACAACCCCACCCAACTCTATCCAGAAAAATAACTTAGGCAGTCTTACCCTAATTTTTCCTCTCCAGAGAGTTTTCAGTTGTCTCTTTACCCCCCCACACCCCTTCTTTTTTTCAGTACTGTCCATACAGCAGCCATAAGTTAAGGCTCTTCTGCCTTGGTTTTCCAAGGATATAAGCATACCCTCCCTACCCTTTACATTTGAATAGGTTCTCTCCACCCTTCAGGGCTCTGCTGGAGGGTTTGATGGAATCAGTGTCATCCAACCACACAACACATTCAGTCCCTACAGGTTCTTTTAGTTTACATTATGACAAGTCACACAGATCCCTGCTGACTCATCTAAATGAGCCTGCATTGGTTGAGTAGTGTACTTTGTTGTCAGATGTGCAGTGAGAACTGTAAAACACAGACATGACCTTGCCATAGTGACCACACTTCAGATTTAAAAAAAGCCACTACTGAACATTCAGACAAGTGGTGCTCAAATCTGTGTTAAACATTGCAAATTTAGCAATAATAAACAGGCTAAGTCACTCTAAAAGACAACAGAAAAAGTGTGTAAGAAAGCGGCACAGGGAAAATGTTGCGTAGATCCCAGTTCTTTCTGGTAGCTTCCCAACACAACCATCTCTGAAATACTTACATTTCCACTAAAGATAGCCTCATTGATAATACACCAAGTTGGATGGAGGAAAACTACCTCATGAAAGAAAAAAACCCCAGGTATTCTTGCTCCAGCAGCCACAGGATGTATTACTGTCTTTAAATCCATGAATGACAAGAAAGCAGATATGCATTTCTGAGAGAAGTGAGTTTGGTGGACAGCAGAAATCAAAAGGTTGTCTGCCTAGGGACCTTTCCTATTCAATATACTTACTCATTTACTGCTAGTTTGAAAAGACAGTTAACTTCAGTCCAGTACTATTTACTTCAGCGCTAAATTCTACTTAGACGCTTTTGAAAAGCCCAAAGATCTGCTACAGAGCAACTGCTTTCAGTCTTGAAACCTTTCAATGAGCAGAAGGAAAAAGCAAGGTTCTAACTGTATTTGTATATCAGAGAAAAACAGTAGAAACACATCTAGTCAAAGCATATGGCTTTAACAGCAACTGGTCTTTCTCTAGGTAAGCATCCCAAAATAAATAATCCAGTTTCAGGCCTGGCAAGGATCATTAGTTCAGTCTACTTGCCCCTCCAGCACCTCCTGGCATGGAGACAATGAGGTGAAAGGTCTGCACCTTCAAAAACACACCATTTGCACCAGTTGTTCTCAGTCATTTGTAACATCACAAAGCATCAGCACAGAACATGGGCAAGAGTCCAGAACATATTAAAAGTGTCCCCATAAGGGACACAAAAGGGTAGAAGGCTGAAGAAAGGTAAGACCTGCATTCGTTCCCTCACTGTTTCTCCACAGGCTCCTCAACATTGTGGCCAAGCCCTGCATTTTCTCTGGAGTCACTTTCCACAAGTAATTCCCAATATTCTTTCTGTGGCTGACACTTCAGTTGAACCAGATATTTCTCTCTTAAAAGACTTCCACTCTTTTCCAACTTTAGCCATCCATAAATTATTTTTTTTTATTCTTAATGTATTGATTTATTATAAAATAAACATTTAATTTATGATTCAGAGCTATGTGTATCACAATAAGTTTTTTTCGATTCTGAACTAGCACCGTTCCACTAGTTCTGACAAAGCAAATACAAGTTTTCAAATCATACAGATTTAGATTGAATAGTTTAAAATGTGTTTCAGACTAAGCTTGCTGATGTCTGGAACAAGAAAGTTAATTCCAGTGAGCTTTTCCAACAGTGAATCTTAGAACGGGAGCTGCCTGGGACCATCTTTTTTATAATAATGTTGCAACATCAATTGCAAAGCAATTTACAAAGGTACTTCAATCTGTAACATGTCTGCTGCTTTTTCTGCCTGCAGTTTTCACACTCCTGCTTCATTATTTTTATTCTCAGGTCCTGTTAAATTTTTGGTTATTATTATTTCTTTTTACTAGTTGCAAGTTTTAAGGATCTTTCAAAATGGTAAAGAAAAATTGATTTAAGAATTCCAAGTAGTATCTATACATATTGAGTCCCAAAGAGTGAGTGAAATTAATAACTTGGATGATTCTAGTTGTGAAGAGGTATGGGATACAGACCTTTTCAGTATCCATAAACTAAAGCACTAAGTGAAATACACTTTTTACTAAGAAATGCTTCATAGATTTTGGTCAAATCCCAAATCTCACTGTTGATCGGTGGTAGAAAGAAGTATATCCTGAGAAATCTTGCACAATGTTATGTCTGAACCTCACCTGGCAAATCCCATGTAAAACCACCAGTTTTGTTTAAACCACAACAAGGACACAATATTTAAAGATTTGCCTTTGTGGTATCCCAGTCAGAAAGAGTTAAAACAATTCACAGCTTTTTCTTGGAATTTCCCTCTCCTTTCCAGAGAGGTCTGTTCTGGAGTCATGTAAACACAGACATCTGCTTGCTGTCACTTCATCCTTATTTTGAATTCATAAGAATAGAAAAAATCCCAGAGGGAGTTCCAGACCAGGCCACCAGCCCTCCATGCCTTTATCCAGTAAAAAGGCAGATGAAGTGCTGGGGCTCATACATATTTCATGAACCTTCTGGCTATGAGTTTTGTTAAACTTTGAAGTTAATATTGCAATTCATTCTGTCTGAAAATAGTATCACACCAAATTTATTTTTCATATAAAAGTGGACAAAACTTTTATATGAAAAGTGTGTAAAGGAAATTGTGAAGTACAGTAAGCTTACGGTAAGAAGACCATTAAACTAGAGTTGCTGTCTTAAAAAAAGGTTTTCTAGGCAAAGTCTGGTATTTTAGTGGAAGTCTCTCCATCTCCTTTGCTTCTCTTTGGAAGTACAAACAACCTCTTTTATATGTGATTTAGAAATCAGATCTCATCTTTTAATTACTATGCCTCTCTCTTACTCCAGACAGGCAAATGTGGAAGGCCTGAGCAAATAGGAGAACAGTGATTCACAGTTGTAGAAAGAGCTTTAATCCCTATATCCTGCTAAACAGAAATTCACCTTACAGATGTAAACATTACTTTTAATATAAAGCTAAACCAACATATTAATTGTATTTCATTAAGCATCAATTCAGTCTTCAGAGGGGATAACATTATTAGTCCAAGATTTTGCATATGGGAAAATGAATGAATAGCAAGAGGAGATGTCTTGCTTAAGCCTTATTATTGTTTAGTGGCAGAAGAGAACCTGGTGTTTTCTGCCCTCCCTATTACATTCCCTAATCAATGTAATTTTTAGATCAAGTTTCAAATGCATTGCCTTCCTGGGAGGAGGGATGCCAGTAGAAAGTCAGCCATGCTTTCCAACACATGGTAATGATACATGGTAACTGTTTAATTCTGTGAAAATCTCTCTCACTCACTGCTATAACTGTTCATTAAATGTTCCAAATTCTGATAGAGCTCTGCAAAGAACTCCTTAATTTCCTCAAGCACCTTCCAAATGTACTGTAGAGAATAAAAATAGACTCAGAAACATTGCTCACAACAAAAGAATAAGCATTCAAGGACTTTGAATAGATGAAAATTTCCATGATTTCTTTGATAACCCACGGATTTGTGGGCTTCGCAGCTCTCCAGGAGTGAATCTTCAATGGCCAAAATATGTATGCCAAATTATACATAATTTTTTTTAATGAAAGGTGGTTTTATTAAAAACCCCCAACATTATTTAAAAGGGAAATTCTGACACTGGATAATTAAATGGAAATCCCTGCTGAAGTTAACAGGGGTTCTGGTTTTCATCCTTAGTCTGAACTAAAATCTGCAATGACAGCAGGAACAATTTCAACCTAAGACAATAGTTTTAAGTTTTCATTCACAACACCATAGCAGTGGAGGTCACAATCTCCTTAGAAGAGGAATATTTACTCTATTGAATTTCACTGCATATGGAAATGATTTATGCTCTAATCAGAAACATAGCCCCTTCCAGTGGAAGATTCTCAAGCAATTATCATGGAGCAAACCAGTCTTAAGCTCACGAGGCATTAATTTAACAAGACCTTTTTTTTCTAATGACCAATATCTTCATAGTTGATTGATGCTTAATCTGGTGCAGCACCTGCTCTCTCAGTCTCCTGTGGTTCAGCTTTTCAGATTAATGAGTCAGAAAGCAAATTGTGACAGTATTATAAAATGTATTGTAATAAACTTTCCATGCTTCAGAACAGAAAAATAATCCACAAATTGATTTCCAGAGTTGAGGTTTCAGGTCCTGAAGGGTTTTTTGGTTGGGGACTCTTTTTGGACAGGAGCTTTAAGTGACATCATCACTTTCTAAAGCACAGAACTGTCACTGTCACCATAATGATAAGTCTTTTCATGCATTTTACTTTTTCTAAAAAGCTACAGAATATCAAGCCTAAAAGTGTTAATGCATTTCTAGTAGTGGTCAAGCTGTGCAAATGCTGAATTTATATTCCAGCAATATGTAATATTTTGCATTATGTAGATGATGTTTTGCAAAACCCAGGGTGTATAAGTGTTACAAACCTGATTTCTTGCTTTTTATGACTACCTATAGAGTGCTTAATGGCAACTTGGGGCAGCTTTTGCCTTCCCATTTAGCAACAGTTTTAGAACTGCTCTGAAGAACAGTAGGAGCTGCCATCCTCCCCGGTGCACTGTGGAGCATCTTGTCAATAAGAAATCAAATCCTATTTGTTGGGTCTGTTTATGTGCTGATTAATTTAATAATGCTGCTGAGGATGTGTTCTCTCTTCTGTCCTGTGAAATCCTTCAGTTGAATTACACGACTTGTCAAGGCATTACACAAGAAAATAGTGATTTCTTGGGAAGGGTGGAGCCCATGTCCTGTTAAACACTCTGCAGAGCAAAGCAAATGCTTTTGTGTTTTTCATGTTGATATTGTCTTGTCAAGCTGCTGTCTCTGCATTGTGTAGACACTTGGTCAGTTATCACCATTTCCTATAGCAGGAGCTGTTTTAAATATCCATCACACTTAAAACACAAGAAATAGATTCCCTCAAATTGAGTTATCAGTGAAGCATCTATATTTGATGTTCTTTCTATTCTGCATTTGAATCCTGACTTCTTCCTGTTAGCTGCAGCCTCTTATGTTGTCAGAAGAAGATTTTAAAAATTTTTATTTACTCAATATAAGTGATCCCTCTCATTCTCATAGCATTTTTCTTCCAGATTCTTTGTAGAAAATGGATGATTTTGCCTAATTTTAAACTACCAGCTTCCTTATTATATTATGGACCAGACTGACCATATTTAGTTCTGTTGGATGCTCCTTACTCCCCCTTCTGCTCTTGCCACCACAAAGATGTCATATGGATTAAATATTTAGACAGAAACATAATTTAGTCAAGACAGGAAGAAGCCTCATTGGGACTGCATCTCAAACAATCCAATCCAATTTGATGGAAATACTTAGTGCTTTGATTTACAGCTTCACATAATGAAGGGCATTGTGTAATATTTTTTACAATACAAAAGCTCCATAATGCTGAAATCTTAATACAGGACTGAAGAACGAAAAAGAGAAAAAACAAAACAAAAAACAAAAAAAAAACAACAAAACAAAACAATGGAAGAGGTTGCAATAAAGCAATCTCTTTAAGTACAATAAGGCACTTAAATAAAGCATGCAGAATGTTTCCCTGAATACAAAGAAACAATCTGCATTCTAACAGTTGAGACTAGCAAGAAATATCCAAACTCAAACTGAACTGGAGCTTCCCAGGAGATCACTTGAAAGAGAAGTTCATCTCCAATTCACCTGATGCTAAAAGCTGAAATAGGGTTAAATTTCTGATAGAACAGGTCTGCAAAGTTCTCTTGAATTTGTTGGCTGTTTTATCATTATCCCCAAAAGGCCACATTGTCATGGCAAGTACAGTTTGCAAATAAAAGTTATTACTACTACCTGCATGTCTTGTTTCACTGTCTTGCGTAACCATATGGGCTTGTTTGGAAGTCTCACAGCAGGATCTGTAATCCATAACAAGAAGCAGTCTGGGGAGAAAAATGCATATAGCTTCTAAAATCTGCCAGGTTTAGAGTAATACTTTCCGGATGTGGAATTGCCAAACCATCTGCAGGTAAGTTTTGAAATATTATTTACTACTCCTCATATATAGCATTAATATATTCCTGTTCATTTCCCATGTCATCTGTAGTTCTTAGTCCATTCCCTACCCTCTCCCCCGTACAAACAATTTTTAGAAAAAATGGGATTAAAAAATGCTCACAATAATCTTTGTTCTGCAAAGAAAGCAGGAAAGTGCCTGTGCAGTCAGAAGGTCCACTGCCTTCCTTATCCTGAGGGCAAGGATTCCAGCCCAGGGATGACATGAGTTCTCAAGAGTATTTGTGGGGCAGGAAAGGTTACAGGACTGCAATATGGATAACTTTGTCTGCTGTTTTTGTCTGCTATGCACATCACCCTTTGTTTTCCAGTGTGGGGATGTGTTTTAACTTAGCTCTAGTGCAGGAAGGCAGGGAATAGCCTGCTCCTCTTCTGTAACTTCCATGTATTTTTTGATACTGGGTTAGCTGCAAAGCAGAAGTCCCCTTTTCTTAATCCTGCATTGGTTTGCAGGCAGTTTCAAACACTCTCTGAAGGGCAATACCAATAAAGAAAACCAGAAAATTTAAAAAAACAAACTGAAACAAAAAAACCACCACCAAACTAAGTCTTGCTTTGAAACCATTCCCGTAGATCCTTTTTGCAGTTGGTAAGGATGAAGGAAAATGAAAATAAGTAATGAGCTCTTCCTTACTCCTTGTTCAGGGAAGATCACCTCCTAAAGTGAGGCTTCTGTTCAGTTCTCTGTGCAGCTCATTCCTTTCTCAGGGTGACCTGGAGACAGAGCAAGGAGAGAAAGTGACACTGGCAGCTCTTAGGGCATTGATGCTCGGAGAGGCTCCCAAAGGCAGGGCAAGCAGACATCAGTGCTTCCTGACAACAGCCACCTGGGCAAAACCAAGATCCTCGAAAGGCTGTAGAGAGCGTGCTGTTCCCCATGATGGAACCTTTGAAAACATTTGTAAAACAGGTCTGAAAAGAACTTGCAGGAGGAAAGAAAGAAAACACCTGTGTTAGACATTGCTGCACATTACACTTGGTTCCAGCTATGTCCTCTAGCAATTAATACCAAAGCCTAGCACGCAGGAGGGACTACAGCAGAGAGGCATCTGCACAAGTCAAATACTAGCCACTTATTCCCCCAAGTTACCTTAAGGGCAAATCTGTTAAATCTGATTGTGAGTACAAGGCTAGTTTCTGTAACACTTACCCTCGAGTATTCCCCTTTCTAACCACCTATGTCTCCTTTACACCGTATTTCCTAATATTGAAAAAAAATCTTCACAAAGCCTCTTTGCAAAAAGTCCTATTAAAGGTATATCCACCATGTTATGAGAATTTGCCATATTTACAGTACGCCCAAAGTCCCCCAGAGGAACTGCTGAAGAATTGAAGCCATGCTGTGTGAAGTATTGCCTATTGGCAAGGGCTGGTCTAATTAGGAAAAAGAAAACATTACCATAAGACTCAAAGTCCTTCTGACTGTGCCTTCTGTCCATAGGCAATAAAAGAAGCCCAAAATAAGCAGCCATAACAAGTAAACAACTTTAAAAGCAAAACCCTTAAGCTCCATCAAAGTGACTGAGAAAAGCAATGGTTACCCTATTTGTCAAATGAAGTTCTCTACCCATGTTCACTGCAACTGCAAAGTGCTCCAACTTTCATTTTCGTCCACATGGTGGGAGAGTTTGGTAGCTCTAATCCTGTTCATCCAGATGGCCTGTCAGGTTTTACAGGCATTCCTTAAAAATAGAAGGAACCTAATCCTGGTTCAGGTAATTTAAAAGAAATTTCTGCAAAACTGCATTGTTCTTTAAAGCTAACAGGCAATAATTCATGGCTTCGACAAGAGGACTGGTTTCCTCTTGCCACCAATTTCATAGACCCATTCCTTAATCTGTGTTGATACAGACTGTTCTGCAGTTACCTGTGTATCTCCTCTTTCACTTGGTGCTATTTTACTTGCACTGAGGATATTGACTGCCATGCAGATCCCACTGGAATTATTACCGGTCCCTTATTGCACAGCTGGCTACCCATATGGCAGTAAGAGCTCAATGACCGCACCGTTCTCAATCCATTTCAGGTTCATGCTCCAACATAAACCAGAGCCAACTTTGTTACAACTTTGTTATGAGTTGCAATAACAGCTTTCATGAGAAAAACTGAGCAGACAACTAGAAACTAGAATTGGTTACACACAACTGCCAGATCTGCTACATGCAAGTCAACACCCTGTGAAATACAGCCTGAGCTTGTCGCCAGAACTGAAGGTCAGGCTTTAGCTGTAGCTGGCACCAAAACACGGTTTCTAGAGTGAGGTGTTTGGGCTGCAGCTACACATCTTGTCAGCCTAATCTCAAACGACACCTAGGTAACAGCTGCTGGCCCCTGTAACTTCCAACTGCATTTTCACTGCCCATCTATTGACTTCATCAATGACAAGTGATGAAGCAGCACTCTGCCCAACCTTAAATTTAAGAGAACTGAAGATAACAGCAAATGCCACATTTTTGGATGGAGGTATAACATTTATTGAAAGATTCAAAAGGTTTCATTAGATAACTAATACAGTAGGAAAAAAGCAAGAAAAGCCTCAGGCATTCAAAGCACAATTGCTTAAGCCAGGCTCAGTTCACAGCGTCTCACCAGACTGAAAATTCCTGGCTCTATGGGTTTGATTCCCCATTGCTTCTAACATGCACAGCATCCTTTTTAAAGAGGTAGTGGTGGAGAATATTAACTGCACCTCTGCTTGGATGCTGCAAAGAAAAAATGTCATGTTGTCCATCAACTACCATCCTGAGCTGCTGACAGGCACTGAAGCAGCAGCAGCTTCTCAGCACTGGCAAAGCCCCTGTCCCACACCCACGTCCCAGCACTCCACCTGCTCTTGGGGCACCATCAGTGCTGAAGGGATGCTCTGCTGCACCTTTGCTCCCACATCACCCATTGCTGCCAGCAAAGGCTCATAGTGCCAGTCCTTGCGGGGCTCCTTTGAAACAGGACTGGAGAAGTGAATTGCAGAATTTCAAGACACTGAAAACATTCTCAGTTTAATGCAATGTTCTTTTGAAATGCCATTTGACAACGAGAGAGGAAAAACAAGAAAAGACTTCAATTTTCATGTATTTTATTTACAGGCCGCACAATACATTTTATATACAAATGGCTTAAAATAACAAAGAGTAAGCAAGCTGAAGCATAACAATTTCTTTTAAATTAAGTTGTCTCGAAATAACTCCTGCAATAAAGTTTCTTCACCCTGATAAGCAAGTTAATTTGATTTTAAGTCAACCCAAGGTAATTTTATTTTTAAATATAGACTTCAAATAAATTTTCTGGTGATTCCTAATTTCATGACATACTCTGCAAATACAGAACATCCCAAAACTCTCAAGAAGGGTAATAGCCAAAATTTCCTCATGTAAAAAACACTAAAACAGAACAGACTGGAGAAATGTTGTATGTGAAACACTTGCATGTTTTAATAATGAACAGAAGAATGCAAGTAGTATGTCTGACATTTTTCTCTCTTGGAAACAGAGTTCATGGTCCAAGACCTAATTTGCCTGCAGACAAGAGGTAACCTGTGTTACTTCAGTACTTCAGTTTTTACCACACAATTATCTACTAAACTCATCCAACTGTAAACTTCACCAAAACTGAAACTGCCTCCACCAAAACTGAAAGCAAAAGAAGAACGCTCAAAACCATAAAAACTTACAAAGTGGCACTTAGTGCCTCTGCTTCTAGAAAGCACCTGACACTACTGTGGGATGGAGAAAATTTAAGAGAGACCACATTTGATAGAAACATAAGAAAATATAGACGTTTGCCATTTAAAAATTATTTTTCCAAGAAATTAAAATAGCATTTAAGGATATATGTATTTTTATATCTCTTCCCTAGCACTGCTCATTCTGTTCAAGATAATGATGACTAGAGATCCATAAAAGCGGTTTCCCTTTCCTTTGGCTGAATTTAAGCATAATAATAGTCTTAAGTGTTTTAAGTCATGGTCATAAGCAGTTCAGTCATGCTCACTTTCTTCCTCTTGGTATGGCTAATGATGACTTAGTATAAATTATGAAGTACTTGTTATTTGATAATCCATTATTACAGTATTTCACTACATTTATTTAGAAATACAAACACACAACACTTACTTTTTGATGTGTTATCCAGGTCTCTATAGCTCACTTTGGAATTGCAGCACTGAAGACATAAACCCAAAGGAATGAGGGAGAAAGTAATAAAAGCCATGGCTCCACAGAAAAATAACGCTGTTTTCAGAGTGTCTGCTACTGCGCCAAAAATGCAAGAGCCACATGATGTAAATGCCAAACTAGTACAGACTCTGCAGAGTGGAGTTCACACATAAAGGTAAAATGCTGCCATAAGTACCTCATCATGTGATTTAATTCAATAGAAATGTCGACAGGTAATACACAGGTCTGGTACAAATGAATGTGGACCTACTGTCCTTAGATCCAGGCAGTCCCCTAGCTGCTCACCTGCCCAGACACAGTTCCAGGCCAGGGGAGAGTGGCTGCAGGCACCAATCCTCCTGCCACACCCTCAATGGCAGAGGTCCACACCTGCACCAGCCCTGGAGGAAAGGTGTCAGCAGAAGAGCCAAGAAGATTCCCTGGATTGCAGAGAGGGCAATCTTTTTAGAGTTATGACATATAGAAATACATTAACTTTCTCTCCAAATTATCCCAACACTGTTGTCCCAGGAAAATACAGAGTTCAAAGCCACAGGCTAGTAATCCTTAAGCTGGGGAAATGTCATTGTACAGTATATATCTGCTACAGCACGCCAGAGTTCTGTTGCTGATTCATCTGGAAGTCAATTGCTTTTTGCCACCTCCTCTCTCCTTACGGTCAGGATCACTTGTGCTGGGGCTGCTGGGGTTGTTGGTTTTTTTGGCCAATGACTTAAATCCATTTCGGCACAACAATGTCTGAAAGTACTGCCATCCATAAGCAAACTGCACACTCATTTACAGATGCAGAGGGACCAACTTCTCTACATTGAATGAAGCTAACTAAATGACTTGAAAATTTATGTCCAAAAGGGAAGGTAGGAGACACAACTTCTTCCTTGTATTTTAGTATTGGAAGTCAATTTAGTTCTTTGAGATCTACTTTCCATTTGAACTTACCTGTGTTTTTAGCCAACTACTGCCTGCAGTTACACTTCAAGTGCAGGTGGTTAACCTCAGACTGCACATCTTTAGCAAAACTAAGTGCATATAAGCTTTGAAAGCTTGATTCTAGAAAAAAAATACCCAAAAAACAATCTGTGTGTATATTTGTGGGTCTGGATTTTTTAAAAATTAGTAAACAAAGAGCCTTAGTTGACACTGTCTGTATCTAAATGACACTCTTTAAAATTTTACTAGCAGAAAAATGCTATGGGGATGTCCTTATTTAAGGAAAAAAAAATGGTTCGGTCCAGTGCACTGTCATTCCCATGAAGCTTCTGCCTTTCTTAAGCACAGGCTATTCAGGCTGTAAGTATTTGCTTCTGACCTGGCCACTTTAAAATTGGTCTTGGCCACTTTTATTTTCAGATGGCAGGATTTTCTACTGTGTCTAGTAAAGGCAACTGCCAGACTAGGGGACAGCGTAAGCAGCAGAACTCTCTCCATTCCTCATCTGCCAGATCCTCAAACACTACACAGAGTTAGCGAAGGGAGTTTCACCATGCTCTAAAGTGTGGGAATCAGCCATATACAAGTCAGGATTTTCAATTAAAACTAAACACCAACAGCTTTGGCTTCTATTCTGAAAATCCAAAAAGTCATTGACCAGACATTTGTAATAGTGTAAGTAGAAATTTTACTTTTTAAAAAGTAGTTTTCAAACACTCAGTTACATAAGGTACCGATTTGTCAACTGGATAATCAGTTGGAAAATTGTTTCCAATATGGGCTTCAAGACATCCTTTCATGTAC
The DNA here is from genome assembly GCF_022539315.1 of Serinus canaria. Classification (NCBI taxonomy): domain Eukaryota; kingdom Metazoa; phylum Chordata; class Aves; order Passeriformes; family Fringillidae; genus Serinus; species Serinus canaria. The sequence goes on along the minus strand of NC_066315.1, from coordinate 51,536,081 downwards.
AGGCAAAACATAACCATACCTCCTCTCTGCAGGAGAGACTACTTGTTGTCAGAGGAAACAACATCAAAAAAAAACATGCTGGAAGTTGTAATTAGTATGAGGAGTGGCTCTTGGTAAGAGTTTTAACTATAATAATCCTAGTTGTTCCGAGACACTCAATTCCAATATTAAAATGTTCTGTGGATAGCAGATATAAAATCAATTAATTGGCACAATCACAAGTTTACAGTGAATTACAACTAGTGTCAGACATTTTGCCATTGCTTTAAATACTGGTCATTTTTCCTTTGGTTACTTCCTACAATGCAGTACTTGGGGTAAAAAGACAAACAGTGTCAGCTTTTCACACAAAGTAAAGAAATTACTGCTGTTGACATTTAAGAGAAAAAAACTATTTCATCACTTGGTAAGGACATATAAAGCATAGTTCATTTGGCAGAGGAACTAAAACACTTAATACAACTCCAACAGGGAGCTGAGGAAAAACTACACTCTTCATTCTTCTCCTCACTTTCAACGTTTCTCATGAAGTTCAATTTGGAAATTACAATTTTATCTAGGTAAAATCAGGTCTCTAAGTAACTGGCCCATGTGAAGTAAACACCACAAGATTATGACCTGCTTCAGTTTCTTATTATTATCTGAATTCTCTTTTTAATTACCTAGGTTTCGGCATTATGTTCATAGCGACCTATGAATTACTTCCAAATTTTTGCAGACCTTAAGCTTACATGTTAAGGCACTTACCATTCAAGTAAAACAGTTTTTATATAAACAAGTGTGGGAGATGGAGAGAACATTTTACCAGAACACCCTTTTCTTTTTTCTTGGAAAAAAAAAAAAAAAAGTTGACCAAATATTTATAAAATTTTGCATCAAGAGAAAGGTTTTGTTTTATTATCTGAAATGAGCACGAAGTACACCTTCCACAATAACACTGAAAGCAGTGCAAAGACTGACAGTGACCTTTGCCTAAAAGTAGTTCTGTAAAAAGAAAAATACCAAATAAATCAGTGCCCTGCTTTGATTGTTGTAAAATTTCATTCTTTTTACATAAAAGTTGGTCCAAACTTACAAAAAAAGCACAAATGTGCATAGTTCAGAAGATCTGAAAGAGTGCCATAAAAAGCTGATGTCCCTAAATTTAGCATCCACTTAAAACTGCCAAAATACAAAATAAAAGTCAGAACTAGAGTTTGTGAACATGTACAATCAAGTCATCTAGTTTTTAGACAGCATGAGTTGTAAGCATTTTTAATTTTTTCTACTGTATGCAAGACCCTTTTCCACATAAAAATAAAGCTGTTGAATTAACATTATTCAAGTCTGTTGAACTGCTGCTTTAAATTGCAGCTAGGGGAGAAAAAGAAGTTTTTCCAGATAAAAATGATGTGCCTGAGGAAAAACAGATACTCAATATGGTAATCCTCTGCCCCGCCCTCTCACTGCAGATGTGCTAATGTGTCCCCTGTATCCTTGGGAATAGCCAGGTCCTTGGGCAGGAGAAGTCCAAGTCTGTCCATGCATGTGGCTGATGCCAGTGGGATTTTCCTGTAAATTACTTCCATAGCTATAGTTGTGCATCTTTGTGGACAAAGAGTGTGCACTCTCTGGCCCTGTGGAAGCATCACTGCTGCTCCCCAAAACTGGGATTGGGCCGTGGCTGTATTCAAACCTATGGTCTTTATCTCCACTGAACAGCATGGGGCCAGCATTGAGGTAAATGTCTCCGTAACCAGTTACTGAGCTGGGAAAAGATTCTGGAAAGGCTGATGGAGGAGGGGCAGCACCAGAGTGAGATGAAGCAGTACTGTAGTTATCCAAAGACTGAATATCTGAGTTCCCAAGGAAACTCCTCCTTTCTAATACTCCTGATGATCCACTTCCTATTCCATCGCTAGTGCTGTAACAGGCAGATGAGAAGGACGATGATCCAAAGTTATCCTTGTAGTCTGGGCCTGTTACATAGGAGTCTCTAGCCTGATAATCCACACTAGTTTGTACTGGCTCCTCTGTTGTCGCCTGAGCTTGATGCTGAGCCAGCAGCTGCAGAAGAGCTGCTTTCACTCCCGCATGAGGATCTGTTCCTGAAGAGTTACTTATAGGCAAATGCTGATTCTCTGTCCGATAATCAAGGTCTTCATCAGTGAGCGGTGGAGGCTCCGGTGGCTCGGGAGGACGCTGGTCTGGAGGCAAGATCCGAGGACGCTCCTGCTCAGGTGTTTGGTTCAGAAGCCTCATCTCAGACTGCCTAACCAAATCCTCTTGACCTAAGAAGATGAAAAAGAAAGCTCTGGAATAAAAGTGTACAAATAACAGGACCAGAAAGAAAAGGACTCCTTCCTGGTAAAACATAGAGGTTTGTTAACTTCAATTCTAATGAATTTATTAGTTAAATTTGTAAGTAATTATATTGATTATTTTGGACAAAATTTGGCAACAGCTCATTTGGCTCAGGAGCATGATGTAGGTTACTCCTTAAAGTAAGATTACCAAGCAGTCAATTAAAGAAAAGCAGTACAAGCTCCTTAAAAAAAAACTACAGCAAAAGCAAACAACCAGGACATAATGCAAGCAACACAAACACTAAAAATTCAAAGAATGATCAAGAAAGATTCACAGATAAGGACAGAAGTCTCACAGGACAAAGGGTCACCCTATCAAAGAGCAGCACAACTCAAGGTTTAAAATAAACACAAACAAAAAAGAACACCTCTCAAGAAAACCCCCAAAACCCTCCAAGAACAGCCCCAAAGCATTTCAGAGTATTTCTTTCAGCATCTGCAAACACCACAAAATAATATAAAATAGCCTGAACTTGCAAGCCAGAAATATGAACAGAGCTCTAAACTGTTAGAAGACTACAGAAGCCTCTGCTATACCTCAGTGGTGAAACCTTTAGCCATGTGTGTGTGACAGTTAAAGGTAACCACTGAATTTGACACTACAGAACTGCTCTTGTCAGCATTAGAACCCAAAATAAGCTGTCTCACCAAAATAAGCTTTACCTAAACACACAGTCAAAACTGGCAAATTACATCTATGCATCTGCTAGAAAAGACTGTCTTCACCACCACACTCACCATTAAGAAAACCCCATGCCCTACAATAAATGATCAATGTTTCATCACTAATACTTGCGCACCTCTTAGGTTAGCTATTGCTTGCTCTGTCTGCATGGCACCTGTTAGACTAAAAGACAAATTCTCTGATCCAGACGCAAAATGTGACCAAATCAATTTAATCTCCTATACTCACACAGATTCATACGGCAAAAATGTTAATTCTCTACTCCCAAACTATTACATCTACAGTGCTCCAGCTATTTTCTGGTTAGCAATAAAGGTCTTCAGTACCTGCAGACATATATAATGACTTGATCAGATGTGGGTAGCCAGGTGCTGGAGATTCCACGTCGTCCCGGCAGACAGACACAGGAGTGGCGGGCTCTGGAGGCTGCCTGAGTTGTAATGATGTTTCATTTCCTGATCCATTTTCCTTCTCCTCCAAAACAAAATCTTTTTGTTTTGTTTGCTGAGCCTTTATTAACTGAGACAAAAGAACAGCAAATGCACTCTGCACAGCTGCCTGGGCAGCATCAGTCTCCACTTTCGGCTGACCCAGCTGAGCAGGTGGCACAGGGGGCTGCGTGACCATCGGCTGTTTTAGGGGCTCCTGCTCTGGAGGTGGTGGCGGAGGCGGCGGCGGCTGCTGCTGCTGTTCTGACTGTTTTTCACCTGCTGACAAAATTCCAGCAGGAAGATTTATTTTATTTAGTTGCTGTTGAGTCTCCGGGTTTACCTTAATATTCAATACTTGGGCAAACTGTGCCAAACTAACACTTGTTTTAGACTGTAGCAGGTTTAGCAGGATTGCCACTTCATTCTGGTTTAACTGCTGTCCAGTGCTTGTTTTTGCTAAAGACAAAAAAGGTGTTTTTAAGTATTATTTAGAACTGGCATATTTCAGAAACTCAAAAGAAGACTAGCATGGCTGACACAACTGGCAAAGCATGGGTTTGGACAACACAGAAATGGAATGCTTCTACATATTAACTGTCTTTGGGGAGTATCTCTAGGAAATGGAACAGTAAGATCCAACATAACCAAAGTGACTTCCATGAAGTGCATGCACACACTTAGATGGAAAAGCACCAAGCTAGAGCTCAATATTCCACAATATAACTAAGTTGGGGCTGAAGGCCAGCTGCTTTAGGCAGCTATTAGCTCTAGGTGGCCTAGGAGCTCACAGTATAAGTTCAAAAAGCAGTGCTGACTTTGAGGGAGAAGTAGTTAATCACTCAGTAGCAAGAAACATGTGATAATATACAGTTAATTCAATTAAATGGAGTTTGCCACAAATAAGAGCACATTACGATGATGCAGGGGAATATGAATAATGAAGTTTGAATATCAAAGTAGTTTTTCAGCTTCAAACATCTATTGTGGTGATTTATTTTGAAAGAAGTGAAGAAGCATGGGTTGCAACATTCCCTATGAGTAAAGGATTTAGAGAAGAAAGTTAAAAATTAGAAAATGAGTGTGTGAGCATGGTGGCTGAGCTCTGAATTTTTCTTAACCCAAGTCAGCACAAACACATTCAGTTCTCTTCTGTCTTTGCCATTGTGCTATCTTAGAAATATATTAATTCATGGCAGATTAGAAGCCATGCGTGACACACAAAAGTATTAAGTATATGCCTTGCAAGATTTAAGAATAGCACAGCTGGAAAGTGCTGCAAAACCCACAACCCACTAGTCTACTTGTGGATGTGCACCAGGATACAAGCACTTGGAACTGATTTAAGAGGAATGCAGGGACTTCAAAATTGTTTTGTATCTATATAAATATAATCCATCTTCTATTTGGCAATACAAAAAAATAAATCACATTTTCTTATGCCTTATCTGGCTCTCACTCAGATGTTGTGATCAACAGAAGATTTTGTCACATCTGAGGATGGTATACTCAACATTAAAAACTTCTCTCAGACTCTCAGTGAAAATTCATCAGAAAAATGCCAAACAGAAATTAATCTACCTATTCCATACTCTTTAGTTAGGCTTTAAGTTCATTCTAACAGGAAACTATTCTGGGAAATCTATCATAACAAAATTATTGAGCTCTGAACAGCTCCTGTTAAAGTGCAAAATGCAATAACCAGAGGTCCACTTATGAATCAGAACATTAGCAATTGATACGATGTCTTTTTAACCTCTCCTTTTGGGGTGCTTAGAAACAAATGCAAGAGTTTTGGCTAAAGTATGTATTTGGTCATGGAGTTATATAATGTGTCTTATTAATAATATTAACCAAGGTGCATTACGGCTTCCAGAAGTGTTTTGTTTAATACAGGAAATGCCTCTATGCATCACTGAAAATTAAACTGTCTTTTATCTAGACATGTTTTTCTGTGTACATATAGGTAAACAGCAATATAGGTCAGAATGATTCCTTGTCTATTTACTTCAGTTTTTTTGCACGGTCAGTATTAATGACTAATAGTAGTCTCTCATCAGGCTGTTATGCCATAAAAGCACAAAGTTAACAATCCTTTGGATTCTTTAAACTTCTTATATGGTTTCATTGAGAAAAAGTTACAGAAAGTCGTTCTTGAAAAGGCTGCCAAAACTTTAGCCTAAACATATGGATTAGCAGAATCTTGCAGCTGGTTTACAGAGAGAAGTCAGATGAATGGAGCAAGAAGCAATAAATTGCGATAAAATATGATCAAAATAACTACTTTCAATGTATCTTTGCACAGAATATTTGGAGCTCTGTTCTACTGTTAAATTAAGGGTTGATTCAAGATGGTTAGTATACAGAATTGTCAGCTGCTAAGAATGCATAAACTGTTTATTTTAGCTGAACTCCTCTATCAGTGCCATAGGATTTAGGCTTACTTCGCACAATCAAAAATGGCCTAACATTTAACTTACAGGTATCCATTTGGTGTTGTTACTCTTTATATTTCTACATATTTTGTAAGAACTGTCAGTTAACAGCTGAGTATCTCAAACACACTCCATACTGGAACCACTACTTTGTTATATTTGTAAAACTTGTCTCAAGCAAGATGCTTGGTTAAAGATTCAGAATTACTCGCAGTGCAATTCACAGAGGTAGGTACTTCATGTTATACCAGCTTCCAGGGGGTGGTTTTGGTGTTTGGTGGGTTTTTTTGTTGTTATTGGTTTGGGGTTTTTTTACAACTTGATTTAGCCCCAACAATCTGGAAAGCTGAAGACTAACATAACATGCAGATGGAATCTGTTCCATTTGAAATGACAATTGTTCTAAACTCTGCCTTCTGATCAGTTTATCAATACCAATAAAGATCATCCAATCTATGGAGATTGTGAGAAACTTTGAACAGCCACTGGCTTGTGGAATTTCGAAAGAATCACAGATGAGCAAGAGCCAAAATCCCCTCAAAATACAGAGCAAGCAAGTTAGTTGCTCTGACCAGGCTGAAAAGTTAGGTAAAATTGGAAAGGAACACTTACATTTCCAAAAGCAAAGGCCAATCTTTTGTAACAAAGATTAAACTTACAATACTGCTCCTCCCTCAAGAATCCAGGAGACGCCAATACTCTGCAAATAACATCTAAAATTTCTAGAGGTGCAATCCAAGTAGTAGGTAATTATAAGAACTGAAAATATTACTGACCAAGTGCTACACTAGAGCTGCCCTGAGTTTTGAGTTGGGAAGAAGTTTGCATGCCTTGTGGGGTGTTGGTTCTGCTCTCATCCATGCCTAGAGACAGATCCTTCCTAGGGACTTTAGCTGCTGTAGAGTCATCAGTCATGCCCATCTGCTTCTGTCTTCTGCGTTTCTTACTCCACAGCTCATGGCAATCCTGCCACAAAGGAAGGCTGCAAAGAATGACCAGAGATATTCAGTTTTATTCCCAATTTTTTTTTTAAATCATAGTGGTAAAAACATTTAAATTATACATAATGTAACTTCTGGAAGGTGAACCTACTGGAACCCAGAAATACATCAGGAAACATTCAAAAGCCAGCAAAATCTCAGACCTGCTTTTTCTGGCTGAAAACTCTTTACTGAGTGCCTCTTTCAGAAACACATGTCCTTCTGGCAGAAAAGGGGAAAAAGTATCTTAAAATGACAAGTATTTTCCTAATTATTTGTGCAATTCAAAACTTCAAAATCAATGCTGCACAGTTGCTATGAAGTATACAACTTGCATACTACCAAATAATTAAGTTATCAATATGAAAGCATTTTTTTCAGGATCCTTCTGTCTGCTTATAGAAGTACTGCTGCGTCATTAGGTCACATATTTGTCCACAGTAACAGACATGGCTATCTAGTATTAATAGTGTATAGCTCAGGCAACCAAGAAAATTGGGGGGGGGAAAAAAACAGAAAAAAGTTGCAGAAATAAGTTGCATGAATAAGTATCATTTGACACTACCAAAGCTTGGACATCAGGAAGAACAAGGGGATATCCTGTATAAGACATATGAATGCAGAGGCAAAATTCTCCTAAGAAACTTATCTGTCACCAATTCTGTCCTTTCATTATAGCTCCCTGCAGGCATCTCAATTCTGATTTCCTGAGGAACACAAAGACCCACAGAAATACTGAGATAGGCAGTAAAAATAATGTAAAAATTATGTTTTCCTATTACATATTACCTGTCTTAGCAGTTCTGTCACCCAGAAACATGGGAAAACTAGCTGACAAATGACAAGAGACACTGGAAAGGCAATTATGACAACTCTTTCCTTTATTCTCTCCCTCCACCTGCCAAGTATTTTCTGAAAGACAACTGGAAGGAAGAACTCATTGTGAGAAGTATCCTATGGTCCTTCCAATCTGCACGTCACTTTCTCTGGATGAACAGCTGCTCCTTCCCAAAACAGAACTTCAGTCTCTCAAGAGAACAGTCAACACTTTCTGAGGTTTGCCAGAAATGAATGTGGTTCCTCCTAATTTTTAAAAGGACACCAGTGACTAGTTTGTTTTGAATTTCCATAGATCAGCTTCTAGAATGCATTACCACATCCCTGAAGAAAAGATGATCTTCCCATTCATTTACTTCAAAATGCACATAAGCAACATGCTGTACAAGTGGTTTTGAAACTTCAGCAAACAGCTTGAGATTGCTGATTTCTGATTTTCTCACAGTGATATAGTCATATTCACGCAATGAAACCTCTTTGGCGCATGTTTCAGAACATTAGTAACGTTTGCCCAGAGGCCCAGAGAGCAAAACATTAAAAACCATCTGGACACAATTCTGTGCCATGTGCTCTGGGATGACCCTGCTTGAGCACAGAGGCTGGACCAGATCATCCACTGTAGTCCCTGTCCGCCTCACCCATTCTGTGATTCTGTACAACAACCTTGTGTATATAACAGCTAAGTCTAGAAAGAATTTTAATAAAATCCTTAGATAAAAAGAAGTCAGTACAGGCTGCCTTGAAGGCTCAGTTTACTCAGACAGTATCATAGATTCTATGTTCTGACAGCTACACTGAGGAAAGAATGAGACCTGCAGATTCTCTATTACCTTTTCATTGTTTTCCTTAGGACATGCTGCAATGATTTCTACTGATTAAATGACTTCAAAGTCACTGCAAAAATCCTACAGGACATTGTAATACACTTCCTCTAGAGAAACTGACAGGAACAACCCTGCACAATTTCACTTTTCCTGCCTGTAAAACCAAGGCTCTCATCTGGTTCATGAAACAATTTATGGTATTTCACTTTAACTCTCAGGTACCTGTGCAGAATTCTATGCCCACTGTCATTTTATCATCAAAGACAGCAATTCAGATTCATGGAGGATCTCAAAATCTCTGGAAAAAGTAGACACTGATAAACTGAGATAAGAGGGAAATTATGCTTTTTAAATATTAGAAACATTCATAGAAGAGTATTTTCTCAACAACTAGTTCTAGGAATGACAACTCTGTTATCTATTATATGAGTCACTTAGCTACACAAGCATTTTACTACAGAATCACCTTTCAACAACTGTCTATGTCAATATTTCTGCCACCATCTCCTTTACTGAACCACAATGAACTAACTAGAATCGGTACATGTCCACATTTCCTAGAGGTCAGTACCATTACCAGTGGAAATTACTTACTCAGGAGGAGGCATTTTAGATGGTTCCACATCTCGCAGAAACTCACACTGAAGAGCTTGTTCAGCTGTGCAGCGCTTGCTGGGATCCAGGGCAAGCATATAATCGAATAAATCTAATGCAGCTGGTGGGATACTACAAAAGTGCAAAACAGAGGAAACTGTCAGATCTTTATTTCGTATCACACACATCTGTGAAAAATTTTAATGAACACATCCCTTCCAAGATGATCAGTAAGTCCTCAGGTAACTTAAATACTAACAAAACATGCTTACAACCTGAGCTTATCAAGCAAGAGGCAGAAATACATTTCACCTTTTACTACCTGTGCTATTATATAACCCAAGCTTTCTTCAACTTGTGTTGTTTCATTGCTTGAAACCTTGTACTTACAAAAAACTACACCCACATTTTAAAGTTAAGACTGTATTTTTAGATTTTGAAATTTACCAACAGACTTTTGATTGATTCACAGACAATAATTCTATTGCTTCAAAGATATTAGTCTCATTAGTATGAACAGGATGACGCATTTCTTTTGAAACCCACTGCACGTAAAGGAGGGGAACAATACCCTTAAAATAAGCTAACAGCTGTTTTCCATACTTTCACTTGTGATAAATGCACAAAACTAGTCCAATGGTAGTACTTTAGAACACATGGTTCAGGTAACTCCTCTGAGTTGAATGAGTTTATGACACAAAGGACTAATGTTAACCAGACTAGATAATTAGCTGTAGCCAGTTTTACCAATAAAAAATAATTAAGTACTCTGAGCTGTTTTTTGGACAGGGTAACAAAAAGGTGTACCAAACAAATGTTCAAATGTTTCCTTAAGTGAAAGCTGACAGGTGGCTGAAATTTTAGGACCTTCTTTCCTCTTCTTGATGCTCCTATTAAATAAGGGTTAATACAAGCTCTGTGGGTATCGTGGGAAGGACAAGAACCTAAAGCCACTTTTCTTTACATATGATCTATGCTTGTTCTCTGAAAAATAGTGAAGTTCATAAAGTCTCTGGGAAAACTTAATGCTATTACAGTTCACTAAACTAATTCTTCATCCTTACAAAGCAAACTCTTCTCTCAGTTTTCGACGATACTGCTTCTTTGGTTTCATTGTGTTGAAGTAAGCTAATTTTATAACATCAGGCCACACTGCTGGACACGGACTTCCGCAAATTCGGCTGTACCAAAAAGAAGGGAAAAAAGGTATGAGATCCAAAACCACAAGTGGGCAGAGCTGTCATTTTTATTCTTGCAAGGACAATGAAAGCAAAAATAATTTTCAATTTTCATGTTCAGGTTATTTTTAGCCAAAATTTCTCCACTGTCAAATGCCCAACACCATTAAATAATGGTGAATTGTCTACAAAGGGTGATCACCCCACACAGACTAAACTTACTGTTTCTGCCTCAGTCCAGCTCAAACATCCTCTACACCAATGTTTTCAGAAATGAAACCAACTACATCTGAAGAGTTCTCTAGGTATCTGACTAGAAAAACTGGATAGCCCACATTTAGAGTAACTTTTATGTCCTTAGTTCCCAATGCCACTGAAGAAAGATATACCAAATACATGAAAAAGCAGTTTTCACTGAGATTTTATTTAATGCTGAAGACAAGGGGAAAAAAACCAAACAACCCAGTTAAGTCCTAAAGGCATAAACTTCTATACAGAGAGAACCTCTGTATTTTTTACTTCAGTTATGAGTTTTATGCCTCAAGGCTGATCTACCTCCACAAATGGAGCTGCCAATACTCTTATACCTCACATTCCAACCCCATCCTTTTTTCCAATAGCTAAGTACAAGTTGATCAACACCACACTTCTAAGCAAAAGAACTAATATGGTATTTCCATATTAGGAAGGTTTCAAATTCTCATGTAGACAGTCATAAAAGGACATTTTGCAAATACATTTCCTAGTTCCTACAGCCCTCCTTTTCATAAGATTTAAATGGTTAGTGTAAGAGACCTAATGATTTATGCCCCAAGTGCTATGCCAGTCACTCTGACTTTACACAGGTTGGGGTAATTTTCAGGAGGGAGGATAAAAATAATTAATCTCTTACTGTCAGAATGGACTTCAGCTCTATCTTTGATAAATTTTGAAAAGATAAGTGCAGAATTTTTGGCTGCAGCATGATCCCAGCAGAGATGTTCATAAAACTGATATATTATGTTCAAACAGCAAAAAAAGCATAGCATCAGTGAAGACAAGAAATGAGCTTCAAACAGAAGCTTCCAGCAGAAGGACATCACAAAGTTTTAGTTTTGTACCAGAGGTAAAACACAAAGAAAAACTTTGAATTACTCATTCTCCTGTGCTTCAATGCCATCTAGTGCTCAAAAACAAAAATTCCCAAACTCATGAGTTTAATTCTTCTTATGCCAAAAACGACCACTGATCTGCTCTGCACCTCCTAAAACCTTCATTTATTCAGGCCAATAACATATTACACTGACGCATGCTACTGTTCAATCTGTTTTGAAAAACATCTCAGTATGTAACTTAGTAATATTTTTTAGTAAGTTAATTTGACCATTTAGTGTTCACTTTCTGTAAATTCTGTAGGACTCACCCCCTTTTCCCCTTGTTTCTAGGAAGAGCACCTCTCCTCATTTATAATGTCAATTATGATATCAGAGTCAAGAGCAGATTTTGCTTGCTGAACAAAGGGAAAGAAAAAGATGTTCTGGTTCCACCAAATTAAATACTTATCATTCTATGATTTATTGAGAACAAGGAAAGAAACAGAATTTTTATCTCCATGAAATGTCTGGCAGTTTGTAAAGGAACAGAAATATTCCCACAAAAAAGGTGTGTACATCGTAGGCTTGAAACAAGAACTCATGACCAGCAGCACGCCGAAAACATGTTCCTCCCAAAACCCACTTGTCCTTAGTATTGTCCACATCCTCGTTCTGATTTGCTGCAAGCAAGTTCCAACATCATCTTAAAAATTACAGGCATTTTGATTACTCTCTCTTTACAATTTCAGTAATAGGCAACTCCAGCTACTCTACAAAAACCCATCATACTCATCAACGGCACATTGCTAAGAGCACAGAACACTCACGAAAAACCCTTCATGTCTGTGCCAAAGTCACTTGTGTTAAATGCCCCTCAAAACCTCTAACATCTCACTCAGGGCAGTAACTGACCCTTTGCAAGTATTTGCAGTGCATTTTCTCACATTTTAACACTAAGAAAAGAAACCTGTCAATTTATGAAGCATCTATGTAGCAGTGCTTGCTAGTTACCTTATGAGTTCCAGTTGAGCAAGTTCTTGATTTGCTTGAAATATTGGCTTTTTTGTAAAAAGTTCACCCAGGATACAGCTGTAAAACAGTATTGCAAAATTCCATTATTAGGGCTTTCAGTACGGAATAACAGAAACTTTAAAATTTATTTCTGACTTGTTTTTATCCTTGCTAAGCTTCTATCCAAACTCTTACCCACAGCTCCAGACATCAATAGCTGGTGTGTATCTTTCTTCCCCAAGGAGAAGTTCAGGAGGCCGATACCATAATGTAATAACTTTGTTGGTATATGGTCGGCTGTTGGAAGGAGGAAAAATAGAGAACTATCATTTTAATATGATCACACTTCTAAAAACATGATACCTTAAGGACTTTACTTCTGTGGTACTGTTCAAGAACAGTACAACCTTCCACTCTCTTTCAATTTTAGTCCTGCAAAGCTGTAACTGTACAAAAGCAAACACCATGACCTGATGAAGGCTACAAACAGTCAGATTGAAGATATAAATAATAATCACACAGCCACCTTGATGCTATGTGAATAGTGTATCTCCATTATTATTCAGAAAGCAATACTGTATATTTATTATGTTGCTAGTCATTTCAGGAGCAGAACTCAGATAAAACCAGTAACTTCCATACACCTATTGGCTATTACCAAACTAAATATAGGACCTCTACAAGCACTTTAAAAAGAAGGAAAAAATAATTTTTCCCTCCTTAAGTATTAGCAAAATTGATAAAAGCCTTTTTCTGGAACTGCATCATTCACGAATTTTGATTCCAAAGCCTGGAATGCTTCTAGTATCTTCCTATATTTCACAATATCTTTAATTCTCCACAGCTCTAACCAGAAATTTTGGTCACTGTGAATAACCCTTTCCATCCTCCCACAAAACAAAGATTTCTACTAATGCAGACACACATTTTTTTTGTGCACAGGCTGAACTACTGCATCAACAGTTCAAAATAGAAAGCAGAAAAGAAATGTTTGATTTTGGTTTTGGTTCAACAAGGGTGCTTTAAAAGTGATTCCAGAACTCTTTCAGTTTTCTTCAGTTTTTCACTGGGTCAAACTTTTTTTTCAGTTACCAACACGAGGTAACTCCAAACAGAAAGAGTAACTATAAGTGTGAACAACCATAGAATGAAGCCTAACAAGCTCTTAGAGCATTCTCAGTAGTACAGTTATCACTTCTGTAAAATCATCTGAGTCCTTCTTTCATTAAGGCAATAACTCCAATTCCATTTTAAAAGGTGGCACAGTTTTGGAAACAATTCCATAATTTACCATATTTATCTCTGAAGCAAACATTCCCTATGAAATGTTTACATGGTATGGACTATCTCTACAGATACGTTGCTCATAGGTATTAGTATATGGTGATTTTTATTTGAACACTTATCTTGACATGCAATCTGTCATACCTCCTACTCCAAACATGTTAAATCTACCAGAATAACATTTAAAGGAGCCCAACTACAACAACAAAATGGAATTTACTTATTTTTTTATTTCCTCCCCATTATGCCCCTACTAAGTTCTGTACCCTTTCAAGTAATATTAAATTCTAAACAACAGTAAACCAAATGCAGAGTACATTAATTAAAAACAGCAGCTATTATACACTTGTTGATATACAGTAATTATATCTGTTACTGCAGGTCAGAAGGAAAACGAATGACAAAAGTATTGCCAAAAATCTACTAAGATTCTAACTATTCTCCCATGTTCAATGGGCAATTCTATTAGCTAGCTTAATTAATTCTTAATCTCGGTGTCATTTATGCATAATGGCATAATAATGTTGCTGTTTCATGTACAGTAAAATGGGTTATTGCCATTATAAGGACACTGAACTTTTAATCCTTAAGGAATAGTGAGTTTTACAAAGAATTTAAATTAATTTTAAAACAGACATTAAAAAGACCAAGCAAAATATGGTAAACTAGAGGAGAAAACCCCATTAGGCCAGTTTGATGCATGTTAAAACAAAAAGATAGGATAACATCCTTTTATTATTAAGTACATCCAAAAAAAAAATTAGCTAGCAGATGCTTAAGATTATTTTACTTTGCTATTACACTCAACACTTTTCATAACTGTACTTAAGCATGTTTTCCTGAAATAAGAGTTCTGAGACAATAGCTCAGTGAAACCAATGCTAGCACATTTATCAACAACATAAGAGCTGTTCAGAAAACAATAAACCCAAAAAGCCAACATTTTGGATATTATTTCTCAAAGTAGACATGCAGAAATCAAAGAAAGGTCAGGTATTGAACCACCTCATGGACATATTATTGTAGTGAACATTCAGCCTGGATTTTGAAAAGTCAGTTCCACATGACAAATACTACATTACAAAGTAAATACTAAAGTTCTTAATCATAAAAAACTGTGCGCCTGTTTCCTGGAGTATGAGCATAATGAAGCCAAGAACAACAGAAGCACAAGTCACAAGAAGTTTCAGAATAACTTTTATTTAAACTTGTATCTCTGTTTCCAGCAGATTCAACAGCACTGACTGCCTACAGAATACATTGAACCTCTTGAAATGCAAAGTCAAATCTTACACAAAAGTAATGCTTATTGAATAGCTGTATGATACTTTGTGCCAGGAAAAAAAAAATAAACAAAAAAAACCCCCAAAAACAAAACAAAAGAAAAAGAAAAAAAATCAAAATGTTCCCTAAATAACATCTTTGGTACACTAACAGAAGAAATATACCTCAGGTTTACAGGACCAGAAACTTAGGACTGTAAGTTAATTTCCAATCAATATATGGCCAATCTCTACCATTAATTATCCAGAACGCCTGGAAAAGCAATACACTCACACAAAGAGAGTTTTGTGGTTTTATGCTGTGTAAGACAACATGTATTTCTTTCACTTTCCTAAGCAATTACTTGTATTACAGTACAGTAACATTTCCTCTAAACAAAACAGTCTTCTGTCCCTCATAATAGTTACGCAAAAAGATTAAACTTCTGAATGCTTTTTCACAGTGTAATTGTATCTTACCTTTCTTCTGAGTTGTACAGCCGAGCAAGCCCAAAATCGGCAAGCTTTATCTGCCCTCTGGTGGAAAAAGCAAAGAATTATTTAGTGGTTTATCCTGTTAAGCTTTCTTCCCCCAAAATCAGGTAAAGTTTAACACTGAAACAGCTGTCACTGATCTTCACCAAACCACATTAATGAAGAGGAAGTGCTTTGCTATCTCGGCATCTCTTCAGTAAGCAGTATGCTAACTCACTGAATAGCAAAGACAAGTAAGCAAAATTGAGTATGCTTATCAAATGGCATTTACATTATTGGATGATAATAAAAATTTAGGTCTATACCATAAAATATTGCAGTCAGTAACTCTGCAGGAAAAAACTGAGGGAAGAAACTGCTCTTTTCTCAGGCCTCACAGCTAGCAAACTATTATCAGCCTTCATACTTCCTTCTAGGAAGCCATCAAAGTCCTGTTCTGTGCTTGT
Source organism: Serinus canaria (assembly GCF_022539315.1). Lineage (NCBI taxonomy): Eukaryota > Metazoa > Chordata > Aves > Passeriformes > Fringillidae > Serinus > Serinus canaria. Next base: position 51,520,204 of record NC_066315.1, on the reverse strand, counting down.
ACATTTTAAATAGAGCCTTTACATCAGGGTGACTGACCAGATAAGGGATTCTATTTTTGTCAGCAACCAACTTACTGAATGACATAACTCCTAACCCATTCCTGAGTTTTTCCACATATGAGGAGAAGAGTAGAAGATACAGAGCTCCTGCCTGGCAGTTCCCACAGCTAAAAGGTACTGCTATATGACCAGAAACTCTCAATACTTGTAAAGTCTGGATGATTCAAACAGAAAGCTATCTGCAAGCGTCTCTAATACACTAAATGAATGTTGGACTGTTATATATGGCTTCAGAGATCTCTCGACTCCGTCCGTCCCGACCGTGCAACCCCCAGTCTCGCCTACAATATGTTTTTTTCTTTTCTGTACTGATAAACTTTAATTAACTCCCATCACCTTCAAATACTTGTTATTTTATCAAATTATGGCAAGATTTGCTGCTAGTATGACAATTTTGTGGCAACAGCATGTACGAGACCATTTTGTGATACCATATACAGGTTATAGTTTCTATCCACTTTCCTCTTCAGACCTTTACTCTAATTTGTTGGAAAACACCCATAAACAAAGAAATGCTAGCCTCAAATTTACATGCTTATTTGTGAGAATGTATTTTTAGAAGATATTAGTATTTGCTCAAAAATTCATTGAAGTTGCCTATGTAAAAAATACATAACCCACATGTTTGGCTTCAGGCTGTAACTAGTAATAGGATTTTTGAAACACTGGCTTAAAAAATCATTCAGATCTACTATCATATTTTTCTGCTGCTGGTGGAAAAACCTAAGGATGCCCAGAGACTGTTCTCCCAACTCTGCAATCTGGATTGGAGAGCACAGTAAAATTACAAGTTCCTCCTCTACCATAAGGCAGTCTTCTCCACTTTCAGGTTACATCCAGCTTCTGAGTTCCCAAAGGTGCACACAGAAACACTAAGCCCAGAGATCAGCAGATAATAGGATTAGGTGCGTGGGCACACTGAGTAATAGGGAGGAATGTGTGCAACTGTTTAAGAATCTCTATCATAATCTGGCAAGGCTGCAGTAGGATACAGAGTTGAAAGCAGAAAGTGTTACTTCACTCTAAGGGAAAAAGGAGGAAGAAATAGCAAATTTAATTTGGAGAAAGCTGGGAGAAAACTAGGCATATCAAAATAGACTCTTGATCCATTTTGTCCAGTATTTTACCTCCAACAGCAGCAGTAGATTTTTAGGAAGAACACGTGAACCCATTCCCTTTGGGGCTCATCTTCCTCATACTTAACCACTACCCACCATCATTGTGTTAAGGATGCTAAAACAGGGATCCCCATCCATTGCCATCAGCATGTGCTAATGATCCTGTCCTTGAAAGTACCTCATCTTTTTTTGAGACTCCTGACACTACCCAGAAAACTTCCTGAGACAACAAACCCCAGAAGATGACTACCTACTCTTTTTTCTTAACTATACCCTTTTTTTTTTAATCTTAACTATACCCCTATACTCTTATGTTGCTTCCTGGATTTAGTACTCCAGGTTATGATGCACAACAGCTGGTAATGAAGTCATCCACTATCCTCACACTGGCTTTTTATTTGTTGCTGCTGCTGCACACTGAAAACACCACACTTACTAATATGATTTGTAATTACCATGTGTTAAAGTAGTAAGAAACAAATCCTTCTCCCCCTCTGACAATAGCAATAACTGCAAGTTAAGGCATGTTTGAACATGCCTAGTCAAATACTCTTTTAAAGCATTATCTTGACTGATGATGACAAGGACCTCAGAACTGTCATGAAGAACCAGCCTAGCCACACTGCCATCTTGAAATGAGATGGCAGAAAGAATACACTTCAAACACATCCTACAATTCTGTTTTAATATACTTAAGCTCAGATAATTTTCCCCCTGTACTCTGACTTAGCAGGATTAAAATTTAATCTTTTTTTAACACAAATTAAGTTTAATACACAACTGCAGGCTCCAGTGTTAAGCAGGAACATTACTGGATTAGTATTTTGCAACTGATTTTAAAGAAACAAGGCAATTTAGAAAATAAGTTTTGCTAATGACTACAATCAGGTGAAATGTGAAGACTGAAATAACGATTTAAAGATGTTGTTAGCATACAATTTTTGTTATGTATTTTTAAGTAATATCCATACCTATTATTTAGTAGAATATTTGAACATTTGATATCTCTGTGCAAAAAGTTCTTCTTGTGGCAATAGGCCAAGCCCTCCATAAGCTGTCTCATAAAAGATTTAATATGATTTTCATTAAAATGAACCAAACCAGATTCCAGCAGTCCCATCAAGTCATGGTCCATGTATTCAAATACCAGGTAAAATGCACCTACAAAAAGAAAGGGAAAGGGTAGGAGAAACAGACAGAAAAAGTGATTTTATAGCAGTCCAAAGCATTGCTGTTGCCTACTTTTTAAAATCAGAAGCATTTTTCATACAACTACTTAGGTTTTCTGCAGTATTTATAGCTGTATCTCGTATCCAATGAAATATAGTACAGTAAAAAGTTTTAATGAATTGCTGTTCAATATGAACAGTTATACTAGTCATATGTTTGTGAAAAGAAAAATAATGTTACCACATGGTGCTTTATTCTAGATGAACATGTGCTCCCTCCCTATAGCTCTCAATCTCCATCCATTTTATTTCAAGAAAAATTAACTGTGTTAATATTACCTATGTAAAGTTTGGAGAGGAAATCTAGAAATAAAATATGTATAAGCATTATTGTTCATTATTGTTCATCTCTCATGACTCAGTGATTAATTTTTTTAAAGATTTCCATGCAACTGGGTCAGAAATAAGCTGGCCCTTCTCAAACTAAAAATACCTATAAGACAGGACTAACCTACGAGTAAGAGCAGTTCTGCAAAGACAGACTTCATCTTTTAAGTTGCCACATGCATACATTCAAGCACAAGAGAATCTGGTCTTATCTCACATTGGCCTGTGTAATTCTAAAGCCATTAATGCAAGGCTCTTCAATATGTATAAGCACTCTTAGGGAGGAAAAGTGTTGAGTAATTCAGAAGTAGCAATAACCAATCTCCAATACAACCATTCCCAGTACAATCTACTTTTTAGTGCTGCATTCTTTTTTCCCTCTTCACCCTGGGACACACAGAACAGTGCAGCCCCTGCAGAGTGAAGTAAGCAATGCAGAAACCACATTCAAGTGGGCCTGTCTACCTTGCATTTCCAAAACCTCCTTAAATAAATCTTCCACTACAAATAGTTTCTACCCAACAAGAACTCATTATATGTTCTTGTTCCTAAAAATGTTTAAACTCAGAAACTAGTGAAAGTCTTGGAGCAATAAAGAGAAGTCAGCTTGATAGAAGCTGTATACATACACAGCCACATTCTAATGAACTGACTCCTTTTCTTGTTTAGTAGCTGAAAAGGGAAAAAAGAATGCTAGGTCCATCTGCTGTTCAGGAAGAAGATTATTCATAAACTAAGTGTTAAACCTGTAACAATGATTAACATACATCAGCTAAAGCACCTCACTGTTTTTGACTTAGGCCTTTTTGTCCTGTTGCGTATTATACAGAGAAAGCAAAATACTCATTACAAAACACCCCTGCTGTTGTGTGGAGAGGGGGTGAGACAGGAAGTGAATCAAGCAGGTACAACACAGTCCCATTCACTTCACAAGGAGAGAGGGAAGTATTAAAGTCCATAAAAGTATAAAAAGTCTGCTGTGCTACTATTTCCATAACAGAGCTCACCAATCTGGTGAACAGAGTTCACCAGTTTAACACGGAAAAGCGCAGAGGCTCCTAATCTTGGTATTTTCAAATTAGATAGCTGGCAATCTGCTGTTAGATCTTTTTCAACGATGACTGAAGTATGAGCCATGACATATTTTTAAATGCCTCAAAACAAAACACCTGATATTACTACTGCAGTGTAAGAAAAACCTAGACATGCCCTTCAGAGGATGTCAACTCAACAAAACTGAATGAACATCAGTGAATATTGGTACCTTCCTGCTCTGGAGTACAAGAGAAAGTTAACTCTGTCATGGCAGCTGGCTGCATGTGTGTATATAACAAGGAGAAAGATTGACTGCAGAACTGTTTAGTGAGAACAGCTGAACAGAGACGTCTTCTTTATACGCAAAGCAGGATCCATGCCTCGAGCAATTTCCTGCTCTGTCACTAACTCCCAGGATTTTTTCACTGCTATTTATGCACTATAACCAGCAATCACAATTGGTACCCCCATGCAAGAAGGACAGCTGACAACAATAGAGAGGATTCATAAACAAAGAGCAGTACCTCGGAGGTGACACCTGGTTAGTTACATTCTCTGCAACTTTTATTAGAAAACATACACTAAAAAAGGATAAATGCTACATATTCCTTCCTTATGAGATCAAGAGCAAATGTACAGATTCATTGCACTTGCACATTCTTGCCTATTTCCAAACTACACATTATTAAATTTTGTTAAAAAAAAAAAAAACAAACTGGTAAAATCTTCATTTAATATGAGAAAATATGAAAATTAGTCTATTAACCTTGGCAATCTTACCATTCAAGCATGATTTTCAGTATTACTCAAGCTATCAAGCAAACTGAAGTGGAACTCCTGTTTATTTATTCCTAAAGAAACATGGCACCCTTTTCTGACAGAGATCTGTAGCTTCTGTCAACAAAATCCTAATGTTATTCCAGACAAAAATTTCAAATTTTCATTGCTTTTCATCACACTGGGGGATTTGATCCTCCATAAAAGGGGAAGCACCTAGTCATTCAGGAAGAAGGAAACAGACATGGAAGACATCACAAATGAACTATGCACAGGCAGAAGTGTGCTTACTACAGATTAGTCTGAGTTCAAGTTCATAGCATACTTTAGTTCTATCAAAATAAATGCCACACAAATATGCATTTCTCAAAAAAGGAAAACACAACTGAAAAAAATAATAGTTACTTCTTTTATGAGGGCAAAATATTTTGTAACTTGGAGGTTACATTTTAAAATTATGTTTTACTTGATGCCAGCTTTGCCCCGTTCTCTTTTTGGGAAGTAGTGCTATAAAAACACCTAAAGCACTCTCACAGTAAAGTGCATGCAATTCAAATGAACTCAGAATTACTTACTTGACTTTAAAGTTCTTCATCTAACTGCTGTTGTGTTAAAGACCTTCACTTCCCACCCGTGGGGTGGGAGAAAGCCTAGTCCATTTCTACACGCTGCAACAAAGCACTAATAGAAGGGTTGTGTCCTGGGTGACCCACTTCTTTCACTAACACCATGAAATTCATCTGCTCTCCTTCATCTCCTGAGATAGTCGGAAATACTAATGTCACTACATGTTGACAGAGCAGCAGCTGCAACAGCTGAACAGTAGGAACACTGCATATTTCTGAATATGGGATAGCTGAATCTATTAAGGAGGTACACAATAAATAAAGGAGATTCACATGGAGGGAAATAATCCTCACCTTACTCCTTTTGACTGCCCTTAGAAAAATGCACCTTTCTGACCATTTTGTCAGTTAAGACTGATGGGGTTCTGCAAGTGAGATATCAATTTAGACTAATTAAAGGATTAACACATCTCTTCCTCTTGGTCATACGTTTCAGTTCATGGAGCTCTAACAGAAGCAGTTTCTTAACACAAAAGAAGCTCGGGTCTAAAGGTTTGCATACAAGAAAGCTAACTCTACAAAACACGGCACTAATGATCTGCAATAAACAGTGGATTTTCTGAGAGGCCAAAAAATACAAACAAAACATGATTTGCATTTTTGTGACATAGGCAGGCTCTGGATTTCTTTGGAGTGTCTTCAAATCACACAGATCCAACAAAACAGGACATCATTTGTTCCCAAAGATACAAGTGATTCAGACTTGGGAGGGGAGGGTGGTGGTGCAGGGGAGAATGATCCAAAAGCCTCCATAGATGATAGGTTTTAAACAAGTATTTTCCAAATGTAATTCAGAGGAAAGGTGCTCAGTGTTTCTCAAAATATCTGACTAGATAGAGATCTGAGGACCCAGGAGATCAAAAAGGCCTTATTACATGCAAATTTAAATTCAATTCTAGTATAAATGCATTACAATAGTATCTTGAAATACAGAAATGCTTTAAAGAGCCTCCAGTATCTCTGCCTAGTTCAGTGCATAGTACGTACAATGCTGAGAAATACATTTTCAACATTTGTTCTGTACTCAGTTTTTAAAACGAAACTCCATCAGATTTTCATTTTGCTACTAAGCGTCCTCCAGCTTCTTCTATGCAATACACAGATTATTCTTACTGCTGATTAAGTTTAATTAGATTACATTTACTATTTTATTTCCTTAGCATTTCTCTTCCAGTACTCATGATATATTATTCCAAGAGTTTTATACAGGATTTCATCAACCACAACCTGAAAATTAAAGAAGAAATTGCCCACCAATTCCTTAAAAAGTTCCTTACACTTAAATTCCTTAAAGTTCCTTCAATAGACAATTGTCTTTTTGTTCAACTTAGGTATTATTAATCTATTTTCTGATTGACAGAACAACAAATATAGCCATAGCTGGTGAATTAATCCCTTAAGAAAACATTGCTGCTATACTACTTTTTTACATTTTCACCCAATATTAAGTTTCTATTTAATGACACTGTTATTTTCCCCTTTCAACTGCATTTTCCTCTTGCAGGAACTCCACATATGTTCTGAAACAGGGATACAAGCCAAGAACATACAGAAGCCCTGGGAGTAAATACTCTCCTTGTTTTATCATGTAATACAGGGAAAGAAGGAAAAAAACCCTCAACAACTAAATCAAAACCTTAAAGCAGACAAACAAAAATCTTTGATTACTAATTAGAGTTTTTTCTCATTTTGACATGGAACAAGTTGAAAAGCCACACAATTAGATCTGCACTTATTCCAGTCAAAAGCCCAGAACAGCACACACAAATAGGAAGCACCCTCAAGCAGTCACACTATTCCTGATAACTTAGCTCTAGCATGAAAACTATTTGGGGTAAGTTTCTATTACCTATTTTGGGAGCAGTGAGGCAAGCTGTAGAGCATTAGAGGTTTCTGAAATTCACGCCTCTGCTTTTACTCAACTTCCTAGGAAACACAGACAAAACCAGCTACCATGTAACATTGACTACATGACTGCTGTCACAGACTCCTTCCAAACCACAAGATTTTAGAATAAGTACTTCTTGACAGCTCACTACAGTGAGAAAGTAACCTGTCAGTCATATTACAACATACTGCAGAGCCACTGTCCTCCTGTACTATAGTACTGTCAATATAAATACCAATTTCATGCCTGAAAAGTTTGCTGATTTGTACTGCAAATCAATTCAAAATTTAATCTTAAGTAAACTTATATCTTAAAATTAATTACAGAAACACACATTCATAAACCAGCAATTTACAGACACACTGGAAAAAAGAAAGAAAAAAAGAAAGAAAATAGAAAAACCCCCTTAAGCTGCAATGTTAACCAGATCTTTTATTATTGGTATCCATGTCAAGTTTTACATCCTCCCTCAGGTTAGCAAAAACACCTATCCCAGTCAAAAGCAGGAAGGGATGTCAGGCAGTACACTTACTGTGTTTACATTCACAGCAACAAAAGCTAAGTCAGGCATCTTCTGTTTGTTTAGTAAAACAGATCATGTCAATCCCATAGCTATATTGTTGAGCACTTGCAAACATCTCCCAGTTGTCAGAGGCAACTGAGAACTGAAGAAGCATCTCAAGTGCCCAAAGTAAAAAGATATACACCAAAGTCATATAAATTATACACACACAAAGGAAAAATACCGAAACTGACAACAGCTCAAATTGAGAAAGCATTTTCTCAATAATTCATTTTATAACTGATAAGGTGGCTCAACACACAAAAGACTCAATACAACCTCAGAGTCACAAGAGCTCCCATCATTAAGTTTGGGTGTTCACCTATCTCCCTCTGAATGATAGGTAAGTGAGAAAAGCCTTCAATAGAAACAAAATGAATACTCCTTGTAGCCACACCCAACAAATATATATTTTATCTATCAGGATTGTGCCAGAGAATCAAGATGTTACATTACTAATTAGTATAATCAGTAATGCCATTCTCCAACTTTATCATCAAGCACATCTCATGTACAATGAAGATTGCAAAGTGAACAACTTTTGATACTCAGAAGACAGACCCACATATCACCCACTCTGCTTTGTATATACCCAATCTATACAAACAATCATCTTGCCTAAGGTGCTGACTTCCACTGATGGAGGGAAATGCACTTAGAAAATTTTTAAGACACTGCTCCAATGTGTTACACTTCTTTTGCTAACAGTTAGTTGAGAAAGAATAAACCCAAAACTATCTATCAAAGCTGTTCATGTCTTTAAGTTTATAGTCCAAGCTGGCCAAGATAAAACACAGATATAATTTTTTCCATTTTCTTTGTTGAAAATATTGAGACAGGCTTTAACATGAGGAATGAGCAATCCTCTCTCTTCCAGACTTTTGAGTGTGCCATTTAAAAACATGTAATGCAGCTCAAAATATCAGGACAAAGTTGTACAAGCCAAGCTGTTGCTGGCTTGTACAGTGAAGTGCAATATTACTGTCTTAAAAAGCATCCTCAAATCAAGTGCTGTAAAGTGGGTCCAACACTTACATTATTGACAGAAAACTGAATGTACTGTATATTAAACTAGTGAGATCCAACAAAAAAAAACAACCACACTGCCTTAAGTGAGAAAGCAGATAAGTACTATGTCAGGATACAATACACAGCCTTCGAAACAAAATTAACTTCACTCATAATAACTAGAAAAATGTGATAGCAAAAATGCTCTTATTCCCTACTCTTCTAAGTAGCACATCAGCAGGGTTTTCCAAGCCATATTTCAAAGATATGATAAACACATAACATACATTAAGCAAAAGCATGTTCATCATATAGGCAAAACACCCTGCATTTACTGTAACCTCTGCCTGTTGTAAGATACCACCACCACTTTTCTAATGGTTCCTTGTTAAGCAGCCTACTTTTGTATTTGCTACAATTTACTGTGAAAATGACCAAACTTCCTCCCACTTGCATTCATCCCCTGCACAGACTACAATTTGGCCACAACTCAACTATAAATCCCTATCTCACAATGAACTACTCATTAGAGAAATAAGGAATTCAGTGACTGAAATAAACCACAACTTCCATTTTTTCACAGAGAAGTTGTAACAGCAATCTCATTATCCTGCTAATATTTTGAAGAAACCATCAGAACTTACTCAACTATCAGAAATTTATTCTAGCAGAATAGAACAGAATTCTTCTCCAGAGAAATCCCCGCCCTTGTAAATGTACAGAAAATGTACATGTTGTAATATGCTGCTAAAAAAGAAGAAATAAATCAGAAGTAATATCAAAAGCACAAACACAGACTTGGACAAAAAAAACCCATTTGAAATTTACTATTCAATTCTAAACATGACGCTAAACAGAAAGAAAGAAAATTCATTAATGAGTCATTATGTATTAAATCAAGACTCAGTGTGGTCTCATTAGCCAAGTAGGTTACACCTAATTAAAACTTTGTGCAAGATTCACATACAAAGACTAAACTGGCTGTTGCAGACTGTAAGGATTTTGAGTGGAGCCTGACCACTGAACCTACATAACTCTCAAGAAACTCTCGCTAGATACTTCCCACTTTTAAGCATGTCAATGCTGTATATGCTTTAAAGCACATACTCTCCGTATTATACTCTCCAAAGATGCTAGGAAAAAAACGCAAATGAATTCCTGCTTCATATCCACCTTCTGAATGATCATATCACCTGGTGTTTCAGTGGGCCATGCAGTACACATAGCATTTTCTATCTGCACTGCTGCTGGGCATGCTGTATAGAGATCGGGGAGGGAGAGCAGGGAAGAAGGACAGGTACTACATTCCAGACACTCTCCTAAGCCAAACTATGTAACAAATTGCCCACAGGACAGTAAAATACCTCCAGATGATAGGTTTGTAACACTTAGGCCTAAAATGAAATGCCTCCAGGGGCAAATACCACCCCAAAATCAGAAGTACCAAGCAACAACACATTTTCACTCTCTGCTTTAATCTCTAGACTGAGCTTGAAGCAATTCAAACAAGACCGACTTAAAACTGAAGGAACCAAGAGTAGAAGTCTGCAGGCCTTCTCTTTGGGGAAAAACACTACCACTGTACAAGTCTTGCTTTTCATACTTTTAATTTATTCTTTTTCAAGCCTACAAAACACAAGTGCCTAATCATCAAAAAAGTAAGTGAAGAACAATTAATATAAAACCAAGGCCTAAAATGAAAAACATCTCTTCAACATTCAGCCTACTGTACTCTACATGGTGTGAGAAAGTGCTAAAAAAAAAAAATTTAACAAAAGCTTACAATTAAGAGCTTCCTATTATTGCTGTCCTCCATAATCCATGGGTGTCAAGGAGTCAAACATCTATTCCTCTACAGCAAAACCACAATCAAGCAGTACATTTTCTTATCCCACAAAATATTGGCAGAAAATGTTTCTATAAGCAAAATGCATACCTGAGTTAAATAAACAACTTCTTATAGTATTTAAATCAAAATTAAAATCCCTCATTAAGTATCACAATTAGCAAACACATTTTTTATGAAGTGTGACTTTAAATCTAGCATAGCAGATCATCACATTAAGAACAGGTCCCGAAAGAGCAACCCCTGTTAGCATTCATACCTTTGTCCTTCTTGAAGTCTAAAGCATCTTCTTTATCTGTCACTATTTCCTTCATGTTGATAATGCTTTGATGATTAAGCTGTCGAAGAATCTTAATCTCTCGAATAGCTGTAATTGGAAACCCTTCCTTCTCATTATCCAGTCGTACTTTCTTCAGTGCTACCATCTCCCCTAAGAGAAAATTTAAATAAAAGCCATTAAGATTAGCAACCAAACCATGGGATTCAGTATTGATTTGTATGTTTGTTTTTCAAAACCCTGAGGCTTGCACCAAGCACTATGCTGAACAGAAATCAGCATCACATACAGAAGCAAAATTACAAATGAGAATTTTCAGCTACACACACTATAAGGGCTATCCTTCTTCCTCCTGCACAACTCATTCACATATCCGAATATTCCACACTATGTCTACCAGTAAAGAGTGATTATCAGCAGTAGCTTTAGAGACAGACACCTGTGACTGCTCTGGATTTCTTAACACTACATTACCACTGGTCAGAATGTATGTATCTAGCCAGAAATACTATGCAGCTCAAGATATGAAGCAGATTACTAAAGAGTCCTCAAATTTATCAGTATACTTTCTATAACCACAAGTGGCACTGCCATTTTTATAGTGAAGAGATTTTCCCTAACTATTTTACTGCAGGGTGGGCTGGATCAACCTGGAGTCTACGAAATGGCAGGAGCATGATCTACTCATGATGGAAGTTGTTTACAGACCACACATGCTTGTTCAGTCATTTTGTTCTTGAAAGTTTATTGCTGTGTCTGGCAAATTTGACAGCCCAAGTATCTCTGTTAGCTCTAAAAAGTACTTACTCTACACTAACTTACACAATACACTCACAATAGATCATATTCTAGCATGACACGACATTCACTTGCTCTGAAAGCCCATTACAAAGCTTCTTCTAAGGTATCTCAAAGGCCATAATGCCACTCTCCACACAAGATTTGAATCCAAAGCTAACAAATTTGCTTGCTGTATCTGTACGGATGCCTTCAATGCAGAAAGCAACAACTTCTATGGGAGGGGAGATTAAGAGATGACTGTGACGCACAAATAACCTGAAGTTTGCCAAAAAGGCAATATGGTTATGACAGGATTAAAATGCAAATATGCAGAGTATCTCAGGAGATCCTAACAATGATTTGCAAAGGTTCTCAAGGTAGAGGCAAAAATCTGTGATAACTCAACTAGAACTAAAGTGGAACTGAGACAAGGACAGGTAAAGAATAAAGAAGGAATTATGATCGCACTGCTTATTCTTCTAGAGATCAGAATGAAGGAACTGAGGCTGGTATATGTTCCTATGGGATCCAGTTACTGCTGAAGCAGAAAACTGCCCAGCATTCAAGGCATGCACAAATAAGGTAGAAGGGTAAGAAATCACGGAAAGAACTACTAACTAATCACAAAACAATCACACAGCATACAGCATATATAAGGAATTTGGACAATCTATTTAGAAGTAGTGACAATATTATGTATCCTACTGGTGACTGCTCACTCATCTCAGCAATATTTAATAAATTAAAAAATAATGTCATTATTGTAAAATCAGTTTTATTGCAAGAACACCCCATGTGCAACTCCTCACAGCTCTGTTGCACAGAAGCAGATTCTTTTCCTGCTATGAACTACTGACTACTGGAGTACAAACAACCATGACCAAGTTTTATACATAGCTTCTTTCACAGTTACATCCCCTTACAAATTTCATTACAGTTTGCCAACCTGTCTTTAGCCTCTCTTCTTTACTAGTTCAACTTTACACAGACCATTCAAAACGCAAAAAATAAGAATCAGAATTTAGGACTACTCAGCTACATTTCAGCCACAGCTTTACAGAGAAATAATTTTCCAATGCAGCAAACAATAATTTCTGATTTAGACAAATGCTAAACTTAAAACTGAACACACCAACAACTAAAAAGCTTCCAAACATAACAGAGCAGAATACCACAAATTTTACTCAGTATAAAACAAAAACCAAAATCATCCTCTTAATTTAAAATTGTAAAATTACATTTACCCTTTTTGAACCTACCTGTATCTTTATCTCTGGCTTTGTAAACTTGCCCATAAGTGCCTTCACCAATAATACCAATGATTTCAAATTTATCCACACAGCGCTTTCCCCAGTCTATTTCTTTTTCTTTTGTTTCACCATGTCGTGGTCCACATATTCTACAAAGCAACAAATATTTTTAAGAATACAGCTAGTGTATCTAGACATTGTCTTAACTTTGAAGACACCCTCAACACTATTTGAGACATTATTAGTTAACTGTCTTATTACTATTAAGTGGCAATAAACCATGCAGTTTGAGTCAAGCCACATTAATACTAAAAATGTCAAAAAGTAGAACTCTTTTGACAAGAATATATTTTAAAGAAACTATTATTATTTCTACTTGCTTGACAGGCTTTTAAAAAAAGTTTAATAAACATACTTTGGTCTTCTCTTGCTATGTAACTGAACTGCTGGTTTCTTTTCTTCAGGACTTTTGGGTACCTCAGCTCCTCCAGGCAGTTCAGGTGGAAGTGGCAAGTCTGCAAGCAGATGGCGAAGTTTCTTCTCTGTTTCTTTAACTGACTTCACTGAAAGATTTTCTCTCAAACTATTAAAAAAAAACATTGTTTTGCTATTAAGTTGAAGATAGTAGAATATTAGAATATTAGCATAAAGGCAAAACTTATTAGTATTATTTAAAAAATATATATGTTCTAGACTGTCAATGCACCAACATTTGAAATCTCTGCTTTTAAAATTTGCAGGACTTGGATAAATGACTCAAATAGCTCTTTGGAAGATGCACAGTTAACAACCATAATTCTACAGAACTGTGAAAGCAGACCTTTCTGGGGAAAGCTGAGGTAAGAAGCCTTACCAGACCAGATTTCTTCTGCCACATAAGCCTCTTTCCGAGCTTATGGCCTAGACTATTAGAAATATTTAAAACTCAGGTGCTGCCAGACATAAGAAGTATAGTGGTAAAATCTGTACTCTGACTTCCCATATAAGAGAGAAGATCCGACTAACCCGGTTGTCTCTAAAATTGGCCATCACGGCTAATGAGCTTCATGCTTACATTAACGCTGCCAAGCATTACAAGGCTGTCCACATCACCTCATTTACAAATTCTCATTGCATACATCTGCTGAAACACTCCAGATTCAACACACTTCGAGTGATCAGCACGCATACCAAGTGAGAAAAAAAAAATACCGGATGAAAAAAATGACAATGATTTCCTGACATGGGTTACTGATATCTGGCTGATTTTTAACCAATCATAATTAGATAAAAACAGATACTGCTCATCTTTGTCTTGAGAAAAATCCCCAAACACACGTAGAGCATCTTTTAACAAATACACAATGATCTTAGAAATGCTCTTACCATTCTAATGGGAAATCATAACTGCTGCAGGATTTTTTTTTCTTAAGTACATGGCTCAATTTTACCAGAACTTATTTTAGTTTAGCAAGATTTGTTCAGCTAATGCATATGCAGTAATTTTAAAGCCATGACCATCTCTAAACTTTACATAATTGTTTCTGTCCTACAGGACACTCACACAGTATTAATTTAATTTCCATCACCATATCAATAAAATTTAAGTCATGCTTTGAGGGGACATTTACCAAGTTAGCTGCATTTGCCAAATGGCACTATTCATCCTTCTCCGTGACAATTTTTCTACAATTTCTTACCTGCTTAGTTTCATAGATAAAGCAGGAACATCTCTAAATGGAAACATATTGCCAACTCACCTAATACAAAATGCATACATTTTTTCTTATTTTTCTTGCAGTAAGTAGTCCTTATATATTCAAATAGAGCATTCCAGTGTGTTGCATATGTCCACACTTCTCTGTGAAAACTGAACACTTTTATCTCTTTTACCACTTCCAAAACTGCCACTGCCCCATTTTAAAGAAGCGTCACAAGGAAGCATAGACTGCCCTAATCACAAATATAATGGTTAACATGCCATAAATAAACCACCTTAGTCCAGTGCATGTAACTGTCATGGCAACAAAAAACTCTTATTTTGAAATTTACATATTAGTATTTCTCTCATAATTTTTCCCCAAAACTTTTAATATAAGTGAAAGTAACATATGAAAGGTTCTGACACAGATTTTAAAAGTGGCACATGAAAATAGAGGCAGCCAAGAGCAGCTTTTTTTTCAGGTCTGCGAAACATCATTGATGGCCAGGGTAATTTTCCCTTTCAGCTAACCTGCACTGCGGGATAGAAACACTGATGTTCCCTTAGGTTGCCTATTTGTGGGTTTATGAGATTCTTACTGAAGGAACCAGACAGTTCTGCATAGCATCAAGCTCAAACTTTCTTTGTTGACACAATTTCCACACAGTAACTCAGAGCCCAAGTAAATACCTTTGTCCTCCTCTGCCATTAAAAACATTGATCTTCTTCCTTTGATGACTTAAGCTTTATCATGACTTATAATTTCTGATCCAAATTTTATAACATCCTATAGGCAAAACTAAGCAAAGCATAAAAGACATTTCCTTACTTCTCATTAATCTTTCTAATGCAGCTGTTTGCAAGCAGTAGGCTTTTGGTTTTGAAAGGGGAATGAACCAACTTTGAAAGAAGAATAAAAGAACCACTGTTTAATTGTAGCTTAACTCCTCAGTCTAGCTAACTTAAAACAGGTGATCCATTAAAATATAACAATAATAATAATATCATAAGCAATCATCCAGCTTTAATATGAAATCTCATTTCATGTTGTTGCAATTAATACTGCAAGGCCAGTCATATTTAGTTAAACTACACAGACTAGTTTTTAGTTAAAACAGTAAATCTTGCTCCCAGTATCAAGATTCTCATTTACCTGGAGAGGATGGCTTTATCACAAATGTACATGCAATCATACATGCACTGCACCATTATTACATTTGCTAGAGTTTAATGCTGAAGGGCAAGAAACTATTTCTTTCTTACAACTAAAAAATAATATATAACTGTCTAATACTATGTTAGGCTGCATTTATTTCCCAAGGCTTCTATGCACCCTTAAATATTTAATACAAGCTCAAATTACTAGCAAACACAAAAGAAACATTTTCACCTCTAGCTAAAAATTTCTGTCTTACTTGTGATTTTTTGCATACATGTGAGAGGCATGTAGCACCTTCAGCAAAACAAAACAAAACAAAAAACCCAAAAACCCACAAAACCACAAATCACAGCAGAGAAGAGATTCTCTGTTAGGACTATGAACAGACTTAACATAGTCTAAATTCATATGACACTTGGACACAGAAATTAATTTCTTCACCATAGACCAATTTTACACTTCAATATTAACACAAATAGCAAGCCATGAACCTCACTTCCATTATACATACTCAAAATAATACTGATCTTTGAAATAAATTACATTTAAATAATGTCCAGCTATAAAACAATTGTCTTTCAAAGGGTAGAGAATCTTTTCCTCAAACCCCAGGTAAATAATTTTCTAAGATTGCTATTGAATTCAACTTTTCCCCCGAAGTATGTATATGTTCACATCAAACTTGCAATCTTGAATCCTTGACTACATCCTTTCATTCATCCAAAGCTATTATTACCAGCAATTTTTAAAACATTTCTTTAGTAGACTTTTTATAGAAAGATTCTTCTTAGACTAAACTCTTTTTCAAGACCTAAAATTCTTTTTAAGATCAAATTCCTCCAGTTCACTAACAGTCACCAGTCAAACAGCTGAAGAGCAAGAACAAATTAAATAATGCATTAGCCTGACCTGGCATGTAGTTTTATATTTATTTCCCAAAGGAAACAACAACAACCATTATAAAAAAGGAACAAACAATCCCAAAAGCAAATCTCTGTCACAACTCACCTGTCAGTTTCTTTATCTTCAGGCAGTGTGGGAGGCAAAGGCAAGGGTGGTAGTGTGGAGGTCGGTAGTGCAACAATTCGATCCTTCTCCTTGGCTACTACACTTGGTGTACTTGGTTTGCTTTTCTCTTTTACAGGGATCGGTTGCTGCTTCACAACAGTCAATTTATTCTCTTTTACTGCTGCTGGCTTCTGTTTGGTAATTTTGTCTGCAATTAAATTATTTTCTGCTTTTGTTTCAGGAAGCGAGACCTTTGCTTTTGCCTTGTCATTTTTCAGATTTGCACTGCTGGTAGGAGAAGGTGTATGCTCAGTTTTGATTTTCTTCAGGTCCTTAACATTGTTCACCTGAGGTGCACTTACAGCAGTATCAGTGTTTCCCTTAGTAGGTGTTGAAGTATTGGAAGCTTTTGCACTAGCTTTGGCTGCCTCAGCAGCTCTTGCTTTCTTGTTTTTGTTCAGCTCAGCAGCCAAGCTACTCTTCAGAGTCAATGTACTAGGAGAAATACTTGAATGACGACTTCTGGATCTAGACAATCTGTGTCTGCTACGAGACCTGGAGTGCCTTGATGAATATGGACTTCTGCTTCGAGATTTTGCTGATCTCCTGTTTCAAAAACGTAAAGATTTACCCAGATAAAAAGAAGTCTAGCCGCTTTCCCAGCACATCTACTTTTTGACAAATTATATTTTTTAAATCAACTATTATCACCATGCTTATACAATAAACAGAAGTGTATGAAATAGGAAAGACCATGCATTAAAAAAATAATATTCTATAGGTAACCAATCAAGATTCTACACCTTCCTGTTAAAGAAATGGTTTAATCCATTTTACCATACCAAGAATAAAAAGGATATTCATCAGATTTACAGGTATTTTCTTGATTAAAGTTTGATGGGAATCTATTTTGCTTATCGTTTGGGTTTGGAGGAAAAAGCATACTCAGGATTAAAAACACCCAGTCTTCATCAGCTGAACAAAGAAAAAAGTATCAAACAATAGCAAAAATAAAACTTCCTGAAGATAAAAGAATTTCACAGTTCAAAAGATAGCACACCAATGTATGGAGGTTGCTAAAACAAATGGAAACAAAAAACCTAGACCAAACCAACAAAAAAAGTAACCCAGTAAATAAACAAAAAGAATGCCAACTACAATCCCTATGATCAGGACTACCCATCCCACACCAAATTTCATTTTACTGACAATTACATCAATTCAGTTTTAATTATCAACACACAAAATTACATCACAATGCTTCAACTAAACAAATATTTAATCCAGTACAATAACATTTCTTTTGTGTGCAATATTGATTAGTTTCTAAATGTACACTCTCTTCCTTTTGTAATGCAGGAACTCTTACCCAATAAAAAGTCACTCAGATAAATCAAAAAGTGACTGAAACAATGTGTATGCACACTATAGAGTATAGCACAAACTTCAAAATTCTACAGGTGAAATTGATCCAAATGGCTAGAGACCCAGGAAAGAAAAAAAATCAAATCCCAGATGAAGATAACACTTGGAAACTAGCACAGTTCAAATATATGCCAGGAAGCAGGTTTTATAGGATTTTCTGGCACAGAAGGGTAACAATAACAGGTAGCAATAATAATAATAATCCTAAAAGTTTTTTACACTTTAATTGAAAAAAGCCTTACAATTCTCTTCTAACAATTTTCAACCAAAACCTAATGTTTTCTTTACTCAGTAAAGAGATATTAATGTTCATGTCTAATAAACACCAAATAAAATCATAATATCGGGCACAAAAATTCCACTGAAAACTCTCTTCTTCATTATGAATCCTGTTGCTGAAGTAATTTTTCTCATTATTTTGAAGACCTAAATGCTAAATCTCACAGAAAATTTTCAGAGGTTTGGCCAAACAGGAGTAAAACTAAAAAAGTAGAAAGTTCCATTATGCAGAGTTAAAACAATGTAACAGGAGGAAGAAGAAGGGAGAAAATCTAGAAAATACACCCACTTCAAATGCTATACCAGAGCTCTCTTCAGACTGCTATCTCACTTTTGGAGAGGAATTACTGTATATCTCAAACAGAGGTGTTACTGCTGCAGATCTGCACCTGCCCTGGAATCAGCACCATTGCATTTCTCCAGCAACGAGCACAAGCTAATAGTCACCACTAGTCCTAAACTGACTTTTATAAATGGTCCATCATTTGCAAGGATGTCACTGACCTGTCTTGGAAAAAATTTCCTTGCACATCTTGTTTATAAATCAGCTATTTCAGACTGACTCTCTCCAATTACCTGTAGAACACAACCTACATCCCAAATTACAGCACTACAACCTGTACTAAATTTAAAACATGCCCTAAACGTCTCAAAATTAGCCCTACTTCTTTCGTAAGGATGATATGGGGTTTCTTGTTCATTTTGATTGATACATAACAAAGAAAGTAATCATGTAACTAACAAATACAGACTTAATTTCACATGTACTAGAAAAGAGAAGTAGCAGCTTAAAACAACACAGCTGGTGAGACACCATGCCTGATTCTAAAACTGGTTCTGTTCCACTTTGACACAAAATAAAACAGGTTCACTTAGCTCATTACTAAGGATAAAATGAAAAAAGTCTGTTCAAATCAGTGACAACTAATGTCATCATCTGATTCAGCTACTATAACTCCGTGAGGAAGCGGCAGTTTTGAAAACCTAGGGCAAAATACACTTCTATACTTCAGAAACAAATAAGAATTGACAGTGGATTGATGTCTGTACTTTCCCAATACTAGTCAAGAGAGTTTGGGACATGAACATGAATTTATGCAAGCTCAGCTGAAAAAAAAAAAAAAAACCCCAACCATTATCTATCACGGGTTTCACACTCCACATGACAATTGCACAACTTCTCCATGTCAGAACTGCATTCATGTGGGAGACAACAGATGTGCATGCACACAAATAGTTAAATTTCAGTCCCATACCTATTACAGCCCTTAATAGTGGACCAAAATGATAGCAGTCTAGTTAATGAAAAATGTTGACTGATTACAACACTGGCTATAACACTGCACTGGTTTAAATTTTCCAAAAACTTTTCATTATTTATGTCAGAAAAACTATTATATTACCTATATATAGTACCTTTAGCATCCCAAAAGCCTTAGCAAGAATCCCTTGCTGAACTTGAACTACTGAGGTAGACCCTAGAGAACGCAGCAAAAGCATCAACTATTAATGCAAAAGTACTTTCAACCAAACTGACAAATCCTGAATTTTAAGTAAAAAGCATATTTGTCAAAGTGCTAGTTATTCAAGTTTATTCAAGTTACAATGATAACACCTGCTGTTTTCATAAGCTTAACAGTCTTTCCAAACACTCAACTATCACTTTCTTTCATCTGTGTAGTTCAGAAGTCCCAAAAGACTAAACAATTTATGTACAAGCTTTCACCTATAAAAATGTGTCCAAAAATATGGACACATTTACAAGCTTTTTCTCAAAAGCTTATACAGCACTCAGAGTGGAAAAATATTGCCTAGTACATAATAAAACAGCTCACTCTGTTCAGATCTAACATTTGACATAAAAGATGAAGTCACAGTAGCATAGAAATGCACTCACACAACAGCCAATGTCTGCCAGTTAATGGGACACTGACTACCTAGTGAGACCCTGAAAAAACACTAGGAGAGACATCTGAAGTACACAGTCTAAATCTTCCAGCAGGTCTCTATTAAATGTGTGTGCATGGATACACATACCTGTAAAATGCCTTATCTGACATTTGATACCAACTGTTTCAGATGTAGTCAGCAGCGTGTTTCTAACACAGTAAAAAGGAACAAAAGAACAATGGCTGCAACTGCACAGACCTGCATTGCAAAAAGCAAATACATTGAACAATGCAATTCAAATTTCTCTTCCTGAAGTAAGGGGAGATCAGGAAGGCCACATTTCACTCTCTTAAACTGAAGCATCAGCATGTGCTGTTAACACACAAGGAGAGAGGTTAAAAAGAAATCAAAGTTATTAAGAAGGTAACTTCCTTCAATGCTTCTCCCTGTCTGCACCCAGAAGTTCTGCCTCATTTTAGAATACCTTTGCCACTTAAGCCATTAAGTCTTCTTTCAGCATCTTGAATTCACTTCACTCAAGTGTAGATCCCTACAGAGAGGACAACTGCCACACTTCATGACACTTGTAAAATCCTTTCTGAGACATATAGAGGTGTTCTTATATATGGAGGTGATGCCAAAAAGAAAATAAAAACTTTATGTGCCTAAAGACTATAAGTTTGCATACCTAGATTAGCTGCAAAGGGACATGGAAGAAATTACATTTTAGCTATACCTATAAAATAAAAGGCAAAACAAACAAACAAGCAAAAAAGTTAAGATATTCTGTACAAACCGTATAGGAGAAGAGACATATTTAAAGAAAGTGATAGAGGAAGAAAGCACTAGTAAGGAAGCCACCCCGAAACCAAAACTCCACTTTTCAGGCCAAGTAAAATAGTGTCCTCAAAGATGAAAGGAAAAAAAAAAAGATTGGTTTAGGTATGATGGTTCTTTCTTTTTAATGTTTTGGTTTTGCCTAGTACCCAACATCGCACTCAACAAACAGGTTTTCATTGTTTCTCTCCTTCATACAATGTACTTACTACCCTTAGAAAAAAAACAACTTAAGAGATCAAAACATTTTGAAATACAGGTGTCAAAACTGTTACAATGTTTCTCCTTCCTGATAGGCAAGAATTTATTGCACTGCACTGGGTCACTAATAAATTTACAGATTAATTTAACAAAGAAAAAAGTCTACTGACATAACACCACTTACATTCTCGAGCAAAAAATGAAAGAATTCCAAATAGTAGCTTAGAGTACTGTCTTTTACTGTCTTGATATTTAAAACCAGAGAGGAAAGAAAACTATTACCTATGTCAGATTTCCAGGAATGCATTTCATTCAGCTTACATGGTTTTTCTTGCCATGCTACATTTTTAGGTGTTTCTTTCTGTCCCCTTTCAGGACCCCCATCAATACAAAAAGAAAGTTACATTTTATTGACAAATCAGAACAATCATGTCTTATCTTCTCATGTTTCTAAACTTGAAAACCTCTTTTCTTCTTAACTGCTTTAAGAGCAAACTTAATCCATCATGCTGGTGGCCAGCTACATGTTACCTAAGTGCAAACAATTTTGTAGTAGAAATACATAAGGGTCTGTGAGCTGAGCAAGGGAACTAAATTTGTCAGTAACTTTTAACAGTGCATAACACAAAGGGATTTATGAGAATACAAAAGCAAAATCAAGAAACCTAACAGTCCAAAGGAGGTTAAAACAACCACTGTAGCCCAGCTCTTTCTTTAACCCGCAGGTAATGCTGGACTACTGACTAAGCACTGCCATCCTTCCCTGCACAGCAAGTGTATTTGAGAAGAGAGACCTAAGTTTAATCAACTGGCTTCACAACAGGCCTACCAAGACATTTATAATCCCTTGGTAAAATAAACCACCTTGACAAAACAGTTTAGCTCATAGTATAGCTTTTCCATGTTGGTCTAGCAGGCAAACATATAGTTCATTTCTTTAAGCCATTACAGTAAAAGTATTCTTTCACTTGATACCTAATTCATTAATTTTATTTATTTTCTCTAGCCCTTAGTTCAAGATTACATTTTATGCAGCTCTGCAACCAACCTCCTAATCAGCAGCTTTGTACATGAAGACTACATAACCTGCCTTCCTGATTCAAACTAAATGTAAGTCTTTAAAAGGGTCTCTAATACAAACTGGAAAACTCTGAGCTAGGCTTTTGTTTCTTGAACCTGCTTTAAACTCCTCTATTATCATATGAGAACTTGGTCTACAAAGAAATCAACCAGCAAAAGGTCAAGTCAACTCAAAATCTGTGTTCAAACACATTTGAAGTTAAATTTTTCAAAATAATTTTTTTTTTCAAATAAGGAAAGAAGCAGCAGCAACATGGAAACAGGAAAGGCACATGAGCAAAAGGCAAAGGCCAGCAATGCACACTGGAAAAATTAGCTACTTGAAACAGTGAAAACCTAGAGTGGTTCATTTTAAATCCTGAAAAACACAGTTTTACTAAACAAAATGAGAGAGCTTTAAATTATATTTTTTAAAAATCTCTCTTTACTAACCAAGGGGGGGGTAGGGATCAAACTCTCTCTTAATCCTTTAAACTCAAAAGTAGTAGAATTACTGGAATTAAAGTCATTTTCATATCAGTGTATGGCACCACAGCTTCTCCATTTACTAGCTGAATACGTATTTTACTGTTTTCCCTATACTTGTTGTGATTTTGCACATAAATGACCCATATTCTGCAGAGCCTCACTACTACAGACTAGACTAGCTACCAATACAGAGTTTCCTCTAGTATCAAAATAAAAATAAATATTGTATCTTTCCTATAAGCAACATCTATGCACGTAGTAGTACTATGCTAGTAGTACCCCACCCACTTACTTTTATCTAAGCAGATGGGTAGGTGTATCCAAATTTGGAAAAATGCAATTACTCATCTATACTGCAAACTCATTTAAATGTGTGATCACATAACATATGACCAGATTCAAGTTACAAAAAGTAGTTTTCTGGAAACTAGTTTAGCATGAAATTGTAGGAAGCAAGAGACTGCGTCTGTTTCTTTTGTCAACCCTGGGGTTTGGTTGAGAATTTTTTATTTAATCCAGTCATTTTACCAGTAGAAAAATAAATACCTCATACTTTTGGAAGAATTTCCATTTTGAAAATATGCATGTGCTACTTTAGAACTGCTGTGTTCCCTATCCACAAGAAAATAAGAGTAACACAAATCCACCAGCAGCGAGTAAAGAAGTTTTGTCCAACAAGTGAATACAGCTCAATCAGTTTATCCAAAACACAAACTTTCCCTGCTATTACAATGGAAAAAGTAATTAGTCCACCATTTAAAGAGTAATCACCAAGTATGGAACACACATCCAGTGTCTTTGCTTCTCCTTAGAACCCACAGGAAACAACATCACCTAAAACCAGCTATGTCAGTACTGCAATTCAAACCTCACAGCAACTACGCACTGTTGCCGCTTCAAACTAGCAAAGCTGACTTCACTTGCTTCTCTTCAGCTATTTACTAGAAGTTTCTCCCTAAGCAGCTCAGACACCTAGATTAAAAAAAAAAAACACCATTAAACACACAAACTTTCCAAGCATGCTAGAACTGCTTTGTAATAATTTTCTACATACCAAAATAACGGGGTAATTTACATAACATTAGAGAAGACACATACACAAGACATAAAACAAAAAGAGCAAAAAGACTTGCAGGCTGAAATACTCAGTCACATAAAAAGTCCCTGCTGTCTGGACATCATTACAGCTGGATACAAGCCCAGAATTAAGCCTTTAAATGATCCAGATGAAGAACAGAGGTGCTGTAAGAAGGTGTTGCCTTCATGAAACTGTAATATTCTATCAAGTCTAAGGCCACTGTATCATTATCAAACAGGACAGCAAAATGTTCAGCATTTTGGTTGTAGTAGTACAGAGTCAAGCAAAAAGTGACTGATAACAAAACTATGATCACATCAAAACTATGATGACGTAGTTTTGAATAGTTAAAAAAAAGAATAAACCCCTACTTTTCTATTTCCCCACTGCCACTGCAATATACATTATGATCAATAGCCGTATAGAAGGAAAAAACCACTGGCCTTCATTTCTCCACAACAGGTAAATATAATCAACAATTTATCTTCACACTTTAGGTTTCTTTTGTTTTCTATGAAAGTGACCTTTTTACAATGAATGCCCCATTAGGACAGACCGTTCTTTCTACATATAGAAACCTCTCCTTTTCACTCAGCCATTCCAATTCCTCTCCTGAACACCTGACAGTCTGCATTTGTCTGTAAGCAAGTAAAAACTGAGCACAAATTACAATTCAACTGGAGGGAAGTCACAAAGCTAACTTCTAGAAACAGATCTGCGGGCTCAAGAAAGACTTGCTCACTGCAGAGTGAATAATCAGGAGATTTAAACTTTTGTGCTTAAATCACAGGCCCACTACCAACAGAAAAAGAACACTCAGACAAATGGAGAGTCCTACAGTCCAATTAGTCAATGCATACAGAACCCTGAACTTAACTGGGCTGTCAATCTGGCTATTCCTAAATGCAAACCTCAAATGCATAACTCTGTGCATCATTATTAGCTTTCTTATTCCAGGATATAAGCAACTACTGAAAATAATCTGATTCCTAGAGCGTTTAAATCAAAATATGCACATAATATTCCTGTTATGCTATTAGTCAAATAATTTTGAAAGTGTATTTTAACCACTGGTAATAGAATCTCACAGAAGAACAGCGCAATGTTTTCAGAGCAATAACAGTGTTTTCTTCTTGAAACACCCTACTGCTTACATAATTATTCCATACAACCACACCTTTGGACAATCACTATTCTTATCCCACGGCGCTTTGGCTCTGCCTCTGAACAAAGTAGGACACAGCTTTGTTACTTTGTTCTTTAAACAGCATTTAATGCACATGCAGGACAGCAAACTCTACCAAGAGCCCAGTGAAACACAGAGCGGCTTTATCGTGTTCCCTGGATACACTACAGTACACCCCAAGTGGTGATCAACACAAAGCGCTTATTAAAAACACCAGAGAATAGTTCTCAGACAACCCACCAGGTAATGCCTTGTAAACAATATTCTTGCCAGTGGAACAACACATTGCTGGATACCTTTAAAATTTAAGTCCAGACATGAATTTAAGCAGGTCTACAAACAACGAGGCAATAGTCCGATTCCAATACTGGAAATAAAAATCTTCAGTTATAAACACATACTAAGCAAATGCTTCTAAATTTCCAGTGTACTTTTCTGCAGGTTAAAATATTCTGAAAAACTTTAATTACACAACACAGTTTGCATCTGATTAGAAAGATACAGCCCACACTTCCTCTCCACATAAAATTCAAAAACTCATGCAATGACACCCTGAGTTCCCACTAATACTAAAGAAAAATTATCTGTAAGCATGTATTAATTATATACACGTGCATAACCTTACCAGGAAAAGAGCTTATAATTTTCATAGCTTATGTAAAGTACGAGACAATTTATCAAAACATGACACTGACTTAATTTTCTAGCAAAACAAAAAGCCCAAGTCCTTCTATAGACCTCTAAAAAGAACAAGAAAATACTTGTAAACACAAATTGTCTGTCAGCTCGTTTTCTCTTTAGATTAAGAGAAATTAAACCAAACCCAGATATATTCAATATGCATCCTATTTTGCCCAAGAACAGAATAGATAAAAAGGTACTAGGACGTCTGTACTTTGTAAGCAAAGATTTAAAAATCAAAATTGGTCCTTTAGAAAACCTATCCTCAAAGGAGCATCTTCCTTCAGTCACTCTCATTTGAAAACATTCTCATACCTTGTAACATTTAAAAGCCTTTTTTCAGCCAGGTGGTCTCCCACGGAGAGAAACTAGCCACGGAAGTGTTACAGGCACCCGCATCTCCTTTTTTCCCCGAGAGACAGGACAGAAAGATTTTTGTACTTCTCCCTCTCCCCTACCCCTCACCCCAGTTTGTACCCCAGTTTTCTGGCAGCAAAAGGACAAGAGGGAGGAATTGCTGCTGGGTACAAAACTCCCTGGCCTCTCCTGCATTCCCACCCCAGCCATTACTCCCCTCCTCCATACAGCGGGCCCCCACCCCATCCCGCCTTCGCCACCGGCCCCGGACTTACCGAATAACAGGGCTGTAGGGGCTTCGCGACCGGCGCCAGCTGCTGTAGGGGCTGGGCGACACATCCCCGCCGCGCTCGTACGAGCTGTGCCGGCTGTAGCTGGGGGATCGGCGTCGGCTGTAAGGGCTGAGCGGCGAGCGGGCGCCCACCGGGCTGAGCGACTTGCGGCTGCGCTGGCTCTGAGAGGAGCGGTGCAGAGGAGGGCTGTCATCCCGGCCGGGGCTGGGCGATGAGCGCTGCCGCCGGTACGCCTTGGGCTCGAGCTTGTCGTCCCGGTAAGCTTTCGGAGGGTCCTTGTACGCCGACGGTGGCTCTTTAGCCGCTTTAGTCCGGCTCCGGTGCGATTTGCTCTCCCGGTCTTTCCTGCTGCTGCTGGGAGACGGGAGGGAGCCCTTCCTGCGGCCGTCGGTGCCACCGCTCTTGAGTCCCTCCCGGTCTTGGCTGCCAGAGTGGTTGTGGCGGCTGCGGGATTTGGAGGATGAGGAGGGCTCGGATGCCCCGCGGCCCGGTGCCGCCGTCCCCTCCTGCTGCGCCTTTTCCTCTCCCCGCCGGCGATGCTCTCGGTGGCGATCCTTGGAGCGCCCGCTGCTGCCGCGGTGCTCCCGACGGGACCGGCCGCTTCGCTCCGCCTCGCCCCGCTGCCGCTGGGTCCCACCGCCTGAGGAGGAGCCCGGGCTGCCCGCGCCGCTGCCCCCGCCGGCCGCGCCGCTGCCCAACAGTCCCTCGGACTGGGAGCTCACGTCGTCGTATTCCTCCACCAGCGTGCTCAACCCGCCGCTACCGCGCCGCTTCTCCGCTTCCTGGGTGCCCCCGCCGCCGCCGCCGCGGCCCCGCCGCCGCTTGTGCCGGGAGCCCGAGCGCCGCTTACCTCGCGGCCTCTTCCGCTCCCCGCCGTCCCCGCAACAGGAGGAGGCGCCGGTGGCCGCCAGGAAGAGCAGGGACTGTGGCGGCAGCGGCGGCTGCAGCAGCGGGGGCTGCAGAAGCGGCGGCTGCAGCAACGGGAACAGCAGCGGGTGCGGGGCCGGCGGCGGCGGCTGCGGCTGGGCCGCGAAGCGCTTCCGTCTCCGGTGGTGCAGCCGCTTCTTGTCGGCCGCCGCCTCCACCGCCGTGCTGCCGCCACCGCCACTGCCCCAGCCCCGGCTGCCCCCGCTCCCGCCGGCCGCCGCGTCCGAGGTGCTCGGCATCGAGCTCGCTCACGGCCGAGGGCGCGGCCCAGGGAACCCGCCGCCACCGTCGCGCTCAGGGCGCCATGGGGACCCGGCGGCGCCGCGCACACGTACCGGGACGGACACCCGCGGGCCACGCCGGGGCCTCGCTCGTTCCCACACCGCTCGCCTCACATGGGGCCGCACCAATACATACGGGGTCGGGCTGAGGCCGGGGCTGGGCGCGCTGCCCGATGCGGCGGCGGCGGAGCGGCACCGGCAGCGTCCCACAGGCCGGCGCGGCCTCTCCCGCAAAACGGAAGTGTCTCCTGGCGGCGGCGGCTCCTCCTCACTTCATTCTGGGCCGCGGGCGCCGCCGCGCAGGGACACGGGCACGGGGCGCGGGCCTCCTCCACTTCTTCCCTCAGCCGCTCCCGGCAGGGCGGCTGGGTCAGGCCAGGCCAGGCCGCCTCCGGGCGAAGTATCCGGGGCCCTCCGCGGCTCCAATCGCGGTTCTCCTGCCCAGCGGGTCTGCACGTGTTGGGGCCGCTCCCGCGCCGCCGGTGCCCAGGAGCGCTCTCGCGGCCTCAGCGCCGCCGCGCGCGGGTGACACACGCACCGGGGGGGGGGGGACACGGACACGGCCCGGCGGCGCGCGGCGCATGCGCGAAACTGGAAGCTGGCGGGGGAGGGGGAACGCGCCCCGCCAATCGGGCGCGGCGCTGCCGCCTTCACCCGCATGCCCGAGAGCCGCCCCGCTGTCGCGAGACTTCACCCGGCCCTTCCCCCCGGCCCCGCCGCCTCTCGCGGTAACTGCTCCTCTCGCGGTAACTGTGTCGCGGGCGCCGCGGGCGGCGGGGTTTCCGTGCCGGGGGACCAAAGATGGCGCCCGGCGAGGTGTGGGAAGTGGGAGCTGGGCCCGACCTAGAGGTGCTTGGCCCGCCGGGCACCCTCCGTGTCTCTTTCCCTGTGCTCTCTGGGCGCAACGGGCAGAAACCGATGTACAGGAAGTTTCACCTGAATACGAGGAAGAAGTATTTTACGGTGTGGGTGACTGAGCACCAAAATAGGCCCAGAGAGGGTGTGCAGTGTCCCTCACTGGAGGTGCTCCAGAGCCGTCTGGACGCATTCGTGTGTAATGTGCTCTAGGATGACCCCGCTTGGGCAGGGAGGATGGACCACTGTAGTAGCTGCCCACCTCACTCGTTCTGTGAGCTGAAGTAGTGCAGGCGCCGCCTCAGGCTCTGGGAAGTGTTGTAGGAAAATCGCCGGTCCCTAGATGGTTTTCTCTGCTTTAATTGTACGTAGACCTTGGTTATTGACTGGGGGGCGTGAGAGAAGACCTCTTCAGATAAAACACTTTATTGAATTTCATTACTGGAGCCGCAACTGCTGAGCGCCTCAACTCGGCTTCTCATGCTGACTATCTTCTATTAGGCACATCTGCTATACCATATTGAACATTGTGAGCACTTTAAAAGCAGAACCTATTGTCTTTCCTTAGGGATTTAATAGTTTTCTGGCCACCTTGCTATCTGATTGTTGTTAGCTAGCTTATATACATACTGGTTACATTTGTTTGTAAAACACAAAGACCAAAACAAAGGAACCCACCTGTTTTTCACTGTTGTATTTCAGCTCCTTAAAATCCCTCTTTCCTCCCCTTTTCTAAACCCAAGCAAACATATTCTGCCTGTCCAGGTCCCGTGTGTCACCTGCTATCCAGCAAATCTTCTTTCACAAGTGTGTTCAGTAATTCACCTTTCACCTCTCTGTTCCAACTCACATTTCATCCAAACATCATCAAAGCATTCATCACATATTTCTCTAGTTGTACACACGTACACAGAGGCAGCTGCACTTTCCTTCAGGCTTCCTCTTAAGGTGTGAATTACTTGGAGAACAACCAAGTTGCTTGTTTTCTATTTTCTAACTAAATGCCACAGGATGGTGAAGGCTTGATGTGCTTGATGTGCTGGCCCACCTGCCATTCCAGGAGAGAAGGTCCCTGTCCAAGAAGGATTACTCTAACCTAGGCAGTGACTGCATTCATACTTGGTGAAATTGTGGGTTTTTATCAGCATGTTGTGCCCTATGGAAATACAGTGCATCTCCCTACTTTTGGGGAATAGCTTATCTTTCTGTAGTGGTCTGGAGGCTGCTCTCAGCTTTCCTGACATCCTTTTCTGCTTACCTCGTATGTGAATATTCAGCAACTATGAAGAGGTTCTCCAGGGCTGTTGCAGCACACTCAGCAAAGCCAATGTTCTGTCAGGCCTCTGGCACGTTGGAAAAAAAAACAAAAACAAAACCCAGAAAGCCAACAACCCTACATCACAGAGCAGCTGTAGAGACCATGAACAATTACACAGGGCAGGTCTGGACAAAGTAACACAGGATGCAATTTCTAATTTATTCCCAAGCATTACCTGGCATTTCTGGATGAGGGATATGTTATTTGAAAGAGCTGTGTCATTAGCAGTAGAGTGCTGGTGTTTCTGCATCTGGAGGAAGCCTCAGGACTTGTCAGAGAAGCTTAACTAGAAACTAAGCTGCTAATGACAGCAAGTTTGCTCTGCCTGGAAATGAGCTACACCAGGTTATAGGGGGATGTGCCAACAGCAAGAATGTCAGCTGTCAGCTGACAGGTGGTGGCAGCATAGGATTTGACAGTGGAAACCTATCCATAGATTCCTGACATAACAAAGCAGACCTGGAACAGATTCCTTACAGAGAATAAAATCTTTCAGAAACATCAATGACAGTGATGGCGTAGTGCCAATTGTTGGATTCACAAAGAGCCAGAAAATTCAAGATGCATTACAGCTTATTTCCACAAGGCTTAGTGTGGAAGAGCAAATTAGGGAGAGGAATTCCAATGTTGGTTTTGGCAGTAGCACCTGCAGTGGTGTGAAAACCAGTGCTCTCTAAAGTTGGTTGTTCCACAACAAACTGAATCCTTGTGCCATAGGAATGTTGGTTGCAGTGATCTCATTTCTTGCAAGGTATTACTACATGGTCATCAGGTGGTAAAACACTACAGAAAAACACACCTGGAAAGTTACAGCCAATATACCATCATCTCCCAAAATATTTTCATGCCAGCTCTAGAAACTGAGCCTTTGGAAAAGCACTTCCCTACCAACCATCCCATTAAGGAAACTTAGACTAACCCTTAGGTAATTTAATTGTATTTAAGAAAAAAAAAGTCCTCAACTCATATTCTGTTTTTCATTCAAATACTTTGTCGTATCTGCACATTAAGCACATTAAGTCTGTTCTGACTGTTTTGTTCCCACCTGTTTGCCATCTTTATTGTAACACAATTGGTACAAATGGATGCTGAGCATGTCACGGGTAAGGAGGAGGCTGTGCTACATGTCACAGACAATGGTACCACTTCTTTTTTTGTTAAGGCTTTTGTTGTGCTTCCTTCTTTTTAAAAAATGTTTCTGTGTCCTGTCTGTGCCCCCATGTGTAATAAGTCCTTAGCAATATTCTTCTGATGCAGAACAAACTGTCAGTCCATCAAAATAAAAAGAGATAGGTAAAGTCTTCAGTAGTTTGAAGATCTTTTTCAGCAGAATTCCTCAGGGCTTGTTTGTTGACTTGGTAGGCATTTTTCCTTAAGGATGGCTTTGGTTTGGTTTGGTTTGGTTTGGTTTGGTTTGGTTTGGTTTGGTTTGGTTTGGTTTGGTTTGGTTTGGTTTGGTTTGGTTTGGTTTGGTTTGGTTTGGTTTGGTTTGGTTTGGGTTTTTTTGAGGGGGGAAGATGTCTGGTTTTCTCTTTATCCCAAGCAGTAACAGCTACCTAGAGTTCTTTGAAATTTTGTTTTCAATCTTCCAGCATCAACCTGTTTTTTATCCTGCAAGAACAATTTCTCCCAAGCCACAGAGGAATTGAAATTTCTAACTTTTTTTTTTTTTTTTTTTTTTTTTTTGCTGTTGTTTGGTTCGTTTTTTAGATAAATATGGAAGTCTTAGAAGACATTTTTACTCTCTGACATACTGTATGCTTTCATTTGTCTTCTAACCATTTTAGAAATATAGTCTGATGTCTACATACACTGTCTTGTGTAGTTTGCTGTAGTTTTTGTTACTACCTCTGCTATTTCTTTGCTGCAACTGTATTTGTATGTTGTGCTAGGATTGTTTATTGACTAGAGTGCAATAATTCATGTTTCCCAAGACCCTGTGGAAAAACTGACTAGATTAACTATATCCATGTTTGTTCTTCTCAGCAAGAAGACTCTTGCAATGATCTGGGAACTCAGCTGTCGGAAAAAAACAGAGAAGGATAAAGACCTGTGTATTGTCTGGTTGGGACATAGGTGGACTTAGCAGTGAAATGTCAAATAAAACACATACACTTGAAGAACTGAGAATGATTAATGCTGTCTTTAAGTCACTGTTAGACCGCTGAGTCTCTATCTGTTGTGATCATTCTGATTCAGAGAAAAAGGAATTCACAAGAGGAACAGAAAAAGCTATAAAGATCATAATTGAACCGAAATCTCAGTTTCAGAGGGACTGGCAGAGCGTGACTTGTCTAGCGTAAGAAAGACAGGAAATCACAGTGCTCTATGAATTTAGTTAGAGGCTAGGAAAAGTGTCCCTGCTCATGGTGGGCAGGCTGGAAGTACATGAGCTTTGAGTTTCCTTCCGAGCCAGCCCATTCTGTGATTTTATGAAAGGAGATAAACACCTAGAAGGAAGGACTATATGCCCTGAGAGACAGAGCTAGTGCAGGTAGTGACAAACAAACAGTCAATCAAAGTTTTTTGGCTTTTAAGCCCAGTCTCTTTTGAAACAGCTTAATTGCCTGTTGAAGGGAGACAGTTGCCACTCACCCCAGTTCCTTTGGGAAAGCAATCTATTTATGCTTCCCAAAGCCATCAGGCTAGAACTTAAGTGGTTGAATTTTTAGCAATTTGATCCATTGCTAAAGCGGTTTTAGCCATGGATGGAAAGGTGTATGCAGCTCTGCAAAAACTCAGAGCACAGAGGACTTTCCAGATTTTTAACTACCAAGTTCACAAATATTCAAAACAATCACCTTGTTTCTTAACTCAGTATGCATTTCCTCTGCTGACTGAGCCCTGCTTAAGTGTACCAAGACCTTTATTCACACAAGCATGCTGGAACCACCTTAGGGAGCAGCTTCATGTGAGGGCCCACTTTGGATTTGACACCAAATGCCTGGTCCCTAGAAAAGGTCTGTGACTTGATTGAAGCTCCAATAGCTCCCTACATAAATGCTCTGGCAAACTGTTTTACAAAAAAGTTTCCCTAGAGGTCACCATACCAAAGAAGATGAAACCAGAAACTGAATTCACACTGCTTCTAGAAATCTGTCATCCTCCAACTGTCCTCATAGCTGCTGCTCTTGGGGCAGCTGTTAACTCTAAAAGCAAATTAAAATTATTCATGCCGTTGCCCACTCAAACTTTGAGGTAAAAGCTAACATTTTTCTCAACTTGATAATGCCTTGGAAGATGATACCATAACCCTAGACCTAGGGAATTCTGCCTCAGAAATTATGGGGGTAAAGTTTTCAGAAGTGTCAAATATTCAGAGCAGACAGCCTGTGAGATGTGCAACAGACTGTCTCACTGCTTTATCTCTGTTTTTCCAATAATTTTTCACATAATTTTTCACATGAGCTGGAGCCATTAACAAACAAATCAAACAATACCCTTCCCTTCCCTTCCCTTCCCTTCCCTTCCCTTCCCTTCCCTTCCCTTCCCTTCCCTTCCCTTCCCTTCCCTTCCCTTCCCTTCCCTTCCCTTCCCTTCCCTTCCCTTCCCTCCCGTCCCTTCCCTTCCTTCCCTTCCCTTCCCTTCCCTTCCCTTCCCTTCCCTCCCTTCCCTGCCCTTCCTTCCCTCCCTTCCCTTCCCCCCTTCCCCTTCCCTTCCCCTTCCCTTCCCTTCCTTCCCTTCCCTTCCCTTCCCTCCTTCCTTCCTTCCCTTCCCTTCCCTTCCCTTCCCGAGCCCCTTCCCGAACTTCCTTCCCAAACTTCCCTTCCCTCCCTTCCCTTCCTCCCTTCCCTCCTTCCCTTCCCGCCCTCCGTCCCTTCCCTTCCCTTCCCTCCCTTCCCTTCCCTTCCCTCCCTTCCCTTCCCTTCCCTTCCTTCCCTTCCCTCCTTCCTCCCTCCCTTCCCTTCCCTTCCCTTCCCTTCCCTTCCCCCCTTCCTTCCCTTCCCTTCCCTTCCCTTCCTTCCCTTCCCTTTCCCTTCCCTTCCCTTCCCTTCCCTTCCTCCTTCCCTTCCCTTCCCTTCCTTCCCTTCCCAAACTTCCAGAACTTCCCAGAACTTCCCAGAACTTCCCAGAACTTCCCTTCCCTTTTCTGTATCTCATCTTTCCCTCCCAGTACACACTGGGAAATCTCTGAAGACAATTCTTTCCAGCCCTGCACTAGCAGAAGGCACTGAATACCCATCACCATCTCCCAGCCTAGGCACTGGCTCTGTCACTTTGTGGGAAGGAGGTGTGTATCTTCTGAGAGGGGTCAGGGCTGTGGATCATTTCAAGACAAGGGACCATCTGCACAAATTTGCAAAAAAGCAAGTGGCTTGTGTTTTTTTGAAATTCATGAGTGCTCAACTGAGATAGGTTTTCACAGGATGGCAAACCACCACATCACTGACACCAGCAAGGCTCAAAGACCAAGCCTTCAGTCTGGTGCAGGATGTGCTTCTCACCTAAATGGTTGCAAACCACTTGGAGGTGAGCAATACCTATTCATTTCCCCATGAATATTCTTTTTTGCTCCTTGTACTCATTTTTAGAGTTGTCTGAGCTGTTTTCCTTGCACAAAAATATTAAAACACAAGAGCCTGAGGACAGCAGCACTCCCTCAGAGGGAAGGTCTATCTGGCCCAATACTGTGTCTCCAAAGTGTCCCACCACCAGTGTCTGAAGAAGAGCACGGGAGCACTGAGGTTTAGTCCTGACAGGGTCCTGGTGGTGCTCACAGGGCTCAGTGGTAGGACTGGCCTGCCCTGGGACCCCCAGCCCCACCACCTCCTGCCAAGGGCCCAGGGATGTGTCCCACCTCTGCCTGGGACCTTCAGTCCCTGCCTGAGCCCTGCTGTGGGTGTGCCCATCTCCTGCCCTGTCTCCTGGGCGGACCTGGGACCTGCACTGCAGAGCTGCTCTCTGGGGTGGAGCCCTCAGACGTGGTCAGACTTTGTCATGCAGAGCTCTGGGTTTAACATGGCCCAACTGCTCTGTCCTGCACTCACCTTGAGTCAAATGATGGAGAGACTGTTATTTGCGTGAAGTTCCAGGGAGTTTCTGATCCAAAAATACATTCAAGAACATGACACACAGGTTACAACTGGAAATAGGATATTGTTTTAATTTTTGTTTGTCTGAATCAGTTGCAGAGCTGATGCTCACAAGCACTAACACAACATGCACGTGAAGCCAGGAGCAGGCTGTGTTCTTCAGTTTAGCTTGAAAAGTCCTCTGTAGTATGGCAAAGGCAAGTGACAGAGTTACAGAATGTAGCAGCAGGGATACAGGCCCAGCAGGTCCTATTTCCTGAAGGTTGAGAACAGGAAGAATGAGAATCAGAAGCAACAACACAAGAGGTGTGTACTGTCTCAGGCATGTTCCAAAGTGTAACATATATCAATGACAAACATACTTTTTGCCTTCCAAGATTGCTTCATTGCTGTGCTCCAGGCCAAGAATGCATGAAAAGAACACTTGTGTCTGTCCTGTGCTTGCAGGCAGGAGAACAGAGAAGTGGCAGCTCTGGATGGATGCAAGAATCCCATAGGAAATGGAGCCAAGGGAAGAGCAGAGCTCAGCCCCACTCCAAGCTTGCAATGGGCAAGAGAGCCAAAGAGAGCCAGGGCACAAGTGGTGCCTTGGAGGTGTGAGGGCAGCAGGCAAGAATGGAGTAGCAGAGGAGGAGCCCTGATAGGGGGCTGTGCCCAGTGCTACAGGAGGACAAGAAGCAACCCTCAGGCGACTCTTGGGGCCCACGCTGGGAGTCTGGAAAGCTCTTTGCCCACAGCTGCAGGGCATGACAGGCCATCTTCATGGGGCATGAGCAGCAGGCAGCAACTGAGCAACCAAGCTGAAGGAACGCTGAACAGTGGTCATGCTCAGTGCTGCAGAGGACGGCAAAACTCTCTGGGAACCAGTGCCAATCTGCCCTGGAGGAAGATTCCTTCTTGACCTTGGTGCTACTGATTTGCCATCATGAACATGGACTTTGGAATTAATGGACCCAGTGGAAACACAAATCTCCTTAGAGAACCACATCCCATCCTGCTTGTTAACCAGAGACAGCTGAACAGGACAACCCAAGGTCAGCAGTGGCACAATAGATAGAGTCTCCAAGGATGCTCAGGTAAGTTCCTGATCCAAAGAGATAGATCATTGGTAGTTTTTTTTACTCTTTGCTCTTTCTTTACTCTGCCCTTAAAAATGGCAACAGCCTAGGCACAGGGAGGGGCCAGTGGAGAGTCTGGTGCTGCCCTCAGCACTGAAGGGGGTCACTGCAGGGAAAGAGCCAAGAAAAAGCTCAGACCAACACACACATCTGCCCCCCTCCAACAGGGAACTGTGGATACTGGGCTCATTCATCAAAGCAGCAGGAACTTGGCTTTTAGAAGTTTTACTTCATACCAAACATGAACTAAACTCCTGCTCAGCTGGCACTAATTGAGGTTATGTATTTTTAGGTTTGAGATGGTAGGGATGATGCTGTGATGTGCCTTGGGCTTTTTCACTAGAAGATATCCCTGAGAAGATGAGGCAGGAAAACTCCTCTAAAAATCCTCTTCTCTATCAGGCTGGTTTCAAACTGTAACTCACTTGATCACTTCCCAATAGTTTTAGTAAAACATCCTAAGGAGAAGGAAAATGCCCAGCTGCAAGCCTGGCTGGAGTGATTTACAGCTCCCTGAAAGCTGCAGGCAAAGCAGCTTGGGAAGCAAAGCAAGAACAGGCAGAACTGCCCTTGCTTGGGTGGCCCAGCCTGTGGCAAGCCCTACCACAAGGGAGGGAGATTAAAACTCAGTGAAGTTTAGATTTTCTCCATATTTTTCACTGGTTTGCCCAATATTGTGCTTGATGCTTATTTTTCAGTTATCTATCCATTTTCAACTTTATTTTTGAATGGGATGAGAGCGGCAGAGGGTTTTAATGGTCACTGAGCTAATGACCACACCACTGTGCCCGTCAACCCCAATCCAATGGGGCTGTAGAGAAGAAAAAAATTGAATTTAAAAACTACCTGACAAGAAGTTTGTGCAGAGACTGGCATGAAATATCAGGTTGTGCTTACCTCTCTGAGTAGTGCAGGCAAGCAGCATTGACAATAGAGAATACAGGCTGTCATCTCACCAGATTTAAATAGGCCAGCCCATGTGCCTGATGTACACAGCACCCTCCCATAATAAAAATGTAAAACTAGCAGGTAATGTGCTTCTAAAGGAGAAGTGCTTGGACTAACGACTCAAAATTATTGTAAAAGTCAGAGGCACAAACAAATAATGGCACAGCATGGCCCACATACCCCATTTTTTCTCCTGATGCCATGTACCTGCAGGGGAGAAAGGCTTGCTATGGCAGATTTGGAAGGCAGTCAAGGTTGCCAAGTACAGAACAGGGGACCGTGCATCAGCAGTCCACAGACTCCATGGATGGCAACCTAAGTGAGCAAGGCACTGTGACCTCACATCCCTCACGGCTTATATTTGGGCACAGGCAGAGCCTGCCTCAGACTCACTCCTGCCTGGACTCCTGGCAAGCGTGCCTGGGAGGACTGGAAGCCCGTGAGGTCATTGGGAGCTGCTGTCAGCAACTCTCAGTTCTCATTCACAAGACTTTGCCTGTTTCTTTAGCCCTGTTCAGGAAGCCAAGTACTGTGGGTGTTGCGTACAGCAGTGCAGGTGAGTGGAAACATGCCTACTGGGTGGCCCTGTGGTGAGGGATGGTGTTTGGGGAGCTGTGAGTGCATCCTTCTTGAGGGGGCCTGGGCATTTCTTCCACCTGCCCATCTCCCTGGGACAGCAAGTGACCATTTTTCAGCGTGTCACACCAACAAGAGGGAGCAGCTGCTGTCCCCAGATCTGCTGCAACATGCAAACATGGCCACGGA
This sequence comes from Serinus canaria, assembly GCF_022539315.1. Classification (NCBI taxonomy): domain Eukaryota; kingdom Metazoa; phylum Chordata; class Aves; order Passeriformes; family Fringillidae; genus Serinus; species Serinus canaria. The sequence continues at coordinate 51,482,553 of NC_066315.1, read as the reverse complement.
GACAGAGTGGAACTGCCCCATCTGCCGTGACATTCCAGGTGAAATCGCTTCTGTGACACCCTGTGTCCACCTGTTCTGCCTGGGCTGCATTGTGCGATGGGCCAAGACGAAACCATCGTGCCCCCTGTGCAGGCAGGCTATCAGCAGCATCATTTACTCTGTTCGGTCAGAGGAAGACTTTCTGGAGATAGTTCTTCCAAGCCCCTCAGACTCATCGGCTGCTCACCACCAGGATGAGCAGGGGGCTGCAGAGCCGATGCCCAGGGCTTATGTAGCTGGCTACCCACCTGAGGCCTGGGCAGGTTTTTTCCAGGAGTGCTCAGAAATCCTCGAGCCCCTGCTGCCCTGGCTGAACCAGGAGCTATCCGAGATGCTCAGGACCCGCTGGTGGGAGGTGGCTCTGGCACAGAGTGCCATCGTAGCCAATTTGTGCCGCTATGGGCTGAGTGAGGAGGCACTGGTCCGGGAGCTGCACCCCCTGCTGCAGGAGCAGACGGTGGCATTTGTGCGCCGGCTCATCGACATAGCCGCTGACAGGTGCAGTGATGAGATCCTGCGGCAGATGAACATCCTGAGCTCCCATGCGGAGGAGGAGCAGGAGCAGGAGCAGGAGCAGGAGCAGGAGCAGGAGCAGGAGGAGGAGGAAGAGGAAGAGGGTTCCACAGCCTTCCCTGGCCCCTGTGCATCCCCCCAGGGGACCCCCACCCCCACCCTGGCCTCCTCCTGCAGCCCTGTAGTCTCCAATGTGGAAGCGGACGTTGGAACCATGGAAGCCACCCTCCGCGGGGGGCCCGGGCGCTCTCCATCAGCGCCCGTCCCTGCAGAGCGGGGGCAGCCCCAGGAGGAGCCGGGCAGCGGGGCGGCTGCAGCAGCAGCAGCAGGAGCAGGCGGCCCCTCTGCCCAGGGCCGCGGCCGCAGCCCTTCCGCCCCTGGCCGGGACAGGGACTGCTCGCCCGAGGGGCCCCGGCGCCCAGCAAAGAGGAGGGCCTCTGGCCCTCAGGAATCTCCACAGCCCCCGAAGAGGCCGTCCCGGCGGCGGCGGCGCAAGCCAAGAACCTTTGATAGTAGAAAAAGGAAATAAATTGTTGTTTGTTTGACACAGTCTCTGAGGATTGCTTTCTCCGCCTTTCTCCTGCTGTCTTTTCCCTCTCCCCTCACATCCCACTGTGCGTGGCAACTGCCTGCTTTTGGACTTCTGGGCACGGCCATGGGCCTCTGGAGCCTCAAGGCCATACCCGCGGCATCTTCTGCTACAAATGCCGCTGCAGCTGCGGGCGGAGCGGGCAGCGGAACAACTGCTTTATCAGAAGAAGCACGGCCTCAGTCTGCACCCAGCTCTCCTCCCTGTCCACCGTCCCTTTCTGCTCTGCTTTCTCGACGTCAGTCAGCCAGGGCACCCTCCCTCCTCAGGAGGCTGTCAGGGAGGCACAGAAAATGATCGGGACACCCGAGCTAGAGACAAGACGAAGGGAAGGGAAGTTCTGGGAAGTTCTGGGAAGGGAAGGGAAGTTCTGGGAAGGGAAGGGAAGTTCTGGGAAGGGAAGTTCTGGGAAGTTCTGGGAAGGGAAGTTCTGGGAAGTTCTGGGAAGGGAAAGGAAGGGAAGGGAAGGGAAGGGAGGGAAGGGAAGGGAGAAGGGAAGGGAAGGGAAGGGCGGAAGGGAAGGGAAGGGAAGGGAAGGGAAGGGAAGGGAAGGGAAGGGAAGGGAAGGGAAGGGAAGGGAAGGGAAGGGAAGGGAAGGGAAGGGAAGGGAAGGGGCTGCTGGCAGTGCAAAGATCTAGAACGTGAGGAGGTGCCCAAGGCTCTCAAGCCCTTATCTGCTGGAGAGCACTGGCTAGACCAAGAGGATCCCTTCAGGAAGACCACTGCAGAGCTTTCTGTTCTCATGCCCTGCAGAGATGGGGCAGCAGCTGTAAGATATAGAGTGCAGAGGTGTCACAAGAGATTCCAGTGCTTTGGAAAACCCACTGGTGTCCTGCCAGACACGGAAAGGAATGTTGTCTTCAAGATCCATTAGGCTGGGGCCATGTGGCTACTCTCACAAGCCTCTGAGATGTTGAGTCAGAATATATCTTGGACATCTCCTGAGTGGTTTAGCACCCTACATGACAAGGAGATGGAAGGTCTCACTCAAGTGGTCAGGGAATAGCTGGTCACCAGCACTGAGATAAGGAAGGAATTTTCTTCTGGGACAGATTGATAATGGTACCTGAGGTTATTTTACCTTCCTCTGCTGCACTGAGCCTGAACACTACTTAGGGCTTCTTCAGTCTCTTTTGGCTGGGTTGCTGCCTGCTGCTCATGCCCCATGAAGATGGCCTCTCATACCCTGCAGCTTGGGAGAGAATGGCGCTTTTTTTTTTGGGTTTTTTTTTCCCCCCATGGTGGATTATCAAGTGTCCTCAGGTGTTTTTTTACCTTCTTCTGTAGCACTGAGCAATGGCCTGTTGTCAGGGCTTCCTTGTGCCACTTTGGCCAGGTACTGCTGCTCGTGCTCCACAAAGTGGCCTTTGTGGCCCACATCTTGGAGGAAGAAGCTTTCCAGGCTTCCTAGGTGGGCCCCAAAAGTGGCCACACCAGTCTACCCTGCCTATCTTTCCCAACTCTCATCACTGTTCTAAATCAGTCCAGATCAATAGCAAGGGATGGCCAGGGATGGTGCTGTGCAGGGTTTAGAAAGAACTCTGTGGCAGCTCCCCAGCCCTCCCCCAGCAAGTTCTGCCACTTGGCACCAGACAGTCTTCTATGCTTGGGTCTCTAAGGGCATTATTCCCCTTGGGAATGAGGCACTAGAGGGAGCCCATCACCAGTACCAGCACTAGCCCTCTCTTCTGGGCCATAAACAATTCCTTGTAGACTGCATTTCCCAGAGAAAGGGGAACCAAGTCATGCCTATTCCCACCTTTGTGGGTTTACTGTGCTTTTTGGCTGTACCATTGTAGGTCCCTGGCTGAACCTCTGTGACTCCTGGGCTCCCACATGAGATGTCTACTGAAAAAAAAGGGTCTTTTCTCTGTGTTTTATTTTCTCAATACTGGTCCTCTTTGTGAAACTTTTGGAAGGCCACCATGTCAAGAAATTAGAGACCAGTACACACAGAGAAATTTCCCCAGATGACATTTCTTCCCAGCTCTGGACTGGCAGAAGGCACTAAATACCCATAATCATCTCCCAGTCCAGGCATTGGCTCTGTCACTTTGTGGGAAGAAGGCATGTACCTTCTGAGGGGGGCAAGAGCTGTGGATCATCTCAAGATAATACAACTGTCTGCACAAATTTGAAAAAAGTGTTTTTTAAAATTTTGCTGGGTTTATCCAGTTTTGCTGGGTTTCCACAGGACAACAAACTCCCACACCTCTGACATTATCAAAGCTACAAGATCAAGCCTTCAGTCTGATACAGGGTGTACTCCTCAACTACACACTATCTAGCACCTACCTCCTCAAGCCAGCTCTGACACTCACAGGATTTACAACCACCCATAGCAAAGTGCTTTCCGTAGACACAGTACATTATTTTTAACCCCTCTTTTGACACTTCCCCCATCTATTTCAGTAGGCATTTTGGCAGTTATCAAATAAAACAGAAGGATTGCTGTTTTAGACACATGCTTTAGAGATGACTAATATTTAACACATTAGTCTGGCAGCATTTTAGCTAACAGGTCTGCTTTGTTGTACTGAAAAAACCCCAACCCTATCTAATAAGTTTTCCTTCATAGAAGAAGCAGAAAGGAAAAAGAACTCTAACAGACGCATACCAAGCATGCTGAGCTCAGTTGAAGGTGAACCTCAACTCATTTATTTCAGGACCTTGTCCAGTGTCTAAAATATAGTATTTAAACTGCTGATTATCACCATGCCTCCACTCTTAGCCAGGACATCCATGAAGCACAAGCTCAATCTTACCAGATCCTCTCCTTTGTGCCTAGGATACTGACAAACAGTAAGCTGTCACAGCATCAATAAAGAACAAAATGGTGAAAATGCACAACCCATAAGAAGCACAGAAACACCACACTCCTTCAAGGACCCAGATCCTCCTTCAGACTTTTCAGGGAAAAAGAGTGCAAGGCTGCTGTCACAGCTGTGGTCATGGCCGCAGTGGGTCTGTGGACGAAGCTTCCTCCTATCTGCCTTCAACCTCTTTTTACTCTATGCTCACAGCACAAGCACAGGAAGCAACATTAACCAGATCAGTGGCTCACACACTGTAACCATTTACTGCCTACTCCCTTTCTGAGAGGAATGAGAGTGAGGTCTGTTAAGAGGACAGCAGAGGGGTAGAGAAAATGTAGGTCCAACACTGCTGCAGGTGCTATCTCAACTGTTACTCAGATAACAAGAAAATACCTGAAAATCAGTACTGATTCTGCCAGGAAGAGGAAACAAAAAGAAGGCATGTATCCAGTTTGCAGTTAGGCACTGTCAGCCTCATGGGCCTCACTGGCTGTTTTTCCACCTTGCTTTTGGCACCAGGAGAATGCCAGTGCCTTGTGCCTACCCCTGGTATGCACAGTTTTAGTTCCTGATCCTCATCTTACCTCCTAAAGCATTGCAAAGACCCACTGAGCTTTCATCTGAGTTCTGCACACTTCCTGATTTCTCCCTTTGCCCACCCTGTGCTTCTACAACTGCTCATGGATGATGGCCACTTGCTCTCAGGTCATGCAGAAATCAGACTCCCCCTCCTCTCCTTGCTCTTCTGCAAAAAAATATGGCCAAATCAAATAGAAATGAACTAGAAAAAAATGTAATTTCCACCAAGTTAATTAAGTGAATCAATGCATATTTTTAAATCAACATTCTGCACAGCATGTTTTAGTTTAAGATAAACTATGGGGTGGAGCCTGAGGAATGAGCTACCTCCCCTTTAGTTTTAACTGCTCACCTTTCAACAATAAGGAGAGACGAATGGGAGAAGGTGTAAGTAAAAAAAAATAACAGTTTACTAAAAAGCAAAATAGCCACAACTTAGATAACAGTAATAATCACAAGGTACAAAGGTACTGAATCCTGTGGACTCCCCAGGAACAAAGAAAACAAGATAGTGGAGAAGCCCCATCCCAATATGGCGGCCTCCAAAGACAACCACAGGGCCCAGGGGACAAAGACAAGACAGCAGAGAAGCCCCACTTGGCTTAGCCTTCCCCCTGCAGTGTCAGTTCCCTGGGACTGGCACTGCCTGGGGCAGTTGACAACTGCAGTGTCAACTCCTCTGCTCCTTTTTGGCTGGCCAGACTCAGCTGGTTTGGTCACTGGAGTTTCAAGTGCTGCTGCTTTGTGGAGAAAGAAAACCAGCTCACTGGGCACCGAAATGCACAGCCCTGGCCCAACGGCTCCAGCTCAGCACTGCAGCTGTATATTGTGAAATTCTCTCTGAAATAGTTTTGGATTGAAAAAAATGCAGTTTCTTGGGGATCTATGCCAGGCAACTTCCCTGGCATCTGGGCAAGAAACAAGAGAGAGGACTCTGTATGCCTGTTCCCAGTCTCTTAAAGGGATCCCTCAAACCTCCCACCCCCAACAGAACCTACACCTCCATGTTAAAACATTCCAGGTCCACTTCTGGCCCTCAGGTCTTAAAGTGCCATTAACACAAGCTGCATTGATGGTGAGGAAAAATGGAATACAATATTCATTTTTTGGGTTGCCCAGGACAAGCTGAACAAAAGAAAATACCTTAGAGCATACACAAACCAAGTTATATCCAAAATGGATTGTACCAGTTAAATAGATGGTTAGATCTACTCAGGGTCTCTTGAAAATGGGAAGAGACTTGGCATGTGCCCAGTCCTAGGCAGATCTCAAGTGGTGTGCATTTCAGCATTTTTTTGACAATGAAGCTTTAACCAAGATATCCCAGTCTGCTCCATGTATTTTATATCAAAGATTAACACATGCTTCAGTAATAGCAACACTGGCACATTTCCTATGACTCAATTTTAGTAACAAGCTGAAGTTACCACAAAAAGATGCAAGAAATTTCTCTCATAATTCAGTTCTTTAGAACATACCCATTTATTTAAAATAATTACAGCCAAAAGTTGGTAGGACTGAATTTGGAAAGAAATATTTTATGCACAAGACTAACTGTGCATCAACATGGATGTAAGAGCCATCACGTCTAACAATGGGAAAGTTTAGAAATTAAGGTGTGTTATTAGTTTTTCCTCTTCAATTCTCAGTTGTCATAGGCTCATCCAGTTCTGACACAACTAAATATATTCTATGCACTCATGTGATACCAGCCGCTGCTCTGCTGCTCCACACTTTGCATTGAACTATAATCAAGTAGAGGACACCTCCCCTCTGGAGGAAGACCTCACTTTTTCACCATTGCACTCTTCACCATCCCCACGAGGGAAAGCAGAGGGGAGGTACTGTTTCTTCTTTCATGATCAGGGAGCAGACCCGAGGAAATGGCATGAAGTTGTGCTGGGGAGGTGTAGCTTGGATGTTAGAAAAAGCCTCTTCATGAAGAGGGTGGTTGGGCATGGAACAGGCTCCCCAGGGAAGTGGTAACAGCACCAAGCCCAGCAGAGTTCAAGACATCTTTTGACAATGCTCTCATGCATATGATGTGACTAGGGATGTCCTGTGCAGGGCCAGGAGTTGGAGTCGATGATCCTTGTGAGTCCTTTTCCAACTCAAAATATTCTGATTCTGTAGTTTCATAAAGGCACTGAAAACCTTGATGTCCCAAAATGGAGACCAGGATTTTCAGCAAGCCCATTTCACATATAAAAGATAGATAAAATATTTGGTTCTTGCGTTATGGTTGCCACTGGAATTGCCAGAAGGGTCATTCTGCTCACTACTTTGATGTTAACAAGGAGTCTCTATGAATGGGAAGGGACTTCCTGCACACCCTCATGCTTTTGTGAAATATTCAAAGAAAACTGCTAGACACCGCTATTGTTAAGCTACTTTATATTCAGTGGGAGGCTACAGAAATTACAAAATACACCACAGATTTCTTAGCCAACATTTCTGAAAGTCAATTGAGTTTCTAAAGCTATGAAAAGCTACAGAATAAAATAAAGTTAGCATAAAAATTCAACATTGGTTTCATACAAAACAGAAGACTCAACTTTATAGCTTTTTACAAATTAAGGCATCTCTCCCTGTTCTGCAGATTTACCATACACTGCATTTCACAAAAGCGAGCAGCAGTACTGCCAGCATTAGGCTAACTTGGAGGGAACTACCATAGAAAGCTTTGATCTTGCCAGAGATGAGTCCTCAGCTTCTTGAAGAAATAGGGGATAAAAAGTGCCCTCAGGCACAGAAGCACTCAGAGCAGCTAGACCTAGGAATTTCAGACACTCAAGTAGGCTAAACAAAACACTCCTCTATGAATGCAAATGTAACACTCACTTAAGATGACTCTCAAGATATACCCAAATCCTGTAATGCATGATGCAAGCTATATTCCCTGCAGGTTGAGGAAGCACACTTGGGTTCTCCTTGAGTGTGCCAAAAGAAAATTAATTAGAAAGCATTTTTATTTTATTAAGAATTATGTAGGTTGTCCTTTTTTTGATTTAGGGTTTTGTTTGTTCAAGGTTTTTAGTTGTTGCTGTTGTTTGTTATTTTTTTAAATCTCACTTTCCATTCCTATAGAAAAGTCATTTTGGAACAAGCTTACCTCAGTTTGTTGCCTGTTTTCATGTAGTCTTGTAGCATCTAAGCAAATTATCTATGGATAGAAGGTAGCACATACATAGCTTTTAAAAAGTGGCTTTTTACCAGACTAATTTGGTTTAATGTACAATTTTCTTCATGCACATAAACCAGTCTTCTAGAGTACTTAGGTTTAACTGCTTGACAATTGGCATTGGCTGTAGCAATGTTTATGAGTAATTGATGAGTTATCAATTAACACTGCACAAGCATTTTAGAAAAATGGAAGTTTATTCATCTTTCAATGGCTCAAATAGCAAATAAAAGGACAGGATAAGGCATCAGCCAAGACAAGTTTTGTGTGTCCAGTGGCTTCATAACACCTCAGTTCCCAGTATACGGGTTCCAAAGCAAAGTCACAATGCTAGTGGTTAGACTCCCTGGCTAAATAGACCCAAATGAGTACACAGTTAGATGAAGACTGGCTTATATTTGCCAGTTACATGAGTAACTTTTATTCTGCACTTGGCAGTCTACTAAATGCACATACAAAATTCCTACTGATAAATATTGAACATGTAACTCCTAAGACTTGAGTCCCTAAAACATCTGTTAGCATTAAAGTTAAATATTTGTTACCTAGTTTTCTTGAGCACATTTTAAACTGTCAGTTATAGGCTTATACATGTATAAAAAGTGTAACAGTTTGTGGAATTGATCTAGCCTGTCTCACCCCAGAGGAGTTCAAGACCCTCAAACATTCTGGTATATTTTTAGTTAAGATGTAGCACACTGACCATGTGCTAGTATTCTTCTTATTATGAAGCAACTGAGGCAGTATGTTTTGTTTGGGGATTTTGGATGTGCATGTTAAAAGATTCTGTATTGCAAAGCACATTTGATTGTTTGATATCAACATTAACTAGAAAAAGTAGCTACACTGTTCCCCATTTGAAAATCAACATAGACTAAACAGTACAAAACCTGCAAAGAGCTTCAGCATAACACACCATGTTCCAATAGCTAAGTATTAGGAACATAAAAGAAATTAACCAGAATTTCCCAGACAACATCTTAACTCAAAACATATAAGCACTACTAGATCAGCCCCACTCCACCCAATTCCAGGGAGTTAAAACCCAAGGAACATCTAGACAAAAATCTATGTGCAAAAGGGAAGTTTCAAGGTACCAGCATGTTAAATTTTAAACAACAATTCCAGGCTTTTACGTGCCATAGGCTTATGACTTCAGTCTTATGTGTATTCTGACCTTTTAGTGTTAACATACCATATTGTCTACCAAGTTACAGATGACAGAATATGCTCTGTATTATTCACATTACCAGAGTATGGCACACATTTAAAGAACAAACACTGCTAGCAGACAGCTAGTGAGTGAAATCATCCGAGTAACTGCGCTCCACAGAGAGGGCAGTCTTGCACTGATGCACAGGGACAGTCTCCATGCAACAGAGCTGAAAATACACCATTGATTAAGCAACCTGCTATGTTTGGGTTTTAAAATTAAGGCATATTCAAATGTTTCAATGTAAAAGATTACATCGCTCTTCTAAGTTAATCAGGTAATGCAGAACCACATGTAGTTTTCCTCAACATAGCTGTTCACATATACATTATTCTTTTTTAATTTGCATAACTCCATGGCAAAACAGCTGCATACTGCTTTGTTAGGTATCATGTTCACAATTGTAATTTTCAAGGCAACAAAAGACAAGATGAATTGACAAATAGCAGTGATAAAAAAAGTATGCTTTATAAGAACCCACAAAGTAATACTTTGTCCCTCTTGTTCACTATTAAAGGAAAGACTACCTATGAAACACTACATTCAGAAGAAATGTGAGAAGGTAGGCAATTATGAAATGGACTGAACTTTGCTTCTCTTGAAGCCACATAATTTGTTTTCAGTGAATTTGACTTTCAGTGCCGCTCCAAATCATGCTTTTAGTGGTACATTACATTTTCCAACATGTTAGGGTAATTTCAGTCATTTCAGCCTTCAATGGCATGCTTATAAATTATGGTTTTTATTAGTATGGTCAGGGTAGGAAAGGAATCCAAACTTTTGATTATAAAATGCAACATCTTTCTCTGATCCTCTTAGCTAGGCTTTTTCTTTTCTTCTTCCCATTCTTTTCTTTGCTGTCTTCCATTTTTCTGGCTCTAATTTCTCTCATTAAATCAAAAAACACCTGAAAAAGATATAATAAGATAAATACAAAAAGAAATCACTGACATAAGTTAATTTAAGCTATCACTGACATCCATTTCAGTTGTTTTGAATAGAATTAATTACATGCAATCAGGTTGAGCAAGCAAATATTAATTCAACAAATCTGTTGCAGGTTTTGAAGGTCAAGTTGATGTGATGCAATGCTGCTTGTTTCACAGCACCATAATGTTCCCTTGTCATCTGAGATTCGCTTATGAATCCTTCAGGCAATTTTAAACAAGAATTGAAAGAAGGGTCTCATCACCAGCCAAGATTTGCAGACATTGTATGTACATACTACTGAGGAAACTTAAGGAAATCAGTTTACCTTTTGAGTACTTTAAGTCATGAGCTGCAAAGGCTGAAAAAGTGCAACATCTGATTTTAGAAACTTATTAATGGAGGAGTAGCATAGACTGAAATGCACATATGGTATATTATATGGTATGTTCCATGATGCAAGTCTAAGCGTAAAGTGACTAGAGAAAAAAAACCAAACCCAGCATTTCCTTTAAAGCAAAGTCTTCAATCATACAACTACATAAACAATTTCTTACATCAGGTAATCTCAGCTGCAGCTACCATATTACAATCTTAAAGTACACATAAAGTTCACTTTCATCAAATGGTTTAGGACAAAGTTGGAGATACACCACTGACTCAGGTAAGAGAGATCCTACTGACAGTTAAGGCTTTATGACTGGACTGCTTGAAGCTACTTTACTAATTTCAACAGCAGATCTTGACTAACAGAAGGTTACAGCAAACAGTATGTATACATCCTCATAATTGTACACTGTAGGAAATCAGCTGAGCAATTCTAAAACTTTTCTCTCAGGAAAGAGTCTTTAGATACCCTATCACCCTAAGAATGCCGAATCTCACCTGATCTTGGAAGCTATACAGGATCAGGCCTGGTTAGTACTTGAATGGGAGACTACCTGGGAATACCAGCTGCTCTAGGCTTTCTTTTTTAGCCCTGAGATGAACTGAGTTGGTCAGAGCATGATGTTAATAATACCAAGGTCATGGGTTTGATCCCTATATGGGTCATTCACCTAATAGCTGGACTCAGTGATCCTTGTGGGTCCCTTCCAACTCAGAATATTCTGTGATACTCTGAGAAATTTGAACTAAGCAATACATCTGTGCCAAGGGATTTAATCAATTTCTGTGAAACATGGAGAGTGCAGGGGCTGAAAAGCTCCTCTACAGAGCTCAGTAGGTTTGTATTATACGCTGCAGGACAAGTATCAACCTTCATCACATCAAATCCAAAGAAAATCAATGGAACTAAACATTTCCATCAAGAAATGAGATTGCCTTTAGATTTTTAAATGGGCACTAAGTATTTAAACCTGTGCTAATGGCAAGATGCAACCATCAGCTTACTTAAGTACTGATAACTGCACAACAGTTTTTAGCTGTCTGGAATACATAACCTTCTGAGAAAATGTTTAATGGGTCACCTTTGCCAAAATGAGTGGAGGCTGGCTGTGTTTTTTCAAGAAAGTAAAATCACTATTCTGGAATTCAGAGAGACCAGATTACAACCAGATTAGTAACCAAGTTTGTTTAGCAAACTCCAAAACTTCTTATGCTTCAAGCAACTAAGAATACACAGTATTCACTGGTGCCTACAAGGTCTCATTCATGGCCTGTCAAACCATATGACACATGCTAATCTGGATCCGTTATGCCATCAGCTCCATGTATGTGCAAAGGCTATTGATCCAAGAGCTACTGAAAAAATATATTAGATGCACTTTTCCCCCCCAGCTGCTAAACAATAATGAAGTGGATTTGAAGAGGTGGATTTTTACAACTGTATTGGATGGCTGTTAAAGATGTGTTAGTTTTTAAAACAACAACAACAAAAAAATCAGGGCTTTATTCAACAATGAGGATGAGTTCTGCTGTACTTGATTAAGAACTCTTTGCTGTTCTGTAGGGTAAATCACTATAGTAATGAAAAATCAGTTTCTTCAGTAAGATAACTAACAGGACACAACCAACAGTTATTGCAAAAGAGAATTTGCATTATAGCTCTCCTGCTGCAATTGACAGCTCATACATACGGATTTACATTAGAGAATTTCTCACCAAATGTAAGATGCAGCATCTGATCAGAGCAAACCCAGACATCAGTACAGACTGGGAGATGAACTTATTGAGAGCAGCCCTATAGACAAAGACTTTCACGGATAAAAGGCTGGACATGACCTGGCAATGTGCACTCACAGCCCAGCAGGCCAGTGGTATCCTGGGCTGCAGCAAAAGAGGATTGGCTAATAGGTCAAGGTAGGTGATTGTCCCCTTCTACTCTGCTCTCATGAGACCCCACCTGCAGTGCTCTGCCCAGGTCTGGGGTCCTCAGCACAAGAAAAAACATGGACCTGTTGGAGTGGATCCAGAGGAGGCCACAAATATGCTCAGTGGGCTGGAGCAGCTCCAGTATGAAGACAAGCTAAGAAAGCTGGTGTTGTTCATACTAAAGAAGAGAATGCTCCAGGGAGACCTTACTGCAGCCTTTCAGTTCTTAAAGGTGTATAAAAAAAAGACAGAAAGCATCTTTTTATGCGGGCAGCTTGTGGTAAGACCCTTGCGGGAACAATTTTGAACTAAAAGGGGAGAGATTTAAATGATTAATTCTAAAGACCTTCTTTACTGTGAGGCTAGTGAGGCACTGGAAAGGGTTGCCCAGAGAAGTCGGGGATGCCCTAATTCTGGAATTGTTCAAGGCCTGGTTGGATGGGGCCCTGAGTAACCCGATCAAATGGTTGGTATCCCTGCCCATGGCAGGACAGTTGGAATTAGATGATCTTTAAGGTTCCTTCCAGCACAAACCTATGATTCAAGGTGGGATCAACTTTGTCAACAGCTCTGAAAGGCCAGCACATTGCATTAAACCTACTTATTTATTTTGCCACACAACTGTGACTCTTTTAGTCTGCAAGGCTGTTATTCTGAATTGCAAGACATTGCATTCTTGCTGAAGCACTTACAACTAAGCAGCATTTTCTTTTCTTGGAGACAAATATTCTCTTTAACTTATGAGGTTCTGAACCAGGTTTTATCTCTGAAAACTCATGAGGCACTTCTGGGCTTTTCGTAGCTTTTTGGGTTCATCCATTCTTCATCAAAACAACATACAAAGAGGCAGATGGTTAAATGAGGGTAGGGAAGGCTCAAATCCCTCCCTTACTTGCTTTTATAATGAGGATTAGAAAGTATTCTTCACTGTTCAGAAGCAGACTCTCCTCTAGTTACAGAAAATTCAGTATGAAGTCTAGCCCAAAAGAGCTGACCCAAGAAAATTTTATAAAGTCTTGTATCATGTCTTGGATAATAATAATTCCTTAAAGTTTAGAATGGGATAAACGTGTTACGCCTAACATTTTCACTGTTCTACAAGCAGTCACCTAGTCATGCACTCCTGGCAGGCTAAGGAAGAAAAGTATTTGATTAAAATTCCACAAAATTATTGCTAAAATTAAGAACATTAGGAGCATGACCCATGAAAAAGAGGGATAAAATAAAAACTGATAAACAGATTGTTTAAGAGGCTAGTTATTACCTTGTCAACATTAGCTCGTGTTTTTGCAGAAGTTTCCACATAATTAACATTCCACTGATCAGCTCTGTTTTTTGCTTCCTCTACAGAAACTTGCCTTTTATCTTCCAAATCTGATTTATTACCAACCAGCAAAAAGGGAACATTCTCATCTTCTTTTACTCTTAAGATTTGCTCCCTGGAGAAGGAAAAAAAAAAGAAAAGGAAAAGAAAATTAAGTTTTGCATAGAGTACCATTCTTAGAACACATAAAGAAGAACTCAGACTAAATACTTTCACATCATACAGTGAAATGCCACTTATTCTTATTATGTACTTTATATAACAGGAAAGTCTTAAACCTCATTATGACATTATACAGAATGAAGACAGACAGCTAGTCCTCAAGGAAGGAAGCAGTTGAGTCAGTAAGAAATGAAAAAAATAAAACAGTACTGGTTTAGGTAAGAATTTATATTAATAATTCATTTCCATTAACAGTGTTATTTGAGAGCATCTACCATTGTCTTTACATTACTGTTTTTGATGGTCTTTTTTAAGCTATCCAAGCTTCAGATTAACAGCTGATTCTTTCCTAACAAAATGTGCCATTTTAAAGTTGGTGCAATGGTCCATAGCATATCAAGAGAAAATCTCTTCATTTCAGGAATCTTTCTCAAGTCAATTATATTCAGTTTCTCCAGAGATCTTCATTTAAATACATAGCTGTGTACAGACACAAGCTGTATATGCATCAGATTTTTAAGGACAGACCCTTCTACTGTTTAAACTGCTAAGATGACAGGTTTAAAACTATAAATAAAACTCAATACTAAAATAGTTTGGTACTCAAGTCTTCAACACTTTAAAAATAATGAAAGTTTTTTCTAATTGAAAATGCATTAATACTATCAAGGAAGAAGAGTTGTCTCAGAAAAGAATATTCTGTATTTTGTCTATGAAAAAAGGAGTATAAAGTTAGTTGTGAAATGTAGCCCTTTATCATGGAGCAATTCCTGAAAGACTGACAAAAAACACAGAGAAATAAATTTCTTTTGATGGCTGAGGTGAGACCAAATTTAAAGTTGAAGGGAAAGAAGCTGAAAACAGTTAAGTAATTAATATTCTAAAGTGTCTTGATAAGGCAGGATGCTCACATTGCAAAAAGCTCTGAATAGCATACAGTCTTGGGGAGGAAGCCTACTCACAGAGCTGAGAAACTGTAGATAGTCCATAATTTAGTTTTTTTAAACTAAATTATGGACTATCTACAGTTTGAGATTTGAGGCAGACTGTGACACCACATTTACATATGAGGTATAATTAAAAAGCAACATTTCTCCTCTTCCACACAAATACCAGTGCAAATATTTTAACAAAGTCTGCAGCTATCCAAAAGTAATTTGAATAGTCAGGGGATCAGAAGGTGGCCAGAAAAAAACTCAGTGCATCATGGCAGTACCTGTGTAAATAAGACTTCTGGTAGAAACTAGTAGCTTTCAATGCTATACTGGGTTAGCATGACAAGGTTTTGTTAGTAGAGGGTCGATAGAGGTGGCTTCTGTGAGAAGCTGCCAGAAGCTTCCCTAATGTCCATGACTGGCAGAGCCAATGCCAGCTGGTTCCGGGCAGACCTACTGCAGGCCAAGACCGAACCAATGGTAGGTAGTAACACCTCTAATAATTTATTTTAAAGTAATACTGCACAGGTACAATTGCACTCAGAGAGGAAAGGAGTGAGACTATGTGAGAGGAACAACTATATTGATACTAAGCTCAGTGAGAGGGGGGAAGAAGTGCTCCAGGCATCAAAGCTGGGATTCCTCTGCAGTCCACCCCCATGCTGGGGTATGCTCTTGGCAAGGATCTGTGGGCCCCTGGAGAGAGGGATCCATGCTAAAGTAGGTTTACTGGCAGGAATTGTGGGGGACCTATGCTGGAGCACTTCCTGAAGTACTGCAGCCAATGGAAATGGACCCATGCTAGAGCAGTTAGTGAGCTGCAGCTTGTGGGAAG
This sequence comes from Serinus canaria, assembly GCF_022539315.1. Classification (NCBI taxonomy): domain Eukaryota; kingdom Metazoa; phylum Chordata; class Aves; order Passeriformes; family Fringillidae; genus Serinus; species Serinus canaria. The sequence goes on along the minus strand of NC_066315.1, from coordinate 51,467,127 downwards.
GACCCACACTGGAAAAGTTGATGGAGAACTGTCTCCCACAGGAGAGATTCCCCACTGGAGCAGGGAAAGGACTCCTCTCCCCGAGAAAGATGCAACAGCAGGAACAATGTGTGATGAACTGATCTTAACCCCCATTTCCTGTCTCTCTGCACCACTGAGAAGGAGAAGATAGAGCCCAGGAAGGAGGGAGGGGTGGAGTAGAAGGCATTTTTAAGGCTAGTTTTGCTTCTCATTATTCTGCTCTGATTTTGATTGGCAATAAATTCAATTTCTTTCCCAAAGCAGTGTCTGTTTTGCCTGTGATGGTAATCAGTAAGGGAACTCTTCCTATCCTAAACTCATCAGCCTTTCATTGTATTTTCTTTTCCCTGTCCAGCTGAGCATGGATAGAGAGGCTTTGGTGGGATAGATGCCAGGTCAAACCACCACAGATGTCAAACAAACTTTTACATTTTTACAAAAATGTAAAAAGTTAACCTAACAACAATTCAGAAGATTCATATTGTCCTTTGAGCCCCTTCTGAAGGCTAGACAAGAAACATCTAATTAATGATGTGCCAACTTGAAATCGAGAACTTAAAAAAAAAAAAAAATCCGCATTATCAGAGCCAGCACAATTCTACTCAAAGCAAGCCCAAATTTCAACAAACAACTTTTTAAGTATTTAAAAGTATTGTCACTGCAGGTCTGTATTCCACTGAAAAAGTTACTTGGAGCAACAGAATTTCAAAGCATACCAGAAACCCCATTGAATTGCAGTAAAAAGCTCTCCTGTTGGAGGTCTGCCATTCCAGCAGAACAAAATGAAAGCAAACATCCAAGTTCTTCTTGTCACTTTCTTTAATATTTGGCTCCTAAGTAGTTGTCTTAGGTTACAATATAAGTTGTAACCAGAAGTAAGTATTCTACAACCATCTTTGTAAGCTGTTAAAAACAGATGGGGTAGTGTTCTTTATTTCTTCCATGACTCATCCCTGATACTCTCTCCAGAGACTATCTTCTGCTAACGGGCCATCACTGCATGACTCTAAAATTACATCATCGCATTGGGAGATGCTTTGCCCAGGGGGAGGAATCAAGCATTCCTGCCTGGACATAATCTAACTTTTGGAACATCACAGGCAGCCCCACATACTGAATTCCCAGACAATAGCTACATAACCACCACTGGATGTTCAGAGGAAGATCAGATCCTTCTACAGGATCATCACTTCAACAGAACCACATCTGTCACTCCAAAAGGACTGCAGCCACCATTTAATCAGATGCTACCACCACCCTAACTAACAGGGTGTCAGGTTTTATCCTGTCAGTTTAAGCCAGTATTTTCTGCCTGTATTTTAATTTTCCCATTAAACTGTAGCTCTTACTTGGAATCTCTCACTGGTTTGCTTTCAAACTATTAGAGTAGTATGCCCTCAGACTACCCAACAGAGCCAAAGGTACATCAACCATACCTTCAAGAGATACAGATTACTTTTATACAGAGCAGAAAGATATATTTTTCTGAGTTACATTTTAGCATTTAGTCTTGTATGGTTCACTTTCGTATTAGTACCGGGGAGAATTTTAGTATCTTTACTTAATGTTTTCCGTATCAATAGGAAAACTGCTACCGTTTCTAACTACTGTTAACTCTCACCTTTACTGGAAAGTAGGACTTTTTCTAAGGCCAGAGATTATATACTTCGAAGCACTAGCATGATTTTAAAGAGTTGAATTTAATTTTGCACTCTAGGGGAACTGAACTGTACTAAAGTGTCCTCCATGATCAACAGTACCCAGCATAAGTCTGCAAACAAAAAAGGCCTGCTCTTCGCTCTCTCAAAATATAGAAATACAGATATATAGAAATACAGATCTATAGAAGCACAAAAAAAAAAACACCAGAAAATGAAAAATTTACTTTCTCCCTCTCCATACCTCTTCCTCCTCCCTTAGAGATATTAAACATATGCTGCTACTTAATGCTAATTAAGTTGTTAAGTGACAGCATCTCGAAGAAGACTAATTTCAGTGGGATACAGATAACTCCTTTTTTTATTTCTTTCCCTAATTTTATTTTAAATATTTCCTATTTTACCACACTTTGAACTGGTATAACTGTTTTCTAATATTTTTTGTATTTTTTAAAAATATAGTAATGAGTTATTCAAATGTTTTCTCTCTCAACTGAAATTAAACACCTGCAATATACTCCTATCTGTATAATAACCCATTACTGTTGTAATAGAATACTATACTCTTACTATTTTAAGAATATAGTATTCTATACTATTCTAACTCTTAGTATTCTAAGAGTTTTACTATGATGCAAGTCTGTGGTTGAGACCAGCTTATCTTCTGAATGTGGCTGTGTATCTGCTCCGTGGCAATAGCCCTTCTGGTATTCCAAAACACAGCAGCTAAGACATCTGAAGTTCTACAGACATCAAAGGCCTGGCTAGGCATCTGTTCAAAAGATTATGTGACAACAGTAAGAGCTGCCATCCAGCCTGGACCACTAAAAGGAAATTACAAAACACACACACACACACAAAAAAAAAATCACTTTAAATCGCCTCAGTGTAATTAGAATGATTATCTTGCCTTGTAACTTACCTGAAGTCTGCAGTCGCTGCAAAGGATTCCAGCTCTGTAATAGAGAAGACGCAAAGAAAACCTTCTCCACTTCGGAAGTAGTTGTCTCTAATTGCAGCATAGTCCTCCTGCCCTGCTGTATCCAGTATATCAATTTGGACTTCTTCCCCATCCAGAACCACCTTTTTCCTGTAGCTATCTGCTTTGGTGGGCTCATAGTCTTCAACAAACTAGAAAAAAAACCCTTAATGATGTAAAATCATGCCTGTACAAGACAATTGCTTCTATCTGCGCATCCAGATATAGCAAACATTAAATGGGTACTGTAATTAATAACTAAGCATTGTGCGTTTAGGCCCTGTGAAGTACTCAAACATTTAATTTGTAGTTAAAGCAGACTCTTCATGAGCCCAAACAGTTTTTAGGTTTTTGCTTTCCTCAGCCATTATAAGGAAATATAGAGGTAATTACAAAACATCAGTGTGTATACTACCCAAACTTCTTCTGGTTCAAGCACAACATTTGAGTTCCATTATGAAATCGCGTAGTCTTGACTATAGATATAGATTAAGTATTCACTTTTAAAGTACACCGAATGCTTAGCTTCTGACTTTTAACAAAAAGGGATGACTTTCACTGGAAAAAAAAGGAAAAGAGAAACTGATTTTCTTTCCTGTCCTCAAAACCAGCACAAAAAACATGAAAGAAATTGGCTATTTCAGGTGTTATGCAACTCAACTAAGTGAAGAAGCTTTGAGCTATAATAACCAAATTCTAAGTCTAGTGATCAATGCAAAAATATTCCAGTAATATGACAGAGCATCCAACAGCTGAGAAGTCTGAAAAAGGCCAAATTTTACTTTCACAGGTACATTCAGAGGGCAAATCAGTAATCTCAAAACATGTTTTTGTTACACTTAACTGCTGAATTTCATACCTCATCACATACATTTAGACCCCTTCAGAAAGCAATTCTACAAATGTAACTTAAACAACAATATGTAGCAGGCACCTCCTGAGATAATTTCTATGACAGACTCTTACCTCATCATACATAAATTGTAGTGTTAAAGCAGATTTTCCTACACCACCACTTCCCACCATGATGACTTTGTGCAAAGCCAACGAATTCTGTCCTTTAGGTTTATTTGCTGCCATCTTTGGATTGCAGAAAATTCACAGGTATCAAATGGAAAAATCTAGAAGAAAAATATTTCTTCATTAGTTTCCTTTTCCTTCTCCCACATGAACTGATAAAATGGATTTTTTTCAAATTACTACATATTTAATGACTTAATTTTAGTTCTGCTTTAGTCAAAGCTACCTGCTCTTTCACCGGAAATTGTTCCACAAGTTATATTGAGCCCATCTCTTTTTTTTTGCTTAATTAAAAAAAAAAAAAAAACCAAAGAAATTCTTCACCATTTGGAAGCAGCATTTTAGTATGTAGTATTTTCTTTTAGTGGTACAGTAGGTGTCAAGAATTCTTGATAGTTTACTATAAGAATTGAAAAAAGAAGCCACAGTGAGTCAACACCATATAAGAAAACATGATATGACAGCTGAAGGGACAGGAAACAGACTTTTGAAGGGATTTCCAGTTTAAATGGCAAGCACTATGACACAGCAGCAAGGATTAGCTAGAGTACTTTTACTGAAAAAGCAAGCAAACTTAAGATCTAAAAATACCCAGTTTCAGTAAGTCAGAAACCAAAATAACAATCTAGTTTAGACAGAGTGGAGAGATTCAACTTGCCTACAAATGTAATTATTTGGTATATTTGAAGTAGTTGTCTCAGTCCTGTGACTGCTTGTTTAAACACAAATCTCTGCATCTCACCAACACTAAAGGGCTCTATGACAGCTAATTCACATAGTTTAATGTGTGTGTGTGCAAGCACAAAAAGTAGCAATTCTATTAACTTTTAAAAAAATAATGCCTGCTATAGTTTTAGAAGATCTCTATTCTCCCACACTTTTGTTTCATTCTCTACCTCTCCCAAGAGTAATACAACTGTATTTGTGAATGCTTCCACAGTTCTTAAAACACAGGGAAGTTCCTGTACAGTGACAGAATGTGCTCTTCTCTAGAGACTTCAGGTCAAAAAAAGGTCTGAACTCCAAAAGAGACAATGACATGTACATTACCTATATAAATACAAGAAAGATTTATGGTAGCAATTGAAAACCAAATGCAACTTTAATTTTTTTAATTAAAAACTCAAAAAGAGCACATTCACGTGGCTCAGTTATATAACTACCAGATAATAATGCAGAATAGAAACTTATCATGATTACCTTGTAACCTTTACCCATCATGATTATTTGACAACATCACACTAAAATTACATCCTACTGCATAATGAATTACACTTCTGTGCAGCTTAAACAATCAGAACGTGAAGCACGACAACTTTCTTCAAACTTGTATCAAAAACCCTAGTTGAGGCCATGCACTAAGGCTTTGTTAGCAGCGATGCAGGTAGTATAAACACACAATGACTAAAGCTTCATTGGAGATTAAGCAAATCCTTCATGCCATCAAGGTTCTCACATTGCCATGCCAGCAAGCAGGCTAGGGATGAGCAAGCATCTAGGAGAGCTACAGCAGGACTACCTGACCAAAGGCATATCACCATGCCACAGCCAAGCAATAAAAGTTGTCAGAGAGGTTTGAAGTTTGTCAGCACTGCCATTGCTCAGGAACTGCTGGGCATTGGTCACCTAGAAGTGAGCAAATTTTCTTTTACTAACTTTTTTGGGGTTTGTTTTCCTTTTTAAAAAATATTTATTGAGTTATCATTATCTCAACCCACAAGTTTTCTTACTTTTACCCTTATAATTTTCTCCCCCCTCCCACCAGTGGCAGGGGGAGCAAGCAAGCTGTGAGACTTATCTGCCTACCAAGCTAAACTCTTGAGAACACATCAGCACAGCTACCCATTCTACTGTCAAAGAATTCTAAAAATGCAACTGAAAAGTAAGTAAAATTATTTTCCCTGGAGAGATTATCTAAGCAAAATAAGCATAAGTAAGATGCTATACTCAGTACAGGGATATAGCAGAGGAATACAACTAATATCATGCTACAAGTTCTTTTAAAAAGGAGATGGAAAACAGCAAACATTTCTGTTTTGGCATAAAAGAACCATTTCTTTCTTTTTACTCAAGAGAGAGTACAAGAATATGAAAATAGTTCCAAGTCATGTGCATGCTTTCAACCAACTACACTGTTTTGTCTTTGTGTACTTTTCTCTTAAAAGTAAAAACACATCCTGAAAATCATGCCTCTTAGTATGCATGTCAGACAAGTAGGAAAGAAAATTCATCTGAATTCCACTATCAACTGACAACAGCTCAGTTTGCAAATGTTAGATTACAATATCCACCAGGATGTGATCTACTCTAAGCTTACTGAGCAAGAAAACAGACTATTCTTTTGTAAGTACTCCAATACTGGAACAAGTCCAAATGAACCCAGCAGGACCTCACTCAGGTGAGTTTGGGCTAACAATACTACAGTCTGAAAAAAATTTAAATGCTCAGTAGCAATATTTTGCTGTAATATTTGTTGTAAATTAATCTCCAGTCTTTAAGTAGATTGAGCAATGTGAAAATTCATATTTTACTTCAACTTACAATTCAACAAGTAGTGTACCAGTGTGACAAACAAGTTGCCACTTTTTGTACTCTGTGCAGCAGCTGACCCATAAAAAACCCAAAACATTTCCATTTCCAATTTGATCCTGACAAATAATTGTCAGTAAAGAAGTGAGATATTGAAGATACTGGAAATAGTGAAACTTCACACTACCACAGACTTCAAATCTTCAAGATAAGCTTGTCATAAACACTACGCCACATTTTGGAGTAGGAGGGTGGCTCAGGGATGTCAGTTTACTCCCAAGTTCTTCACAAGCCAATAAAGATATAATGCTGGCAAAAACTCAGGTCTGTTGAGTAGTAGAGGACAATGTGGAAAGAGACAGAAATAAGTTACAAACAATGCAAGTACAAAACAATATGATACTGTGCAAGCAACACTTAATCCAAATAGACTACTTCAGTGCAAATATTGTGCCAGAGAGAAGAAAGTGAAAAGTTCCAAGCTACTGGCATGATTCTACCTGTTTCAGTGTGCTTTGAAAAGCAAAGAACCTAGATTTCAATTTTAACAGTAAAGCACCTGAGATGAAGTTTCATGCAAAGTCTTTCTGCCTGTAATTTATGTAGCCTGACTCATTTTCATAAGAAGTATTAATTTGGGTCATATCTAGTTACTGAACTGTCCTGCTTTATAATTTTGATAAAGCAGACAGAGACTATGGCAAGAACCCTGTTGTATGAAGCTCAAAAAGCATACTTCCTTATTAAGGATACCATGGGGTTGCTTAATTTTGCTTAATAAGTGCAAAATTACTTGCAGGTGAGAAGATAAACACAGGATTATCCTACAGTCAAATCCTATGTCACTTACAGAAGAAAGATGTTCACAAAGAGCCAAATATGGTGTTGTCAATAGCCATATTATCTGTTTATACAAGTCAGCTTTTTACCACACCCATTGGAAACCCCATCACATCAATTTAGATGGTAACATATACAAAAGTTAATTCTTAAACAGTTCTTCATGTGGTTCAACAAACTGGAACGGAGGCAAAAGCTTAAATGGCTCAGCAATGTACTGCAGTATCTTCATTCAGAAATGCAAGAACATTGTCTAACCACCATGCTATGGATCAGTCCTCCCCTCTACTGCAGATAAACTCCTAGGAAGTTGCCCTTTTCCAACATATTTGAGCAGATAAAGACACAAAAATGAATCTCTGACTGCTCAGACAAAGTAAGCAGTTCTCAAAGCTCCTACAGCTGTTTTATTGCCTGCTTGCAGATAAAGACACCCATGATTCTGTGCTCCATTTAATGGCAGGCTTCCAGTTGGAGCTAGGTTTGGTTTTTTTTTTTTTTTTTTTTTTTTTGAGCCAGGCTAGAAAGCAATTAGATTAACTAAGAACTGCAGGGGTAGGAATTATAATTCATGTTAGCATCAGTGATTTGGACAAGACTGTGTCTTGTCCAACAGTATAGAAATCTGATCAAAGGAAAGAAGAGTAAATAACTAAATAACTTAGCTAAATAACTTTTAAAGTTACTTTTACATTATTAAGATCATCAAAGAACTTCCATCTGGAGTTGTAAAGCTGTTGCTTGTCTTGAGTGATTGGCTACTACCTCTATCAATACTTCTCGCAAGTTTTTATACATTATAGCCTGCACAGTTCCTCTGCACAAAAACTACAATGTTACTTTTAGTCTCCCATGGATTTAAACACAACACGCAGGTCTACCCATTAGAGGAGTAAGCTAAATAGTGTAACACAACTTAGATACAGTATCATGTTAACTTCTGCTTAAAGTCAGCCTTCAAACACAGAATGGTTACCTCCAGATCCAGAAAAATAAGAGATAATCAAGTGCCAGCTCAAAAAGCAGTTTTGATCTCCAGGGACAATATTTTCAGGGAGGAATCTTTGCAAATACACGTTAGGAAAGAAAAAAACCAAAAAGCAGGAATCCTTGATCTGTCTTTATTAGTCTCTCTTCTGTCCTCCTATTTACTATTTCAGAGAAAAAAACAGAACTAAAAATATACTTATGGGCAAAAAACCCTTATGGGTTTTATCCCTCACTCAACTGAGATGACTTTTCTTAAGCTGTCCTATTCCTCAGTTGGCTTTTTCTTACAGAATAACTTGCTCCAAACCAATCAAAGCATGTTTCCTTACATATCCATTGCATTTGTCCTCTACATCCCTCTCCAGTACAATAATCCCAAGGTTCATACACTAAGGGAGAGCAAAAAAAGTGGCCAACAGAACAGCTGTGTAGCATCCAAAAAGGGCAAGGGACACCCAATTTAGATTGCGTTCTTTCCTTCACTGTGGATCACAGGGTACAGAATTCCCCATATTTAGCCAGCACCAAATACTGAAGAAATTTATAGAAACAATCATATCGAAGACACCTACATCTCTGTCAAAATGTACCCAAAACTGGCCAAGAGGCCAAAAATGAACAAAGAACAGAGCATATGATCGGTCTCATGGTCTTAGACAAGGTGACCAAAGTAAGTCAAGAAGCTATTCCGTTCATTTTAATTGCTTGGAGTCTCGTAAATACAACGTAAATGAGAACAGACCAGGAAAAGCATTACACCAAAGTCACATCATTACAGGCACAAGTTCAGCTGACATCTTCTTTACTGCTATACATAAGGCTGAATGCAGGCCTTGTGAATATGCAGCTGTCCTTAACAGGCGGACTTTGATTTGCTGCAGACATTTGTTTGAAGGGGTCTAGTTAAACATAGCTTTGTATTTACAGATAGCTGGTACAGTTAGCATAGTTGGTCCTAGTTAATAAGTAGAGATAGTGGTGCCTTTCATCAATTGCAAAACAATTTTTATTGTCAATATTATAGCCTACATAAAACTAATACATCAAAACTAAATCCTAGTTCATTTCCTTTCCTTTAAGAGAAGATTACATAAAGATTTGAAAGTCTGTCATATTAACCTCATTACCCACTCACTTTTAAGATGAGTAATTTTCTTCCCTGAAGACTACTTTATATAATAAGCATCAATTACAACTGCTAGCTGATACATTATCGCACCCGCCCTTACTCTGTTTAACAGAGCTAGAACTTGATACATTTGAAGGAACAAGAATAATTTAACTGCAGCATGTGAGCTGCCTGCACAATACTAAGAACTAGTTTATATGCTTTGACCAAAATACTTCCAGAGAGGCAAAAATTATCAATTACTAACTGACCAATAAAGAAAATTTTACAGAGAAAACTCATATTGCTCTAAACAACTTTTTTTTACTTGAAGAAATTAATGCCTGTACTACTCTGCACTTTACACTTAGTATATATCACCTCTAGAAATACAATCTACAACTTATTTCACACTGAAGTGAAAATCTATGGTAATTATTTGACAGTATTTCCTAAAGTGAGTTAAAAAAATTCTCCAAAGTTTTGTAATTTCCCGAAGTGTATCAAAACTCTGTTGCCTCATGTGACCTACAAATTACAAATTCAATTTTCTAAGAAAAAGCAAGAACAAGAATTTTGAAAAGCGGCAACATATTTCACATTCAAGGACCATGAAATAATATAATCTTATCTGTTGTGAAAATATCACAAATTCAACCAGTTACTTAATTGTTTATTGAATCCCATAGTTTCAGTTTGGTTAACAAGAGCAAAAGTATACTTCAGAATGCATTGTTTGAAAATAGCACTAGCATACTAAGTGCTAAATATCTGTAAGACACCTCTCAAATGATTCAGATATTTCTGCAACAAAAGCATTCCTGGAAAAGGAGGGAAGCAACTCCAGGCAAGCAGTATCTAACCCTATCTAACCCTCCCAGCATCTGGTTCTAATTACAACATCCAAACCAGATCAGCAGAAACATCCCATGACCCAGAGATTGATAGGATATGCGAGGACACAGATGGAACACAATACCAGCTGCTTCAAGAACCAGAGAATAAGGAAGTTTTAAAAGTTAGATCAGCATTATTGTTGTGTCATCAAGTTTGACTGGTGTTTTATTACAGTTTAAATGCACAATAGCCAAACTCTGCATGAAGTAACATCAGTATTTTATCCAGGTAAAACAAGTATTTCAAATGTTAAATAATCACTACAAATTTTAAGTAGTAGACTAGAGAAAGAGAAGAAGGAATCCAAATGTTCAAACCTATCTTAGTAATGAGTAATCTCATTAGAAAACAAAAAAGGCCTCCTGAAACTCAGCCTCATAACAAGTTAGAAACTTTCACAGCAAGTATTTCCCTATGTCCTGAAAAGAATCCTTTAACATACACATGTTGAACTAGGAATTAAGATTTGAGCTTTCCATGAGTTTAACAAGCAATTAAATCGCATTCAAGATTTCATAAGAATCCTTCTTTCCAAAGGTTTCTAGGGCACACCTTAGCAGGTGCTAATGCCTCCCACACCCACAGAACAAATTTACTATGGTGACTGACTACACATATACTAACAAAAGTAAAGGGTAGAAGACTGACTTCAGTTCTATCTCTCAGCAGAAGCAAATTTCCTCAGGCAAAAGGCCCAAATTTCCCAGCTCCTTGAGACAAGTACTTCAAATCATAACCATACCCAGGCACTTTAACTGGAAAAGCCAACCAGTGAATTCTTCACCCAGTAACAGAGGCCCATCCATCCCATAAATTACATTGAGTTGTTATAAAGAATACTAGTTCCCACATGCCCACAGCTTTATACTCCTAAGACATCATCAGAAGAATTGCAATTTCTCCAACAAGAAGTCACTAAAACAAAAGAAACAAGTTCACAGACTTCCAGAGGTTCCACAGGGCCTTAGTGCCAAATTCTGGGCATGGCCATGAACTAGACTGCACTTTCTGAAGTGAGAACAGATATGTACTTCATATGCTTTAAGTCATCATTTCAGCATTTTCTTACTAAAGGCCTCTTTGGCTTACTGCAAGATGACCTCTAGGGAAGTACTTCCATAAGGAAATTTCTTGAAACCCACATGGAGCAGCACATGAAAACCCTAACAAAGTGAACAACAGAAACAGTCTAGAACAAAATGAAAGTCTTAAGATTTCAAACCCTGTAGTGTACTGAAAAGAAAACAAAGCAGCTACATCACTGTCCACATAAATAGCTGACAAAACATACTGCCCTTGAGCCCAAGTGTGTGTATCTGCAACACTGATATAAACTGAAGCTCCAACAGTCTGTCTGATATTCCCATGTCCTTTTCCCAGTAGCACCAGTGCAACTATTAGGTGGCACAGCACTTAAGAATATGCTCTAGACAAAAACTAATCTATACTGTTTTTTGAATAGATACGTTACCTAAACAAGTCTTCTGGTACCAAAGACAGCCCAGAACAACACATAGCTGAGCACAGGGAGAGCAAAACTACAGCACTTCCAGCCTATAAACATTGTGGCAAAACAATGCAAGTGTTCTAGGGTTCCTCAACCATAACAGAGCACCTGTTGAAGATTTCTCACTTTTTTCAAGTTATGTGATGGCTATTACAAAACACCGGGAAGAATTCTAGATACTTGCAATGGTTTATCTGTGTCACCACTGAGTCAGGAATAGATGACAGAGACTCAGATTAGAAAGCTAAGAGGCTAGAAGCCCTGCATTTATTCAGACCTCTTCTTTTATCACTGGTTCGCTACAGGTGGACCTGATTGGTCATTTAATCAACACATTTCACATGACTGGCTAATTAAGAAGACAACCTCTTTATGAGAAAAACAACTTATTAAAAATACCACCTGTAGATGGTTTATCATTTGATTATCATTCTTTCTCTCCAGATCCCTAAAGCTTCCCAGATCAATTCATGGGAAAGCTTATCTAGCTTCCTCTCTCTCTGACCAGACTGTCATATTCACATATCTGGACTGATCCAAAGATGAGTGGGAAGAGCAGCAAACTTAAGCCCACCACGAAGGTTAACACAAGGTTAAAGCTTGGTTTCATAGTTCAACAGACTAAAGTTACACTGTGAAATAATTTAGATAATATACACATTTACACAGGAGTCTAGAATACTGCTCCTGCTTTTACAAGTTCAGTATGTGGCTGGTGCCCTCTCAGTCTATTGTAATCATTGAGGGCACTTAGCTTTCTAAGGCTGACAGTGCTGAAGTGCTTTAACACAAAGGGTAAGGGTCATGTCTTCTTTCATATTCAATTTGTAAACAAGAAGATCTGTAATCTAGCATATTAACAGAAGGCATTTGTTTTGTATTGATTTAAGATTATACACCACAGGAGAGAATTAACAGTCACAGCAGACATGATAGAATAATGAAGAATTGCAACTACATGCCACTAGCCTGTCAAAGCTAGCCACAGACTTGTATGGATTCAGAGGGAAGGCAGACAAACAGGTACTATGGCACCACAGCTAATTTTTTACCATCAAAGGCTGAAACAGATGAGGGGGACATCTGTGGAAGAGCCTCCCACATCAGTTATCCATAATCAAAAGTAAAGTTACATTCATGGGAGATGCATTTGATATAGAACAAAGACACTCTTCCCAACCGACATCCCCCCCAAAATGTAAGAGTCAACATACAGCCTACAAGGATGAATTTTAGCAATGCAGAATCAGGTTCTTAACTAGTGCTATTCGAATACGAACTCAGTGAAACACTTCAAGGACATATTCAAGTTAGTGTCATCTAAGATATACAAGATACAGCCATTTTTATCCTCTGTTTCAAGTAGAAGAAAGCACATCTGAAAGCTAACTTTTGATTAATAAGGTAGGCTTCACTGACACTTGCACAGGGCTGCTGCTTCCAGCTGTTCTAGAAAGCAACAAGAATGGAGTTCCCTTGAAGGCACTATGCCAGAGCTTGCAGCTTCAGCAGGACACTTTTAAAAGCAGTTCACGAGCACTGCATTCAAAACTTGTCCACAGTATATCCAGTATCAAAAATTCAGGGGTTTTTGGTCAATCATATTTCATCATATTTCAAAAGGAATCTCAATCACATTATGTCCTTTTTGCCCCTGTACATCTATACATCAATACAGACTATAGAAATTTGAGGAAGATTTAAATGTAAGCATGTTGACTTGGCTTGAGGAAGTAAATTCTTTGAGAAATGTCTGAAGGTGGCTTCCCAAGACATACTTGAAAAAATATAGGTTTTCCTCTAACCCAAGTATCTTTTTAACTGTTAAAAACCCTAGTCTTCCTTTAGAAGTTCAGAATGTCAGATGTGCATTTTCTAGAAACAGCACATATTTGCATGGTCATTTTTACAGCCAGAAAGAATGACAGTCAAGATCCAAATTGACTAAACATAAAACTGCACCCAGACAGTTTCACTGCTCTACAGGCTGGAAAGTTAACTTTTGACAGAGAAATCTAGAAACAAATGGCATCTGCAAAGCAAAATAATCATTAGGCTCATGGCAGACTGCACCAAACAATCTTACGGAATCTATAGAAGGGATGCAGACAGCATCCCTTCTATAGGTTAGGACTTCATCTGGTAGAAGCAGCCTTGCTGTTTTGCAGGCTTCTCTTGTCACACCAAGACAAGTTCTGATGCTGATAGCTCACGGAATTTATCCTGCTCAAACAACTACTTTTCCCTGTTAGCCAGTCATAATAGCACTATGGTGAAAACTCACATGAACACCCTTAGATTCTTTCAAGTATTAGTACGGACAGAATGAACACAGGAGCCTTGTTTGAGTAACACTCCTATGAAATTCTTGAAAAAGTCTAAGCTTTCACATAAAGCATTTTCAAGGCAGGCACTGCCTTCTTCCATAAGTCAGTGCCTAGGTGAATGAAGTTTGAGCAAAGACTGAGTAGGAATACCGCAATACACTATCCTTCACATCCCAGGCTAATAAAACAGCTTCTAACAATGAAGGATGCAGGAAAGGAGTGCTCCAGCAGGTGCAAGCATGTTTACATCAAAGACCACAGCACAAGTGGTGCAAGCGCACAGGACTGAATGCAGAGCATTAACGAGAGACACCAAGCAGCAGGTACTACCAAGCTCTCTGTCTCCTCTTCACAAATACAGGCAAGCATTCTCTCTCCCCACAGGCAGACTGCATCAATACATCAGCCAAATGGAACCTAATGAAATATGAGCATGCTGGAATTTGCACTTCAAAATTTTCCTTTTATTCCTCTAAGGAACCATGCAGCTGCAGCAAATTTCTTCATTCATTTTATGACTTTGCCATCTGTTTTACCACCTAATTAGAAATGCACAAGATGGGGGTTTTTTTGTAGTATTATTGCAAGAGCATTACTTTTGCGGCCACATTTTGTTCTGGCAATGTCTCCTGTACATATCCTATGCAGTGCAAATTTCTCCTCCTAAAATCATAACTTTTCTGTTTTATTCAGAGAAAAACAATGTCATATGCACGGCTCACTGAATGAGACTGGTTTGTGAATACACAAAAACCTTTTGAAAAGGTGATTCAAGAACACAAGTGGTTATAGACCTGATACTGCACAGTAATACAGCACAAATAAAGCCAAAACACTGCTAGGTGGATCTCTCCCCATTTTTATATGCCATTTATCTCAAAATTGTTAGATATATGATTTTGCAAATTGATAGAATTACTCTAATGACCCAAAAGACCCAACTTAGCAATGAATGGTCTTTTAGTTCAATATATGCTTGCCAATCATGATACACTATAGATTTTCACGGCTATTTCACATATTATGGGCATTAAATTTGCAATAGCTAGAAACAGAGGGCATTCAGTTCCTTAAATTAATATGAAATTATTAATATTCACGTCAATTTAACAATTTTCACATCAAGTGCCAGTGCAAGATGGTTTTCATCATTTCCTGCTTAAAATACCGATCACACTTTTCCTGCAGTACCACAGAAGGGATTTTCAAACTGAATGTTCACAAACTTAAAAATTGCTTTTTGCTTCTGTTTCAATTCTTACAGCTCTTATGATGCACAAAGTAACCTGGAACTGTTAAATGACTTTACAAGAATGTACGTGTGTATGTTTCAAATTTTAACAGGACAGTCTATCTAAAAAAAGTTCTTTACAAAGCAATGTATGTTAAAATCATAGATCAATTTCAGAACACAGGAGCAAGCATGACATTAATTTCTGACTATCTGGAGAACCAAGCAAATCAGCTATCAAAAACTTCTGATAAACAGCCTAAAAATTAGGTTTTTAATCACACTCCAAAGGTAAAGACTCTTGGAAAAGGCACTGTTAAGGTGGATGGGTCTCAAGTGTGTCTCTCTTCCTATGACCTAACATGGAATGCAAAAGCTAAAGGCATTCCAGCAGTGGTCAAACTCAGTTTATTTTAAAGGCCAGTCTCTCCACAGAAAAACTACAATAGAAGTCTATCTACAGTGAAATCCAGTATCTTTATCAACATTTAACTAATTTAATTGAACACATGTTACAACATTAAACAGTACCAAGTGTGAGCTGCTTTCCTTTCTGTACACACAACCTTTTAAATTGTTTTGAGAAATATGTGATCTAATACCTTTTCAATGTTGCTTGGTTTTCTCTGGCCTAAGAAACCTTCACTACCTCTGACTTAAGAAAACATTTTCTTTTCAGCTGGTCACTGGCAAGCTTTCAATTCAGTGGCAGTACTTGTATTAGCATCAGTTCACCACAGAGTCAGAAGCTAATTTTACTGCTTTTCTCCTTGAGGGGTTTATTTCTTTTACCTTAACGCACATGTAGTCACAGTCCTGCATAAAGTCTGGAAAACTTAGCATTATTAAAATCCATTCCTGTTGTTCACAGAGGTTGACTTAGTTTGTAGTAAAACTGGAATTATGTTCCAGTTTTAATATCTCCTTCAAACCCCTGTAACATTCTGACTGGGTTAGGTTTCATTATTTTATCATATTGTATTTCATTGTTCATACTATCTTAAAAGAAATCCTAGTACTTGGCTACAAGATTGTTTCTGTTTCAGTTTTCCCTCAGAGAAACATATTTTCCCCCATATTCATAAAAATACTCTTCTCTCCTAAAAGTGTAGTAAAATTTATTAGAAAGATTACAATATGAAACTTCACTCCTCAAATAACAGACTGTTTTCCTCAAATTTTCCAAACTACTCTTAAGAGCATTAGATCTTAGAGCTGCTTTTATAATGCTCTTCAAATACTCCAATCTGAAGAAAATCACAAACTCTGCTTGTTATAATAAACATGGTCTCAGTTCTAACTCATACATCTTGCAGAGAATATTTTTGTTAGTTTACTTCATTCCTCTATCTGCTTTGACTCAAACTTCTCAAGACAGCAAATACAACAGACACAGCTTAACTTTCACTTAACTTTCAGAAAACGATGCTCTTCTACTGAAGTTTAACATGTACTAAACAAAGTTACCTAAAAAGCAACAACTTTCTCACTAAGATCCAATGAAAAACATTGAAGGGGCAGGACAGTGAAGAAATTTCACAAAAATTAGGACCTCCTAAGGCTTCAGAATTATTCCAAACCGAAACATTTCGTTCATATCTCGCTCTGGTTCTAGGGCAAAGAGCCAAGAAATTCCAGCATTTTGTGAATGGCTGCACGATACAATCTTTAAATGGGATTGTCACTCTAAGCCCATCAGTAAACTAGTAACTACATGGCCAAAATTAGTGATCCACAGGGAGACAGTTGCATGGGTGTACACACACAGGCCTTCCTAAAACATTTTGTGAATCAGCTACTGGCCTCTCCAACATCATCAATCTATAAATTATAACCTCCCATGCTCTCAACACAAGTAAAACCAGTTAGCAATGCCTGCAACGGGATTTCTTAACAAAGCGCAGAGGCATTTAAGATATGGAATATATATAGGTCCAAACTGAGTATTCTCCCCTAAAAACAGAAGCACAAGGATAAAAAGTTTAAATCATGACTTAAGATCCAAGTTATTATCACTATTTTTCTATAAAAGTCCTTCATGTTACACTATACGCTACAATAAATTGAGTACTGATGCAAACCAAATTAATAATTCAGATGAGCAGCCTTCTTGTTCTTTATCAGTACCTTAACTTTTAATTATTTTTCTTACCACAGTCTTCATTAAATAGGGAAAAACAATCAACTACTCCCATACATTTCACACATCTCAAATTAGTGAGTTTCTTCCTACAGGGCACTCTGAGATGTTCCAGAATACCTGAAATTAATGATGAATGTTACCTGTAGCTATATTTTCTTCCTTACAATATTAACCATTTAATAACTTTTTAGATGGTAAACTTGCTGAACTGAAAGCAGTTTCTGATATTTAGTCTAATGCATACGCTCCTTAAATTCTGAGTGACGACACTAGATTGTATAGAGAAGGAGTCCAGAGTACAGTGCTTTCTTTCTAGGTTAAGTTTCCCTGATTTATTATATACTTCTACTGAATATGAAGCCTGGAACCTCAAAGCCATCAGGTCAAATCAGCAGCAGACAAAAAATATGCAGTCTGGACCAGTAAAGAAAGACGCTTTAATATATCCCTCATACAGGCCCGTGCTCTATCATTGACTTCAGTATGTAAACTACATCAATGTGAAATAATTTTCACATTCACTTTCAAATCAGTAACAACTTAAAAAATGTTAACTTATTAAAAATCAGAGAATTCAAGTTGTGATAAAGATCACTAAGCTACCAGTCCTGACCCTACTGACCAGTCACTGAAGCATGGCAATGAACTCTTAATTTGGACAACATAAATTTTGACCTTACAAAAATCAGTTCTCATGAGTGTGCAGTGTTATTTCTTAAAATACAAATGTTCTGAGGATTGAAATGAAGCTTATGTGCATGTTACACTACATAGGTAAAATTAAATCACGTGTTTAAATGTGCAAGAACTTTACAACTTAGAGGTGTCATCCCAAAATAGCTCTTTCACACAACAGTCACTTGGATTCAGTGATTGGATTCACTGATTTTGCTTACTTTGGTAAGCAAAGCTACCAGGCACAGATAGATGCTTAATGATGAGTCGCTACCAGCCTTGCTTTGAGTAGGACCTTTGGGTCCATCTACTCAAACATCTCACATTGCACGACCTCACCCATCAAGTGTGGGTTTTGTGACTGACATAGCATGCCCACAGACATCTGTCACATTAATACTGTTTTCCTGTCTGTATAATTTCTCCTATTTTGAGGTCTGAAATAAATCCCACAGGGCAAAGTGTTGCTGGTATTAACTACTTCTGTGTTAAAAGCCTTGTCAGGAGACTCAGCCATACCAACAGGACTACACTGCTGCATCTTGAAATGACAGACCTCCTTTACTCTGCACTGCCTGATGGTCTTGAATGGGAGGGAGTACTAGCAAAGAGAAGGACTGTACCACACATAGTTGGCTTTTTACTTTCTTCACAGATGTCTCATTTTTGCATGACTTCCATGTTTACTGCAATCTATTTCATGTTGACAAAAACATTTCTGCCTGCCTATGTGTAGGTGCTATATGTAGAGCATTCTCAGACTCACAGAAACAAGGATTGGAGTTAAACATGGAGTCTTACAGTAGTACAGAGGCTATTAAATTTGAATAAATACTTGTTTGCTGGTACAGTATATTTACATGCCGATTTTTAATGAAACCTTGTGGGCCACTGCACCAGAGATTTCCACACTCTTGCATCAGATGACGTAAACATACTATTATAGAGAAAAATATAATGCATTAGGCATACATACAATACACAAACTTTACTAGGAGGAATTCAACGTACATTATAATTATTTCAACTAAGGAGCCAACATCACAAAATTGGCATCATCAATTCCACTAAAGTAACAATCAGAGTTACCACACAACCAACTCTACATCTCTTGTTTGTTCTACCTTTACATTCTTGGCTCCTCTCCATTACAAACTGATTACAGCATAGCTTACTTTGAATTCTCTGTAGTAACTGCCCATGTCATTTAACATCTTCAACACACCTTTCTCCGTTATTACCCCTCTGTGCAAAGCCTGGACGCTTCAGTGTTGCCAATCTATTGTCCCAAAGGTGCTGGGAATTTTGATAAGAGACAAACTGAATCCCAAACAAAATATGACTACTAAATATTAAGCCCCCCCTCTGGGCAAAGGCAATGAATTCTCTCACTGGTTCATTCTAAGGCAGCATTACTTAATCTATACTACATTTCTTTCCAACTTGTTCCTACCTTTCAATCTCATACTGTTTTTTCTATGGGAAGTTCAGAATTCTTTTTTTCTGCAGTAAAGAGTCCCTAAGGCTCTAACCTATACGCCTAACCTGATGATTATGGTTTGCACAACTACCAAAGGGATTCAACAAGCAGCTGTAACTACTGATAAATCTTTGGGCTTTAGGTGCTGACTCTGACTCCCAATAGTTAAGAAAACAGGACAAGGAGCAAAACAGGATTCAATAATCCCGTGGTCTGCAAGGTACATTTGCTGTAAAGCGACTCTAAGTTATTTATATCCACAATGATTATAACCAATTTCAGATTCTGCAGACAGTAAGCCTTAAAAATAACTTTTTATAACTATCCTGAGAACTGATTTTAAGTACTGCAACAGACTAATAAAATGTAACAGTTTCTTCCCTACTTAGAAAGTTATAAAATGCAAAATATTTTGCAGAACATTTAGTGGACATACATAATACCAACTGTTCTATTTAGTTAGTTCCTCACATAAATTCTTCCTAAGGTGGAAAGGAAGCTTAATGCAGTTGTCCTGTAATTGTGTGTTTGAGGCAGGCAGCCTACAATATGTTCACAAGAATGCTGTCACTAGCCTACCAAACTACCTTGTTCACATAAAATAGATTTAAATTTAGATGCAAAGTAATTTCCATAGCTTGAAGCTATTAGAAGTTTACTGGAATCTGGCTATAAGCACTTTCAAGGGGGTGCAGAGTTCCCTGTCTAGAAGACATACTATCAGCCACTGATTCCCAGGACCACTATATTCTACAGTACTCTCTAGGATGGCAAAACAACCAAATCTAATCAAAAAAGTTAAAAGATTTTTCTCATATAATTATTTTTTCTTCAGTTGTAAAACTGCAGCAAAACCAATGCTGTTGTCAGTTGGCTGAAATGAAGTGCCCAAACAACTTTTCACATAAGACACTGTATCTACAGTATCCTTTGATATCGGAGACAGCCATATATCAGTTTCTAAGATAGCAGCATCTTTTCCCTCAGCAATTCTCCTCTTCCAAGTCAGATACACTTGAAATTTAACAGGAGCAAAACCACTTTTCAGACAGAACACCTTTGTTTCAGAGTAATCCCTCAGAAAAAGTAGATACAGGGATGTCAGTGCATGACTTAGTAACTGAGGTTAAGAACACAACTGTTCTTATGGCAACTAGAAGTCAGTCTGAATATAGAACACACATGGGCCACTGCAAGGTCTCCAACTACACTTATTTAACAGTCTTGTGCTCCTCCTTGGCCACCTTTATCCAGTACTGCCTTATCCTCACAGCCACATCTCTCCCTGCCCCACTTCCCCATGCCCATCCCTTCCCCTCAACAGCTATTTCTATGGGTTAGTTATCAAAAGAGTATGTGACCACAGGTTACAGATGTTACAAAGAATGCACAGCTAGGACACATTCCGGTTTTCACTTTCATGGCTAAAGATTCCTTAAGGTCCAACAATAAAATAAAAAAAGACAACATTATTACAACAATGTCAAAGAACACACAACTCAAAATACTTCACCTTAGGATGGCTGGAATCTTTCCCTCACTCAAATTCAAAAGAGCACTAAAAAGGAAAGACTGGGATCAAGGAATTTGCAATAGTGGAGCAGTACACCCACTATCCAGCAACACAGCTTATTTAACCTCACAGCTGACCTCTCATGCAGTGGACTGAAGGCTTTTTTTGATATTTTTGTGCAACACTATGTCATATTCTCCTATTTCTACAGGAAAGAATAAAGGGTAAATATAACTAGCACTATCAATTTCTCAGATTTCCACCATTTAGAGGATTCCACAAAAAACATTTGACAAACTGTCGTGCAAACAGACTGAAGGATTTAAATCTACATCAGAGATTGACATATCAAACAGTTGTTCTTCACTCTATTAAGAATGCTCACAGTTTCCCAGGACTTAAATGTGGAGGTACATACTATTAGATTAATAAGTCAGCCAAAAAGAAGTGGATTTTTAATTAAAAATCCAGTTATAATCACTACTAATTACCCTGAAAACTAACAGAAGAGCAGGATCTTCTCCCAGCGCAGCCCCTCTCGCAGGAGCTCCTCCCTTTCCAGCTTAACTTTCAGTGGAAAAGACAAATAACAGCTGATAGGTTATAGAGAGATCTGAACATAAAACTGTATGTGAACTGAAATGCCAGCAGAGGCACATTTTGCTTACACTTGTGGAAGTGTAATGTTTTGCAGCACAGAATGCAAGTCCCTTTCCAATAAGAACTGAAAATGCAAGCATGAAACAAAACATCAGGGTAATTTTGAGTCTGAAATAAAAACATTTTGGCGATCTTCCTGCCAGAACGCTTTGGGGATGCTACAAAACAAATACACAGATCGCTCTTCAGGTGGCTCTTGGGATACCTTTGGCCCACTTAACATTTTCATTTTAAAGACTCAATTAAGGAGAAGGAGCTGAAGCTATTAACTTCCATTTACAAGAAATCCAAAAGCAAACACCAAATGGCATACCCAATCAAATGGGTGAGCATCGAAAGGCTCTTTCATTTGGGGAACTTAATAGCATACTTCGTACTTCTCCCTTGTGTTACAAGCAAACACAAGATCTAGTTACCAGCAACTACAGAAAAGCCCAGGATATGAAAGCGGGCAGCTATTAAATGTTACAGAAGCCCTGTTCTTACTCACCCTAGAAACCGCAGCGCACACATACACGCACAGGGTCTCCGGCACCCGACCGGGGCAGGAATCACCGATACGGCTGCAGCCGCCACCACCCGGTCCCGCTGAGCGAGCGCCCCGAACCCCTTCCGCGCCAGCCCCGGGGCGCGGCCCCTTTGTTCGGGGTGCCGCCACGGCCGCGCCCCGCCCTCCGCAGGTACGGGCGGCGCCCGCCGGCGCCCCGCAGCCCC
Organism: Serinus canaria; assembly: GCF_022539315.1. Lineage (NCBI taxonomy): Eukaryota > Metazoa > Chordata > Aves > Passeriformes > Fringillidae > Serinus > Serinus canaria. Next base: position 51,444,835 of record NC_066315.1, on the reverse strand, counting down.
GGGAAGCCGCACCCGCCCCCCGCCGCAACAGGCAGCCGGACCCCGCCGCGGTCCCAGCACCCCCTCCCCGCTGTTCCCGCGCCCGGGCGGGCTGCGGCCGGAGGTCGCCAAGGTCGGCGCCCGTAACCTTCAGGCAGCGGCCACCAGGCCCCTGCAGGAGGTTCGGGGTGCCGCCCGCCCGTCCCCACACCCCGGGGTGGGGCCGGCAGGCGCACACCGCCGGCCGGGGACGGCGAGGCGGCAGCCGCACCCCGGCACTAATTCCCGGGCGGCGCACAGCGGCGGGCACGGAGCCGCCGGAAGCCCCCGCCCGCAAGGCAGCTTCCCCCACACCGGAGAACTCCCCCGACGCGGGCGGAGCCGGGTCCTTGCGTTCCCTCGGGCCCCAGCCCCGGCGGCCGTGGTGGCGGCAGCTTCACCCTGGTCTGGTCGGGTCTGGTTTGGTTTGGTTTGGTCCGGCCCGGCCCGGCCGCGCGCCCCCATCTCACCTGCGGCGGTGGTGCCGGCGGCGCGCGCACCGCTGCCCGCCCGAGGAGCGCGCGGGGAAGGGCGGAGCGCGCGAGGTGAGGCCCTGGCACCGCCCCCGCGCGCACGGCCGGCGGCGCGCGCGCGCGCGGCCCGGGGCGGAGGGCGGGCCCGGCCGGGGCGGGGCGGGGCGGGGAGCGCCGCCGCAGGGGCCGCAGCGTCGTCACCGGGTGCGGCCCCGCCCCGCGGGTGGAGCGCGGTGTGAGGCGCCGAGGTGCGCAGGCGCAGTGCCGGCCAGGGCGGAGCGGAGCGGCGCGGCCGGGCCTGGTTCCCGGAAGGGGGCGGCTGCGTCCGTCTGAGGCGCGTGCGGAGCCGGGCCGGGCGGGGCGCGGCGGGGGCGGGTAACGGGCGGGCCGGCGTCGTCCCCTTCCCCGGGCGAGTCGGTCCGGTGAGCAGTCGTGTCCCGCTTGTCCCACCGCACCGTAACGCCGAGCCTCAAACGGCAGCTCCTTTCCTTTCCTGCATCTCCTCCTTTTTTTCAGCCGAAACTGTTAAGGGAGATAGTGAGAAAACATGTCGATGTCTGTCCCTCCTTCTTCCCAGCTAATCCCCCATCTGGAGAATAGAGGAGGCGTGTATTTCCATGGTAAGGAGATAAATTCCCGACATCTGTCCCTAGGTTTATAAACACAATTATTTCTAGTGGAGCTTTCCTCAGGGCACAAGTGTAAGCTGAGAAAGCATTTAATATACTGAGTTGGAGGAAAACGATCACTGGCAGAAGGGAACATGAAGCAGTGAAGCTCTTAAGAGTTTTGCTGTTGCTTTTTGTTTTTTTTTTTTCTTTCTTACAATAATGGACCACTCTATGCATGGAGGATTTTATAGATGCCAAACAGAACAGGGAGATAGGAGCATTTCCATGTTAATTACAATCATTCAAATAATAATAACAAGAGTGCCTTAATAACTGTATCTTTTACTGCATAAATTGTGGACATCAAGAGGAGCTTTGTGCAAACACAACATGATATGATGTAAGTGATGTAATGAGACCTAAGTGTACTATGCTTTTATCAAAACTGCTCAATGAGTGTCTTTGTTTTTCACAATATAGCCATTCACAGTCAATACAAATTGATTTGAAGCATTCCCTCCTCCACATAATTGTTTGGCTGAAGGTAGTTTCCATGTCTGGAAATTCCAGATTTTGTCACCTCACATGAAAACTTTGATCTCGGTGTTTACCTCATGGAGCCCTTGCACTTTGCTTGCAAAGCAGGTGCACTTTAAAATTTTCATTGTTCTCTGTGCTCTCTTTTCTGAAATTTTTGACATCTTGACATTTTGACATAATTTAGCCAGTGTTTAGTCCATATTCCTCTAGAATTTCATTTTGTTGGTCTCACATTTCAGTATGAACTAATTTTTGCACATTCCTGAGAGTCTGAGAAACTGATAGCAATCAAGGTGCAATTAATTCTGATTAAACTATCAAAATAAATCCATTTACACAAAGAAATATTGGATTCTGTTAAATTGAGAGGGCAGGGGAAAAAGGAGGAGAGGAAAGAAAAGCTAGTAACACTGAGTCAACAAAATGTCCAAAATAGAACATTTTTGATATTGCATGAAAGGGAAAAGTTTTCATGGTATCTATGATTAGACTTTTCATGAGACCATGAAAAGGTTGGAAGAGTCTTCGTGTGATCCTGTACAAATGATTCAGGAGTCCTCAAGAAATCCTGGCTCAACTTTTGCAGCCCTTTGAGTATCTCTGTGCTGTATTACTTTTTAATACTTATTCCAGAATGCTTCTGTTGCAAAAGAGTGGGTGAGTCTTAGTTAAGACTCATTAATACTGATGTCTGCAGCCATTCAGTACTTCCTTATTCCTTCAATACTAGAGCTAGTCCAAAATGACCTTTGCCCTGTAAGACATACAGTGTACTTACCCAGATGTTGGTAGCAGCTGTTTCACTCTCTGGAAATGCCCCTTTGGATAGAATGGTTTGGGTTGGAAGAGACCCTAAAGATCATCTCATTTCAAACCCCCTATCAAGGGCAAGATGACACTCACTAGACCACGTTGCTCAGAACCCCATCTAGGCTGGCCTTTACCAGGGATGGAGCGTCCACAATATCTCTGGGCAACATGTTCCAGTGCCTCACCACCCTCAAAATAAAGAATTTCTTCCTAAGCTCTAATCTAAATCTATTTTTTTTAGTTTGCAACCATTTACTCTGTGTCCTATCACTAATATGCTCATGTAAGACATTGTTCTTTTTACCCTTTAGGTATTGGAAGGCCTCAATGAGCTCTTGCCAGAACCTTCTCTTCTCCAGACTGAACAACCTGAGTTCTCTCAGCCTTTATAGGAGAGATGCTTCAGTCCCCTGACCATTTTTGTGGCCTCTTCTGGACTCTCTCTAGCAGGTCCACATCTTTCTTATGCTAAGGACTCCATACCTGAACAGAGAGCTCCACTTCAGGTCCCATGAGGGCAGAGTAGAGGGGGACAATCACCTATCTTGATTTGCGGGCCACCCCTCTTTTAATACAGCCCAGGATATCATTTGTCTTCTGGGCTGCAAGTGAACTCTCTAAGTCCTTCTCAGCTCAGTTGCTCTCAACAAGTTCTTCTCCCAGTCTGGACTCACGTCTGGCATTGCCCCGACCCAGGTGCAGCACTTGGCATCTGGATTTGTTGAACTTGAGGTTCTTATGGGCTCACTTCTCAAGTTTGCCCACCTGAATATGATCTCTTCTTTCTGTTGTGCCAGCTGCACCACTCACCTTCATGGGTCTGCAGACTTTCTAGGGTGCACTCAATCCCACTGACAGTGTCATTGATAAAGGTATTAAAGAGCCCTGGTACCAAGATGGGCCCCTGAGTGACACAACTCATCACCAGCATCCACCTGGACATAAGAACACTTACCACAACTCTGTCTGCATCCAACCAGCCAATTCCTTATCCACTGAATATGCCATCCATCAAATCCATGTCTTCAGTTTGGGGATAAGGATGTCATGTGGGACCAGCTTACAGAAGTCTAGCTAATTGACATCTGTCAGTCTTTGTCAACTGTTGCTGTCACTCCATCACATAAGGCCACCAGATTGATCAGGCATGATTTGCCCTCAGTGATGCCATGTTGGCTGTCTTGGATCGTCTCCTTGTATTGGATGTGCTTAACATTGTTCCATGAGTATCTGCTCCACAGTCTTCCCAGGAAGGGGAAGGTCTCTGGTATGTCCTTCCCTGGGTCATCCTTTCTCCCCTTTTTAAAAATAGGAATGATGTTTCTCTTTTTCCAGTCACTGAGCACTTTACCTGACTGCCAGGGTTTTCCAAATATGGTTTGGCAACATCAATCACTTCCCTCAGGACCCTGAGATGCATCTCATTAGGCCCCAAAGACTTATGGCTATTCAGTTTCAACAGGTGGTCTTGAAGCTGTTCTTCACTTTACAGTGAAAAAAACCAGTTTATAGTATACCTTTCATTTTTTGCTTGGATCTGTCCCCTGGCACCGTACCTAAACCAAGTGGAAAAAATGAACTCTTTAACCCAAAAATAAAAGAGGTATTTCCATGAAAATGCACTACATTAATAATTCCTATTCGGTTGCTAACAAGTGACCAGAGTGAGAGCATCTCTGGCGCACCTGGAATATTTTACGGCATGACTGGCTCCTCCATGTAAGGGAGCAACTGCTCAGAGGAGAGTAGGTATTGCAACTACTTCACTCCATTGTCTGTACAAGAACCTAGGCTCCACAGCCCAAGGCAACAACAGGTTTGAATTGCTCTCTGGTGTTCAAATGCTACAACAGGTACCTAAAACCATACAGGTTGTGTAGTAGACATTTGCAATGTGTCTATACAGGGTGTAGGTAATGAATGTAATTTGTTATAGCATATTTGCCATTACAGCTCTGCACGTAAAATTCTTGAAGGGAAAAATGATGAAGACTAATTAGGTAGAGATGTAATTAATTGTGTGCTAGTAGTACTTGCATTATGTACCTTAATACAACTAAGAAATCAGCTGACAAACAATTCATTTATTTTAAAAAGCTAAAGATACAGTGGACATGTGAGACAAAACATGTCTGAAACTTTAGGAAAAACATTGATGTGCAACTTCCATTCCCACAGAGCAAAAAGTACTTGTTCCCTTTACTTTAGCACACATTTAGTTGCACACAATTTATATTTAAAGTATGCATAATTTAACACTGTAATTTTATCTTAGATTTCTGTTGACATGAATAAATGAACCACATTCTTCAGAACACCATCTTACCATAAAACATCCATTCTTCCTTCAAGTGCTCAATAAATCTTCCAGGGTGAGAGAGACTTAATTTTTTGAAGGGACAAAAGAGTAAATGAACAAAACCACTTAGTGGTTCTTGAGGGCACCCTCCTATTTCAGCCCAGAATTAATTATGCTGGCATCTGCTGGGTCTGTGAGTGTGTGGGCCTTTCTGTTGTGAAGTATTGCTGAACTGAAATCAACACATGGAGGTAGGATTTCTTGGTATTACGGTTAATTTCTTCTCTTTTAGATTGGTGGCACAACTGTATTAAAATTTATTAGACAACACTTTATTACCAGTGTGTAAGGATGCATAAAATGTATTTGTGAATTAATGGAGTTTCTAAGTAGCAGGTCAGTTGAAAAGAAATTACCCGGCCCAAATCCATGTGTATTCTGAGCAGAATCACACCCCCCCCCAATAAAAGGAAAGAGCTAGAAGCTTTTATCCACCTTCAGTTTGTACTAGCTGTGAGAAAACATAAGTAACAATGAGTGAAGAATAAGCTAAACAATTACTTGACTAATTATTAACATACTCATACTTCTCAAGTTTGTAACTTTTTGTGCCTTTCTGTGCTTTTGTGTAAGGAATAGTCAGGTTTTAAGGACATTCTACTCTTGAGGTATATAACTGGCATGCATAAGACCAGATTTGGGATGTCGCTCCTACTTTACACAACCGAGTGATGGCTGCCTTGAGGCAGTGGTGCATCTCCTGCTTGGGGGGTGGTCAGATCTCCCTCTGAGTGTACCTGTTTCTCTCTGAAAACTAGCAGGAAAATCTGATATGACAAAGTTTATTTTGGTGCCCACTGTTAGGCAATACAACTCCAGGTGTTAAATGACAGACTACTGGGTTGGAATTAAAGCTACTAATTGTAGCTCTACTCTGTGCTGGTTTTGGCTGGGGTAGAGTTGATTCTCTTTGCAGTAGATAGTGTGGGGCTATGCTTGGGATTTATGCTGGAAACACTGTTGATAACACTTGGATGTTTTATTTACTGCTGAGCAGTGCTTATACAGCCTCAAGGCCTTTTCTCACATTGTCTCACCAGGGAGTAGACATGGGGCACACAAGAAGCTGGGAGGGGACACAGCTGGGACAGCTGACCTCAGCTGTCCAGAGATGTGCTATATGACCCATACCTTCTAGTGTCATGCTCAGCCAGAAAAAGTGGGAGAAGAAGAAGGAAGAGTGGGGATATTTGGAGTGATGGCATTTCTCTTCCCAAGTAACACGTGGTGGAGCTCTGCTGTTCTGGAGGTTGCTGAACACCTGCCTGCCCATGGGAAGTGGTGAATTAATTCTTTGTTTTCCTTCTCTTGCAGCTCATGGCTGTTGCTTTCCCTATTAAACTGTCTTTATCTCAACCCTGGAGCCTTCTCCCCTTCCGGGTTCTCCCTGCCTTCCCCCCACCCTACTGCAGGGGGGTGAGTGAGGGGCTGCAAGATACTTACTTGCCAGCTGGGGTTAAAATACAGCATACCCTCACAGTGTCACTAATTTGCTCTGATTGTGGCCAGTCCCTCCATTTCCCATCCCAGCTTTTATCTGTCTTTTACAATTAGAGGTTAAGCTCTCTAGACACAGTCTTTCTGAAAATTATACAAAATCTTCAGAAAGGCACAGTCTTTATGCTTTTTTCAGCACATATAGCTTGAAGAATGTTTTTGTGATGTGTGCAGATAAATATATATGCAATGCAGTACAGATTCCAAATGCTACAAATAACACGCAGAGGTTGTGTGGACATTTTGTGGACATTTGTTCCTTGCTCAGTGCAAGAACATAATCTGTCAGCTTCCCAGAAGCTTCACATCATCTGTGGCTGTCTCCAAGCCTGTCAAATGTGTATCCCTACACTTGCAAACAAATATATAAACCCTAAAAAAACATAGTGGGATGACTGTAGTAAGATTTTGGGTAATAAGAGTCTTGTGTTTCCTTAGCTCTATTCTCTGTCCAAATGACAATATTCTCAGTACTCCATCTGAGCTAGTCATGGTTCTTAACACTTACAGCTTTCTCACTAATTTCAAAAGGTTCATTCCCAAATGCATCATCCCTATAGAAAAAGTGAGGTTAAGTGACTTGAATAACAAGGAATTAATGAGTAATGATGAGTTTGCAGTCATTCATCTTGTCACTCAACAGAGCTAGGACAAATTATATCATTCTAGTAGGTGACTAGGAATCTGGAAATCTGAGAGTTGAGGGTCACAGTAAAGTTGGTTCATAATACAATAGAATGGACAAAACATTTTTAGAAACATAATTAAGGAGTTACCAAGTGTCTAAAAACATAAAAGCATTAAAATGTATAATTGGATGTGTATTGCATGTATTTATATCAAGCATTCATAGTTTAATTAGCTTCAGTTTTAACACATAAGGTATGAAAAGCAGTGTCAAATTTTTTAACCAACATAGAATGATGTAAAACATGTACTTTATATGGAGTTCCTGTCTGCATGGCACCACTGTAATATCTTCAATTGGCATTTGTTGGGATTGAGCTCCTTTATAGTGTTGCCTTTCCTGAAAAATGAGTCCTTCCCACATGCTATTTTATTGAAATCAGTATTTGCCACTGAGCGCTGTTTCTTTTTTAGTCTGCATGTTATATAAGCCATATCCTTATATGCATTCAATCAGAACCCTTAAGCTGAACAATCGTCTCCAAACTAATATTGGTTTAAAAGAGCTTAAAGTAGACCTAAACACATCTCACTTTTCTGTTATTAAAATAACACACAATTTTGTATAATTTTCAGATTTTAGTGTTGTCTACATAATTATTTAATCTTTTCCTTTTTATGTATTTTCTGCTTTTCATATCCTTCTTTTCCTATTAATTCTGGTTTTCATACTTTACATGGTTTCATACTTATGTTTCTTTTCATGTCTTTTTCTTGTGATTTTCTAGTCCCCTTTCTCCACCTGTTTCTTTCATTGCTAGTCTACTTCTTTCTTCTGTGTGCTACAGGATGTGCTAGAATATAGTCAGGTAAATTGTAGTCTGTTTTCTAGTTCTGTGGCCAGCATTTCAGGAGTCACTTCCTCTCCCCATCTCTCTGCATCCCAGTCTGGATAAACAAAATAATAAGCTGGCTCATGTGTGGTTGGCTTTGCGGCATACTGGTAGAAAGCTCCTTTAAGTAAAATTATTGTCTTTCTGTATTACACCTCTTCCCTCAGTGATCTCCTCAGTGCCCATCATTATTTTCAGCTCCTCAACTAAATCATAACTCCCACTTCTCCTTCCCTCCTCCTCCATCCCCATCTTCTACCAGTAACATTTTCAGTGTAGACCTTCAGCATAGTATGGGTATTACCGATTTTGCCATTTTGTGCAGATTATGTGCCAGCTACATTCACTTTATCTCTCTCTTCAGGGAGAGCTGTGGCAGCTCTCAAGTGATTAGTTCCGTTGATTTCATGCTGACTGATGTCAGTAAAGAATATGAATGATGGTGCAACACCTGATTTTAGTTATAAAAATGATCACAAGACTCTTAGGAATATAGGAGATGTAGAAAAAGCAACAAATGTTCAGTTATGAATAGCAATCATGGTGTCCTATGAAACCCTGTAAAGGGCAAATGCATGCACATGGAGGCAACCCTCACGTGTTCTTTCATGAGGTTATTTAAATTGTTGTCACATGGATCTAGGGCCTTTGGGAAAAGATTTAGACAGTAACTACTTGGAGATTATAATGCTTATGTCAAGCAGAAATCAAATGTTAGCCATCTCTTGACTATGTGGAAAAGATATGCCCTGTCTGTGTCAATGTGTTTCTACATCCACGGTAATTTGCTATGTACCTATTTTTCTGATGTTTGTCTACACAGCCTTTGGCTTTGAAGAATTTTAATCACTTTCAGTGAAGAAGCAGGACAGTCAATTATTAAGTGTCTCAGACTAAATGCCAGAATTGCTATTCGGTAAGTCATCAAGTAAAACTGGCTCAGTCTATATGGCTGTAGTGAAATAAAATGCAGCCACCAACATTCTGATTTTACTCTCAGGAGCTAAATATTCACACTGTGTAACTGTGGAGAGGATGTAGAGACTGAATGAAAGATGGCAAAGCATACTGTAGTTTTTATGGGTTGTAAAGCCATAAACTATAGACCGTATCAGACTAAACTATAGGTCATAAAAGTTAAGTAGGACTTCCATCCTGCCTTAGCTGGAAGAGCACCTAGGGTAGATAAAGGAAGTGTTTGAATGCTCATCATTTTTTGTAAACACTGATTCATGTACCCGTTACATGCACATTTAATAGCTGTCACTGCTGATCACTCTAAAATCCCACGGCACTTTGTGAAAGAACGCCGTTTTAGCTCTGATCTCATAAATACAGCAACATTTCTTACACATATGCAGTTCTAACTGGAACCACTGGTTTGCACTGAGTGCCCAAGGCGCCCGTTCTGTATTTAGACTTACTGTGGGCTGTTAAGTAGCTCTTGTTTTCTCTGGTCAGCAGTTCAGCTGAGAGCTTCTGGAAAGATGCAATTCCAATAAAGTGCTGGATGCAGGCCAGTGAAGATATATTGCTGGTGATTTATTTTGATTTTATGCTTTAAATGAAAAAGAATCAAGACTGGATATAGGAATAATAGGAAAAAAAGCAACCCCCAGTGTGCCAAAAAAAACCAGAAACAAAAAACCCCGCCAACATTGCACTGATTATGGAATATCTGGAATATTTTCTGAAATGATGTCACTAAATTGTATCCATTTTATAAAAAGTAAGCCAAGGTTTCTTATGTTCTATAATAAATCTAGAGTATCTTCACTAAAAAAAATAATTGAATTCATGCAAGAATATGAATGAACAATATGTTGATTCTTTCTCAGAAAAATTACCATTCAATGAAATGGAAAAATCATAAGAAATGTTAGAACTATGAAATTACAAAATGCCATTTTCATATGAGTCACAATGTGCCCAGGCTATGCATTGTGAAGCATATTGCAGAGTCAGGAATTTAGCAAGATGCAGACAACCATGACAAAAATCAACCAAGTAGTAATAATAATTAATTTCTCAAAAGGTGCCTGAAAAAGCATACCTGTTTTACCCTTTAAAAGGGAATAAGATTACCTGCAATTATTTGAGAGCAAAAGAGGATTTAATCTGGGGACAACTTACTAAGTAACTGTGCACATGAAAGATTCTTTCAGCAGCAGTTTTTGATGAACAGTCAGAGAGCAGAGAGAGTAATCTAGAGCAGGTGGGCCTGTAGGATTCATACAGTAATTCCGATTATTTTCTATACTCATGATAATGCGTGTCCAGTTGTTGTTTTTTTTTATTCCATGAACTGACCCACTTAAACATTTGTGTATTTAATATGCCTTAGAAGCTATAATTAGACCATATTTAATTATTCATCACTCTTAATTCTTCTCTCTCTCAAGTGCAGTAATTCAATACGACAATTCTGAATACTGGAACAGCACCTTGTTGTGAGGAGCTTTCTGACAATACTTAAGCTTCTTTTTCTCATGCGATTTTTTCCAGTCCTGCAATGTTATGCGAAGACTAATAATTGTCTTAGAATATCTGTCTTCTTATGAAAATCTGGCACTATTTTTATCCTGGAAAAATGATACAAATTCATCTACCTAAATACATACATTTGAGCACAATGGCTTTTTTTTTGTTTAAAAATTGAAGTGTATTTTACGCTTATCAGCCACACTGTACTGTGACTCATTAAACTTTGAGTCCTCTGTTTATTTGCAGAACAACTATTATGCAGCTCAGATAAGCCATGGCATGTTATTTTGGAAGTGGTCTCTTCAATACAGTCAACAAATAATTTAGTTTTCTGCTTATTCAGGACATGTTCAAACCACTGGAGTTAGTATCAAGATCACAGAGACTCCAAAGAGCTCTGGACATTTATGAAAAATGCCACAAAAATATTAAGCAGTACCAAGCTGTGATATGTCATATTTGCACATACCCATTCCTGTGATCTGGACTGAGGCAACCTACTTTATATGGGCCATAGTACATGTTCTTGCTCAGCAGAAAACATTTCAATAGATTGTTCAAACAAACCTAAGCTAAAATTACTCCCTAGAAATGCTGAAAACGTTTTTAGATTCATACACTAATTATCAGGTAAAGCTCATTATTATAGCTATGATTATATCTGTGTTCACTGCTAATGTCAGGTTAAAAAGTAAATTAGTATTTAATACCATACACCAAACTAATAATTTTACAGAAGTGTGATTTACCACAAGTGTGGAATTACATTATCAATTAACTTCATCACATTTCACCTCCTTTGTAAAAGCTGAAGTGCAAATATATTTAACTCACTCAGCTGCATTGACTTTCTCTAATTAGTATGCTTGACACCTGTCTGAAGACAAATACCACTTTTTGACATATACTTCTCCTGGAATTCCTAGGCCCATGCTTAGTTTTTTTCTGTAATCTTAGTGAGGCCAATGAACTATTTAGTTTCTACTCAGGTTCCTACATACAAGTCAAAATTACTCTGTTTTATGTGGTATGAGACTATTTCAAGCATGACGGATAATAGCTGGAAGCAGAAGGTTTGCTGTAAGGTATCCTGAAACAGTGCCACCCAGGGGTTATGTAGGAGATATGCTCTTCTTGCTGTAGACCTTGACATTCCCAAGTAACCACATTTCCAGCTAGTGCCTGTACAAAGGTCCAGGATTAACCCTTGAACCTCACAATGCCATTGTGCACTGATTCCTATGTACAAGCAGACTGCAACCTGAGATGGCCACAAAATATACAAAATTTTGTACAAATACAATGCAAACATTATTGATACTGTTTTTTTTAACTCCCTCCACTAAAAAGCTGGACAAACAAACTCCCCCTTTTGGAGTATTTTCCTGTTTTGCTGAGTGATTGTTACTATCATACCTCCCCCTGCCTTTGTCCCCCAGTTAAACTCAGTCTTTCAGAATACTACACCTTGTGAAAAAATGGGGATAGACATTATGCTTTAGATGTGGAAGAACATGGCTAACAGGGTACCTCTTGTAAAAAGTAGCAGAGGTGGTGTTGCTGTGCTTATCAAGCCCCAAATTCAAACACAAACCCATCAGGGCCAGTTTTTCTAAGGAGCAAGACTTTTGCCTTGCACAGCACCTATGGGTGCTGTGTTGCAGCTGCTACAAATAGGAGCCTTGGTTTCTTGGCATGTGAATGGAGAAACAGGGTTGGTTGCAGCCCTTCTATCAGCATGAAGGCATGGGGAAGTGGGGGCATGTTCCCAGTGAGTGTGCTTGCAAGAGCTCGTTGCGGTCCACTGCTGCCTCTTCCTCCAGCTGGCTGAAGTGGCCTGATTTACAGGGAACTATGGTTGCTGCTCTGTCATCCTCCGTGCAGGAGGAAGAAGCTGCCAGCTCCTTCTCACTATCCCTCCTTGGTGTATGCAAAAGGCCATCCCTCTCCTAGTCCATCTCTCTTTCCCCATGTAGTACCTCTAGCTCAAAGGGGCCAGATCTCTGCAGCTTGGTCTCTCAATACAGTCAACACAATAATTTAGTTTTCTGCTTATTCAGGCCATGGTTCTCAACACCACCCGGAGGTAGTATCCAAGATCCCAAGACCCTGAAAGCAAATAGAGAACCCGCAAGAGAGCTCTGGGACATTTAGGAAAAATGCCACAAAAATATTACGCAGTACCAAAGCCTGTGATATGTCCCTACTTGACACATAACCGACATTCCCTACCCTGTGATCTGGACATGAGGCAACCATACTTTTATATGGGTCCATACGTACATACTTCCTCTGCTCAGCCAGAAAACATTTCCACTAGATTGTTCACAAACCAAAACCTACGCTAAAAATTACTCCCTAGCAAATGCTGACCAACGTCGTTTAGATTCCACTTCACACTCAGTATTCAGGTAAAGCCCATTATTATAGCGCATGATTATATCTGTGTTCACTGCTAATGGCTCAGGTTTCAAACACGTAAATTAGTCTTTCACAATAATACCATATCACCAAACTAATGACTTTTAGCAGCACAGAAGTGTGATTTAACCACAAGTGTGGAATACACATTATCAATTAACTTCATCAACACTTTCACCCTCCTTTGTAAAAGCTGAAGGTGCCAATATATTTAAAACTCACCCAGCTGCATTGACTTTCCTCTACGTAGTAGGCTTGGACCCCCCTGCTACGGACGACAACATACCACCTTCTTTGAGCACTTATACTTCTCCGGGTAATTACCTAGGCCCGCATGCTTTAAGTTTTTTTTCTGTAATCCTTTACGCTCGAGGCGCCAACATGCACCCTATTCTAGCTTTCTTCTAACTCAGGGTGCCTAGCATACAAGTCCAAAACTTCCTCCTGTTCTCTTAACTGTGGTATAATGAGCACTATTTTCAAGCATTGCACGGAGAATAGCGGGAGAGCAGAAGGTTTTGCCTGTACAGAGTTATACCTGGCAACACCTCCGAGATGCCACCCAGGGGTCCATGTAGGAGGATCTCGCTTCTTGCTCGTAGACCATCTGTGACCTTCCCAAGTAAGACCCACATTCGTCCAGCTAGTAGCCATGTACAAAGGCTCCCACAAGGGATTAAACCCGTGAACCTCAACAATGCCCAATTGATGACACTGATTCCTATGTACAAGGCAGAGCTAGGCAACTGAGGATGGCCAAAAAAATATACAAAAATTCTGCTACAAATACAATGCAAACATTATTGATACTGTTTTTTTTTAACTCCTCCACTAAAAAGCTGGAACAAACAAACTCCCCCTTTTGGAGATTTCATGTTTTTGCTGAGTGATTGTTACTATCATACCTCCCCGCCTTTGTCCACAGTTAAACTCAGTCTTTCAGAATATTAACTTGTGAAAAATGGGGATAGAATATGGTTAGATGGGAAGAACATGGCATAAAGGGGACCTATGTAAAAAGTAGCAGAGGTGGTGTCGCTTGTGCTTATCAAGCCCCAAATTCAAACACAAACCAACAGGGGGCCAGGTTTGCAGGAAGGCAAGATCTTTGCGCCTTGCACAGCACCCTATGGGTGCTGTGTTGCAGCTGTACAAATAGGGCGCCTTGGTTTCTTGCATGTGAATGGAGAAGAAACAGGGTGGGTTGCAGCCCTTCTATCAGCATGAAGGCATGGGGAAGTGGGGGAATGTCCCAGTGAGTGTGCTTGCAAGAGTCGTGCGGTCCCAATGCTACTCTTACTCAAGCTGGCTGAAGTGGCCTGATTTACAGGGAACTATGGTTGCTGATTCTGTCACCTCCGTGCAAGGAGGAAGAAGCTGCCAGCGCCTTCTCACTATCCCTACCTGTGTGTATGCAAAAGGCATTCCCTATCCTAGTCAATCTCCTTTCCCCATTGAGTACCTCTAGCCAAAGGGGCCAAGATCTCATGCAGTGTGTGTGCCACTAAGGCAAAGAAGCCCTTTGTAATATTTCTTCTGGTGATGGGGCAGAGCAAAGTGGGGGATCTTGCAGGAGTCAATTTGTTCTATTGAAAAAATGGGGAATGTGGAGTTTCCTTCCGGATTAATGTGAATGTAAGGACATGAAGGCCGGAATTGACTTAAGGCTAAGTCAGGACGTTACATGACTGAAGTCAGTCCTCCTTCTGCTTCCTTCAGTACCGTTCATGAACAGATTCGTACGTACCTTAAGACAAGTCTGACGCAACTGACGGCAGAACAAGGACGCATTAGGGTACGGAATGCAGTAATGAAGGAAGACGGACTTCAGGAAGGAAGGAAGGAAGGCACGTACGGATAGGAAGGCAAGGAGGAAGGACGGAAGTTCCTTCCTTAAGGAATGAAGGAAGGCAGGCAGTCAGTAATGCATTACGAGGAGAAGGCTGCCTGCATGAGAATAAGGAGGAACGGACAGTGAATGCAGTGAAAGGAAGGAAGTCAGGCATTCCTAGTACGGGCATTCAGTCCTTCATGAAGTATGAAGTCATTCAGTCCTTCATTCAAGTAACGTAATTAAGTAATGACTTCCTTCTTAATTCAGACATTCTCATTCATTCCGAACAATTCTTTACGAACACTTCCTTCAGCCAACTATGAGCCCCCACTTCCTTGCAGAAAAAAGAGGACGGAAGGAAGAAAAAGGAAGAGGAAGGGAACGAAAACAAGGAAACGACAGAGAAACTTCAGGACCACAGTACATTACGCACTTCCTCCGCCCACTTAATTAATTCCGCCACTTACTTCCTTCCGCAATTCATTAAGCCACTCTACTTCGCCCAATTACTTCATTACGAAAAGTAATAATGACGACAAAACTTACTTCCTTACGACAATAATCATTCAAGCAAATTACTTACTTAACGAAATTAATCCTTAAGTAAGCTTTAAATGAATTCATTCCCTTAATTAATTATGTCAATTATTTCCATAATACGTCACATCCTTACTTAAGTTACTTAAGTAAATTAATCACTTCATTAATTCAGTACTTACTTCATTAATTCATTATTCCTTCCTTACTTAATTACTTAAATTACTTTATTCAGTATTCCTTACTTCCTTAATTACTTAATTAATTCCTCTACTAATTATATTAACTTCCTGAATCCTTCCATTCTTCCTTCTTCTTCATTCCTTACTTGAATTAATCCGTAAGTCAGGATTACGTACTTAATTACTTCCTTTATTTTAAAATTGAAGGATAATAAGTATTATAAATTAACTTCTTACTTAAGAAAATTAATTACGACATTCATTACGAAAAAAGTCATTACTGAATTTACTTATTACTTACTTCCTTAAGTAATTTACTTAATTGACACTTAATTAATTAAGTACTTCAGTAATTATTAGTCAGTACTGACAGGGACGGAAGTATAATTAAGTTTTACGTGCATGTATTCCTAATACGTAAGGCTGTCATGAATAATCCATTTCCTTCATTTAATTCACTTCTTAGCCACATAATATTCCGCCCACTTAATTACTTCATTACGCCACTTCCGGCCACTTCCGCCCACATGTTCATTCGCCAATTCTTCCGCCACTCATTCCTTCCGAAATTACGGCCTTCAATTTCCGACACTTCCTTAAGGCCAATTCCTTCCGGAAACGTCCTTCTTTAAGTAAATTGATTAATTAGAAAAGGCCTACTGAAAGACATGATTACGGACGCAAAGTAATTAAGGAAGAAACTGAAGGAAGGAAGGAGGAAGGAAGAAGGAGGACGGAAGGAAGGAAGGACGGAAGGCAGGAAGGAAGGAGGAAGTGCAGAAGGAAGTAAGGGAAGGAAGGGAAGGAAGGAAGAAGGAAGAAAGGAAGGAAGGAAGGAAGGAAGGAAGGAAGTAAGAAGGAAGAAGAAGTAAGGAAGGAAGGAGGAGGAAGGAGGAAGGAAGGGGAGGAAGGAAGGAAGGAGAAGGAGGAAGTGAAGGAAGGAAGGAAGAAGGAAGGAGGAAGGAAGGAATCTCCTGTTCTCTCCCATTTACGCAATTAATTAATTACGTCCTTCAGACAATTCACTAATTAATTCACGCCACTTACTTCATTACTTAATTGAATCATTACTTAATTAATTCAGTTAATTAATTCACTTCAATCATTCATTCCTTCTTCTCATTTCTTCCTTCCTTCATTATTCCTTCCTTCCTTTCCTCCTCATTCCTGCTCCTTCCCTTCCTTAACTTCATCTCCTCCTTCTTCGGCCACAATTCTTCCGCCACTTCCTTACGCAACTTCCTACGAAACACTTCACTTAGCAACTTCATTCCGCCATTAAGTCCGCACTTCTCCTTCTTCCTTAGCAACTTCTTTCCTTCCTTCCTTCGCAACTACTTCCGTTCCTTCTTCAATTCATTAATCATTCCTTCACATCTGATTAAGTACTTCCATGACCTTCCTTCCTTACTTTACTTCCTCACTACTTCCTTCATTCATACTTGAATTACTTAATGTATCCTTCATTCCTCCTCTTACTGCATTAGTATTAATTCCTTCCTTCCTCCTCCTTAATCTCTCCTTCCTTACTTCATTCCTTCCTTACCTTCTTCCGCCACTTCCTTCGCAATCATTCACAACTCATGCCGCCACTTCATTCCGAAACTCCTTTCAGCACACTTCCTTCACGCCACCTTCATTCAGCAATTCCTTCCGCCACTTCCTCGCAACTTCCTTCTTCAGCCACTTCCTTCCTCCTGTTACGCCAATCTTCTTCCTTCAGCCACTTACTCTTCGCCACTCCTTCCTTTCCTTCCGCCAACCTTACTTCCGCCACTCCTTACATCAGCCACTTCATCCTTCATTAAGCAACTCTTACTTCGTTCCGACAACTTCGCGTAAGACACTCCGTCAACTTCCGTCCTTCCGCCGCCAGTACTTGCATTAAGTCCTTCCTTAAGACACTTCGGCAGCAACGGAAGGAAGGAAGGACGTACAGGACAGGAAGTAAGGGAAGGAAGCGAAGAAGGGAAGGACGGGAAGGGAAGGAAGGACGGAAGGAAATGAGGAAGAAGGAAGGCAGTGAAGTACACCTTCAGGTCACCTTAAGTGCCTCACGCACTAATTCTTAAGTAAGTCATTCATGCATTACTGTAATGCAGGCTGCAGTAAGGAATGACTGCCGAATCCTTTACGGCAGTACTTCATTAATACGGATAGGAATAATTATCATTCCTTCCTTGATACGCCATTCCTTCTTAAGCAAATTCCTTCCTTCCTTCATTCCTTCCTTCCGCACTTCCTTCCTTCCTTCCTTAATTCCTTCCGCCAAGTCCTTCCCTCCTTCCGCAAAATTCATGTACATTCTTCGCCACTTCCGTCCTTTCATTCTTTCCTTCATTACTTCACTCTACGCACTTCCTCCGCCACTTCCTTCGCCAACTCTTCCGCCACTTCATCCGAAAACTCATCGCCCCAAATTAATTGACGCCATTTACTTCAGCCAACTCCTTTCGACCACGTTCATGTCCGCCACATTCCTTCCTTCCCCACTTCCTTCCTCCTTCCGCCACTCCGTACTTACGTCCGTACAGAAACTTACTGCCTGACTTCAGCCAATGACGGAACTTACGATCACTATTCCTTCCGCCACGTCTGCCGAAAATTACCTTCCTAGCAACTGCATGCAGTGACGGGAAGAAAACGTCCTTCAGCCCACTGCAGTGCCACACTGAAGTAAGCAAGGAGGCACGGACTGCAGGAAGGACGGCAGGAATGGGAAGGAAGAAGGAAGGAAAGGGAAGGACGGAAGGCAGGAAAGAAGAAGGAAGGGAGCGGAAGGAAGGAAGGGAATGGAGGAAGGAAGGGGAAGGAGGACAAGAAGGAAGGAAAGGAAGGAAGGAAGGGAAGGCCAATGAAGTAAAGGAAGGAAGGGTGAAGGAACGGAAGGAATGAGGGAGGAGGACGGAATTGAAGTAAAATGAAAGAACTAAAAGCACACATCAATACAATCAAATAAATCAATGAAAGACACTAACAGTCACCTCCCTACATTCCCCGTCCCTCCTTCCCTCCCTTCCATCCTTCCTCCCTCCCTCCTTCCTCCATTCCTCAGACAGGATGGGTAGGAAATTAAATCATGTTTTTCTACTGATAGAGGTAAAGTTTATGGAAATCACCATCAAGCAAAAAAACTTTCTTTTTACAACTGGATTCTGTGTAAGGCCAGAAAGAATACTTATAGGGAACAGATGATGTACTGAGTATACTCATTTTCCCAGCCCCATTCTCATTCCTTCCCCAAAAACAAAAAAAAAGAAGAGTTGCACTCCTTCATTGAGATTATCCTCTGCAAAAGCACAGGATAGTTGGGATTGGAAGGGACCCTTAAAGACCCTCTACTCCAACCCTCCTGCAATAAGCAGGGACATCTTCAACTAGATCAGGTTGCTCAGAGCGCTGTCCAATCTGACCATGAATGTTTGCAGGGAAGAGGCATGCACCACTTCTTTGAGCAACTTGTTCCAATGTCTTACACCCTCATCATAAAAAATTATCTCTAATTTTTTATCTCTAACTAAAGTGAGCTTTAATGAGCTCTAGGTGGGTGTATTTGGATATCTCAAGTCTGTGACCAAGCCTTGGTATTTATAAAGAATACACATAAGAAATTGTGCAGAGGTAAAGAAAGCCTAATTGTTTAACAAACTGAAGATTTGGCTGCATATCTGTATTTAATATTGAGAATAATTGCCTATACAAATCTCCCCCTGCTTTTTTTCTGCCAAAATCTTACAAAAATTAGATGTTTCTATGCAAAATTCAAGTAAAACATTTTTTTATTCCTTCTTTAAAGCATAACATCTATGACCTTAGCAAGGTTTTACATTTGTCCTCCTCCAACATTTCTGGTTGCCATCATATTTAGAACATTTTGACATGTTTTTCAGGTGTTGTGGCAGCTATTTCTACAAATGCTTTAATGGAACAGTTGCGTTTAAAATACCAACAAAGGCCATGGACTGAAACTCTGAAACTTGTTTATTTTTGCATGGTAAGAATCACAGGTTAGGTGAGAGAAGGATATGTGGTATAAGAGTATGTTTCCAAGGTAGTTAAAAAATTGCTTGACTTTCAAAAACAAGCAAAACCAACCAAACAAAAAAACCCATGCAATCCAAAACGAACCAAAAGATAATCCCCAGAAAAACCTGATGCCTAGTACAGTCTGGCTCCCCATTTTTCTTAGGACTTAAAGGTTTTAAAGTTTCCTGCCTAATTTTAACACTTTAGGGGTTGTTTCTTGCCTTGTTTTAACATTGTTTTAACATCGTTTTAACTACTAATGAGTTAGTACTGATTGTCTACCAGTTGAGGTTGCATTCATTATCATTACCATATTCATAGTATGTAAAGACAATTTAATGCCCATAGGACTGGGAGGAAATACTGTATTTTAGAAACTGGTCTGAAATCTGCTATCTAGATTTCTGCTGCTGTGATATACTATTCCATGCTTCCTACCCTTCCATAGCTAATTTAAGAATGATTGTCATAAAGAGCAGATTAGCAGAACTGCTGTGAGCTCAGTATAAAAATTCCCATTTGTTTCCATGCTTCTTTTTATTAATGCTTAACTCAAGCCTTACTCTGAAAACAATGTCCTGAATTTGAACAAAATGAAAACTCTTCAGCAGTGAGTGTTCTTTGTTAATTGAAGTGTGGAGTATGAGAAGTTTTCAGGCAAGAGCTTGAAGAGGACCTGGGAGAGTTTGCTTGCTACTGAAATGAATGGCTTCACAAGCTGAAACTTGTATTCTAATCTAACCAAGTACTCCTGTGGCACTTACTGATCTCTTCTATTTGCTCAGGCAGATTTTTTCTAAAATAATTACACAAGTATTTACTTAGTTTATCTCCAGCTTCACAATGAAATTAGCTGACACATCTAGTGATCAGCTCAAAGACAGGGGAATGGAAAGCCTCTCCTTGCTCCAAAGGCATCTGGTATGTAATTACTGCACAATAATATCTTGACAAATCCATTCAGTGCTGACAATTCAGAGATAGCTCCAATAGTAGGTAACCTCTGTGTTTGACAAAAAACAAATAACCAGAGGTTTGTTGTATGGAACACCTGTGTGCTCTGTCTCTTAGCTAGTAATTTAAGGGATCTTTCTTTGTCTCTTGTTTTCACAAATGTGCCAGGATAACCCACTTCGAAAGCCTGTCAGTAATGATCCAGATGGTCTATTGCTCTCATGCATGGAGAAGATAGAGAGGACATTAAATGGTAATGAGCTGTTAGATAATTAAAAGTACATTTTTAAAAATATTGTGTGGAATCTACCAATCCTTCTTTACTGATGTTCTTCACAAAGAGGTCAAATGTACAAACACAGAGGTGGATAAGAGACAAAAGACTTGTGACTCGTCTTTGGGCTAAGCCTTCAGGCTGTAGCTATTCTTAAAGCATGAGAGTATTTTCTACACAGCACAGCACTTATTAATCATAATAGTTGTCATTAATAACAAGTCATTTAAGAGGTACTATTTTCTTATTACCTAAATCATATACTTTAAAGCAAGAAAATACTGGTTCTACTTCTTGATCATTGCAGTTTGATTAAATTGCCTTTCTGGTTTTTGCAGCTAAATCCATGTTTTCTGTGATGAACATGTTAGAACTTTTATCCAGACAAAAAGGGTAAGTTTGTTTATGAATAAATGCAAATGAGCAAGCATGGCCTCAAGTCGAGAGAGGAATACCATCTGGATGGCTTGTCAACAATGTTATTTTTCAGCTCAGTGTTCTAATGGAGTGCATTTGCCTATTTTGATTAGCCCTTTGTGGAGAAGATTTTTAGGTAAAGAGAGGGTATAAATGCCTACATCCCAAAGCTACAGACCGAGGTTAATAGTTTTGAGCTGACCAACATGATAATGCAAAGAGCAGACCACAAATACATGCCTGGTTGGATAGTTTTCAGAAGCTAAGCCAAGGAAGAGTTATTTTTGAAGCATCCCTGGTGTCTCTTCCCATGACCAAGTGAACTATACTCATTTCCTTTTTTAAGTGAGAGAATTTTTATATATACAAGCTTTTTTTTTTTTTTTCCTTTTTCTCATCCTTCTCAGACTTACTGTTCATGTTAGCCCCAGTGGGACCACCTGCTACATAACATCAATGATGTTTTATGTAGAAATTCAGCTGGAGAAGGATGGAGATGTGATGGATGTAAAGTTGGCTCACTTTGAAGAAGCTCCTGTGGTAAAATTAATTTTCTCTGTCTCTCATGACCCTGTCGTCTTCCACCTGTCATGTCAGAAAGGTTTTGACTTCCTTTTGGTCATGTCACACATGCAACCCTGTTCATGACACTAGCTACCTCTTTAGGCATCTGAATCTCTCACCTAAACTTACAACTCAGTTACAGATACTAAATACTCTAGTGCTAAGTATTACAGTAAAAGTCAGCTGACAGACTCATCTTACAGGAATTTTGTGGTATCACACATAAATATTTTTATTTCATGCTTCAATGTTACCAGTATACGCATACAGGGGCTTAAAATATTTCCCTACCAAGGTGTAGTGCAATATGTATACTCAGTGGATGTCTTGAAGCTATTCTGGTTTTTATTCTGCTTTCTCTAGGAGTATATCTATTTCTTCTAGTGAGGATGTTTTTCTGGCAAAATTTCTATTAAATTATTCACAGAATATCACCCTGAAGTTCACATATCATGTTCTGCAGTTGTTACAGAATTACAGACAACCCTTCAGGTCCAAGACATAACAGCAAACTGTTGGGGGGGGGGGGGGCGGGGTTGGAGAACATAAACTCTGTTTTTTGTCACTAAGTATCCAAATTATTACATTATTACAATTATTACATTGGAGTTAATTTTGTCCACTATTTTTAGTTGAAGTCAGTCCTGGAATTTCAAATTGTTCATTTAACCAGCATAGGTCTGTTGATCAGTGAGTGCTGGACAATATCATTAGAATAAAAATGCATATTCTAGCACAATCCATAAAAGAAAAACTGGCCAAGATGCATTTTTTTTTTGAAAGAGTTTATCAACAAACTATTTCTGTTAATTTTATCCTCTTTCACCGAGCCTTTATTCTTCCAATTATTGTAGTAATATTTTTTAACTATTGCCTTGTTAGTCTCGGTTTTGAGTGTTGGGGATTTTTTTTTAATGCTAACCATACAGCTACGTAAAAGTAATGGGGATCCAGATTATAATTATTAATGAAGTGCTCATAGAAGATTTGTCACAAATGGCAAGAAAGATGAAACTCCTGTCTCTTATTCCTGTAGGTTTGTGATGATTTGGTCCAGCTTCTAAGGTAAAGAATCACATATAGGGTTTCATGTTGGATGGAAAGGAATTCCTCATGCTAGAACCATTCCAGTGGAAAAACTGAAGAGGGGAAAAAAAAAAGAAAAATGAAAGAGGCTCAGGGAACAATAATATGAATCCAGAAAACAATAGAACTGACAGAATTTTGGATTCCATTTTTTGTGGGATGTTTGTTCCAATTGTCCATATTGGAAGTTGGTTGTCATTGTAACTATTATTATCTGCTTCAAATTTGTAAATTCAAGGCTAAAACTACAGCAAATATAATTTTGTAAAGATACTTCAGGCACTATTTATTTCTCAAGTCATTCCATCGAATGCATCTGCTTCAATGGAGCAAGGGTTAAGTGTAATCCTCAATATGTTGGCTCTAGCTGCCAGTCAAACACAGCCTTGGAATACTGGCCTTTGTCTTGATTGCAAGAATTATAGAGCTACTTGGACCCATAGTTTTGGTAATGGACTGATGATGACAATTCAGAACTGGCAGATTTACACATACAAACTAGGTATTACTTTTCCTCTCCTCCTTCCATCAAATACTAAATAGCCCTCATTGTCCTTATGCAAATATTTTAACTGCATGTCCTTCATGCAGTTAAAAAGCATGCAATGAAAGTGAGGTGGTATCACATAGCCTGAGTTTCTTTGCAAATACATAGGGGGAGTTGTGACCCTAATTTTCTCATGTAGCAGAAGGGCACTATGTATATTTATTATTACCACATTTTGTTCTGTATGAATAGTTGCTGTTCCAGGTCAGGCCACCACTTTATAAGTCTATTTACAAGTTCTTCAGTGAATATGATCAAGGTTCCAGATTTTAATAATAAGGAGTATATTTAGAAAATTGGATTTTTATTTAAGTACTGTGGCTGAATAGTCGATAGGGAAGGTAAAAAGAGAAAGAATAATCATGGACCTTTAGTGTTTAATCTCTCTTTTGTATTATTCATCATCAGTTTTTTCAGCCCTCTTTTTTCTTCAAAAATTAAGTTATAGTAGCTTTATGGATGTAAACAGGTATGACTTAAAACTTGAACTTGCATTTTCTTAGATTTTTGACTTCCAGTGATGTTAATGCCAGCAGTTTGGCTCTGAGCACTGGCATATAGTTACCATTGGTACTGTAGGTGCTACTTTTCTGCCTTCCTGGCTTTGTTAAGATTTGTCACAAAGCACAGGTATCCCTTCTACACCTCTTGGTGTAGTATTTTATTTGGTTGTAAGGCAGTTTGTTATATGTGTAATGTTTCCCATGAGTCTCAAAGTAACTATAAAATTAAGATGAATCAGCCAGCTAATGCATAGGCTAGTGCTGTGTCTGCACCATGCATGCCTGCTTCCCTCCTTTTTCCCTGCTTCCCCTCTAGTCTAGCTGGAAAGAGACAGAGGAGAGCTGAGTGACTTGTTTAGGTTCCACATTTGAAAGAGTTTGTCTCAATGTAAAAGTTCAGGCAGGCTTATTTTGTCTCTGCTAATCCACACTACAGCCACATCTGCATAGGAAAGTCTTGAGGAAAGGAAAGTCTTGAGCTGTCTGTGTGACTGCAGCACCAGAGTCTAGTAAGGCTTGTAAAACCAATGTAAAATCTGCTTGAGCACAGGAGTAATGCATTTAAGCACAGGTGGGTTAGTCTGAACACTGCTCCGCTCTGCCACATCAAGTCAAAATCCACAGGAATTCTGGGTTTGAGCAGTCTGAACCATTCATTTACAAACCAAGCCACTTGTCCCATTTTTTTTTCTGGTTTTTTGGGGGTTGGTTGGTTTGTTTGTTTGTTTTTGATTGATTTATCTATCAGTTATATTTAAGGTCTGTCTCTCTCGCATAGTGCTGTGAAGTGCGGCATTAATACAATTTTGATATTTTAATGAAAAGATCAATGTATGCATGCAAGGTCTTAGGGAAGTAGTACTACATGACTAGCTTTATTGGAACGTCAGGAAAAGTGTTTTGCAGCTGATGAGCTGTCATATTTGTGTTTCATGTATAATTATTGCTTTCAGTAGTGCCTACTTCAGTGCCAGTTTCAGCTATAATTACAGTGCTTCTTGCAACAAAACCAAAGGTTCACATTTTCTGATATCTTCTAAGAAAATTTAAATCAGTACTCCTACTTGATCTGATAAGGAGGGGGCTACTGTCACTCTGAAATGGTGCCTTTTCTATCAAGTTATGAATAAAAGAGTTATTTTCTATCTCATTTAGTAGTGATAGTCATTATTTCTTTTTTTTAGGATGAAGAGCTATGATGCCTTTGGCAAGATTCTAGAAGACCTGTCAAATATGTATCAAATTCCAGGAAACAGGTTGCAGTTATTTTTTACCCGAAAACTTTTGAAATCCATAGTCTAACTTTTGTTTATTTACAAAAATAATGAATTGTCTTTTCTCTCTCCCAGTGAAATGAAAGCTAAGGGATATCTTGCTTTGCAGGCCCTTGAAAAAGACCTTTATTCAATGTCTCTTCTTGACAGGTAACTTACAGTCTATGTCTTTGTCCCTTTGCCTCTACCCACACCCCTTCATTTTACAAAAAAACAAGTTAACTGATCTAATTATAGAGTGGAATGTGGAAGGCTAATGAGTTTTCTCCCACTGGGAAGCTTGAAGTCTTTGTCAACCCCAGACAAGCAAACAAGTCGATCTACTGAACTCCTGTGCTTTATCTAAGGGATTTCCTGGGAAACTGGTTGGTCACAAAGCCTGGGGGTGTGTGCACATGACCACCGACTGGGAGCAAACAGTGTGTCTGAAAGTCAGCAGTCATGTTTAGATCTCCCTGTGGCAGAAGTAAAATAGACCTTTTGGGGTTCTGCTGTTTGGGTATCTCATTTTGTCCTCAGGTTTTAGATTAGGAGGAGTGGATGCCAGCTTTTCTCCTTCCTTTCCTCATTTGTCCTTTCATTGAGTAGGATTACAGATAGATGGGAAACAGTTTCCTAAACCTTCTGATAATTGTACAAGGACTTTCATTATTTTCAATAAATAAAAGTTGAGGGCAGTGCTTTCCTTCTGGATTTTTGAAATATCTTCTCTGATACCTTGCCTATTAAGTTACAAACACACATACCTTGGCAGGTATGGCCTCCTGTAACTTGAAACACCCTCTTGGATTATTTTTGCAGTTTTCCCTTATGAAGCATAATAACACTCTGAACTAATGTGCTGTATCCCCACTGGCTACTGATATCTCAGTAAATATTATTTTTAAGTTAAACAGATTATTTGTCCTGTCTATGCAGAGTTAGTACACAGCTATGTAAATGTATGGCTGTATGTATTCAGCTATATGAACACACTTGAATTCAGAGAGTGGTTCTATCTAAGTTAGTTTATCCAGGCTATTTCTTCATTCTTTGCTCAACCAGTTGCCACTCTAATATTTTTGACCCCCTTTATTTCTGGTAAATAGCACACCAAAGTGGAACATGAAAGAGCTTGGATACAGGGAAAGTGGAAGCCCGAGTCCCAGAAGTAATGCATGTGTGGAGTTGTGGTCTTTTGGAAGCTGGACATACAATCTACTTCCAAGAAAACATTGTCTTCTTTTGATTAAGGATGCAAATTAGAAATTACATTGGCTTAGCTAGCACTGCAATGCAGGAAACACTAATTAAGATATGTTTTGAAATAGAACACAGGATCTAAACAGAGTTACTGAAGTACTTAATGGAAAAGTAGGACACCTGGTGCCAAGAACTGGAGGTGATTTTTTGCTTTTTTTTTCTCCCCCCTTTTTTTCTCGCTCCCCCACCCCTTTTTTTTCTTTTCCCATTTCTGAATTCAAACCATTGTAATCAAAACTCACTACTGAGTTGATCTTTGTGTATGGGAAAGATCCTCTGCTATAAATAAAACCTGCTGTAGAGACTTACTGTGCCTGTATTCTCAGATAACATACAGATATACAGAACATATATTGAACAGATATTGTAAGTAGAGATGTACTCTTACAAGAAATCCCCTCTGCCCATCTACAGTGTTGGTTTTTTCACCTTTGTGTCAAGGTACCCTACTACTGACCTGTGTAGTAACCATTTTTTTATTCCTCAGGAACCCCAATGAACATTGAATTTTACATTTCTCCCTATCAAGTTTTGGAAGCAGAACTAAATCATGGTAAAGCTATTTCAGCTACTCTGCTGTTTCAGCAGAAATAGCTGACAAGATTTTTTCAATACTACCTGTTTCATTAAGCAAAGTTAATTAGGGGAAGCTCAGAACTGAAATTTAAAATTCTAGTTTAGTAGAACAGTTTATGTGATGCAGTTTTGCACAGTTTTAATGTCCATCCGGAAACTATTTTCCATGTCTTGGTTGTTGATTCAGCTATTGCTGCTATCATCTTTGGGCAACTTTGGCCTTTTGGGTGTGGTCAGTGTAGGCTTCTCTTCACTGCCCACACCACAGCGGCTGTCAGTTGGACCTGATCTTCCAAGTCCTTACCATTGTATATTTTGTATGCACAGGATTAATATACACTAAGTTAAGGAAAATAATGCCATTCTCTTTCTCCCTCAGGTTCCCAGATATGTGGAACAAAAACAGTTGTGACTGTTGAAGGCACAGATACACTCCACAAACTGCCTCTTTCTCCATTAATTATAGAGCCTCAAGCTGGACAGGACAGGTGAGGCTCTGGCCACTTGTCAATACAGATATGGATTTACAAGTCCCTGGCACTGACTTCTGCATAACTTAGATTTAGCCTCTGCTGAAACAGGAAGTTCTGTTTTATTTATGGTTTTATGCTCCACAGCTACACTGTCTATAATCTGTGGCCTTTACAGTTTTCCCAAATGGACTTTGAAGGTATCGTGTTCATATTGAACTGTGTCAGTTGCATTAAACTATGAATTTATTCAAAGATTTGAAGCCAGAAAGAGACACTGGAACAAAATTACTGAACTTCCTAGTATTCAACGAGCAAGTCCTTCATAGATTCACAGTAAAGAAAGCATATGCTGAAAGATATTGCACCTAAAATACACAAAATAGTTTGTCATCCTACTATGGGTACTGACACTTCACCTCTCTCTACCTCAGTGTTGTCTGGAGGGGAAGTCTGAAGTAACTTTCCAAACTAAAATACTTCAAAAAAATTTCTTAAAAACACTCAGTTTCTGTGTCTCACTTTTCCTTTCTGTCAGTTTTCACATTAACCATGTTGTTTGTAACTTACAAAGCAAAACACTTCTCAAGGCAGAAAATGTATGGGACATAATAAACTGCTAGGGACCTAATAGTGGCCTTGCATTAAGAGTCCTTGTTATGGCAATTTCTGTAAAAAACCTTTAATTCTGACAATTTTTTTCCTAGCAACCCTACTTTTTTGCAAATGACTGATGAACTCAGCATGGATTTGCCAGCCCATTTTGTTCTGAAGTTTCATCAGCCTGTTCCAATGTCTTCATCCAGTATTGAAGAGATACAGAAGCTCACAGGCATGTTATAATTGTTTTTTAAGACTGAGTACTTCTGTGACTATGCATTGCTTATTTGCTTTTTGCTTCCCCATGTTAAAGTTGCAAGAAGAATTTGCTTCTTTGGCAGAACATATTCTGTTCTACCAGTCCAAGTATAACAACCAGTGCAAAACACAAAAATTCTAAGGAATATATGACAATTACAGGCAAAGTTAAACACTCTACCTCAAATTCCCAATTGCAAAAAAGGGGAATAAGAAAGAAAACCAATATTTTTGTCTTTTCAAAACATTGGGTTTGTTTTTAATTTTAGCTTTCATAACCTACTGTCTTAACCTAATTGCTAATAAAAATAATGACCTGATTTCAGGAATTCAGATTTCTGGCTTGAAACTAGCTCCGCTGTATGAGCTAATTGTTCAGTCTACTCTTAAAGAAAAATGCAGTGAAGACTTGTCTACAAATAAATCTTGTTTCTTTGTGGTAAGTATAGTGTGCATCTGATACACACTGTGCTGTTGCACAAGATATATATATCTCCTGAATTACCATTTCCCCATAAGCAAGCAATGTAGGTTTCCCAAAATCTCAACAAAAGTGCTCTTTAGGAAACAGCTCAATTTACGAAGCAGTGTTAGAGCCTTTCATGTAGTGAGCTTCTCCTTCTCATTAATAAAACACTGTGTTATTGGCTGCTGAAATCACACTAATTGTTCTGTGTGTAACCCAAATATTTACTCTTCTAATAATTGCTCAGAACTTTATCATTAATGCCTAAAAAAGAAGGAAACTTATTGACTGGTGTGAGGAGCAAGTCCCAAGAAGGTACTTACCTAGATTTTTGAAGATCCTTATCATGCTGCATGTTTTTACAAAAGGGGTTTCTTAATTAGATAACAGTGGGACTATTGATTCCTTTTAAAGGGACTAGCAGGAAGAAAAATATTAAGTGTTACAACAGTGATGCCAACTGCTATCTAGAGACAAGGTTGTTTAACTGAAGAAGGCTTTCCTTTTGATAACTGCATTATTGAAATACAGTTGCTTAGGCTGCGTTAGATGTAAAGTTTTAGAACAGAAAGTTGTGGCTAAGATGCTTTCTGACAGATTTATGTACAAGGCAACTACAAGACAAGCTTCAAAGATCTATTTTTTTTTTTTTGCTAGGAAACAATGATTTTGTGATTCATGGACGCAAAAGAAGAGGGTATTTTTTTTTCTGTTCTACTAGAAATGTTTGTAGAGCTCATTGCCTGCTTAGTTCTTGGACCTAGAGGTTGTGGTACAGAAGGTAGTAGTAAATTTACACCATGCCAAAATAATATTTGGCATAGCTCTTCTCTTCTGTAAGATGGAATTAATCTTTCATTTCTATTAGATGCACCTGAAAGGCTCTGTAACTTTTAAACAATTCCCTAAAATATTTGTACTTGGTGGGAGGTTTTACTTTTGAGTTTAAAGATTTTATTTCTAAAATTACTAAATTGCATTTTAACCTTGAAATGAGTGTAGGGAAAATATGTTTGATCCATGAACACACAAGGAAAAGCTCTTCAGCCTTTGTTAATGTATGCCCTCCTCATTAACTGCCCTGCCCTGTTCTTAAGGGGACATTCCATTTGGCATCTGGAAGTAGGTAACACCATACTCAATTTCTAATTTTGTCATAGAATCACTGCTAACATGGACAGGTGGTAAATTTTTCTTACTATTTCCTCCTTATCTTCAAGTGAATCATCAGGAGATATTCCAGCCAAACATATCTCTCTAAAGAAAAAGTAGTAGTGATGGAGGTTGGAGCAACATCTGATGTCCAGAAGAGATTTCCAGCAAAACTGCTATCCTGTTTGTGCAACTGTCAAGCAGCACTACTATGATATTATTATTTTGGTCACTAACATTTTTATAGCCTATAGGGCTCTGAAGAGTATTTGGAAAACTGATGACACTTGAACTCCTGACCACTTGGCTCTGGGTATATTTGCCTAATTTGGATGTATTTGGGAGGGAGAGTGGATCTCATTTAGCTTCTACTAAGGATTCTACTAGAAATGCATAGTTACCATGGACATGCTAAAAATGTATCTTTCAAAAATATTTTTGTTGTAGATTGTACAATTCCTGATAACATCAAGCTTTACTTTCCTATTTTCAGTCCTTAAAACATCACCATTATTTGTTGCTTAGTCTCTTCCAGATCATCCAAAGCACTGTTACTTCATAAACAACGGCTCAGAAAAATCAGGTTTAGCAGGAGCCTTGGTCAGTAAAATCCCATTTAGCCATCCAAAGTGCGTGCCTGGTGTAATAGAGATTCTTCGACATCAAGTGGCATTTAACACTCTTATTAGCAGCTGTGTCTCTGAGAAGCATATAAATGAAGGTACATTGTGTGGCTGGAAGTGATGGCACATCACTTATTAGAGACAAACTAGTTTCTAAACTGGGTGTTGACAGATTTTACTACTCCCTTGCCAAAACTGTCATTACTTGTGGAGTACTGTAAATGACAAAAAAATTCTTAAAACTGTATTGATTAAAAAAAAAAATATATGTTTATTCTATGTACATAAACTAAGATGTCAAAGTAATGAAAAATCAGACTATTGTAATAGTATTTTTAAAATTCTGACATGTAATTCAGCCAAAAAGAATCCAGCTTCAATGGTGGATATCACTAAACAGTATTTTTATTTCTAGATGATTCAGAACTGCTTTACTTCGAAGTGGTACCACACAAGAACACCAGCTTTTCTGTCTTTTTCCTTCATCCTGTGAAAGAGAATTTAGCCTGTGGTACGTGTGGAATAATTGCTACTGTCTTCTTTACTGAGCTGACAGGGGACTTGTTTCTATCTAGGCTTTTGCACTGTGTTTCTCAGTTACAGTCTAAGGGCCACTCACCAGCGTGCAGGCCAGGAAAAAACACGAAGTGCACGTACTTGTGTATAAACTGCTTACTAGGTATTCTGTACTCGGAATAATACAGAAAGTAAATGCAAATATTAAAATCCTGTTTTGTCTCGGCCAGCATATAATTAATAAATTGTAACTTCCACTGTTTCTAATGTAAGTATATTAAACAAAAGCAAGTCAAGCAAATATATTGCTGCAAATCTCTTTCCACTGACTTCAGTCTTACATCTCTTCAAGCATCAAAATAAAAGGATGGTTTTTGATGTTTGTAAGTATTTCAAACCAAAGATTTTTCTGTTCTGTTCCTTCTTAGTGGTAATTGATGTTATAAGCTCTAGAAAAGTCCAATGTCACCTTCATTTAAATCCTCAAGATCCAACTCTAAATTCTACTGATGACTTTATAGCAAGAGTTGTGAAACGGTAAGTACTTTTATTTCCTAACAGATGTCCACCAAATGGAAATTACCATGTGCATTCATAATGCCATGAACTCAGCAAGTGGAAAACTTCACTCTACTAAAATGCTGTAATACAATAATGGGAATAAGTTACTTCAATGTCTTAAGTATCTCTTTCAAAAAATTTAAACATTAACAGTGATGAAATATTTCTAGTAGAAAGCATGTGGAAGCAAGGAAAGACTATTGAGTGAAGAGTTTTAAAAAGATGCTTTTCTGAAGACTAGCTGATGACAGTCTCATGACTAGTGTAACTTCGAATAGCATGGAAAGGTCTTTTTACACATCTATCTAACAGCAATCAGTGCTTCTCTTTAGAAAGTGAGTTGTATATGGCATGTCTACAACACTGACTCTGGCTTGTTTTCTGAACAAATTCCAAGAGAGCAAGTTGTTGTGATACATGAACATAGGCTAGACAAACTGATTCAGAACATAGTCTAAGAGCACTAAGAGTGATTTGGCATAAGCTAGTACACAACTATTATCTGTTTGATGACAACAAAACCAATGCAGGTTGGATTTTGAACCTGATTTTAAACAAGGTACTATTTTTGGAACCAGGTTAAGAATGGGAAAAAAACTCCTCCAGTATAGACAGTGTTTTAGAAAGGATACCTTCTGTACCTGTGTTACACAAAACATGAAGGTTACAATTATAAAACTCAAGAATGAATATATATCAATATTCTTAGTTTTGGTTTTCACTAGAAGTACCCTTATGGCCTTTTTTTTTTTTTTGTCAACCAGACTGACCAGACTTAAAGACCTCCCACTCTTTCAGTCAAAGCTTCTGTGCACACCTAATTTCAAAGACTCAGCACTAAATTTCAGTGTGCCAACATATATTTCTGGTACAGCACATGTAGTTTATATTATGGTTACAATGTAAGACCAGGTTGTACAAGACAAAAACAGAAAGGAGATAATGCTGGTTTTCATTCAGGTGTCAGCCACAGTTTAAAAACCAGAAGTACTTTAAAGAACGTATGATGTCTGTAGTAGTGACTAATGTGTCATTTCCTTCTTCAGTTGCATGTCAGTCCCAGTTGTCATGAGAGCTGTTTTCAGGAATGCTGCCAAGGTGAAAGCTGACAGTGAAACACAAGACATGAACACAGAACAAGAACCTGGATCACAATTGGAGCAAACTACAGATTCTGACAATCTCAAAAAAAGCCTTTCTGGTGCTGGTCAGCAAGACTGGGTAGTAACAGATAAGCCAAATAATACAGAGAGTACAAAAGAAAATCTCTCTACGGCCAAACTGGAAACTCTGGGTGATAACATGGAAAAAAAGTAACCCCTCACTATGCATGGAAACCTTGTGGAGGAAAGTAAATCCTTAGCTAGTATAGAAGCTGATGTCATAGCCAAAAACCTGATGGTTTCATAAACAAAAATGAAGTCTACTTAGTAATTTGTGAATGGTATCTCCTCTTTGCAAACTTTTAAATATGGGAAAGTAATTCCCTTGAATCTGCTTCTAACACTGTTCTATTAACCTTTATTTTGTCTTGTTACTAAAAACCTCAAAAATCATTGAGGTAAACAAGATTCCTTCTAGCACTGTCTTTTTTAATTGTTAGAAGGTAAGGCATTACTTTATTCTTGGTCAAGAGATATGTGTGGCTGACAAAGTTCCAGCCTCAATGCTGATCCCAATACAAAACTTTTTCACTTATTTATGCATTTTTTTGAGAACAAAGACATTAATGTTCATTGGTTTAATTTACATAATTCTTTTCATTAATTAGTATTCTACTCCCTATTAGTTATTGATGTCTCTTTGTGCTAATCTGGTCCACACCCTTTATTCCTTCTTTTATCTTTTTCTCCAACTTTCCAGGCCTTAATCTCCTCCATATCCTCTGGTTACTCTAATGTCATTGAAGAGCCATAAATTTAAGATGCCCAATCTTCAAATTCCTTTGGCTTTGTTCATTGAAGATTGTCAGGCTTAGTTTAAACAAACTCAAGGTTTCGGTGATTTAATGATCAAAGTAGGTCTGTGAAGAAACTTAACTGGTGTTGGCTAAAAGTGGGCACTGCTTACAATTAGTTAAAAAACTAATTAAAAATTAGTTAGGAAATTATATATATATTCCAACACTGTCTGCACCATATTCTACCAGAATATGGAAGAAATCTTTATTTAACATACATGATACAGTCTATAACACAAGACAGGGATTTGAAGAAAAGTAATGTTTATCCATGTCAATATTATGCTAAATAAATTGAAAAAAAGTTACTTGAACAATTTTTGTATATAAACAATTAATGTAGACACCCCTCTTTGTCCACTATTTTATAAATGCATTCAATCCAAGACTCTGAACTGCAGTTCTGCTTACTCCTAAAGGAAACCAAAATTACAGTCTGTCAACTCCTGACAGGGTAACAGTCTTTAGTAAGAATGTTGTATGAACTCAGGCTCTAAAAAACAAGGAATTTTTGCCTTAGATTTTTTTTTTTTTGCCTCCAAATATGAAATAGCTTTGTGATTATTTTTTTTTAATTATAGTTTACTGTTCAAAATCTTACTTTGCCTATGTCTCGACTCCCCTTGTCTCCAATATGAATGAGTTACAGGAAACTTCCAACAAGTAAGCTGGGAACTTACTATAAATCAATTTAATATAAAACAGATGCATTCACAAAGAAAAAACTTCCTGAACAGAGCAATTTAAGCTACAGTGAAGGGAAGCAATGGGAAAACAAGTCAAATACAGAATACTTACAGAAATACAAAATAATCAGAAATAGGCATGTGTGGCTGATGTGTTTCTAAGAGGTAGTGAATAAGCCTGGCTTCCTTAAAGAGCTTGAGAAAAACTTTGGAATGTGGGAAAGAGTTCAGACTAGATAGACTGACAAAATAAATACAAAAATAATAAAAGGGTGTTCATTAAACTAGAAGCATGTTTAGTGTGGTCTGACATGGTAAGAGCAGATGTCTAAAAGTAAAACAATGAATTGTCAGCAATTCTGTATTTGAGGAAAATGGTGTGTTTTCAGCAAAAGTGACAAATATAACTATATAAGGAGAGAAAAATAGTTTTTAACAGTGAAAGTGCATTGCATCATGGGTAGAAAAGATAACACATAAAATTTGACAAAAAGTGACTCTAGTCACAGCACTCTAGGAATCAGCAGCATATCATATTCTATTTTGCACACAGCACATCATCAACAGCAGCTTATTCTGCAAAAACACTGACCATTTCCATAGCACTGAGCATTTATTCTTTTGATATTGCAGGGGACCAATTTAGAGGGGCTATTTAATGGACCCACTTCATTTCCAAGCTGCTGCCAAGAAAAAAATGAGGGTGAAATGGGACCTCCTAGCACAAAACAGAAACATGTTTAGTAACTCTTCGTAAAGCTTTCAAGTCACTGCCCCCTTCTGTGCATTTTACCTTTAAGGTTGAAAGTGAAGGGTTTTGCCCAGAGCCAAAATCATGGCGAGGATTTACAAAAATTACTTCTACTGTAAAGCATCAAAATTAGATTTTCCTAAAGCAAAACTGATGCATCAGCCTGTACATGGCCCACAAACTAAGAATCAAAATCAGCTGTGATAGTTTTAAGCACCACAAGACAGAAAAACTAATGTTCCAGTTGCTGGACATGATGGAGTACATCCAGTGATAAGCCCAGTTGCTCTACTAACCAAACAGTCTGCATTTTAACCCAAGCAAGGGTTGACTTTTCAGGATCTGTGCAGAGGTTTGCCTTGCTGCACTCAGAATGCAAGGAACCAACCTCACCATTATTCCTACAAATGTTTTCACCGGAGCTGCCACAGTCGTTGTGTTTTCCATCTTTAATTTCCCTGTACTCCGTCCCAGCTGTGTGATTAAGGTCCATGTCCTGAACTGAGTCTAAAATGTGTCCAAGATGTGGCTGTTCTTCAGTAGAATTCAGATACTTAAGCACATCATCTTCATGCTTTCCAACCACATCAAGAAGATTATTTATCGTACTTAGAGCAGAATCATGTCCATTAAAATGACACCAGGATAAGAGAGCGCTGAAAAGTGAACAACAAAAGTGATTATATTCGTCTACGTAGATCTCCACTTGGTGACAAGGTATCTAGTATCATAAATACATTTATGTATAATTCATGATTTATGGGAAATTCAGGCAGTAGAACTAAATATTAAGCTTAAATATGTAGATTCTGACAATTTTGGAAGAGCAACTGAAAGAGAATTTTTAGAAATTATACTTCTAAACCCAGGAAGGCATTCCCTGTCCTCAAGATGTGGGAATTCTCAGGTTGTTCACTTTGGACAGTCTCAAAATGTGTGTGTGTGGGGGGGGTTTGTTTGTTTTTTTGGTTGGTTGGTTTTGTTTTTTAGTGAAAACAAACAAAAAGCTGTATGCGTGTTCCCCTGTTACACATCCTCCACATACACTTGACCTACTTCAGGGTTCCTTTGAACTGGCCACATGTAATCATCAGCTCGGCACCATGTCTGTAACCTTGATTAAAGCCTGTCTGGAGTGCAAGTTCTTTCCCAGCCTCAATTCCATCCCTATAGCCTTCCTGTAAGAAAAGCAGGGAAACAGGTTGCTCAATGTCACAACATGACAAAGTAGACCTCTGACAAATACATAACAATAATAATAAAAAAGTTTAAACAAGTATCACATCTTTTAAGTTACGGCTTCTATATCTGAACATCCTTCACCACTACACCCCTACTGCCAAACCAAAACATACTTGCTGCAGTATACTATGATTTACTGACCTGTAAGATACAGTTTTTTACTTTTCCCAAAAGTATTCCCAGAAAGTGAGAAAAGAGGGAAACTTCTTTTAAAAAGATAAAAAAAAAAAAAAAAAAAGCAGGTTTGTTTTTAATGATTAACAACTTTTTTGTGAGAAATGGACTTAGAAGTACCACATAGACTTCTTTTTTCTATCTAAAAGGATATACAGGCTGCCAATCTTCCCCTTTAGCAGAGGTACTCTTCTATCTGTAATCCATCTACATGGAATCCATTTATTTTCACAAAATTAACTGCTGAGCATTGCTCCTTTATTGGCTGGACCTCACTCCATTCAAGAGTTATACCAGAAAAAGAGACAGTGATTGACGGAGTCACATATAAATACACTTAACATTGGGACTGCTTTCTTTAAGTAAACAACTAATGATTGTAATTCAAATTACTTCCTTTATATTATAACCACATCACAAGATTATTAGAATAATTCTTAACTTTTTTTCATACCAAAATTCCAAGCTACAAAAGTGAAAACTCCTATCTGCTCATGGTGGCCTTGCTAGAAAAGTGGTCTGGAGCACAAAAATTTATCTTGCCCAACATACAACTCCAATAACACGTCATGAATTTGCAGTATCTACTCAAAACCATCAGAGGGATTTCTGTAAGAACACAACACAGTTCCTTAAGAAAACTAGTCTTTTCATGGAACTCAGATGAAGGAAACTACACCGGGTCTGCTGTAATACCATTCCTCATCAACTGCCTACGCAACTGTTTCCATCCATGTTCTTCAGCCAAACGCTGCTCACCTGAGAGCAGAGGAGCCCTCCTGGCCCCACTCTGAATGACACAGTATCTGTCGAACTCATCTGTTTACGAACTTGGTTTGTTCCCTCCAGAACTGCAGAGAGGCAAGGGCTGTGGAAAGCAGCTTTCATAAAATGGGTTTTTCACTTGGAGAATAAATCAACCAAAGACCTACACAGACCACAACGCCCAGTTGTGGCTGCACATGGAGTCACACATCTTACATTCTGACTGACGAGTAACTCTACTCAAAACCCCAAATGTCTCACATTTCTTTATTAGCACTGTTCAGCTCTGTCGCCCTACATTTACTAGGGCTGTACCTACAAGTACAAAGCAAGTAGCTTGCAACACAATTCAGCACTGCCTTTTACAAATGCACATGGCTGTGCAGAAGGAGTCAATGTCTTTTGGTAAAACAGTACTTTGCTCTGGTAACTACTAAGTAGTGTTTATGTAAATTTCTGCCATATTTTCCTGATATTCAGAAGAAAGTATGCTACAGTAACTTTTAAGCAGCTAGTTTTACTTTTCCTTTAAATCATTCACATGTATATCAAGTTAAATGTCAATAAATCTAAAATGGCAAAAAAGTATATTAAATAATTTTTATACAAATACCTTCAATCTCTTTTTCATAGTGCTGTTCCATTCCTTCTGTAGTAGATACATCTCATCTGCATCTTCATCAAATATATCCTCATTGGATTGGCTGACTGCTACTTGTACCCAGGCCATAATACCAGTGCCCTATGACCCCTGTTTATGTGGTAAAAAAACACTGAGAAACTCTCAGAAGTGCCTCTGGTGAAGTGTCAGATTAGAAGTATTGGCAAAAAACGGTGAGCTCTGAAGAGAAGCCAGGTATGGAGCTGATTATTCAAGCTGTGCATGGGAACTGGGCACTGTGTGCCAATGGGGTGCGTCTGTCAAGAAAAAGAAGTGAGATCATCGTTCATAAAGTAACTTCTGAGATATATTAGGGCAACTTATGATCATTCCTTCCCATCTTATGGCACTGACAGACATATGGACACCAACGCAGCATTTATGAATACTGCCAGTACAAGGACAGCTGGCAGAAACAACTTTATGACTTGCTTCCAACAGCAACTGATAAATCATCCCATACAGCCTCCACGTGGTGCCCTAAAACAAGTTGTATGTATACACACAACTTTGTGTATTTATATTGTGTACACAATTTACTACACACAGGTTAATACTTGCACAGTTAATAACTGGGAAATACTTTCACCTTTGATTTACAGTTTTCTGATTATGCCAAATACTTAACTATCTTATAAAACAGAAACAGTCCTTTCTATTTTGAATAAAGAATTAGCAAGTGCTGCTGCAGTGGAAAGTAGAAATTTTCCGGTTATTTAATCTTTTCCTATGACGAAAACTTTGAGAAGCGTCTCACAACTAATTCATTTGCCTCGCTGTAAATTGTTAGAACACACCAAGACTTCCTTGCGGAGCCACCGGCGGCTCTCAGATAATCCAGGGCTCTGGGACACGACCGGCTGGGGTCCTGCAGCCGGCGGTGGGCAAGCGGGGTATCCCCCAGCCCCACAGCCGGCCCGGGCCGCAGGCAGCGGCCAGGCCCCCGCCGCCATCCCACGGCCGCGCACGTGCCCAGCTTCCCAGGAGCAGCCGCGCTAGGGGGAGCCTTCCTTCTCCCCGCCCGGCCACGGACGCTGCCTCCCCTCGCCTCGCCTTTCCGCGCTGCTCGCACAGCTGCCGCTGCCAGCCCGGCCCCGCACACTGACTCTCACCGCAGGCACCGGCACTCGGCCATCTTCACTAAGGGCAAACGGACGCCGGCGGAAGTAATTGCCACCGACAGCCATGACGTCAGAGCCCGTCCGTGACACTGGAGGCGCCATCTTGAGTGAGGGCGCACCCGCCTCCAGTGGCCCGGCCCGGGGTCGGGAGCTGCTGCCGCAGTCGGAATGCCCTTATCCCGTCATCACCTCCCGCGTTCTCAGGAGGGAGCGGCATGTGGCTGCCTCGGCTCCCACAGTGACCGCAGGACAACCCTAGGGTCAACGCGTTCCTCGGGGCACCAAGGTTTCATCGTCTTTTCAGTTATAAACTGTGGACTTGAAAAAATAATAATGAAAAATCTGCCTTGTTGACTTCAGAGTCGTCAAGCGCTTTATGTGAAGCATAAAGAGGATAGCCCTTAAGCTATCCTCTACAAGACCCAGGTATTACAATGAGAAATACTTTTTAATATGAGAGATGCCAGCGGGAGCCAAGTGTTTCATTGCTGACTTTGACTAGAGAAAACAGGAATATCCTGTTGACGTAAATGAAACATAAGTACAACAATGTTGGTGCATGCTGCATTTGGCTTATGAGCATAAGTTTAAAGCTGATTAATCTTCATGAACACACAATATATCAAGCTTGAATTCAAGCTGCCTGCTTCTCCGAATTGCCAGAAGCTGTTCAGTGAAGGCCGCCGAGTGCTGAGTGCCCTGCGGGCCCCTGGCAGCCGGAACACCCGAGAGGCCGATTCCCCGTGGGACCACACTCCCCACAGCCAGTGCCAGGTGTCCCGTCTCCTGTTCCAGGGGTGGCTGGTGACATGCCTTTCAGCAGGGCTTGGGACACTGCACGGACAGCAGCAGGGCCTGTCTGTGCTGCGCAGGTACCAGGAGATGAACAGCGTGCTGCAAACTGCAGCCGCTGCACTCCCTTTCCCTCAGCCCTTCTGCTCTGCAGGCAGCCCGTCCTCCTGCTTCTGGCCCATCTTGGATGCTTCCTGATGGCTGAATGCTGAGGTACGAGTAGCCAAGTAACCAAATCTGTCCAGAAATTCGTGTGTCAGGTGTCAAAATGACACTGGTGCCTCTGGATGGCCCTCAGCAGTTACTACATATGTCAATGATTGCTGATTTCCTGGCCGATTTATGTCACTTTCAACTCCTGTCTGGCTAACACTAGCTTTGCCATTAAAAAAAAAAAAAAAGACAACAAATGCAGTCACAAAAATCCCTTCTGGAAACAAAAACTTTAACTGGTCATAATGACACTTAGGAAAAATTCACCAGGTGGAAACAATTCTTCATCTGGCAACAGTACTACTAAACTTGGGTTAACCCTTTGCTTATCATCTTCTGCTCTGTCTCATCAGCCTCTTGCTCTTCTGGAAAAGATACACACGTCATGGCTCAGGGAAGCCATGAGTTTCCTAGATTTACACTATCAGTTTAAATGTCTTAAATTTAACAAAGTTGATCATCCCACACAGATGTTTAAGAATGTGTCTTTATAATTACGAGAAAAAAAAAAAGAAACCCTTTGTTTCCATCCCTTTCTGTATTAGCTGAGGGTGGATAATTAGGTGAATCATTGTATACATAGAGCAATATTGTTGGGATATGAAGTACAGTTGCAACTTGAAGACAATTGAGTCTATGTTGATGGAGGCCTGGACAGGAGTGCTGGGATTGAGGGTGAGGTGTGATGCCTCAGGTTGTGGATGTTTTCCACACTTATGTGTGCTCTAAATGGGACAGTGTCTGTGTATTACGGTGACACTGTCAAGATATATAACAGAAGATAAAAACAGGAGAGCAGTATTTCACAGGCTAAAAGCCAGTTCTGATATTTTTGCGCAATAAAGTTGCCTGAAATTGTGAAAAGCAAAGTAGTTGACTTGTGACCCATTGTAAAGTTTGCCAGTGCCATATCTAAGTTTAAAACCAGGCTAATTTTAGGCTTAGGGTATCTGATGTACCAAAGGTACTTCTGGAACATGCGTATCTCAGTGTTGTGGTTTGAGAGGAAATGAAGTTTTTTTGGGATGGTGTGGTTACGCCAGTCGGTGTTCAGATTTTAATATTGGCACCTGGTTTGTCCACTGAGGGCATGGATATGCCTCTGAGAACACAGGGGGTTAAAAGCTGTGAACTCCCAGGGGAATTTCCTTTTGCGTTCTGGTTTAGAAGAGAGCAGACCCTCCCCTGCCCGGCTCCGAGCTGGGCAGGGCGGGAGGGGAGCCATGCGGCTGGAGGGAGGTAAGCCAGGCCCAGGCCGAAGGGTGGAGAAGTACTGCACTGCGAGGGCTTTGGGCAGCCATCCCCCATTTCCCCTCCCACCTGGAGGGAGAGAGAGAGAAAGCAGCCTGTGCCTGTGATAGCGCGTGAAGGAGAAGGGGGGGAGGTGCCCAGCAGGGCAGCCAGCCGTGGGAGTTCATGAACCAAACCGGCAGAGCCTGAGACTTCTAACCCTTCTTGGGATGATGGAAACCTTGCAAATGCTGATTCCTCCTGGAGTTGATGAGATAGAGTGGGATAGCAGGAAACGGACAAGTGAAAGATATTGAGAGAAGTTGAGAAGAATCCTAGGTGGGAAGAGATGATGGAGTGGCCTTTGGCTGGACTTTTCTTGGATAGCCATGACAGAACCCTTGAGTTCCTGTGACACAGAGACTGCCTTCTAGGGGGAGGCAATGGCTCAGAGCCAGGAGAGTGCAGTGATGTGAAAGTGTGTGAACAGGGATGACGGGTGAGGAGGGTGGTGGTGGTGCCCTCCGTCTTCGAAGAAGAGGAAGATGATCTCTGTTCAAGAGACCCCTCGGCCCCAGGGGGTGAAATTTGGGGGGGACAGGTGTCCCAAAAGGAGAGGGACTGTGCTCTTTTTTGGAACTGGACAAAGCATCCTTAAAGGGAAAAAACCCTAGAAGCAGCTCTGATCCATGTGTAGTGGTGAGAGCACTGGACATTGGAAGGAAGAGGTCACGATGGCAAAATGTTCTCCGGGCGGTGCCACACGTGACAGAAACACGAGAAGTTTCGACTGTTTCCTGGGGAAGTCTGTGGTGCAAAAGGGACTCCTCTCTTCTTGAGGAATTGAGAATTGATTATCTAAAGGGTGGTGATAGACTGAGAGATATGATTTAAAGGGTGGTAACAGAATTAGGAGATTTGGTGGGGGGGAGGAAGAAGAAATTTGGAAGGTTTTCATCCTGTATTCTGTGGGTTTTTCCTTGTAGTTTTAGGTTAATAAAGTTTTTTTTTTCTCTCAATCTTAAGTTGGATCCTGCTCTGCTCTGTCTCTGATCACATCTCACAGTAGATACCAGGGAAAGAGATATTCTCATGGGGGCACTGGCATTGCGCCAGGCTCAAACGATGACACTCAGCAGTTACTTCCTGCTTTCCTGGTGTAGTGGGGAGAGCTTCTGGAGGGGTCAGTACACAGTCAGAGCTTAGTAGTTACAAGAGATTTCAGGAGATCATTACACTGGAATTCTGCCAGCTTCATCTTAGCAGTAAGGTTTGCCATTAAGCAATCAGCCATGAGTGATCCCCATAAGAGAACTATACTAGCATATTGTCATAGGGTGTTTTTTGCACCTTGGCACCTTTTGCACCTTTTGTACCTTTGCACTGTTCTTACTGCATATAATGCTTCAGATAAAGCATTGTTCCTATTCAGATCATTATTATACAACTTTGTCTCTCCAACAGAAATGGATGGGAGCATCCAATAGATTTTGTCATAAAGCAGACACCTCAAGAATTCAAGCTTTTTTGAAGGGTTGTTGATTACCTTGGGCTGGACTTGTATATGGGCCACTCTGTGGGGCAGGTTCCTTTCATTCTCACTACAGCAATTTCTGTTGCTGTGTGCTGCTGTCTCTGGCAGAATTGAGTAAAGCCTTGTGAAAGACCCAGGGCAGAGGACGATTTACACCGTAAATTGTTCTCCAGTCATGCAGTGCTTATGGACTGACAGAGCTGTGTTTCATTGACTCCAACTTTGGTAGTAACATAATTCTTTTAAGAAATCACAGCTCTTAAATGGTATTTGGATAAATTTCAGCAACATTTAAAACATTTAAAAGTTTAAATGTTTACTTTTCAAGAAAAAATCATAATGAAAAAGAGCAGGCTATCAAAATGTGAGGAGAATGGAAACAGCCAATATTTAATAAAGATGGCATAGGCATTCTCACCAAACATTACACAACGTTTCTGAAGAGCCTCTTAACCATAAGTCTCTCCCAAAATGTGTACATATTCTATGGTCAGGTCTGTAGTCTTTTCTGGGTGTCTGGCTCTACTGCCCAGTCAAATTCTAGGCTGTTTTCTGTGAATATCATGATAACAGGGCGTTGGTAGGACTGCCTACAATAGCATCAAGAAAGACATACTCACATGTAGTCAATGTCTCTGTCCTGATCTTGAATCTGTGCATCTTTTCTCCATGCACGGGGTGGTGGGGTTGTGCACTGCTGGCTGAATTTCAGTAATAATGCAATGACCTCCAGCACATAAATACTATGCTACCACAGAGAAGGAAACAGTGAGGAAACAGGTGAAGTGCAAGGTCATAGGCTTAATGAGGTTTTAAATATTGCAGCTCACAGCACAGGAGACTATAATGCCCCTAAATTGAACAAGAGGGTTAAAAGAAACTTCTAGGATCAATGAGTATTAACCAAGGCATGGTAATAAACATACACTTCTGTATTTTCCTATAATAGCTCTCATACAGTATTAATGCAATTTACAAGTGAAGCCCTGTCACCCTCTTCCGAT
Organism: Serinus canaria; assembly: GCF_022539315.1. Taxonomy (NCBI): domain Eukaryota; kingdom Metazoa; phylum Chordata; class Aves; order Passeriformes; family Fringillidae; genus Serinus; species Serinus canaria. The sequence continues at coordinate 51,401,307 of NC_066315.1, read as the reverse complement.
GAAGGTAACTAATACATATGAATTACTTCTCTGCTTTTGTGAAATCACTCCTCTCTTCTTTAATAGCATACAATAATATTGCAACAGCAACTCTTTGGGTCAAAATGTCACATTTAATGTGAGAAGAAAATGGAAGAATATGGAAAAGAATGTATCAAAGGTAAATGTCTAACCTTCACTTCCAAGCACCACAGGAGTCTTAATAGCTCTTTTGCCACTACTTCTTATGCAAGTATTTTCAAGGGAGAGGATGCTTTTTCTACCTCTTCCTTCACCAGTACAACCAAAGCAACAGAATTTTGATAGTTAAATATTACGACAGGACAGTTTTCTTATTTGCAGAATCATTACCATTTCAAATCCTTGCAAAGAAAACTTTCCTGTCTATTTCATGAACTGCCAGCAGTTGGGCTTAAAGTGAAGTGGCTAAGCAAAGGAGTATTTTTCCCCCCTGCTTTCCCCAGACTTTCTTTGAATATCCTCCGGGCTTGCAGCCTGAAAAACTGTAGTCTGCACTGCTGCATGCGAAGCAGAGCAAAAGGTACACTTTATTAGCAACAAAAGAATTATCTTCTGTCATTTTCCTTAGTTTACTCCTCAAATAAGCAAAATTTGTTGTCCCTAGAAGAAACCCGTATTTTAATTCTGGAGTTTTGATAACAACTCTAACAGTACAAAAAAGATAGTATAGCTGAGATAAAAATGAGCTGTATACACATCCCAGCTCAAAAATAATTTTGACAGAACAGAGTGTAGTATGGGACTACACTATTATTTTTAGAATATACAACAGAGAAACAAGGAAGGAATATTCCTAATTGTCTTCAATCTGTTGACAGTGAGCTTTTTACAGTGTGAAATTCCCCATGAACAGAAAAAGGTTATATCAATGAGGGCAAGAAAATGAAATAAGTAAGTTCTACATTTTAGTTGTGTAACTGAATCATGTGTCTACTGAAATTGTAATATGAGAGATGAGTCTCACTGGGTTTATATCATAATAAATCAGGACTCCAAAGCTTTCTGACTCAGATATCCTTAAGTAAGATTTTTTTTATGCTGAGCTGCCTTTTTTGTTTGTATCATATTTGATAATAATATGCAAATGTTTACTGTAAATGAAATTGGTCCAAGGAGAATGCTATATTCTGCTTATGGATTTCCCCAGTGAATTGCATCTCTATTCAAATTACGCAGAATTTTTGTCACACTTCATTTCTTCCGCAGGAGAGAAATGCCAGCTCTTTTCTTTTGGCAAAGAGAAAAATTGCTCTCTCTGTTATCCATTGTATAAACTCAGGCAAATGCTGACAAACTGCAGGAATAGCAGCTGTACAATGCTGATCCAATTGCCTGAAGTGAATAGAACTGCTAGAAGTCATAAAACTTGTGGAGTGCACTGATTTTCTTGGCACCTGAAACCAGGAGAAAACAATTGTTTCAGTGGCAATGCACAGTTTCAGAAAGGTTGAGGTTATGACAAGGTTGGTTAAATGGTGGCTTTTAAGTTACATATGGATTGTGAACAATTCCAGAACAGCATGTATGCCATATCTGCAGCATATAACTGGTTAGGTGACTGTGCTTGAACAAAGGCTGCTGGACAGCTCATATCTCAGCTGAGGGAGAAAGTGAGCTGGCATTGCTGGCATTGCCCTCTTGGGAATCCCTTCTACAGGCAGCTACAGTCTCTTGCAGAGCCATTGTCACCTGCAATGGCTACCTAAGGTCCCAGAGGATGGCCCTGCTAGCTGAGAAAAAAACAATTGTCCAGGACAGTATAATGCTGGGCATGGAAAAATGTTTATGCCCCTTTTGTCCATTTTTACCTTAAAACTGCTGCCACAGCCAAACGACATGTTTGACATTACTGCACCATCCCTGGCAGGGCAATTGGGCAGTGACTTTCCCTTCTCTTAGCTCCTTTTCTTCTCCCTTTCTTGATCTTATCCTCTAACCAGTGCTGAAAGAGCAAGTATGCTTTTGGCTCTGAGTTATGCTCAACTACCTTAAGATGATAGCATTCAGATAGTAGCTAAATAGGGATTTATTCTCCTGCCTTCCCTTGAATGGGATTTTATAACTTCCATGGGTTATTTTCTCAGACCTGCGAGTACAGATAGGCTCCTCTTTTACAATTACCACTGGTGTCAGTGGCAGGTGCTATCTGGAAGAGCAAGTGCAGATGCCATGCAGCCAAATGGACAGGGACTTTGTCATTTAAACAAGATTAAATGTTCCATGGACATGTCTTGAGCATTACTCACTAATCTGGAAGAGACTGAGCAAGGTTTCTCACACCTACTCCAAATTTATTTTACAGGATTTAACTATGTAAATTTACATGCAGTTACCTCCCCAAACTTTGCCACAGTATCTTGCTCAGGAACAAACAAGTGCAGTTAATTTGATCCAACAATGAACTGCCATGTAAAAAAGTAACATTAGGTACTTTTTTTCATTGAATTGGTGTAGTCAGTATCTGTCACCTTGACTTACACTGAGAAAAACTAGTTGAGGCTAGAAAAACATTGAGGCTAGTGATTTCTGTGGGTTACTGATTTCTGTGGGTTTACACTCAGGGTAACACCGTTCTCAGTGTGCAGAATCACAGAGAAGGTGAACTTCCTGATCAAATCTTCTGAAGAGGGAGACTTGATAGTTCTTTAAGAAAACTGAAATGTCAGTGCTCATGTTGCAAGCTCTGGCCCAACTTTAGAGTAAATATATGATACATTCAAAGCCTGAAGCTGCCTTTTTTTGCTCATTCAAAAGTAGCAACGAGTGGCTCAGTGAGGCACACCATGCAGGCTTGGCTTATATTTTAAATAGCAATAAAGAGCCTCAAAATTCTTCAAAGAACTAGAAAAAAGAGTTATGAACTATACTTGCTTTTTGTGAAATAAATGAGGTTACATCTGCAAAACTATGGATTGTATTTTTCTACTGACTCAGTAGACTCATCAGCTGACTAATTGCAACTAAACAATTTTACAAGTAATGCAGCAATTACATAAGCAAAACCAGAATTAATTCAGCACCATGTGAAGGCAAGGAATCAAATTCCATGGTAACATGTCAGGAACTCCAAGTTAAACGAAATGAAATATAAGGGAAACTGATTTGAGGCAATTTGTGCTCAGAGATGACAAAAAGCTCTCTATAGAAATGGGTTACTTAATTTTATTTCTTCCTTCACCAAGATTCCAGTAATTTATCTTTCTAATTCACTTATAGGCATCAATTTCTTGAAGAAGCTTTGTTCAGATACATCAACTCAGGTGAAAAATACATCTAAAAAGGGGAACTGTGATATAATTTTAATTATGTAGCAATTGCAAATTGATCACATTGTATATTGTTAGGTTTATAAGTATTACCTTTCTTTGGAATATTAATATCAAGGTCCATTCTTGTTATTTATAAACATGGTATAAACTTAAATTAAATGTCAGTCCTGTTCCCAGGACTCTATAAAAATTTCACATTTAGAATATTTTTCTGAATTAAGTAACTAATTAAAACTTTTTTGTGGATTCTGTTGAGGACCACCCTTTTTCACAATGTCTGGCAAAGTAATTTACAGTTTATTAAAGAGATTGTTATTTAATAATTTGGCCAAGGAAAATCTTCAGGTCCTCTGAGAATCATTTTAGCTCAGGGGGAATAGTTTCCTTTTGTTTTCTAGCAAGAAAGAGTATGTGGTACTGAGGGTTGCATTGTCTCATTATGCAATATTAGCTTCTCAGGAAGGTCCTCAGAATATATTAAGACATAAGATGGTGTAGTCTGTGATTACAGGAGACCATAAAACCTTGTCTTGTTGGTGGTTGCTACTTCCAGCTTTCAGAAGCTAAAACAAGAGACAAAGCTCACTTCCTGATTGATTGATGGGGTAATGAAAATTATTGGTAGCCCTTAAAAACACCAGTGATTTTTTTTTAAAATCTCAAATAATGACTCCTTATCATTATATTTAAAACAAACATTTGTCTGTTTATTGTATTAAATGTAGGTAGGCATGTGCACACTGATTCTTATGTGTATTGTCTGCAGACTCTGAGGAGCTCATGAGTGTATTTCAAATTCACTTCAACAAGGGCACCAGGCAGTGTTATAAGGATTTTGTAAAAATCCATCCTTCAGAGTCTTGTAAGTAATCTCTTGGATATCCTACAGGCTTGCCTTCATAAAGCTTTCAACACTGAGTTGAGTGGGCTGCATGTGTGTGAAGCTGCCCTGATTGAAACGCCAATATTCTCTCTTTGTCTGGGCTCTGAAATTTACTATTGCAATAAAAGAGAAGCATTCCCTTGCATACTAAACTGAAGTGACTGTGAAGAACAGCTACTGAAGCTCCTCATTTATTTCATGGTTTCAGTCTAATTGACATCAGCATTCAGTCCTTTCTACTGGCCTATTCATTGTCTCCCTCTCCTGGAGATTCAGTCTGGATTCAGTGTACTACAAATTCATTACTGAACTGCAGTCCCTTCCCTTCCCTCTCTGAAAGGAAGGGGAAAGAAGAAATCACCCTGTAATGACAAGAAAAGCATATTTTCTTTTTTTTAACTCTTAGGTATTTCCCATAATACCTACAGCAAGCAACCAACACCACCCCCCAGATCTCCCAGACCAAGATTCTATGTTAAGAGGATATTTAGCTATCTCTCTGACTCCAAAGAACCAGTTCAAGAGATATCCTAATACAAATATTTCTTAATAGTTCATAGAATGATTGATGGGCAAAATATATTGCAGACTATGTATTTTTGGCATATTATTTAATCAGCAGCAATAAAAATGTTCTTTTTATAAAGAACATGAATAATTTATTTTAGTAGTAAAGGATGAGAATTCCTGTAATGCATCATTTGCAAGAATGATGCAATGAGTTCTAACCAGAATCTGGAAAACAATGAAAATGATGAAGGGCCACTGGTACCCATTGGTTCTTCCATAAGAATAGGGACCCAAAGAGTGTTTGAGATTAGTACAGAAGAACTGATTTGGCATAAAATAAAGAGAAAAAGAGGGCAGACTGGGAAAAATCTTGCTTCACTTGGGGAAATAAAAGCAAATATTACGAGTAGGGAGGGCACAGAACATGGATAGCCACCAGATAAATGCAATTTTATGGGGAGGAGTGTTAGGAGAAGGATGTGGTAACATTTTCCTATGGTATAGGTGGTATTTTTTAATACTGAATACACAACTGAATGCTCTCTTTAGCATAGTGCAGACTGTGTGGGAAAATGGACCCCCAAAACCTGGCATTTTTGTATCTCTCTCCTGTTCACAGGACTCATCCTCTTCTTTAGGTATCCTTGATATTTACAAGACAGTAGTTGTGGGGACCATGAAGCCTTAGAGCTCAGCTGAGGTAGAGATGGTATTGTCAAATAAGACAATTATGAACTCTAGCATAAACACTAAGAAACCAGTAATTTATTCCAAACTTACAGTTTACCACATTTCCAAAATGCATCAAAAACATGGTATAAGCTAGAGGGTTTTCACAGCAGATGCTATGTATATAATGTGGCCTTGATAGATGCTATAGAGCATGGGGACTTCTGGTGAGAGCAGAACCATTTGTAAGATGAAGTATTCATTTTGACTTCTGTAGCTGAGAACTTAGAAATATCCCCCACATTACCACTAGCTGAGAGGAAAGACAGTCTCAATAACCACTGTGGGCTTGGATCCCATGTTGCCATATAGCTAGAACTTAGTAGATTCAAAGTGGCTGAGCCCAATCAAAAAAGTGAGGGAGATCATAGATGTTCTGTTTCTACTCCATTCAGTGGACATTTCCTAAATATTCGGGTGGAAGGGGGTGGGGGGAAGAAAAGTAGAGGTACTATGTGAAAATATCTACAGAATCTAAAGCCATGCAAAAGAACATTCTGCTACTAAATTATGTAATAGTGTGTGTCACTCATTCGTTAAATATCAATAAATTATTTAAAATTTTCTGTAATTTGGCATGCTCCTGAAATCAAATCCATTCCCCTGGGGTGGCACTTTTTTTTGGTTTTTGTTTTTGTTTTTTTCTGTATAGACCTGTAAGGTGAGTTTTATATGTTTTCTTTGGTTTAAACTCTTGATTTAAAATTTTTTCTTTGTGCTAATTAAGAGAAAATGGAAGATCAGTGGATGGTCCATAATTTGATATGAATATCAGGAATGGAAACTAGAAAGATTCTTTAAAATGAGAATAAACCCTTTATTTGACAGATTAGCTGCTGGTTGCTAAACTTATTTCTGAGAAAAGAGTACATATTAGATTCTCCCTTCATCTAGATGTTAGCAGACTTACAAAAAGTCCAGTCTCTTTGCTACCTCTCCTGCCCTGTTTTCAAGCTGCAAGGTGTAGTACTGAGACATGGGCCTTGGATGCAACTTTGCTGACATTGATTGAACAATTGACTCAGTATACAGGATTTCAATGCCTGTGCCCCAGCCAAATGCTGGACATGAGGTAGTCCTCAATGTTAAGGTGGAGGTTGTTCAGTAGCATTTTATGTCTGCAACAAAAAGAACCTTCTGTCCAGTTTTTATCGGCAGTTGATGTTGGGCAATTGGCCAATTTGCTGGATCAGAAGTAGTGGCCTTACCTTAAATATGTTACTGTCATCTTGCTGTACGCATTTCCCCACTCTGTAACAGAAAGCAAGGAACTTCTCAGATTCTAAAACTAAAATTATGAGAATATGTTTAGGCTTATGAAACATATTTGCCTGTATAGTGTCATTAATAAAAATCACAACAAATGTACTTTTGAGTAAATAAATGAATGAAATTTAAGACTGATACTGCAAAATAAATTTGAACTGGCTTTTTTTTTTTTTTTTTTTTTTTTTTTTTTGGTGGGGAAATTCATTAGACTGTGAAAATTAATCACACTCTGCATAATACCCTACTGGTACACATGACTCACTGCAAAATAATTCTGTTGTTTTGAGACTGCATGTGTACTGGATTGATTCAATGTTTAATGAGATTTTTGGTTTGCATCTCATTTATGTTTATGCCTACCAGATGGACTTCATTTGTCATAGTATTTCTTAGGAATTTCTTTTTCTATCTCAGATTTGAGTGTCTGTATGATGAAAATGTGAAAGAAGAAACTGAGTAATATTAAACATCACAGACAATTGATTGCTAAGCATAAAGAAAACACATTGTGATTGTAAATAATAGTGTAAGAGAAAAACCTGAACTGATCTTTATTTTGGCTCTAGGGATAAGATTCTCCAGCAAAATGTGTATCTTAGTGTGTTCCTAGTGTTGAATTTGGGGCTTTAAAGTTAGGAAAGAAGCTAAAGTAGATCCTTTTCTAAGAATTTTTTTTTAATAGCAGGACTTCTTTTCTTCTTCACAAGTTTTTAAAATCTCATTGCCTGAGACATTTACACAGAAAAGCCCTAAGTGCCTAACTTTGGATCATAAGCATAATACAGGAACTGTGTAAGAAGCAATATCTCCCTAATTCTTTCAGTCTCTCTGTCACCGACATGGTTTATGAAAAATCCTTTACTTAGGAATTTTCCTCTCCTGAGAGCTGAGAAGCCTCAGGAGCAAACTGTAAACAATTCTTATCTGCTGCTGTGGAATGCCACGGGAAAATCTGTGATTGGCCCCGTCAGACTGTTTGCAATTAAGAGCCTATCACAATTCACCTGTTAGGCCCGTCTCGGGCTGAGAAGACTTCAGTTTACACATTCTCTTCTATTCTTAGCTTAGCCTTGGTAGTGAAATCTCTAGCTTTATTCTTTTAGTATAGTTTTTATATCTTATATATCATATCATAATAAATCAAGCCTTCTGATGCATGGAGTCAACTGTCTCGTCTCTTCCCTCATCCTGGGACCCCAGAAAACAATGTAACATCTCTCCACCTCAGAAGAGTAGATTGTATTAGATCCACTGAGCCAAGGCTCAGCCCTCACTGTTGTGGTGAGAACTGGTTGAAGCAAGGTGGCTTTTTCTATGAGAAACAAATTTCACCCCTTCATTTAGAGGAGGGTACACTGACATTATAATATTGTTTCCCTTGGAAATATTGATCTTTCCACCCCACCCCCTCCCCCTTCCTTTCCCAATTGCTTCCTGGAATAGGAAAGACACACAACAATTTTGGAATCATGAGAAATCTTTCATAATTTCAGATAATGGAGTACTCTTTTTCAGTCTTTAGTGGCTGAAGCTTTATGAACAGAAGCTGGGTCATATGTCCTCAAAAAGATTTTTCCCACAGAGGATACTGGAAAAGCTTTTGACAAATTTCCAGCAAAAGGACATCTTGCTAGAAATGATAACCCTTCCATGAACAGGTGTAGAAACTGACACAAAAAAATCCTGGGTCTGTTAATCTTGCAAAATTCAGCTAATAATCAGAGATATGCTCTTCATGCAAAGTCAATCCAACATATAATTAACACAGCTACATAAATATATATAGTGAGAATAAAAGCAAATAATAACCTTAGTAAACCTGGAAGACAAAAATACTAGCTCAAAAAGTCCTTTGTTTCTGTCTTAAAGCTAACTGAATTATTTTTCTTCAATTGTGAATCACTAAGTCTCGAGAGAAGATGCTGAAAGAAAGCTAAAGTAAATTGAGTTTGAGGCCATAGACCATTGTCTCAAAAGACACAATGCAAAGAGGAATTAGTTATATCTATATATAGCAATTTGTTAAAGTTTAACAGTGAATTAAAGAAGGCTGTGGTACCAATTGCTTGGTGTAGACTAGAAGAGGAAAATTGTTTTCTCGTGAGCCAAATTAAATCCAGAGTAACCAGAGAAGATGGTAAATGAAGTTGGTGGTGAAAGATATCCAATCACTCAATCTGTCTTTTGGTAATGGCAATATTAATAGCTGTCATGGTCAGAAGTCTCTCACTATAATAAATAGAGTTTTGACTCTAGTCTCCACTTCTTTCACAGAGTAGATTGAAATAAACTTCCTATTTTCTCTCCGAGGATATGGATTTTACCATTGGGAAGTATTGAGGGGTACCTAAGAAGAATCAGAAATTCTTCTATGAAAGGAAGTAGAGGAGGACAAAGCAAAGACTGGAAGATTTGGAAACCCTGAAAATAGACACCAGATAATTGCCATGCACAACAAAAAGAGCAAAAGTGTTGGGCAGCAGCTCAGATGTCTGATTAAGGCTGCTGTGTCTGTACTGTACATTATAAGGAGCCATATATTAGTGACTGGTGTTAACTCAAGTTGATATTTTAGATGTAATGTATTATCCAAGCAGCTTCCCCAATAATGTGACATGTTTAAGGAGATCATAGGAAAAAAAAAAACGACTGCTGCCTTTTCTATTTCTTTATTCTGTATTGACACCTTGCCTCCATCCCCCTATGGTTAAGTTCTTCTGAACAAATTTTCATTTTGTAGAGTCACTACCAAAGCTGTAATCACAGCTGGGTTTAACACCATGCCTCACCAGCCCAAGGCAACTAAAATTCATTGTATTTGTGGGACCTAGTGGCAAACATAAATTACAGCATTCCCAACCCTGTTGCAAACTCCTTTTTTCTGACCTCTTTCAGTTTGAAGGTAAAAACTGTCACAGTTCTCTTCAGGCAGTAACTTTTCAATAGCCATTAGTGAAAAGCACTATATTTAACATTCTGTGCTTTCTTATATGGAGCAATGTAGACTTTTCAGGAATGACACAACCTTTTTGTAAAGTTCTTTCTCACTAATCTGCAGCAATGCTATTAAAGATATCCTTGGAGAGATTTAGGAAAGCAATTGTTCACTCCACTTCAAATTAAAAGAAATAAAAGCACATGAATTCAGCAATGTTATTTGCTCAATAGCAGGAGTGGTATATACTTAATCATAAATATTTTTTCTTGTGTTGGAGTGGGCAGCAATTTTTTTTCTCCTAAAAATAACTTTCACTTTCTTGCACAGCTCGCCTCTGGCCTGTAGGTGTCATAGTCAGAATATGGATGAAATGGATAAATATTTGTCTACTTACTTGAAATAACTTTCTGAAAAGCAATGTTCTTGTTAGGTAAATACTGTTATTTATTGAAACTTTGGATGTGGAGAAATTACTCTAGTATGTAAACAAGCATAAAATATAATAGATTTCACTGCACATTCTCTGCCCATGAAGAAGAAGTTTCTCAGGTAAAAAACCAATTTTCTCAGAATTCTTAACCTGATGCCTCCAGCTCTGAACTTGCCTGTCTTGATCCCGCTGTTTGTCCATTTTTCTTTCACCCTTGCTTCTTAATATCTAAGTCAGATAAGACCCAGAGAAGTGACTGAAAATTTTAAAAAGCAACATGTTTCTATTCTAGGCATAGAGTGTTGGACTAGGTGTAATAAAGGCACAGGATGAAGCACCAGTGGACACTAGGGAAATTTGCCTGACCAATATGGTGGTCAGGACCAATCCTGTGATGGAGTGACAGCAACATTCAACAGCAGAAGACCAACAGATGTCATCTATCAAGACTTCTGTAAGGTCTTTGACATGGTGGCACAAGAAATCCTTATCTCCTAATTGGAGAGACATGGATTTGATAGATGGACTTTTCAGTGGATAAGGAATTGGCTGAATGGATGCAACCAGAGAGCTGAGGTCAATGGCTCTATGCCCAGGAAGAGGTCAGTGATGAGTGGTCCGTCAGGGCTCTGTCTTGGGATGGTGCTCTTTAATATTTTTATCAATGAAATAGTGAGATCAAGTGCACCCTCAAAAAGTTTAAGATCGATGAAGCTGAGCAGTGCCGTTGTCACAACAGAAGGATGGGATGCCATCCATGGGACATGGACAAAATTGAGAAGTGGGCCCATAGGAATTTCATTTAGTTCAACATGGTGTCCTGGGCATTCTCAAGAGAGGTGTAGCCAGCAAATTGAGGGAGGTAATTGTCCCCGTCTTCTCTGCTTCCATGGGGCTCCACCTGTAATGCCACATCCAGGTCTGGGATCCTTAGCACAAGAAAGATATTACATCTCTTAGAGCAAGTCCAGAGGAGGCCTCAAAGATGCTCAGAGGAATGGACAACCTCTTCTACAAGGCTGATAGAGTTGGAGTAGTTTATCCTGAAGAAGGCTCCATGGAAGCCTCTCTGAAGACTTTCAGTTACCTTAAGAGGTGTTTATTAAAGGAGGGAGGCAACTTTTTTAAAGGCAGATAGTGACAGGACAAGGGGCAATGGTTTTAAGCTAAAAGAGGACAGGTTTAAATTAGTTCTTAGGAAGAAATTATTTTCTGTGAGGGTAGTGAGGCACTGGCACAGATTGCCCAGAGAAGCTGTGGATGTGCCATCCCTGGAAATGTTCCAGGCCAGGTTGGATGGGGCCCTGAGCAACCTGATTTAGTGAATGATACCCCTGCCCATGGTGGGAAAGGTGGAAACTCGATGATCTTTAAGGTCACTTCCCCCTACCCTCCCCAAGCTATACTATGATCCTGTAAAACATCTAAGGAACCTAAGCTGTATCAAATTCTCAGTGCAACCAGTTTTCAAACTCTGTTGCCTACTAAGCAGTTAAAGGCAGCAAAAATCAGATTTAACTGGTCTAGGTTCAAGCCCTTCACTGGAGACTTAAATTGAAAACCTTGTCACGCTGTGTGATTGATTGAGCAATATTCAAGCATCAGCAGGAAAACATTCATCTACCCAAGAAGTCAAGATCTCTCCAGCTTCAGAGAAAGCCAGCAGTGAACTTCTAACATGACACCCAAAGTCAGGTGTGGTAGCGCTAAGCCAGTGTCACATCAACAGTAAGATAGAGTGGGGTCTGATAACACATTAAGAGGCTGCTTACATAAATGATATTTAATCTACAATTGTTATGCAAACAGCTTTGGAAATGGAGCACAACAGCTATTCTGGTTGGCCAGTGCTCAGCTCCTACAATTTGGAGAAAGGACACGATGTCCTCCAGTGGAAGGTTCTGTGGGATTTCTCGTTCATCATGGACAGAGATGTTGGATATTTGTAAAACATATAAAAATTAATGCTTAGGAACCATTTTGGTAACGTTATTTTAAAGCTTTCCCTTTAATAACTACCTAAAAAATGGGGCTAGAAAAAGAAAGCTCTGTATCCTGTGCATAAATGTGGAGTGCAAGAGGGATTATAATTTAAAGAAGATTTAGGCATGTGATGAATTAGAATTATTAACTAGCTATTTTGAGCCTTATTTTCTCCCCAAAGGCAAGGAGAAATGATAAAAAATTCTTTGATGTCATTTGGAAAATACCAGACATATGTAGTGTGATGCAAGGTGTTAAGAATGGAATCCTTGTTAAGAACCATGAAGCCCTCTTTACTAGATAACACAGTCTAGGATTTTTGTGCTATTTACTGTAAACAATTTCATTTATAGAAAGATCTAATTTAAGGATTTCCAATTCTTGCAGCATAAAACCACACCTTTGTAATTCAGATTAAGAAATGTCTATCAAACATACAATAAGAACCCTAGACATTTCTGTGACATGTGGATCTGTATATCAACTTATTATTGTATTAATTTATTTGTGTATTTTGAGATAATCATACACTGTTGTGCAGGAATGATGAATGTATGTATCTCAATGTTATTGTCCTAGGGTGACATTATGATACAAGTATCCCCATTTGTGTGTGCTGTTTATGCTGGATGTTATGTTCTGTGCCCTCAGTACTGGCTCTGAAGAGTGATAGTTTTGTTTTGTTTTCTTATCAGCCACTGCACATGGCTGGCGGGACACAGAGACGGGACAGTGCATAGTGCAGCTTTTGCTTTTTGCCTGGCTTTTTGCTTTGCTCTCATTCCTGCTTTGCTTCCGCTTGCTCTTGCTTTTTGCTTCTGCTCATTAGTTAGTTTAGCTAAACAGTCCAAATTTTTTCCTGGACTGTTTCTCCTTTCCTTTTTTGGACCTACTCAAATCTGCTCCAGACCGGGACCTGGGAAACACCGAGAGTTTGCACCTTGAGGCTGCAGCAGCTACCCCAGTGCTGGAGGGACCGATAACAGGGCAACCACTCCAAAGAGAGACTTTCTGAATTTGTCATCTTTTCCAGAGCAGTGAAAGAGTGGTGTCATCCGGTATTGTTCATTTTGTGTGCTGGGGGGTGCTGTGCCTGTTAAATAAACAGGTTCTTTCTACTTCTCTCTGAAGAATCCTTCCCGAAATGGCTGGGGGGAGGGGCCATGTGGGTTTGCTTTCTGGAGGTGCCCCCTTTTGAAGGTTTTCTCCCAAATTTGCTCTAAACCAGGACAGTTATTAATTACTCCAGCTATCTGGAATAAAGGGTTTAGCATTTCCATACGTATAAAGAGCTAAAGGCTGCATTTGAAGGAATAATGGCTGTCTTCAGCAGATTTTCAAATCTAGTTCCAATAAGTGAATAGTTGGATATTTCCACCCTGATTCAAGTATTTAAAAACCTTCTGAGAGTAGACTAACTGAAGCTTGCAGTTCATGCTCTATAACAATTTTATTGCTGATCATATTGCACAGTGACACACTTCACCCAGCACTTTACTCCTGACTGTTACCCATTAATCAGCTGTAACACAATGAGTACCATGTGCTGGGAGATTATGAGAGTTTAGCCTGTTTTCTAAGACACCTCCATCCCAGACACCAGATATGTCTGCCAGACACTATATGTAATTAAGAGGAGACTGGAAGCAGGGGGGAGTTGCCTGGTGGTCTTTTATTTCAGTCTGCTGGTGGGCAGTCTGGTAAAAAAGTGGTGTGAAACACGGTGTACTTTGTCAGTGTCATGTGCTTGAATTGCTGTTGCAGAAAAAGGTGCTCAAAGTCAGCTCTTTAATGGTAAAAGTGCAAGAAATAAGGCTACTACCCATAACTTCCAATGGAAAGAATATTAGTTTAAGTTTTGGAAATCTGGGGTCAGTTCTAGATGCACCCACAAAGCAGAAAAATCATAATGATATACAGAAGTCTGAGATTTGCAGAGAGTTTTATTTTTCTTATTGCTCAATAATATTGACTGAGTGAAAAGGTCCTGCCTGTCCATCTGCTGTAGAAATGTGTTTGTTATGCAAAGTTTCACTCTGGCTAAACTAGAAGTGTGAGGGGCATTGGGAATCATATTGGGCTCTGCCTGTGTTTGAAGGCCACATCTAAGGCATGTTTCTTATTCTGCCCCATGGGAGATCTCCATGCTTTTCAGAGTGGCAGGGATATGATATGGCTTACAACATACAACTTTATGTTTCTTCTGTATAGATATTTACACATCTGAAGAAGTCATACTTTGCTCCCCTTATAGATATTTGGTATAAATAAGACAATTTAAAGGCATGATTTTTGACACACATATATGTTTCAAAATTGTGTCTATTTTTTTTTCCATGACTCTAAAGGGGCTCAAGACTATTAACTCAGAAGTAAACCTGCATTTGCTCACATAAACTGAACAAAAAAGTCTAGGCACAAGCAATGAAATAGTTAGGAACATTTAGTTCATGGAAGTGTGAATGGATTAAAAAATGAAGTTGGATGATGGGAATCTTACTGTATGTTTGTGTACTTAAAAGTATAACTGACTTCTGCCAGAATTACAACAGCCTGGTTAGAGTAGGCCAGGAAACGGATTAAATTGCAATAAGAGCAACCAAGGACAGATTGCTTAAAAAATGTAAGAAAACCAATCAGTTATATCAGGATGAAAAACATCCCATCATCTAACTACACCCTCCTAAGTTGGGTTTAGGGAAGCTCTTCTCTGGGATTGAGATGCTACTAGTAAAAAGAGAAAGCTTTCTTCATAAGGAGCTGGGAAAACAAGTAGAATGAAAAGAGCTTGGAAAAAGTTTGTAGCAAACAAAGAATATTGAATATTGAATATCTTGAATATTTTATTTTCTTGTTTAGAAACCTTGAAGATTTTTTATTTCTCTCTGAATCTAGGTATTTCTTGTGGCCTTGTAACTGTTTCACCTTTTTCATAGCTAGTCAGCACACCAGTTACATTTGTTTTTGCAGATACAGTAACTTAACTGTTGCTACTAAAGAGATGCACCAAAGACTTTCTGCCAGAGACAAGGTTTCCCACTCCCCAGGATAGCTAATTAAAGCAATAGTATCGACATTTAGACAAATTCAAAACTTTTTCTTCCTTTAATGAAAGACAAGGGAAAAAACCCCCAAAACAATAAACAACAATAAACAACAAACCCTATATGAGGCTCACATTAGAAGATTTCCATCCTTTTCATTAAAAAAAAAAAAAAAAGTAACTGAGTAACAAGCTCAGCAGCCTTACTCAGTAACTTTACATGTATGGACAAAAATATTAATGCATGCAAATTACATTGGTGACAGGAATATTCTCAGGAATGTAACTGCACTTATTTTTGATGTTTCCTTTTACAAACAAGATGTAACCTCTCAAAAATCTCAATAATATTGTAATGCCTGTGGTTCTGAGGCGCATGTCACACAGGAGACTTGCCTAGCTCCATCGCTTTTAACCCTGATAAGAAATTAGAATCTAATTTATGAATGCTTCATATCAGGAAAGGGATCTGAATTTGTTCAAAAGAGTCAGGAAGTTTTCCTTAAGCAAAACTTTACAAAGTGTCTTTGCAACCAATATTTCTTAATTCTGTGAAGAGAAAAAAAACCTGGGTAGCTCTTTCAAGACCCCAGAATTATTTTTTTTATTGTTGTTGTTTGTGGGTTGGGGTCTTTTGGGTAGTTTTTTAAGGTTTTGCTTATTTTAATGTTCCTTTGAGGAAGAATTATTAGGTATTAGGTGCAGCACATCTCAATCATCCTTTGACTTGGCATATTTTTGTATGACATTCTGGCAAGCAGTGAGAACTCTAGTTTTGGGGTTTTGTTTTGGTTTGTTTCTTTGTTTTTTTTTTTTTTTCCTTGCTTGCTTTTATTGTGGGGTTTTTGGCGCGCGCCTCTGTGTGTGTGTGTGTGTGTGTGTGTGTGTTTGTGTGTGTGTGTGTGTGTGTGTGTGTGTATGTGTGTGTGTAAAATTATTATTTATTTAGGAGTTTTCTATGAGTTAGTAATACTCCCATTCTTCTGGGGAACCTTTGACTGAATGAACTTCAGAACCTGCTGTTTTAATATGCTACAGTATCTTAGAGCTTCTGCTCTCAAGTACATAATATTTAAATCTTAACTAAATAAAAATAATAAGAGCTGTTTTGAGGGAACTGCTGCAGGCTGCTTATTGTGTTTGCTCCTTAGTATAAACACAGGTATAAAAATGTTTGGATCCTGACTGAGCTGCACCAATAAGAATGGACATGAATTACATTTTTAAATTATTTACAACTTCACAGTGTCTGTGGCTTTAAATTATTGATGCTTGTGACAGCAACTGTCAATGAGACAAAGCTTGCACTGAAACAGCAGCAGCATACTGTGGTATTCAGTGCCTCCAGTCCTTCTTATTAAGGAAAAATGTCACTTCTTTCATTGTGGCAGAGCAGAAAAAAGGAAGCAAGATCATTATTAAAGGAGAAGTTTCCTTCAAGACTCTTTGATTACAGTATGTCTCTCAAAACTCTTGGCATAATAAAAATGCTCTAAACTGAGCATGAAAGAGACCGGTCTTATCAGTATGAGACTGCATAATGTTTGCTGTAACAAGTTTTTTTTTACATGTAGGGTTATAGCAGCAAAAAGGTCCCTGCTGGACCACAAAGGATGAGGCAGCCTTGTGTGAGAGAGAGACTTTATGGGGAACAACACTTGTCCCCACATACACCCTACAGTGCATTTTCTCAGGCAGTGTCACTCATCATTCAGGCAATACTTTCAGAACAATGGTATCAGCTGCCCAGATGTGGTACAAACACTTGCACCTCTGTTGATAGAGCAGCGACTAACAGGAGTACCACAGGTCATCTGTCTTTTTTATTACTGCTGCTCCCTCCTACTGACCTATGAAGCTGTAATCTCCTGAATCTGTCTGTCTATATCTGACAGGTTCTAATAAAGTTTTTTTGTTTTAGGTGCAAAAGGACAGGTCTGTTTTAAGTATGCTGGTGTGTAGCTCTGTTTTCCCTGTTTCTTTATTCAAGTTCAAAGGAACACACACTAGTTGAAATTCATGAGGACAAAAGGAGAACCTTGTGTTATTTGGATGTAGGAGCTTGCTTGAACCCATTACTGCTGAAGAAAGAGAAGATTCCTGATGTGAAAACGCCAGTGAGCCATATGTGTGTGCTGCACGAGTACTTGCAGAATGGAAGAATTCTGTATGCAATATGAAATTGCATCCTGTACTGCTGGGGTTCAGGTGCTGGATTGTATAAAGACAAGTGCTGTATTAAGAGTGGAGAATGACTGAAGAGTGATTGTCTGTAGATCACGATTTTCTGTAGAGGAAGAGAATCATCCTACTTTGTGTTCTTTTATGTTCACAGGTGGAAGGAGAGAATCAAAGTCTTCTGCTGTCATTTAGGATACAAAGATTGTTTTAATGACTTAGAAAATAGTAATAGGTACATGGACACAATGCAAGGAAGCCTGTGAAGCTGCAAGAAATTAATTGTATTTTCATGGTTCAGGTTAAATCCTGCTAAAATGGACTTGGACTGATATTAAGGCAATGGCTGACCTCTGGTTGCAGGTCACCAAATGGCAGGAATTCTATTCCCCCAGAGGATCTAAATGGGGCTTATCCATGTAGCCTGGAGTGACCTGCAGCTCTGTGGCTTTACATTGCCCAGGGCCCTGGCCTCAGGGGCCTATCCCTGGCCTGCCAGGCAGAGGAGAGTGGCCTGGATCAACACTGCTCAAGGGATCCCTTTTACCAGCAGAACACCCACAATACATAGTGTTTGTCATGAACCCAAATATATTTGCTGTAAGATTATTAATTTTTTTTCTTTTTCTGCACTCCTTCATTATACCTGTAGTAACTGCACTGTGTTTTAGCAATGTAATACAAGTGCACTAAGGATAATCAAGAAACAAGGACATGGGACAATGACAGAGTGCTAAGCTCTTTGACAATTCAAGTGTACCATGAAGGACTTAGAGACCCAAGAAAAGATTTACACAACTGTATTTGTATGGTAGCAAATGCTGTATTAAGATGAAAATTTAAGGGGTCAACAAAAAAACCCAAACAGCCCAGCTGTAGGATTTCATAAGCTGGCCTTAAGAAAAAGCACTGTGAAGAAGCTTTTCAAGTGAATCCCCTTTGACTAAACTACCCATGGCTAAAAAATAGTCCTGTTTGATACTTTCAGTGTTCATGAAAGCAGAATACTACTTCAGAAATAGTGTAATAAAGATCACCATAGTGATAGTATAATAAAGTATAATAGTATAATAAAAATCACTAAGATCACTAAGATGCTTGAAAGTATTATTGATTAATCTTTTTTTTTTAACTTTAATATTTTAATGCCCCAAAGAGGCCTAATATTTGGTAGCTTAGGTTATCTTGGGCCCACCTCCTCAAATCAGTAATACTGTAGTTGTTCTGCCACCATTTACCTGACCTACAGCACCATAAAATGAAAGTATGCAATATTAGAGACAGTGACTTCACAGATTCTTTGGTACACAAAGATCCTTCCAGCATCTCTTACTGTAGCTAATAGCAGGGCTGCTGACATCATATGGAAATGGATGACATCATAACTTTGATTCTGTACAAATGTTCATGGCTGTTGCCTATGGAGCACTGAAATCAGGTAGCACCTACAGACTAAAAATATTAAGGTCTTTTGATACTAACTTGCAGGTTCCAGCAAGAATATTTGATTTTGTAGTTTAACCACTAGTTAGTGGCATAACAGCAACAATAAATGCAAAGTCTCTTATTTTCATTTTAAAAACACTGAACAGGCAATACGAATGGGAAGATCTCATTGTCAATATGCCATGAAGAAATGAAACCTAGTGAAATACAGCAATTCATGTAACAGAGTGCAAAGAATGTCTTTGCAAGCAGAAACGTAGCATGTCTTATTTGTCTAAATTTATCCTACACGTCTCTTAAAAAGAGAAAATTTACGCAAGTACACACATTAATTCATTACATTATAAGAACCATTGCATTTTTAACATTTTTTCACAGCATCTATGTGGTGCAATACAGCAATGTTCATTAGGTTAGATCTTTCTCACCCATCTCATGGGCTCATTGTCCTCAGCTGCCACTGAGCATAATGTAGTCTGAGGCTTTTCATGTATCCCAGGTGTAGGGAGGGCTTTCTGCAGAGACAAAGCTGAAATGTATCCAACTGTATAGATTCTTCAATCAAATGCACATAGATTTCTTCAGCACCTGGCTACCTAAGCAATGCAGTCTTTTTGACATGTCACATCTTCCAGAGAGTAAGCAAAGGGCAAATGCATAGCTGAATTATTCTTAGCAAAGTAGAAACTGTTGGTCATGTCTTACAGGTAGGGAAACTGGGGAACTAGACAGTGCCCAAAATTAAACAGTCCTAGCTCTGGTGAATGACAGAGCTAGGAACTGTAGATCTTCCAAGTCCAAGCATTGCCTACTTTACATTTTACAGAGGAGAGAATTAGCACAAAAAGAAACAAAGATTTTTATCTAGATCATGAGGACAGTCAGCCATGGCAAGTAGAATCCACCTCAAGTCTTTGAGACTTAGACTACTGCTTCTACCACTGAATACTTCTTTGTGGACAGAAAGATCCCAGAGTGATCGTCCCTCACAATAACATGGCAGAGGAAGCAGAGAGCAGACCAAATACTACAGTTCCTTCAGCTCAGGGATGAAGAATTTTTATTGACACAGTGCATCAGCCTTACCCAAGCCATGGCTGGAAGTCTGGCCTACAAAACCATGGACTATCAAAGTGTAGAATTTTCTGCACTCCAGCCTCCCAGTAACGCAGACTCCTGTTCATATAGGCCTTAAGTATGGGCTTTTTTCCCCTACTAAAATAAACAGATTTTTTTTTTTTATATCTATATTATGAACAGCAGGTGATGCTATAGGACTTGGGATTAAGCTCTGTCCTGACTCCAGTTCTCTGCAATTGCTGCGGAAGAGTGAGGAAAACACTCTGAGCTTTTCCTCCTATCTGTGTAAGAAAGGTCTCTAATTTCAGATTATAGACCTGATATAATATATATAATATATAATAATATAATAATATATGGACCTGATATATTATATACGTTATATAATTTCAGACTAAAATGGTTGTACTCAGACACTGGAAGAAATGCTAAGCTGTTTTATACCAGTAATTTACGTGTGCATTTAATACCCCAGAAAAATATGTTAACAGGGTCAGACCAATTCAAAGAAGACCTCTCTGTTCCCTAATTTTGGTCTTGTGTTAAAACTTCATCTGGGAGATATTCTGAGGCAAATAGTAATCTCAGTCTCAAGGTGAATTTTTACCTGCAAAAAAAAAAAAGAAGAAACAAAACAAACAAGCAAAAAAAAAAAAAAAAAGAAAAATCCCTGAACTCAAGAAATAGAAACTTGAAAGTGGACAAGAATTAGAAGTTTCTTGCCTTCAAATCTGGTGGGAAAAAAAGGGGGAATTTTCATCTCCATGTTTATTGCACTAACTCTTATGTTCTTCTGTCTGTTTCCATGGTACCTAGGAGAATAACAAATCAATCATATCAATCATATCAATCATATCAATCATAAAAAGTGTTGCTGTTTCACCACTATTAGCACAGTGCTTATTTGCTGTCTTTTCAGACACCTGATTTCTAGTGTAGTACAAAGTATAGTTTTGCTCTTTACTCAGTTTCACAAAACAATATAATACTTTGATTTTTAATTTGTGTGACCACATTAAAAACCAGGTTTAATTTGCACTTTAGAGGACCCTATGTTGAGCTCCTCACCGAGTTTCCATGGAATTAAGCTAGCCCTCAGCCTTTACATGGGGTAGAATAATGTTGTGTTACAATTTAAAAGGTGGTGGTTATTTCTGTGGACTACAGTGTAGAAAAACCTCAGCAGCAAAACATGCAGCTTTTAGTAACTGCTAAAAATATAATGCCATGTAGATATGCATAAAAATAGCTTTATATACTAAAATTGGGGTATTTCTATTGAAAACCTTAGGATGAGAGTCTTTATAAAGAAAAGCAGTGAGGGGACAAAACCACCCAATCGGCCAATGTTGTTTCATAGTAACTTAAAATAAATAAGTCAATTAAAAATCAATAGTTTTCCTCTTTTTCCAGTAGCACTCAATAGATCATTGGCATAGGCAGTGACAAGGAAAGGCATGAAACCTGAAGTTTAACTTGAATAATTCAGAAATGCATTCAGTTAGTGCGACATTTACACTGCTTTATCTTCCATTTATTTGCCCATAGGAGCAGAACTGTAAAACACAGACTGATCTATTAACAGTGTTAATAGATTACACTTATTTAACATCTATAGACTCTAACAAAAGTAATACATAGATTGCATTAGTGGTGATTGGGGTGTTTTTTGTCTGTTTTCATCCGTATTGAAAAAGTAAATCAAAACAGAGGTACAGCAATATTTTCACTGCTTTTGCCCTAGAACAGAACTGTTTGTAATTCTGCTCTTAAACAAAATCACTCACAGAAAATTCAATGTCTACTTTTACAAAGTCAGAATTAAAAATTTCTTTCAGGTGAATATGAACTTAAAGAGGAAATAGAAAAGTTTGAATTTCACAAACTTCTCAACTACAAAAAAACCACCAAACATATAGGGACATCTCACAAGCAAAAACTACCAATATCATTCTTTGATCAAATTTTGTTGTTTATGATAAAAGACTGAATCAACAAATTATTTGGAGAAATATTAACAGGTTTTTTTATTGGCTGAAAATTCCTATGCCCTATGTTGATGCAACAATATTGTAGGTAATCAGTCATACATTAGAAACAAACTGGTAAATATTTATTAATTCCTTTGGCCTTCATTGAAGTTTTTTCATGGCTTTGTAGTAAACCTCATTTAAAATTTCTTAATTGGAAGAGCAGTCTACCTGGCTGCCTGCTTTTAATTACATGTTATAGGAAACTTCCTTGTAGACCCCTATTAGCAGAAAATTATGTGTTTAAATGCAGAATTCCACTGCTACTATGTGTACTGTTATTTTTGGTAGCTCTGTAACTAAATGTTCAGATGTGATATTTGAAATGAGAAGTGTAATTTTCTTCCTTTCTTGATAGCTTTTTAACTGCTTGTGACTTCTCCCTGCTGGGCAAACACCCAGGACACTGTTATAGGTGAAGTCTGTATACTGCAACATCATTCCCCACTACATTTAGAAGAAACTGT
Organism: Serinus canaria; assembly: GCF_022539315.1. Lineage (NCBI taxonomy): Eukaryota > Metazoa > Chordata > Aves > Passeriformes > Fringillidae > Serinus > Serinus canaria. Next base: position 51,379,031 of record NC_066315.1, on the reverse strand, counting down.
TACATATTATGTGTATTTCCTCTCAGCTGCTCTCAACTGTTAGTGTGGTTTCTGCAGATGCTGTTACATTAGGGACAGCAGCTTGCTTTCATCCCTTTCCATGCTTGTGGAGTGAGGTTTGACAGTCTTCTCTAGGGACTTCAGAATACAGGTTTGGATTTGAGAAAGTTGTCACAGAACTTTTCCTGCCTTCTTGAATCCTAAGCCTTCTGCTAGTCTGATTTTTCTTATTTCTTAGCTCAGTGCTCATCATCTGGGAAGTGTTTCAGCTGAACATGTTTAGGACATTATTCCCCTCCAATATAATGGTGGGAAAGTACAGACCAGCCAGTCTGGCTATGGGTCTCTTAATATGGCAAGTTTGGATCCTTTTATTGAAAAAGCACAGATGAAAATTTGTATTGTATGGCACCTGCATAGATGCAGGGTAAGTAAAATCACGGAATAAGAGATAAAACTCCTTGCATTGATTTACCTGTACAATTTGTTTAATCAGGAGCCTTCATGTTGTAAGGTTGCTCTTCTCTGCAGGGAGAGAAGAGATTGTACCTGTTGGGGAACAACATGAGCAGGGCTACACCATGACAGGAACCAAGCCAGGAGCAATGGCTGACCCCAGAGCAGGACAGCATCTCACTGACAGGGTGATGTAGTGTGTTTTCTTTGTTTGGCAGGTTCAATTTGTTTAATTTGTGGTTTTGTAATCCCCCTGTATTGTCCTTCCCCTGTCTTTGGAGTGGCATAGGCTCCCTATTTTGTATCTTGTGCTTCTAAAATTAGACGTATTTCCTCATTGTTCAGTTAGTTTGTCACCCAGCCACTCCCTACCAAGTTTTAATCTCCAACCTTCCCAGTTGTCAATCCCTCCTATCCCTGCCCTTTTCCTCCAGAATCCTCCTTGCTCCCCCTTCTCACTGAGTGTCAATCCTCCCCCGAACCTGCCCTATCTTCTGGAGTATTCCCTGTCTATTCAGTGTCTTTTAGAACCCTATTGGTTTACCCAAGTTATGCCCCTCCCTAGTGCTCCCTTATTAGTTCAAGTGTAAAATATCCCGCCTTCAACCCTTCCCCAACCATACCCCTATTGGTTTGCTACCATAAGCCCTGCCTCCCGAGTGATGTTATGAAAGCTCTTTTTACCCCCAAGTCTTGGTCTTGAGTGCTGGTCATGAAATAGAGCCACCCCAGTTTCACCCCAAGATATGTGCTGCTGCCTTTTGTTCCTGCGCCGAACCACCGCTGGTAGCTGGGATTTGCGGAGCTTGTGAGGGGATCTGTCGTGCCCCCGTTGTCACCGTCACCTGGCCGGGGCATAGTCTGTGCCGTGACAGCGGGGTACCATCCCACAGGGCTCAAGCTAAAGGAGCAAAGCTGGAGGTTTGAAACAGGGTCTATCAACAGCCTCTGGCATAGTGAGGAAATCAGCCGTGTCCAGAGTCTGACTGGAGAAGGGCTGTGAGCTGAGGGTCCCAAGTCCGTCCAGAACTGTAGTAGCTGCCATCTAACATCCATGGATGTTAGATGGCAGCTACTACACATATCCTAGCTTCATCCAGGAAACAAGGCCAGACTCGAGTAGAGACAGGCACTCCTGTGACTCTACCGACACTACAAGTGGGTGTGATGAGCTGAACTGAGCTAAGACTCCTGGACCAATGGTCCAAGGGTGTAGAGAGCAGCTGATCAGGGCTATTAGAACCCACAGGACCCTGCTGGTAGCAGCTAAATATTTGGTGCTTTTGGGATTGACGAGAGCAGGAACTGCAGATCTTGTGTCTTTCAGATGAGAAATGATGTGATGTACATGAAATAAGAGACACCAAAATCTGCATGCTTTAGTGATTTGAGGGCATGTGTCAGAGCCAGGGCTGAGCACCTGCCCTCTCCCTCACCCACTGAGAGTTGCCATTCCCATTCCTCACCTGCTTCTTTTCAGAGTTCACAGTAACTTTTTGTCACCTCTTCCTTCATGCTGGCAGTTGTGTGTTCCTTCATGGCATATGGTAAGAGTACTTGCTTCTTTGCTCCCTCTGACTGTGCACAAAGCAGCTGGCAAGAACAATCAAATAAAGCAGAACTCTAGTGGGAATGGTAAGCTCTGAATGGTTGCTGATCACCTCCTGGTCTTTGTAACATGGAACAAGAAAAGAGCTGGAGTGAAAGAATAAAGTAACTAAAAGCTTCATTGGAGCCAAAACTCTCTGGAGATTTGGAAAACTCACAGGAAGTTTTAAATAGCCTGTCACGCTGCGCTTGCAAGCGTCTGTATTAGGATGCCAGCAACAGATAAAATGTTTTAGAAGGTTGCCCTATTTCTAGAAAAGTTGTCTTTGAAGTGCCCTATGTGCCTAATAATTTCAATGTAATTCAGACAAAAGGAAAGAAATCCTACAACTGTTATAAGGAAATTTGAAGAGTATGGTATCAGATAGCTGCAAACAATGAAAAATACAAACTGAAGATGAAACCAGAACTGAGACCTAAGAGCAATTTTTAAGGACTAGATATGTTCCCAGCAGGAGGTGAGTCTGTGAGCAGAATAAAAAATTCTGGGAGCTACTACAGAAAAAAATCAGAATTAAATCCTCATGAAACATTTTGAGCTCACCAGGCAAAGAAATTCAACCAGTCCACAATAATACTATGGAGGATGGTCAGTGCTCTGAACTTGAAGACATAAGAAAAACCAAATCACTAAGAGTCACCTGAGGCAGAAAGTTATGCAGAGCTCAAAGTTTCAGTCCAGCAAAAACAGCATGTGGAACTGGCATGTGTTCAGCTCCCAGGGTGTTTTCTGGGAAAATTCATCAATATTTTGATGGGATGGAAGGCATGAAGGTTTAATGGAATGACGTTTTGATCTGGGAAAGACACTAGCTGAACATAGCTGGAGGCACAGAGAGGATCAGAACCAAACTAAAGAAAACTTAAATCCTGTATGGTGGAAGAAATGTACATGTAGATTACAATAAAGCTGAAGGTATCAATAACATCTCTCTAAGAGATAAATAAGCAGTGCAAAGATTCCTTGAAATTGTGAATTATGGAGAGAGAATTGCATCTAATCTGCAAGATACACAGAGCCTGAAATAAGGGTTGGAAAGATGAAGTCAGCAGCAGCTCATAAATAGATTCTGCAGGATGAGATTGTGACTTTCAGCACAGAGAAGTCACTTGAGTGCATTCCCAATCCATCTTGCTAATCAGAGAAGAGCTCTCAGTTGTCACCATGTCAATGGCAAACTAAAGCACATTTAATATGTGTAATGCTATCACATAACTTCATAAACAGATAGAAAGGAGCAAGGGTAGGCAAATAGCTAGGGAACAGTTCCAGGATGGCTTTTATCAACCTCTGTATAAACATAAACATCCAGTTCAGCCCTAAGCTGCCAAAAAGTCTCTTCTTGAATGGTGGCTTTCCTGCTTATTTACCACATAATAATTTCCTTTGATCATCTAGGAGAAGACTGACCTGAAGAAAACCTTGATATTATTTTTACTTCTGATTTTTTTTGGATCCAAATTTCTGCTGACAGCAGTATTGCTTAAGGAACTACAATGTTAAATTTTGGCAATGGCAGGAAATCTCTAAGAATTCAGTATTAATAATAATAATAATAATAATAATAATAATAATAATAATAATAATAATAATAATAATAATAATAATAAATACTTTAGAAAAGTCTGTAAAGGGGCATGATTTCAAATCTTCTTTCATCTGACAGCCCTACAGAAAGATTCAAGAATTTGGAAAGCCATGGCACCTCTATATATTTTGTTCCTCTCTCAACACAGAAATGGTTCATTATCTTTCAGTAGCTCTTGATAGGCTACTGTGGAAGAAGAAAATGCCAGGGTGTATACGGTGTTCTGATATATCCTTGATATTGTAGAAATTATAAAGCCATTGAGTTGGAAAGTCTTACGTATATGGAGAAATTATGAGGCTTGGTAAGTAGAATTAGTGGGCTTTTTTTTCCTTTGCCAGGTTTTTTTGATAGAAAACTGTCTCAGAATGAACTGGAATCTGTCAAGGCCTTTCATGGCTACCAAATAAGCAGTCAGAAATCCAGCTTTGCCTTACTCAGAATAAGACCTTGTTAGGAAATTTGCATGGCACAGTTGTATATCTAGTTAGACATGACAAGCTTATTATGCTGTACATTCATTTCAATATCAAATTTAAAAGGAAAATAAAGGTATGCTTGTATTGTCTATTCTGAATTCTATCTCATTGTTCTGCATTGCTTTATTGGTACATTTTCCAAATGACTTCACTCTATCTATGACAAGTTTAAACTTCTTCTGCATTCTGCCCCTAAAAAATCAGGTTTTGCCCTCCAACTTTGATTTTTAGATTTCACTAGACTTACATTAGCCATGAATCAATTTATATATCTATTGATCAGCATTAGGTCATGATCTTTGTATTTATATGCACTCAAGAACTCAAGAATAAAGCTGAAGTATAGAATCAGCCATACATCAATTTTACCTTGTATTAGCAGGTGATAGTGTTTCAGTTAAAAGAATATCTGCAATATAGTTTTAATTTTTGATTTTTCACAAAAATTTCACCAGATCTTGTGAGAAGTGTACTGAGAACATGCCTATTAATGTCTGTGTTCATGTCAGGTACATTAGTTGGCTCATCATCTAATCCAATGAGGTCTTTCTTTTTTTTTTTTTTTAGGAGAGGTGAAAAGGGGAATTTTTAGTTGTAGTCTACTGTGATAGCCTATGTTTACATTCATGTGAAGAGGTGGAAACGTCAATTTATATGCAGCACTAGTAGTCCAACTTTAACTACGGATAACATGACACTAAGAGTAGCAAGCATAGACTTGCTCCCCTACATTTTGTATCTTTATAAATGCCCCTTGCAACTTTGCCAGTCAACAGGTTCTGCAAAGAACAAGTATTGATTGAACAGCTGCCCCCTTCCAATATCCCATAATATAGGCAGAACAAGCCCTACCTAATGTCATCCAGTGTGTTTCTTATTACTGCTTAATCTGCCCAGATACACACTGTGATAGTTCAATTGAAGTCATATTGATATTCTTGTTATACTGGATATCAGTGGATGGCAAGAGTGACAGTGTGGCCCTCTAATTGGGGGAGCATCAGTCATTTTCCTTTTTTTCATGAGCCAACAGTGCATTATTCTACACAGAGAACTGAAAAATGCTGTGGGTGGTGGGTGATTTTAATAAAATTACCTAAGTCCACTGAGGTCTTTCTGTGAACTCGAGCAGCTAGGGTATCACATAATCTTGAGTTGTTTAAATTCTTGTCCAGTAATGGCAGTCCCCTCCTGTTATAATGCAGGTGTACTGCTGTGACTCTATTAGTTGTTCTCCCTGGAATTTCACTACAAGTGATTACTGGAACAAGGAGCATCAGTGGGGGGGGGGGGGGCAAAGATTTATATTGTAACGAGATGATGTACTCCGTACAGCTACTGATGCTACCAGTATCGGCTTGGAAATTAGGTGTGCTGTTTCTCCTTTTTGTTGTCAAACAAATCCTTCTATGGTATTCATGAAAGCCTATTTGTAAAATATATTATACAATGTATGTTCTACATAAATTTTAAATAAGCCTCAGAAATTTTATGTTGCCTTGTCATTTAACACCTGCATTCGGTTGGGATTTCTATTCAATTCCTGTCCTGCAAGCTCTACTTTTTTTGAGCTATAGAAGCTAGTGCTGGAAAATGACAGCTGGCTTGGCAACTCTGGTACAGAAACTATCTCACAAATGAATGTTTTTCCTCTCCTAAAAGTATACAATGTTTTTGCAAGCCTTGTTTAGACAACCCTTCTTCTTTAATCAGTCACTTAAATCCTTGATATTTCCCCCATTTTTCATCTCACTACTAGCCCAGCACTCAATAGGAGCTAGTTCTTGCTAATGGTCACTCAGGTCTTCCTTGCGGCCAAATCCCAGAACTTTTTGTCTACTTTTTCCTCTAAAATATTTTAGCTGCTTTTGGTAGGGAGTACTGGGGTTTTCTTCTGGTCTGTAGTAATTTTCCTCTAGCTATTTCCACCACAATTAGGTAGTAAGGTCTCTCTCACTGTCTGCTACATCTCTCTTATGTCTGAAAAGTCTGAAGACTTTGCCACTGGTTTTATCTTTTCCTGGATTTATTATCAAGAACTTCTGACACCTTCTAACCTTCTGTTCTGAAATAACTTCCCTGCAATTAACAAGCTACATGCTATATTCCAAAAGGTTGGAAACTTAATTTTTTCTATCTTGTTTATTTCCATTTTTTGGGGTGACAGAATGTGGCAAAGGAAACAAGGAGTGACAATATGGTCAATATAATTTGACCTACAGCCCATGCACTGTAATAGCTGAAACCACCAGTAGCTCAGTTATCTACAAAAACTTGGGATAGAGAAAGCCAGAGGAAAACAAAAATATTAATAAAAAGTATATGCTATAATAACAAAAGTATAATTTTGCATTTGCCATAATGAGAAGAGCCTTAGATTTTCCTATTGTGCCTTTTTTTTTTTTTTTTTTGGTACTACTAAAGTCAGGAGGATGGCGACAAAAAGAGAACCAGACTGTGCAACAACATGTATGTACTTCTAAAAATGCTACAAAACAGTGTATACCTTGCTTCTTAAAGTTAGAAGCTGTCTTGCTTTGGGGATGTACAGGATGATTGAACCAGATTACCTCCTTCCAAATTTATGCTATTGTTCTAAAAAGTCAAAAGAAACATACTTTTTTAGAAAAGTCTTTTCACTGGCACTTTAATTGAAAGTCTTTAAAAAGTGTTTTACTAGTTTCCTAGTGTCCTAGGGTAACTTTGTAATTCTAAATTGTATCCCCATTCATCTGTGTAGCCCAAAAATAAGTTTTGCACCTGTAAGACTGGTTCTGAGAGGGAAGCAGGGGAAAAAGAAGTGTGCAGTTTGTTTTCAGACACTGCCCTCACTCCTCCACATTCCTGCTTCTGGACTGTGCTGTCTGCAGACGGACAGACAGCTGGACAGAGCTCACCTTGGCTTTTAGCTAGTTTTTAGCTAGCTGAGGCAGAGAAGTTCCCTAGACTACAGGTTTTTTTTTCTTTTCTTAGAACTATTTAAACCTACTCTAGACTGAAAACCCAAAAAAGCACCAACAACTCACACCTGTGGCCCACCAGGCCGGACCTGGGCTGTGGGACTTCCAGTGCAAGAGGGACTGAAAGGAGACTAAATAAGCCAAACTACAACCCATGAAAGAAGTTTTCTGAGGTTATAATTTCTTTGAAGCAGCCAGAAGTTTTATTGTTTAACATAATTCTTTTTTTTTTTTTTTTTTAATGATAAATGCTTTACCTATTAAATAAACAGTTTTTTTCACTTTTCTCAAAAAAAAAAAAAAAATTTTCCAAACCAATATTGGGAGGAGCCATTTGAATTTGCTTTCTAGAAGAAACCCCTTTCAAAGTTTTTTTCCCAAATTTACCCTAAACCAGGACAAATACAATTTTTGGTGCCCAATGTGTGGCTTGAGAAAGTGGAAAAAACCTTTACTGATTGCATTTTGGTTGTGCTTATGCTGTATTGGGATAAAGCAGCCAGTAGACATGTTGCTTGAATTCATATGTCTCTCAGGGTGGAGGCCTTCATGTGTTTCTGGTCCCTAGGCTTTTTTGAAGTTTTAATACCTTTCTGATCCCTAGGCTTTTCTTATCTAGAAATTGTTCCACTATTGTCCCTAACATGTTGTTTTTACAGTAAAGGGGCACAGATTAGAATAGTTATTGTGCTGGGCTCAGTGATAATGATTTGTAGAAAGTTTATAAAGGTACTAAGTTTGTTCCATATATGTATGGTTTATGTTTCTTCATCCCAGCCCGTGTCCCAATTCCAATAGCATGTTTGGGGGGTTTGTTAATAATTGCATACAGGTTGTTAGAGCAGGGAATGAGGCTATTCAGCCTTTCCTTTCCTTCTTTGCATCTGTTAAGTCACATTTTGAGAATGTTCAGTTTCCCCTGAATGCCAAGGATACCACCTTCCTGGTATTTCATCTAATCAGCTTCCTCTATGTGGTCTGCAGCTTCTCTAGAATGAGGGCTGAGATATCCCGAGGAGCTGATGAGACCCCTGACCCAGGAGAAGACCCAGGTGTGGAAAATCCTGAGTGGTGTAGAGAATGGGAAGATATGGGCCAAACCCTGAAGGAATTTTCGGATCCTATAGTGGTGGTTTTCCACATGACAAATTCAGAACTCACCTGAGGTGGGGAAATACTTGAAAGAGAAATGCCACAACGACTCTAAGGAGAAAAAGCTCACTGCAATAAGCTGGGCACTGACCTGTGCATGCTGCCAGACACTGTAGGGCAGCAGACAGAGGCAGGGGAGGTAAATCAGCAGGAAGGTAGATCAGCAGCTACCCCAGTCACTCAGGCTGCAGCCAATGCCCCAGCTACTCAGGTTTTAGCTAAATCAGACAGTGAGCCTTAACCCACAGCTAAACCAGACAGCGAGCCTAAGCCCACAGCTAAACCAGTGAGCCTCAACCAATGACTGTTTCTCCAACCACGAAAGGCAGAAAACACATAACAAATCACAAGAATTACTAAAAAAAAAAATTAAATCAACTTACTAAACTCCAAACCATTTAGCTAACCCTAAATATTATTAAAAAAAAAAACCAAAACTGTACCTTTATAACAATTCAGTAATAATAGCTAATACTGTATAAAAATAGCTGAAAAAACCCCCAAAGCCTAATTAACATAAACCCCCCCAATTTAAGCTGCTAAATAGTAAAAAAACCACTACCAAAATAAAAATACTATCTATAAAATTCCATCATACAAATACCCATATCCCCAAAAATAAAACTAATTAAAAATATCAAAACAATCAAAAAATAAATCAAGCTAAAAAATTAAAATATCAATAATAAATTTAAATTACAACACAAAAATTTATTCCTAGCTCAATAAGCCCATAATACCTTGAATCATCAAAGTAAAAACACCGCCTATAAATAAGTACAAAACCAAAAAGTAAATTTAACCATAAAAAATATTTCTCAAATTATCCATAAATAAAATGTATGTAGTATAAATGTAGTAGAAATGTAGTACACATAAAAGGTATACTATCGTCAAACAAGCCGAGCAATTAAAACTCCTACCATATAATAAAGAATAGTCGAAATATAAATATTAAAAAGCCTAACAAATTAATTACATCACACTACCACAAACCCACCAAAGCAAACACTACATACTCACAATAATAAAAATCACCACTAAATAACTAAAATCCTCCCCTATACCTCATGCTATGGCCCATAACACCATCCTTTAGAAGCATAATACCCCTAAAAAAATTAAATCAAACAATAAGATTCATTTCAAATACCTTATCAACACCTAAGCTAAAAAACATAACATTAAATAAGTGTACCATATCTCCTATGATACAGCAACTACAAACCGAATAAAAAACCCAATAAACAATGAAAAACCACTTTACAAACATTAAATAAAAAAATCTTTCACAAATTAAACACAACATCCAACAAAAACCACCTTGTTAGTTAACACCCAAGGCTCCACCAGCCAAACAAACCCTACCTAGTCTAAACCCCTACATACAAGAAATAAAAATGAGATCCCAATAATGCATGTAAAACTTTTATTATAAAACAATTTAAATCAATTCTAACTCAAATACAAACAAACCCATCCATAAAATTATCTTTATTCAAAAACCAAATTGCACATAATAAATAATACCAATAAAAACCCCCAACACAATATATACTGAAAAAAATCTAATTATTAAATAAGACTATATATAAATTTCACTATTTACTAAATATTACTGCCATTATCTATATATATAATGATATACTATATACATTATACATATCTATAAAATTAAAATATATATAAATTTTAAAAATAAGCTAGCAATATAAAAATTAAAAATTAAATAGCCTAAAATAACTTTATAATACTAAATTATATCCCTATTCATCTATTTAACCCAAAAATAAATTTTACACCTTTAAAACTAGTTCTAAAAGCAAAAAGAAAAGAAAAAAAGTGCACAATTTATTTTCACACACTACACTCACTACTCCACATTCCTACTCCTACACTATGTTATCTACAAACAAACAACAAAACAGAGCTCTCCTTTACTTTTAAATATTTTTTAAGTAGCTATAATAAAAAAAATCCCTAACTATATATATATATATATATATATATTTATTTATTTATTTATTTATTTATTTATTTATTTATTTTCTTAGAATTATTTAAACCTACTCTAAACTAAAAATGAAAAAAAAACCACCAGCAACTCACACCCATGACCCACTGGGCTGGGCCTGGACCATAATATTTCCAACCCCAAAAACCTAATAAAAAACTAAATAAGCCAAACTACAAACCTGGAAATAAGTTTTGGAAGTTTATTATCTCTTCAAAGCCAGAAGTTTTATTATTTAATATTATTCAATTTTTATACTAAGAAATATTTAACTAATACATAAAATTTTTTTTCCACTTTTCTCCACAAAAATCTTTTCCCAGACTAACTTGAAAAAGCCACTTAAATTTACTTTCTAAAAAATGCTGTTAAATTTTTTTCCCAAATTTACTCTATTATGCTATTCTTCCAGTGTTCTAAGCAGGGCCTCCTCACAGATACTCTGCTTCCCACACTGGCAATGATCTGACATTTCTGATTTCCACCAGTTACAAGACAGATGAAATTTACACCTCAGCTGAACCTATCCTGTGAAAACCAGTCTAAAGCAGCCATAAAAAAATTACTATGCTTTCATTCCCTGAGTTTAACTTCCCTTAGCAATTTTTATGCATGTACATGAAAGAGAAACTGATACCCTACTCATTTTACATTCCTACAAGAACCACATCGAAGGGAATGGCTATAGTTATTTCCATTTTCAAACTTACTTGGTTCTCCCTTGTTACAGTGAATAAGACAAGCATTGCCTCATTGCCTATATATTTATCTGAGAGAGGTGGATTAGTCACAGACACCTGTATAATATGGCATGTACATTTTGCAGTGAACAAGACCAAATATTTTATTTATTATATGATGTTTTCTTTAGTAACACAGCCATACTGAAATCATTCATTCTCAGCTTTTGTCCAAGTTTTTTTTCTTTATTAAAGTGGATGCCTAACATATGTAGATGGGCAAATCCCATTGTGTTGTCAATGGGATTTTTCTCATGAATTCAGCTTTACCTGTTCAAATCAGGCCATTGCTGAGATTCCTGGAAATATATTTTGTCTGTGAACAGAAAGATCATTTCTTATCTTTGTAAAAAAAATCTGTAAGTGTGAAAGGTTGTACCTTTCCTCCAAGAGGACCTCATAAATCCCTACAAATTCACTACTTTAAGCCTTTCATTCTCTTATTCCACCCCCGCCCCGCCCCCAACATCCATATGGGTAAAACAAGCAAACAAAATCAAACATTCCCTCCAAAATGAATCCCATATCAAAATAAATTTCCTATTATAACCACAGAAATTTTTTTATAGCAGGGAGGGGTTTTGAAACATAACATGAAAATATGCCATATTAATTAGGTAAACACTTTTCTTAAAAAAAAAAACATTAAAAGCTGATGAATTAAAATTACTTTTGACTCTGCTTAGATAGCTAAATCTTAGTAGTTCTGACTAGTAGTTCTTAATAGTTCTGACTTCTTCCTGAGAGTGTTTTATGATAATGAGTTACTATTAGCACACTACTAAAACTGAACTCTGCTGTGACAAACATCAGCACCTAAATTAGCCTTTTGGAAAACCACAGACCTAAGGAATATGTTAAGCTGTAGAATCACTACAAATTTTAATTCTCCAGCCTATAAGGCTGAGACCACAGTGTCTTATTGAAACATGGACCCTCAGTTCTTCCAAGATGCCAGCCAGAGGTGGAATATAAGAAACCCTTGGAAATTGTTGTCTCAGAGATGTCCTGCCAGCTTTCACTGACTCCAGTAATCTGCTGCAAATTCTCAATTGTCATCTTAAAATAATGCTTTTATATTTTTGCAGTGGGCAATTACAGGCATCACAGATCACAGGAAAAACAGATGTGTTGTGGACCAGTTAACTTAGTCTTGCAGAAAACTGTCTAGAGCCAAACTGTAGCAGATGGCAACTTACTCTGGTTCCACTTCATTACCTCGATAAGGTGTGAAGGGCAAGGCTGGTAATTTGTACCACTTAGATACTATTGGTTTTAAGCCACAGGAATTTCCTTCTTTTTAAAAAACATAGTAACATCTAACACATCTTCACTTCTATGACAATGGTCAGAACAGCTAAAGCCATGAACAGAAGAAATATAAGTATCTGAGCTTTCAACAGTAGAGCTTCACAGGTTACCTGGGTTTCATACAGTATGTAGGCAGAACTCTCAGCTCTGTGACGTGAGTAGGAAAGTAATTTCATTACTGTGTGTACTGGTTTGGGCTGGGGTAGAGTTAATTTTCTTCACAGTGGCTAGTATGGCACTGTGTGCAGAACACAAGGTTGATGATACAGAGATGTTTTGGTCATTGCTGGCCAGGGCTTACACAAGGCCAAGCCCTTTTCTGCTTCTCTTACTGCCATACTGCTGAGGAAGGTGGGGATGCATGGGAGGCTGGGAGGAGACACAGCTGGGACAAGTGGCCACAAATGACCGAAGGGATATTCCAGACCATGTGACATCGTTTTCAGTATATAAAACTGGGAGCAAGAAGGAAGAAGGAGGAATGTTTGGAGTGATTGCACTTGTCTTCCAAAGTAGCTGTTGCATGTGATGAGGTTCTGCTCTCCTGGACGTGACTGAACACCTGCCTGCAGGGAATTAACTCCTTGCTTTGGTTTGTTTGTGTGCACAGCTTTTGCTTTCCCTATTAAACTGTCTTTATCTCAACCCATGAGTTTTCCAGCTTTTACCCTTCCAATTCTCTCCCTTATCCTAATGGTGGGAAGTGAGTGAATGGCAGTGTGGGGCTTGGCTGCTGGCTGGGGTTCAACCACAACACTGTGGTATTAAAATCAATTGCATTACATTGGAAAAAAAAATCTGGTGAAAGGAACTGCAGGAAGGAACTGAGTTCTTGCTCTATTCTTTCCCACTCTGAACAAGTACTAATTCTTTGAATTTCTGATTAGTGTTGTCATAGATGAGTAATGAGATGGTTGGCTCTCACAATTAAGGGGTGAACATTGTATGTATGTGTAGTTATGTTACTGTAACATGTCTTTCCCCTTGCATTGTTATCACTGATGGCCTTGGTAGTTGGGGCATGTGGGGAGGGTTGGCTTGTTACTGTAGGAATACCTGACCTCCAGCCAAGATGTAAGAAAGTGATCTCTACCACTAGACAGCAAGGAAGGCGTTGACTGACAAGACTTTAGGAGGGGCTGGAAGTATAAAAGGCGGAGCATCCATTTGGAAGAAGAGCACGTGGCTGGTAGTCATAGGGGCTACCAGCGCTGTAATTTTTCCTTACTTAGTTCTTTTGTTGTAGTTTTTGTTTAATAGAATTTTAAAAAGTGATCAGTCATTTCTCACAGTGTCTCTGCAGAGTAGATAACCAGTTATTTTCAGAGATTGCTTAGGAATAATCATTAGGAAAAATAATTAGTGTCTCCAGTCAAGATGCTCAAAGGCACTTGAGTGCTAAATTTTATGAAGAAAGTTGCCTCAAATATTTTTCAGTGTTTGAACTTGAAGCCAGAGACTGGAAGGCTTTAGCTATGGCATTAATTTCTCAGTTTCTAGTAAAACACGTTCATTGACCAGAAAAAAAAATGGTACGTGTACTAAAAAAATGAAACAGAAGATATGGAATTATGAGAATGAAAAATAATAACTTCCAACTGAATAGTTCAATTACAGAATCACTGAATCATTTAGGTTGGGCAAAACCTTTTAGAGCATGGAGTCCAGTCATTAACCCAGCACTGCCAAATCCACCACTAAGCCATGTCTCTAAGCACCACACACATGTCTTTTAAATACCTCCAGGGAAGGTGAATCAGCTGCATCCCTGCACAAAGTTTTCCTGCTGCATTTCCAGCTCCTGGATTTTGCCTGTGCTCCATGCATTGTTGTAGATACAGTCGAGTTGGGCAATTGAGCCTTTTATGTGGGGGAAACTCTAAGTCCTGTGTGACAATTCAGATGCATTTCTGTGGTTTCTAATAGTGATCCTTGTGACTTTGCTATTACATGAATCACCACACCCAACCTCCACTGATACAGCAGACTGAAGGATCTCACTAGCAAACCATCCTTCAAACTTTGGTGTGCTGCTCACAGGCTTATCTCTAGTGAGCCTGGATTTATCCCTTTCCTCCTTCAGATCCAGTTAAAAGATCTTTCAATGATTTCTGCTAACTCCAGAACAAAGATCCTTTTTCCTCATTGAGATCCGTCATCAGCAGACCCTGGTGTTGTGTAGACTGACCCATGATCCAAAACCCCTGAATTCCGTCAGTGACACCGGGGTCAGAGCCAGGTATTGATCTGCTGGATAATCCTATTTCTTCCCTCATCATACCCTGAGAATGTTACTCGTGGTCCTGATCCCTTAACCAGATGTCCCAAGGCCTTGAAACCTCTCTTAATTTCACTTGGGCTTCTTGTTGCAACTTCATTGCTGCCTACCGGAAAAGTCAAAAATGAATAATAACCTGAGTGCTGTACCAAGGTGGGGAACTTTCTATTTGCATCTTTAACCCTGGGTCCCTGGGCAGGCAACAAACTCCTCTAAAAAGTCTGCTCTGCATGTTGGGCATCCTCATCCTTTCAGAAGGGCTTCTGCTATGACCATAACCCAGCTGTTTTTCTTTAGTGAAGCAAGCTTGATGCAGGCCATATAGTCCAGTTTAACCTCACTGACACCTCCATGCCAGGTGAACCATCCTCCTTGTTATTGTTTAGTTGCACTTGCAGAGCCTCTTGCCTGTTATGCCAGGGCACCTGGGACAGTGGGGCAGTCAGAGATGTGCCTGCTGTGCTGGGCAGGAGCTTGTTGCCATTGCCTATACCTTCTGTCACTGTGTTCAGCCAAGGGGAAAGAGGACCTGTGTCATGCATCTTGTCTGCTCTCAAGTCTGTCTCGGGGAAGGTAGGGTGTGATTCCAGTGCTCTGTCTCTCTGTCATTCCCAGATAATCTTCAATTGACTGACCTCCTCTCAGAGCTCTTGCACTAAGTGAAGGAGTCCCTCTGCCTGTCCCACAGAGGTGCTCACTGCTGCTGGCCAGCACTGCTGTCAGACCAGCTGACAGCTGGGTGGCAGCATGTTCTCACTGAGGTCTCTCTGGGAAGCTGGGTCAGCTGTGGTGGATGCTGAGCTTAGAGAGACCATGGCTTTCTGCTGGGTGGATAGCAGGGCTCCCTGGCTGAGCTGTGTGCAGGCTTGTCTGCCATTGCTCTTGGCCCCACTCAGGTAATTTCTGTTGCTGTCATGCAAGCTGTGGCTCCTGTGGCTCTTTTATCTTCTCCTGAGTTTTCCCTAGTTTGGGAGACTGTCCTGTGCACCACACAAGAGTGTTTTATTGCAGATTATGCCAGCACTGGAGCTGCTCTGCTTGGCAGTCCTTGGAGCCCATATAATAGATACTTCAGTAACATTTCTTTCCCTGGAGGAAGAAATATAGATGTACTGGAATCATCAACTCAGTTACAGAGACCTTGGTTAAAGTGCTCATAGTCTCTACTCGTTCTCTTCCTAGAGGTTTTTGCAAAAATAAGTAAGGGCAAAATATCAAACATTTGTTCAACATAACTGATGAGCCTTCTACTTCTGAGCAAATCTGCCTAACTCATTTACACAAGTCTTTGCACTGAAATGCCTACCACTGGTGCAATTACACAATGGTATACAAATTTGCTGTTTGCTCACAATGAACAGTCACCCAAAACGAAATGCAGTGGTAATCCCTCAGCATTGTCAATGGGACCCAGCTGAATTCATCTCAATGTTGTGTTTTCCCTTCCTGGAAGAAGAATCACACATGAACCACTCTCACTTAATTATCAGATATTTCTTCATAATGGAATTCCTCCTTTGGTTTTTCGAGAATGTGGAACTTATATTCCCATGTTATAGGTGTTTTTAATGCATATTGATACCATTATTTCAGCTTCTTTGTCTGAAGAAGGTAGCTCTATGAAACAATGGACATGTTTTTCCTATAAAGATTTTTAAAATTATCATTTGCTGCATTATTTAAAACTATCTCTTTCAAGCTGCTTGGAAAATTGTACTTGTAGTTATTTTAAACTGTAGTAATTTCTCCTTCAAATTCTAATTTTTGCAGGATCTTCATAGAAATAGGTGTGTAAACTTAATACATTATGATATGAGCCTGAGAGTGCATACCCCCACCTGTGAGAATTCTACTCCCATTTCATTAATTCCGTACATGATTCCCTCTCTATTTTTGTCAGAGGGTGTTGCTAGTTATTAAAAATGAGAAGGTTGAACTATCAGAGTATGCTGTTTCCTACACTGGTAAGAATTAACATGAAAATAATTTAAAAATTTAGTTGCTAATGCAAGGAAAAGTTTTAAAATCCGTCAGCTAATAGTATGTTCCTCAAAGCATCCCTAGAATTAAGTATTTTTGCCAATTATTTAGTAAGTGCCTAATTTGCTATTACTGGGGAAGAAAATTACATGGTTGCTTCTAAATTATTAAACAATATTTTGATGGCATTGACAGAGCAAATAGTAAGATATTGACCGCAGTCATCATGCTATAGACAAATTCTTGCAGCTTTCCTTTTTATCTTTTTATGTGAAATTGAAGAGAAGAAAAATGTCATTAACTGTTATGAACTATATGTGCAAACTGTGATTGGAAGCCATACCAAGAGTTCAGCCGCTTCTAGATTTTCTTTTAAAGTCACAAATATATAGGAATTTTTTTAAGGAAGCATTTAGAACTTCACAAAGAAACTTGATTGCAACATACAGTCAATTTTCTGTCTTTACAGGACTTTTGCTCTTCTGCTGATCATTGGCATCAAGGTTTATTTTCAGTCTTTTGGAAGAAATGTCTGTATCTTTAACAGTATTTTTATAAGGTGATGCCCCAGACAGGCTCTATCCAACTTTACCTCCCTTTTTAGCCATATTCATTAGAAAAGTTTAATTTCTTTCCCCCTAAATTTCCTGTGACTGAAAGATCATTGTGTTACATATTCATCTGTACTTGTCAAGAGGAGTCAAGACTTCATGATCAGGCACAAGGCAGACACACGGGCAGAGGAAGATGGAAGGGCTGGTGGGGATGTGCCTGGTGGGGATGGGTTTTGTTTTTGGACTGAATGCAGGTGGTTAGCACATCTCTCATATGGAGAGGGATTGTCCTAAGGGAAGGTTATTCCTGTGTTGTGGAAAAGATGCCCGATCCAGATGAGAATGAGAAGCAAAGATGCTCACAGCAGAAGAGCAGGAGTGTTCCTTTGAATTTGTACATCTCTTGGTTCTGGCCAAGACATGGTTAATTTTAGCAGTAGTCAGGATGGTCCTGGCTAGGACACAAAGATTATTCTACACCACCTCACCATTGCCAGGGTGGGAGGAAAGGAGTCTTCCAGGGGTTTGGACATGATTTGAATAGTCTCAGTATGAACACTAAATTGGGGAGTACCATTCCTAAAGCAGGACAGTACTTGACAAAATTTGGGTTGATGACCACACTTAGGAGTATATAGCTGTGCCCATGTATTGGAATGATCAAAAGATCAAAAGATCAAAGCCATTACCAATATTTAGGGGCATGGGAAAATGAGGTAGTTCAGAGTTCTTTAGAGTATGTTCTTAAATGTTGTAGGTCTAGGAGACCTACAGGGCTTTATTTACAGAATTTGCTGTATTAATTAAATAATAAATCAAGGCCAGTTTAGACCCATAATTTGAATATATTTTTCCATGCTCTCTGGAGCAATTTTTATTCTTGGTTTGAAGGACGAGCTCCACCAACAGCCTTAGAATAATTTGTCAATTTATCTCAAGTTCTAGATCCATTATATCTGAAACATGGTTAACAACAGTTGAAAATAGGAGGAGCTGCTCTACTGACACATTAACACCAGATATGAATACAGGCAGACACAGAATTGCATATGTATATAAATGCCTTTTATTCCCTTTTTATTTCATGTACAACCTAGTCATGGTCCCCTTCTCATAAAGAAAAAGAGAAAACCTTAGCTCATTGGGCTCAAATTATGTCCACTGAAGAATAGTTGAAAATAATTTGAAAATGCTTGGGCAAAGCCCCTCATTCCTGCAACCTTTTGTTGACATAATATTTTATGAAGATTAGTTGATGATTATCAGTCTATATCAGATGTCCTTAGAGTTGAGACTAGATGCCCAAAGTGTCCAAAATACAAAATCAGTAAAACATTCAGGTAATACAGATGAGAGAACTGAGAGTTGGAAATGAGTGAGAAAGCAAAAAATGGCTTTAGAGAAAAGAAGAGAATAGTAATTAAGAGCCTGGAGTCTAAGCAGATGTCTGGAAATGTGCATCTACAATATAACAGCACCCCAAAAGTTATGCTGCCTTCCTACCGTCTGGCAGCTTGTGCTACTGAAACTTGTAATCACATTGCACACCTTCTATATATCTTCTGCAATGATAAATTTCTAGATGACACCCCCACTCCCCCAATGAGCAAGAGAGAGTACCAAAACTGTGACCTAATGATAAAAATTCAGTTCTTGTTTGGAAACAAAATGGTATGCAATGAAATAATTCCTGATTGCTTAGGTAGGCTTTAATTCCCGCATGTCCATGTGCCTTGCCTTGAAAGTTTTTTTCCCATAACATCCAATCTAATCTGTTTGCTGCAGGTTAAGCCTGTGACCAAATTTCCTCCAAGGCACTTTTAACCTGCATCCACTGTCCTCAAAGCACTTCATGGATTGCTCCTGTTTCCACTGAAATCAGTTTTTATGCTGAGAACAGGACACTGTCTTTAATTATGAAAACCTCTCAATATCTAAGAGATAGTAATTTTGATATTTCTTCTGCAGTTGTATGGATATGGGCTTGAAGAATGGGATTAATTTTATCTGGTTTAAGCACTTTGGCATCTGGTCTAAGATAATCTTGTAAGACCCTTTCTGAAACTATAGGCAGAGGAAGAGAACTTTGTGGAACAGTTCACTGTTCGTATCTTAGCATGGTATGAATCTGTTTCTGTGAGGTTGCTATCTCTCTGAGACAAGAAAACATGACACCTTGCTTTTAAATGAGAAAAAGGCTCAAGAATCAGATTCTATTATTTCTTCAAATGAAGTGGTGTCTGTGTTGATTTTTTGGACTAAGATTGGGTCTCCTTGTGTGATTGGGACACATTCTAGGGGAAACAATTGGTCTTACTCTGTAATGTTAATATAAGTCATTATTCCCTTTTATTGTTTTGATAGTTTTAGATCTCCAGGGTTCTCACCAAGCAGAAATAATAATTAATTCTGTGTAACATGTCTGACAGGATCCTCTGTGCTTGACCAGAAGGTTACAGTATTAGTCTGGTGTACATCCATAATAGAAAAGTGAGGATCATTGTAATCTGGGGAGAGAAATGTCCCCTTCTGATTTTAAACTCAGTTTCGGAATTCTAAATGGTTTTCTTTGAAGACACTTAGATTGTGAAATCATTAGAGAAATAAAGATTAGTTGGGCATTCCAGGTATCACCATCATCCCTAGCCACTCCTGTGACACTGTTTGGAATGGAGTTTTTTTCCCCTGTTGATATTAATGGCCATGTTGAAAAGCTTAGATTGGCCTCATGTAGAAGAATTACCTGCTCACTAACTCCAAGTAATCACACATGGACCATCAATGACTTATTATTTACACAGCATGTTATGTTCAAGGTTTGAATGAAAGAAACACTGGAACTGGACAGAAAAATTATGGCTTTTTGCAAGTTCAACCCTTATTGTGAGATCTTTATGAGAAAGTCAAGAGATACCAATTCACAATTAAAATGGAATATAGTAGGTGCAGAATCTCAAGTCCAAAATTCTCAAAAATCACTTTAGAGCCATTTTTGGTGGGGGCTTATGGACAAAGAATGTTCATATTTTAGAGAATGAGTTCTCTGGTATGTCAGCAGTTAGAAGTTTGATGGATTAGGCTGCCAATGAGTGATAGCAGTCAGTGATAACATATCTTCTGGGTATTTCATTTGTTGTTTCCATTCTACTCAGGCATGCATTTTCTCCTGATAAATGGTTCTCTAGATTTTCAAGCAAAACTCCAGATCACTTGAATCCTAGTATGATGTACATGCTGCTAATGTTTTTTTGAGTGTTACAAAAATAAAACTCTGGTGGGGATTTTTTTCTGAAACAGCTGCATCTTCATGGCAATTTTGCAATCATTAATATGTTTAGAAGCAACTTCTCCAATCTCAGTGCACTCAAGTCAGGTCGCCAAGAGTGATACAGTGCCTCCCCACACTCCAAGTACAAGGTCTAACGATGCTACCCATAGCTTCTTTCTCCACTGGAAACCCCCTGTCTATCAAGAGGTTAGATTCACCTTGGCAATCCCACACAAGATAAATAAATACAAATATCTCCTGTCATGACCTCTCTGTTCTTCATATTCAGCATGTTCCAACAAAATAAGCAGACACAGGTCAGGCTCAGAATGTATAAATACAAAAATTAAAATGCCCTTTTGTCCTAGATCTTGGCACCTAGCGAGACAAGGAAGCACACAGGCTGCACAGCACCAGGAAGCCAGTGCAAGGGCCACTCCTGGCTGAACACTGTGATTGCCACTGGGGCTGGTCCTGAGGCCTGAGCACAGATCAGGGAGTGTGGCTCAAGTGCTGGGTTTGCCTCATGAAAGTTTTTGTGGAAGAAAGTGCTAAGCAAAGGAAGGGGGATGGAATGCTACTGTCTATATGGCAAACAATTTACACTGTCATTAATATTGCAAGCCTTTTTTTCAGAAGAAAAAATCCCTGCTTTATTTTAAGATTTTTAGTATGGTTTGTTCTGAGATTTAGAAAACACAAGAGAGTCAGGCCTTCCAGACAAATGCATTTACCTTGACGGAATGCACTTGCAATAGCTTTACAACAATGGCCTAGAGAATACTTGCAATTCACATTGGACTATTTTTTCTCTTTTTTTTTTTTTAGTGCTTGAAAATGGACCTAGTTTGGGGGCCTAATTCACAGCTACCACACCTACTCTCTCTGCCCAGAGAGCGAAGAGAATGAATAGGTCAATCACCTGACATATTTCCATCCAATTTCAAGGGTAGAATGTGTTCATTTTCTGACTAATGGCATGTCATTTTGCAGAAGCCTTTGGTCGCGAATTAATCCTGGAATCAAAACAGATTTTCCGGGGAGCAATCTTCCATCAAGTATTGATTTTTTTACACTCATGGAGTCTGTACTCCCTAATTTAACCTGACAATGATTCTGCACAATGGGCTGGGAGCACC
Organism: Serinus canaria; assembly: GCF_022539315.1. Lineage (NCBI taxonomy): Eukaryota > Metazoa > Chordata > Aves > Passeriformes > Fringillidae > Serinus > Serinus canaria. The sequence goes on along the minus strand of NC_066315.1, from coordinate 51,357,503 downwards.
TTGGCAACTCACAGAAGGAACTTTTAGTGTCTTTTCTTTCTGCAAAGTAGTAGAGGGTGGGGGAGTAAGGAGTGGAGGAAAGAAAAGACCCAAACAACACAGTTAGTCACTGGGGGAGTGTTTACTCTCTGATGTTTTATTTCTGATTATTTTGAATGGAGAAATAATGCTAACTTTAGAAGTAATGTAGGTGGAGATGTCCCTGAAAGATGCATGACTCTGTGAAATCCTTTTTATGGCAGCAGTCCCCTGCTGCTCTTGCACCTTTTCCTCACCCCCAACACTCCTGCATGCTAATAACACAAAAACCATAATAGCATCTCTGGTTGCACCTGATGCTCTTATGAGTTGACATTTTACTGAACAAGAAAAACAAAAAAAAAACCCAACTAAACCAAAACAACAACAAAAACAAGCTTGTGCACATAGAGGCATAAAAATGCATCCTTTGCCAAAAAGGTGGTTTTTGACTCTGGCCTCAGAAATCCAGCTGCCAATGGCTAAGCTTTGCTGTTTAGTTCTCCTGCAAGACAAACTTCTTTGTAAATGCTTCTCTACCTGTTCTGTACTAAACCCTGTTCTAGCTGTTAGTTCTATTTATTTGACTGTGTACACCAACAAGAAAAAAAAAGAAAAATCATTATCATTATGAAACAATAATACACAAACCAGTGAAAAGTGAGAAATCATTCAGAGACAGGAGGATTGATGGAACAAGCAGTGAAGAAGCTGTAAGATGCTGGTTTTTAACAGAAAACAAAGATGGGCCATTTTTGTTTTTGAAGGTACACTGCAGAAGTGAAATAATGTAGTGTAATCATCATTCCCAGGTTAAAACTTCTTTCTCAGAGATGAGAAGCAATACATATATTTAAAAGATAGCGGGTAAGATGCCCATCCTTTTGCCTTATTCTGAAACTGAAATGGAAGAGATTTTAAGCATCTTGCACAAAGATCTGTACAGAAAAATAACATCTCTGCTGATGATTTCTCCTTTAGAAATGCTTCATTACTGAAAACATTGCTATATGACCTGAAAAATAATCCTTTTTTTTCTTTGCCATTTCAGAGACAATCACAATTTGAGAAGTATTTTGTTGGAAATAATTTTTCCCTCTATAAAATAATATTTCAGCTTTACTTGGAATAAAAGAAATATAAAAACCTTACTTGGCCTAACAGGAAAAGGTTTGGAAAAAAATCCACTAGTTCTTCCTTCAGTTTGGCTACCAAAACCATAATACAGTAATTGCATTTTTAGACATTTCATTCCAGATAGTAATCTGTTGCAGATATTTGATGGATCTCTGTCATTGTTAGTTCTAAATTCAAAAGAGAACAAAAAGTGTAGAAGATGAAAATATCTTTAGAAGACACTGTGCCTGACTGAATCAAGACCTCAATTCCTGAAAACTGCAGTTCCAGAGGATTACAAAAAATGTTTGTGGAAAATAAATAAACTGAGGTACACAGAAATAAGGTCCATATGCAATTTCAATAATGATATTAAGTAATAAATCAGTAATAGTTGTTCCTGAACACTAACAATAGCATATTATTTCTCCATTGTACTATTTCAGGAATACCTTGGAAACCACAAGATGAGTGTTTTCTGGCCTCATCAAAAAGGTTAAGGTGAAGAACCCTTGTGAGAAAAGTTTTGAGTGATAGAATATGTTTAAATTGTTACAAATGTTTATAAAAGTGCTTCTAGGCATAAAGATGATGACTGAAATCATACACAGGAACAGCTGAAGATAGCTCTCTTATTGTTAAAGAACTCTCTTCTTGCAAGTTTTTTTCTACTTTCATCTCATTTTCCAGAGACATTTTGAAAGAGGACTGCTTCTTTTCTTCCTTGTTTTATGAAAGTGCCTTTGTACATTAGCAAGGTGCTTTAATAACACACACTTTGTGAAAGTCAAAAGTGCTCTATTAGCCATAAGTATAGAAGTAAATAGCACTTGTTTTAATTGAAAATATCAAACTTTTGTAGCTCTAAACACATCAAAGACACATGCATTTGTGCATCTCTTCCAAAGGGTGAATTCTAGTGCTTTTAGACAGACTGAAAAAGAATCAAGCTTATTAGAACCATGAGAAGTTTTCAAATTGAAATGCCTTTTAATCTTCAAGTGGTTAAAATATGGAAATGGTTAATGCACTTAGCATGTGAGGCCACTTTGAGAGACTGAAGGGTTTAACCAATTATCTCTATCAGCTGAGAAGTGCCAACTGACCACAAACAGTCTTGGGTCAATCTGACTTCAAGGTAACACATAGTGGTTTATGTTTTAATGAAACAGTTTAATCTGTAGGTCAATCAGCAAAAGGAGATTGAAACTGCTGTGTTTTACTTTACAGGAGCATGCACTCAGCCTGTTACTGTGGCTTGATTGAAGGACAACACAATTTTGAACCACTATAACTTGACAGTTCTTCAAGTGTACTTAAACTTTATATACACAGAAAAGTGTAGTGATTTGCTTAGTGTCAGTGTAACAAAACTATTTCTAAACTAATTTATCTTTCATCCTTCAAGACAAAACTTAAATGACTTAAGGAGTGCTATTTAGTTGGTCAGTTATTAACTTAACCTGAAAGAAGATGATGTCTCACCGTAGGGGTAAAGAAGTGTCCAAAGTGATTTCTGAGACAAATTGAGTTACATTAATAAAGCTTTTGAGACCAGATGAGGGTTACTGGCTCTGGTACAGACTGGGGCAAATGATGAACACAATCACATAACCATGCCTTAACAAGTTACCATCTGTCAGCTGAGCTCTGGTAACTGACTGTGATTAGATTTCATTTTGATAAAAAGCCAATGGAAAGAGGACAAATAAAATCAAAAATCAATCATATCCCTTACCATAAAAATACTAATAAAATTTTAAATACCTGTCCAGGACTTGACCTCCTGTTTTCTTCAGGCTTTTTCTCCCTTAAAGGGTGAGCCTTCTTTTTCAGAAGCCTCCTGTCCACTATTATTTATTTGTATTATCATTTGCTTAGAGACCTGTGTCAGGACTCTAGCCATGTGGTACAGACATATTCTAGTTATTGTCTTGCTTTGATTGATAAGGGCAGCAATAGTGCTTGAAGCCTTCACGGAGCACCATGTTATACACGAGCCTCTGATGTAATTTCCAGAGTAGGCCTGTACTATGGCCTTAATGGTGTATGGATGCTTCCATGCGGACAAAATCTCCACATACACTTGGAAGCAACAGTAGGAGGGTCTATGTCACTGACAGAGAAGGGATGTTGCAGGTACAGGCAGAGACAATATCAAAACTGAGGTGTCCCAGTTCTCAAAATATGACTACTGATAATTATTCCTTGACCTCTACACCATCAATAGATGGCAAGATCTTCTTTAACCCTTTAAAATTAATAGAGTTTAACAGGAGAAATCAATTTCTTGTTCATCAGGATCACTATCTCTGTAAATTTCTTAGCCTCCTGCTTCTGCACTTTGAGGTGTGGGCATGATTAGGTATGTAAAGAGTTCTTACTTGTTTTCAGATTTGAGTGTAGAAATGTATCTGTGCAGAGTACAGACACTTTGGAAAAAAATCAGACACCTCAGAGTCAGTACTTCAAGCAGCCATGTGTTTATTCATGATATTGCACACAGCACCTAGAATGTTCAACTAGCATCAATCTTTATGATAAGGGGAGCAAGGAGTTGCTAAAAAGTTAAATCCCCTTAGGACCCTTACTTTAATTTAAAAGCAGGTTGAGTCCCCAACAACTCCTTTTGAAATGAGTAGTGAAGGACCAACTGTTTTCCACTTTCACATAGAAGCCACAGTAAGACACCTACATTTGGACTTCAGAGCTTAATTTAAGGTGCTCTACTTGATAAACTGTATTACTAATTTATTATCAATCACCCCTAGATGGGGATACAAAGAGCATTAGATAAACCATGTGGCATATTCCATACAATAGGCAGCTAGGAAAAAGAAAAGATCAGAAAAATAGAGTACACTATTTTGTATGCATCCTTTCAATTTTCTTTTCTTGCTTTGTGTCAAACACTCAAAAATGAGTAATTTATTTAGAATAATATCTATTTAATGAGTTTAGGTGACCTTGCGTCTGAAAGGCAGTCTGAATTGCACCATGGTTTTCCATTATTGCTGAAGAATTGTGGCATGTTATTACATCTGAAAGAAATAGTTGCAATGGAATAATTAATGACATGATACATGTAAAGTATTGAAAATATTGTGGAAAGATGAAGTGGCCATGATCAGTTTAGTAAAGGTGTGGTGTGGCATAAGTCTACAATTACCTTACAATTTATCCTATTCTCTATCTATAGGATTACTCGGTCCAATACTCTATCTATAGGATTATATCCTATAATCTGTCCTATACTCTAGCAATTCAAGATAACTTATTAGTAATTCTGATTGCTAATTAACATGACTAACCTGTAACTTAAGTTCTTGCAGCGTAGGCAAAAGAAAGAATTTAAGAAATAGGCTGCCAAATAGCTCTAAATGTTTACTCTCTCTTCTGACTTCTCCTGCTAGTGTCTTTCTACCTCACATTTCATTCTTTTATTTACCCAGTTCATTGTCATTCCCTTGTCTTGAGAATTCCTTTCTGCAGAGTAAGAGCTGTTGTTTCTCATGACTTATACGCCACAGCTGTGGGCTCAGGAGTGCAGGTACAAATCCTTGTATGTCATCAGCACTGCTGACTTGGGACTGGCATTGAGTTTGTAGCAAAGGTGGAATAAAACACACCAGCTTCATCCTAGCTTGATTGAAAGGTCAGAGTACACTAAAATCCCATGAAGTTAGTTGGGATATTTTAATAGTTAATTGCACCAAGCTGTTTTCCATCTCCTGTGTTGGAGGCCCTTAGAAGTATATAATATGAACTTACACCTTAGTCATATCAGTGGCAGGTCTGGCACCTTAATGTGTAATTAGACAGCTTATATATAGATTATCCAGAAGTTTGCAGCTACAAAGAGAGAGTAGTCCCATTTCCCCGTGCTTTGTTTTGGCTGTGATATTTCCCTGGTAGCATAGTTAGCCAAATTCAATTTACTAGTTCAGTGGAAAACTGACTGAGGTACCCTCGATCCATTGTATTTTCTCCTGGATCAATGAGCTGGGTGAGTTTGGAGTGCAGTTAGATGAGCATCAGAGTTGGTAACAGGGTGAAGGACTGAACAGCCAGGGAAAGGTACTGGAGGCAGTACAGGTGGGAGCAGAAGTGAGCCACTTTTAGAAGCTGTAAGCTCTCAGAGGTGCTCAGCTTGTATTGCCTTACCATCTACTTAGGCCCATGGGATATGTGACTGCTGAAAGACGTTTTTCTTTCCTTTGGTGATGGTGTGGTGGGTGTAACACAAAAGAGAAAGCAAGCAAAAAGGTGGTGTGAAGCAGCTCTTGGGCAATCAAGATCTTAAACTGCTACAATTCTTTCAGCTGGGGGTCTGCCCGTGACCTCCACAACAGAGGGCTGTGCTAATGATCTTGATTTCATATTTGCAGTAGACTGGGAATATGTGCTCCAAAGTTTCCCTTATGTCAGCGTGTGGTGAGTTATTAAGGTCTTCTTGCTCAGTCCTGATCCTGGGTATAACAATACAGGTATAGCTGAGTATACAGCCATGACAAGCCAGTCAAAGCAAAGGTTTCTTGCTCGGACTGTAAAATGAGCACCTCAAAACATTCAGGTGGTTTCAGTCTCCAAGATCCAAGTGAAACATTGGCAGACTGCTTCTCTCCAAGGGAGAGGAAAAAAAAAAAGCTCCCAAAGCAAAGCTAACATTACATTGCACCTGTCAGGGGGCAGCAATAGCAGGTCCTTAAGAGACTGGAAGGGGAATTTGCTGGCCAGGAACTGGTGCCATCCTCCCTGGGAGGTGTGAGCAGGGCAGGCTTAGGGAGGCTGGGAAGCTGGATTTGTACCAGGTTGTCTGGCAGGTTCATAATGATAAGAGATATGAGGCCATGCCCAGACGTTGGGCAGCTCAGTGCCAGGGCAGGACTGTGGGGAGCTGGATGTCAGCACTCCTGAGACAGGGACTGATGGCCCTGGCTGGGCTGAAATGGGCTTGTAGGCAGGGGCAGGGACAGTAGGGTCTGTTGGTGCTGTTGGGGCATTAACTGTGCTGGTCTGCACAAGTCCACATCCTTGAGAAAAGAATCCCCAAATCAAACTGATAAACCCTGAAAACATTGTCAGAATTTTTCCCCCTTGAAGGAAGAAAGTCCAGTGATGCCTGAAACCCATCTGCCATCTTGCCAACCCTTTAGATTTTCTCCAGGATGGTCCCTCCTTGCTCCACCTGCACCTCCTGAGACAGCTACTAGTTTTCAAAACTTTTTGTTGCTCAGAAATTGCAGCAAAGTGACTTTAAATCTGTTTCTTCAGTTTTCTGTGTGTGCACAGATACATGTTGCTTACCAAGGCAAATGCTTATTGCAAGATATCAGAGTAATTATCAGCAGTGTGGAACCTAATTTTCTACTATATAGACATCTGTATTGGTTGCATGTATTAGAGTTGTCATGCTTTAAATGTCAGCACCATTTTAACATCTATAGAAGTCCATAGAATTAATGATGAGAGAGATTCTTACTGTAAATGTATTGGAAATGGCAGTGTTCAGTTACCTGTAAATGTTAAAACATTGTCTACTGAGAGCTGACAAAGACAATCAGTAGATGCATGCTTTGGTTTGTCAGACATTCAGCCCCTGAAGACTTGTTTCAGCTCACTTTGTGTTCATCTGAATGTTATTCATGGTGCCAAGAGGAGCCATATGGCCCAAAATTATAATGACTTCTTGTCCTGGTTTAGGGCAAATTTGGGAGAAAACCTCCAAAGTGGCCCTTCCCCCAGCTGGTTCAGGAAAACATTTCCTTGGAGATAAGTGGAAAAAACCTATTTATTTACCAGGCAAAGCATTCACCAGCACAAAAATGAACAATATTAAACAATAAAATCCCTTTGCTGCCTCAAAGGGGATGACCAACTCAGAAAGTCCCCTTTGTGGGCTGTAGCTCAGCTCACTCAGTCTCTTATCAGTCTCCCCTGTGCTGGAAATGCCATGGCCCAGGCCTGACCTGGTGGGCCACAGGTGCGAGCTGCCAGCGCTCTTCTGGGTTTTCAGTCCAGAGCAGATTTATACAGTCCCAAGAAAAGAAAAAAAAAACCCACAGTCCGGGGAACTTCTCTGCCTCAACTAGCTAAAAACTAACTGAAAGCAAAGGAGAGCTCTGTCCCACTGTCTGTCCGTCCACAGTCTAGGAGCAGGTATGTGGAGGAGTGAGTGCATTGTTTGAAAACAAACCGCGTGCTTCTTCTCTCCCTCCCCTTTGCTCTCAGAACCAGTCTCAAAGGTGCAAAACTTATTTCTGGGCGAGACAGACGAACGGGGATACAATTCAGCATCATGAAGTCCCCCCAGGACACTTCTGCCCTTGGGAAGAGAGGGGGGAAACTGTGAATGCCTCAAGGTGATTTCAGGGGGTTGCAGTCACTGGTGTTGGGGGTGGAGATTGGGGTGTGAGTGCTGCAGGGCTGTGCCCGTACTGGCCTGTTCAGACAGGTTGGTAGGAAGCTGTTGTAAAAGTTTTGGGGAAAGATAACAGGGCAGTCTGCCCTTCTGGGAAGCAAAGGCAGAGCAGGTAAATGGGCTTTCTTTTCAGGAGTGCCCTGCCAAATGCAAACAAAGAGTTCTAATGTACAACCTTCCAAGTGGCTGTTTGGATGAAAAATGCCGATGCTCCTAGAGCTAAGTAATTTATGTACTTTCATGTAAATAGCTCTATTGCTTTAGATTGTACTGGAGTACAATCCACGCTGGGCAGTGGAGAACAGCCATCAGTCTGCATCGCTCAGAACCAGGGCAGATTTCTTTGACAGTTAGGGACTGTCTTGACAGGATAATTTATGTCTGAATTTTATCAATTTCATATCATAACTTGCAGTTCACTACTGAACTGGACTCTCCCACTATATCTGAAAGGAACCCAGATTCCTCTTGAATTCAAGTCTGAATATGCATCTGTCTTCTTTTACATTCCAGAAAGATGCTTCCACTAATTATCTTATTTGTGCTTTATGTAAAATCTCTCAAAGTAGCTAGTGAAGATTGTTCATCTGCCACTGAAGACTTAGTGTGAATGACTGAGTTTTAGATTCGTACAATAAAGATGGCACTACAGCAAAAATCCCCAAATGTCTTTAGAAGGCAAACATAGAAAGGTCACTAAACAAAATTCACTAATGAGTTCCAACACATATGCAAAGAAATATTTTTTCCTACTTTTCATTCAAGTCCCATTAATTGCTTCCTACCATTGAAATTACTTGAAGTCTTTTTTCACAAAACATGAGAAATTTTATTAATTAAAAACCCTTCTGAATCTAGGCAAGTGTACAAATATCCTATCCCCTCTCCTCTTTCAACATTCCACACACCCCTGACAACAAATCTCTGTGATTTTTCTTCCAGGAGGATGTGTAAGAAAACACTTTGAAAAAAGTTTTTAGACACTTTTTTAATAGTTATTTTATGTGTGCATTTCACTTTGCTGCAGGCAATGGCAGAAAAAAAAATTAATCCATATTTGTGTGGAATGAAAAGATGAAAAGGAAAAAAAACCTCTTCCAAAATAATTAGCTATGTTGTATAAGGGATGGAATCATCAAAAATACTTGACTTTTTATCCTGCTGCTGCTGCTGCTACTGCTGCTGAGTCCTTAAAATACCCAGGTGCATTAAGAAAATAGTTAAGAAGGTTTGTTTTGGGGTACAGGCTGCTCTTGTTCTGGAGACAAGTAAATGCTAGCATTTTTATGAAGCCTGAAACCTCCCCAGTTCTAATTTTGGAGTGAGTGCTTTAAAATGCAACTGAAACAAAAAATAGCCTAGCAAGGCATTTCTTTAGACTAAGATTAAATGGGTCAAGCATTCATTCAGCAATGGTTTCAAATGCATTTACAATAGCTACAGATGAAGAATTTTATGCATCTCTCTCCATATCTATGGCACGTTTGTATGTGCATATAAAAATACAGAAATACATGTATTCACATAAACATTAGCATGGTAACAGTGTTATGTTCACTTATGGTGAACATACATGGTAAATGTGGTTAATCTTGCATCTTTTCCAAAGGACTCTAGAAGATGCAGAAAGGAAATATTCTTGCATTTGGTTTGGTCAGAGTATACTTGAAAAATAGTTAATTAAAAATGTGAGGACTCCTGAATGACTTAAACATACAACCTTACTATAAGAGTGCAATAACAGTGGGTAACTCCAGCAGGAAAGATTAATATTGCTTATAAAAAACCTGGTGTAGAATGTTTGTTGTCCTGCCAGCAACACTGTATAAGAGGTGATTTTTTTGTGCCTGGCAATGATTTTTGCACAACGTACTGTGTAATCATTGTCTACAATGCACTTTTTTCTACCATAAAACCGTAGAAGGAATAATATGGCTCTCATTTTTCTCTAGCTTCGAAGGAGAACTCTAAAATATATACCTCATGCCAGTAGTCCATAAACTCCAGTTGTGCTAAGGCACTGTGCAATCTGAGCCTACCAAGATCAATAAAATCATTCAACCCACAAATATTTCTACAGCCTTAGTTCTGTGAAAAGTTAGAGAAGCATATATATCTGTATGTAGGAAAAAAAGAGGCTATTGTTGGTCGGAGGAGCAAAATCTGCTGGATTTAGACTGCAAGAGAATGAACTGCAGAAATGTAATGTTCATGGTTTCATGCCAGAGCAGTAGAAATTCAAGAGATACAATACAATCAGGAAATGGATTTAAGGGGGATGGATGACTGGCTCTGGCAATTGCTAATAAGACATAGAATGTTTCCTGCCAAGGTCACTGATTTTACTCCATTTCATTATCAATTATTAAATATCTCTTCCTCTTATTATTAGTTTACAAGTTGTTTTCACATGAGGGACGCCATTTGGTGTCCTGTGTGAGGTGAATTGTTGATGATGAATCAGGCTCAAAGCAGAGTGGTATCTGTCATGGGGAAATTGCTGTTACATCAGTAGCAGCTTGCACTCTGTCCTGGCTCTCTCAGGAGTCTCAAAAGGATGCACCAGGTCTAGGTAGGGGTATAGAGCTTGATAATTTTTTTCCTCTCTTGTTATATGTGCTATACTGTATCAATGAGAAAGATGGGTCTAGATTTTTCCATCAGTCTGATACTTCTCACATGCAATAAATGTCTTCCCAGCATGGGAGCAGGAAATGTACTAGGTGGTCAGCAGTTGGCTCTTTACTCAGCCATGCTTATATCTAGGACCACCTTACCTTATGAATCAAGAATTATTAATTTTAATTTTTTTCTTCATCCCAATGGCAGCTTAAATTGGAATTTAAGAGACTGAGAGACAAAGAAGGGATTTGATCATATAAAAATGTTAAAAAATAATAAAGATAAAGCCTAAACTACTTCAATAATTATATGAAATAAAAAACAAAAAAAGAAAAGAGCATGTTTCACTTCCTTTTTTCCTCACAGAATTACTTATATAAGGGAAATTCTCTGAGGTTCATTAACAAAAATACAGATATTTCCAGCAAGTCAGTCCTTAAAAAAAAGTTTTCCTTCTGAACAGATATGGTATATTCTTCATGTTGCTAAAGGAGGGAAAAAAATTAAATATTACTGAGATGATGGGAGCAAGCAGAAAATTCAAAGCACAACCATAAGGTCCCTCTCTAAAGGACATGATGAAATTTTGAGGCAGTGAAAAGTTATCTGCTTTTTGTGGATGTGGATGGGGTGGGGGTTTGGATACACCTGTGCTCATACATGATATTTCTGTGCTCAGCCTTTTCCCTGTTCCATTCTTCTTGCACCTTTGCCATTGGAGCAGCTTCTGCGATTGCCTTTCAGCCAGTTGTGATCATAGAGAAGTGAGTTGACTTAAAAAGTTTGAAAACTATGTGTTTCTTGAGGTTGCCCCAACTAAAATGAGATAATGAATTATAAGAAGAGATTATCTTCCTATCTTCTGCTGGAAGATAGGAAGTGACATTCTTCAGCCCTTGGGGGTAGGGATGAGAAAGGGGCATAGCAGACAATCCTGCGGTTTGCAGAGCACATTTGCCTGTGCCAAGAGAAAATTATGGATGTTCATCTTCTTCTAAATGGACTGCCTAGTGGATCTGCATATGAGGATTTTGGGGAAGACTGTAAATTTCACCTGACAGTTATGTTAATAGTCTTTAGCTCTGTTCTGATCATGCTTTAAACATCAGAGGTGAAGAAAAGCAATGGTTGAAACACTGGAAAGCCTCAAGGAAAGTTACTAGGACTGACCAAAGAAAGGGGAAAATAAATACATCTTGATTATCTGGACTACACTTAAGAATTCCTTAATGTAAGAAAAGGTCTTCAGGATTACATTTTTGCCCAATTAGCTGTATTACTTGCTAAACTCTCTATTTCATCAGTTTTTCCATTTTGAAGACTGGTGGGTCACCTATGCTGCACTTTCCAGCTCCTCAGTGTCTGTGGCTGAGCAATGATTTTGCTTCCTTATTCATTTGTCCCACGGTGGCACACTGAAGGGTCCTGAAGGATAAGGGTGGTCATGAGGGGTCCTTGGGCCTCAGGAGCCAGGAACCACCTGCTTTAGGCACGTGCATTGCAGGGTCTACTGCATTGCCACAGGATTTATCAGCAGGCAGCCCCTGAAGATGCAGCCCCAGAGAAGAGAGATGGCTCTAAGCTTGGTGTGGTTTGCCTTGCAGGATGTCTGGCTTGCACAGTGCTTTGTAGCAGGACATGTCTTCTCCTCAGAGGGGTGTTTCCTGAGAGAAATAAGCCCCACTGCCAAACATGAGCAACCTTCATTCTAACAAACTTAACTGGGTGTAGACTTTTCTGGACTCCTCTAACCCATTTTATGGAACAGGTGCTGCAGTGAGCCTCAGAGCTTCATTGAAAGCAGATGAGCACTTGAAAAAAGAGGAAAGCTTTGAAAAAAAAAAGTCCAAATCCTTTGCACATCTGGAATCAACACCATAAGGGAAGCAATAAAGCTACTTGAGGTAAACCTATACTCTTGTAGATTTGCACATCTCCCCCACTTTACATACACTGCTTGATGATAATAGCAAATACAAATAGCCTTAAACGTGCTACAGATTTTGTTAATGAGTGAAAACTTGTGTTTATTTCTCTCCTGTGTTCAAAAGTAGCCTATTTTATTGTGTAATACCTGAACCACAAGAATAGGACTTCTAATACAATACTTTATAACCAGTACCTACAGGGATGTTATTTTCCCCTCCCCCTTCCTTTTAATCAGCCTCCCAGTGCCAGAGGAATGGAGTGCTTTTATTGGCCAGAGATTTTTTTCATCCTAAATTATAATAATATTTCTGCTGTATTGGAAATTGAAGTGACAGACTGTTTTCTTTTAAAGACAGTACCTCTCCACAGTAAGGAACAGTTTTACAGGAAGTCAAGGCTTATATACCTGTTGTGCTGGGAAAAGCTTTGAACCCATTTATTATAATTTCAATGCACCCCCGAAAAGTTAACTTCTCTGAAAAATTTAGGAGATAGCTTTGTGAAAGTAAGGATGTGAGAGCAACACTGATCCTTTCTGGTATGCCTGTTCCAAGACATCAGCAGCAGGTCTTGTGAATCACATTAAAATTATGAAGAACTTCAAGCAACAAAATAAATAGAATCTGGTTTCCCAGGATATGCATCTCCTGGTGGCTTGGGAGCTCAGTGATATTTCTTCCTACATCTGGGATTTTTAAAAGGACAATTTTCATACACTTCCAAGTCAATTCTCTCAGGTGTTCAGTAAGGTTTGCTTACTCAAGTTCATAATGTGCCTACCTTTATTTGCCCAGCTAGTGTTAGTGATGCTGTGATGCTACCTTCATAGATACATTTAGCCACATGTGTAAGTCTTCACAGGATTGAACCTACCCTCAGCATTTGTGAATCAATTATCTTTTTTATCGCTTTTTCTTGCTCATTCATCAGTAAATCTTGATGTGTCCTTTATTATTTTTGAAACACAACTCAGAAGGGAGTGTATCTCAACAGGAAAGGCATGTGCATGTCTCTTCTAAAATTAATATACCTATTTCTGGCTTGGAAGTTGACTGCCAAAAACACTGCTGAAGATAATCTGGAGGGGAGCTTACTTACAAGTACTTACTGCAGCCTTTTTCTCACCTGGGAGTCAGATCTACCTCTTTTTTCTCTAGGCTATTTTCATTAAACCTGTAGTTATCTATTTCCCTTATGTCAGATTTGTTTGAAACTGGCCAATCTTTTAAAGCATCGAGGTTAAAACTGTATGAAATCTAAGCAGATAAAGAAAGAAGTATGCAATGAGTTATTTCTTTATGATACCGAGCTAACATGGCTATGTAAACATTTTAATACATCCAGCTTGCTGATACATGATTGAACTAAACAAGAAATGTTGGCTTTGCATACAAGCACATTCATTTTTACATATTAAATAATTATGTATTAAATTAATTAATTGAGTAATATAATTAAAACAGGAACAACCAAATCTGTGCATAAACAATAAATAACAGTACTGTGTGGTTCTTTGAAAATCAACATTACCTTCCCGCCCTCTAAAAACTGGGAATGATTGCATATTAAAGAATATTTAAAATTAGCCTTAAAGATATTATTCCTATTACTCCAGTAAAGTAGTCTTAGGCTCAATATTTATATTTTTAAAAAAATTTAACTTGCTAAGGTTTAACCTCAGGACAGTCAGGTTTCAATTTTAGTGTGAAATTCAACCCATTTCCAGACATAGAAGTAGTATGTCAAATTCTCGTCTTCAGCTGATATCTGGGGCCACATGACTGCTTTTGATATCACACCTTTAGCCACAGCAGAGGAAAGTATGCTGTAAATAATACAGACTTCTCAGAGCCTTGATGTACAGTGAGTGTATGCTCAGCTGATACCAAGCGACTGACAGGCTTTTACTGCAGTGTATAGCTGTTCCAGCACATCTTAGGAAGAGACATGGTCTGTTAGTTCTGCCTTTTCTTATTTGTTTGGGTTTTTGTTTTGTTTTTTTATTTTTATTTTTGGGGGTTTTTATTTGATTTTTTTGTTTGTGTTTGATTTTTGGTTTTGTTGTTTATTTTAAACAAATTAATTTTGTTTCTTTCCTTTTCAGATATGGTCTTTATTACATATTGCCTATTGAGTAATTTCTATGAATGTATTGTGAACTGTAAAGTACTTATGCCAATGTGGGATTTTGGATCCCTGCTCTTTGTGTTCCTCACTCTGGATATACAGACCACCTGGTGAGTTTTGATCCCCAGATGAGCTGATAACTCTTGGGGTCAGGTTGCTGGTGCACATGCTTGGGATTAGTAATACCACAGACACAAAATGGTGTTGCTGTAAATTCTCCTTATTAGTGGTCAGTATGGAAATTTGTTAGGGTACCTTCAGAAGGAAGGATCTTAAATTAAATGAAACAATAGAGAGTATTTCAAAAACAAGTAATGGCTCATGCTCTTGCATTTATTCCTCTCAATGTTCCCCTCAGTATTTCCCTCATGTTACCCTCCAGATTATCTGCAGCACTGTTTTTGGCAGTCAACTGCTGAGCTAGAAAGAGCTGTATTAATTTTAGAAGAGACATGCTCATATGTTTCCTGTTGAGATACACTCCCTTCTGAGTTGTTTGTGTTTCAAAAATAATAAAGGACACATCAAGATTTACTGATGAATGAGCAAGAAAAAGCGATAAAAAAGAGAATCGATTTACAAATGCTGAGGGTAGGTCCAATCCTGTGAAGACTTACACATGTGGCTAAATGTATCTGTGAAGGTAGCATCACAGCATCACTAACACTAGCTGGGCAAATAAAGTTAGGCACGTTATGAACTTGCAAGATCAGTCTCTTTAGATTGCACAGCTAGTAACTGAAAATAGCTGCTGCTTTTCAAAAGATAGCCACTTCTCTTCAGCTTCTTTCAACCTGAATGCATTGAAGAGTAATTTTGGAGAAAGTTTAAGAACATATAATTGGGCTGAAAATGTCAAAAGAACAGAGGCAAAATGGTAAAAAACACCACAGTGCCTTCTTTGCAAAAAAGGAATTAAAGAATCTTCAGAGTTTTGCGTTCTTTTCTTTCAGTTAATAGTTAAAGTACAAGTTAATATGTTTTAGACAAAGGTAGCAAGAGTTTACGAGGACACAAGGTGTTAAAAATTAATAGCATTACTTGGAATTGGCTGATGTGGTTCCCAAGCCATTCTCCATGATATTTGAAAAGTCATGGCAGTCAGGGAAATCCCAGGTGACTGGAAAAGGGGAGACATTTTACCCATCTTTGAAAAGGGTAGAAAGTATGACCTTGGGAATTACCAACCTGACAGCCTCACCTCTGTGCCTGGGAAGATCATGGAGCAGATCTTCCTGGAAGCTGTGTTAAGGCACATGAAGGACAGGGAGGTGATTCAGGACAGCCAGCACAGTTCCACCAAGGGCAAGTCCTGCCTGACCATCCTAGTGGCCTTCTCCAATGGAGTGACTAATGGATCAGTAAACAAGGGAAGGGTTACAGATGTCATCTATTTGGACTTCTATAAAGCCTTTGACACTGCCTCAACATCCTTCACCCTAAATTGAGACAGATGGGTTTGATGAATGAACCTTTATATGGATAAGAAATTTTTGGATGATCATATCCAGAGGGTGGTGGTCAGTGGCTCAGATCCCAAAGGACATCAGTGGGAAGTGTGTCCTTCAGTGGATATTGGGACCTGTTATTCGATATCTTTATTAATGACATGGACAAAGGGATCAAGAGCACCCTCAACAAACTTGCAGATTACACCAAGCTGAGTGGTGCAGCTCTCACACCTGAAGGATGGGATGCCATCCAGAGGAACCTGAGCAAGCTCAAGTGGGCCCATGGAAATCTAAAGAAGTTTAACAAGACCAAGTGCAAAGTGCTGCATCTGGGTTGGGGCAACCCCTGGTATCAGCACAGGCTGGGGGACGGACAGATCAAGAACAGCCCGGCTGAGAAGGACCTGGGGGTCCTGCTGGATGAGAGGCTGGACATGACCCAGCCATGAGCACTCACAGCCCAGAGGGCCAACCATAAAAACCAGTGTGGCCAGGAGGTCAAGGCAGGTGGTTCTGCCCCTCTGCTCTGCTCTGCTCTGCTCTGCTCTGGTGAGACCACACTTGGAGTGCTGCATCCAGCTCTGGGGTCCCTAGCACAGAAAGGACATCAAACTCTTGGAGTAAGTCCAGTGGAGCCAATAGGCCAAGCTGATCAGAGGGGTGGGACACCTCTCCTATGAGGAAAGGCTGAGAGGACTGGGGTTGTTCAGCCTGGAGAAGAAAAGGTTTTGGGGTGACTTAATTGCTCCCTTCCAGTACCTGAAGGGAGCCTAAAAAAGATGGAGAGGTACCTATTACAACAGCACATGGTGACAGGAGAACGGATTTAAATTGAAAGAGAGGAGGGTTAAATTAGGTGTTAGAAAGAAACTCTTTTCTGTGAGGGTAGTAAGGTACTGGAACAAAGAGCCCAGAGAAGCTGTGGATGCCACATCCCTTGAAGTGTACAAGACCCAGACTGGAGGAGGCTCCGAGCAATCTGGTGTAGCAAAAGGTGTCCGTTCCATGGCAAGGAGTTGGAACTAGATGAACTTTAAGGTCTCTTCCAACTCAAACCATTCTATGATTCTATGACTAAAATCTGACCAAAATGGCTGAATGTAAGCACAAATTCTTCAGTGAATTTTATAAACAAGTGAGGCAGAGGTTACATGCTGCCTCCAGGAAATTCATGCTTCTGGGACAATTCTGGCTCCACCAGGATCGATTGCAAATTGTCACACAATTCAGATTTGTGCAGTGCCACCATCCTACTGTCTTCTAAGACCTTCAGTATTCTGGGACCATTTGAGGAACTTTTCTGGGGCCATCAATGACAGACAACATACAGGGCTGGATATCTTCCTGTTGGTGATATTGATGGATAAAATTGGATGGATTGGATTTTTCTTCATTGAAAGTCAGGATCTCATTAGCTGAACACCAATATTATGTGATGTCTGAAAAGAAGGGAGTGACTCCATCCCTGACAAGCTGATTGGTGCTGTGATGGTAGATGCTGGATTTTAAGCCACACCAAAAACCCACAATCTTGGGGTCTTTTAGGACTGGCCCACGCATGTTTGTCCTTACCACAGTTTTATTACCACCAAAGCCGTTTTTTGCTGAGCCGTGATTTGTGTGTAAGTCCCAGGCCTGACCCAAGACCTACCCACACAGAGTGTGCCTGTGATCACACACACAGCTCTTGGTCTGAGAACTGTTTCCACAAGAGGCCACTGATTATACAAGAAGTTCAGCGTCCAACAAAATGAAAGACTCGTTACTACTTGAGCTGCTCTGTGCCCTCTCTGCAGCTGCTGTGGTGGATTACACAAGGCTGTTGCCAATGTTTTAGAGAAACCAGGGCTGTTGGGGTCTGGATTGAAGACCACAGTAATGGCTGGTGGGCTATGTGGTGACTTTTCTCAGTCCTGACCACTGTTATCTGTCCATAGTGTGGCAAAATGCAATAGTAAAGGACTGTGAGTGAAAAAACAGACATCCAGGTCTGTAGAGTAGATGGAGAGAGAAGGAAAAAAAAATCTTTCAAGTCTTTAGTTCTAAAATATTTTCAAGAACTTCACAATCTTGAACTTCACTGATTAATATTGATCTGGATTCTGAGATTAAAAAAAAAACTCTCTTGGAACCTTCCTTCTTGATAAGTCTGTTTTGTTTCCTGAATGCTTGTCTGATTGAAATTTAAGCCAGTATAAGAGAATCTTTGCTTATCAAAGCCCTGCTAGTATGAAAAGGTTTTTTAACAGGTATAGATTTAAGCTGTGATCAGTGCTAAAGCAGCTACATAGCGGAAGACACTGTATAAAACCGTGTTCTACAGCTTCTGAGTGGTTCTCTGACCTTACTGCCAGCTTTCCTCCCATCATACCTGTCTTAAGGAAAGACAGGACACGGACATAACTCCTTGTTTATCAAGAGTATTGGAAATATGTTGGGGGGTTTGTGTTTTAGGGGTTTTGTTGTTTTTTTTCTTTTCTTTACTTTTTTTTTTTTTCCTGGAAGTACAAAAGAGAAGCATGGAAAGCAATGTGCTTCTAAAAGTCCTTGTCCTTTATGATGCACTTAAGGAACTCTGAAGTCCTGTCATATTTAATTTCTGGAAATTTGACTTTTAAGCAGTCTGTAAGGAGTGTGAAGTCTTATAGTCAGTATTCAGTAGCTTTGAGGTCGGATCTATTTTGAGATTTCAGTGATCAATAGGAACTGAATTGATTAAATTTGCAAAGACACCATTCCTTGCAGCTTGATAGATCCAGATTATTTGGGCTGTAATGGCTAGGTAGGATCATGTGTCTGTGAGGCAGCTAAAACACCTATAGTATGATGAAAAGAAGTTTTGCATTTTTAAAGAGATTTGGAGGAAAAAGGCTCTAATCAATGTTTGCTTGCTGCTTTATCACAATGAAATGAAAAAATACGTGTTCAACTTTTAGCAGTTGATATGAAAGCACAAAGGGTTGTTCTCCCCACTCCTGTATTGTATAAGCAGATGAATGACATGTGTTTGAAGTGGCTGTTAGACCATGGTATGGAGACTTGATGCCTAGAGGACCTGATGCAATCTTTGCCCCATTTATGAAGCTTCTATCATTATGTCTACAAAAAAGCTACCTTTTTTGGTCTCTTTCTTATGTATCTCACAAAATAGAGAAAAATTGCATGTAAAAGGGAAAGTCTGATCTAGAAAAAAAATCACAATAAATAAATATTCCAAATTCTCTGTTTCTCAATGCAAATAAATACTTTCTTTTAGTTTTGATTGTTTAACACATGATATTGGAAAAGTAAAACAATATTAAACAAAATCAAAGAAAAGTCTTTGTAAAAATTTTGTTCCCGTGACTCAAACACAATATTCTAGGATTGTCAGAGCTTTTATTTCAAGGCTGTTTTTTTCCAAAAAAGCTTTTATAATACAACTAAATAATTTCTCAAATCTGCTGATATTTGAGAAACCTGTATTTTGACAGAACGCAATATGACTCAAGCGAAGTGGCCTGAAAACCAGGCATTTCTGTGACCTAATATCATAATTACAGAAAGAATTGAATAATGAACCCCATGAGCTCTTCAAAAATGCAAGAGAAATAATTGAAACAGCTGACCCAGCCTCTCTAACACACTTACCAGGGCTTTGTTATGGGAGTGGGTATGGAAGCATGGGGGGTACACTGGCCTTCATGCCTATCTGTGCTTTGCTCCCTTTGGCCTGGGGGATAACACACACTCACCTGGGGGGTTCCAGAGTACTCCTGAGGGAGAGCCTCTACTCTGCAATACCTGTAGAGAGAATAAGACATGGCCAATGCATGCACCCACTCTGGGTACAGAAACAGTGTTTAGTTTTGCAGGTAAAGTTATGCTCCACAGTGCAAATGGATTTTCTCTCTTCCTTTTTTCAAGCATTTAACTATTTTTATATTGAACTGATGTGAAATTACATGAGCTTGGATAATGTGAATAATGCATGAGATTTAAGACAAACACATGAAAAGAGCTTATTTTTCATGTCAAACAAGTCTTTATTTTTTATGGTACAAATTAAAAGTGACAGATCTGAAGCTGTTAAGAAATACACAAAGTGCAGCTTTACTGACCATACAGATATTGCTCTAGATTAAGTACAGTTTTTGTCAGTTTTTTTTTATTTTTTAGTTTTTTCATGTTAAGCAACCTGTGCAGATAAATCAGCTTTGGTTTCAAAGTCAGACTAGTAAGGAGCTTTTAAATATCCAGTTTGTTTTCTTGGTCACAAGTCCACCATATCCACTCCTTTTTATTTATTCATATTTTTATACAACACAATACAGTCCATTTTGTACTGCCATCTTTCCCCCTGCATGCTCCATGCATGGAAAAACAGATCTCTTTGCAGTGCTTCGTAAGTGACCCTGGTGACCATTCTGTAGATTATAGCACATAGGACAAAAATAATAATAATAATAGTAATAAGAATAATTAATAATAATAATAATAGTAATAATATCACTTTTTAACAATAAATAAACGAATGTGCCCCACATAGTCTCAAGTTGGAAACAAGCAAACCACATGACAAAAAGCTCATTACAAAATGTTTTCCAAACAGATTTTACAGTCAAACATTGACATGGAAATCAATTTCCTCTCTTATCTTCTAATTTGAATGTTGGTCAATAACTGGGTACAAGTAGAGTGCTGAGGTAAAACACTGATGAACAGTTTTATTTTTGTATTTTTTTAAAATAGTAACAGTTTAGTATTGCGAGATTGTCAGCAACATTTAGCCATATCTATACAATGTGCATATACCTACATACATTGAGCTTTGGTCCAGCATTGAGAAGACGAGCAAAGGCATTTTACATGTTTCTTTTTGGTTATAGCTTGAGTTCTTTGATACGCCTCTACTTGTTCCTTCCTAGCTCCTTCTTGCTTCCTTTTTCTCTCTCTTTTTTCTTTTTTTTTCTTTTTTTTTTTTTGGCTTTTTATAATTTTTTTTTTCAGTAATAATGTAAAGAAATCGGAACCATTTGAATGTATTTGATTTCTTCAACTGTCCAAAATAGCTTTTTAGTGAAAAACATAAAAAGATAAAATTAGAAGAGCAAGTGAACCCTTAGTTCATTATTCAAATAATGTTTTATATATATATTTAAAAAAATGAATTATCAACAAAGTGGAAAACCATTAAACCTTCACATATGACTGAAGAGACTTTTGTTTCATTTGCTGGTAGCAACCTATCTTTTAGTCACATGCAAAATTAAAAGGTGTTCAAATGTTATCATTACATGAAAATTGTTTACAAATGAGAACCAGAAATGTTGCCAGTAACATAACAAAACAAAATATTTATGGCCCTCCCAAAGATATATGACTCACATATAATTTATCTTCCTAAGTATCTGTTCAGGCACCATTTATGCCTCATAGCAAAATTTGTGTATAAAAAAATTAATACGAGAAGCATTACAACACTTTATAAATAATTTACAAAACATAATACAAAATTAGAAAACTATAAAAAAAATCACTGCACATGAATGATTTTAAGACTGTGGGATGAACGTAATTTTTTCTTCCATGCTGGCAATTTATATTTATTTTACATTTTCACTGTCCTAGTTATATCCTTCCGATATGTACTTTGGAACAGAAAAGAGCTTGTATAACTGCTGCCAGCATATTTTTGAACATTTAGTATCTTTCATACAGTGTTTAGTTAACAATTTTTTCTTGGGGGATTTTTCTTCACAGAATTTGGAGCAGTCCCTGGGAGAATTGGAAATTTAGTTTTGAGGCAATGAATGGTTGATGGTTTGTTCCCAGGCTGTTGATGGTGGGAAAGGAGCGGGGGAGGGTACGGCCTTCAGGATGACTGAAGATGTAATTGTGTATGTGGCATTAATGACTGGGCAATTGGGAGTGTTCTGGAGACATGGGTAGGATTTCAGGAGTAACTACTTCCAAATATGATTTATTCATCCTTGCTTTCCTGTTGGCTTCTGGATGGTGGTCTAATCGTTATGTTGACTGTGGTGACAACTTTAGGGCTGTTTAGTATAGACTACACAGATATTTCTGAGGATATAGTGTCTATGGAGAGAGGGTATAAAGAAAAACCAGAGGGGCAGATGTTGCTGTGAAACTCTCTAATTTACATGCTCAGCTTGGATAAAGCATCTATTTTGTCCCTTACAATTTGCCAGTGGTTACTGAAGTGTTTTTTCCCCCACCAGTTATTTATATATCAGCAGTTGAAAAAGAGTCAATAACAATTGTCACTCTCCTCCTCATAAAAGCAAGACTGAAAATATCCTAAACATACCCTGCTGAAGCATAAAGTCTAAAATGCATTTGCTGGACATGAGCTCATCCTGGAGTACAGGATCCTCAGTGGGCTCTAACACTAACCTTTGAGAGTGTTCACACTTAGAAGCAGCTTCTGGCCCAGATGATGGTCTCTGAAATCTTAACGCTCCCCCAACCATGCAATAAATACCCCACTTTACAAGGCAAATTCCATTCATAAAATACTGAGGGCCAGATTCAAAGCATAGTGAAATCAATGAATGTCTGTGTCTTTCACTAAATTTTGGAAATAGCCTGGAGTTTTTGAAAACTCTTTAGCAAGAGAGGTGTTATTTGAAGACTCCAGCACTTCAGGAACTTCCTTCCACATCCTAGTTGGACCACCAAAAATCCAGCACAACCATTCTGAGGTCAAGGAATGCAATCAGGAGTTATACCAGCAGAATTTTTACATCTCTACTGTGAGCTGAACCAATTATCTGATGTTATCTTTTGGGAAGACCTGACCAAGGTGCAGCTTCTACCCTAATGGTGGACTGAATCCCAAAGGCTTGAGCATAACTGAGCAGAAGATGAAGATTGCAGATGACCTTCACAGGTCAGACCACACCCCATCAAGAACCTACAACACCTTCCTCTGCCTCTGAGCCTTGGTGTGCTTGTAGGTCCAATGAACACAGTATTTTAGTAGATGCTTTTCCAATCAGAAAGGAAGCCACAGAGATAAACTGTCTTAAAAGAAAAATCAGTTCACCTGAATCATATTGCAGGTGACCTATCTTACATATCAAGAGACAGTCAGTGTTTTTCTCTATCTCCCAATTGCTTAGTCTAGCCAGCGGCCACGGCAAACACCTGCAGAAGCACATCCTCCTACTAAAGAAGTCAACAGGGCAAGCATCAATATGGCATTAAAAAAAGGAACAGGAGGAACAAAACACTACCATCAAAATTGTCCATAGTGATGTAATAATCAAAACACTCTCATCACTTCTCAGCCTGTCCATTTGTTTTCATTAGAACCTCAAGAAATTTCTTTGGCTAGCAGGCTTTGGAGAGAAATTGCTTCAAATGGAACCATAATATAGATGCAGTACTGTACCAAGTGTGCAGTTTATATTTATACTACAAAATGAGTTTTGGTAAATTCTCCAGGTTCACGGCCAAAGGACAGAGAACTCTCAAGCTACACATTCAACAAAAAGCACTATGTTCACTGTGGGGTTGAAAGTCCATCAGATATCATCCTAATCCTTCTTTGTCCTCATTGCATTCCAGCATATAAAAGTGTTCAGATTTCACTTTTCTTTTTAAAATTCTTCAAACAGTACTGGGTTTGGGGGGCTTGGGGAAGGGGTGGGGAATGAGCTGGAAGGGAGGAGGCAGCAAATAGAATCAGGAAAAAAAACAAACCAGAAAAAGAAATGCAAACCAAGACGTACACCCTTAGAAGAGAAATACCAAACCCCACAAATCACATTAAAAAAGTACTTATTTTTGGCACCCAAACATTAGGAGGTTGCAAAACTGTTGACTAAAAGAAAAGAAAGTGAGGTGACTACTACGGAATGGCTTTGTACACACCTGCATGGGGTACAAACAAGAATGGAAGAAATTAATCCTGTATTCCTCTTTGTGAAATACAAATGTAAAAACTTGTAACACAATTTTACACTCATAAAAGATTAGACTAACAATCTAGTTTGCAATGCCATGTTTCTGACTTTGGTTAATAGATTTCATAGTGAATTAGCACTTGATACCTGAAAGGCTAAAATCACTCCTCCAGGTGGCAGGCTTGTATTCTCTTTTAAACAGATAAAAGTTTTTTTTCTTTTTTTCTTTTTTTTTTTTTTTCTGTTTGTTTTGTTTTTCCTTAAAATGTGTTAATATTTTTATAATATACAGAAAAAATTAAGCAGTTATTTGGTTTACTTTAAGTCCATTTAAAAAAACTGGCTTTTTCGGTTTTTTGGGAACTAATTCTACCACACACACTCTAAGTGTTGTGTATTTTTTTTGTTTAAAGTTTTTTTTTTTAAATAGGAAAACCCACAGACATTTATAAACTGTTCTGTCCTTCTTGTAGTTTTCTCAGTCTTTTACTTACAAGGGTGATGAATAGGTATTTTCACAGAGTTCAAATGGACACGTTTCAGTTGGTGCAGGGGTTTTTTTTTCTGTGTGATTTGGCTTTTTTTGTTTTGCTTTTAGGAGTTTTCTTCCAGAGAGTCTGTTAAAGGCTCCATAGGAACTGCCGTTGCAGGCTCGTGTTGTTTCAAACGTTTAATTGTGTTCTTCAGTGCTTGCCTCTTATTGCAGAACCAAACTCTAACTACTTCCCGGTCATAGTTCAGTTTCTCTGCAATCTCTGTCATTTCCTGCCCAGAGGGATGTGTGTTCTTCTCAAAGTGAGCATTCAAGATTTCAAGGGCTTGTGGCGTGAATGAGGTACGCCTCTTGCGCTTTTTGGATGGTTCGCTCCCAATAAACTCGGTAAGGTTCTGCATCCCTGCTCGATGGCGGGCCTCAGCCTCAGCCATCCACCGCTCAAGCACCGGCTTTATCTTCTGGGCACTTTTAGGGGTGATGTCCAGCTTTTCAAACCTGGCAGGATACAAAAGGCCAGGGTTCAGTTTGGCTGTCAGACTGCTAGCTATAGTGTTCTCTTGGGCTTCCTGTGGTAGGAAAAAGTGGCTTCTCAGGATGGTGTGTCTGAGGGAAAATTGAGAAAGAAGAGTCTTACACTGATGCTCTGCCAGGGTGGGACTTCCTGCCTGCCTGACTAACTGACTGGCAGAGGTAATTTACAGTAGATTATGAAAACTGTCAGATAGGTATATCTATACATATATATATATATATATATATATATATATATATATATAGCTAGAGATTTAAACTAACACAAAATGAGCACTACAACAAAATTCTAAGTACACTAAATAATACAGGTTAAGAATCACATTTTCATATTTCTGATGATCTACAAAACCCTTGAAACTAAGTCTAATTACAGGAAATGATATCAAAGGCATTGTATTTATCATCTTGTCTTTGTGCTTAATCCTTTTGTTATCTCTCCCATCCCATGTTATCCAAACAACACAGCTTTAATAATAAAAACCAATGGCAAATACTCGTCTCTGAATATCAGGTGTCCTTTCCATTTTTCAGCAATTTTCACTGTTTGTAAGTTAATGCTATATCCCTTTTCTGGGTTGGAAAAAAAATTCCCATAGCCACGGTGGTGTTCAGCTGAAACAGCTGGACACTTTGCAATTATCTCGCTGTCCCCACAATGTGCAAAGACAGACTCATGTTTTCCAGATGAAACCCAGCATAACAGTCCACTAATACACTGTGGCACCAAGCTGAGTTTATTGTGGGATTTCTGCAAACTGTACCAGAATGATATCATTTCCTGTAAATGAGGTCTTCTATATATCATTTTGCCATCAAAAGTCTTTTGCCAAACCAGATTTTACAAGTATTATAAAACATCTGGAAAAGTAGCCACACAAAGCTTTAATCCTTTCAAAAACAAGCAGGAGAGCAGAGTTCACGTTTCAGGTCCTGTAAGTATTTGTTTCTTTCATTTACTGAGTTTATCCTTTTTTGCTATTAAAAAAGTCTTAAACCAAATTCTTTGGTGCCATCCATTTGCATTTTCCCACTTTGCTCTGTTCACTCTGCACGCTGAGGTATTTAATGCTGCAGAAAGGCAACAATTACTGGATGTTGCTGTTGGGCTCTCCAGCTCAGGTGGTGCTAAAGCACCCCCACCACCACTAACCACAGAGTGCTCTGGAGATGAGAGCCCAATGACCTTTACGCTAAGAAATTTGGTGGCTGGAGCTGGACATTTTTAGTGTCTCCATTCAGCACGTGGAGGCAGCAAAAAAATATTCCAGCATGAAACAAAGCACTTCTCACAAACAAAGAATAATTTCAGATAACAGTACTCCAAAGACTTTGTAACTGGTGTCTGACATCTTAATGTGGTATTGACTGCAAGGTGTCATTCCTTGGTGTCCAGTGATATTTCAAGCTGAAGGATACATTTTAGAATGTATTGTCTTAAATTGAAGAAAATGCTGCTATTTGCATGCAGAACAGATCAAGGTGGTATATTGCTCATTTGACCTGCATAGGCCACCAGGAAGGAGATTCTACTTTTCTCTTCGAGCTGGTTGTTCAAGCTGCTTGCCTTATTGCCCCTTCCACTGACCTGGAGTTCATACTGAAACTCCTTTGTTACAACTGGAAAAAAAAGTGAAATCTACTATTTCTGAGGAACACGTGGTGCCACTGAAGCAGCTTAATGAAAAATGCACAGTCATAGCATGTAATTACACCCCAAAATGGTGTCCATCTGAGGCAGGCAAAGGAAACTGAAAAAACCTGTAATCTTGCAAGTATTTGGGACAAGCTCTTGCACCCAATCTCATGTTCTGAGCAACCTGCTCCTCCAAGGAGCCCTCTTTAAAAGGTCTCACCATCTCCAGTGCTTTCTCAAAGTGTCAGGTCGATGGAGAAAATGAGAAGACAGTAAACTAGGCAAAAGTAAAGGAAACAGCAATGTGTTCCCTTAAAGTATACCAGCTTCAGGCTATAAAAAATTTCCAGTTGCTAAAAACTCCACCAATTTTAGGCATTCTTTACCAACCGACCACAAAGAAATAATAATAAAAAAACCCCAACAAAATCAAAATTAATCCTTAGCAATAGGGAGCAATAGCATTTATATCATTGGCATTGTTTGTTAGTATTGTTACTGCAGGACATGTTTGGTATAACGACATACAAGTCTTGAAACAAATTTCCCAGCAGTAGTATCCTTGTATAGACTGAATAAAGGTTATTTTCAACAGGGAGGTATCTTATAAGAAAAAACAGTAGGGGAGACCATAGAAGTGAGAGGATCCTATGGAGCTTTTTGTATTTAACAACAATCAATGGGTTTTATGGAAAATCATTGAGCAAAATGTGAGCTGCAAGCACACTACCCCATACTGATGTTATTTATAACCTTAGTCTTTAACTGCAGGAAAAGTACACTTCCATTCTATGGGGAATACATTAAAAGTATAAAGAGCAGATAAAAAGACAGAACATTTCATGGATCACCAAGAACAAAATCCACTTAAATGAGCTTAGAGTTGGTTTCTTGGCTTTCACTGATGGAGGACTATAAGGCATTGCCCAAGAGGAAAAAGCTGTTACCTAAGTGTGTTTGTTACCTCATGCATAAACATAGGATTACTGTAATAGACATACATGCATATAAGGTATTTGCTTCTACTTTAACTCTGTCAAGACTGTATTATTATTTCTTATGATTAGGACAGATTTCTGCTTCTGCTTTGCCTACATGGGTTTGTCTGGTTTTTTCAGTAAATATTTGGGTGATAAAAGATGAATAGCTGCTGGTTTGCAAGATAGCAGGAAAGCTATTTTTTCCCCTTCTGTGTTGCCTAGGTAAATCATCATTAACATCCTCTATGTGAAGTGCTAACCACAGTAATACAGGTTTAACTTAGCAGGGATGCAGCCATGAAATATTTGTTCAGTAACCCTATCTGTAGAAAATGGCACAGTATGAAGAGGGTCAGCTGGTGCTTATCGAGCATCAGCAGGAACTCCAACTCATCTATGGAATTAAGGCTCTATGCCAGGAACATTGTTTCTCACTTGTTTAGAAAATGAGGGGAAAAAAAGAGACCAAATCCCTCTAAAAGTACACCATAAGAACAATTTATATGTCAGATAACAACATTTAAATATCAGGTTAAATAATACACTCTAAAGTTACGAGACTCAAACACAAGCATGCTCCTCACAATAAGCTGGATCACTATTAAGGACAAAGGAAGAAGAGGAGCTATGATGTAACTTGTTACCTGCAGATGGCAGACTGGCTATAGGCTGGGCCTTCGGTGGCGCTCAGGGCTTGGCCAACTTGAGTCTGTGTCAGGCCAAGAGATAGGCGCCGGATTTTAAAAGCTTTGGCAAATTCTCGTATTTCTTCCAGATTTACCCCATCCACTTCTCCAGTGGCTGTCTGAGGATCTGTTGAGATATTTTTTAATCATGTCAGTTCTTTGCATCACATATCAGTGGGACAGGCTTACAGCCATTTTCATTGCCAAAACTTTCAAGTTCAATTTTTTTAATACTGACCCCTTTCCCTTCTTCCCCAAACAGAAACAGACTTGCCTTGTCAGGTGTGTTCAGATTGCTAAGATGCTGACTGGGCTGCAGCTGTCTGCAGGTGGAAGATTTGCAAAGATATGCCTTTACTGAACTCCTGACAAAGGCCAGCTCACCCTTGAGGGAGGGTGTGCCTGGGCTCCTTGCTGCCATTTATGCCCTGCAAAGTCTTCTCTGGATTGAGGAGTCACATTCCCTGTTTTCCCTTTTTATCAGATAGCGTGACGGTTGTGTTAATAAATTTATTTCCAGTCTGTGGGGAGGGCTATGTATATGCATGAGCCGCTTGGATTTTAAACTTGAAATCAAGTCTTTGTACTTTATCTAAAGTTAATGCCAAATAAGGAGATTCACAACTATTTCTTCCCTTTTACACAATACCCAACCTAAACTGCCACATGAATGTCCAAAATAACCCAGCAAATTAACAAGCCTAAAAAAATTCTGCCTTTAAAACCTCTCTAATTTAATAATTGTCTTTTAAAATATGACCTTCTGAGAAGCAGCCTTTCAAGCTTTTCTTTCTGCCTCCCATCAGGTTGATAATCAAGGAGCAGCAACACTGGTTTTGGATGGTAATGCTGCACAGTTTTTTCACTTTTACATTAGCCCCTCAGAAGATAATGCTTATGATGCTGTGAGAATAAATCTGTCCTTCCTTTCTATAGCAGTTTACTGACACAGAAGCCTTTGTCCCCGAAAGGGTACATAATAAAGCATGTCTACCACAGAAAAGCTCCTTTGGAGCTGGATAACTCGGTCAATTTAGGACTTATCAAGGGAAATGACACAACAGCTGGAGAATGGAACTTCCACCCCCCACCCCCTCCCAAGCTACTGATCCCTGACTAAATGAAAGTGTTTGCCAAGTCAGAGACAGCATGGGACTGGGATAGTAGAAGATTTCAAAGTGTTGTGCAATCCTGCATGTAGTGCAGCCATTCTCCCAGTGAGACATCTCTATTGTTCTTCACCTCATTCCTCAGACTCCGAGGTGAAAAGTTTGCAGCACAATAACCCCTCAATTTCTGTAAATGCAAGCAGTTGTCCAAGGACAGTGCTAGACTACATTACCATTTTGAACCTTTTATGAGAATGGCTCCTGCTAGTATGGCTCTAGTGAGGGCTTATCAGCATTACAGTAGCAAAGCTTTTATTTTCAGGGGTTTATAAACCTGGTGTAAAATTTCCTAGTGATGGAAACCTCCAATGAAAAAATCCTTTTGTCCAGTAATAGATAGAGGGAAAAGGGTTTTCTGATATATAAATTTACCCCATTCCTTTAGTGTAAGAAGCACAAATGGCAAAAATATCTTTTAAATTCTTGTGTATGCAAACAGGGACCTCATGAACTATGCATACAGATAAACATGCACATTGGCTGAACCTTGTTTCAACGATACTCCACACTCAGAATCATCTGTGCTGTTCTCACTGCTGTACTAGTGGTCACCTGCACACCCATGCACTCACGCAGTACAAAGCTAGGGTGCATATTGTTTGATTTAGGAGTAAATGCTGCGACAGCGTGTCGTGGTTTAAGAGGAAATGAAGTTTTTTGTGATGGTGTGGGCAAGCCAATCGGTGTTCAGATTTAATATTGGCACCTGGTTTGTCCACTGAGGGCATGGATACGCCTCTGAGAACACAGGGGTTAAAAGCTGTGATCTCCCAGGGGAACTTCCTCTTGGAGTCCCGCTTGAGACTGAGCAGACCTCCCACCTGCCCAGATCTGGCTGGGCAGGGGGGGAGGGGAGCCATGTGGCCGGAGAGAGGTAGGCCAGGCCTGGGCCCAGGGGTGGAGGAAAACATTGCAAGGGCTTCGGGCAGCCATCCTCCATTCCCCCCCCCCCGGAGAGGGAGAGAGACAGAGCTGGTGCCTGTGATAGTGGCCCGGCGTGAAGGAGAAGGGGGGGGTGCCCAGCAGGGCAGCCAAGCGTGGGAGTTGATGAAGTAAACCGGCAGAGAGCTTGGGACTTTTAACCCCGCTGAGGAAGATGGGAACCTTGCTAATGCTGAGTCTTCCTGAAGTTGATGAGATTGAGAAGATGTTGAGATTGAGGAGATGTTGAGAAGAATTCTAAGTGGGAAGAGATGATGGAGTGGCTTTGGGCTGGACTTTTCTTGTATAGCCACAGCAGAACCCCTGGTGTTCCTGTGACACAGAGACTGCATTCTAGGGGGAGGTGATGGCTCAGAGCCAGGAGAGTGCAGTGATGTGGAGGTGTGTGAACAGAGACGACGGGTGAGGAGGGTGGTGGTGGTGCCCTCCGTCTTCGAAGAAGAGAAGAAGAAGATGATCTCTGTTCAAGAGAGCCCTCGGCCCCAGGGGGTGAAATTTGGGGGGGACAAGTGTCCGAAAAGGGGAAGGACTGTGCTCTCTTTGGAACTGGACAAAGTATCCTTAAAATGAAAAACCCTAGAAGCAGCTCTGATCCATGTGTAGTGGTGAGAGCACTGGACATGGAAGTCATGTGGCGCAAGAGGGACTCCTCTCTTCTCGAGGAACTGAGAATTGGTTATCTAAAGGGTGGCAGTGGAATTGGAAATTTGGTGGGGGGAGGAGGAAGAATTTGGAAGGTTTTCATCTTGTGTTCTATGTGTTTTGTGTGTCTTCCTTTGTAGTTGTAGGTTAATAAATGTTTTTTCCCTTTTAACCTTAAGTTGGAGCCTGCTTTGCTCTGTCTCTGATCACAACTCACAGTGGGTGCCAGGGAAGGAGGTGTTCTTGTGGGGGCACTGGCATTGCGCCAGGCTCAAACGATGACACAGTGGTCGCTGAAGTTTATAAAGTAATTGCCTTCAGAAGCATGGAATTTTCCTGCTTACACTGTATCGTCTATCTAGTGATATCAGTTCTGAATTTCAGAATGGAGTTGCAGACTTATCTGACTTTAGGTCTCTATACTAAATATAATAAATGATACTGGCCTCAAAAACTCCCCTGGGCAAAGTACACTACAATGGGGACTTTCCTCACCTCTTTCCTTCTGTTAATTTAAGGCCTCTGACTAAGGCTGTTAGGAAGGTAACAAAGGACAATTCAGGTGTTGCCAGAGAACTTCCAAAGTAGCAAACTATGGCACCTGTAATCCTCCCCTGTTAGGAATAAAAAGGGAAGTGAGAAAACTAATTGTAGGGAAATTATAGAGAAATTCTGCCAAGTTCTGCTGGATGTAGAATGACCTAGCATTGTTGCAACAGTGAGCATCATTGAAAGATTGTTCCTGCCTGCAGCACTTGGATGAGGGTAATATTAGGCTGAGCTCTCCTTTAGATGAGAAAAAATCTGTGATGCCCTTCAGTAATATAGGAGTAGAATATAGTATACAGTGGAATATCTGTTGAGAAAAAGGCTTCATTCTTTCATAGCATCTTTGGCAACACGAAAGTACTAACAGATGGACTGAAACACTGAAATGTTTTATCTTGAACTCTAGGGAAAATAGCATTTGTGTGAAATTGGAACCACCTCTACTTTGGGTGTGATTCAAAGCCCTTTGAAATCCACGGATCTTGTCTTCTGTCACCTCCCTAAAACACAAATAGTGCTATGAAGACCATTCTATTGGCACCATAATTTGTCTGTTTTACACTATTGCATTAAAATGTCATCAATACAGTCTCAGACTGTGTGGTTTAAATATGCATATTCATAAACATATCCAAAGTTTATGGACTTTGCTTTAACAAGTTCTGAGCTTTCAAAACAGTTGAACATATAGAACCCTCCACATTTTAGGAAGAGTAGCTTATTGATTAAATAAACTGGCTCTTTTTCAATTAAGTGGATTTCCCAGGAAGGCTGCCCAGTGACAACAGGTAACTAGAGAATGCCAAACCCATTGAGTGTTTGGGATCTACGGTAATGGATTTCAAGACTCCCATGTTTACATTATTGCCTGAGAAAACAGTGGCTGCCTATGAAACTGCTGGGTCCTGGAGAAAGGTCACAGGGTTGTCTTGGACCATTTCAGAGGATATGGGTGCATATAACAAAAAGGAAGACAGCTAAAATTCCACCAGCCATCCTGGTGGATGGGGAAGATAGATGCGCAGTATGGAAGAAATGAAATTCACAGGCTCTCCTGCATAGAAATCTGTTTTTTCCTACTGAAGGGAATACTTCTCCCACCTTTGAATTCTTCTGAAAATCCTGCGTGAGTTTCTTGTTGAGTGAAAATATGCTGTGATTTTAATAGTTAGGGGAAAGAGCTGCTACAGAGAAATCAGTGCACCCTTAAGGAGAAACCAAATTTCTGTTGCACAGAGTTCTGCCGCAGGAGGGATTAGAGGGGGATGATTTCCCCCGTCGGAGAGGAGGAGAAATAGCTGGCTGAGGAGGTCCAATGGAAAGTAAATTGGATAAGAAAGGCAGGACAAAACATTGATAATGGAAAAGGGAGTGGAGCTCAGGGGAAAAAAAAAGGATAATAATTTGTTTATGGGAGGCATTTTAATTTCACAGTAACAGATGACAGGAAAATGAATTTGGGAGGAAGAAAGGAACTTCATGGAGATACAAGTCTCAGAGCACAAGGGGAAACCAATGATTTCCACAAAGAGAACATATGGTGGAAAAGTTAAAGAAATGAGCAGAGGGATGCATTTCAGAAGAGGAAAATGAAATAGAAAAAAGGGAGGAATAAAGATGTAGAATTGAATGAAGAGAAAATAAAGAAGACAAAAGAGAATACAAATAGGATTAGACAATACAAAGAAATCATACAGAAGGGACAGGAAGAGTGGAGATAAATCTTGCAGTCCTTGCTTAGACAGAACTTATTTTAAACTATTTTTTTATTTGGAAATAACTGTTATGCTTTGTCTCCAAAATAATTATCACTTGTTGCTGGTTAGGGATGAAAGGGTGATGATGAGAGAAAGGGAAAAGCTATAAAGAAGACAACAACATAAAAGGAAAAAAAAGGACAAGAAATAAAGAAAGAGAAATTAAAAACAAAAGGTAAGGAAACTTTGAAATTAAAAAACATGTTAAAGAAAAAAGTAAAATCATATAGAAAATATTACTAGAATGAAAAGTAAAAGTAATAAACCCAAGGAACATGGAACACTACTGTTAATAGAGTTCTTATGAATTTCTCCTTGTACCTCAATAATTTCTCTGATATGAAGCAATGTCTTGTGAAAGAGTTACTCTCTTTGCAGTCAGTGTGCAGAAGCTTGCTCCAAATAATTATTTGCTGAAGTTTGGATGCTCTGTGCAATTTGATTAACTGAACAAGTGGCTAAATGTGACTAGTTTTACATGAACTTTGCTATATTTAGCAACTATGTCTGGAATGCAGCAAATCTCGGCCAAGGTCCTCAGCTCCAGGACATCTGCCATAGGTCTGGACTACAGTTTTGTAAGGAATTAGGAAAGGAGAGCAATATTCCTACCTCAGGAGGAATAAAGAAATCACAGATAGATTCAGGAGGCCACAAGTTGTTTCTTGCTGCCCTCATGTGTAAGGACTTCTCTCAGAAACACCTTTGCTTGTCTCATCCCACTAAAAGACTTTTAATAGATTTTCAGACACTGCATTTCAATTGTAGGCCTTTCATACAAAGCTCTGCAGCCAGTGTGAGAGCTGGGAGTCTAAGAAGGTCACAGGCTTGACAGAGAGGTGCTCCTGCTCTTCAGTGATCTGCATCTGGAAACTGAACATATTCTGTAAAGAAGTGAAATAAGGATGACTTCCTATCTGCATTCTCATGTTCAGCCATGTTTTGTGTAAATGGCTTTTCAGTCACATGAAACAATTTTCAAACTCATGAAGGTAATTTAATACTATTTGTCCATACAGTATTTATCACTATGAAGGAAAAGCTATAAAGGATCCCATCTGATCTTTCATGTTTCATTACACAAATGGTTTGATCTTTCCTTACTGAACTGACCATATTTTCCTCTTTCTTGTAGGCTCTTTGTAAATTATACTAGAAGACAGTAGGTAGCTCTCTCGTACCCTGCAACACCATCCCTGATGTGGCAGCTCAAGCAGGCTTAGGCATGCAGTGCCAGCTCCAGTTTGTGGTGGCTACATGCTCTCAGGAGCATGCTGGACAGCCTTTAGGGATAATTGAGATGACTGGTTTGCTCCTAACTGTGTAAGGTTACTATGTAAATGGCAGAAGTGAGTTGATCTGTCCCTCATGATGTTCATTCTGGTCATCTTGAACAGCAGAGACTGAATGAAGCTGGAGGCATTAACTCAAAACAGCTCCACAAGTTTTTTATTTATGTTTATCGTGGAATTTTTTTTCAGGAGATCCCTATCAATAACATTTTCTTTTGGAAAATTTGAGTTAACCTCCAAGTAAAACTCCTTCAACAATCAGTCTGATTGTGTGAAAAGTTTCCTATTCCTGTAGCTCTTTTTGATAGGACCACAGTAAAGACATGGAGACTGACTTGATGCTTTTCTTTGTGATCACTTCTCACAGTCTTATGATTGCTGCTAGGAAGGGTGGGAGTGGCATCAGCAGGATTTGGATGCAGAGGGGGCAAAAATTACCCTTGAGTCTGAACAAAAAGATAAGATAGAAGAAAAAAAACTTGACTTGAAGATTATTAAAGAGCAGGGATTAGAATTTGGACTGGAGGGAGAGAGGGCCTGACTGTGCAGAGTACCACTCACTGTGATAGAGGAAAGGAAAAAAGGAAAAAGGTGGCACTAGTGATAAAACAATATAAAGGAGGACAGAAACTACCTAATAAAAAGGTTGGTAAAAGAGTACAGGTAGGGTCTGGAGACAGTGATTGAGTGGGAAATGGAATGGGAAGAGAAGTTGGGTAATGATGGACTGTGAGGAAAGGACTGCAGGGAGAAAACTAGAAGAACAAAAGCATGGAGGCAAAGGGAGAGTAGATTGTGTGGAGAACAGTGTGAAGAATTAACGGGACTAGACCAAGACAAGTAGTGGATGGAGTCAGGCCTGAGAGGACTGAGTAAAAGTTCTGTGTTCATTAATGTTTCTCCCAGTTGTGCCCAAATTGATATTCCTGTGCCTCATACTCTGCTCTCAGCCAAATCCATAAGCACAGCACGCTTACTTCAGAGCTGAACCAACAAGATGATAACAGAACTACCATCTTTTCCATCCATTCAACATATCTCCTATTTCCAACTACAAACATAAAGATGATCTCACCATATGACTGATTTATGTTAATATTCTGCTTTTGAAACAACCTTGAAATTTATCCATGCAAAAAATGAAGCTAAAAGAATATCCCTAGAGCTGCACAAATTAACACTCAGAAGTTACAAAATACTGGAGTTAAAGCAGCCCACAACACAGTGTACCATAGTCTTTGAGCCCTGGATTATCAGTTCTTTTTCATGTGCCTCCTTCAGTGCACAGGATGAACTGTCCTTCATTACAGACAAACTGATTGATGTATTGCCTTTTTA
The DNA here is from genome assembly GCF_022539315.1 of Serinus canaria. Classification (NCBI taxonomy): domain Eukaryota; kingdom Metazoa; phylum Chordata; class Aves; order Passeriformes; family Fringillidae; genus Serinus; species Serinus canaria. Next base: position 51,321,888 of record NC_066315.1, on the reverse strand, counting down.
CTTGTTCAGTGTGTGGCCTCAGACCTCTATTAAAGCTCTTCACTAAAGACATCTCCTCTTGAGCTCTTCTGGTTTCTTTAAAATCCTAATTTATTTTCTTGTGTTTCTACAAGATGAGGGTCTTCCCCTTCTCATTCACAGAGAAGTGGACAGATATTAAGAGAAGAAGCAGTTTTGGGTACCCAGTTTAGGTCAAGTAGGAAATGATTTTTTTAGACTGTCTGTAAATGGTTCTTGATACAGTTCCACTATGAAAGTGCACTTAAAATTGCAACTATGAGTACTGGGTTCTTCTGTAAATTAAAGTCCGGAGTCTCAAGCTGGATATTGAGGGAGCACTTGTGAAAAATCTCTTTTAAGTGATTTGCCTGCCTTGCACTGGAATCACATAGCAGACAGAAGGCTTCAGCTCCTCAGTCCTCTATTGCCTCAGGCAAGACCATCCTTCACTCCTCTATAGCTTCCTACCTCAAATGTTATGCGAACTTGGGAACAGATTAGTGAATCACCAATATTTAGTGAATCACTAGTAAACCCTGGGACAGCAGTCCACCTGTTGTGTTAGTAATTCTGATACATCCTTAGGACAATTCCACTGGGAATGCACTGAAAGAAGGATGAGAAAAAAAACAAAAAACATGATTGCATGATTTTAATCACAACAATATATTGTTATAATGAAATACATGTTTTAAGAGGAATTGCATACTGTTGAACCAACAGCTATTTTTCAAGTATTTTAAAACTTTGGATGGATTTATCCTGTAATCTTAAAAGGGTTTCTTCCATGTTGCATTTATTTTAAATAAGAATGTCCAAAAGAGGAGCTATTCTAGACTAGCTATTGAAAAATAACTTACTCTGCACCAGCTATTTTACTCAATTTACCCACATGGACTAGAGGTAAATTTTATGTATTTGTAATGTAAAACCTCTTCTTTGTCTTTTTTCTACAAGCATGTCTACGTGTGAAAATTTACTAGTGACAGTGCAATAGCATTAAAATTATATCTGTATCTATATGCTGATTTCATTCCAGAACAAAAGCATTCCCACTGGGAGTTACATCAGCATAATTTTACCACTATAGCTCCACTAGTAATTTCCCCATGTAAATGATCTCTGAAATAATCTAACCAAGATTTTTTCACTTCTTCCTTTGCATGATAGTTTCTCTAAGCCCTTCACAAGCTTGTATCAGACACATATTTTTCACTACCAATATGGTATAAGTTATAGCGTTTGATTACTTAAAATATGTACATGGAGTATCATAGAACAAGATCATACAAATCAATTGGATTTTTGCAGATGTGAAAAAACTGTTAGAGCTTCTTATGTATACTGTCAATCTGTGTTTTTTGCTATGTAAAGACCAAGTTAATGCTGATAAGGTAATAGCAAAGACTCTCAACTGTGCAATCTGGAATAAAGTGCTGTTCAGGTCAGCTGTTATAATTCTAACACTGGAACTCAGCTATTTCACTGCAGTGTGCTTCTCCCTTCTCCCCAGTGTGTTCCAGTTCATTCTTGTTTAAGTGTTGCAAGCTTTTTCTGGCAAGAAAATCTCTCACTCTGGATTTGTGCAGTCTTAGGGTTTGTAAAATGGTCTGCTATATCAACCCAGCAAAGAAACAAGCAGCTTAAGCAAAAGTAGGAGTACCTGTTTGGCAACCAAATTCTAAGAAATGTATTTCATTATATTGACTGATTCAAAAACTTCTAATTCCAAAACCATAAACTACATTTCTGTTATAACAATTGTCCTCATGAGTCAATTAATGGCTGCTAACATTTTTATGACCATTTTCATAAAAAATTAAATTTCTCAAGGCATGTTTACCTTAAGCCCCATCCATGATAACACTTAGTAATTCTCACTGGTGAGAATCAGCTATTTCACAATATACGATCTACTGTATTAAAAAAAAAAAAAAAAAAGGAGGGAAAGCAGATTGGAAAACTCAGCAGTGAGGAGAACAAACAGAAAGGAGAATTAAGGAGAGCCAGGGAGTAATACTTACTGCTGACTAACTGGCCAACACTCAAAGCTGAAGAGGAGGAGGATGAGGAAGAAGAAGAGGAAGCCTGACGCACGGGGCTTTGAGACATAGATGCTTGACTGTGAGCCAAATGCAGGAGATTGGATTGTGAAGCTGCTTGTCCCACTTGCGTCTGGGAAGGCTGATGGAGCTACATGTTAAAATGTAAAAATAGGTATTTAGAAAGTGAAGCAATAATAGGAAACTTGCAATGCACCATCTCACCCATCTGCTTCTGGGGAGCAAATCACATAAACACCATGGGCTTTATTCCAGTGACAATGTTGCAGGAGCAATCTGAGCTGTTTAGAATATTGTCTAATTAGAAGGTAAATAGTATTTTTAATGGGTAATAAGAGACCTATGACACTTACAGCAGGAATCTGATTTATTCAATACATATCCTTACCTGTTTTCTGACTCGTGAAGCCAAACTTTTATTCCCTACGTGGATTCTCATAGAAATCAGGATTGTTTCATAGAGGTCCTTTCATATTGCAGGACCAGGGCAAAGAAAAATGGGAATGGGGAAGAGGATATAAACAGAGCCAAAATCCCTTTCCTACAGGAATCAGTGATTTGTTTTCTGACATCATACCTGTCAAACAAACAATAGTCATAGGAACGGATAAGTTGCCTTTGACTAAAACACACACAAAAACTTCTGAGTTCCATCCACATCAAGATTGTATCCAGTAAGACACATGTGAAAAGTCTAGTAAGTATGGTTGATGCAAATGATACATGAATTGACTTTCTAGATTTTTAAAACAAGTATTACAAGAGTGAAGTCTTTGTTCCTTTACTAGGGGAATGGAAAGAACCATCAATCCATTCTGCCTACAATACGCTTTCATGTGGCGTTGAAATCTAGGAACATTCTCTGGTACTGATTTTCACATAAAACTCTCAGAAAATTCAAAGGGCAGTCTCTCTACAAAATAAAGGCACACAATGGACATTACAGTTTTGAATTGGATTCTAGTAGTCCAGTACAATCTTTTCAGAGCATAAGAATACAGTAATAGAGGTCTGATACACTCTAGTGACTGCTGCTTATTATACCTTTATTTTATGTTATTCTTGATATTGATCAAAAAAGATCATAAAAATATTCTAAAAAGGCTTCACTTCACTGCAGCTGTTATCTGCATTTTCTACAAGGGAAAAGATAAACGCCTATGTGGCCTTGCTTGAAGTCAGTAATTAAAATCTATTTCTTGAATGCTAAGGAGTATGAGGTTTTCTCTTTTGATATCTAACTGAAAAAATGACTTTAGAAAAGGAGCTACATTCATTAGTAACACTCAAATTAGATGTATTATCCTCCCAGCACACATAGAAATGTCTGATGCTAAGGAGACAACAAATTGTATAAAACTGTAGATAAAGGTATCTGTTCACATTCAAGATGACATTTTCTGTGGAATATATATGAACTTTTTTAATGACAATATTCCTGTTTGAGTCTGTTAAGAATGGAAAAAATTCAACTTCTTTTTCTACCTTCTACATGGAATAATATAACAGAAAATGAAGGAAGAAACTTTGATTTAATCTTTAATAAATATTAAAGTTATATAATCAAGTATAATTATTTTATACTATATAAGTATAATTATTTTATACTTATAATTTATATAATGAAGTATAATTATTTATCTGTCCAGTTTTAGGGTATTCTGGCTTCCTTGTGGATTGGTAAAAAAAGCATTTTGTTATATTTAGGATTTTTTTTTTGTCAAGTACATTAAAAAAAATATAACTGGCACTTTCTCAAGGGGATAACAGTTGAGAAGCTGATTAAAAGGCTTCCAGACTCATGCAAGGATGCTCACTCCTTGCTTTTCAGACTCATGCAAGGAGTGAGCATCTTAAAAAATTCCTTAACAGCTGGATTTTATCTACAGGGAATTCCTAACTCAGATGGTACTTTTATAAAATCTTCTTAGGGAAACATCCCACTATAAGGGCTGGCCTCTTTTGAACACTGAAGAAGTAGACTGCCTGCCCATGCATTATATCCACATCACATCCAGACTGCAGCTTTCAGAAATAGGCAGGTGTTTGGTGCCTGGCTCTGTTGTCTGAGAAAATCTCTGGCAAAACTAAAGATTCCAGTGCAGGCAAGGGAAGACAAGTACTGTATTTAGAAGAGTTAGACACTTTCACGCTATGTGGAACAGTCAAAGAGATGTTAGTGCTTATCTGTGAGGATGCAAGAACAAATGCAGGCGCTATCTTTAAAGAGAAAGATCTGCAAAATTATAGTCCAGTCAACTAAACTTCAACCATAGAAAAGTACTGAAGAAAATAATCAAACAATTTGTAAGCACTCGCAAGAAAACAAGGCAGCGACAGACAACTTGGATTGCTGGAAATAAACTGTGTCAAACCAATCTGATCTCCCTCTAAGACAGGGTAATTGGCCTTGTGGACAGGGAAAAAGCAGTAGGTGGTTTGACTTTACAAGTGTCTTGACACTCCCTCATGTGACATTCTTTATAATCTAAGGAAGCATAGTTTAGGTGAAATTGCTGCAGAATGAATGCCAAAGTATTTGGAAAGCAAAACTGAAGGATGAAGTATCTGTGGAAAAACGTGTGCATGCATGGTGCTTCACAGAAGTCTGTCCTCATTCTACACTACTCAGTACTTTCTTAATGACCTGGATGGTGGAGCAGAGAATACCTTTACTAAATTTACATGCTGCTCACATGCTGGGAGGAAATTTTGACAGACTAAAGGATCTGGAATCAAAATGTTTCTGTGCTTTGAACATACTGTCTGCAAACCTGTGGTGCTGCAAAAGTGAAGTAAAGGCAGTTCCCATATCAAGCCATGTTAGTGTGAATGATGTCTGAAGTGCATGTGAAATGCATCTTTTCTACTGAGCCCTGGAAAGACCTTTGCAGAGGAAGATGCCATGTCCACAGCTGGGTGCTAGACTGCATTAAAATCTGGGCCAACTAGAGTTAAATAATTAGAATGGCTGATGGCCTGGGAGTTAACTCCTGAGGCTTCTGAAGGCACCTGTAATGAACTGGTCATGTTTAATCTAAAGGAGGGAAGACCAAGTGGGGTATGATGCCTGCTGTGAATATAGGCATACCTAATGAAAAGCGGACATAATTATTCTGTCCCTTATTCATTTTATAATGGGCCTAGTTATCTGGAAAGTTCAAATTAGATTTTGGAAAAAGCTATCTAAAGTGGCAGTGAAACACTGGCATAGATTACTGGTGGAATTTGTGGGTTTCTATGACAGTGGTTAAGCCAAATTAACTACAAACTGGAATAGCTACTCTACCTGAGAATAACAGGTTGGACTGGATAGTCTTTTGAACTTTGACCTTCCACCCATATTTTTTTTATGTCTCTACACCATTTCCCATCAGTATTTCTCAGGGAGAAAGCAAATCCAACATTTTCCAACTATGTCACAACATACAGTCACTGAACAGTTGAACTACTGAGCACTTGCACAGTAAAACTTAAGCCTCCAGGAAGCTCTAGAATGAGAGGGCACTCTGCATTTTTTCAGCTCTGCATGCAAGGCATACACAAAGCCAGAGTCAGCACATGCACAATATGATGGTTGAGTCTAGAAAGTGTTTGAGTCTCTGCACATGTTTTGTACTATGCATATATTTTTAAAGTAATTGGAACACCCAGAAGCTTGTCAACTTTCTTGTTGAAAGTCCAGAAATATTTAAACAAATACAAGAAATTATCATAATTTAGCTGGGCATAAAGGAACATGGCTAGTGAAGTTTGGGCTCACAGTAACCTTAGGTAAGGTAACAGCAATATATAAGGGATAATTAGAGGTTGGTTTCCAACTCACTGCTTGTGAGGGAGAAGCGAGCAATGGGGCTGAAAAATCACCTTAAGACCTAGCCAAAGACTGAGGGAGGATTCCATCTTTAACCCTCTACATAATTTCCAGCATACCCTCTGCTTTACAGCAGATGATGTTAAGCTGTAAATGTCCTGCTTAAAAAACCAATGATTGTTATCTATGGCATGAAATTGTATTAAAATACTCTCTATTTTCATCCACTATAATTTCCACTCCAGAAATAGCCTTAAGGAGAGGCAATGATTAGATTATGAATTAGACTCTAGATGACAGAATCAATTTGTACTTGCAATAGCTGACTTTTCTCAATTTTGGACACATATGTATGATATGAATTATGTTTATGACTGTTGTGCATTTTCCATCCAAAGACAGAAGGAGGCACAGAAATTAGAGAAAGAGTTGCTGTAAGGGCCATTCTTTGTAAGTGGATATAGTAGACATGCCAGAATGATGACTTCATGGAACTGTGATCCGTATCTGGCAGGAATATATGTATGCACACTACAGCTAGAGAGATGAAGTGAATATGAGAAGGGAAAAGTGCATCACAATACTTTATAAGAATAAAATGAAAACTGCAAAGGGCCTTATTTGTATTTCTTTTACACAAGCTTTACATATTGCTGTCAACAGTGAAGGTAGTATTGACTGATAAATGCAGAGGTAAAGACTTAGTTAGGTCTGAAAGACTGAATTTTGTTCCTAAATTACGTATGGAGGGTATCCCTATGCTTGGGATGGTTGACTGGAGTTCTGTGTTAAAGGCCTTATGAGATCAGGGATGTTGTTCTCTGCATCCAGAAAGCTGCATAAAAGTGATAGGGTAACAAGGTATTTAGCATAAAATAAGGAAAGAGAAAGAAACTAGGTGGAAATCTAGAAAAATGTTGACAGAATATTTCCCTGTATCATAACAGAGCTGCTACTTGGTTTTACAGAGAGTCTGGACAAACAGCAAGGGCGAAATATGGACTTAATGGAAAGGAGAAGAAAATAATGAACTTAAATTGCAGTAAGGGAAGCTAGGGTCAGGCATCAGGAAGTCCTTTAGAGTGCTAAGGAGAGGTACCTAGGTTGCCAAAGGAAGTCAGGGAACCTCCATCACTGAAGATTTTTAAGAACAAGCTAGACAAACATCTGTCAAATATTGCATTATATTATATTATATTATATTATATAGGGACAACTGATTATATAGGGACAACTGATCCTGCCAAGTGGGAGGAGACAAACTACATGACCTCTTCAGGTCTTTTCCAGTGCTATTTTTCTATGATTCAGTGAAAAGGAAATCCGAGAGATGAGGAAACACAACAAATTAGAGAAGACAGAGGTGAAACAGACAAGTATAACAAAAAGGGCAGAAGAGATGAAACTAAAAGGAGTGGTACAAAGAGCAAGAAATGCATCTTAAGCAATCCCCTTCATGTTAAAGATTTTCATTTTTTTTTTTATGTCAGCTAGTTCATCCTGAGAAATATGGACATTAGGTCTCATAAAAACTAAAGTCAATGGAAGGTCTGAAAAATAAGTATCTTGATATAAAAAGACATTCCCAAACACTTCAAAATTGCATGATAATGCCTTACAGTAGTAGCAGTAGTTTAAGTGTTTCATGATTCTATTTTTCTTGCAAATGGAGTCCTCTGCTCGGTATACATTTCCTAAAACACATTTGATTTTGAGAAAGAGTAATGGCATGCTGAGGACACTGCATGATTCAGGAGCATGATGTCAGATGAAGTCTGTTTTTAAACCTACTCATATTGCATGCACAGGCATGGGCTTCAAAGGTGTTTCCTTAAACCTTCTAGCAATTGGAAATAAGAAGTTAATACACATATCCTCATCCTTCATGCCAAATCCCTTTCACAGTCAACTGTGCCAGAGTATGTCACAAATACTGTACCCCCTCACCCTCATTTAGGTTACTCAAATAAATTCAAGTAACTGCACATATGAATCTGAATATGAAAGTTATTTGATAGCTAATAAGAGCCTCTCTCCCAGTATAGTACAATGAAGTATAGTACATATAGTATAAAAGGTGTTTGTACACACTGCTTAGACTGACAGAATAGTTGCATCTGGAAACTAATATAGAAAATATCCTTAGGTTCACACTGGCTGTGTACACACTCTGCCCAAAATGAAGACTGCTGTGGACATAACTGGGGGCAGGACTTTGACACCATGAACTTCTGCTGACGTTCTTTTCAAAGGCTTTCTATTGAATCACAACTACTTTCAAAGCACACTGTAATTGAGGGTCTTTCAACTTGTTAAATGAGTTTGGGAATATAGCTGGACTTCTGTAGAAGATTTAATTTTGCAAATCAGGTGCATAGGTAATTGTTTTATCCCTATCAGGAAGGATATAATGTCAATATAACAACAATATTATTGACAATACATTAATCACTAATTATAAATTACTTATCACTTAATAATATTAATTAATAATGTAAATATTACAATAGTATTATAATAACTGTTTTAAATGTGCAAGTGCATAAATCAAAGGTAACCCTCATATTCCTACAGTGAACAGCACTGCATGCTTTCTGTGCCTCAGTTGCTTAGAATGACAGCTAATGTAGCGACATCATCCTATTCCCAATGGTTTGGTGCAGTTATATCAACTGTTTTTGAGATATCCTTCTCCTCCAGGTGCTGATGCCACAAAGAAAACTGGTCAGGAAAAGATGGAAGTTACAAGTCAATGTCATGCCGTGGCATGGAAAGTCTGATGTAGTCCCTTGTAGTAGTAAGTAGTCTAGTAATCTTGACTTTCGAAATTCTAGCAATTTATCCACAGATGAAATAGAATTATGCAATGATGATGGCAAAGGAAAAGGGAACAAAGCAAGAAAAATTGTCACCTTCATCACTGAAAGTCATATAAGAAGCAAAAGAAAAGCAAAGTCGGATTGAGACAACACAGTTTAGTGACTATATAGAAACAGAGAAAAAAGAGTGCATTTCTCATAAAACAAGACAGCGTCAAAGCTATAGGAGCATTGCAGAGAGGAAATGATTGAGAGGTGGTTAGATTTAAATGGGAGAGAATAACAAGGGATTGCATGGAGTTGTGATAACAGGATGGTAGGGTGTTTGTGGCAGGCTGCAACTGCAGAAAGGGAACATCTAATGTGAAATTTGGCAAGCAGATGTATGAGAATCATCACAGACCTATCTGAGAGGCATCTGTGTCTTTTCAACAGTTAATCTGGAGCATGATAGCCAATGACAACAAAGATGGGGAACTGAAAATGTAGGAAAATGCTACCTAGTAGCTCATTTTACTGTGTTAGAATTGCCAGAAGCCCAAAGTTGGTCTTGCTCTAAGACACGATGAAGTATGAAAAATTCTATCAGGCATTGTAGATACAACAAGACTGAGGACAACTACAGTGACTACAGTCCTGATTTAATGAATCTAGTATGCAGAAAGAAAGAGCCAGGCAAAAGTGAGATGGGAACCCGCTTTATGTGGTACACCAGAGAACAACAGAATGTCCAGAAGTTGCCTCTGTATGCGAAAGAAAATAGTTATGAAAACACCAATTATTAGGAGAGCTGTTTAGGAAATTCATAAACAAGAATGTGTTTGAACCCCAGTGACCATTGGCAGCTGGATTTTTCTCAGTTTTGCTCACTGTAGAATGATTTGAAAATCCTCAAATAGCTACCCTAGCCCTCTCTCATGTCAATGGCAACGATGGATATGTTAAGACACCTATTAGAGATTCAACTATCAAAAAACCTTTCTATTTTGATATCTTGACTTTTCCACTGGACATGCATATGTCTCCTTGAATATGTCTATACAGGAAATCCAGTTAACTAGCTTACACCAGATACCTAACTCTTTCATGACTAAGTTAAGCAAGGTGCACACTTTCTTAAATTTTATAAGACTGCAGTTCATAAGTTCAGCTGTGCTGGTGTTAAGCTTGTGTTGTTAGTGATATGAAAGAACACCTTGAAACAAATTTTTCAAATCTGATAACGAATGACAATGCAAACAAATTTCTACAACAAATTCATCTTTTCTTAAAAACAATGTGCCCTTAGCCATGCAACCTATATTTTGACAAAATTCCTCTTGAGAAGCATGGAGGGAGGGCAGAAGTTAAAGTTACAAGGTAGTCTTCTACTATGGGTCACGAAGAGCTTATAAAGCAAGAAACATAAAGTTAGAGAATAATTTTTTTTATTTCTTTTTCAAGAAAGAAGACTACAAGTAGAAAATAATGTATTTATACCAAATTTTTGAAATATTTTAGCAGACAGCAAGAAAATATAGTGAATAATGGTAAAGTGGCATCTGCAGGAAGAACACATGGATTTCTTCAGTTAGTACAGAATACCATGAAAAACTTACAAATCCTGTTTGGAGCATGCCAGGGGAGCATTTTGACAGGTAGTGGATCAGTGAGAAGTGATTCACATCAAAAGCAACCATTTTAGTGATACACATGATAACAATCAGGGAAGCAAAGATATATAATGATGGATACATCTGCTTATTAAGAAAAACTCTTCCACAAACAGAGATAGAAAAAAGCAGGATGTTAGGCTATACTGAGAAAATGAAAGAAAATAATGCTGAAAATAATATCATGTTATGTAAAACAGGGATGCATTCTCCCTCTGAACATGGCATTCAGTTCTGATCAAAAAATCTTGAAGAGTGTGGAAATGGCTAAGCAAAAATTATTAAAAGCAAAACCACCCTTGTTTACAAACAGAGATAAAAAGGATAAATAATAAAACAGGAGTGGAAACAACTGTCTGCTTTAGAAAGCCATTGCAATTTCTAGAATTCTTGGTGCTCCTTAGATTAGCAAAATGTTGGAAAGTAGTAAAACATCTGAAGTTTTATCTACTTGGTATAATTTGAAGAGGAACAATACCTACTCTGGGTAGTTTTAAGAACATAAATCAAAACCATGCATTTATACTTAAATACAGGAAGAACAGGACTACATCAGTCTTGCTTGTGTACATTGAAAAGCAACCTATTGACAGTGCAGAAAAAGCAGCACTGCTTTACCCTGCATGTAAGTATTCTATGAACTCATTTCCATTTGGAGACATTCAGGTTTTAGTCTGTCAAGTCTGAAAAAGTTGTATGAATAAATAACATATATAGTCTACCTAAGCTGACTAACAATATCTGAGGCATTTAAGTCTTCAGTCATCAGGGAAAAAGTAAGTACTAGCATGCATTACTTAGCAACTGGAGCAGTTTACAAAGGTTCAATTACTGTGACTCAGCTAACAAGCTGCAGCTCAGTATCATTACTCTTTTTCTCCTTCAGTTCTTAAGATTCCAAGGAAGTGACAAGTTGAAAGCTAAACTAGGACTATCTGTAACTGGAACATTTTTACTACATTATTTATTTCCTGCATTTATTTCTTCAAGACATGCTAAAAACTTTCCCCAAACTTGTGCTGTAATCTTTCCCCCTGCTGAAGCTTCCTTCATCAAGTTAGAAGACACCAAATGCTGTGTGACACCACTTTCAAAAATAATTTGAATTCCTGCTGAGCCCTCTGATTTGAAGCACTCACTCAATTCTATCGAAAAAGATATTTTAAACCTTATGACTTAATATGCTATCATTGGCCAAACGCTACAGTGAGTCTACCAGGCAAAAAAATAAACCCGGGATCTCCTTAAACTTTGAGCAAGTCTATTCACTTTCCAAATGATACAACAGTTTGCATAGTACTAGCTCAAGTGTTTTTCACTGTCCATCAGCATTATTTCTCTGAGGAATCTAGCTCTCATGCATCTTTTGTGCTCCCACTGAAATTCACGACAAAATTTTCTCTGACTTCTTTCAGTAAAACCAGAAGAGCCAGTAGAGGGAGCACAAATACATAGAAATAATTTTCTATGGTTCCTATAAAAACGATAACCTAAAACGATGTATTTTTTCCATATACTATTTACACTAAATTTTTTCCATATACTATTCACACAAAATTTTTTTCCATCCCTGATCCAAAATACTGTCTTGATTAAACTCAAGAAAGGCTAATTCAAGGTAAGGAGACTGCCTTGTTTGGTGGCCCTTCTTGCAATTCCTCAGACCTCAGGACTCTATGTAAGAAACAGACAGAGGCTGAACCCTGTGAAAATAGTATTGGCAAAATAATGTTTTCTACCTCCACAGCACTGCTGGGCAGGCCAGCTTAATGGGGATCATCTTTGGCTCTGGGACATAATCTGTTCTCTCCAGACTGATGTTTTTGCCAGCTGATCCCTGCACATGAGCACACAGGTTGGGCGAACAAGTACAGTACAGCATGATGTGGCTAAACAGTGCTGTCTACTTTGCACCCCTGCTCATTCAGCAAGCTTCAGCTTTCAGTGTTCATCCCTTTATGTGAGCCCAGTGCCACGAGATGTGCAGAAAATGTTACACCTCTGTACCCTCTCTGCCCACTGACAGTACTGGCAGACATTGCCTGGAAGAAGTTGTTTTGCTGCAGGATTCGGAAGGTGAGTTCCCCTGCATTGTGAGAATGTGTCAGGCAACAATACAGGTCCTTTATCCTCCTATTTACACCTAAATTTCACGAGTTTCAAATGGGATCTCAGGATTGCTATGATTTTTGAGTGCTTCCCCTGTAACAGAGAAAAAGATCTAATCCCTTCTGGGGACTGGCTCAAAATAACCCATCCCACACACCCCCAGGAAACCAAATGTGAACTGCTGAGTTTCATATTTCATTGTCAGGCTTTCCTGTGGTGGAGAACATGGAGCCTGCCCTCAGATCCATTCAGCTTTGTTTGAAACTGTGTATATGCAACCATTGCAAAAGCATTTGCCAGTAGCACAAGTACTCTCCCGTTGAAGAAAATAGTTAGATAAATGATAAGTGCTTTGAAAAATGCCCATGCTACATACTACAGAGGATAGGATGGGGAAAAAGCAGGTAACCAATGGGATGTGAAATGTTTTCAGAGCAAACAAAAAAGTGACATTAGAGAGCCATTGGTTCTCTACTTCTAAATTTGAAAAAAAAAGAAAAGATAAAATCATCAGTTTGGAATTCAGGTGGTCTGGGATACTCTGCAGCAAGAAGCTGCTCCCTGTGCCCGGAGGTGTCAGCAGGAATGGCAAACAAGCACTATCAGCAGTCGGAATGCCAAGCTGAATATTTAAGTGAGGGACATTTTTGTAAGTACCTCTTTGGTAATCACATTTGATGCGTTTTCTATTCTCAATTTCCCTCTTTCAGAGATAAAAGGTAGAACTACAATTCCTTTCTCTACAGATATAGGCAAAACTAATGGAATTGACTCTAGAGTGCTATAAGAAGAGCTACAGAAGTGTTTTTGGACCTCACTGTGGTCACTGGATCCATCCTTATGTCTGTCAACTACCTGTAACCTTACACTGAGTAATAATTTCTACAGAATACTTTCTGTCCATGCAATTATATATAATCATATCTGATTTTCCAGTGACGAAATCTAATAAGATTTTATAATTTCCCTTGTTTTCTCTGCATGTTGCAAATAATTTCAAGCCCCATCCTACTAGGTGACCACTGAGGAACTGAACTTTATAGGCCAGATGGGCCAGATGGATCTCCTCTGTCTCATATTCCTATTGCATTTTCATTGCAGAAAACATCTCAGCTGGTCCTATACTGACCTTGAAAAGAAAAGAAAAAGAATAAATGGATAATCCTTGAATGTATAAATAAATTATATAATAGGACATTATTAATTACTACATATACAGTATGCAGTAATACACTATGCAGGACAGAATTAATTTTTGTTATTAAAAATGGTGAAGAAGTTGGGGGTTTTAGAGAGGTCATGAGAGTGTCCATGAGGGACAGAAAATTTCTGTGTGTGTGTTTTGGTAATCATTCAGGCTACAGACAATTTACCTGCTGGCCTGGTTTGAGCGGCGATAGTGTTATTCCCTGGGTATTGATCACTGGGAGTATCTGGTTGCCGATGACAGTGGCGATGATCTGACCCTGGGCATTGGTCAATAACTGTGGAGTTATCGGCTGCACCTGAAGTCCCTGAGCTCCACCTGCCGCCTGGCTGGACGGGACTGGATTAGGCATCAGTGGGATTGTTCCAATAATCTGGAAGAAACAACACAGGGACAATGCACGCATGCCACATATACTTGCCACATGTAATTCCTTATATTCTGCATGTTGAATCAAACTTAGGTGATAAGAGCACAGCGAGACTGGTAAGACAGGCTGAGAGTGGGAAACAGTCATTCCTTCACTGGGGGGATGAGACTTTCCAATTCATTTGTCACATCACATATCACCTGTACATTTTACCACTGTCCACTGTCACCTGCTGCAAATCTGCTGTGGCTTAAGAGTGTGTAAAACAAATCCTGGGCCACACTCTGGGCCCTGGATCATGGTTTGTTTCCACTATTAAATTTAACACAGAGTGAGAGAGATAAAAGTCTCAATCTTTTTGTCTTGCTTTCTACATCATCCGTATAATGGGTTACTAGTGGGGCTATGTAATTTTACTTGATTTTCTGACACCTGGTACTCCGGGTGACCATCTTTTACTCCCATGTGATCTCAGGAAGACACAAAGGGATACTGGTACCTTTCACGGCATGCCTTATTAAGATACGTTCATAAAAATGCAGCTGGTTTTGGATGACAGCTATGAAGTACAACACAACAGGAGGGCTGATGTTAGATAAAATACATTAGCTAACATTTCTGGGGCAAGTAGTTGCAGAAAGAGACACTTGTGACATCTCAGATTTGAGAATACAGTGATTTCCTAAAATGTGAATGTGCCTGTAAAACTAATATTAGGATGAGATGTCAAACAGATGTCGTAAGAAAGCTTGTCAGTCAATAAGCTGCTAGGCTGGAAAAAGTTATGCTCTTGCAAGATTCTTTTTACAGGTATTAGAGAATCTGAAATGAACTTCTGATGAAACTTGGGCCTAAACCCAAACTTTTTCTTTTCTTTTTTTTTTTTTAAAACAGCAACCTATGAAGCTGGAGTCATAGGATTGTTGCAACAGGAAAAATAAAAAAAGCACAGCACATCTCTATTTCTTTCACCTTCTCCTCTCTCTTTATCATAGCCTCACTGAAAACATCTACTCTATTATAAGACTTCCAGTCTGCTCTTTCCAGAAACCTTGCTTCTTCCTTTTTATCCTCAGCGTTCACCACACTGTGTTGTCCATTTTGAATCTCACTAATATGATCCCATTTTTTTCCTCAGTGGAGATAGAAATATTGTAGTTTTCCACAGTCTATTTGCTGGTTCTCATTCCACTTGGGAGCTTAGTCATCTTTTTAGATCTCTTTGTTTCTGACAAATTTTATAGAAATTAATCAGCTGATTCACAAACCATTAAGTAGGTATGGAGAGCTGAATGGAGGGAAAGAGAAAGAGACATATACATAGCACTAGACACAGAGAAGTTTCCTCGTGAAAATGGGCTGAAGTATTCCTAATGAAACTCAAAAGCAAGTTTATTTCCCAAACAAATACATAAAACAAAACATATAACATTCCCATTGATTGTAACAATTAATTTATATATTATATCTATGGAACCCATCCAATACAGTGTAAAATTAGGTCTAAAATAACTGTTTGGTGAAAACATCAACTAGCTTTTTGGACAGACCACCAAGTTGCTAAATGAGAGTGCAAAAGTAGAACACCACTGAATCTCTTTCTGTGGATACATAATGAATACATGTGTGAAATGCATGGTGAAGAGTAGCAGAGGTATGTGAAGACCTCTGCCTACTGAAATCACCAGAGGTGACACACAACAACCCCAAAAAATCCATCATTAAAAAAGCACCATGCAAAAATATCCAAGTAATTCAGGAGATGCAGGTGGCCGTCATCACCCTCTCCCATTATTAGGCTAAGATATGACTCCATTGCGTGACAGGATCCTAATGAGTGACTTTTCCTTCAGCAGTCACACCCTGTGATGTGCCTCTAGGTAGGCTCAACCGTGAAGTACCAGGTGACAACCTACACTGACTCCTGGAGCAAGAAGAGTGCACTGTTGGCTATGGCAGCTCAGGAAACAAGCAGTAGGTGCTGAAGTTGTCATCAATTTACCAAACTTGCCCAGTTAGAAGGCCTTAGCATAGGAAGACCAGAGAACCATAAAGTAAAGCAGGACAGCTCTCCTGAGGGAGAACCTGATAAAATGGCAAGCCCAGCTACTAAGCTGTATTGTAAGAGCTGCATATATCAAGACTGCTCAAAAGACTGTAAAGATACAATTTAAGTTCTTAATGCATTGCTAAAAGGTAGACAGATCAATAAAGATTATTACCCCCATTTTATGGAGCATGAAAGTGAAGCACGGTGAAGCATATTCAGAGTTAGCCTTCTAAGCCGAAATTTCCTGAGAGTTTCTCTTTTCAGATCACAATGATTTATTTTATTTTATTTTATTTTATTTTATTTTATTTTATTTTATTTTATTTTATTTTATTTTATTTTATTTTATTTTATTTTATTTTATTTTATTTTATTTTATTTTATTTTAATGTCCCTAGCTGAATGGAAACTGCTTTCCTGTTCATGTGAGAAGATGGCTATTCACTGAGGAGAGAGGCATTTATTTACATCATTATCAGATTTCAAATTGTTTTCTAAAATCAGACTTTCAGCATGAAGGAAATACAACTGCAGTGCAGTGCAACACATAAATATCTCCCAGTTTTTGTGACCTAGCATATTTATGGGTAACAAATATATTCTTTCACTTTTAAAATAATCTCACCAAACAGAAGAAATAATCTTTCTTAATTTTATCAGCAGAGACATATCAAAGGCCTCCCCTTCCTTTGCCATGTCTGTAAAGGACGCAACCTTGGACTGTCATTACTCCAATGTAACTTTAACTATCAAGGTCCTAATCCCAGCAAAGCACAAAATGCTGTGTTGGTGTTATCAGTAATAGAAAGGTTTGCATTCACATTTAAAATGCATTTCTTGGACTACAGTTGGACATTTCATAGAATGACAATGCTGAAGTGGACAGTTTGTAAGGTCAGAAGCAGAAGGCTATCTATATGTATTAATGTGTGTCACACACCATACTGTACATGGCGTGCTGTACATGCACACAGACAGAAATGGAGCAGGAAAAACACAGACTGAAGAAGTGTTTCAGAAGGGCAAATGAGCAAGTGTCCTCAGGGGTGTTACCATAGGAGCCAAGGGTAAATCTTAATTGGAAACAGAAACTTACTGAGGTTTAAGAAGATTTTATTTCCTTTTTTACCAAGTAAATTCTTGTATGGTTAAGGAAAAGATATCCACTTGTCTCTACTTATACAACAGGGCTACTCTATTGCACACAGCTTTGAGATGGCTAAAACTGGATTCAGGTTTCCCCTTTCAAGATCCCCCTTGTCCAAGTACCCTCTCCTAAATATCCTAATCACTCACTGATTCACACATAAGGAGTACTACAACTGGATCCCTTCCTTAAACCTTGTGTGACTGATGTGATGCTGAACCACATCCCTCCTCCCTCTAATTTTGGTATGAAATTTCACCCTGGGCCCTGCTAATCTGTCCTCTTAAATTATTGTACAAGTTGAAGACAATTTATGGTTTTGATACATTTGAATTTTGTCAAGAAATAAAACAAGGCCATGCCACAGGCTTGAGGCACTGGCATGCCACAGTACAGACTATTTAATTGCCAGTGATTTCCCTAGTCGGGAGGCATTGCTCCTTTCTAGGAAATGCTGCTACTTCAGATTATATTCAAAGATGGTTCAGGAATAACATGTGACAGGGACTGATCCCAAAAGATACTTACAGAGTCACGCTGAATGGTTTGAGTTGGAAAGGGCCTCTTAAAGACCATCTAGTTCAATTCCCCAGCCATGGGCAGTGATGTATTTCACTAGACCACTTTGCTTAAAGCCCCATCCAACACTTCCACAGTGAGAACACATTCTACAATGCTATGTCGTCTCTGAGACAAAGCAGAATAGGCTTCTTACTTTGTCAATGCCTGGACTTAAAATTCTTAAACAATCCTGCTTGTCAAAGATGTTCTTGAGGAAAAAAAAGCCACATCCCTGAAAGTTCTCATGCTAGAAAAGTATAATTTTAAATGTATTGAGAGTTTTTTGTGTGTCTTTTACAATTCCTTTTATACATCATACAACTGAAAGCAAGCACTCAGACAGTTTTGAAAGCCCAAGGGTTAACTCAAGGGACCCCCTTGTCAATACTTCTCTAAGAGAGTCAGGCACAGTAATCTGCATAGCACTGTTGATTAAAACAAATTACAGCAGGTTGTATCTTTATGAGGTACAGGTTCTCCATATAGATACAAAATGCAGTGCAGGTGGAAACAGTACTGAGATATTTAATGTAAATTCAGACTTCAACTTTTTTTATAGAGACATGTTTTTTGTCTTCTATTACTCACAGACTGCAATTCTGGCCCTCTCCAAGCGACAGAGTGCTGTCAGAATCCTTGGTGGAGTCAGATTAACACTTCAAGTATTCAGTATGTTTCTTTCTTTCTTGTTCATGGACTAATAGATACATCAATTGTATCAAGCTGCTTAGACAACAGTTTTTGCAGAAATTAATTTATTATTTTTCTGCTTCCCAATATTAGCTAAATTTTAAAAGTCAGTTGTTTGTTTCTAATTTTAAAAGAAATTGGGGGTGATTTTTAATAGCATCTGAATATTTTCTACTGATTAATCTATTAGTGTGATTTTTGCACCCTAGGATTTTAATATATCTGACATTGGATCTCTCAGATCTTACAACTTGAACCTACCATTGTAAAGATGACTTCTGCAATAAAATTGTAGGGCTTGGCTTGCACATGAAATTAATTTGTCAACCTGCACCTTCATACCATGTGTGGGCCCAGTGTCTTTTCTTACATAGTCCTGCAAACTGCAATGAAAGAATAGCACACAGTTAAAGTGAAGGTAAAATCCCAAGTAATGGAACTGACCATGGAGGGGAAAAATCCCAAATCCTCAGTATATCAAAAATTTCTGTGAATATTGCCCCCATGTCAGGGTTATGTCCTAACACTGATTAACTCAAGTTTAGTCAGCATTATACCTTTAAAGAGATTCCAGACTTGCTCAGTAAAACTTTCTTCATAAAAATGAAATAGAAACATATGATCTCTTAAAAATCTGATCCTTTGAACAAGCAATTCTTAAGAAAGAATAACATTAAAAAAGTCCATTCTTATCCTTCCTTCATATTTAATTGCCTCTGTGGTTTACTTTGCTGTAACACACAGGTGGAAACCGTGGACAGAAGCTGAGTGATTGCTCATAACTTCTGGGGATAAATGTCTAATTGCAGCACTGCAGATACAAAACCAGAATCTGCATAACTCTGTGACAGCCTAATAAGATGATTTCCCAGTAGTGAGTCTTTCCATGTGGCTCCTAATAAACCCATTGTGTCTTGACATTAGGTGAAGTTACCATGATACTCTAAAATGAAGCATGCAACTGTTTTTTTATTAACTTTTTCTCCTTCTCCTCTCATCAGAAACAGGAATGGTGTCCTGCTTCATTACTTTCCCAGCATGACCAAAGGAATACTACAAACTGTAGCCAAACTGGTTCAACAGCTGCCTTTGTTTCTTCTCTGAAGTGTGAGTAAAATTGAAGGCCAACTACACTAGTTTGTTTCTACTGTCAGCCAGGGCTTACATAAAGCAAATAGTGGCATTTCATCTAAAAAATGTCTTCAACTATAAAAATTAAATATTAAGTATTTTTAGTAGTATCATCAAAATAAACATCTCTTCAATTTGATCAGTGTTACAACTCTTTAAATATTGAAATTTAATTATTCAGTTTTGAACAACAGAAGAACAACATAAAAAGAAAACAGAAAAATGGGGAAGAGTGAAAGAAGCAACAGAAAAATTGTTCAGCAAAATAAGACAAAACCACTATATGCACGTAGACATGAGGGTGTTGGTGGATGAGACTTGGCAACCTGTTCTTGCAGCCCCGAAGGCCAAGAGCATCCTGAGCTGTATCAGAAGATTTCAGGGGAAGTGTATGTCTCCTTCTACTCTGCCCTCATCAAGCCCACATGGAGTGCTGCCTCCAGCTCTGTAATCTTCAGTACAAGAAAGACAGGGACCTTGCAGGTCCAGAGGAGGTCAAAAAGATGATCAGAGGGCTAGAGCATCTCTCCTATGGAGGCAGGCTGAAAGAGTTGGGGCTGTTCAGTCTGGAAAAGAGAATGCTCTGGGAAGAACTTACAGCAGTATCCCAGTACATAAATGGGGCCTAAACACTGGATAGGGACTGTTTTACAAGAGCATGTAGGACAAGGGATCCATGATAGGACAAGAGGTAATGGCTTTGAACTAGGGAGGGGAGGTTTAGATGAGATGTTAGGAAGAATTTTTTACTATGCGGGTGTTGAGAACAGGTCAACCAGGGAAGCTGTGGATGCCCCATCCCAGGAAGTGTTCAAGGCCAGGTTGGATGGGGCTTTGAGGAACCTGGTCTAGTGAGAGTGATCTATGCCCATGGCAGGGGGTTGGAACTAGGTGATCTTTAAGGTCTCCTCCAAGCCAGATCATTCTATGATTCTATGATTTTGTACAGTTTTGCAAACTTTACTCAGAAGTAAAGTTTGCAAAAAAATACGTATCACTTATTTTCTACCAATGCCAATAACCCCAGCTATTTATATGCACTATACCATATACATGCAATCTACTCCCAGTCTACACACTGAAAAACTGGAATCAGGAATACAAGAAATACAATTTGCAGACTTCTTATTAAAGTAATGCTATTCCATCTCATTCTTTGGACTAATGACAATATGATTCTTGAACCTCGTACAGGATGAAACTAAGGCTGCTGGTGTCTTTCAAATTAGAACTGCTACTAATTCATGCAAAGTTTGCAAATTTTTTTTTTTCTGCATAGTATTTCCTAATGACAAGTGAAAAAGATAGCACAACAAAATGGTACTTTGAGAAAAGGCATAATACTGGAAACAGGCACCTATGAAACTGTACTCCTCTGTCACCATTTTATGTAAGGAATTGTAATATCCAGGTTAAGTATTGTTCTCATATCCTATATTGGATAGGTTATTGCTTGTAAGCATCATAATGGAACGTTGAGTCCAACATTCTGCCTGATTTTCTCAGTGGTTTTTTCAGAAAATCATGTTTGTACATTAACATCAAACTACACAGGAATTTGTCATCACTGTAGGAATTGTGTGGTGAAATTTTTCTTAAGCAAATACTATTACATTCTCCTAGTAGGAGCATGTGTACTGCCATAGAAAAGAATGTCTTTTTTATCAAACATTCTGAATAACACAAAATTTTCTCATTAGAAAAATCTAAATATATGTAATTTTCAAAATAAGGACTAAAAATTATATTGAGTGTCTGTTGAATTGTTCCTTTTAAGCAAAGAGCTTATCAGATTTAACTTCCTTTCAAAAACAAGAATTAAATCAGGCATCATGACCCTTAGAGGTCATAGTTCTCTGAGCTGAGCAAAACAGCTGTTGATGTTAATTAGATTTGCAGGTCCTAAGTATTTCTGAAAATCAGCTGGTTAAATTCTTATGAAAAGATTTATTATTTAAAATTATTTGATGGATGTCTAGTATAAAATATTTTAGCAATATTTTTGTTTGTTATGACAATAGAGACATGATATGTTATGACAGGACAGCCAATACTTTCTTCATTGTTATGACAAAACCAGCCAGATTTTATTTATAATTTATTATTTATATTAATTATTTATTATTTATATTTATTATTGATAATAATATTTGATGATCACTAAAAGAATTTACAACTAATTGTTTTTTAGCATTTTACTGCTTGCCTCCCAAGCTACAAAGAGGTTTTCTGATTTCTGTGCAGATCATTTTAGGATGTGTACAAGCAACACACATTTCTGTATATGGGGTTTTGGGGTTTTTTTTGGTAAATCCCTTTGATAACCAAAAGTAATAGCATTCATTTCCTCAGGCATTAAATACATACCAACTGGGCCAGAAGTGTGAATTTCTAGAATTAATTACAACGAAAATATTTTCGGAAATATTCATTCATCCCTATTTTTTTTTCATGTGAGCTGCGATTTTCATAGTCACCTAAAAAGTATCACTGTTGTTTGGCTTCTCTGAAGACTTCAATATCAACTAAGTATCAAACATCTCAGAGCTAAGAAATCCCTGCTCTGAAATAAAATTTCTCAACCTTTTCTAACTTTGTATTTGGGCTGCAGCTGCTAAACCAAACATCAATTTGTATCTTTACACTACAAACTGGATTTAGATTCCTTTAGAACAAGGATTGCCTCTTTTGAGCAATAACATTATTTCCTACTGCTTCTCTTTCAGAGCATAAAGAGTGGACTTGCTTCCAGACACATCAGAATCTAACATACTGGACAAACAGCACAAGAAAATGTAGGCATCCCTACGCTTTGTACTACGTGCCATACTGAGCCATTCAAGGGTAGCTCGGGAAACAAATTCCCATTTCTCAGCATGCCTAACTAGGCCCAGCACAATGTGTGCCAATGTGATTAGCTTGCTTCTATGCCATGGTGACATTATCAGCTTGTTTGGAAATACCTTTGCTACTTGGTGCTGTATTGCTCTGTACTGGCCCACTACAGAGATGCTATGGAGAGGTGAGGAGCCAGAATGAGGCAGGGTTTAGTAATTGCTCTATGATCCTGTGATTTTTAAATAAGAGTTGCTATTGTGACATAGCCTTGCACATATATGAACATGATAACATCTTCCACTGCCAAGCAGTTCTCACTGAAATAGTGTGGGTTTAATTTTTCAAATTGTAATCTTACTCTTTTTTTAAAAAGAATGTGGCACACTACTGGCAATGCCTGTGTCTGGATGAGCAGGACTACTTCTGGTATTATCCTTTTATTTCTTTCCCTTGATTGTTCCTTTAAACTTGTTTTGCATAGACAATTAAGAAGATGGCACTGACTTCACCAGGTGGTCACCACTGTCACTGGTTTATCTTGCGATACCATTCCTGAAAAGTTATTTCACTGGAAGTATTATGGTTTTGCAAATGTGTGCCAAATGTGGCTACCTCAAAGACAGATTTCTTTTTATTTTTCATTGATGAAATTTTCTGAGGAAACAAAAGTAATTTTTGGGAAACTTACTTGAAAACTTAATGATATTTTATTCTGTCCTTGACTTGTCTGTTTAGAATACCAATGGATGTTTTCTCAGGTACTCCATGAGAAACTGGATTGAAATCACTAATCACAAAATAATCTTCAGATGCAATCTTTAGGACCAGAGTTCTTTAATTAGATTATAGGTCAAAGAATTTCTAGGCCATCAATATAGTCTCAAAGAAACTTCTCACATCTTCTGACTATCAGATTACCTGGACTATACAAAATATTTATCAGAGATCACCAGATTTCTGTCTGTAATTCTTAAAGGTGAAATTAATTGTGCATGCTGATTTATTCAATCATTTCAGAGTTAGCCAAAATTCATTGCAAGAAGGTTAATATATATTGTAATCAATCAGTAGCAGTGATACTCAGCATTGTTGTTAGACAATTACATTTCTCCAAATACTGTTATAAATCCTGAGCTTGCTGTACAGATGCCATGACTGTGGATGATATGGTAGTTGTCTCAATCCATAATTTCAACACAGCACCTGTACAAGATGACATCTGTCTAAATACAAATTCATGCCCCACTTAGGTGATGTTTCTACAATTTTAGATAATCTAAAAATTAGCTAAATAAAATACAAACTGTTGGTCTTACTAATTAAGAGTTGTAATTTTTACTGTGATAGTGTATGAAAGCTCAGGGCAAGGCTGAGATGAGTAACTGTGAAGTGGTACACAAATGTACCACTGAAACACTTTCAGTGCATTTCTTCCATAAGTGACTTTTCTGCCTACTGAGAGCAAGGCACAATGCTTAACACAGCATGACTATGATGGAACAAACCATCCTGGATTATCTCTCTACTATAGTGGATATCACTGTGGAAACCAATATTTCAACCGATAACGGGGAATTTTGCTACAATGCACTACAATTTTGTGGGAGTTGAAGACAAAGAGAAAAAATTCATTTCACTGAAAGAAGGCTTAGCTAGATTGCATATAAATTCTTGAATAGAAGATAGTCATGACTCCAAGTTTCTAGATTTGAATGTCTAGGAATAAAAATCCTGCCTGAGATCAAATATAACTTCCTTTTGTCATGCATTCAGCACAGAGTTGATTGCTCAGTTTAGTACCAATGAAAATTTTCCAACCAAATATAAGCTGGGCCTTAGTCCTTCTTACCTTGCAAAATTTGTTCTGGCCCCTGCCAGAACAGTGCTCGCCCAATCAGTTTACCTTTGAAAAGTTTGTTAAATTCCAGGTCTCAGTTAAATCACGTGTAATATGTTAGTATAAATACTATTTACCTCCCCTCAAATATTCCTACAAGTTTAAAGTAATTTTTGTAAGGCTACCTAAGAGCTAGAAAGACAAGATATAAAAACAGTAGAGAAGTTTTATGTTGAAGATGAAAATACACTCATCTGGTTTTCTTGAAATGATTTTCAAATTTAGGGAAGACAGAGCAAGAGACTGTTTATGAATCTGTGTGGAGAACATGCAGCTTAATTACCAGTTTCACGAAGGCCTGGTCTGTAGGTCTGCTTAAGGAAGAGCAAAGTAACTATGATTTTCTTATTAAAAGAAGCATTGGGCTGGAGGTAATCCTATCTTCAGCTCCTACATTGCTACTCTGTGGAAGCAACATATTCCTGACACAGACAGGCAAATTAAAATTTGTTTATGTATTTTTATATTAATTCAAACTACTTTATATTTCCCTTATGCTGTCAGCAGAGCCTAGATCCCTGAGGCCTGTTCTGTGGAAGGCAGATCACAGGCAATTTTCTATTCTTGCATGTGTTCTCTGTAACAGTCCTAAAAATATTTCCTTTTGAACTGTGATCTGCAGGCCACCAAAGGTGACGGGCTTCTTTACTTTTTTGACTCTAGACAAAGGGAATGGTAAGGACAGAAAATTAATTGTTTCCAGAATCCCTTCTCCATCTGTGTAGTTGTCACATGTCTTATACTTACATTTTCAGTTATTTTGGGCAGGCCACTGTTTTTTTTTTTGGTATGTTAGAATAAGACCTTAGCACAGTGTTCCAGTGTGATTATGTATTCCATTCATGATTATGGGGGTTCCGTAGACAAAAAAATAACAACATTCCTATTTGTCATCAAAGAATTAAATTGTTATATTACATAATAGTCTCACATTTCCTTAGTTAAGATGACTGAATACTGATGCACTCTATCAAGACTTTCAAGTGGGATGCTACTGCTGCACTTTCTGATAATTTTTACTGGATTACAGGTTCCTGAGAGAAGAACAAAGGGGGTGCTCCTTTAACTTCTTCAGTACTGAAATGCTTCCTTTACATAAGGAAAATACCTTAATGCCATTAAAACATTACGTAAAATATTGAAAATTATAGCCAAAAGCTGGGGGAAAAATGCAGTGATAGTCTAGAACTGACTCTCATATTTACAATTTATTTTTAATGTTTCCCTAGAGCTATTGTTTTCCACATTACTCCTGCAGCTGTGGCTGCTGGGGGGTCAGTGGACCTCAGCTTGCACTGAATAAAGAGATCCTTAGCAAGTTCAGAAGACATCATTCACAATCACAGCTACAGTCCTCCTGTAGGAACCTCAGCTGTTCCTCCACAGGATCATTCATGTCAATTCCACAGCTCGGCTTTGCCAATTGACACTTAAAGTCACAGAATCATACTGGTTGGAAAAGACCTTTGAGATCATCAAATCCAGCCATAAACCTGACACTGCCAAGTCCACCAGCCTAATTCAACCTTAATGCCTTCATGTGGAAATACTGAAATGAAACAAGAAGGTTCCTCATGGAGAGATGTACTATACTCAGTGCTTTAAAGAATCAGATAATCTAACCACGGTTATGTTTAGCACATGAAAGTGTAAGAATCATCGGCTGTTGCTTCCTTCATTCAGGCTTTACTTTACTTTAAGTAGTCTCCCTGTTAACAATTTGAAGAGAAAGATATTTAATAGAATTAGAAGTGGTGGAATCTTCCAAGAGGAGAACAAAGTAGATGTGAACAAGAGAAAAAAGCAACAGCAAAATGAAACTTAGTTCTAAACATTGTCAAAATGCACACTGTAGTTACAGATGTTCTTGTAATACATTTTTTAAAAAAATCAACTCAGTCTCAGTAATGTGAAACCTCCAAAAGAACTTCTTGTTCAATCTTGGAGCAATAGTGGAGAAGATTTCCTGGAATATGGGAACTACAGCAGAAGAATGAAGAGATAAGTGAAGAGAAAATGCCATACTATAATTAATATATTGAATATTTAATTGCAGGTAATCACAGATTTTTAAATTTACAAGTCCAAGAATTGTGCTCATTGCTGAGACAGAACTGAGTACATTAACTGCCCTTGAAACAACATCAGTATTTGTGGGTCCCATCCAACTCAGCATATTCTCTGATTCTGTGATGATAGTTGAGATGGTACATCTACCACTTTCTCCTTCGTCCCTCATATCCCCCTCCCTGCCATCACCTCACAAAAAAACCAAACCAAATCACAACAATAACAAAAAATCAACAAAAAACCAAAAAAGCCACCCCACACCAAAAACCCCAAACCCAACTAAACAAATCCCATTCCCCCTCCCCCACCCCCAAACAAAACAAAAAAACCCAAACCACAAATTCATTTATCAGATTCAAAAGAAAGTTTATCCAGGCTGAATGTAGACAAGATTTGTCAACCACGCTGCTTCACTCAGAAATGAAAATGTAAAGATGTGTAAACAAGAAATAACCTCAAAAAATGAATTAGCATCTCAAAAAAAAAAAAAGTTATCAAATATGCATTTGTTTATCACAGTCAAGTTTTATGATTCAAACCTTATTCATATATATTTTATGAAGAGAATATCCATTGTGGTGGCAAAATTAAATGCATTTTGAAACTTGTATGTGACATTTATCTATCTGCTCTATCAGAAAAAAGTTGTCATATTCATTCAGACATATATTACTTTTTCAATTTCCTGTCAGTTATGTTTTTTTAATGTTCTTTAGGGGGAGACCACAGGATTTCTTATTTCTCACAACAAAGACCATAATGCTTTAGAATTATGTTGATGAGTTTATACCTAAAAAGTTGCACCACCTTTTTTTTTTTCCAAGAGATGAGTAGTTTGTTCTTATCCATGATAACCATGGCTTTTGGGTTGTTGGGGTTTATTTTTTGTTTGTTTTCATTTTTTTTAAGATACAGTCAGGTATAGAGTGGTCTGGTCATTTTTTCTTCTTTTAAAGAAGTTCATCATACAAACCACAAACTTACGGTGCAATTTTATGATGATTCAGGTTCTACCGTGAGCCACAAGAGATAATAAAGAAAAAAAAAAGCTCAAGTATTGAAACTCCTTATCACATATCTTCCCTTCCAAGGGGATGATTTTGATAGGAAGTTCATACAAACACAGTGCTTTGAATAAATAGTGTTGTGCAGCAGGCAAGACCAAAAGGTCATAGAGAAGAAACAGAAACCAACTAAGAGAGTTAATTGACAAGGTGCTACAGCTGTCATGCAAAACAGTGGCTGGAGAGGTGGAAAGTTCTTTCTCTGAGTTGCCATTAAAGTGACACTGTAGCAAAAAACTTATATTGTATCCCACAGGCTCAGTGCCAGTCCTAGGGAAGATGTTGAAGTGTAGTGGGTCAAGTCCTGGGTAGAAAAGACACTTGCTTCTCATGGGGTCTTTTTGGCAGTAATGGCCCCATACATAATATAGAATAATGCATGCTCTTTGGTGGTTTCAAATCAGGAGAATTCCACGAAAACCATTCAAGTTGCATCTCTAAACAAATGCACTTGAATTCAAGTTAGAAGATATGCCTCCCCTTCTGAGCATACATAATACCTAGGAGTAAAACCAAGTATTTTGGTAAAACTGGCAATACTTATGATGGTGTAGTTTAGATTATTTTTTAGGACAGAAATTTTTTACACTATAAGAGTCTTTCACAGTATTTGTGACATCTAATGGTTGGAGCTGTGCTGGAAATACATTCATGTTGGTCTGCGGTCTGAAGATTTAGTGTATCCCTTTTCTGTACTAACCAAATCAGCAGGGTAAATGGCCAGAGAAATGTAAAAAGAAATCTGTCAGAAGGAGAGACATCTTCCCTGCTTCTACAGATTCAAAGGGTTTTTTTTTTAACTGCGAGAATCTCAGAGATGTAATGTCTTCACTTCTGCACAACTGATTTTTAAATAACATCATCCTGCAGATGGAATACTTGATCTTACTTGAAAGAAAAGATACTCAACAGAAAGATCCTCCCCTTCACATTGCAAACCATCACTTAGTTGAAGTATCAGTAAAGTATGCTTTAAATAACTCAGAGAGATACCATTGCCTTGGTTTCTATTTATTTGGGAAACACAAAGAAGCAGGCAAGCAAAATACGAACAAAAAAGAAAAAAGAAGATTTCCTCTAGAGTCATTCAAAAAATAAGTCAGGTCAGCCAGTACTAAGTTTTGCATGTCCATCCTCAGCTGCTCCCAGGATCCAAGTTAAAAATACTAGGGCTGCGATGGTGAGCTTAAGGATAACATTACCAAAAGGATTCAAGTATCGTTGAAATTAACTACAGTGTGATATTGTAAGCATGGAATTGTTATAATATTCAACACCTAGCATTAGAAATCCATTTGTGGACTGTCATTCACAACTCTTTCTATTCAAAGAGTGAAAAATCCCTGCAAGATAATTCATTGACACTTATAATGCCTGCCTTAGATTGGTCCTATGTTTTATTTTTTGAGAGTGTCTACTTGTTTCAGTGATGGCCAAAAACACTAAACAACTAGCTTAGATTGTTGACTAGCCTAAGTTCCCTTTCATGTGGTCAAAATTAGAGAAAAGGAATTCAAATCAGGAGTCCAAAGAGACAGAGTACTCTGATAAGCAGTCAATTCTAAAATTGACCCACAGGCTCCAGGTCATTTGGCAAACAAGTTATGTTTTTATTGACCATCTCAATCTCAGCTGTAGATAAAAGGAGGGTAAAATAACTTTAAAAAATCCCTAAAATTAAAATAAAATCATTGATGCTTTTTCTGAGAATGAGACTCAACTTTTCTTTATTTTTTCTTTTGTGATTTACTATTAAAATAAGACAAGGTTTTAAGAAGACCTCACTGGTTGAAAAGATGTTCAGCTCATGCACAAAATGAAATCTGTTTGACCATCCTTGTCTATTACAAATATAAACACAGAGACAGAGATGATTCACTTAAATTCCTTCAACTTGACTAGTAATATCTTGACACATTTCACTGGGGAGGGTATAACTTATACCACTCTTAAAAAGTAAGTTTAAAAAAAAGACTCAGCAATGACTGTGGACTGAAGATTTATTAGAAAGATTCCCTAACCATCTCTTGGAAGCAAAATTTCCATTCTGTGCAAACTCAGTGAGAAATTGCTTTCTTGACATGGTACTCATTTATCTCCCCTCACTCTGTGTTCTTTGAGGTCTCCTTTTGCATCATTTGTTTGGTAGTATGAGGCCGATTTAAACATTTTTACATTTGTGCTCTTGCCAGAGACCATGGTGATTTAGTGAATCAGGAATGCATCATTCATGTTTGTTCCCTCTTTTCACTGCATATGATTTTAAGGAGAAATAAAAGGCAAGAGTACAACTTGCTGCATTAAGTGCTCCTTAGGAGGGGCCCTTTCAATTGATGGATAAGGCTATGAGAATTTGAGCTCGACTTAGTAATATTTAACAGATACATTTTTATTTGTATTCAGAAAAAAAGTCTTTTGTTGTAGCATATTTACTTGTGATATTTTTTTCTCATCATACAGGTGTTTCTCATCATACATCATTGTTGCTTAAGGACTTCCATGTAAGCAAAGCTTTAAGTGTCCATCAGCGTATATACAGAAGGATGAACCTATCTGAGCAGACCAACACTTCTGTATATTACTAACAACATTTTTAGGTCAATAGTCTAATATTAATATTTTAAACAATTACCCTGAGAAGTTGGCAAAAAGCTTGTCAAGATTTGTTTTATAGTCATTTCCAAGACCTCCCTTACACTCTTACAAAAAACATAGTTTGTGATTGCAATTTCAGAACATATTCAACCAGCTCTTAGACTTCACAGATGAGCATCAGGTCTTCCTGTGCCTTTCTGTATCTGGTGAACTGAGAACCAGTTAGTCTCTTTGGACCCTTGTGAACAAAACATTAAATTCAAAACTTATTCCAATATTATTTTTTCTAAGCAGTCATTAAATATTTAATCTTAGGCTCAGGGCAGATTTTTGTCTTGGCTGCTATGACAAAAATTCTCAGATGTGGTAGAGAAGAATGTGGTGCTTTTTTGCTAATATCAATTACATATTAATCTTATTCAAAGGTGATGACATCATGATTTATCTAACCTCTGTGCATTGTTTCTTAAACTTTCTGCTTTAGCTAAAGGAGTGTGTTTCAACAATGAACATAAACAACAACTGTTTTAAATTAATGTGTATACTTGACATCAAAGATAGGTGACTGTCTCCTACAGGTGTCTGTACCTGAAAAACAGGTGCAACAGCTGGGACATTTTGGTGTATCAGAGAAATGAGACACATTCTCCTGGGTATAAATAGACTAACCAAGAGAGCAGCATATAGATTTAAACATAGAGAGTTTAATTGTAGTTGCTAATATTAATTTTAAGAGACTGTAAATAAAAAACCCATACATCAGTATTTGTACAATTAAAATTGAGAGATATATAGTGCAGATCCCAGAAGATGTAACTTACATACCTAAAAAATGGAAGCCACCTCCCAGCACTTTGGAGAGGTCTGTGGAGGTGATGTTCATCAGCACAACAGACATCACAAAACATGCAGACCATGCCATGCTCTGGGCATATGCTGGGAATATTTTCCCTGCCATTCTATTAACAAGTCTCAATTTTCTTGAACTCCTAATTCAGAGATCACTCTGATCTCTTGTGCAGAGCTATCAATAGTACCTGTCTACATAGTACCTGCTAGTAGTGAAAGGGTAGAGTGTTAACATTCAGTATCTTTTAACTCTCACTTTGCAGTCATTCAACACTTGAATTTTTTGTGGGAAATCAAACCCCTAGAAAAATACAGGCTTAGTTTTGCTCCTCAGATATTAATATGGGGGGTAAATTAATAGAATGCAGACAATTATGGCCTCTGGACAGTCATGATTACACACATCTAAAATTACACTTGAGACAGATCTGAGCTAAAAAAGAACAGCACATCATTTTCCATGCCAAGAGGAGAAAATTTAGTTTATTTTCATTTGTCACCAGAATAAAGTGTCAAATGACCCCAAAGACAGAAGCATGACTCAAGAGGTAATTAACATATTTATAATCTCATTTTCCTATGGGTACTTATATCTCTTCTGAGGAGATGAGCATAAATTTCCAGGTAAGCATATATACATCTGTGTTCACATAAGTGAAAAGCAATTCAGCTGAAAAGGATATCTGCTCTATTTGAAATGTTTTAGGATTTTGTCAGAATATGGCAATAAGACACAGAAGGAAGAACATTTTTCTGGATCAACCATGGGATACTTAGAGCAGTACTGTGCCATGTCTGAAATGGGAGTAAAGACCTATGTTTAACTAACTGAATCCCAGACACACAGTGAGGCAAAGAACTATTGTCAGGAAAAGAAAATGGTAGAGGAAGTAGAACAGAAACTAGAAAGCTGAATACCTTGGGGTGTCTGAGGATGTGTCTCTGACATTGGCACCAGACACCTGTTTACCCATACCCTTCTTTCCACATGGGTTTGTGCTTCCACTTATGGAAGAAACCAGGAGAGCAAAACCAGACAAATGAGAACAAATTAAGGCTAAGAAGAAGAATTGAGAAGGAAAGAAGAAGGAAATTTTAGCATGGCAAGTGGTGTTGATTCCCCCTCAAAGCTAGTACACTGCATGAGTCTGATACCATGTTTTTTTCTTTGAGTCTGTCTATTTGTGCTATCAAATAAGACACAGCTAAATGAACAGCCATCAAAGAAGGGAGTGGATTAAGCCTCTGGAGATGATGACTAACAAGTTAAAATTAAACTTCTTTTCAGTTGGGCTGCAGTGACCTATTTATACAATTTCTTTCTTGCTAGCTAGCTAGCTTTTTTTAGCATTGCAAGGTGTACCTGGCCTCTCTCATCTCTCTCTAAACTGTCTCCCTGATGTCCTGATCACTCTCTGATCTATCTTTCTATCTGCTGGGTGAATGCAAATATGACATATCCAACCTCTAAAACAAACCATTTATTTTGAAACTTGGCTATGTCAGAGCATTTGATGCGTCAAACATGAAAATGAATGTATATTTGGATATTGGGTACATCATGTCTTGATATTAAATTATCCCCTGAAAAGAGGATTGGTTTTTAAACTGGCAGGATTTATGTATTGCTTCCTTGAATCTCTAGCATGAAGTTAGACATGTGGGGAGTCTAGCAAAGTTTCTCTATGAAGAAGAAAAAGAGTTGCTCAAGGGCTATGAGTGTTTTCTTTTATATTAATAAATCCTTCTTTGCACTTAAGGAAAGAGATTCTGTCATTCTCGTCCATTATTATGTGACAATAATACATTAGTCTTCTATGAAAGATACTTATCCTAGAGATAATATTTAATTAATGTGCAAAGAAGAAAGTTTAAGTGAAAAACGTACTTTTAAAGTCATATATATTTAATACATTGGCATAGATATTTCAAAGTCCCGTTTTTTCCCTTTTGATATCTGAGCCATTTGCATGTACACACAGTGAAGCCTACCACTGTCAGCATCTGAAAAAAAATGACAAACTGAGATATACTTTGGGAAAAATAGATCGACTGTCCATGGACTGTTAGGTGATTTTTTTTCTGCTTGAACTTTCTCTGTCACTGTTCACAGATCAACCCATAGAAGATGGCATAACACAATTCTTTGCAATAATCTAGATGCAAATCAGAAGACAGAGAATACTTCCTCTTACAGGACAATTCCAGCTCATTGTGCTATTTGGAAGCTTGTGGATGTGCATGCAGAAGTTATGGGTCTGCATCTGGCTGGTTATTACTCTGAATGCTGCATTCATACATTTCAGTGGATGGCTTACTGCCAAATGAGTCAATCAAGCATTTCTGCAATATTCTCCTCATTATGTGAACACTACTTGGTGAAGACATATTTCTTCATTTTCAGATTCTTCAGAAGATATTGGTAAAATATCTGGACTCCTCATCCTTCCAGATTTCAAACAAATACTGATTGCACAGCAAACATGGCAGTGCCAAATCTTTCCTCACCTGTATCTCTAAGACATACACACACAATTGTCAAGACTGCAGCTCAATAAGAAAGACAATGGCCTTCATTTATGCATGAAGACTTGTAACTTTTAAGAAATTCCAAACCTCACCAAAAGAGCTGAAGTGCTCTATCAGTGAATCAAGGACCAAAAATATTTAGCATTTTGCATTAATTGCACTTTTGACAGAGTGATCTGCCTTTTTTTCCCGTTGCCCAAACAAGCATTTTTGGTTTTGTTTATTCTGATTATCAACGGTAATTCAGCAGATTGTAAAATTCTGACACAAGGATAAAGCATATACAATATATAGGATAAGTTAGATAAAGTCTAAATAAGACTAAGCACCATCTTACACAAAGAACTGTGACCTGAGATTTTTCGGAAATGATGAGGCACATTTAGAAAGATAACTCAGATTTTCAGATTTTGTCCACTATTGCCTCTGCTCACCTACAGTCTCTCTATAATCCACCCTACACAGTACACCCTCATAAGAAGAAGCCTAGAATTAAGAATAGTCTTAGATTCCGCTCTGATACAAGTCTCCTACAGGAGGATTTCCATCATCTTTG
Source organism: Serinus canaria (assembly GCF_022539315.1). Lineage (NCBI taxonomy): Eukaryota > Metazoa > Chordata > Aves > Passeriformes > Fringillidae > Serinus > Serinus canaria. The sequence goes on along the minus strand of NC_066315.1, from coordinate 51,287,877 downwards.
TTCAGACAATGATGTAGCCTCAATTATTTCTCAACTTTGTCAACTCCTGAACTGATGCAATATTCCCAAGCACTTCCACTGTTTGGGAAACATCAGTAACATAAAAACCCTTTCCTTGGTACCACTTACATGAATCAACTTTGTCCACTGCTTTGCTTACATCATGTTAAAGAGTTTTCAATGTACTTAAGAAAACTGAAGTATTTGCCTTCAAGTTCTTCTGTGGTATGTTTCCCAGGAATCTAAATGGCTAGCTAAATCTCGTGGATGAAATCTAAAATTATCAAACTCAGTCTTTCAGGATAACAAGAGTCAAACCTTCTCTGTGCGTAGCAAATTTTGCTCTAAGGGGACGGTCAAAGACTTGGAATGGATTTCAACAGCAATTGAGAAACATTCCTGTGTTTATTATCTTTGGCTTCACCACATTCTGCTGCAAAAGCTAATACATTTTTTGTTGTCTGCCTTGCTCTGATGCAAATATAAGCAATATGCATCTCTAAGAAATACCTTCATAAAGGTTTTAAAATCCAAATAAAACCAAAACTTTAAAAGTCAAACAAACAAACCAAAAATCCCTAACAAAGACAGACAAAACCAAATGCCCTTACCAAACATGCAATGTGCTGTTCTACAAGTTTCTGCTGAGAGGAAGACCAATTTGTGACTATCACTAGTCATGTTTCTTAATGCTTTACTGGAAGGTGATAAGATATGATGATAAGGAGAGCAGTGTAAGAACCACTGTAGAGCAGAAAGATTTCATTGACTGTGATGTATGTCACTGGTGATAACAACGAAAATTTTTCATGCCTATAACCACCTCATGATGCTAAGATGAACAGATTATAGGAATGGTAGGTTCTTTTTTTATTGGTCAGCTTTCATGAAAATGGTATTAGGGTTGAACTAGTAGTAAGTTTGCTTTTCTCCTCCATGCAGAAGTAATTAAGAAGGCAATGACAAAAGGAGAGTTCTGACCAGTACTTCTAACTTGAAATAATTAATGTAGAATAGTAACATTTTCAAAAGTGCCTAAATGCTGCAGGCTTTTAAGGGTCTCTTCAAAGTATATTTACTCCACAGAATACAGAGTGTTAGCAAGAGCCCAGAGCTAATAACTAATGAACTAGATCCTGTGTCACCTTGTTGAGAAACAGACTTAATTAGTCCAGCCATAACAACATACTACCGAGAGTTTTGACTTCTTCAATCTGTGCTAGTGCAGCACTGAGACATGCACATATAAATGAACTGTCTCTGGCAATTTGCTTGCAATGCTCTGCTACAGTGCATAGACATGCCTTCAAGCACTCAGTCTCATAACTCTGATTGAAGGAAACTCAGGCTTTTACAGGTATGAAAGCTGCTTTTGAAAATAAGACTTGGGCACCTCTGAAAAGATCTATGTCCAAGACACAGTACCTTAGGCAGAAATCCAGGCAAGAGGCTACACTCTGAAGTGTGAAATTTAGTAGCAAAAGTAAGATTTCTTGCAAGTTAGACAAAAGAAATTTCAGTGGCTCCTCTAGATAGATGTGGATAATTTCCAAGCCTGACAGAAGTTTCATTAAAAAATTATCCTTTCCTTTTTTCAGGTATCACTGCCTAAAATAGATAAAAAAGGCTAGTCAGCTCTTGGTTTAAGTTAGACTCACTCTGCCTTAGTCCATTTCCACTTCATGAAACTACCAATTTGCATGACGGGAGAGCTTGGTCCTTGCATTTTTACATTTATGTCACTGTGGATACAACTGATATTAGAGAAATAGTGCTGCAAAATAAAGACACAGTCAGCAAAAATAAGTTAAAAGGATTACTTGCCTTTTGATTCAAATTCACATGGGAGGTAATTAAACAAACACCCTCCTCCATATATAGCTGTGGGGAGGGAAACCAGTGGAAAAATACAACTTCCCTTACAACTGACCTTTTCTCTTTTCACTTTTCTTCCTGAAAACGGCAAAACTGCGTGTATTCAGCACAGTAAAACTTTGAGGGGAAAAATAGAGAGTCAGACTCCACCCAGCAAAAATTCAATACATTAATACAAAGGTCTGTCAAAACAGATTCTCCTGGTAAAGGGTTTTCCAAGAACTGTTCTTAAATGCTAGTATTTTTTTTATCAGACTGGTACAATCCCTCCCTCTAGCATTGCCCTCAAAGTATATCTCTTTTTATGTCTGAGGCTACTAATGAAATATCCTTAATATAAGCCATTCTGATACCACCTACTCAGATTTCTATAGGCCTTAGCCCTAGGAAGATATTGTTAGCAGTCACTACTTAAACAGTTATTATTAAGAATTTTGTGAACATTTGGATGTTGTGAGGGCTAAAATATTAGTGGTTACCATGCATTAAAGCTGTATAGCTGAAAGAGAATGTGAAAATAAGAAGAAAAGAAGGTTAAGAGAAAAGGCTAATGGACATTGAACACCTGAAGAACAGCATGAATTGCACATATTCAGGAAGACTCTAAGATTCTTACACATTACAGGACTTTGAGCCTCCTGGAACTTGTGGAAGAAACCAAAACAACAACAACAAAAAAACCCAACAAACAATCAACTTCTCCCTTTTAAGTATAGGAGGAGTTACAACTTGCTGTCCCAGTGGTAGCTGCCAATTTTCTTGGCTAGTATTGAAAAGAAAACTAGGTCACATAACACTCTCTATACATTTCTTGGAGATGACTGCTAATGGCTCTGAACTTTGAAGTGTGGATATTGAAAAGTTGTTGCATCTGTGGTTCTAGAGAACTGAAAGTCTTACAAGTGACTTTGTGTATACATACTCATTTGCTCATCATAGCATACCCTACCAGAAGGAAAACAGAGGAAAAATTGGGAGTTGAACAAGACCAACAGAAGAAAACCTGCAACCCCCCCCCAAAAAACCAAATAACCCCTCCCCTCAACAGCAAGAAAAAACCCATCCAATGTATTAGGTCCTTTGGTTTTAACTATGCACAAAATCATACTATTGTCAGTTAATACATACTACAGGGGTTTAACAGAAATTTTTTAAATCCCTGTAAGGTATACATTTCAGTACTGGAACATCTTATTGCTATTTAGTTGAAACAAAACTGAAACAAAAAGTTAGTAACTAACTAACTAACTAACTAACTAACTAACTAACTAACTAACTAACTAACTAACTAACTAACTAACTAACTAACTAACTATTTCTGGCTTTCCACTATTTTTTTCTCACATGTTTAACTAAACTGCATTAAAACATGCCTTAGATTTTAAAATAATATTTTCATATAGAATGAAGATAGCCCCAACTGAACATCATCAAATAGAAAGAAAATGCTATAAACACCTTTTCCCACACCATTTTATAATTACCTCACTCCCCAAAAGAAGGTAATGACCTTGTCTATGGGAACAAAGAGGTTCTAGTACTGTGGCCTATTGAATATTTTCCGGATTGTGGCCTTGGCCACTTAGGCTAAGACAAGACAGCTGCTCTGCTTAGAATCATGAACTTAGTTTGCAAATAACTGTTCTCACTTCAGAAAAAAAAGTAGTTACAGAAAACAGTGAAAATAATAGCATCTTCATGTAGACATGTAATAGTTGGGAAGACAGAAATTTCCTTTACCATAAAAGATACTTCAGCACTTTCCAAGCCAGCCCACAATGAGCACAGTGTTATTTTTTTAAAATCCTATCTCTGTTGTTATTGCACATGACATATTACATTGTACTGTACAGTGTGTGGTGATGAGAAATTCCCTGCTTATTTAATTGTGATCCTTCAATGAATTTGAAAGGGAGCACTTTATTTCCATTTCTTTAATTTACTAGTTCTTTAGCTGATGATTTTATTAACCCTTGTATTTGAGAACTGATGCTTAACAAAAAAAGAGGAAGAAAAAAAGGCCCTTGGCAGTATTGTGAAGGCCTGGAACAGAATAATGCACTTTAATAATGAGGAATAGAGCTATGGCTTTTGCTGATGGCTGTGACCGGCTCTGTGACCTGATTATGTCGCAGAGTGTCAGCAGCTGAGACACTACAAAAGGGAGCGCATCCCATCAAATCTATCTCCATTGTAATCACTCGCACTGCTGAGAGCCTTGTTAGGAGCAGGGAATCCATCAGGCCTCATTAGCACCGTTTACCATCAAGAAGCTCAAAGAGCAAATGTGTACCCTCTCATCAGAATAATGAGAACCAAAGTACTCCTATTATCTAATTGGATCAACAATGCCTCTCTCTCTATTTATTTTCCTGAGCTACTCGTGGACTACAACACTCAAAAATTAGTTATTTTTTTGTTAAGTACCAGGGTGGACCTGTGCTTAAGATTTTCCTTATACAGAAGGTTTTCATATCTAAAGAGCAAGTTATGGGCATGATGAAGCCTGGGTTACTTCAGGGGCATTCTTAGATTATAATGAAACAATGCCAATTAATTCCCTGTTCAGTTAAAGTGTGGACAATACAATTACACCATACATACTTAGATTTTCCTTTTAATCTCCCAGGAAACAGACTATTGCCCTCTTTATCCACAAGGCAGTTCATCATGCCAACTCTCATCACGTTACTCTTTTCTTTTATGGTAAAATGTTATCTTGCAACTGCTGAATTTAGTGGTATTTTTCTCCTGTTAGACAACTCCCATCTTTTCAAAAGAGAAACTAAACTTACACTCACTACCCACAGTTAAAATGTACTTGACCCTGAAGTCAAGAGGCATATATGAAGGTAACTGATGATAATTAAGAAACCATATTCATCAAGCTTGCTTTCATATTTCTGTGGCTCATTTTCTTACAAGTGTTAAGACACCTGCCAAAGCACCCATTTCACATACCTAATAAACATAGCAAAAGCAACACAAAACTCCTGATTTTTTATTTCATTTGCAAAACCAGCATAAAAAAAGAGATATATTGGGTTAAACCTCTGAAGAATCCAAGGGCAGCAATGGCACTAGGGTCCTTCTGTAAGGCAGGCTGAAGCTGAAAAGATAGATAGTTTCTCTTTGAAATCTACTGACAGGGTGCAATTTGGCAAACCTGCTGCCCTGGCCTTTAAATGTAAGATATGAAAGCCCAGCGCTGCAAACACTTCCTGGAAAGTGCTGAGGGCAAACAGAATGCAAGCAGTGTTACATGGGCCAATAGCTCTTCATAATATGCCTCTGAAAATGAAAATTTGATTTAGAGTCCTCTATGTGTACTATACCAAATTAATCAGGTGATCTAATCATATTGTTTCAATGGATTAGATCTCTTTGCTTGGTCTTGGGAAGCTCTGGTGTTACAGTTTATATTGCCGTCCAAAGAAAAAGATGAAAAATAAATAAACATGCCATAACTTTCATGGCATTCAATAATTAATGAAATAAAAACATGTTATATAAATTATTGTTAATATATATGATTTTTTACTGTAATTGTAAGAAATCCTACACCAGTGGGAATTAAGGCCATGCCATATGTCATTTAAAGGATCATTTCCCTGAAATTTGGCATAGGATCTTGGATTTGACCTAGAGTTTAAAGTCTCCAGGGATTACTGATCACCATATATTTAGCTAGACAGATGGACATTTACAAGCCCTGAATTTCTGTAACAGAAACAGCGTGTAATTACAAAGATTGCATATATCAACTTCCTCATTCAGCTTTATATTTCCAGGAGTGAGTTTTGGGTATCATGCTTGTGATGCCTTGAAAGGGACAATTTTCAAAGGGCAGAATTCTTAACGTGTGGTGCAAATCTGGCTCTTTAGTGACTCCAAGCAGATTATTCAGAAATGGAGTGTTTCAAATTACTTTTACTTTATGCTCCCAATTTTGAAGAAACATCTTGTAGTACTTGGTTAGGTGCTATAATTCTATTAATTTGAAGGGAATGTAATTTAATTTCTAGAATGTAGATAAATTATACTGAATAATCCTGTATTAAGGCAGCCTGAGAAGTGGTCTCTAAGTAATATGAGTTTATGCTGAATATTATAAAACTGCATGCTATATTACACACTTACTATCAATATTTATCTATATTGTGGCAAGGTCTCCAGTACTGATTATAAACCAAGGAACAGTTGCAAAAACAAGTAATAAAAAGAAACCCCTTATTTAAAAAACCTAGGCAGATAGCTAGATGCTGTAATTTTTATTCCAAAAATTGGGAAGATTATTCCTTTCCTTTCTCATTCTCTGCAGCCTGTGGAATTATTGGACTGTACATTATGGAATAAACAGACTCGGCCTGAGTGGACCTTTCATTCAGTGATATCTTCTTAGCATTGGGGTTTTTTTAAGGATACAATGAATGGACACACATAGATTATGTTTTCTATGGAGAATATGTAAAGGAAAAGCTATAAATAAATTAGTCTACATTCATAACCTCAGCTCTTATGATGAACATCTTTGGTGTCAAGTGCTTCATATGTAAGTGGCAACTGTGAACCACTTCTGGAGCACAGAGGAGATAGAAACAAGCAGCCTCTATGTTGGAGCTGATCTGACTATGAGTTATAGGTATTATAACCAACTTTTCTCCCAAAACAATACCCCATCCCTCCAGAAATCTTAATAGGCTTTTAAGAGCCTCCATTTAAAGCTGGGTGCATAAAATGATGCTTTGATGAAAAGGGATTGAAACAAGGGTTAAAGTAGACATTGAAAGGTTATTGTAGAGGGCACATTGTTCATACAATCCTCCTTTAATATGTGTGGTGTGCACCTGCGATAAGATGATTCATTAGATAAGGCCTCACTTTGACAAGCTCCATCGTTCAACCCTCGGGGTAGTGATGGAACAATTCTGCACCCACCCAGTAAATATAACAAGGTCAGCATTTTTTTTCCCTGGGACTTGGATGGTGATAGTGAAGCTCAGGAAGCATCTTTGTTTATGTGTCCTGTTTAAAAAAAACGGGGGAGGTCCTATAAAGTGTTGAATTTTATTTTTTGACGGGCCAAAATAAGAAACTCACTCTTGTTCCAATTAGCTAGCACAAAATTGCCAGGAGAAGAGCTGCTCTTGCTTTTTTTCCTCTTTACTAGTAAACAGTAAAAGTAGAAACTAAATTTTAGATTCACATATCATCCATGCTGCATCATTTCAATAAATGTTTTTCAGGGTCTAACATCCACAAAAACACTGTGTGCCCAATTTGTAGAATTTAGAATAATGACATTCAAATTACTCAGTTACCAGATATATTGACAGATCTGCTGCAGAGAAACAAGGCATTGTGTTAATTTTTGTCCTAATAAATCCAATAAAGAATGAAAATGGTCACAATCTGAAAGCCACATAAATATGGTATATCAAAGGAATTATTTTTATAAATATGGATTCAGATGCATACGTTTCTGCATCATACTAAGACTGAAACTGAAACAGTTTTAACAAATAAACAGCTCCATAATGTAGGTAATGCTCAATCTCTCTTTTAGACACACTAACTCTTAAACAATGTTCAAGCTCCTGTTTGGAAAATTTTCCTTATAATAATCTTCCAAAATAATCTTCCTTCTTTATAATAATCTAACCAAAACAAACTCCCAAATTTGCATTTACAGGCTGGCATAGTAATTGTAAATTGCTTAACATAGTTAATAAACAAATGAGGAAGTCACTCAGATAATTCCATCCCTGATACTTCATTACTTCATTACAATTTATTTTCCTTTACTAGAAACTTTTAATGCCTTTTAAGAAATGACGTAATACAAAAATGCCTCAGAAATGCAAAAAAAAATGAAGCACCATACCACTTCAGTAAAGGTGTCTGTTATTAGGCATATGCAAGTGGAAGAAGACAGATGGTATGTTTGTTAAAAATCACAGGGTTGCTGGACTTTTAAAATGGTAAAATACTAGTGCATGGTATTACACTACTGCGATATTTTTTAAGGGATGATAAATAAAACAAATAAATAAAGGGCTGATAAACAAAACAAACCCTTACCCTTTTCTAGCTTGAAAACACTCTTTAGGAGTGCCTAACTTCCCCCTGTTTCTCAGACTTTCCATTTCCTACCTTGTCTGGCAAATCAATATTTATTTATCTCCAACATGTGCACTTTTAAATTGCTGTCATACGGGCGGAACTGATTTTTGTCCCAAGATCAGCCTGCCATCAGAATTCACTGTTTGCTCCATCTTCTACTCACCTGTCCTTGTGCATTAGTGACGAGCTGGCCTGTGACCCCCTGAAGGCTGGAGAGGGCGTTTCCAAAGGCCTGGGAGTTTGCTATTGAGCCCATGGCTGCTGCTGCTGCAGCTGCTGCTGCTTGACTTGCTAGTGGATTATTAACCAGCTGAAAAAAAAGAAATAAAATATAATGATAAAACCCATGATAAACATATAATATTAACTGGATAATATAAAAATGATAGCACAGTAACTTTTATTTTATTTTATTTTATATTTTATTGTAATGTTTTTTTACCCACTTAATTGTGTGTAAAACATGTCTGCTCCAAGAGCTCAAGTTTGAGAGGTTCTTACTTCTGGGGCTTTGAAAATGAATAGATTTCAAAAAGGAGGAGAAAATTCCATGTTGATGTTGAAGAACAAAATTTCCTTTTTTAATCTTATATTCACTCTCCTATTTTTTTTAAATCAAGTTATGCTTGATGTGATTCTTTAAGCTCAAGTTGCTAATGCCACAGGTTCAGCAGCTTAGTACTGTTGTAAAGAGCAATCAGTGAAAGACTAGCACTTGACTTGATTGGGAGTGGAATGTTTACTTGAGGATATTCAGAACAGAAACTATTTTACTGATGACCCCAAACCCAAGAAAAATCTACAAATCCTTTTAATTTTTATTTTTAAATACTTGGTCTCAATATCTAGACAAATCACATTAGAAGACTCAACCTTGTAAGTGCGGTCAGTAGGTATCAACTAAAAATTAAAAATTTATTTGCAAAATACGGCACTAAGCAACATGCTGCTTCTTATATGTGAATGATTAGTCCAGGACTCATACATTTTCAGGAAATAATTTGTATTGCCAGCTTTAGTCAATTCTACCTGAATGCACCATACAAAGCATATAGCATGGTCATGGATTTCACCTTAAAGACTAGGGGAATCCCATGGAGGAGCAATCCTATCAACTCCTGTGCTTATCAAGCATGCAAAATGTGTGTTCCTCTGTCAGAATCAGAAGTTTTCTTGGACATGGATTTTTTCCACTCGATTATTGGGAAGTTTCTATTTTCTTATCCTTTTCTGAGAAAGGAAAAACGTTGAACCAAGCACACAGGGGGGACAGTAAAAAAACCCAAAAACATTGGGAACCATCATCACTTGTACGGCTGTCTTGAGAACAATCAAACTGAGTTTAAGAGGCTGAAAATATATTTTAAAGTGGCTTTGTCTCCTAAGAATCATTGCATTATAGCAAAACTTGCAAAATATGCATTAGTGGGGTAGAGCAACCTGAAGTCTGAGGGACATATCAGTCTAGGGATATCTTTTCTTAGACTGAGATGACAATGCTAGAGTTAACTCAGAAAAGCTTTATGTTTGAGCTGAAATTGGTAGGAGTTCTAAGTCCTAAGATGACCAGTAAATGATCTATCTTTTAGAAATGGAGAGTCACAAGCAGTGGTAAGGGAAATACTCCATAGACAGGCTCTGCTTCAAAATAGGTTATAAAAAATTAATCAGTGATTAGTAGATGTTTTAAGCATGTTACAGATATGAGTAGTGTGTATGTTATAGACGTTTAGAAGCCCATCAATAGAAGATGTCAGATATGGTTATAATCTATGCTTATAAGAAACCTACTTGTCTGTTGGACATTGCAAAATCTACAATTGATTGGTCATACATTAAAACATCTATTAATCATTCATTAGCCTCTCATGAAGTATTTATAAATGCAACCTTGATATAAAGTGTTGCTTAAAGGGGTGCCTTGGGCATATCCAATCCCTCTAGAAATTGTAAAGTAAATAACTAAATAAAGATTAGTAGCAATGCCAGACAGAAAAGATGACATTGTTTGGAGGAAAAATTTTGATTTTGAAAAAATTGTTATATGAATCTCTAAAAGCAGTTCACAGCACCCCATGGCACAAAAATCAAGAAGAAATAAAACACAGAAGGGGAAAACTGCAATGCTGATGAGCTGAGCTGTGAAGAGAACTGAAACCAGTACAATGACCAAAGTGAAGCTCAGTCCCTGAATAGAGACTGCAAGAAATTCCACTGACTGTACAAAGGCGTGAGAGCAAAGGTAGCTGATGCATTCTTCAGTCATTTGGGTGGTGGTTCCTGAGCATGGCAGTGTAGAGCCAGAGAACAAAATAAGTAAACTGGTTGGTTTTCTGCTCAAAACAGCATCATTTCTTTATTGTCCAAATCAGAAGTTAGCAAATGCTGCCTTTTTTTCACAGCACTTCACTGGCAGTATTGGGACTTAAAGAAATTCTCTTATAGCTGTAAATACTTGGAGAAGAAAGGTGCAGCAGCAAGAGAGTAAGACTTTCAGAAAAGGCCTTCTAAAATCTTATTAGCAACCCCCAAATTACTGAATCTCTGATCTTAGAGCATCTGACTGCAGGTATAAGTTATAATATTTTGACAGTTACTCAAATTCAGCTAATAAACTACACTAGGTGCTATATTCAGGGCTTCAGGGGCATGTAAGAACAGCTGCTGGGGAAGCATAAATAAGCCTTGTGAATCTGGAAACTACAAAGGGTTAAAACCTTCTAAAAATCAGACTATCACCTTCTAGGATCTCTTTTCTATTTTTTTTGCACCAGTTTTCAAGAAATGTACATTTTCAAATACAACAATAAAATTTAATTACAACAAACCCTGGAGACACTCAGGATTGCTTTTAGTTGCATCACAGAGATAAGCTACTTATTAAAAATGGTGGCAGAGGCTGTGATATGCATAGGTACCCTGCATAGTACCATGTTCCAGGAAAAAACACAGGGAACGGGCCAAATCACAGAGGGTAAGAGACTTGAAAGTGCATATGAAACCATCCCTATCTATTCATAAGTCTGATTAAAAAGGAGAGGATGCATTTTTCTTTGAGTGTGTTGGGGAGCTGTTGACTGCAAGTTATGCTCTATCCAATTGACCCCTTTTATCTTGTGTGCAAACTGAGGATGAAGAAATACATCTCATTTCATTATGTCTGGACACCAAGATAACGTTTTGAATCTTTCTTTTATTCAAAAAATAAGATCTCTAACTTGAGAGGTTTATGCAATTTCTCAGTGAAGGCTGGATCCTTAAGAATGCATGTTGGAAATATTGGAAATATATTGTGAAAAATTCCACAAAGGCCTCTTCCTATTTTGTTTCTGAATTTAAATAATGATTTAATTTGGAAGGCTGAGATATTTGGAGCTGTTGATTCCAGTGCCCAAATCTCTTCTCCAACTCAAACCACCAGCCACAACAGTAGATAATAGTAATCTTGGTTTAAAGTGACAGGCTAGACCTCTTAATGACACCTCTGCTAATAACATGGTTATGTGAGGAAGCAAATTGTATGAGGAAGAATCTTCAATAACTGAGTACGTTTAGTACATTTTTTTGATTTTCCAAAGCTGAACTATTAAAGGTAAAGCACATGAAAACTGTCTATTATAAATCAGTAAATACAGAAGACATTCCAGTGTAGTAAACAGAATTCACACAAATAAAACAAATCTGGGAAATTCTGGTGAATGAAAGAGGCACTAACAAGATCCTAAAACTGTGCCATGTGAAGTGAGTGTTTCTACGGTTAACACATAGTCTTCAAAAAAACCAATTTGAAGAAAAGTGTGTAAGAGTCAATGCCTCAAGCAGCTTTCTTGAGAACCATAAATATTTTTTTTTTTTTTTTTGAATAATACCATCTTCCTCCATATTTTGAAAACTAAGTATTTCATTGGAGTTGCTGTGAGAAACTGAGCATTCATCTATTGTTGAATACAAGATCAGATTTGATAACCTACATCATAGGTAGGTACTTTCCTTTACAAAAGGCATGTCCTACTGAACTTTCAGTCTCCTGGTCTGGAAATCAAAGAGCCAGTTTTAGTCAATACAATATAATTCAGTCCACAAATACCAAGAAAAAACCAAACAGTTTTACTAGTGGAAAGGCAAGATATTTCAGGATGCCAGAGCACCACGTGAAAAAACGGGCATATAACCCAAAAGGTAAAGTCACCTTATGCCTTGCCAGTATATAGATCTTGAGTGTTTTCTAAAGCACTTGTGGAGGAGGCTGTGTAAAGACCTGCTGCTATCTGAATGAGGCAATGGAGAATTTGAAGGACATGTTGCAGAGTAATTTCAGGCATAACTTCATTTCATAAAATAGTATTAGTGTTTTTCAGAAAGACCGTTAAAAATCACATTTCTGGATATCTCCTAGAGATGGAATTAGTGTAAAAAAGTATTATATTTGATTAGGGACCAACAGATCCTCAGTCCTGGAGGATCTGTCCTCAGTCTCCTATGTTCTCTGACAAACTCTTCTGTAGGGAGCATCACACTACTAGATTAGCTTCTGAGATTATATGCTTAAACCAATGCTTTTCAAGGGAAAACAAATATAACAGCTGAGAAGAATTCAGCAATGTCTCTCAGTCAGAAACACATGACATTTTTCTTTTCTACCCATAATGAGTGAAAATTTTATTCACAGAAATGAATTTTTTTATCAGCATGACATGTGCTTTTGTAGGAATTTTTAGACAAAAGACTATCTGAATTTTATTGTGTTTAGCTGATGAAAGGATTACAAGTTCAATATTACAAGTATATTAAAATATAGTGGGATTTATTCCCATTTTTTCTCAGTGGCTCATGAGACAAATTCTGGGTAGTAGTCCCTGGACCTTAAGGGAAAAGACTGTTTCATACTGAGCACAGGCTCCTGAGGATATTCTGATACCTTCTTTGTTACAGTGACCAGCATTATTATCTGTATTGGGTGTAGATGGAAAGGTTTTGGCAGTGAAGCAGCTACAGAGGAGGAGGATAAAAAAAACCAGAGTGAACAAAACAAAGGAAACAGCAAGGTCAGAGAAAGGAGAAGGAGTTGTCCCACAACAGTGAAAGAGTCCCCACTGTACCCCTTGGAGGACTCTGGAGTAGGCAAATGGATATTTCCTGATGATATTTCCTGTGATCCCTGGAGTGATCAGTGGGAAAGTGTGAAGAGAAAGGAGCCAGTGAGGGGAACTTTTAAGGACTGACCATAGCTCCCCATTGAGAGTGGGTAGAGAAGTCAGGAGTGAAAGACTGGTCTGGGAGAGTGGGGCGAAAAGTTGTTTTAATACTTGTCTTTGTTTCTCATTTAATTGGCACTATATTAAAGTTGATTATCTTCAAGCTGAATGAGTTTTGCCCTCCACACTGATTGGCAAGCAGTCCATCTTGACCCATGAGCTTTCTTCCTCCCTCATACCACTGAGGCAGTGACTGAGTGGCTGGGTGGACGTTGCTAACCCACCACACCACTGCACGGCAGTAACTGGAAGCCATATCTTGCAACAACAATACTCAAGTATTTTCAATACCTTGATGACATAGAAGCAGAGCATTTCAGCCTAGATACCCCTACACTTGGTTTCTAAACATGAGTGAATTGAGACAGAAGTGCAGTTTCCCTGAAAGTCCCCATTAGCTCTTTGGGCAATTTCTTTACATAGCGTAAACGCTTATATTCCTATTTGTTTTCAATACATATATACACCTGGTATCAGTCGATAGCTCCCTGAACTTACATAAAATCTCATGGTCCCTGAAGGAATTTAAAAAACACACTGAAAGACTGCTTCAATTGAATCCTTGGAAAGCACCTAGATATGACAGCAATAAGTACTGATCATAATAACCAACGAGATGATTACTTAGCACTTATATAGAATTGTGAGTGAGTGAGCTCTGTCAATTTAATTTTTTTTTAGGATTTTAAGTAAAATTAGGTCAAATTTTGAAAAATCCTGTGAACATGCAGATCCCAAGAAAGTCAAGAGAGAATTCACTGGCAACATAAACCAAAATATGTTAATTTCATCCAAACAGATGCCATGAGCAAACATTTTGGAAACTCTATCTGGTTTTGTACTTATCAGTTAGGTTTTTTTAAAATGTTGATCTTTCCCTCCTTCACTCCTTTTTCTGTTTACATAATAGGATAATTACAACATTTAACTTTTGTAAATGAACATCAGGGTAAAATGTCTGATAAAATGGCTGTCATAGAGCTTAATCATGCATAACTATTTGAAAATATGCCCAGCAGGCAAATCCCAAATTATGAAAAAAAAAATTAAATCTGTCAACATTTAGTTTTTGTACACTGTTGTGATATGATCAACCTACAAAATGTACAATTTAGTTATACTATCCAGACCCATCCAACAATGTTTGCTTATTTCAAAACTGCATAGATCTATATTTGCAAATGGTTGTAGAGGGTAAAAGTTCCAAATAGGCTGCTTAGACAGACATTTTAGTATATGCACATGGATCATAAATTTATGTACAGCATACAGTGTAGAGACAAGGATATTGAAGTATCTGAAAGCACCAACTTGACAGAGACACTTAAAATATCTGGTTCTCACAGATACTTAGTCTGCTCATTATATGCATTTGTTGTGGTTGAGCTATTTGCTGTCTAAATCTATGCTGAATTTTCTATCAGAAATAAGTACTGATAGTGGTATCGCTGATGCGACATGACTTGATTCAATGCAAAGCGACACGACCTGAGGTGATTGGGAGTATGCAGTGCTCATGTGAGCCTTCATATGACACAGATAGAAGAGGATGAACAAATTTTCTTGGAATATCTTTGTAAACAAGGTGCTGCTGGTCAATATAGAACCAGTCTGAAAACTACAATAACAATTTGCAAAATTAAAAGGGTATATTCCTTATAGAGCCATGGCAAAGCAATTAAGAGCAGATATCATTCCCAGGTCTCAGAAAAAACTAATGGAGACACGAATAATGAAAAACACATCAGGCTAAGAGTGAGCAGACACCACCCTAGCCACTCTAGTTTCTTCTCTATTAGTCACAGAGAGAAAAGAGAGGAGAGGAAACTAGAAGAAATTGATCCTCATTGGGTCTAATCCTACAAGATATACTAAATTGAAGGTGTCAGCATGTCTGAGGCTTCATTTTATATGTTTAGATAAAGAAAGAGTGAATATATTGAAATATATTTAATGTCTTTAAATGCAAATAACTACAAATTGCAGATGACTGGTCACTTTAGCAGCATGCTAGTACTTACAGACTGACCCTAGACTCCTGTCTTGTGGGTTCCTGACTGTCTACATTTATAACTTACAAGTTTGAAATGTTCCAGATCTATTTTAGATGGCACCCACTGAACAAGACTTCAGTTAAACAGAGGCATCTTGCTTCTGTCTGATTTACTTGGTTTTACCTGATTTTTTCTGAGTTACTTTTGTGTTTACATAGTTTTTAAAATATCTGAAATGGTTCCTTTCATGCATGATACATATGTACTCTCAACAAACGACATCTAAATTAAATTTGGCATCTCTAATAATCATAAATTGTACAGGTACTCATAAAAAAGGAATGAGTACTGAAAAAGTAATCTGTATTCTCTAGTTTTCTGAAGTAATTCCCATTGCAAGAATAAAGCAAAAAAGCACCTTCTAAACTTTTTGAAAGGGGCTGCAACACAGTTCATTTCACATTGATTAGTTTCTTGGTTCCTGTGTTTAGAATTTTAGAATTCCTGTCTATTTTAGAATGATTTATCTGGCTTCTGAAAGATGCCTTCCCTATAAGAAAAATGGTTACTTCAGGGTTCTCTCACTGCTGAAAACCTGGACTCTTATCAAAAGGAAATTGCCATCTGTCTTTTCGGATAACAGCCAAGCACTTGGGTCTCAGTGATCTCTGTAGAAAGTGTGTCAACCGTGAGACACACCAAATTAATCTCCTCAATCTAAAGCATTTATTTGCCTTTAATTTGAATTTGTGAATGGCATGTGCACATGTAAATATGACCATTTGCATATATAAATGTTAAAAATGCAATGTGAGGTCACACCATGTTAATATGACACTTCATGTTAAGTATTTGAGAAAATATTTCTGAAAGTCTTGTTCTACAATATAATATGCTGTCTTCATATGTATGCCTGGAACTGTTTATTCAAATAGTCATATTAAAAAACAAACTTTGAGGTACAGACCTTGTCTTTTGCCCTTTGAAGAATAAATCCTACTTAATATACTTGGGGACATATCGTTAACTGAGAATATATATAAAGCTTCTTTTAAAATTCTGTGTCAGCTGCTCTGCAAAGATCCTAATTTTTGAAGCTGGAAATACATCTGGGTACTTTGGTTTATTTGTAATGTAATAGCATCACCAAATAATTTTGCTTTCATGAAAACTAAGTGCTTACCTTGAATTTTTGTTGACTTGAATATGAACAAGTTCAGATCTAAAACTGTAACTATGTGGAATACTTATCCTTTCACTACCTTCAGGTCCAAACTGGACTTTACTCGATGCACTGATATATGATACAAAGTTGAAGGACAATACAAATGGCTCCTGAGTGCAGTAGGAAGATTGTTGTCAAAGATACAAGTCAGTCCAAAATATGAATCTGGTTCTTAAAACAGGTATCTAGAAAGCTGGAAGGATTTAATTCTCTGTGTTTACATCAGTTCACCCCAAAGTCAAAATGACACAAACATTGTAATTGATATAATGTGTTTGAGAAGTGCTCTCTCTGTTTTCCAGGTGGAGAATATATGAGATACAAAATCTGTTGTGACACTGATTTTTAGACATTTGAGTTTTGCTGAAATCTCAGTATATAAAAGGAGATTCGGAAGTATGGATAAAGTTGAATATTCAGTTTGAAAACCTTGATGTCAAACAACATTTCCAATTAAATAAACATGAAATGTGAATGATAGCCACTGAAACAAGTAAGCTGAGTCAAAATCTATAAAAGGGAAGTAAGCATGCAAAAAGGATGTTGAGGATCCCTCAGCAGAATACTGTTAATATTTTCCCTGGGCACTCTTTTTTTACTTTAGTACAGTTCTGAATGCCCAGTGGTGGACTGGAAGTGTGATTTTGTTTGACTCTTTTTTGTCTGTCAATGGGAAGGTTACTGCTGCTACTCCTTTTCTGAAGATAGAGCAATAAACACCTCTGAACCTCCTTGCATGACCACTATGTGAGCATATTGCATCTCAGATGGCAGCAACCCTGTGCCACATTCATATTTAGATAGCTTACTTTGAGGATAAACATAGTGGAAGACACTAGATAGCACAAGACTCACTGCTACAATTTAAAGCCCCTGTTTATAATACATACACCCAGTATTTTCTTTTTCACCAGTAGTCCCACTCTGTAGATAAAGCTACATGTAAATTGGTAATAGTTGTGTATTTATGTGCCAAAAATTGTGTCCTCAATGCAGCTCCTATAGAAGGAGAAAGGCAGGAAGGGTTAATATGCAGCCACATATCTAACAAATGTTACATTTGCAGCCATGTGTGTAACTTTTCTGCAGAGAGCATCCTCTCCTCCCAGGCCCTTCTGTCCCATTTGCTGTCATCAGGAAACCTGCCCCCAAAAATGAAGCGTAAGTCCTGCCCCAGAAGCTGCACATGCCTGCAGTGTGGGGCTCGGTTGTGCTTGACATCAGCCGGGCAATTCCAAATTTAATTTTGTTGATGTTCTTATAAGAGATATAGAGAATATTTTAAATGTACCAACTGCCTTTTTAAATTTGTTTGGTTGGCTTTTTTTTTTTGTTTTGTTTTGGTTTTTTGGGTTTTTTTCTTTGTTTTTTTTTTTGTTATTTTCATAATCCATCTGCATCTGATCTTCTGTGTGACTCTTGGGGTTTTTCTTTTTTGGAATGGGTATAATTTTTTTTTGTTGTGATAGAACCCCTTTCTGCTTTCACCTATTTGACTCCTTTTCTCTGATCTCTTATCTCCAGTATCATCTGCTTTGCTCATTTCACTCTGAGTCTGGTCACAATAGGTTTTCTGCATGGGAATTCACACTGAACCACAAAAGAAGCAGTAAATCTACTGTATCTGTAATGCTGCCATATTAATTCCTAATCAATTTCAAAGCCATATTTGAAACTCATATATTTCACCTCAGCAAAATCAGAATAACTTCAAGTTGCCAACAGCAAATGAAACTTGAAAATAATTAAAAACATGTGGGCTAGAAATGTATTTTTTCTGAGGTCTTTGCAATTGTCACTGTGCTAGGCACTATAATTTCATGGCACGAGGGTATATGAAACTGAGTTCCTCTTATAAAAAAAGCACAGCTCCATATTGCTGGAGGTAACAGAAGAACTCTCAGATGAATGTGAGTGATGACTGCAAGTATAAACTGTATACTTTTTTTTTTCCTGCAAGGATCAGTTACAAATTTGTGAAAAACTGATGCTGAAATCCTACAAAAACTGCTTAGTTAGTCTGCATGTAATCCTAATGCAGTCCTGGGTAAATTTGAGGGAGTTTGCACTTGTATGTTTTTGTGACTCATTTTTCTATTTCATAGATAAAGTTCAGGTGTGACCTTATACTCCATCTTATACATGTTATTACATAAAATCACACATCAATATTAATTTATGCCTATGGTGATATTGCTGTACTTTAAACAAAAGACATAAAAAAGTTTAGCTCCTATCATCGTCTCTTATTTTTTTTTTGCATGGAGACAGAATGTCAAAAATAATGCCTACGTTATTACTCAATATCTGCTACTGGCTGAATTCATAGCCTGGGGAAAGTCTAATTACCATTTACAATAAATAATTTCCTCCATATTTATTATCAATGGAAATCTACTCATAGACATTCAGCCAAAGAATTCTGCTATACAGGCAAAAAATATGTACTATCTTTCAACAGCAGCTCAGCTTACAACCTGAATGTCTGTAGCTTTTTCATTAAATTCATTATTGCCTTATTGTACCTAGACTCTTGTTCTTCCATAAGGCACTGTCAATAGACAGACAGATGAATTTCTTCATGTTCTAAGTATTTTCTACTTTTATCTGTTGACCAGATTCACAAAATATTTATGGGCCCTGTAGCAATTCTTGTATTTTACAAAACAAGGGATTATTCTGCTGCTAAAAATAACATAAGTTCCGAGTTCTTGGTCTGATTCTGATTTCTCTCTGCCTGAATATAAATCTGATCTAATTTTAATGCTGTCAGCAGAGTTGCAATTAGTTAAAACAGAGAAACTATCGTTAGAATCAGCCCCTTTAATTTCTTATGGGATTCAAACCTGCAGTAAGGGGGAGGGGAAATTATTCTTTCACTTGAAATACTAGAGTTAGCTAATTACACTGATATTTTATTTAAATCAAATAGTCTCACCAATGGTCTGGGTGGAGGTTTTTTGTTTGGTTTTGGTTTTTTTTGGTGGGTTTTCTTTGTTTGTTTGTTTGTTTGGGTTTTTAATTTTTGTTTTTTGGGGTTGTTTTTATTTTGTCTTGGTCTTTTGGGGTTTTTGGATTTATGCCTCTATAAACTAGAGAAGCATTGAAATCAGAAGTCAAAACATTTACACCTACAGCTGTGAAACTAATGGATTTTTCTGTTTGTGGACTGAAAAATTTCCCTGAAACACACTATTCACTCCCTTAAAACAAACAAACAAAAAGCCCCAGTAACCAAACAGTCTGGGCAGACCTGGAGTGGGAAAAATTTGAAAATAAATACATTTCAGGTCACCTGAGACATTCAGTTCAGACCAAAATGGTTTCTTGAAAGCAAATGTAAAATGGATCACCCTCACGGATGGGTGTTATATATACTGAGTGGAAATACTTGACTTCAAAAAAACATTCTTATATGTATTTTCTTAATCTCATTCATTTTGGGTTGGGAGGAACATATACATCTACCTATTTTTTTTGCCAAAATATACCTTTGGAAAAGGTGAAGTATGCCGACTGGCAGTGGAAGGTGCTATTGGCAATAGTGTCAGTAAAAGGGATAAGTTGAGGGTCAGAAATGTTTTTGCAGAAAACCTAGTCAGACAGTGCTGCTGCTCTAATGTACCTCCAACATGTCAGAAACTGTGATGAACTCAGCCTGAGTGCAATTAAGGCAGAACTCTTTCACTATGCCTATCACATTTGTAATACTTGTACAGGCAATAAAGCAAATTCTACCTCTAAGATATGAGGTATGTGTTGTTTGCTTTCCAAACTTAAAGCTGAATACATTCCCTTGAAAAAGAAATTTCAGAGAAGGCACTCATATTAGAAACCATGTCAGGAGAAGTAAGATGAGCAGAAAAGGTTTGGCCTAGTTTTAAGTATGTATTAACAGAACACAAAACAAGGGTACAGTTATTCTGTGTTGAATTGTGTCCTCTTTCAACAACAGAAATTAGGAGGCAGGTAACAATCCTAGTTTCACCTCAGAGTGAACAGACAAGGACGATAACCTGCAGAAGACCTGGTGATCACCAGCCAGCTAGAAGAGGCAAACAAGCTCAATAGTCTAAACTAAACCAGAAATTGCTACTCTTGCATGGGTCACGGAACCAGTTTTTCAGTTGTAGCAGCAAGAGAGCAACCTGAGTGTGCTAAAAGAGGGTTTCCTTTCTTTTTCCTGAGGACTATGAGACCGCTGAGCATTGCAGGTTGCTAAGACATTTGAATTAAGATCTTCATGGAGAGAGGGACGAAGATCCATTTGCCATGTTCATCTACACTCAAGGTTTCCCCGGCATTTCCAGTTGTGAATCCCATACTAGGGAATATCAGAAGGCTTATTTTCCCCACTGGTCTAACAAAGACCTAATATAAAGCAGATTTAAGTGATGTACAGCTAGCAAAAATATTTCCTTCAATTTCAAGTAAATTACATTCCTTATTTAAATGAATGCCCATGAAATCAGACCCCTCTCTCTCTCTTTGTTCCTAATATTCCAAAAATAACATTGCTCTTAAGAGCCATCAATGCAACAGGTGGAGTCCCACAGCAGTCAGTGTAATTGCACCAGTTTAGACCAATGAAAAATTGGTGCATTGATGCTGGCATGTGAAAAATAAATCAGAAACTTTATGGGTATTAAAAACAGTGTTAAAACAGGGTGTTTTATACAGTAATTATACAGTTATTTCTCAGTATTACAATCTACCAAGGGCAAAGGTATATCTTTTATTGCTGCCTATGATGGTAATAATTCTCCCTGGCATTTGTAAAACCAACAATAGCTTTACATTGATTTTGCTTAAAAGGAAAGTTCAGGGTTAGAAAATAAGTATTTCATGTGGAAACAAGAAAAACTTTCCAAAGTATACGTGATGGAAGTAGTAATAATTATATCTGAGAAGGAAGGAAGTCTTGTGATTAGGGTCACTGGGTAGAGATCTAAAAACCTCACCAGGGGTCCAATTCTTCCGTATATTTCCATTTCTTTAATTTCCTGTCTGAAAAATAAAATAAATAATAAAATTCTCTTTCTTTCTCATTGTTTGCTTGTTTTCTCATTAGATAATACGTCTGCAAGCCCATCAAGACTGGATTACATATGCACACACACCAAACAACAGCAAGATCAAAGATAAAACAGATTTTCTTATTTCAGGTTAAATCTGTATATGGAATACATTTTTCTGTTTACTACACAGTATGCATTGATTTATGTATTTACACGGTATTTTTAGCCACTGCCATAATATATATCCAGGTAATATTAAGGGAGGCAAAAAAAAAAAAATCCCCTGAGGTACAGAAATGAACGAACATCTAACTCACTAGCAAAGCTGTTGAAAAAATGTAGGGTTTTGGCTAAGAATCAAGCAAATGGTACAAATAACTGAAAGAGGCTATTTCAAAGTGAAGACAGAGTTTACATAGGGGGGAAACGGTAAATCCAGGAGAGCATTCTATGTAAGTCTGAATTTGCTGCTCTCTATAAGTTAACTGGTTAAAGTTTATTATTTTACATTATCAGAGCATCCTGCATAAAAGAAAGCCTTGGCTTAGCTCTGAAGTTGTGATCTGATAACATCTATTATTTAGAAAACATTAATTTAATCATTAATGTTCTGGACACTTTTTGTAAGATAAACCAATTACACAGTTTAGCACTGCAGTAGTGGGGAAATTCCCAATGCATCCTAGCATTCCTTCTGGTTTTCTATTCATTCACACTCTTTTAATAAATTTCACACATGAAACTTTTTTTTATCGAGTCCTATTTTAATGGCAATAACTCAAATAATGCTGACCAGACTCCTAGACCTAACAGTCTATTTCATTAAGCAGAAAAGATGACTCAATTGTATAAATTACCTTAATCTGTAGCTGTTAAACATAACAAAATCAGGGAAGAAAGCTGTATGTCGAACTATGAGAGCTGTATTACGGAGTACTACAGGCCCCTTGGTTATGCTGAGCACTAACTGGCCCCAGTTGGTGGTTGGAGATGAGTGGCCATGGATGCAAAGCCTCATCGACTCATCCGTCGCTGTTGCGGCAAAGAAGGTGATGATACAGTGGGCAGCATCATGGAGCTCTTGTCCGACATCTCACTTGGGACCCAGATGGTTTTGCCTTCAGTTGGAGCTGTGTCTACGGCAGCCAGCTCCCTAAATCACTGGCAGTGTTGTAGGGATGGTTCTTGTCCCAGGAGAGATGGCCCTAACTGGCCTAATTTGTTTCTTGTTTGAGGTTTGGTTTTGGCAGGGTTTTTTGTGTGTCTTCTGAGCAGACATTACAATCTGCAATCCTACACCCATTCAGGGTACTCTGCTTACCCAAGATCTAGTTTTGCTTCCTCGCCACAACTTATTCTTTGCTCAGGGAAAGAAGCTGGGGAATCAATAGAAACAATTGCATGCTATCCCATAGTCTGAGCATTGCAGAATGCCTTTGAATCTTCAAAATATGTTGCTTAGTCAGGACCAAAACTGGAGGTAGTGCCTTACTCAGGGGAACTCAACAGATGATATAAGGGCAACTCAAGTTAAGAATCCTCGCTCACAGCTGAGCTTAATGTCAACTGATTACTATCTGTTCTTTAAAAATGTCCTGCACTGAATGTGTAAAAATAAAGGTGGTGGGAAAAATGTGCATAATGAAATTATTCTTGGGCTACCCTTTACCTCAAAAAGGAGGTAAAATTTTGGAAAAACCAGGCAGAGCTGGAGGCCTGGTCTTTTCTTATATCAATGTAAGAAACACAAAAGTCAAACACTAATACTATAAATTTGGACTCTTAAAGTAAAAATAGATGGACATATAATCAAATTACTGTATTGCAGAACAAAAATGCAGTAATAAAAAGAAAGGAATGCCACGGCAATATAATACATTGAACACCTGTACTCGCCAAATCTGTATCAGAAACCTCCCTGAAGCCAAATTATGAAAGAAAACAGGCATAAAAGCAAAAAAAAGAATACAAAAAAGAAACTGAAAAGCAACCACTAGTGAGTTGGTTGCCTGTTCTGTGCTTTTTAGAGACCTGGAAGTCTGTGACTCTGAGTGTGTGTGTATGCTGTATATACAGAAATATATGCTGTGTATGACAATTATGCAAGAGAAAATGCATGAAACACAAGATTGTTTCATGAATTTTAATGAACAAATAGCATCCTACTATGGACTACTCACTAATTAAGGTGATAGGCTATATTAAAACAAAACCAAGAAATATGCCATGTATATATTTTGGAATGTTCTCATTCCCCAAGCAGAACACTATTAAAAATGTGCATAGAGATTAATCTCATCAAAGATAAAGAAAATTAAAGGTCTTTAATTTTATTTATGGAAGCAAAGCACTGTTGAGGTAATAAAAGAAAAACCTAACCCTAACATATCAACACAAAACTTCTGAAACATAAAAATTGGAATAAGGAGAATGACTATTGAAATAATTCTATTAAATCAGACACATGACATATAACACATCATAAATTCACTAAATTCTAGATTAGGAATAGAAGAGAGAAGGCTATAGGTAAATCAGAACACTTATGTATTTCTGTCATCTTTTCTGCATCTCATGAAGCCTATACAGCAGTCCTGCTGTGCGGAAGATCTAGGAGAAGAGATGATAGACATATATAAGTCACTGCATGAGAGATGAGACTTTAATCTGCTTGTGACAATCTTCAAAACACGCAGCTTTTTGACTAGTGTTCTTTTTAGTTTACAAAAGAGTGTCACAACTATTCTGATATAACTTCTATTAGTTTAGGAGGATAAGACTTGCAGTAATGCTCCTCTCAAGTCCATATTCTGACACAAAGCTCCAAAAATAACCTGGGCCATAATACAGTTAGCCCATGCTGTAGCCACACTTTTGTCTCTCTGTCTGTTTGGGGAATACACAAATACCTACAATCTGACACTGAAGTTACAAAGGCTTCTCCTTTATACAGGAAACAGATGGTCTTGGGGGTAATCCAGATCTCACAAGAGAAGACCCTTTCCTGAGCTGCTTTCCAGTGAAGACTCTTATTTTACTGACCATGGGAGGCATCTAAACCTATGTCTAAGTGGCTTGGTTGGGTGGCATGTATCAAAGGCAGGTAAAAAGGGCATGCATCTTGTATGAGGACACAATGCCAATGGAGCTTTGCAGCGTTGATAGTTTTTGGACACACTGCACACCAAATCCCACTGCCTGTCTTTGGGTATGAGTATGCATTACTTAGGAATTTAGACTTGAATAGAGAGGTAAGAAACCTGCATTAAGGGCCTACCTCTGAATGCTAACTAAATGGGACTGTACAGTCTAAGTCCCAAATGACGCTTTTAAGTGAAGTGATCATTAAGTTAAATGACAGCAAAACTATCTCTGCATCTAAAGCAAAATGTCAGATTCAGGACCTTGCAGCTCTTCTCTTTGGGAACCTGTGAGAAGTCTCAGAGCATGTACACTGGCTTCTTGTAATGAAAGCAAACTGTAAAGAGCAGCAATGTAGAAATGCTTGCCCAGCATAAATGATAGCCTGTGCTAACATGGTATTCCCCTTCTCCCTAGTTTTGATTCACTCTAATTATCCTGAGTACAGCAATAAGGAACACAGATCCCTGCCCCATCTTCAGTACTGTCACACAATTCTGTATTACATAGGGAGAGCCCAAGAGCCAAGGTATGGAAAATGTGCTGTTCTGCTTAAATTATGCTTCCCTTTAACCACATGCTCACTCCTCTTGAACAATAAAGATGCTGTCCCAAAAGTAATACAGTTTATAAGGAAAGTTTTAGTAATTTTAACAAAATTTTAACTGCTTTTAACAAAAGAGCACACCAACCTCCAACAAAATAATAAAAATTGACCCTTAGGGTATTCCTTCGTCATTATTCTTCACTGAGCATCCCCAGTGGTTGGGATCCTGTCTGCAAGTTTTGTCTGGGGTAAACTTAATTTTCTTCATACTAGATAGTGTGGGATTGTGTTTTGGATTTGTGCTGAAAACAGTGTCGATAACACAGGGATGTTTTAGTTTTTTGCTGAGCAATGTTTTCACAGAGCCAAGGCTTTTTGTGTGTCTCACACTGTCTCACCAGGGAGGAGACTGGGGGTGCATAACAAGCTGGGGAGGCAGCTGGGACTGCAATTGACCAAAGGGATATCCCAGTGCCCTATGGCATTATGCTCAGCAATAAAAGTTGTGGGAAGAAGGAGGAAGAAGGATATTCAGAGTGATGATGTTTGTCTTCCTAAGTCACTGTTACATGCGATGGAGCCCTGCTTTCCTGGGTATGGCTGAGCACTTCCCTGTCCACGGAAAGCTGTGAAATAATTGTTTTTTCCTTTGCTTGTGCTCACAGCTTTTGCTTTACCTATTAAAATCTTTATTTCAACCCACAAGCTTTTTCACCTTTACTCTTTCATTCATTTCCCCCATTCCACTGCTGGGTTTGAGTGAGGGGCTGTGTGGGGATAAATCACAACATCCTGTTTTTCGCAACTGTTGTACTTTGCGATACTATACTGCAAAGTCTTGACGTGCACATCACCTAACTCACTTTGCCTTTGCATTTAAGTTTTACTTATGAAAAAAATTATAACATTTTAAAGAAAGGTCAATAATCTCTCTGTGAGTTCACTAAATTCTCAAAAACAAACCAAAAATTAATTCCTACAAATCAGCTGATGAAGATCAAATCACATTCCACTTCAGAGAGAATACAAAATAATCCTACAATCTTTTGAATGCTGCTTTAATGTAGACTCCTTTCAAGAACTTTAGAAACTAACATTTGAACCATAATAGCCTGTAGAACATTGTAAACAGCTTATTTTAGACAGAAATCACATCACTTCTAAAATAGGGTTCATGTACTAACAAGCAATCAAATAGGATGAACCAACTGAGTAACACAGTAGAAGTTTTTCCCTAAGGTTTTAGTTTTCTTAGAGGATTAAGGTCCAGAAACTCAATTTTTTCAACTAATACATTACCTATAAAAGGTGGTCTCTTGCTAGTTGGCTCATCATTGTGCCAAATCCTAGCACTTCGAAGTATATCTATTAGATAGCTAGAAATTATTGGCCAGAAAAGAAACCAACATCCACCTGCAATTAATCAAAAAAGGGGATTTTCTCCCCCATTATTTCTTTCTTACAAAAAAAAAAAAATTAAAAAAATTAAAATACTCTATATTAGAAAAGGAATTTATTTTATTTTAGTATTGTGAAAAATCCATTAATCAAACTGAAAGGTAAAGAAATTGCATTTTTACTTTTTTAATGTTTTAATACCAGATTCTTCTGTTAAGAAACATAGATTAGGACACTATTTCTCAGAAACTGATCCTTCCTTAGGAACTCAGAAAATCTTGGTCCTAGTTCTGTGCCTGTCAGGCTCTCTAAGTGACTCTGGACAAGCTAGTTAATCTCTTACTAGCTCATTTCTCCATCTGTAAAGGGGAGATAATCATAATTCCTTGGTCTTGCTTGTCTGCTAAGACAATGTGTTTGGGAAGAGGAAATATTACAGACTGTGCTCATACTTCATGCAGCTCAGTGGCCTGTCCTTCTAGATCCTTTCCTAAGACCCACTCCTACTCTGCATATTTTTATCAATTTCATCTTTGTTTTGCAGGAGCAGAGGGAGCTCCAAACTGCTTTAGGATGGTCAAAGTGAAATCCAGTCTGACTGCTGATCACTGTGATTTGATTCTGACACTCCAGTAAGGCACTGTCATGGAGGGTAGGCAAAATTCAGACTGCTAAGGTGTAAGAGAAGGCTGGATAAGGAAACATCCGTAGCAAAGGAAGTTTTTAAAGCTATGCTTTGTTTATTTTTTTAAATCAGTATTACTTGAAAGCCTACCCAGACAAGTTGGGACAATAATTCATGCTTAATAGATTAATTTAGTATATTTTTCTTTTCAGTGTTTTCTATATTGGTAAAAAGGAGCTATGTATATTTCAAAAAGGTTAAATTAACAGCAGAATGGAAGAGGCAGCAAACAATAAAGCTTCCTTGACAGCTGGAAGAGGAATAAGGGCTGCGGTTTCATTACAGATTCAGAAATCTCCAAATGCCACAACAAGTAGAGTGGGGGACTGAGAGTAAGTCTGGCTGTTGATGAACAGTGGCAAGTAATACTACCCCATGCTTTATACTTTACTCCTTTTCACCAAAGCTAAGGACCCTATAAATCCCCATTTCAGCAGACTGATATCCTGCTGTTTCCTGGAAAGACTTTCTCTCCTCTTGCTGCTTAGGCCCAGTGGCTTCATGGTCCTGGGCTCTCTGGGAAAAATTCATGAAGAAAAAGCAGGGACAATTACTGGTATAGCAGCTGGGCCCAGTATGAGAGTCCAGAGGCTGGAAGACTGGACCTCCATCCAGCTTGGGTGGATGTAAAGGAAATCGGGGTGGAGGAAATGTACTGAGAATGGGACACTCTTAACAAAAAGGTGAGGGGTTGGGTTTAGCTCTACAAGGGCATTCTGTTTGCAAAATTATGGCAGGGGGAGGTGCAAGCTGGTGCTTACATCCATCACACAGAGGCCTGGGCACTGCTCTGTAGTACTTGCTTGTTCTGCTGCTGTGTCATTAATTCTGGCCAACAGTCGGAGGGAGAAAAAAAACCCTTAAAAACTGTTATGAACATCACTTGCATTTATAAGATCACATGATAAAGGTTATGCTGAGGTTTCCTCTAGACAAGTAGAGCAAAAGCAGTAAAGTCCTGGCTCTCCACAGTTAGTGGCAGCACTCAACTGCTTCCTGCAGGCTAGAACCAGGAATGAGCACTGTATTCAATATTTATATAATTATTTTATCTCACCTATATTTAGATACTGGTCACTAACTGCTCCTGCAGCCAATTTCTAGAATTTGAATTAACTCCTAGCAGCCACAGGGAGCATGTGGACTCAGTCTGTGGGGCCCAGTGGGATGCGGGATACAATACTCCTCCTCACCGGCAGCCCGGTGAGATTCAGCTTCCACCACTTGCCAGTGGCAGACAGGACAACCACAGCCCTTTTGTGACATTCATGTATTTGGGACCCCACATACACACTTCTCATTTCAGCATCCCATCCATAGGCTTTTCCATTTGGAAGAAGACGGCCTCAAGCCAACTGTGACACTGATAATTAATGTATCCTAGTACTCGCAGGCAACTTCTCCACACATCTTAGATGCTTTTGTCCCTTTCTTAGTAAGCCCACTGCTTTGAGACTGGCTGATTAGTTTTCACACATTTAGACTGATACATACTGAGTACCAATGTTCCTTCATAATACACAGGAGAGACATTAGGAGGTAGAACAACTTTCATTCTTACTCGGGTGTGTTCACCCAGTGATTTGTCACTGCTACCTAGGAGAGGAAAACAAACACGAAACTGCCAAGTGTATAATCCAAGTCCCAAAGCACTTGATGTGGAGACACTAAAGCTATTTTTAGAGCTGGAGTGTATCTTGTCTTGCGTGCCCAATTTACCACAAATCTAGATTTTTCTTCTCTGGTCAAATAAGAATTGCTTGAGGGAGTGCCTCTTTCAGTAAGCCTGCCAGTGCCAGACACTGATTTACCAGCCATGGACGCAGACTAATTCTTCTGTGTTTCGAGGGTCAAATCTTGCCTTAATCTGTGAAAGTCTTCTCAATGTCACCTGGCAGGGAAGGCTCTGAAAATGATGCTGTGCCAAGAGCTCCACTGATGTTTCTCCTGTGCGGATTGTTTAAGGGAAACTCAAGGATGAAAACAAGTCACAGTCATGAAGTTCTAGTTGTGCTATGAAGACAAACTTACCAAACTTCCCAGTCACTAAGATCAATCTCATTTATACCACTTTCATACTATGCATTGCACTTGACATTCTACAGAGTAGGATCTGATTTACCCTAGCACAATGTTTTAGACTTAGTGTTTGATTCTGGACTAGACAAAAATGTCTAATGTTACCAGTAGAAAATGGAATGTTTGCAATCACTTTGCAATAAATACTAATGAATATTGAACATAGTTAATTAATGTGCTGTCCTTTTATGAGGCCTTTATAAAAGTTAGGTATAAATGGAACAATCAAACATCAGGACACTGCAAATAGTGAACAAAGCAGGGCATTGCTAATTATTATGAAAAGAAAGAAGTACTTCACTATTAATCTATTTGAATAAAGCAAGGCAGTGCTAATTATCACAAAAGGAAAGGAGTGTTTCAGACAATCAACCTATTTCCAGCAACTAATTTAAGCAAAGACATTATCTGAGCTCTGTTTTATCAAGCATTGTTGGACACCCCTGGTTTTCTCTATCATAATACTCTATAACCTCATTGTTGATCTTACAGTGTTCCTAGGATATAAAATATTTGTCCAGTCTTATCTGAAGACTAAGAAAGAGGGTTTCCTGTAAAAAACTTAAATGCAAGTGTGCAGACAGTCTTGACACTTTGCTCCTTCCTCCTCTGTGTTCTCCTTTCCTAGAAAGTAAGAGACAGCAGATCTGGCTGGATCCACTCAGATTTTTCTTCAGTTTATTTCTGTTCATTTTGGGGGCAAAAGTCATTTTGGGCACATAAGTCCAATCTTTCTTACTCATGATAATCACGTACACAGCCAAGAGGATACACAGAGAAAGCACCACTGGCTAAGAAATAGTCTGTCAAGAGCTTAAAGAAATATCTGCTTTAAAAGATCAGAAGAGAAATGCAAGCATGAGTACCAAATAGTTCAATATAAAATTTGAAAAAAAGCATCTAAATTCAGCTTATTTTAATGCTCTGTATCAATACAAAGGAAATGTTCCTTGCAACTTCAAGGATTTCCCCCCCTATTGACCTCATTCATAATTGATGAGTTGCAGACATACAGGTATTTCTGAGCGAAGAAGGAGAACAGAAAAAAATCTCCTGTTAGCATGCCACTAACATTGATGACTTAAAAAAATTCAAGTGAAGGCTCTTGTGGCCCCAGTAATTGCAATCAATGAGATATGGCACTCATAGTGTTAGAGCGTGATCATGGAATTTGACTTTGCTCCCCATATTATGGGAATCAAAGCAATGTCCTAACGTCATGGCAATAACACACAACTACCTAGGAACATGGCCCTCCAACCTAATGGAATATGTTCAACATTTCAGGCCTTTCAGATACAGTAAGAGTGGAGGAGTACAGTCAGACTCTTGAAAGTTTACAGAGTATTATTCAACCTTCTTCTTCTAGAAATACTATTAAACCATTTATTCCTCCACAGTAAAAGGAGTTTAAAATCTGCCTCCTCCATGATATTTTGATACTTCCATAGTATGTTCTAGCTACAATAAAGCCAGAATTAAGGTAAAACACTTGAAACTTATGAATTCCCTCAAGCTACCACTCAGCTTTCATATGTGAATGATTTGAAGCCATAGATTTGATTCAATTTGTCTTCTGCTTGAAATGCTTTCACTCTGCCCATTTCCAGGAATTCTAGATATTTTACTAGCACAGATGCCAGTGGTGGAGAGGTCTACACTGTAATCAGGTGTAGTCCTATCCAAGCCCATCTAGCTCATGCTGATGCCACCATGAGGATACAGCATTATGGGCTTCAGTAAGCTGTGCCTGGGATCCTGCATGTTTACTTGAGTGGCTCGTTGCTTTTAATGCCCTGTCATAGTGCCTTCACTCTTCCCAGCACTGAATCTTGCTTCATGAATCCCTGCCGCATTATATGGACACCTCCGCAGGTCTACTTCTGCATCTGCAGGGTAGACCTAGCCTGGACCACCATGCATTGCTAGAGGTCTGATTCTACAGGGAAAGAGGTTTATTCTGAAACACCTGGAAAGAACAAGGAAACAATTCATATTTCTAGACAAATGTGCCGCTGTTAAAAACTCTTCAGATATACTCGCTTTGCACATAACTGCAGAATTTTCTTATCCCATCCCCAAGAGATGATCAGCATTGCAGTGCTGTAGCACCAGACTCACAATAAAAATACTCTGCAGATGTAGGTTCACTTTGAGAACTCCCTATCTACCTGGCTGGTAATGAATCTTAAATTTTCTTGAGATCATTGCTCATCACCTGAACAAGTACTGAAGAGTAAATGAAAATAGCCATCCATTGAAAAAAAAAAATAAAATTAATGTCTGAAACAAAATGCCACCACTGCTGTTATAACAGAAGGTTTAAAGTGCATTACTGTCACTTCTCTATACATTTGAGGGCTGGCTACAGGGTCAGATGGTGCAGCAGTCCATGTAATCTCCTGAATGGAAAAAAATTAGGCTCAAAGTGCCAAATAGACGCCCACAACATAATATCAGGTGAAACAAACACATACCTCCTATCCCCCCTCACCAAATGTTAGAGAAATAGAGAGAAATTCCAGTCATTTCTCATTACTGTGAAGGTCAGCCTAGCTGGGAAAATTGTTTCTGCTTTACAATTCCCCAAACTGTAGAAAGCAGTTAGAGTTCTGGACAAAAACTAATGTTGCATTCAAAGGGAAAAGAGGCTGATATGGCATTGCTGCAGTAATAAGAGAATTTTTTACTCTTTCCACTTCCCTGTGAACCTAATCAGCTGTGACATGAGAAAATATACTGGGCTCACCCAGCCAGAATCTGACTGCCACCTGAAAATGTCCTCAATATTCCACTGTTTGGGAGTTTACAATGATCCTTCCGACATCAATTTTGTACATGTACATCAAAATGCCATTAGAAATGCTTACAAACACGTCCTGCTCACAGGCCTCCACTCAGACTCCAATCGAAGCCAGGCTGTAAAGACTCCCCAGTGGTTGAGTAAAGGTTTCTTTTGATTACCCATATGAAAGCATTTGGTTATGGAAAGGCATCTTGGGGGAGCCTGGGGGATCTAAAGATCTCCCCCCTGACCTCCCTTGTAAGCGCACTTGAGTGTCATTAGAAGCAACATATATTGAAGGTACTTTAAAACCTGCCTTTAACATTTAATTAATATCTGTTGACTTACCATGTTTCCTCATTCTCCTTGAGGTTCAACCAATAAGCCACACCTTCCAAAGGTTGCAAGGATGTGGCAGGGAGTAGGAAGGTGCACTGAAAGGAGAGAGTGAGAACCCATGGTCTGTTTATATAGTCACACTCAGTTACATGGATGGGTATGTCTGGCCTTCATATACATGAACTACTGCATGCAAACACCACATACATGATGCAGATGGAAATTAATTTAGCTTTAATAAATGCTTGGCATATTTAATGCATTATTTAGTGACACTTTTATTATTTCTCACTGATGAAAAGGTGAATAAATCTAATGCAACTGAACGAAATATTATCACGGTCTTCTTTTTTTCCTAATATTTACAGGAAATTTGACAAGTGTTTGACATATAAATTGAGCATTTGACTGACTTTAATAACCATGTGATCAATAAGGAGTGATATTTTTACAGCCTAAGTTCAATTTTTAAAGGGCCAGGGGTCACAGAGCTTTATCAAAACAATAAGGCTAAAACTTTATTTTCAGAACCTGTAATTCCTCTTATTTTAAAGTCTGTATTGACCCAATATCATTAAAAGCCAAATTTTTCTCATAAATTTTCAATCCTTCTGTGGCTAACATTTTGTTATTTAGTGATTTATTTTAGTTGTACTTTCTGGAAGAATTTCAACATTTTCTTGTATTTGAATTAGTGCTGAGTGATGGAAAGTCACTTATTACCTACACTGAAGATTATTTCTTTTGCTTGGGTGATACCATTTATTAAAAAAAAAATCTGATCAATCTGAATCATACATATGTTCCCTATGTATCTT
The DNA here is from genome assembly GCF_022539315.1 of Serinus canaria. Lineage (NCBI taxonomy): Eukaryota > Metazoa > Chordata > Aves > Passeriformes > Fringillidae > Serinus > Serinus canaria. The sequence continues at coordinate 51,254,595 of NC_066315.1, read as the reverse complement.
ATCTTTCTGAATCAATCATCTTTGCCCTTTAAAGTAGCTTAGGAAATATCTTTTCAGTTTTCATGATTATAGAATGAAAACCAGGCAGATACAGTCCAAACACCAGGAAGTCATCACAGGAAAAGTAGTGCTCATGTTATACTAAAGTGGCAACTCTCCCATCCAAACAGCTGATAAAATGTCCTGCAATCTATACATCCAGCCCCTCTTCTCCCAAGAGAGAACAAAGACAAACCAGTCCTAGTTTTCATCTGGAGTATGTACGGAGCTCCTAGGGCTTGCCTAGCACTTTGAGAAAATTTTCATTAAAATTTGCAGCAGACAATTCTCAAACAGAAAATAAGTACTTATGCATGGTAAGTTACAGTCTTGTAACATTTCTCTGCCATTGTTTAGAATTGTTTCCTTAGTAAAAGTCACCATGCACACTGGGAAAAATAGGAGGATAAGTTCTCTTTCTGGCCTGATGAACAGTGAACTATTTATATTTCAAGATGGAAAAGTAAAAGCCCTCAAGCATGTATTATTCTGCCAAATCAGGGCATTCACAAGCATGTGGAGACCCTGGTTGAAGCCTCATATCTGAATCAGGTGCAGTGAAAAGCTTGAACCTGAGGCTAAGATACTATTTTATGAGATGATTTAACTAGATGCCATGAATAGATTTGCTTTTCAGTGAATCTACAGCTCTGAACAAAAAATAATGAAAGGAGGTCTTGAGTTGTCCAGCTACTAAAAGAATGCCAGGAATTTTCCAAAGGAACAAGTTATAGGAAAATGAGAGTGGTTATTTTCTTGATAATTATAAACCTCAGTTCTTTAGGTAAATCACATTTCCTCAGTTCTGGACCATTTTACTGGTATGACTGACTTTATTTCATAGTGAAAACCCAAACCTGTCAGAAGTGGGAAGTGTTCCAATCTTCTCTTTCTCCTCCGCAGGACACTTTGCCATTTCTTGAAGTGCTGAAGCACACCATGGAAATTTAAAAACAGCACCCTAATGTGAAGTTTATATTATACACTTAATTTCCAATATTTTCTTGCAATTGTTTTTTTTCAAACAGGCTTTAAAATATGTGGTGGAAAAATTTATTGCACTATTATTCTTTCCATTGGAACTGAAACTTTTTAAGCACTTGTTTATTAAGTGTCTCCTTCCATAAGTTCCTGAAGAAAGTGTTTTGGTAGGACTGAAATTTCCCAGTTTTAAGAGCTTCATTTTGAGTCAAACTTCTCAAATTGCATGGGGTTCATGTGCATATGATAAAGTAAAATGAAAGAAATCAGATTTAAAAGTTTTATTTTATCCATGCAGTTTTCTCAGTTGCCCTGTTTTTATTGTTTTATTTTTCTGGTTTGAAGTCAAGTGTTTGTAGAGATGATGGAATATCCTTGGGTCTGATTTTTGCCTAATCTTTGTAATAAGACTTTCTCCTGTGACAAAATTGCAAAATCCAATTAAGCATGCCCAGAAAAACATCAAAAATTTCAGTATCTGCTGCTCAGATGAGGGGTAGATTCTCTTTGAAAAGAAGGCAACTTTTTTGGACATCCCTGGAAACCAGAGCAGCATCTGTTGACCTTCAGACTTCCATGTGTGGCTATACCCTGGACTGTGATCCTACATTTTATGTCTTGGAGTAAAGGATATTGTTCGTCTACAGAATCAGATTAAGGCTTTCAACACCACACACTGAAGATGAGGCTTGAATGTCCTTATTGTTTCAAGAAGGTAAAGGGAGATGATGTACACCAGTGTTGAACATTTTCAAGCCCTGTTTAAGCTGATGGTTGTCAAGCAATATAAAGCCAGAGGGCTGGGAGACACGCTACATCTCCCTTGGTGGTTTGAGGTTTCTTTGTAGGTTTTCCATGTCTATGAATGCCATACGAGTCATGGTTACAACAAAATAACTGAGTGGTAGCAGGAATAACTACTTAGTGCAAAATGGCAGTAATAACTTTTTCATAAGTAATAGCCAAAACAAAGGCATTTCAAATATTTATAGGCTGACATTTCTAACCATTATCCTAACTTTTATTTTGTGAATTATTCCTCTTTTGGTATGGGACTGGTTCTTTTTTCTGCTCACTCTCAACCTGAAGAGCCCTCAGATAAATATCCAAGGAATATCCTCCCCATGTTCCAAGACAAAAGGTAGTTTAATTATTTGTGAAAATGTCTGTTTAAGCCTTTAAATAATTTACACCATTCTGTGTTTTCATCAGAAAACTGTGGTAAATGTCCCTTCTAGAAACAACAGGTAAACTATTCTTGTAACTTACACCTTATACTATACTACATTTGAAAATAAACAAATAAAAAAGGAATTACCACCTGCTTGATAGGAACACTAATCTTTGGGAGACACAGTTACCTCTCTAGAAGAAAAGAATCAGCCTCTTTTGCTAACAGGCAAGCTAAAATTTACTACTATTGTTCAGTCATCTATGTAGAAAAACAAACAAACAAATATCAAAAGGCAGATTTTTCACCTGCTCAGCTCTCTTAGGTATTTGGACTGCTCTCATGACTCACAAGCAATGACACACGCCAGGGTAAAGCAAATGGGCAATTGCCTTCAAAGTCTTTTATTTTTTGTTTAGTTGCTCACCTGGCATCTTAACAGACACTTCCTATGGGTCGGACCTGGCTGCTAGACCATCAGTTGCATAGCTTTGATCTAAATGTGCTTTACTGTCTCTGCTACTTTCCTCTTGTTGGACCACTGTTGATCGACTGTCTACACACAAAGTTTTGTACTTTTCCTACTATTTTCCTTAGTGTGTTTTTACCAACATAATCCTTTGTATCATTAAACTAATGTAAATATTAATTGCTTAGAGGACTTACAAAGTACCTATTATAAAGGTCCTTAATGTCAATATATTAATATGCCCATCTGTGAAGTTATACATTTAAGAGATCAGTAATTCAGATAAACACAGGATATTTTATGAGCCAGGCTGGCTTGGGCTGACCTCAGTCTGAATTTTGGCATTTGCAAAAACTGTCAGCTTCCTGTGATAAAACCTACAGACACAAGCAAGGCCTTTCTAAGAAATGCAGAGGTTGAAATCTGTATCTTTATTCTTTTGAAAGATAAATAATAATTTCTACAGTTCATCTCAGTGGGAGTGACACAGCCCTTCTGAAAATTTGATCAATGCTTATTCAAGAGACTAGCATTAGACTTTTCACAGCATTGTTTAATTTTAACTTGTCTACACTCCTTTAGTCCAAAGGCAAATAGAATATAATTACACCAGGATAGGAAAAATTAGATAAGGTTGTAGGCAGCCTTACATTCAAAAATCCCTTTTGTCACTTTCCCTCAATAACTCTGTCAGTGACATACTATTGTATGTCTCAGTCATAATGAAGTGAGATGAGGATTATTCCAAAAAGTAAATTTGTGAGGAAACAGCAGGAGGTACACATCAATACAAAGGACGCAATGGGCCACAACGCATGTACTAAAGCAAAGGTATTCATTGGCTCACTATCATAACTACTGGGTTTAGCCTCTTTTCACAGATTTCAAAGCATTTTTAAAATTAGTTTAAACTGTTGTATGATCAGACTTTATTAAGAGATGGTTTCTGTTGGACCTCAGCATGCTGAGTAGTGCCAACTTTGGGAACAGTGTAATGAAAAGAACATGAATGGGAATAGGAGCACATTCGGTGTCCTAGCCTTTCCTCATTCTTCTGAACTCCTGTTGTATCCAAACATCTTTATATCTACTTCTAAAAAAGATTAAGGCTGCAATAACATAATACAAAGGTGTATGACGAGCATATTTGACTAGTGCAATAGTTTACCACAAACTTAAAAACACTGCCTCAAGACGATACAGACCGTTAATTAAAAAAGTCCTCTACAAAAAAATTGTGGTTATATTGGGTTAATTTCTCTATATACAAAAGCCTTCCATAAATACTGAATATTTGTTTCATGAAATGGATTTAAGCTTCAGAAGCTTCCCTCCGTTTTTGAAAACTTAATGTGAACATTTTGGAAAAAAGAAAAAGAAAATAAAGAACATCTAGACCACTCAAATTCTGACTATCCAGCCCCAGGAGTTGTTCTTAAACATCTGTAGTTAACTGTGTAAGAACCTTTTAGCTGTTTTCCATTGCCTACACATTACTGATGTTGCTACAGATTAAGACTGAGTTTTAAAGCTGTTTCTATCACTACTGAGTGCTTGTTATCAACATTTTAAAGAGAAGATGTGAACAAACCTCCGAAAAGTGACTGAATACTTCAATGCCAATATATTTTGCATGTAAAATATAAAAATCTCTGTGTGTTTCATTTGAAATCTGATAAATATTTATTATCAATGCTGTTTGCTTTTAATCTGTTCAGGATATCATTCCTCCAGCTCCTTAGTACTTAAACAAAAATGGCATTTACATTACAATATTGCTTGCCAACAATCTCATTTTCTGGTTTAGTCAGCAGCCTTCATGCTTGATTAGTCTTTAATTATACAAATACCTACATATTAAAAAAGTTTTCTTTTTTCCATACTTTGAGCATGTAATTATTTTCTCTTGCATGCAATAACCTTTAATTTTAGGATTAAGCAACTGATTCTCTTTAGTATGGATGGATTTTTTCAAGTGTTAAAGCAAATTTGGGTATTGTATTACGAGTAGGAAAATTAACTTTAGGAAAACCTTTCATTAGTGCATTTGACAGCACACTGAGCAGTTGACAGAAACTTCAAAATATTCAATATATTTGAAAACAAAATGGATACCAATTCTATGTACTCTGAAGCGAACAGCAATGCTACTCTGAATTCACCACTCAGCAAGAGAGTGATGGGGGCTATGTGATTCCTCCCTTGAATATTCCTTGTTTTTGTAGTATCAGTGTTCCAGCAGTACTTAGAAGCTCAATGCAAGATCAAGGCCTCATGGCATTATACCAAAAATTGTAAAGGTTTCCAGTATAAAGCGGTGATCAAACAATAGTGGGAGAATCAACTAAGGAACAGAAAGGCAAAGTGACATCTCAGACAGTGGCAGACCTGGGACTGCAGTCTAACGCTCCTGACTCCAACAACATATTTACTATACCACTTTGTTTCCGGATGCAAATTATTTGTCAAAAAATAATTCAGTAAGCAAAGGCATAATTTGATAATGAGATTAGAGCTAAATATGCAGATTTAATATGGCAGTAAAAGAATTGTCTCTTCTTTTCCTGCAGTTTTCACTCATGAGAGCATGGAATGCCAAGTTTGGGTCTACAGGACTGAAATAACATTATCTCTATACCTGCTTTTACATTTGAAGTGCCAGTGATTTCCCCCTAGACATAGTCTTTGAATGTCTATGGGGAAAACATCAAGGATTTTTAGAATGGCTCGGTTTTCTCAAGATCTGTTTATTTTTATGTTTGTTTCACATGAACTGAAAATTCTGTCAGACACATTTTGATTGCATGGAGAACATGTTTCAGAGTCAGAAGACAGCTAAAAATTCCCAAACAAGGCAGCTGCATTTCTATAGAGTTGGGGAGGGAGAAGAGCAGGAAACCTCCATAACAGCATGCTGAGCTTGCTCCTGTCTCATTTGAGTGCTGTGAGAAACCTTCTGCCTACTTCCCTTGTAGCAGAGTTATGTCTTGTTATAAAGTAAAAAGTTGCAGACACAGAGATAGGATGGAAATGCACACAGCATCTTATTCCAGAATGGTGATCAGTGATAAAATTTCAGTCTTTTACAATACCAATGCTGGTTTTTTTTCCTCTATCTTTCCCACTATAATAGACCAGTAGGAATAAAGGCACTGTGAATAACACTTTTTTTTTTCTCCCTTCTCCTCCTCCCAACACATTATCCTTTTCTTCCCTGAGATCAGGCCCTGTCCTTGAGGAATTCTACACTGATGGAAACTGCACCCTCAGATGAATCCTGGGAATGAGACTGACTTCACCTTACTTGCCCCTTCCTAGATCTTGAGCCCAGTACAGCCCTAGTCCCCATCACCTGCCCCATGGCCCATGGAACACCCTCACTGGCAGCTCTACTTGTCACTCTGTAACGTGTCCCCATGTTCCTGGGAAAAGGCCAAAAGGAGATCAGCCCTCTACCATTTTCTGTCCTGTTCCAGCTCGAGCAGCCAATCCACAAGGATACCCAAACTGGGACAAGAGCATTAAGAGACAAAGACAGCACTCCAGCGGGATTTATCTCTCTAGAAGGCTGAAAAGAGAGTTATAGGGTTACTGTGGTGAAAATCATGACTGTATTAAAAACTAACAATTTTTATATCACTTACTATCACATTTATTCAGCATCATCTTTTGATACCAATTTACTGGCCATCTCTTTGCTCTAGCAAAGAGCATCCTTCTGTAATGTGACTGGGCCTATATTTCAGGGTTTTCTTTGTAGCATCAGTGTTTTTCCTCAAAGACTAGGATCCTTCCAAATCTGAGTGCTTCCCCAATGCTTTTTACAAGCATGTAAATAATTCTTCATAGTTATACAAAGATATTGCAAGGGTGATTGGCGCTTTGAAAAAATCTCATCTCCTTTAAGAACCAGAATGCACCATCATGATTCCTTTAGTAAAAGGAGAATCCTAGCAATATATGAAGTTTCCATCGGTCAGTTTTTGTCTTCTGGAGCCGAGTTCAGCTATGCCTTCCATTTTTCTTCCCAAGCATAACCTAACTTGGTTCTCCAACTGGAATCCCCACAGGATATTAGGTCATGTCTAAGCTATCCAATATAAGTCAAGTTTCTGTCCTGTGGGAAATTACCCTAATTTATCATGATATTTCGGATGCAAATGAAAAGGGAAAATTGAATATATGAAAAAAACCTTGCATTTGAAAATGATTAAGTATTCTAGCAGATTTCAAATCATCACTATGAATTTAAATTATTTTCAACTATGATAAATAGTTGATAAATAGTTTTATATATGATAAATACAAAATTAAAAAATAAATTTTAGGATCATTGTATCTATAAGTTATCAAGTCTCATTATTGATTTCTTACTTGCTAAGAAGATGCGTTGGTTTTGCATGGCCTGGTTTTTGGTAGTGAGGGGGTCAAGGAGGTGGCTTCTGTAAGAAGCTGCTGGAAGCTTCCACCATGTCCAGCAGAGCCAGTCCCTGGTGGCTTTGAGGATGGAAATGCTGCTGGCCAAAGCTGGGCAATGAGAGATTATGGTAATGCCTCTGTGATGACACATTTAACAAGAAGATAAAAAAAAGTTTGGGCACAGTTTTTTCTAGCCAGAGAAGAGGTGAGAACATGTGAGGGAAACAACATGGAGACACCAAGGTCAGTGGAGAAGGAGGGGCAGGAGGTGCTCCAAGCGCCAGAGCCGAGATTCCTCTACAGGCTGTGGTTAAGACCATGGTTAAGGAGCCATGTCCCTGCAGCCCATGGGGGTTCATGGGGAGTGCAGAGATCCACCAACACCCCATGGGGGAGGCGCTCACACTGGAGCAGGTGGATGCCTGGAGGAGGCTGTGATCCAGTGGGAGACATGGTGGAGAGAGGGGGCCCCTGCTTCCAGGCTGGAGCAGCCTGTCCTTGGAGGACTGCACCCCGTGGAAGAGTGGCCGACACCACTGCAGCAGTTTTGTGAGGACTGTTTGCCTATGGGAGGGTTTCACATTGCAGCAATTTTGGCAGGACTGCTGCTTATGAGATTGGAACCACATTGGAGAAGTTAATGGAGAACTGTCTCCTGTGGGAAGGGTCTCCATGGCATAGCAGGGGAATCACTCCTTTCCCTGGGCAGCAGACCAAAACTTGAGGTGACAAACTGACCAAAACCCTCAGCCTCGTCTCCCTCTGCCGTCAGTGGGAAGGAGGGAGGGGCTGGGGGAAAAGGTATTTTTAAGGGCTTATTTTACTTCTCATTATCCATCTTTAACTTTGTTAGTAACAAATTCACTTTGTACTTCTAAGTTAAACCTGCTTTGCCCATACAGTGTTTCCTCCTGGTCCTTAGCTCAGGAACCCTTTGCTGAACTTTTTTTCTCTCCTCTGTCCAGCTGTGGCAAGGGAGGGTGAGTGAGTGGCTTTTGTGGGTGTCTGGAGTTTGGCCGGTGTCAAACCATGACAGAAGGACATGTACTGCTAAATGCCCATTTGTTTAAATGATCCTAATTTCCTCATGTCCTAACCCACACGGAGTTCTTAGAAAGACACATTTTCTGACTGTGTCTGAGGTGGTGACCTCTGACTTATTAGTTTTCCAGTTTTCACATAATTGTTAATTACTTCAAACAAAAGTAGAAGGTTGGTGGAGAAGGGCAAAAAATGAAGGATTGGAAAGCTCATGTTTCCAGTCTAACCCCTTCAATAAAAGGATATTTTTTCTTTTGCCTAAATTGTTTCTAGTTGCAGCTCTAAGGTCAGAATAAGCCAAGAGAATGAAAGGAACAAGCATCCTGATGGGCTGCCTAAAGCTGCCTGGTGTTACGGCTCAGCGTAAAACCAGCTCTTTTTCCTCTGCCTGGGCCGATGTAACTCACTGGAGTGGCAAATTACATCAGACCTACAGCTGTAACCCGACATTATGATTAATTTGATCAGTAATTTCTCCTGTTTTTCATTTTAATCGGTGTGACTATTCTGCTGTGGCAGGTCTTTCAGATCTAATTAAGATAAATTTCAGAGTAAAAGACTTGGCAGAATTTTCGAGTCAAATCCGAGCGTCAAGTGTGAAGACCTGCAGCACTAGTCAATCAATTTCCAGTAAAGACGGCAGACTGTAACTCAGCAATCAACCCATTAACACTTAAGCAAATTTCATAATCTCCAGGCCTGTGCTTAGTTACTCTCTCAAAACATTCTGGCTACCAATAAAAAGGAAAAAGTATTACTCTTCTTAAACACCTGCATCTGCTAAAACCACCAACAGTATCCAGAAGCGGACACTCTGATAGATCTCAACAATACTGCCAAAAAAAGGCTTAATTTTAAAATTTAAAACACAGTCTAGAGAGGCTTTTTTTTTTTTCTCCCTAGCAGTATGTAGGAGCTGAGCAACCTCTTTTAGGTGCTTTTTCACACAATGAGCCTTAACGATACAACATCAGGGCTATACCACTTACAAAATATTACTCCTCAGATTCAATAAGATCCAAGCCCGCCAGGTTTTCAGTGTTCACTCAGCCCACTTGCTTCCAAGTAGAAAAATTATTTTCCTGCAAGACTAGAAACCTGTGATGACTTGCATTTTTTTTAATACAAAGAGATGAAAAATAGGGGAAAATAAAGTAATGCTTTAGAATATTGTCTACTTTCTTTAAATGTTTTTGGAAATATGACTAAAAAAAATAGGAGAAATCAATGCTAACACAACAGATCAACTTGATTTATAACAGTATCTGAGAGGCTGTGTCAACTTTTTCTGTCCTTAAGATCCCCAAGGGTCCTACTCTCTACCTAGAAAGGCTTTGTAAATAGAAGACCTTATGGGATATGTATCCTTTCCCAATTTTGTTCTGGGAGGATGTTATTTATTTATTTTCCCATGTATTAAATACTTCAGTTGCTTTAGGGAGTTTATTAAATGCTCCCATTTCAGAAGCCAGAGCAAGCTGTTTGCTGGGCAAACAGCTCCACTTTCCTCTCCTTCAGAGAATTCTCTAGCAAATGGTTTCCATTATTAGCCTCAGCATCTGCCCCTTGGGTGCTAATAATGCCAGTTGTTTTGCTCAAAGATTAATTTCCTCGGCTTTGAATGTGAGTCAGAGACCAGTCCTCCTTGTGCTTCTGAAATAGAAACAGCTGAAGAGTATATTTGGATGGACCAGCCAGCCAGTGCTCTATCTCAGAGAAGGTTTCCTCAAGAACTGAGATGTGCTTATAAAGTCCATTTGAGATTGTTTAAACATCACTGTTCTGTCTAAATGCAGTATTAAACAGCTTTACAGGGGGAACGCCCAATGCCTTAAAGACCCCAAAAAGCAGTGAACTATTGGGAGAAGAAAGACTGTTGAGTAGAATAAGATCTAGAATCCTGCTCACTGTGTGGACGGACACAAGTCTTAGACACAACTGAAACTAGCTTTTCTGTGGAAAAGACACTCATGTATCTCCAGGGAGACTAGCAGCCCTCAAACAAGCTAGCTATAGCAGGAAACCAGCTGGCATGTCCCTGCACTGTGCACTAGGACCAGGGTACAGCACAGTGCAGGGGAGTGTCCGGCCAGGATAAAGTTCCATGTTGTCATGTCAGAGCAGCCCAGCTGGTGAAAGACCCAGAAAGGATGGCCATGGAAGTGCAAGAAGACGCGAGAGGAAAAGAAGAAGGGAGGCCCTGGTGGCACTGACACAAGCCCAACAATTTCTCAAGCAAAGCTCAACTTTGTGAATAGTAATGTCTGTGTGCACTGACAAAAAGAAGAGCACTAAACCAAAAGGAGAGTGCCTGAATCACAACAGCATTTGCAGTGGGTAATAACCATGGTACTGGTACTCATGTGGTACATGAGTACCATGACTTCCTCGCTAGTGGAAATTTTTACACAAGTACTTGCTTGTTCTGCCCATGAAATCACATTTATCAAACCACAAAAGTCTTTACAATACTATAGCAATACACAGAAATCCAAAACTGTCAGTAGAACAAGGTGTTCAAATATTTCAGTTTGAAATGAACAGCGGATGAAAGAAGCAAAGTATTTTCAACAGATCACCGAGCTTAACTCAATTTAGCTGACTGCAGGGGACTTTCCATGCCATCAGTTTAGAGCTAAGAGCTAGGTCTTGTCAGTATCTCCTGGAGATCCACCCAAGATCAGCACTTCAATTGGCTCACTCTCATCAGGTGATGGGCATGAACCTTCTCAAATAAATGTCTTCTTGTCTATATCACCTATCACCTTGTGATGTGGGTTATCCCACTCCCTATTGATATCAAAAATTAGGAGATTTTGGACAATGGATGTGAAGCACTGCATTTAATCACCATTTATAAAATACTTTTTTGTCAAATTGATTACTAAGCAACTTGGGAACAGATTCAATCAGTCATACATTGCACAGTATCTTAAGCAGAGGAAGTTAGATTTTTAGCAAAACAAAGCAACCCACCAGACTCAGTGGGATTACTGGCGTCATAATCTCAATCAAATTTTCTTAATTTCAGGAGTCAGTAAACATGAGAAAAATATAACAAGTCTTTGATGCAAACACAATCATAAAGACAGACCATGAACACAATCCTTGAAAAATTGGCCTTTATCAAACCGACAGACTTGTTTGTGACTTCTGTATCTTAAAGATATGTAAATATGTCAAAGTCTCAGAAAATATTGAGATTTCTTCAAAGCTGATTTTGCCTTAATGAGAAGCTAACCAGTGAGTGAGGTTGGGTAGAAAGGGAAGGGGGAGTTTGTTTTGTATGAGTATTGGAGCCTCAGTCATCTGTGTATATATTCTCCCTCATTTTCAGCTGAGTATTTCACCCTTTCTGCTTTTCTTTGTTCCTTTGTTATAAAAGTATTGAGTTTCCAAATACATTATTTAAGATTAGTATGAAAATTTAATCTGAAGGAGGTTCTGGTTTTGGTATCCTAAAGTTTGCTATTACTTGGAAGATTTTTGTGTAGTTGTCATCTCCTCACTTCCCTTCTTCCTTATTTTTATTGTTATTTTTTCTCACTCATCATCTTCCATCAGCTGCAGTTATTGTAGGTAGACTTCTGTGACAAAAGAGACTCTTCAGGAAAGAGTTCTGAAAACGGTCAGAATAATTTTACAGTAAGAAAATCTCTGGGGGATTTCCTGTTTGTCTGTTCCTATTCACACACAAACAGAACTGTAGAAATCATTGAGAATTCTTCTATTCCTATATGGTAGCACTCCCTTTGCAGGTCTGGCTATGTGTACATTCATCTTATCCATATCTCAAAAATATACAGTGAGAGTCAGCACCAGAAGCTAACAATTTTTTTTGGAGCCACCGAAATATATTTTGCTGGTAGAAAGTGCCTTATTCTGATAGTCAAGCAGAATAATTAGCTACTTAGTACTACGTTAATCTGATTTTATACTGCATATAATCAAGTTCTTATGACTCCAAAATTTTAATTGCATGGAAACTCTGTAAGATGTTCTATCTTACAGAGATATCTATCCTTTGAAGTTGCAACATGATGATCATTCAAGAACCCATATGCTTTGCATGTAGTAACACTAAACATTCACAGGATAAGCACATTTGGAGAGGTATATTTTCCCAGAAATAAAGGTTTTGAAGCCCTCAACTTACAATGGGAGATAGGTTGTCTTTTGACTCTGGATTGCTTTGTCTCAATCAATTGACACAATGAAAATAAACATCAGACTGTGATTATCTTTATGAGGAATTTCACCATTTTAGAAGGGAGGGATGAAAGTCTTCTGTCATCTGCCTAACCCACCACTTCCTGAAAGAGAGCTCCATTTTTAAAAACTCTTCCCTGGTTGTTGTCTCTTGCAAATCAACAATGACCCTGGTTTTGCAGTGTTTGGCTTTTATCAGTGTAAATCTGGAGCATCTTCATTAATGTTAGCAAAAAATTCATATCCTGGAACCTAAAGGGAGGTTTTACATGTTTCTACACAATCATTAAAAGACCCCATAAAAGTAGTTTTGTAACTACAGTCCAGCCCACTGAATCCTTTAAAGAATAGTGATAAAATTATTACAGAATAATCTGACAAGAATAATTCTGAGACTTTTAGCTGGTACACACAGAACTGGCATTATTAATTTCTGATCACCTAGCAAAGTACCTCAGCCAGGTATACCTAAGCAAGTCACTTTCATTTAATTTACCTTCTGAAGGATGTGACAGCATCTGTACATTTTGAGATGTAATTGCTGTTATCCTTCAGTTTTTTGAAACAAACACAATCATCCTCCTGAATTACTGACTTTCCGTGACAATTTTTGAGGTTGCATTTTTTTAAACTAATATCTTTCAGACAGATCTTGAATAATGTAAGAGGATAAAGCCCACATGAAAAAAGTCAAGAATTCAGAAATGAAATTTTAGCTGTCAAACTTTAACTTAGTTGTTCTTTATTCCCTTAATATTCTTCAAACAAAATCCATCTCACTATAGTCATACAGAACATTACCCTAGAGGACATACTACCTCTGACTTTTGTTTCAGGTTGATTTTCATTGGAGCACTGAACATTAAAAAAGTCCACATTCTAAGCAGCTATTATGAGGAACTGCTCCCAAACATGTGCTTCCTCCTTTTGTTTGGTTTTTTTTTTTTTAAACTGCCTGTGTGAAAGAAAATAATTTCAGTTCCAATCCTCAAGATAGATGTACAAGGGTAAGGCAGCCTTTCTCTACAGGATTTAGAATGGAAAGACAAATTTCATGGAGGAGATGTTACCACTGCTCTGATTTAGAAAAGTACCCAAACAAGCATATACAAAGAAAAACATCAGTTCCTCTGGAAATATTTCTGAGTGTCACTTGTTTGCATATAAAAGTGTCTCAGAATTCATGGTAATATGACAGAGCATGCTTCAAGTTTTAATTACATCTAGGGAAGCTTAAGCCATATTGAACTTGCTGTAGAAAGGCTGTAGGGATGGCTAGAAGACCAAAGTAATGACCCTACACACATGGCTTAAGGCGAGGGCTGAAGTAGTGTGCTCAGTTCTGGCTTCTCTTGTGATTGTCAGTACACAGCGTATTTGTATCTGCAAACAAACTCTGGGATTTCACGGCTATTTAAATGGTGAGGATCAGAGAGGAAAGAATTTATTAGCAAGTTTTTAATGCTGAGCCAGAACTAACACCTAATGACTTCTAATTCCTTCATTACTTTTCTGAAAGTGAACCAGACATGCAACTGGCTTGGCAGCACTGGCTGAGCTCAGCCCAGGGGAAATGCCAGATCTCTCACACTGGTGTATTTAATCTTAATCCAAATTTAAATACACCAATCTCACACTGGTGTGTTTAAATTTAATCCCAATTTAGGAATTGGGATTAAGTTTAATCCCAATTCCTAAAACATTCAAGGGATAGTATTTGAACTAAAAACACCTCAGAGTACTTGGTTCCCTTCTTTCACTTCTGCTGTCTGCCACTACCAGACTGCCCTCAGATAGGTAGTTGTGAGCATGAGGATGCTAAAGAGAGAGATATGCCAAGGTATCATGTGTAAGTATTGTCATTGGCATCTAACAGGAAAGTTTTTACTTACTTTTATTGTACTTCTGAAAATGAGAGGTGATCCAGGGAAGCTAACAGTTGAAAGCACCTGAAAGATCACAGATGGGACTGAAAAACTAACATTCATCTGAGATTTACATTGGGACCAAAGGCTATATAAGAGTTAAGAGCTCAGATTCAGTTAGCACAACCCTCTTGAGGTATGTTGTCTGAGATAACCCAACTTCTTCCCAACTCCAACTCTAATTTATGTGTGCATTTGCTTTGTTTGTAGAACTTAATGACTTTTGAAACACAATATTTAGCAGGCAGTTTTAGCAAAATATCGTGTGTACAGTTAGTGTGCATACGTTACAGCTGTACCAAGGCAATAAAATGCACCAGAAGCTCCCCTGAAAATAGCTGTGTCTCTGAATGTCAATAATCTGCATACAAAAAAATTCCCAAAGCACTCACTAACACGATAGATGGGGCATTAAGTGATGCATATGTAGTCCTTAAGACAATACAGAGAAGAAGCTTTAGAAGCATTATTCTCTACTCTAAGAAAAAGTTCAGCAAGCAAGGACACATCTTCTACAGACTTTTAAGTCTATTATCTAAACCATTTTAAAAAATCAGATTTGATGCAATTTAGTTGAAGCTCAGATTAATGCAGGTTTAACTGGCCACATGCAAGAAAAGCTTCTTGTAAACCAATTCCCTTAATTGTCTAAAAAAAGGATTGTTTAATTATTAAGCTAATGCAGTTTTATTTCTGCAGGAAATGGATCCAAATCCATCAGTGTGGATAAAATATTTTAAGTGGTGTCTCAGAATTTAAAGACTAAAGTTGATAGAGACTTTTCTTGTTTCTAAGTGCAGTTTCACTGCCTACTGAATAAGACTCCACTCACTTCACAGACTACTCTGGCGTTCAGAATCACACTACTTAGGGGTACAGTCAAAGCTATTCTTGCACAGTGTGAATGTAGCACGACACACGTAGTGCAAGTACACACAGCTCGAAGAAAATGGGACCATTGGACCAGACCTCTCCTGTTTCTTCCCAGAACTTCTAAGCTGGGCAGAGCTGAGGATCAGTATGGATATGGTAGCTGCTGATCTGTTAAAAAATAACCATGTCATTGAGTGAGCATCAATGAATGGCATTAACTGGCATCCTTAGCTTTGGAACCTATACTAAGAACCTTAACAGAAGTATTTGATTATTAGCAGGATAAAAATTAGGACTGTGATTTCAAGAGGAGAGGTAACACATCCCCCCCTTGCACACAGAAGCTGACACTCAGGATCATCTCCTAATGAACTGCTAATACTGTTACCCTCTTAATTATCCTTAAGGGTGACTGATGGGCAAATGTCTTTTGTGAATGTCACATGATGAATCTGTGGAAAAAAATTAAAGAATTTTCTATGGGTTTTACAACTTGAGACTTTAAAAGCAAAAGACATTTTCTCTTCAGGAAGCAGCATCTTAGAACCATCATTAGGTATGTTTTTCTGGTTCATTAGGCCTTTTAGCTGTTCTAAGCTGAATGCCCATAAGGATTGAGTAATACAAAGTGGAATTTCTTAGCCTGTGTGGTCAGAGGTGTAGCCTTTGCTTTGTTTCCCCTCGCAGTGAGAGGGAATGCACATGCCCTTTTAAGACCTTTAGGTCCTACCTGCAGTGGATTTGGTGAAGTAAGAGGAGATGGAAGGCCATGCCCTGGTGACTGGCTGGGTTTCTGAGGGGAGCTGGAGGACTGTGAGGCTGGAGGAGGTTGGCTCTGGCTCTGGGACTGTGTTTGGTTCTGCTGTGGTGGTACTGATGGCTGTGGCTGTGATTGCTGGGTCTGCTGGGTTGGCTGTGGAGTCTGTGCCTGCTGAGCTTGCTGCTGCTGCTGGCTTTGCTGCTGCTGCTGTTGATGCTGGAGCTGTTGAAGATGCTGAAGCTGTTGAAGCTGGGAGTTCAGGGATGAGGTAGCTGTGAATTGAAGAGAGGGAAGGGAGTTATACAAGTTTCAGTAAATACCTACTGCTTAAAAAGTATTCTGGATAAAATTCTGGTTCTGTTACTTTGAGGGGCACACTGCTGAGAGGACAGCTGGCCCTAGACTTCTGGATGTGGAAGGAAATTGCTCCCATCAATAATAGCCTGTGGTTCTGCCTGTGTAATTCCATGGTAAAGAGCCAGACTTCCCTGGGGGCAATGAAAGCAAACCTTTGAAAGGGAAAGGGCTAGAGATCTGCCCACAGGATGGGGCTCAGAGCTGACCAAAAGGGGCTCAGACAAGCTTACCAGTGAAGCCAATGGGAATATTCTCTGCCTATAGAAGAGAGGAACAGATTGTCACTGTACTTGTAAGTATAGCGAGAACTCATAACATGAACCAGTGCTGTTATGTAAAGGAGGAGAAAGCCATAGTCATAAAATAAAGGATACTCTGAAAAGAACTTTGCCATGTCATTATGCAGTAGGTATCAGGAAATAAAACATTCAGCTGTAAAATTTCTTGTGCAATGCCTAGGGAGCAAAAAATACCTAATAAAATGTGTGTCTCTCTGAAATAAGAACTGCTTCTTATAATTCACATCTAAAAGCTATCAATTCCTTCTTGTAACTTGCACTGCTCACTTACTCCTGATAGTTAAGATCTGTTGCACTTTGCTAGCACATGCTTCAAACATGATGTTTGGAAGTGCATGGCTCACATCAACCTGCTGGCACAAAGGGCAAACTTTATTTCCCAGAGACACTTTCAAACTGACTAGGACATTCATTAAATTCAGGAAGACAGGAAGTGTGTCATAGGGATGCCACTAAGGAAAAACAGCTTTAAGATGTAGCAAGAGCATCACAGAAGACTGATGCTTTCTGGGATTATGCCCTGAATAAATCACCTCGGTCTCCAGCCATAGAGATGTTAATCAGCATCTTAAGGGTTGAATTAGTTAGCTTTAAGATCCCAAGAGAAACAACCTGCAAAGTCATGATGATATTTTTCACTCTGCATATGGCTTTGCCAGCACCACCCTGTATTCTAATTTCTATCCAGAGAAGCAAAAGTAAATTGGGAATGAATTAAATTTCTTATTTTTAAAATGGCACTCAGATTTCATGGCCAGAAACTCTGTTGACCAAGTTATTTGTAGACTGGCAGATAAAGCCACGTCATCTCCACTTTCTTTTCATGTCAACATCCCTATTTCAGCTTTCCGGATGTCTATGCCCTGAGGCTGAACCTGAGGTCTTGGTGCAACTTATGAAATCAATGAGCCATAAACTGGAATAAGAAAAAAGAAAAGACAATGGAGAAAGATGAGGCAGAAAAGGTAAACCAGAAAAGGCTGTAAGAAGGAAAAGTATAAGAGTAGATAGGAAGAGCTGTTGGCTCTCCATTCCCATACTCATAGCTGCTCTAAATTTTCTTTCATCAGATGCAGGAAACAAACTAGAAATATGCTTTAACAAGAATTATAGCCATGTGTATGTGACTTCAACCCAGAATCCTAACAATAGAGAGGAGAACTGATAATACCAATATATTTATATCAAGAAAATTACTCATGGAAGTTTTGTGTTTCAACACACAGCAGAGTGACCATCAGATTAAAAACATGCATGGTATCTCATGCAAAAGAAATCACCCTGGAGAAGTAAGGGAACACTCCCATCAATTTCCCAATGAAAATTTGTACCTAAATGCCCCAAAGTCAACAGGGTAGTGAGTGGAAATATAATCCAAGGCATGTGAGAACAAAGAAAGTGTGTATATAAGAAAGCAACGGCATAGATTAATTAATGATTCATAGCATGAATAATCTCAGATGGCAAGGAAAACCATTCACCAATTCTGTCTGTAGAGGCAGAAAGACCCTTACCATTCCCACAAGGAAATAAGTGATCTAGATCAGTTCTTTCTATTGTGTAGGCCATTTATTCACCTATGATAGCTTAGCAGACTGGATGAACCACTGATAACCAGAACCAAGACTTCAAACTGACCTTTACTTCATCCAGAGACTCCAACACAGAAATGAATTAAATGACATCCCACAGAAGCATAACTTCTAATCCACATGGCTCGTGAAGAGAAATGAGGGACTGTTTTATATTGTGTGTGCACAATTGGACAGGAGGAGACAAAACCTTCTCATCTAGGACTAGAAAAGCTTTGCTTTCAGTACTGCTCAATACTTGAAAGCAGGAAGATTGAAATTCTACCATTCACTTTTGTACTGGAAATGAAAACATTCTTGCTGGGGTAGGAGATATTCCCTGAAGGATAATCTGATTAATTACTTTTTGGACAATTTTCCAAGATTATTGCCAGCAACTGCACAAGATTATTCAAATAAATTTTTGTGTTTTCATGTCATTCCTTTAAAAAGCCTCTCTGAAGCCCATTATCATGCTGTGCTATAAATTACATTGAAGTGGCTCAGAGAGGTAGGATTGTTTAACATGCTGTTGCTAAACAAACAGATAAGGAATTGGAAGAAGGATGGCTAGATCAGAAAAGGTGTTCTGAAAGCCACACAGTAGGTGTACCATGAAGCTGGATTTAGGGGTCTGGATCATGCCTGTAGTCTGGTGTTTGTGCTGCCAGATTGCACTGCCTCTCACAATGAGTGTACTATCCACAGCAGGGGTTGTGTCATATTATTGTTTGCAATCAAATCCAATCCAACTCCCAGAGCTTGCTTGCATAGCTCATCCATTATAAATAGTATACCTGTCTAGCATTTGTCACTTTCTGCAGAGCTTGGAGCCTGATGGAATTTCAGGTGGTACAACAATGCTATGTCTGCATGTATAAAAGATAACATGCACTGCCTACCTCACAGGAATCTTTTTTATGACTTACTGGCTAACAGCTGGGTAAAACTTTGACATATTTTAGTGAAAAGTGCTACTTTCACAATTGCATTCAAGAATTAAAAAGGCTTGCAAAGACTTGCAGAAAGTTCTTTTTACGGTTAAGAAGTTCAACATACAGTACATCACTTTAAAAGAGACACACAACTAAAAATGTATGCAAGCAATAAAAACCTGTGAGGAAAATCCACAAAAGCTGCGTGACATTTCAACTCTCCCTAAAAAAATACGTGTTGGATATGTACCAGGTATCCAAGCTGATGGTAAATATAACTGATATATATGAAGAAACAATGGCACAAAGGGTTTCAAAACCTATGGTTCAACAAACTTCTTGCTTGCTGTGGTGGGGTGGCAGACTTTCCATGAGATCACCCCACGGTTTATGATCCGACTTTAAGCAGACTATACTTTCTCATGGTACCAAAGCTTTGCATTAGAATAAGAGGCATGGAGTTAAGTGGTGGAAATCAATGGTCAAGAGGCAATCAAAGCAAGCTTTCTGATTACCTAGGTCATCTGCTGCAATACTTGTCACAGATCTCAGGCTACTTTGTGGATTTGACAAAGTTATGACCTAAGGTATATACTCCTCCTTGACTTTCTTTGGGGGTACCTCAGGCATAGTGTTGCCATGCATTTACAATATTCACACAAAATGTGTCATTTCATATTCTATTCCTCTGCTGGTTACCTACACGGGAAACTAAATTGAAATGAAAATGCCCTACTGCCAAATAGAGTGTTACAATGGGGAAAATTCACCTCTGAGGCAACCATGCTGAAAGAAGCAGTCTGATCCATGACAGGGGGATGAGAGAAGCTTTGTTGTAGTGGGCAAACTGAAGAGGCTCTGTCTTCATTTCCCAAGCCTGATTAATGGAAAATAGTAGCAATTGCCTGCTGCCTCTGGCTAACATATCGTGACATAAGTAGGGGAATATCCCTGGTTTTATTTTAGGTTAAAACATACATTTTAAAATTTAATCATGATTCTTCAAAAAGTAAGGAACGTAAGTGTGCTCTTATAAACATATAAATGTTTATATAATGAAAACAATTTAAAATTATGACTCATTTTTCACCTTTCCTTCACAATATAAACTCAGACTCTTAAGACCTCTACAGCACTTGGCAGAAGATCAAATTAATATTCAGGGATTCAAACTGTATCTAGAATCCGCTCTTGTGGATAACCTTCATAAATTCTGATTTATTTTGTTAATGTTCTGTGCATGTTTATTTCTGTGTAAAGAGGAAGGAGGGGTAGGAGGAATAAGAAACAATTGTAGCTTACAAACAATTGTGCTACTCTAGCTTCTCTCCTCCGATTTATGTAATTTCATAGTTGTTCTTCAGTGCCTTGATACAATGTACAATGGACTAAAAGGAAGAAAATCATACATTAAACCTTTTCCTATTTGACTGAGCACAGAACTTGACTCCTGCCATTTCAAGGGCTTAATGCCTTTTTCCACTTCCCCTGTAATGGAGAATGGATTTGCATTGCCTTAAACTTAAAAGTGTAACTAACTTTAGCATCTGGACTTGCGTTTGAACTGACATGGCTCGCTTTTTTTTCCACCCTGTTGTTTCTCTTCTAATGAGGTTTATGCCTTTCTTTTCTTTGAAACAGATTTCTAAAGATTGAATACACACACTGAACAATTTAATGCAAGCCAGCATTTACATTCTCTCCCCCTTGGGTAATGAGGGCTAGGTTAGCCAAATACCCGTGTTTTTCTATATGCTCAGATTTTCCTTTTGAGAGTAAAATGTGAGTTCTTTTAAATATGTTAGCATCCTCTTTGTAGAGAAAAAAATCCCTGAAGGGTTGGACTTGTGGCTGAAGAGATTAGTAATGGGATACAGAGCATATTCTTTCTAAATCACTAGCTCAAATTCAGCCTAGGTCAATATAGGGAACAAAAGTCATCGCACTTTAATGGTGCTTTTGCATGTTTTCTAACATACAGAAGATGTATTCAATGTACACAGATATCCACATAGAGAGCCTGTCTGCATTAGAAGAAGTTTGCCACACAGTCAAGGTAATAAATTGATGGTCTCACAACATCTAATGAGGAAGATCAAAAAGACTATGGTCTTGAATGGCATCTATTGACATTTTTATTTGCACTTTCAGCAGAGAGCCTAAGAATAGAAAGAGTACACCAATCAAGTCATCCCCTTGTTCCTAAAGGTGATCCCTCAAGGTTACAGCTGCAAAACACAGATGGGGTTATGGGGAGAAACTTGTATTGCCAATAGTCCTCTGCACCAATTCTGCAGATAAACAGAGGACTTCACTTTCTAGTGTTGTCATATACAGCATCGTTCATGAGCACTAAATTCACTTTAAAGAATGTAGGCAATAAAAAGGAAGTATTAAGAAGAAAACCATCATAATTTATATGGTGCCTGTGGTGTCTCTACGGTTTGATGAATGCTGGAGCTTCCCTGAAAAATGATCCACTGCAATAAATAAATCTGACAATTTTTTTCCCTATCAAACTTTAAAATGTACAATAATCCACTAAAATCTTGAGGAAAAAAAAAAAAAAAAGAAGAAGAAAAAGTTCTCAGGTGGAGAGCTTGACTAAGTATCAGGACAAGTATATTTGGAATAATTTCCACTTTAAGATAATCTAGGGGCTATTTTCCTCTATTTTATGGCAATAGTCTGTGAGTAAAGTTCCCTGAGTGTATTGTAAAAATTGCATTAACCTATTTAAAATGCCCAAAGACAAGAACAAGCTGGAGAAGTTAGACTTTAATAAGCCCTTTACTTTCTCAGTTCAAATGGGACCTTAGGTCTCATATTGTATAAATGGTTGAAACATTAACTGGAGTTGGGGTATCATCAAGACACACGAGATCAATCAGGATGACTTGTCTCGGGATTCTCATTCAAGGACAGGCAATTATGCATAGTATGACAACACTGTAAGTGTTTGAATGCTGAAGTCTGTGTGTCAAACAAGTAATCTAGATATGCTAAATTTCTAAATTTTACCAGTCAATTTTTTTTTTTTTTTGTGAAAACATGACTCACAGATCGGGGGTAGGATCTTCCAATTAAGTCCTTATGCCAGATAAAAGCAGTTTTCTAATTACAGAGTGAGAACCAGTTCCAGATTGTCTAAGAATAGAATAGAAAAATCAATTTAAGTGGCATGGGATTCCTACACAGTGGACTTCCAGACCATATTGAGCCCATAACAATGTTCCTGTGGACCAGAATTTAAGATTCATGGGAAAAAATCTGCAGGACACCATAGCAAGAAACTAATTGACAGTGAAAAGATTATCATTTAAAGGCCAAGAGAACCCAATGTAAGATTTCACAGCTGAAGGGATATGACAGGGAATGGATAAATGACACAAAGAAATTAATTTTGGAACAACAGTCTCCTGACTCAGAGAACAATGACCATGATTCATAATGGACATAAGGCAAAACCTGGACATTCTCAGCATATACAACCTTTAATGAGTGAAACTGCAGCTTATTTTTGCCCTCCATTACTTTTCTGATGCTCTAACATTGATAGGAATAATAATTTCAATGGAACTTATATAGACTAAGTGTTTGACGTACTCAAAGTAGCAATACTTGTTGGAAAAGCAGTGCAAAAACATACAGCCTCAAAAGCCTTGGAAGAGGTTGCACAGAATCCTGTCCTACAGTTCAGAGAGTCCCAAGTCCACCAGGTATCCTGCATTTCTCCTGACAGTGTGCCTGTGTGAGGCTTTGGGGCAAACTCTTGTCAAGAGAAGCTTGTTGAACTGCTTGGTGACTACAGAGTGACTTTGCATTCTTTCAGGTAACAGATCTGCAATTGCACCTTCTAGAACTGTTTATGGTAAATGGCTCTTTGGACAAAGAAATATTTATCCAGTTTAGCTTCAGCAATGGTTCTTTGAAGATCAGGAATTACAGGAAGTCTCTTCAAGGAGTCTTTGAAGTGAGTGTTGTTTCCTTAACTAAAAATAAAATTACTGTAAGTTAAATGCACTGGGTATTTTGTACATGTGTGTGTTTGCAGGTTTTTTTTTTTAATAATGTGATCAAATAATAGGTCAAAATATTTGTGCTTTAAAAGGCTGGTCTGTATGCTGAGTTTGTGAAAGTATCCTGGGAATGGCATAGGATAAATGTCACATTATCCCAGCCTCAACCTAGGGAAGCAATAGAGGCTACAGTATCCAGCAGGTGACTTGGTATGAGTGTTTGCTTTCATGTCTCAGATGCTCATTGTAACCATGTTTCTATCAATTTTCACTTCCAGTCCTTTCTGAAAGAAAAAGACTTGAAACTCTGTTTTCTATTAAGAACTCTAAGAGTTCGAGCAGCTGTAAATTCTGTTTCTGTGTATGAATTCCAGCCAAAGAAGTTAGCTGAACAGCATTGAGAAGAGGCCATGGAATGACTCAGAAAACAGCAACATATACACTATAAGGGGAAAGGGAAAAAATGCAGCACAGTCCTCTTCTTTTCTTTACAATCAATAAAACTACAATAGCAAGTACAAGAATCAGGTGCAAAAACGGCAGTTCTACCTTGCTGCACCCAAATTCTCTGCCAGAGCAGTAACTTGAGCTTCAACCTTGTTAACAGGCCCTGTTTTTCTCGATATGGCCTTGAACGTCTGCTTTTACCAAGACATGAAAAGTTTAAAATAGCAGTAACAGGGTAAAAAAGGTGGGGGAGAGCACAAAGCAAAAGAAAACACATGGATGCAATGCTCCCTATCCCTGTGTAGGGACTGAACACTACTCATCAACAGCTGGGATACAAATGCAGTACCATGTTGAATGTGGTATTCTTCACCAGGTACAGAAGAATAAAAATGGACTAAAAAGCTGTGTCTGTGTCACATGGGTCATTGCTTTATTAGCTGTGCTCCAGAAACAATCTCCAGCACAGGTTGGTGAGGAGGTGCCATGCTAGATGCTGTAAATCACTATGTGAGCAGAAGTGTTCTTTCCTTATAAGAGGGATCAGTGTTTCTCTATGCAACACTATGCAACTACCTCCATACCAGAAATTGTAGAAGAGCTGGGAGGTGAACTTTAATTTGGTAATCTGTCATACCACAAGCTATTCTGGAATGTATGTACCACCAGCAAGGTACCTGCTGTTTGCCTACTGTTGACTCTCAGCAGCTCTATTTTGCTGTCTTTAAGAATCTTCCATTATTTTTAGTATATGCCATGCATAATTAGGAACACTGCATTTAGTTATGTGCATTTCAAAACATACCATAGTGTCTGTAGCTGTTTTCTTTTTGTGATATTTAAGCTGACTACAGGTCAGTTTGAGGCAATCTGTCTATATCCCTTTTTCTAGTTTGTTTATTTGCAGAGAGATTAAAAACAAAGATAAACATTAGGGAAGCAATGGTTCTAGACTGTGCAGCTGGTATTTGGCACAGATGGACTGACTGCTCAGTTTTAGTTTGCAGTAAAATCAGAGTTGGCTTCATATGAGATTTCTTTCCAGTCTCTACAGTTCATCAGCCAAACATCTTGCTGCTTCAGATGCTACACCTAGTTTGGCTGTGCTTGACATCTATCACCTTTGTGCAGCAACAGTGAATTAGATGCTCTTTGGGTGCTTATGTGCTCCCATCTACCTAATTTCCTGCTCACCAATGGAATAAACAACCTCGTTATTCACATACTGCTACGTATTCTACTCCTCATCAATAAAGAATTTGGGTGGAAGACTTAGGGAGAAGATTTATAGCCAATCCTCATTCACAGGCTGTGAAGTCAGTCACACTTCTGTTAGGATGAGACCCATGCAGAGCTGAAGAGAAGGACTGGGGAGTCCAGAAGAGCAGCTGCATTGCATTGCCCAGTCAATGCACTGTACACTTCATGGCTTCCAAAAGCTCATAGGAAACCCCATGCTGTTTGGTCATTTGCACACTTTTGAACACTGAAAAGTAGCAGTTAAGAGCAGTCTTTTAAACAAACTCCATCTAGATCTTACTTTGGCTCTTAAGTTGCTTCTTCAAGGTTAATTATTTTTAATTTGAAAGGAACACATAGACATTAATAAAAGAACTTCCACTTAAATAATGCATTTATTTACACAGAGTCAGAGTCCCTAGTTATAAAAGGAGAACAAAATCAAAAGGACATAAAGGAAGAATTTTGGATTGGCAAAAAAAATTTCAAAAATGATTCACTGTTTATGTACATATATTCAGTTTGAACAGAATATTGGCACCCTTTTGATGCAGTAACTAATACTTTATCACCATTATCAAAGAAAATACTTTTTCCAGACCAGCTAATGGAAGAAAAGCTGAATTTGGTTGCTAACCTGTGATTCTCTGTGAAAAAACTAGCATGAAGCTAGTCTTTGCCTTCCTTAAGGCAACATTGCCCCAATTTTAATATCCAGAACAATTAAATATTTAAAATAAGAGTTTGTGTATCATCAGCTGTGTTAACTATATCAAATACCAATGACACTACAAAACATTACCAATGCATTAAGGCTGTTACACACATTAAATACACCTTCAATTAATAGCATCCTTTTAAGAATTATAGAAGAATCCTCCAGAATTTGCTCTAAAAATACAGAAAATTAACAAGAGAATGTATCCTAACAGGCATATTTTATTCACCCAATAAATATATACTGGCAGTGATGCATCTGGGTTGTGTGAAGTTTCCAAACAACTACAATTTTCTTTTAAAATTTTCTTCTGTTATATTTCACCTTTTCATAAAATAATGCAAAAGTTACCTCAAACAGTAGAGAATTAAGAAATTTTTTATGATAATGAAAATACTGGCCATACTGTGAAATTGATTGCTATTGTATAGCCATAGGTAATGATGTTTGGGAGTTGGAGGGCAAGAGGAGAGAATTTGCTGCTCACAAATTCCCTTGTTTTTGAAATGAGTGAATTCCTCATCCACTTGCAAATGCCCACTGACTGGTGTTGGTAGAAATACTACACCTTGAGTGTAGTAATCATTGCTACAATATTTATTGTACTAAAACATCACTACTATATTTACTGTACTAACTCCAATGCCAATTAAATGGAGATGAGCTTATTTCAAAAAAGTGTATTTTAATGAAAAACCTGGACCATTCAACAGTACAAAATAAAGCAATACATGTCAGTGCCGATACAGGATCTAGCTTTTTGCTTAAATTAACTACTAATTTTAAAGGTTAGTGGAAAAAGCACTGAGCAAGTGAGATGAACTTTCTGTCATGGCAACCCTGAGAACAAAAGTTGGCACAGTTAGTGCACATGGAAATCTGAAACCACAACTTAAGATTTGTTTTGCCAACTTTTAACTAAGTAGATACAAAGACTGTTCCTTTCATTTTCAGTGCCAGGGATTTTGTCTTTACTCTGTTGATTTTAATAGCTAGCTCAGAAGCTTGGAAATGAATGTTTCTTCCACCATCAATTTAAAACTTTTCCATTTGCCAACTATGAATGTTTATTCTACTGTGTGTTTTCCATGACAGTGAAATGAATATAGGTCCCTTTGATTTTTCACCCAAGTGCCAGGGAGTGTGGGGCAAACTATTTTTTCATCTCCATCCTTGAGGCAGAGCCATGTCCAGCATAACATGACCACAACACTACCCCTTTTCTCCCCTCTTTCCCACAGTCTTCAAAAATATGGCCAGTTTTGGACTCATGTTTGCCTAAAGTCTGCCTGGAAAGACCAGCTCTACAGAGGTCCACCAGCCTTCTACAGGCTATGGCAACTCCTATGGCCATCATCTCCAGTGGTTCAAACACTGTTCCTCTCATGCAGAACCTTTTCTTTGTGCACATAAGGCCCTAACAGCTTCTCTCCTCTACCAGCTGTAGACACATTTACTTCTTTATAGCTTACAGAATTTTGATGGCACTCCAGCAATCTTCACCTTTGAACAGGATACTGAAGCAAATGCAAATCTGGCTAAACATTATTGTCAGAAAATAATATTATATATGCAATTGTGACAAAAAGCTGTGCAAAAGATGTGTAAATTCCTCCCTTTATTTTTTCAGGAATGTATAGAGATGGTTTTTTGCCAATAGCTACTCAATCAGTAGAGCTTTTGAGAAGTGTACTAGGAAATAGCTAAAAAGATAAGACCCATAAGTGAAGGCTAGTGTTCTCCAAGCAATCATCTAGCGCAAAAGATTTCATTAAGAGGCTTGCAGCATACACCAGTGACCGTTCTATGTAACTGGATTATGGATCACATGGATTTTCAACTCACAAAGAAGCTAATGCCAGGAAAGCATCTTATGTTTTAAAGTTTTTCACAGGAAAATTAAGAGTGTAAGCCAAAAACATAAGACCTCTGATATTTGTGAATCAACACTGGTCCACAGACCAGTACAGACAAAAACAGAAGTAATTTCCCTTACTTTTTAATGCAGCAGTATTCTTAAATAGATTAAATCTAGCACCTCTTAATCATATCTGACAGTGAAATGACATCTGACTTCATGCAAAATAGTTTCAGACAGGAACTTTGCTGGTTTAACTGATATAACAATGATTTTCAGACTTGATCACTATATATTTGCAAAATAGATAAGCTTTAGATGTCTGCATGATTCTTTCACTTTCTCCAGCTGCAATTGGGAGTGGCCTTTTTGCTGTGTACTGTCTAATGGGTGTCTTGCAGACCTGCATCTCAGCTGACTGAGAGGACTTGGTGTTCCCCCTGTCAACAGCCCAGAGAAGACCACAGGGAAAATGAAAATGTGCAAGGCATCACCTGCACCTTGTGCCAGCATGGGTACAAGTGCAGAGCACATGCCACAGAGCAGTTCTCTCCTACTGAAATTCGGAAGAATGCCATTGGCTCATGTACTGATCTGCAGCTTTAATTTTCCTACAGAACACTATAATCAGAAACCACTTTCATAATTTGTAAATACTGCCAAATGTTTGATTCCAGGCTGTTTAAGTGATCAAACCTTTGGGTAGAAAAATAAAATAAATAACAATCCAACCATCAAACAAAGAAAGCAGTTATAAATAATTAAATATACTGTTCTGACACATACTATTCCCATCTGGATGCTGTGCTTCCATGATATAAAGCACAGCTTTCCTAATTAGGAAAAAAAATTTAAAAAACATCCTGTATGACAGAACAAGTCAGATCAGAAACAGGGATTTAGGGCTGACTGTCTTATACATAAAGATCAGCACCTGGGAATCCACTTCCTATTTCTGAACCTACCAGACCTGCACCACCTTAGGCACAGAAGACAATCTCACTGCCTCACTTTCCTGCTCTTTAAAAAGAAAAAGAGGGATAATAAACTTCACATCCCTCACCACAGGAAGCTAAATTAGTGAAGTACAGCAATGTGCACTAAAATCCTCAATAAGAGGGGCGTCAAAGATACACAAAATATTATTTCCCTATGGAAAAGATTGTTGTAGAACTACCACCTACATGGTGTTAATAGGAAATAAATGATTTAAAAGCACCCATTGTTTGTTCTTACTTTTTGATAATGTCTGGGTAATGCTCTTCCTCCCAGAAGCTCATAGAACTTTTTGAAATCTGCAACAGCAGAATGTCTTTTAAGCTGAACTCTCAGCTTCAGCACATTTTAGGAACTTATCTCTCACTGGATTGAAAGGATACCTCAGACTGAACATCAGTCCCAGATTTTCTGGATTAATACTTAGATTTCATTACACACCTCTATGAGCACCTCTATAATCAAAGACACACAAATGGAGCTATCTAAACTAAACTAGTTAATGATAATGACAAAAAAAATTCAAAAGAAAATGTCACCAACAAGGCTTCAAAAATAATAAAGCAATTCCTCCAGTGCAGGAAGCTAGGCCAGAGAAACAGGAGGATGACAAAAAGAAAATAAAGAAAGCAAAACCAATTCAAGGGTGATAAATATAGGACCCCAGTGGGCTTGTTATATGAATAGTCTGCAGGCAACACATCCTGCTGCTGTGATGCTTCATAAATTCTATCATCTTGTTAAGAAGCTGAAGACTACTGACCTCACTTCCTCTGCTAATAAGACTGTGCTGCTTTGTGCCTATACTTTTATGATGCTTATGAAATTTGAGCAATTGTGGGAGCCTCCTTCCTTCATACACCAATAATGCCTCCCAAATTACAGAAGGACAAATGGGAATTGGATACTCCTCTCCCTCTTTTGTGCAACAGTCCCCCCTCTCCGTCTTCCTAAACCCTTCTAAAACATTTTTCAGGCTCTCAGGACCAGCAATGCTAAGACTTGCTTGGTTTCCAAATATAGTACAAGTAATCATAGTAATAAGCCAAGGAATCTGAGTAGATTTTATGATGTTCACATATAGGTATGACATTTATACATGCCTGAAAGACCTTCATGCATTATAAAGCATGTGCAGGGAATATTCTGCCATTTTGTTGTAAGACAACACATAGCAAGTGTCAAAAGGCCAAAGACAGAGCAGCCACAAAGATGTTCTGGAAATACTCTCTAAACACAAAGACTACATAGGCTATGTATGCAAAAGCTCTCCTTCTTGGAGCTCAAAATAGGAGAAAACAACTACTCTTCTTAGCACTTACTTTTAAAGAGCAAAATGCACAAAGGCAGCTGAGACAAAGTCCAGCCCAGCTGGCTACAGCTACATGATCACGAAAAATCCAGTGAAAAGCAGGTCTGTGACTTGTCCTTTTCCATATTTTGCATATTTTTCTTCCCAGTCTAAAAAGGCACAAGACAAATCAAGGTAGTTCTTTTGTCTTTACAGATGATAGGGCAAAAATGCATTCATACCATAAAAAAAAAGGGGAGGCTTGTCCATCAGCTACCTAAAGCTTTGAGTGTTCAGTAATGTAAATATGTACCAAGGATGTGTTTTTAAAATTTTACAGTATGCAACTTTAAAAAAAAAAATCAACCATGATTTTCTTATAATATCTCCACAAAAATCACTGGCACTGGGAAAAAACCCCCGAACTCTCAGATGCCTTTTTCCCCCAGACATCCTTTTACCCTTAAAAGTTAAAAATCTCCAATGGTTACTTCTTGCAGCTGGTAGATTATATTAGAGATGTCCTTGCTGAGCAGCCTTACCTTTAGTATCTCAAAACAAAAATGCTGCAAATAAAAAGATAAAAATCAACACAGTTGACGAGGACAGCAAGACCAAACTCTTTTTCAGGTTTCACAGAGCAATGAGGACAGTGTAATAGAATCTGCATTTCTGAAACAATAAGGAAAATACAGCCTTTACTGACACAGTTCTAAGAGCTCTGAATATGACTTTCTCTTTGCTTCAGTTGTGCCACTAATGCAGCTCAGTGCTTGCTTTGCCACCTTAATAGATAACACGGCAGTCATCCACTGTCTAGACTTCCTGTCCTTTCCAATAAGGAAAGTATGCAAATTCTTAGTAGAGTACAAAACAATAAAACTTCAAATAAAACAGTCAAAACCAAAACAAACTAAAATGAAATACGGTAACAAGTAAAAAAATCCTATTTCCTTCCTGCCTTTTTCATAGCTCCTGCATGGGATCAAATATCATCTTTATTGTGTTGTCACTGTTATTAAGCAAAGCCAGCTTTTATTTAACAATTTCATTCCTTTCTTTTCTACAGGACGTAAGATGGCATTAGGAGCCTGCTGAGCCAGATTGAGCCTGCCAGACAGACTCAATCTGTTCTGCCTTGCACAACCCAGCGACCAACTTGACAGATATTCCAGAATGGCCTTGTGGAGCATTAGGTACGGTACCAGCTGTTCCACATGTCTTTGTGCCAGGGACACTGCACAGCGCACACAACACTGACAGGGGGAAGGTGCACAGGCTGGGAAGGAAGGAAGGAAGGAAGGAAGGAAGGAAGGAAGGAAGGAAGGAAGGAAGGAAGGAAGGAAGGAAGGAAGGAAGGAAGGAAGGAAGGAAGGAAGGAAGGAAGGAAGGAAGGAAAGGAAAGATCCAGAGTCAAATGTGAGTGGCACAGCTATAATTCTTTATGAAGCAGCAGGTAAGATTGATTGTCAAGGGTCAAAAGGCTAGGTCAAACTCTGCTCATTCGTCAGCTGAATGTCATTTTTGTTTTCCCTGTCACCAGATAGCTTTAAAAAAATTGCACCTCCTTCCTCATTATCTAGGACTTGGGTCCATTCCTGCCATCCAGTATTAATGAAACAGTGCTTCAAACTTGGCCTTCATCTTTGAGGCTCTTCTTCATGTAATTCTTCCCTTTCATAAATACTACAGACTGAGGACAATTTTAAAGATTGCTTTCTCACACAGAGTAGTTGGAAAACTGCTGCTACAGTGAGAATGGTTTGAAAACATGCATGCCATAGAAATGTCTGAATAAACAAAATTGTAACTAAATCATAGCAAGTCCAGTTACAATGATGTAACTGAATCATGGTTAAATCTCTGCAATTCATGGAATCCTTAAAAAACAAAATGATACAACATTTTGAAATAATTTATGAAAACCCCAACAGACACTTCTTGTTATAATTACTACCTATACACAACTGGAATAATGTTAATACTGAAATTATCTACCAATTTACTTTGAATATTATTTGTATGTGCTTGATTCAGGTATAGCAAACAATTCCCTTAAAAATTAAATATCTAAATTAATTGAAGTTAAATTATACCTATGCTGTAAAGTTTCAGCTGGCTTAAAATGGGATGCCACCCAAAGGATGCTTCATCAAATAAAACCATTTTGTGTTAAAGGTTTAGGTAGTTATCTGCTTCTGAATTTAGATAAAGACAATACTCATGTGTTTATTCAGTGCTTTTCACAAAGGGATCTCAGGGTCAATTACACAAATAATTAAACCTCCTCTAAAGACTATCCCTATGAGAACTATCTCTGTGTTTATAGGAACAGAATTAGGAACCATTTGGTGACAGAATGACAGGATTTACTAAATTAGTTTTCATTAAACGCATTGCTGAATAGGGTGGTTTAAATATGTTAAATGATTGACACATTTCCTTTTATCTAGAAAAATGACCTTTTAAAATATTTATAATGACTCTTGAGCAAAATCATCCTGAAATTCTGTGCTAAATTGGCACAGAGCAACATTCATACAAGTCTAATTTCCCTACACAAGCAAATGAACTTCTGTGAAACTATCTGCTCGAATGGCATCTCAGACAGGGAATTCAAAATGTTTCATGAAAAAGATCAGTTTTAACTGTGAAGAGCAGTTAAAAATAAATGATAGCTCACAACAAAATAAAAGGTTTCAAAATGTTTTGTGTACTCTCCATCTGCAGCTTGAGAGAGCTATTCCCATCCTGGCTGCTGCAAGAACACATGCTAGCTTGCTTCCAGCCACAGACAGAGGATAATACCCATTTTAAGTGTACAGAATTCAACTCACAGAGTAGTGAATCCCATAATTATTTAAAACAGCACAAGAGGTTTACAAGTTGAAAGGAATTAGTTAATCCAAACCCTGAGAGCACCTGGCTCTCCTGTGATATTCAAAAGCCAATGGTGATGTTTGAAACAGATCAATTTTAGGAACTTCTGGTATTTTTTGACCTGAATTTTCCGGGCATGCAAAATATGATGTGCTCTCAAAATGTTAGCCAAAATAGCTCAGTTCTGATAAAACTAGAGGAAATTTCAACAAGATAAGAGAAGGACGGTGAAGAAAAATAAAGAGAAAAAACATTCTTATACAAAGCTAAATTTTCCTTCAGGATGTTTTTTCACTCCCAAGTTCCAGTAGCAACAAAATTTAATTTTTGAAGTTTGAGGTCAGATGAGAATGGCAATACTTAGAATTTGAATAGAAGGCTTGTCATTAAAATAATTTTGCTTAGAGCAATGTGTTTGACTGTACATTGCTTGTCTAGCCATATTGCAGCATGGACATTCTTCTGCATGCATGCTGCAGTGTATCAGTTTAAAATATGGAGCACTCTACATCACTAATGTGGGAAGCAGAACTAAAAGATCAATCCCAGTATGCAGATAAAAGTATTTGTAAAACAGAGTTGGCTTGTGTCAAGGAGAGCCTGTGTTTATTATGTAAAGTGACTGATTATATTAAACCAGCTGGGTTTTGCATGGGTCCTTGTTCACTGAAAAATTAGTAGGTGACATTTAGCCAAAAAGTACAACAGAACCCTGATAATGTGCTGAGAACTGTCACCATAAACACAATTTACTTCCTCCAATAAATACTAATTCATAGCAGGTTGTTACCAAACTGCCATGCTTTCAGCTGAGAAGTAACACACTTCTTTACTACCCACAGCTCTTAGAAATTACACAATTTCTTTTTGTTGTTTTTTTTTTCTTTTTGCTACATCTAGCACAGAAACTGAGGAGGCAGTGAGTCTTTTATCTCTGTCAGGAGCAGAGAGCATGGTTAGATCCCTGTGGGTAACACACAGGCAGCTGCTCTCTTCAATGGTCTGGAAGCAACACAGATTGTCAAGCACTACTTCCAGGTCTGGTGAAACACAATGTTTCAGCTCCATAAGGGCATTGCTCCCCTCAATGAGCTGAGGAACATCTGTTAATTGCACAGAACACAATAACAAATGCTACATATTTTGTGAAGAAGACAAGATGCTATGTGAGCCTTCACACCTACTGAAGGTCAGTTAGTTCATCTATGACACTTTCACTTACTTCTTTCTTCATACACTGAACTTGCTCCTTTGTTCCTTCCTTTCACTAAAAATTACCTTTCAAATTTTCTTTTGTTTATATTCCACGATTCCCCCCCCCCCTTTTTTTTTTTTTTCATTCCCTGGTTCCTCAGGGATCCCTGTGTGTATTTTCTGGCAACCATCAGAAAACACCTTTACAACTCTCATTGCATGAAACTGAAATAAAGGAAAAGCATCCTCTCAATGTTGGCAACAGCAGTTTGAAAGCTGTCCACTGAGTTGAATTTAAAATTAAAAAAAAAAATCTATGTTCTTTTGTATGCTATTGAATGTTCCAGTTTTACAAGGAGACAAAGAACTAAATTTTATTCTCATCTGCTTGAGGACTCTTCCATGATTTTTGGTCTTTTAGCTGGTGTATAATTATATACTGAAGGAGAAAACAGTAGTAAGCTGCTCTATCCTTATATAGGATATTAGAAAAACTTTCTTCTCACTATTGCTTTAATCAGACACTAATGGCATTTCTACTACAGCCTTCCTTTCCTGCCTGGTTCTTACATGCTATTTTTAATACTGATGCTCCTGTAACTTAAACCCATTTCTATGCCAACTTTTCCTCACAGAAATTTGTCCTCCCACCTCCAGTTTCTTTCTTTTGCTGTTTTCTGTGGCATTATGACCATGATAATAGCTTTTCTATTGTGATATGAACAACTCTTCTCTGACTGAATTAATTCTTCTGCTGAGCTCTGTGTCAATTCTACAGTTCACAGATCCATGTAACACAAGATACTATCACTTTTCTCTGTCATCAGAGTCTTATGCCAAACCCATTTCTAAAGTGGTTGGGTACCCTTCCCCCCCCATCTGCATATGCCATCCCACCTCATCCCCAATCCTGCTTCATATTTCACACATGATGTGGATTTCTGAATTTTTTGAGGTTTTGAACCTTAATATATTGACTGAACAAAACTGTATTGAATTGCTTAAGGTTGACATTTTCTTAATGAAATTTACATTAACCTGCCACTCCAGCAATCTTACAGCTCTCTCCAGTCATTACTTGGCCATGATACTACCTGTATGTCCCCCCTAATCTCCTAGGATGAAACCCAGGTTTATGGCAAAACAAAATGAAATGACAGATGTGCTCTGATCATGATGATTTATCTTTTTCAATACCTCCCTTCCTTCCATGGCTGTACTTTAGGAGTCTTCAAGACAATCTCAAAACTCTACACCACGAATTCTGAAAATAAATCCCAAACTGGAATTTCTAAAGAATCAAGGAACCAAGAAACATGGACTTTGCAAGACATAATAGAAAGGTCTATAAGGCTATAGTGAGAGTCATTAAAATAAACGTGTGCTGTGAGCAACAAGAAAGATAGGGGTATTATTAGTTTGGCATCTATTCATCTGGTTTAGGGCAAATTTGAGAGGAAACTGCCAAAGGAATCCCTCTCGAAAGAAGATTCAAGTGGCCCCTCTCCCTACTCGTTTGGAAAAAGATTTCCTTGGAGAAAAGTGGAAAAAACCTTGTTTATTTAACAAAGTATTCACAAGCATAAACAATGAATAATATTAAACAATAAAACCTCTTGCTGTTCTGAAGAGATGACAAATTCTGAAAGTCCTTGTCATGGTGTGTAGCTCGGCTCACTCAGTCTCTTATCAGTCCCTCCTGAGCAGGAAAATGCCACAGCCCAGGCGCTGGTGGGCCACAGATGTGAGCTCCTGGGGTTTTTCTGGATTTTCAGTAAAGAGCAGGGCTGATCAGTTCCAAGAAAAAGAAAAAATACAGTCTAGGGAACTTCTCTGCCTCAGCTAGTTAAAGAAACTAACTAAAAGCAAAAGAGAGCTCTGTCCCACGGTCTGTCTGTGCTGCAGTCAACACAGTCCAGGAGCAGGAGTGGGGGAGCAAGTGCAGCTTCTGATAACAAACTCCACACTTCTTCTCTACCCAGTTCACTCTAGGAACAAGCCTTAAGGGTGCAGAACTTATTATCCAGCATAAACAGAACAGATGATTGGGGATACAAGCATCACAGAGTCACCCTAGGACAGCATCAGAAGAGGCCAGAGCAAAAACCAGCCTATAAAAATTCAAAGATCACAAGGGATCCCACTACAACTTATTGCTGGCTGTAAGATGTTTTCTGTCATTACATGACTACTACCTTTGTGTGAGAGAACAAGCAGAATTGAACAACAAGGCAGAAGACTGTGAATATTGCTTCATTGCATTCTAACATCATTTTTATCACTGAATTGAAAGGTCTCTACATACTCAAACTGGGAGCCAGATGATGCAAATATCACTTGAGCATAATTCCTATTCACTAAGGGAAATTTGCCTGAGTAAGGACTGTAAGAACTTTTAAGGCTCCCCTGTTACAAGATTATTCTTTATGCCTCACATGTGTCATGAATAGCTGGGGCAGACAACTACATTAAAAATTCATTTAAAAAAAGATCATGGACAGATATGATTTCTTAGAATTGGGATGTAGGCCTTTATAAGAACTTTAATCAGAAAGAGCTTTAATCACAAATTCATTGTATGAATTTGTTGCTTTCATTTTCACACTAAATGGAGAATTAATATGACTACTTCCATTTGTCACAAATGCACATAAGCAAGTGTCCTAGGCTGACAGGACCAAAATGCAGAGACCTGAAACAGATTTCTTCAACAGGAAGCTCTGCATTTTTGTGGTAGTAGCAATACTGCTATTTTAAGAAATAAGGATCAAATTAAATGTTTACTCCTGTGACAGTGTTGCCAAAAATGTCAATAAATTTATGAACAGTTCAAAATTTTAACTGTCCCTTAGACAATGGGTCATATGTGCATTAAAGTAGTCATAATAACCTGTCAGTAAAAATCTCCTGTAGACCATTCATAGGAAAAAAATGTTTACAAGTTCAGCAGCTCACTTATGTACTAGCAAAATAGTTTCTCCCATTAAGTGGTATGGCCAACATCTCCAGAAAACAATTTCATTTTCAGCTGATGTACTAACTGAGATTTTCAAGGCTTTTTTTTTTTTTAATTTACAGAATTCCTTTTCAGAATTCACCAAATACCATTCTTAACATACAGTCATTGATTAGAAAATTGCCTGCTGTTACCCTTAGATCTCTCCCCTAGAGAAAAAAGCAACTACTCATCTTTGACATAGGAGTTACTATGAATTACCTAAACTCAGTAGTGTGCAGAAAGTGAGAGGCTTTCCAAATACTTTTGGGGACAGGATTCAACAGTCTAAAACCTGCCAGTCAGCTACACTGTCACTGTAACTAAACCTCCTCAGGATTTGTCTCCCCTTCAGATCTGCTCTCCCCCCAGCTGCAGTAAGCTGCTTTTTGTAGGATCAGGCCCACCAGACTGCTCTTGCTGTTTAATGGCTTTCAGGCCTGAGTCCTCCCGTGATGTCACCTAGCAGAGTACTGAAATCTCAAATCTTATCCATCAGTCAGTCATTCTTACTGCTACTTGTCCCTCCTGGCAGGGTCACAGTGCCAGCAAGGTCTGCAACTATCTAAAGTACAAAGTTCACTCACTGAAACAGAGCCTTGCCCCCTTTCTGGCTGAAGAAATACAGCAAATGGGAGTGAAAGCATTCAGCTTTGAACATTTAGAACATTCTGCAGTGAGATGTCACTTGCTGAGACATTAGAAAAGAATACCTTTCTCACCAGCTAATTAATGAGATTTATGTTTACCTTTGAGAGGAAGAATTGCCTCAGTTTACCCAGACCATTACAGAAAGCGGATTAAAAAAAATCACACCGCAGGTTTGCTGTTGCCTTATTTCAAAACCAGTATTCATGATCAAGGCAAGCCCAAAGAAGCTGACCACAGTATCCCTGCCTAACGAGTATCCTCTCTCATACTAGCAGATTAAAGATTACTTGCTTCCAATTCAACAAAAATGAGCTGAACTTAATTTTGCCTGGGCACTGCCTCTGCAACAGTCAACAAGTATTTAAACACCATTTAGACGTTTTTGGCTGACTGCTTTCCTTTGTAAATGCCTTGCTTTAAAAATCCCAAACAAATCCAACTTGAAACAGCCACTGATGGATACCTATTGAAGATAGTTAGAAAACCAGCTAAATGTGCATGGACACTTACATAAAGCCAAGTTCAGGCTAGGGTATTTCTCTCTAACTTCAGATGGAAGTTTATTATGTTGGGGGAAAAAAAGACTGTTCTTGATTCCAGCCCAATATTTAATGCCTCCAGAAATAAGACCTGTGGTTTCTCAGGACATCAGTTGCTCAATCCACATTGCCAAGTACAAATTTGGCTACCCTGTCTCTAATTTACTAAGATTATTGGTAAAGTTATTAAGCACATGTCCTGGATATAAGAACATACAAATCCCCCACATCTCCACTGAGCAGCCTAGTTCTAAATTATGGATGTTAAGCAACATTCTGGATGGATCCCTAAAGACTTCAATTATGAAGAAAAAAAAATGCTCTTTCTACTGCAGCCAAACTTCATTCTCAACATGTTATATAAAAATTCCTTTTCATTTGGTTAAATGGTCTTTCTTTTCTTCCTATTTTTTTCCTGTACTGTGCTTTAAGTACATAATATTTAATTTACCTGGGGTGTTTTCTAAACCTTTTCATGTTACATTTAATTTAAAATGTTTTATCCTTTTGTATATAGTTTAGGGTTTTATATCTTATTATCTTGTATTTTAACTACAACAAATTTTATCCTCTGGTGAAGTGCTCTGTTTTATGGCTCTGGGCAGGGATGGGGCAAGGAATAAGAAAAATAATCTCTTGCAACATTACTTGCTTTGAGTGTACTCTGAATGCAAACTTCTGAAATATACCTGTTAATATAATTTTCACAATGATGTAAATATAAACTCCTTAGCATATTCAGTAAGAATAAAAACACTTGATTAAACACTAGCAAAAAATAGCAAGTTTTAATGCAGCAGTTTACAAAAATTTTAATATTGGTTAGGTTTGGTTTGTTCTTTTCAGAACTGACCTTATTCAATATAAAACTTTTAATTAAGGGTGTTCTCCAACTAGATATTGTTGGTGGCACACAGATTTTTGTACAGCATGTACCTGTTGATCAGAATGATATCTATATATGCAAGAGAGCTATCAGAACAATACTAGACAGGCCATAGCAAGAGACAGTGAAATAAAATGCTTTCATAATTTAAAAGAAGAATTATCAATGGTTTGTCTACAATCAGGACAAAGTGGAGTGTTAATTATTCTAGGAGGCTACAGGATACTTGGTTTTGATGAGTTTTCTAGCCTTCTTACATTACAGTATTCACTGTATTGTGCATCTCATGTGTTATCCAAACCATGAACTCATTTAGCCTGCTGCTGCTACTCTAGACTGAATGGCAGTCATCAAACATTCATAAAACAATTGCTTTGTCTTGCTTTTTAATATTTTGTTATTCTTGGCATAGCCACTGCATTAAATGGAAAGCTGACTTATCTAAACTCAATGAAAAGAACTGCCCACTCCTGTGGCAGCTGGGGAGAGGGTTACAGCCTACAAAACAATTTAAAAAGATGTTGCAAATTATTGCAGTGCAACTGATGCTTCTACTTAAACAGTAGCCCAGGGGCTATCTGCAGGATCTGATATTGCTGTCTGCATATTGGAGCAACAGACTAGTGTATCTCAGATTTTTGGTTTTGTCTTGCTTATGCTCTTTCTGTTTACAGCACTTACTGGTTACTGTGATTTTTCCTTCCTGGTCTCTTCTCTAAACCCTCAACTGTGTAACTGGCTTTACTATGAAACCTATTCCTGATTCTGCCTCTGCAGCGTTCCTCCATCATTGAATGTTCTGGGCTGCTGTTGTATGTCAGAAACACAAAGAACTCATTAATAAAGATACATCTTGAAGTAAAGCTTGTCCACTTATGACGACAAGACATCCTTGAGCAACTCCACTATTTTTCTCCATTACATCCACTTACACAGCTTTGTGCATTTGTACATTCTGTGTTTAGGGCCTTGTCTGGCAGCCAGTTCTTGTGTGAAAAATTTATCAGTGAGATTACTGTCAGACATCATTTTCTGAAGGAGGACAATGCTGAAGACTGGACATTACAGCAGATGGATTCCTGAACCAATGCAATATGGCAATTTCTGTATCCTTATATGCACAAAATGATTCGCTTTTCAGCTGGAATGCTGCTTAACTGCCACAGCAGTCTGCCCAACTGAACTTTTGGATGTTGCCTTTTTGCATGTGACTAAAATTACTTTAGTATACCGCTTTACTTTACCACTTATATTACTTTAGTATGCCTAACATTCTTTGGTGTGTTCTTAATAAGAATTATGGTAGGCCTGGTCCCTGCCTCATCAGTTCCTGGTTGCTGATATAAAAAGGACAGCAAGGAAGCTGTCCCAGATGGGCATCTGTGACTTCTTTCTCTTTTGTCCCAAAATACACCCCATGGTTCTGACAATTCAGACAATAGGAATTGGAGAGATAATATGTAGGCATAGTTATCGTACATTTACTTGGTCAGCTACATAGCAGTTAAAAGGCTTTGTGACTCCCCTTTCTGGTACAGAACAACTTCAGGTTAAGGAGCAATCAGTTTAGTTATCCTTTTTCAGCTTAAAAGTAACAACAGTACATTTCAAGCATATTGGAGGATAGTTATATTCCAAGAAAAGCCCAGTAACATGCAGTTGATACCTTCCTTCCAGTATTAACTGAAAATTATCCCATGGGAAAATTATTCCCCATGTGAATACTTCCCAGTGCAGTATTGTTCTCACTGAGAACACAGATATTATATTGAGGAATGGTTCTCAGCATGAAAAGAGTGCAGTGATCATGCAACTGTGATAATTCAGAGTCACCTATGGAGCTGCACCTGTAGTATTCACTTTGCTGGCAGAATATTAAGAACTGTTGCTTTTCATATAATTTCATGGCTAGGAAATCATTCCCTGGATATAAGAAAATATTCATGGCACCCGCTGAACACAAAGCAAATGATCCTAGCTCTTCAGTCCAGGTGGGTGCATTCCCTCTGACCTGTCTGTACAGACTAACACAAATGATCCATCACACTGGGACACATTAGGTGCTTGGCAGGTGGAACATGGCATGTTGTTTTGCATAGCCCATTGGAATTGACCCTTCGAAGTCTGAAACTATTTGGTCTTTTGTTACAACCCAACCTAGTAATGAAGTAATGACTTGTGGTAGCGCTTGCTACATCAATCATATTTTTGTGTGGTAACAGATGCTGGATGCCTGATGGCTGCTGTACTGTGGCTCAGACTTGTATTAAAGCAAAAACTCAGAGATCTTGATCTACAACACCTATTTGATATAGCTGCTAATTTTCTATTTTTTCATGCAACCTTCTTTGTCTTACCATCACTTTCTGTTTCCTGTCTCCTTCCTAGGCAGAAGTCAGAGATATGGTTGGAGACCTATGTTAATTGTCCAGTATGAGAATACTGCATTCTTGAATTTGTGGCACAGAAATATCACCTTAATTACTTGATGCTTTCCATACATTGTCGTCTTGTTCTCAGGGGTCCCAGGATGAGGGAAGAGACGAGAAAGTTGACTCCATGTATCAGAAGGCTTGATTTATTATTATATGATAGATAATATATTAAAACTATACTAAAAGAATAGAGGAAAGGATTTCACTACAAGGCTAAGCTAAGAATAGAAAAGGAATATCAAAACAAAGGTCTTCTCCCAGACCGAGACCGGCCGGACAGGTGAACTGTGATTGGCTCTTAATTGGAAACAGCATGAGGAGGCCAATCAGAGATTCCCCCTGTTGCATTCCACAGCAGCAGATGAGAATTGTTTACAGTTTGTTCTTGAGGCCTCTCAGTTTCTCAGGAGGGGAGAAATCCTAAGGAAAGGATTTTTCATAAAACATGTTGGTGACAATACATTCTTATTGTTTTTCTTTCTTCTCCTAATAGTTTGTTTTGGTTTTTTTTGTTGTTGTTGTTTTTTTTTTGTTGTTGTTGCTGTTGTTTGGTTTGGTTTGGTTTGGTTTGGTTTGGGTTTGGTTTTGGTTTTGGTTTTGTTTTTTTCACCAAGCCCTTTCAGGTTATTTGCATTTGCTGTTACACCTCCAGCCATAGTCCCAAAGAAGATTTTCCTACCCCACTGTCCCATTCAATCTGTTTCATCTTCCCTACTTTTTGGACTATATTTTCAACTAAAGGCTTACTGTCCACAGAACCTGATTGATTCAGAGTCACAAACATGCATGATGTTTTGCAGAAAAATGAAATAGACAGATTTCTGCCATGAGGAATTTACATTGTAAAAATTACTTTGTTCTCTTCCCTAATTCTCCTCTCCTTCTGTCAAGAATGACAATATTACCTCAATCCCCTTCTCCTCAGGCCTCCTAGGAGAAGGGGATTGAGGTAATATTGTTCTTGGCAGAACAAAATATCTAATTGATATTTTGTTCTGCCAAGAAGACTTTGTTTATGACTAACCTTCATAATTTGCTTTTTTCCTCACTAGGCAAACCACCTTTCTCATCTCTGCCTTTCTGACTATCGATAAGTATTTGTGAGACTGCTTCAGCCTCTTTCTTTTCCCTACATTGCAGAAGGATGCTCTA
Source organism: Serinus canaria (assembly GCF_022539315.1). Lineage (NCBI taxonomy): Eukaryota > Metazoa > Chordata > Aves > Passeriformes > Fringillidae > Serinus > Serinus canaria. The sequence continues at coordinate 51,212,246 of NC_066315.1, read as the reverse complement.
AAATATTACTCTCCCCTCACATGAATAATCTCACTTCACCTGTCTACTTCTACACCAAGTACGTCTCTCATTACTTTACAAATCTCATTGTTCTTTACTATAATATTAAAATTAGATTTCTCAAATATCCTCTATTCAACTCTTGCCATCTAAAAATGGCAAGAGTTGAATAGAGGATATTTTAGCCCTTTTCCCATCCTAGTTCTGTCTTCTCACGTTCTGGTAACCTACCTTCTGGTATTGGATCAGTTACCCAGTCATGTCCGCTAAGATTCCTGCTCTCAATCTGGAACTCCTAAATACTCCTCACTCAGATGGTCCATATCTCATGCAGGATCCTTCCTTTAATTCTCTGCAAAGGTCAACCACTTACTGCAAATGCCATTTGAATTGTACTGTATGCATCTGTGGGGTTTTTTCTGAGGCTGCTAAAGTTGCTATGGTTTCAAAACAGTTAGGATCCTTCTTCCTTTCAGTTCATGGAATCTCAATCCCTGCTCTTTGGTGCAGTGTAAAGGTTGCAAAGTGTTTTACATAACAATGCAGTGTAACACAACTAATAATGACAAGCAAAAGGTAAGCAATGTACTTGGACTTGGGAAAAATTCACTGTGGAAGTTAATATTTAAACAGTAGTAGTCTTCATTACAGCTGTGCTGTTATTAAAGAAACACATAACTTAATCCATTGTCAAGGGATACTGGAAGCTAAATCCCAGTCAGACATCAGGAAGTGCTGAATTACATCAGAGGATGCAACATAAATGGCAAAGTGCTTCAGAAAATTGTCAATTTCAGTGGCAAGTTCCTTGTATCTCTAATTTCTGTAAAATATGGATTATTTGTTCATTATAAAAGCATTGGTAGGAGTCTATTAAAAACTAAGCAGTCAGGGCAGAACACTTTTGTCAGATGTATTTGCATTTAATATATGAAGTGGGGGAGGAAACAGATGGAAGAGGTGACAAATTATGAAATAAATTTTTATAGTTAAGTAGTGAAAAACAAAAAAAAAAGCACAACAAAACAATCACAATCGATCAGAGTTTCTAAACATGACTAAAGTTCCTTAAAATTAAAATTATATTTTATATAAAAAGCACTAACCCTAATTTGGACCTCCTAATAACTGGTGAAGATTAATTAACACCTGAACATCATGCTAGGAAGTGATGAGGAACCAGAGATCATGACCAGATTAGGTTCACCAGGTTCCTGATGTTGCATGAAGAACTGAACTCATACTAATATCTACATCTGAGGATTCAAAACAGCTGAAATAAGAACAAACTCTGAATCTAGGAGAGAAAAACATGAGGAAAAATTTAAGGAAAATCATAATTTGTTAGCAAAAAGTCATAATTAAGAATATTTCTGTAAATAGATGCTAAACAGACTTCAGGTCTGAAGTAATGAAAAAGTATTTCAAGTACTGAAAACCAAGGCATTGGATTCTCTTAACAGCACCAATCAATGTGGCTTTATGAAAAACAGGCTTAAATGGACAAGTTAGACTACAGTCTTCATGTCTGACTACAGTCTTCAAGAGAGCTACCAGTCGGTTGTACAAAGAAATTGTGATGACATGAACTCCTCAGATTTCTTTTTAGAAAATCCTGCATATACCAAAACAATATAGTATATGTCAAATGGCTTAAGAACTAGCTAACTGACAGTTTGACACTTAGGCATAATTCTCTGAAAGGAGTTTTTTTAACAGTCTCTGCCTGGAACAAAATAGACACAGAAGAACACGACCACTGCAGTGTCCATTTTCCATCATAATTCATATTGCTATCTAACAAGAAAATACATAAGCACAACACCATAATGGCAAATATTGGGCAGTAATAAAAGGTGCCCTGACTCACCAAATAAGCTGGGCCTAAAACCATTTTAACATGGCACTAAATATACATTAAACATATCAATGAACAAGAAGCCATACTCCAAAAGAACAACTGCCTCTTGCAGGCTAAAGCTGGTTATTTTGCTGCATCACAGAGCTTCCATAGCATTGAGAGAGGTAGAACTTTATAAAACGAAGGCCTTGTTACCCTTGTAAAATCATGGCTCACTTCTGTTACTTTGGCTAAGTAGAAAAGGACTCCGGGAATGACTCCACTGAATTAGAGGTAGGAAAACCAAGTTACGTAATCATCGCATGATCACATTGTGTTGTATGGTGGTTGGTTGAGTTACGCTTGTCGTATTTTAATAGTGTGAAACTGATAAAAGCCTAACTGCTTTAAAAGGCCTGTTTTTCGCAATAAAGGAGTTCTCTTTGTGTACCTGTCTGCAGAGTCTGCAGCGCTCTGCTTCGTAACACCAGAGCACAGCTATTTCCCAAAGTACTGCTGGAAGCAAAAACATCATGAGCAAGAGGAGAAAAGTAACATTATTACTATGTTGAAGTCACTGATGAGACAGGTATTGGAGCACTGTATTAAGTTCCAGTGACCAAAAAAAAGAAGTTTTAAAAAAGTTCTTAAAAATTTGAAGAAATGTGATAAAGAACTTTTAAAAGTGTTAGAGAAAGCACACTTTGACTTTAATTTGAAACAAAACCAAGCAAACAGTGAGTGAGGTCATTGTACTTCACTAAAAAATTCCTTGAAGTAGGTATGAGAAGCAAAATTCTATGAATATATACAGACAAGAAATAAAAAGGATTTTAGGTAATAAAGGCCACTGCAACATCTCCCAAAATATTGCTGAAAAACAGTGGGTCAAGTGCATGATTTTACACCTTTCTGGAAGAAATATGCCACCTTAGCTCCAGAGTCTGCTAGATAAGAAATAATACTTTGGACAAAAAAAAAAAAAAAAAAAAACAACAACAAAAACAAACAAACAAACAAAAAAACGCTCTACAGTTCAAAACAGCTGAAATTATAAAACAAACATGAGTGTAAATATATTTTGTGGATAAGAAAGTATATGTTATACACACACAATGACAAAATGCATTACAAGCAACTCTTTAGAGTAGAAAAAAATATCCCCAAACCCTAACGTTAGGGATTTTCTCTTTGCTGCATAGGTTTTGTGGAAGAAGTTGAATACAATGGGAAGAATATTTATGTCAGTCTGTGAAAATCAGGGTGTAGAGGCTGTTTTGCAGTACTCATTGCTGAATCACTGTATTCACTTCATAGGAAAGAGGTTTTTCCAGTGATTTCAGAGTAACCATCATGTTATCATATGCCTAATTTGCCATGCTTATAAAGTGCTTTGAAAATTGCTGAAACCTAGCATATCAGTTCTTTCTCTCTGAACTCCTTCTGGAGTTTCAGTTATTGGATAGAGGCAGTTATTGGCTAGAGGAAGAAAGGACTGCTTGCATTGCTTATTCCTACTCTAAATGCTACTTAACATTTTAGGAGCTATTTAGCACCTTCCCTTCTTAGTGAAGATATCTTCTTCTCTGTAGGCTCATGATAATTATGTGTTCTTTAGTCTTCCTTGCTCTCCCGCTTGACAGCACCCCATTAATGTACTGTAAAGGTATTGCAGGATTTTATTGTTGGAGTTTTGTGGGGAAAAAAAACCAAGAACCGAATACTCACACTGTAGAACTGCGGGTTTAGAGGGTGAACGCTGCTACCTAAAGGTATTCCCAATAAGCATCTGCTGCGGAAAAGCTGCTTGGGTAAGCATTCAGGCAAAGCAGTCAAGTCCACACACTGCACTCACCACAGCTAGCTCAGCAAAGAGGGGCAGAAGGGCCTTTTGTATGATTCTGCTCCAGCAAAGGTTGATTCCAGCAGGCCAAAGGGAAATCAGGGACAAAAGACGAGACCATGTGGCCTGCACAAGGTAAAGTATGGGATGGCACGGGGGCGGTACAAAGAGCAGGACAAAGGCCATTGGCCTAGAGGGAAGACGGGGCTGGCCACCAGGGATACCACAACCAATGAGAAAACCGGGAAATGAGAAACCGCTAGAATTTGGAACATATGGGGAAGGGAACAGGAGTGGTTCATGGTGTTGTGCAAGTCTGGGGAAGTCTTCTCCTTTAGCCTAGGTGGGGAAAAACTCCATGGTAAGTCTTTCCTAGGCAATATCCTGGGGTTTTCCCTATGGTGGAAGGATTCCAATGATTCCACATCACAGACTATAAAAACAAGGAGCATGCTCTTTAAAGCTTTGAGTAATGTAAAAGCATGGAGAGAGAATAAATTTCATTCTGCAGCAGGCAGTTGCCTTTACAGTCTGCTTATGTGGTTCATAGGCTGGAGGCATGTCTCTATGCTGTCTGGTGCAAATGTGTGCATTTCTTAAAGAAAGTTTCTTTCCAGTTGTGCGTGTATACTCAGTCTCTGCAGAGAAACCTATGAGAAATGTGCCACAGGGTTGGATTCAGCACAGGACAAGCCAGATGTTTGGGGGACTGGAGCATCTCTCTCACAAAGAGAGGCTGAGGGAGCTGAGCCTACTCAGTCTTGAAAAAAGTAACTGAGAAAGGACCTCATCAGGGTCTGTAAGTAACTGAAAGGAGGGTGCCAAGAGGATGTTTCCAGGCTCTTAGTGGTGCCAGACAGCAGGACAAGAGGTGATGGGCAGAGAATGACGTAAGCATATTCCACCTGACTATGAGGAAGAAGTTCTTCTCTGTGCAGGTGACTGAGCAGTAGATCAGACTGCCCAGAGAAGGTGTGCAATCTCCCTCACTGCACATACTCAAGAACTGTCTGGATGCAATTCTGTGGAATATGCTCTAGGATGACCCTGCTTAAGCAGACAGGCTGCATCAGATGACCAACTGTGATGCCTTCCAACCTCACTCATTCAGTGATTCTGTGATTCCAGTGTCCTGGTCAACTCTGGCGACACTTTGGAATGGTCTGCCCTTCACAAAGAATGCTGACTTTACAGTTCTACAAAGTGAAATGTTTGTTGTACCAGGTGTGGGGATAAGAAGTGAAAGGACTCTGTTCTGAGAAGATGGAAGTTTAGATCAATGGCCATACATACTTCTTCAGTTATGACTTGCATTCTTTTAATTTTATAAGTTCTGTACAGCATGCCTTCCTGGCCTCATAACTGTATCAGGATAGCCTCACATTAAACCAGTAGGTTTATTCTTATTTTGCTTGTTACTTAATTCAGTAATCACACCTTCTTTGACACTATAAGATCAAATAAAATTCTGTAGAGAATAGTAGTAGTAGTAGTAGTAAAAATAATAGTAAGTACAAAAAATCAGAGGGAACTTAAGTAGCATACTCTTGGATATTTATCCAAAATGTGAACCTATCATCCCAATGTTTTCTATATTAACATGCAGAGAAAAGGCTATGTAATAATTTTGATATCATCTCAGTATGATATTAGCATTCACCTTATATTAAAAGATGCTAAATTAAACAGAGACTTAAAAAAATAAAATTGGAATTTGCAGGAAAATTCAGCACTGTCACTTCTTACAGTAGTTGCCACCTGAGAAATGCCAAGCTGACTTACTCCATTGTCTTGCTAGCAATTACTTAAAAAATAACTTGTAGAAAATCTTTATTTGGTTCCTGAAGAGTTAATAAAACCTTAGCTGATGTGAGGGACTTCTTCCCTGCATGTCCTCAGAGACAGTTGTAATTAATTTGATCTTCTCCAGTCATTAACTCAGATTCATAGTGAGCTCTCCACACACTACTCTATTAATTCACTGGAGATCAGTTCTCAGGATTCATTTAGTTAAGCAGCACTGCTGGATTACATTTTAAAACCCTTTAAACTGGTTGTAATTGATGTCTGTTTATAGAAGCTTACTTTAATGGAGTCAACGTGAGATGAAAATCTACCATCCTAGCCTAAGATAGTGCCTTGCTGTTTAAAGCATATCTCCAGAGGCATCCAGTTAAATAAGAGACACTGCAAAATAAAGTAAATTCCTCATTAATCACCAACCTAGGCGTGGCATTTTAAAAATAGTTTTTGGCCTGCTGGTGCCCTAGAAACAAATCTAAATTAGATTTCAATATGGAGTAACATACATATTTGTAAGGTATTAGGACTTGATCCTGAATTTAGTCAACAAAGCTGCTGTTGGCTTCATGGCTTGGGTGAATGTAAAGAGCAATGTTTTCTCCATTAAAATCTCAATGCAGCCAGCACACTGGCTGTACTTCTCATTGTCAAGTGCAACATAGTTGTGAGAAGCTATTCCTAAAATACTGCAGCAGCTAGACATGGACTGCATTCTTCAATTGCTGTTCAGCAATTAAAGCATCAGTAAGATAATGGTGTTACTGATGCTTAAATAGCATGACTTTAATGTCTGTCTTCTGCATACAAACAGTTATAATAATGGCATTTAAAACAAAATACAGAGTCTGATCAAAAATATACAGCCTGGAGTCACCTTTGAAACCATGTAAGAGGAAAGAGTGCCATTTATTACATTTCCAGCAAAGACTGGAAATTCAACCAATCCTCTGCAGGCCATTAACTTTATGCATTCTGCTTCCACACTTGGACTATCTCATACCTGGTCATTCTGAAGCAAAGATAGAGGGCTTGGGTCTATCCTATCTATGTGGCTAGACACAAACTGTGCAACATAAGTCAAATCACCTCAGGTAATGTTTTCTGAAGTAGCTCATTGACCACAGAGTCCCTGTTTATGGGAAAATAGTTTGAGTCTACACAGACTTGACTTTCTCTCTAAGCACTAGGAATTTTAGCTGCAATGAGGAGCAATTTTAGATGTTCACTTTCTCTGAACAAGAAACCCAAGGTATCTTAGTTTTCCATTCAAAAACCACAAGCATCACAAATATTCATACAGAACATAAAACAGGGCTTTGTGTTGGTCTCTGTGACCACAGAAGAAAGATAAACCTATTATTAAGTTATCCACTATTACATCTACTGTTATCTACTGTTCATTTGTAACTTCTTTACAGGCTGTTGTGAGGCTAAATTAATAGCTTTAAAAACTTGCAAGATCTGGGGGGAAAGATGTTATTTAAATGGCAAATCAAACCACTGCATGCCACGGGAAAGAGATTCCTATCTTGCAGCACCCTCTTCTAGAATAATGTGTTTCAGACCTCCCTGTGTTGTGCACAAAACACAAAGAAAAATGAGCTTTACTAGTTTACTTTAGCAATGACAGTCTTAATATTTACAAGGCCAGATTATCTTTTGTTTTACAGGCAGCAGTTGCTCTGCAGGTAAACAGTAGAGGAAACAGCTCTCAAGATGATAAAATTTTCCAGGCTATTTTATCTGCTAAATATTGTGAGTATAGGGGAAAGATGGTGTATACCTTTTATACACAAATTGTAAAGGAGTAGAAAATACTGGATACTTTTTTTTTTCTCAAGCCCTAATTGCAGCAACATATTTACTCAGCATTCCTTAGGTCCACTCAATCACTCATACTTAAAGTATGGCTTGAGTGCATAGGGACAGCATGTGCTTTCACAAGATGAGACAAATTGCAACAATCTTCTTTAATGTGATCTCATACCGCATGAGCTGAACAATACTAGAGGAAGCCAATGACAAACTCGACTGTTTGCTGCCAAATAAAAGTGAGGTGGAAATGGAGGTCGGTGATTTTCTTGGTGATGGTGTTCTTGTCAGGAGTGAAAAGGAACTGGGGTGCTGCTCACAGCAAATGCAGTGTGTAATTTTGTTAAGTATATGTTATTCACTGCAGCTTATAATGCACAAAAAAACCCCTTCCAGAAAGCTGTTTGATTCTCCAAGACAGAAAAGAATCTACAAGAAAGAGACAAGCAAGAAGTTGCAAAATACAAGAAGGACATCACTTGCACTTTCTGTATTTACCTTTTTTATTTTTGTAAGATATATCACCATATCTAACATTTATATCAGGAATTTGATCACAATCAATATTTTCACATACTGACATGAAATAGAAATTCCTCAAAAGGTCAAACAGGTGTCTGAACAGTTAATTAACAATTATCATTAACAATTTATGATATTTTTTTCTGCTTGTTGAATTTGTTGTAATTACTGTGCTCTGCTGGCAACACTGGAGATTACACAATTTCTGTCCTGTCCATTTGGGTCCTTACTGCAACCAGCAGGCTTCTCTTCCACTGGTGTGGAATTATTTTAAAGATGCAAGAATATTTTGAATATCAAAACTAATTTGCCTTCCAAAAAGACAGACTGTTTTAGTGGATCCAGTTTCCATTAGGTCAGATGGTTGGTGCAGTTTCCCCATACTTGTTCCCCCTGCTCAGTTCCTGTGTACTGTGAGCAATGTCACTGCAGTTCCCACACTGTTACACCATGGGACCAGGACAAGAAAAATCCAAGCCTCTGTGATGAAAATCCAAGCTTCTATGAGGAAGGAGCTTGCAAGGGCAGCGGATGGCACATGGACCTTAGCCCATCTTGCAGGACCACTGGGGAAGCGTTGATATCCTCTGTTTATGAAGCACTCCAAGGGCTCCACATTGACCTGGTGACTGGTTAGCTCCCAGGGTCACAAGCATTTGCTGTCAGGCCACACCAAAAAACACTCTGAGACTGAAGATCATCAAAACCTTTCAGGCCCTCAGTAAACAATATATTGCTGCATTCAGTTACTATGCACACGTTCCCCTGAAAGGGCTCCTAATGGAAGCATTCCAGGTGCGTACAGTTCGCACCTATACTGGAAATTTGTTCCTAACTTCTAAGAGCCCTGAATGTCTGGACTGGCAGCATTAAACACATCAGCTAAGTGAAATCCCAGCTTGTCACTCTCAGGACACTTGTAAAAATATAGATAAGCTTCTAACTTCAGTGAATTAATTTGCATTTATTTAGGAAGACTTATGGGATTAAATTCTATGGTATCACACTCCTACTCTACTTCTGTACCTATATTTGTGCTGAATATGTTAGTTTATATCCAAATTTACTCACAGAGCTTATGTTCATGTGAAATAAGGTGACATTTTCGCATGATAGTGAAAGCCACTGATTACTAATAGAAAATGTACTGCTTCTTCCCAATGTGACAGGTTTGTGATACAATGAAAGCTCCAGTTAAAACTACGGAGAGGCCATCACATCACTGAAATAAGTGCAAAATATCTTTACTTTTTATTTCAGAGAACAAGAGGAGTTATGGACTGCAAGAAAGTTTCCCTTTTCAGAAGATGTAGCACAGTGTTATACTGAAGTGAATATATCTTTTACGTTTCAAATGTGAAAAGCAGTGGCATTTACTGCCCACAAGCTAGTGAGTAATATCAAACAGTTCTGTCTTCATCAACCCATACTCTTCTCAACAATCCTGCTCAAAGCTGCTTGTGGGTGATCATCAGAGTTTGATAAAGTGATTACTAGATAATGGTATCAAGTGACTATGATGATTTAAAAGTTATGTGAGTTTTGAGGCACTTTATGCGAGGAATGAGTTTCTCCTTTAATAGTATGAAAAATATATAAAACAGATCGGGGTTTGAGCAGTGTGTTGGAATTAGGTCAAGAAGAAATAAGTTTGTATTTTCTCATTAGCTACAAATACTACAAGCTACTTTCCTATAAATAATGATATTACTTTAAGTAGCAGAACTCTTTTTCAGTCCCTTTCTTTGGTATGTTGTTTCATGATGTGTGTGAAATCCATAGCAAGGCTGTCACACCTGTCACTGGGGCTTTCTGCACACCTGGGCTATTTTATGACAATAAAAATTTCTTCTCTACCCAAAGTACAGACACACAAATCATTTAGAAAACAATTTACAGCCATTCACAACTTTTACATCCAAAATGTCAAAAGCTGTTAGACATAATTTGAGCTCAGGGCCTGCTTGTAATCCTAAAGTTGAGATGAAACAATTAACAACCAGTCAGAGTGCTGCTGATTCAGATTATATGGGAATTCAGGGTGGCCTATTTTACAAAATACTTTCAGTGACTGAAATGACCACTAAATAAACTGATGGTGTTGTTTATTATGTACAATTCATCAATGGAAGGGAAAAGATTTACTATAGTACAAACATGATTATCCTGAAGAGAGGAAGTACTTGGAACAGTAGGTCATCAAGGAAATCAGAAATATAAATATTTGATGGCTAGTCCCTCTTCAACTATCTCTTGATGCCATTCACATGTAGTGATGTAAGATCTATTAGTCTACTTAAGATCTTTTAGTCAACTTCCTCTACAAAACAGACTAAAGATTGGGAATCTTCTACCAGGAGACATTTGTTCTTGCCTTCTCCTCTCTGCTGAATTTAGCAATTTGTGGTTCTCTCATGCTTGCTTCAAGCTTAAGCAACTCCTTCACTTTCAGGTTCTGTATAACTGTGTCCTTGAGGCAATTCACGTCTTAATTCTTGTCATTCTGTGACACTTTATCTCCCTTTAATCTTCTGACTTCTGCTCCCTTACTTTCTACATCCTGTCCCCAACACATCATATGTTGTTCAAGCCTCAGTTACCTCATCTTCATCCCAGCCCATTCCCCAGATCCATGCTCTTGGACTCAAGCATCAACCTATTCCTGAAACAATAATGCATTATTTCTGAACAACAGCCAGTACCAGCACCCAAGCTATTGCTCTCCTCTGCCTTCCACACAGTAAGTCCTACAGGGCATGGACTCCCTTTATATTTATGTCTTGTACAGCCCCAAGCACACTGTAAGCATTTAATGCATAAAATAAATAACAAGAGACATGCAGCTCTGCTAGAGACAAGAGGGAGCACTGAAGAAGCTAATCAGACTTGTACTGTGTGAGGTGGGGCTTCAACTTACAAAACACTCACAAAAGATAACTGGGGCACGGAGGAGGAAACATCCAGCACTTAATATTGATCCAGCAAATATTCTGGCATGTCTTTAGTTGAAAGGCATTAAATAACCCTTGTGAGCACAAAGGCATTACCCATCCTACACAACATGCATTTTGTTACTCACCTGAACAGCCCTATATCCAGATGCATGAGATAACCCTTTAGGCATCAAAGTATTTTTTTAAAGACTTCAGAGAAGTTTACCATTTGATGGTTATTGATCATTCAATGGTTAATTTCATGGCCTTTAACTAAATGCATCTTTTCACCATGTAACCTCAGCTATGTGTCATCCAAAGATAAAAGTGTGTCTCTTAGACTGATTTACTGTAAGCACAAAAGTTTTCCTCATTAGGCAACTGTAAGTTGTGGTAAATTTTCCCTTTTACAGCTGGGAACTATTCCGACTTTTAAAGTTTCCAGATGTAAAACAAACTTTTCAGCTCTCCAATCATTTCTCAACCACTTTCCTACATGTCTGCCAATGAAACCATTTCTGATATCTATCAGAACTGTGAAACTGTTTTTGTGAGGAACCTAGTAGTGCTACAAACATTTATACAAACTCCCTTCTTCTGTCTGCACATAGAAATAATTCCACTCATCAGTTTTAGGCAGTAAAAATGGTTTACATTAATTTAGCAGTTCCCAATAAGCTTTTATAGCTCATGTTTCACCATGTATTATGACACATGCTTAGCTTTGATCTTGGGCAGTTAATAATTTGAACAATAATGTTGCACAATGCAAATTTAAAAGCTACAACAAAAATATGAAACTGTGGTTTTGTTCTTAGGTGTTTTGTTGTAGGGGTTTTTTTGGGAGGAGATTTTGTTTGTTTGTTTGTTTGTTTTACTGTTAGAGCACTATTATGCATTAGCAACTCAATTTTTGTGCAGACAGGGGCAGACAGTTTTTTTTGTGCTGACAGCAAGTGAAGCCAGTACTCCCCAGCCATGTATGACCTGGCTCAGGGAGGTGACACAACACACAGAGTCTGCTGTTCACCAGGACATTACAGAGCATCAGTCACTGCATCTTTGTGGTCTCACTAATGAAAATACATCTTTTCCAGCAAGACACCCACACCTATCCCATTGATATATTCTTTCTGTTGATTAAAGATCATCAAAGTACCAGAGATTTATCTTCCACTAAAAAACTGCCGGTTCAAAAAAAACAGTTATCATGCTTCAGTTGTTTACAGTATTGACTTTCTATTATTTTATCCATGATAACATCTGATGGATAAATAGGACAATTTAGTCCTACAGTAAGAAGCCTCAGGCTCTGAAATTTTCCCAAACACATAAATTATTGTGTCTTAAAATCCAAACAAATTAAAAAATCCAAAAAAACCAAAGCAAAACCAAGCCCCAACAAAATATTTCTGTTTATTCGGGTATGCATCTTTTTTCCACAAAGTTACCAGGAATGCAAATAAGAGATGTGCTTTATTCATTAAAAAGTCCTTTCTTACATCCATTTTGACACCTTTCCCTTTTGAATGATGTGGTTCAAGATTTTTTATTATTTATACAATATGTGAACTTGGTGCTTTACAGAGACCTAGAATGACAAGAGCCTGCTCTGAGGTGCTTGGAGTCTAAATTAGATGTACACATATTTGTACATCACTATTGGTGATACAAAATTCCCTCTCTAAGATGTTGCACCGAACCTGGGCCCCTCTGGATGTTCATGTAAGGAATAAACCATGTGTGGGTGGGAGTCAGGAAAAAGGAGTTAGAGTCTTTATTTGATAAGAGCCTAAGTTTAATTGTATGGCATGGGACCTATTTAACATGCCATACAGTCTCCAACCATGGCTCTTGCCAGAATTTTGCAATGTTTAAAGGCACTGTTAGAATGATCCTTCCCTCAGTGCGTCATCCCAGGATTCAGAAATCAGCAGTCAAGGGAGTTCCTCAGCCTGAGGTGACATGTAAACCATTGAATTTAACTATTATGAAATAACATTAAGCCAATCCTTAAATTATCTAGTCCTGTTTTGAACTCATTTATACTTTTTGCTTCCAAGCTCCCCCGTTCCACAAGTTCCACAACTGAATTACGCACTATGAGAAAAAGTATGTTCTTTTGCTGGTTTTGAACATATTCTCTAACAATTTCAAGGGGGAGTCCATGTCACTTGTCTTGTTGCTCTGTGCAATTAATGACTTACAAACTTCTACATCCTTCTCTTTCTTTGTTTTTTTTTTTAAAGCAAGAAAGATTTATATGTTATATTTACCCTTGTCCAAAGCCTGACATTCACTTGTGAACATCTTGGGCACACTTCTCTGGGTCTTCCTAGTTCTATTACCTCCTATGTCAGGATTAGTAAGCAAAACTGGGGAAACTCAGCATGTGAGCAAGCAGTATGTGAAAAGTAGCAATATGATGCTTTTTGCTTTTGGTCTCTCCATTTCTTTCTAATAATTGATATCATTTTAATGGTCAGTCCTAACAAACTGCATCTGATGTCCCATCTCACTACAAAACACATCTTGTCCATAACAAATCTTCTCTTCTACTTATTTAACTTTTCCATACCCTGGGATGTGGTGAGATGAAGGACTACTTGAGCAATTGAGGTAATTTTGGGTGTCTTTGCTACTACCTTAAGAGGAATCTCCAGAAATGTTATGAACAGTCAAACAGGGCTCTTACTCAGGGCTGAAACCTATAAATCTCTTTCCTGAGATTTCTTCTTGCTCCTCACATGATAGTGGCTTCATGACAGAGAACTGAAGGAGCAAAATAGGGAAAAAATAAACAGGATTGTGTTTGAAGATGCTGTGCTGTTTTCTACTTTTTTCTGTTAAGAGTTACAGCAGCATAATATGACTTCTTTTTCCTCTCCTTGTTTTTTTTACCAACAATGTAACAGATTCAGAACCAAACATCCAAATAGAACCTATCTGTCAGTACAAATTGCTGTCTTAATCTGATTAACTGAATCTTTATTTTCACACACAAAAATTGGGGAATTCAGTAAATTTTTTCAAAGCTTACCTTTAACATATTAAGTTCTGTCATGCTTACTAAATTTATGTAGATTTTTATCCTGAAAATACTTCATTGATAGCAATGAGTTTAGAAAGTAAAAATTTTTCAAGATAGGTAGCTATACAACAAACTTGGAGTCTTTAAGTTGAAAAGTTTATCTACTTTACAAATTAGATTATTCTTCCTGAGAATATTCTCAGTTTTCAATTTTGAATTGAAAAGAATAAAACACCTACCTTTTTGAGAACAAAGTTGTAAGAAATGTTTAGCAAGCCCACACACACACATTCAATTATTTTAATCTTCAGTCATAAGTCAATACTTGCAGCACTTAATCATTTTTTATTCCCTTCCTTGAACTCCCTTCAATTCATCAATGCCTTTTTAAATACAGATTTTGTAGGATATAGTGGAGTAATTTTTTATGAAGAAATGAGTGGTCATTAGCAATGTGCTCAAGTGAAAATAAATTTTAAAGATTAAACATAATTTTGAATAAAGAGTAACAATTATTTCATGTTGATGAAAATCATCTTTTCTCCCTTCCTGAAAACCAAATAAATCTTTCATTAAAATTGCATTCACTGGACTTCCTGAGGTACTAATATGCAAGTGAGATTGGGCTTTTTTCCATGTATGTGACTGGATGTATTTTAATTAGATGACCATATCTCAGTTATGTTACAACTCTGCTGAAGAATCAAAAATCCCAGTATCAACGGCTTTTGGATTGTGTACAATTTTCTGCATTATTTACTGGCTGGCTTGTGATCAAATTAGGTACAAGAAATTAAAAGACTGGGAGCAAGAAAATTATTGTTGTGCCTACTAGTCTACGCACATTACAGCAGTCCTGTGCCATGTGTTCTCTGCTTAGGGATATCTTGTTATTTCAATGTGAGAAGCAATGACATTTTTCCTCTCCAAGAAGACACACTGAACAAAGCTAACTCATGGAAACTGCTGTGAAGCAGCAGGTGGCTGGGGTAAGCAGGAGAAGCAGGAGATAAAAATCAGTATCAGGTGTCTGTATTTACTTACAGACACCTCTAGACAGTTGCCCAAAGTGACACTGATGAAAACGAAGACTTAGTTAAGATGTGTGAAGGCAGCTCACTACCTTTGTCGAGGAGACATAAACTCATGGTGGCACAGGACCCTATACAACAACATCCAATTCCTTGAGAATCAGGATTCAGTGATGAAATTAACCCAATCACATTACTTCTTAAGGGGTGACTTTCTTTTGGGCTTCTGAGCACTCAGAAGCATATATATGTAAATACATACATAGTTTACTTGTATAGCCTTCCCTGCTGCTTACTTAAAATAGAAAAATAACCCATTAAAAGAAGTACCAGTGGTCCAGATTAGAGCATGGAATTTAGACCTGAAGTTATACTTTCAACTTAAGGAGAGTATATGACCGCATCTATGACCACAGATATTTTAGATGAACTTGCAAATTGAGGCATATCACAGACTGGTCACCTAAACTTGACACATTTGGAACCAGTGGCTTTCACTTCAGCAATCTTTGTTTTCCTATATGCAAAGACCTCAGAGTTTTGGGAGGAAAATCTTTTGCATTAAAGGAGTGGCTATCTTTGTGCTCTGTAAAAATATTTCTAAAATATATGTTGACACTTGAGGCCACATTCACCACTGGTAGCCAGTAGGAAATGACAGGCATTTCTTACAAATTGCTGACACCTCAATTGGCTTATGCCGTTGCTGTGGGTGCCTCTCCATGTGTACTAACTCCAAACAGCACTGGCACTTAGAGGAATCATGTTCCCAAAGTACATGTCTCAGGGAACTTAATTGGGAAGAACTGAGGTGTTTGTATCCTGTAAACTCACTTGGAAATTCCACTTCTCTTTCAACAGACAATGCAAGGCTGTTACACTTTTCAACCCAGAAACTGGCTCCAGTGATGCCAGCTTTGGGGTTATGAGCCTTTCTGGAGGAGCTGTCTACAGGTTATCCTGAATCAAGGTTTTACTAGAGACTAAATGTGGTCACCTCCAGTTTTAGATCTGGCATTTCCCTGTCCTGAGAACTCCTAACAAATGAGAAAAGTACCTTGAGAATTCGCTCTTGCACCTCAGTCAGGTATTCCCTCTCATGTGAGGTGAGAATATGAATTTTAAACCTGGCACAAGGGAAAGAGGTTATGTCTGAGCATATAACTACTCACCCAGATATTGCTAAAGCCACTCATGCTTCCTTGAAAAGACTTATTTCTTTGAAGGTAGACTATGCTGATCTGAAATTGGACATGTCTATATTACTTCCTGCAAAACTGCATATCCTTTCTGAGGGGCATAAATTTCTTTTTTATGACTGTGACGATGCAAAGCAATTTTAAATGCCCAGAGGAGAGAACTTGAAAAGACGAATGAAAAGAAATGGAATGATTCATTAGAGTTAGAAGGAGATTTGATGAGGAATTCTATAATTCCAGACTTTCAATTTAATTGCTTCTCCCTCTATCACCTTTCACCCTTCTTTACTTTCATTGAGCTTCATAAAAAATATAATTCTAAAGAGGTCCTTATCTTACAGCACCTAGTAAGAAATATAACACTGTTTATTCTGTTTTGACAGTACATTTGAGTTTTGAGGTTGGTGATTTATTAGACTTCTCAGGTACTAGCTATACCTGTATACCTGGAATGTCCCGATTCCTGTTTCCGTAAAATTATGCCTATGATATAAATTCCTGACTATTTGTGAACTTTATAACATTTTCTGTGGCTAGGAGATGAGTGCTATGACCTCTCTGCTTATTTGCTCAGGTATTGGCTAAAATCTCTTCTCACTCACATTGCTCCCAGGCACAGGAATGCTGCTGAAATCAATGGAACTGTTGAGGATTTACACTCTTGAGCACAATCTTACCTATATGTGTATATAGGTATTCTTGAGGATATCATTATGGTTTGGATCAAACTATGAAATTCATAATATATAAATTAATCTATAGACTTTTCTTTATATCAAATATCTGCATATGAGGCTTTCAGTTGTTACAAAGAACCAGTTTATATGAGATGAGGTTCTACTCTCCAAATTACAAATCTTATTTAATTTCTCTTTGATTCAATAGGCTTTGATTAGGTCTTACTGCATTCCTCTAGCCTTCCTTTTCTGAAACCCATTCCCTCTACTTTTATTTCAAAGATTGGGTTGATTTCTGTGTGTACCACCACTCTAAGGATCACCTTTAAACTAGCTACTCAAACAGAAGCAGCCAAATGCTAAAATAAACTTTCTTAGCATTGGACACAATAAATTAATGAATTAGGTATCCTAATTTCATGTTTATAAACTGCAAACAGTTGAACGGAAGTACAAATTATTCACATGTTCAAACATTGTATGTATAAATTATCCCAAAGTACTCTGCCATATCGGCCACCACTTCTGTGGAGCAAGATGGAAAAGATCTTTCTTCAGAAAATGCAGAGCAGGATAAAGGTATATAGGTGCAATTCGACTTGAACCCTTTAAAAGTGATTTTTGCTGCTCCTTGCTGTGTTTCTAAAACACGTAACAATCATGTCTTTTTCTCATTGCCACCCCTATACATTTTTCTTTCATTTCCTAAGGAGCTTTTCATCATACTCATACAGAGTATTTTCCTGACAAAATTTATTATTGAAAATAATTTGATTTTTTTTTCACACATCCTATCACTTATATTTTTAGAGAACCCATGCCACTTGTTATTACTCCTCAGCAGGACAATTTTACACAGTATTTTTTTTCATTTTACAAGTTGTAAAGATTTAATTTCAAAGAATCATCTCCTTTGAGGGCTGCAGTTTACTTCCACTACATGAAAATTAAAAGTTTATAAAAGTTAATAATGCATAGAAACACATGGCATATATAAGATTCCTGTAAATTAATTAGTAATTTCATATCAAGTGGGAGTAAAAAGGAACAAATAGTTACACTACTTCAGCAATGACCCTTTGTTTCTGCAACAGTTCAACAGCAGGCTTTGGGTTTTTTGACTATTCTAATGTCAATCACTGACACGTAATTCTCCATCCCCCCCATTACTATTTAACTGTATTTAGGTAATTCAGAAAACCATTGACTCGACAATTTTATCTCAGACCCTACAAACAGGTTTTCTTGGCATGACTCAATAGAAATGTCTCTGTCCTTAATATTAGGTAGTTATGGAAGTGTATGCATCATTAAGAGTGCATGAGGACAGAGAGACATAATTCTCTAAGTACAGGTAAAGAAATAGATATAGCTATAAATATTTTTAAATCATTCAAATATGTATTAAATGAATCTAGGAAGTAGCTCTTATATTTACTTATTTTAACTAGTGATTAATATTACAAATTTAAAAATGTATATGCTGTTGTTCACTATTTTACAACAGATGAATTATTATTAAATATGTCTGTAGTGAAGCCCATGGATGCAAGTGTCATGCTCACTGCCATTCTAGAAAAAATACCTAATTTCCAAGAAAAAAGAATTTGCTGGGATACTGTAAATCCTTTGATTAAAAAACAAACCAACCAACTAAAAAGAACAAGAATCCAAACCAAAATACAACCCAGGACAAAAGTGCATCCCTTCCTCCTATTCTAAGATATGCTCAAATTGAAATAAAATTTCTCAACTGTGAGGGAAAGGCAGCACTTACACAGTCACTGTATTCAGATCAATAAGTTATTTATACCCTCAAGAGAAGAGACAGGCAAATTTGGGTGAGAAAGAAGAAAAAAAATCTAAAATACTCCCTTGACCAGGGAGGTCAGAGCTCTTTTATTCCCAGCAGAGCATTTTTAAATGAAAAAATGTGAGTCTCTTCTCCTAATGCACTGAACACTAATCTGCCTGTACAACGGTGTAGCTCCTTCTATATAAACGTTCAACATTTATTTGTGTCCTGAATAAATAGAAACAGAAGCAGTGCCTCTAACATCTGTCATTGCTGGAATAATCATGCTGTGGTGCAATTTTTATGTTGGGATCCTTTTACCAAATGAGAACAGCAATTCATTCCAAATTATTCCTTACAGGAAGGCCTGCTCTCCTCCTGTGATTGTTATTTAAGACAAAATATCTCTCTTGTTGTCACTGACTAAACCTGGCTTATCAGTGAGCTTTTTGCTTAAAGATATCTTTTCCTCTGGGTCAGTCTCACTTAATTTTAAGAGGTTGCATTGCATTATATTATAAATTAATTACATTAACTGCCTGCAGTTTAATGCACTTTAAGGAATAGTTAATGCACTGCTGCAGGCCTTAGTGACAAATTACTCCTGTGCTATTATTTCAGACTCACACGGGTTAGGGTTACTCCTCTGTCTCCTTCCATTGACATGATCCCATAACAGGATAAATGCATCTTACAGTAAACATTTAAACAATAAATGGAGAGAGGGAGAGAGAGAAAAAGAAAGAGAGAAAGAGAAAGAGAAAGAGAAAGAGAAAGAGAAGAGAAGAGAAAGAGAAAGAGAAAGAGAAGAGAAAGAGAAGAGAAAGAGAAAGAGAAAGAGAAAGAGAAAGAGAAAGAGAAAGAGAAAGAGAGAGAAAGAGTGGGAATATTAATGAGCAGAGGAACTTCACAAGGACTGCAATGAGATGAAACAACGTTGCTATTAAGGAATGTTTTCACTCCTGCCTGTCTATCACAAGGCCAAATCTTTAGATAAGGGTTTTTCAGCATGATACAAGATGTTATCAAATGCTGTTGTACAATATTTAGTCTCAAGGGCTGGCTTAAAAGAAATGGCATCAACTATAAAACAAAACAACACATCGCCACCAAAGAAAAGTGGAAAGCAAGTGCAGCAAAGGGTTCAAGTTTGATGCACAGTTATTATCACAGCTCTGCTTTCCCACAGAGCTGATTTTTATCTGTACTGGATATCACTGATAAGTATACTTTATGTCTATACATGTTTGTGTGAGCGTGTGCATTTCCTCCCTAAAAGGGGACCATGAAAGTGTAGGGGGGTGAGAGAGGGGGAGAGAGGGTATAAAATTGAATGCAGGCTGCCTGGATGGAAATGATATTTGTTTTCTATCACACCAGAGATGCACCATTCCAGCTTTTGTCCTTCAAAGCTGCGAGAGACCACACTTTAATGCCTGCAGGTTGACCGTGCATTGTTATTATACAGTCTTCATGTTCACATCATGTGTCATCTGACCAAAGGAGAGTCTACAAAGTGAAAGCCTCATGCAAAATTTATGCTTATATGGCTGTTTCAGTCAGTGGAAAAATCAATACTGCAGGCTTGATGCACAGAAATGACTGAGTGCTCTCTGACTGACACTAAAAGCACTGGGAGATTGAGGGGCTGCATTTGCCGTTCAAGGAATTGAGTGTATTAGAGCTCTTATAATAGTCTGCTCACCTTATATTAGCCTTTCCTTGGGATTATTTTTTGATAACAATTATGATTGGGGGGTTTAAGGCAATTACACTATTACAAAGAAAAAGCTGCTTTCTATGTCCTGTAAAGCTGTCATATATTTCACACCACAACTGCCTTCCAATTATTTTGTTACAATGCACTTTGGAAGCAAAATGTCCTAACTGATATATATTAGTCCTTTATGTTTTATAAATAAAAATCAAACTGTAATGTAATCCTTCAAAAGAAGCTTCACAGTTTCCCTGATGTTATTTTAAAAAGAGTAAAATGCAATATATGTTGTAAGTCTTAAAAAAGACATACACAGGAGCTGTTTTTAATATGGAAGCACAACACAAGCCAGGGATATTGCACAGATTGTGCAGACTGTTGTAGCTCAAAATGCTAATACTGCCTATTAAACATGGATGGATATGATCTATAAACATGGAGTATAACAAAAGAAAAGAAACAAAATCTATCCACTCAGAGGCTTTTTAGAAAAGCATTTGCAAGATGTAGTTTATTGTTAGAGTGAACATCCTGCCGTAATGACTCAAGGAATTAGACACAGAAGTGGGTATCAGAAAATGAAACAAAATTAATGTTTGAAATAAAAAACAAACCCTTGTAATCTACTTAAATTACATATATTCTCTCCACCAAAATTACCTCTCGTCAGAACAGGAATGTACAACAATTTTGTCACTTTAAACACACAGAAATATTTTATGAGATGGCATTACAAGCTGGTCAGCAATGTGTTCTACTTTTATTATAAGTCATAAATAATGAGCAAAATTATTAATCCAGACTATAAGAAAGGATTAAGAAATACGTTGCTAGTAGGTTTAGAAATCCCTGAATTCCACAGCAATAGTCATGATATTATTACAAAATACACTTCACTCCCATATTTAGCTTTTTGATATTTATGCACAGAATTGGGGAAAAAATATAGCCCTTTCTAACAATAAACAAAAGAAAAATTTATGATAATAAAACACACTAGCTCTCTTGCAATGCACTGGTGTTTTTATGCTATAGAAATACAGTTTATACTAACTAAATGAATTCTTACAAATTAAAAATTACTACCTCTGCAGCTCCTGTAGCAGAGCTAATGCCACCTGCAAGCAGCTAATTACAGGCTATTTCCACCCCAAAAAGTTTCACAAAGTTATGTCTAATAGCTAATTAGTGCTGTGTAACTGAGTATCCTGATTACCCATCTTCTAAAGCAAAAATTTCTGTTACTAGGGCTTGTGAATTTAAAGTAAAATTTGTCATCAAGTTTCTCTATTGTTGTGCATGTATATCATGGGGGTGCATCTCCCTTTTGAATTCAGAAATGCTAAGAAACACCTAACACCCACAGAAGCTGGACTGGCACAGCTATAAACCAGCTCTGAAAACCCATTCAATATGTGCCATCCAGGCACCACTTCCAGGACATGAGAGCATCTGCTTTCAGTGACTTCATTAAAAATGCTGAAGTGACCAACTTCCGTCAGACCAAGGTCCCCCATTCTGTTTTTTGGTCACACTAGTCCTCTACCTGAAATGAGCAGAAAGTTTATCTGTGGAATGACTGCACTGATTTGGGCCCTCCTGAAGCCCAGAAGGGACAGGTACTGGGCTAATTATGAAACTGCAACAAACCTACATGGGCAGTGAAAAGGAGAGTCAGTGAACACGTTTTGGTGAGAGGATGAATTTTCCTTATCTTGCTGTGAGAAGATGGAAGGAGGAAGGAAGGCTGACTCCAAGAGCAGATAGCTGATTGACACCTGGTAGGAATTAGTCAGTGCAGAGTCACATTGTAGCTCAATGGGAGACTGTCAAGCCTACAACATCTCTGAACAAATGCTGAAACCAACTTCTTCCTGCTTATTGGGAAAAAACCCCTACAGGGAACACAGACACTGACAATTCACCCTAGAGTATGGATGCTGTCATATAAGTCCCTAGCTTGCCCATTTTTTCAACCACCATGAGGAGAGGTTATGCACACATCTAGCAGGACAGAGAAATATGTAATGTATTTCTTCTACCTACAGAAGTTGTAAACAACAGCCAAGAATAAGGCCTCAGAGTTTGAGGAAATGAGGATATCTTCTGGTAAACTTAGGTTTCTCTGGTTTTGTCTCTTTTTTTGGGTCTTTTTTTTTTTTTCTTGAGTAATGAAACACCTCTCCAGCAGATGATGTAAAAGAAGAAACAAAAAGAAGAGGAAAGATCACCGATACAATGATAAAATATACTGTTTCCTTTGATATCTCTTTTCACTTAGCCTAAATGACTAACAGTGTGGATAGGTAATCTTGTCTAGAAAGAAAACAGCATGACAACTGTGAAAACATCCATTTTAGTTGTGAGTGGTGGAATGAGAGGACTGAAAAAGAAGTCTGATTTCAGACTCACAAATGACTGTTGCTGGAAGGAATCAACATCCTCCTACTTACAGATTAGTGTATTCATTTTTGTTAGTTTTCATGCCTCATCAGGCATGCAAAATTAAAGATCAAAGTCTGTTGAAAGAACATTCTCATAAGGTGAAGGTGTCCCACCATCAGACAGATGCTGAGATGAAAACCAACAGCTCTGTTTTCACCCTCTCCTACAGAAACAACTCCTCTGGCTGCAGTTTCTTCACCTGAAGATTCCCTACCAACTTACAGGATTTGACTCAAGGAAGATGACAAAACCAAACTAGCAAAATGTCCCTTGAATGGAGTCCAGACTTCTGGGTCCAACATAACTGAGGAGAAGACACGGCTGGCTGTTTCTACAGTGTGGTCATTTATTAATTTATTCTGTACTGAAACCCATTCACTATCCCCAGTAAAGAAATAGCCATTATTATCTCTGCTAAAACCCAGAAGTTCTCTCTCCTAGACCTAATGTGAAAGGTACTATAAAAATGCAAAGAAAAAACCAAAACATATAAACTGTGAAAGTGCAGAACTGTAGCAGGAAGAGAGCATATAGAAAGAAAACAGTAAATTACATACATCTTGTATTTCAGCCTGTTAAATGAAAACCAAAAAATTTTGGAAAATATTCAAATATATGCATATGCACACACAGAATTTAAAGACAGATGAGGCTAATGTGCATATCTGCCACTATCAATAATCATTGCTAATATGTTCCTAGAATAGATATAAGTGAGTGACCTGAGAGTGAAGGCAAGAATAGTACATCCATGCATAAGTGTCTGTTAATTCAGAAGATGCTCAATACATTTACAGAGGTATTTTCATTCTATAGCAAGAGATTACCTAAAAGAAGGGAGAAGATATGAGCAAACTTATAGGGAATGAGCAGACTATTAATGACATGGAACAGAAACACTTGCAAAATACTGGTGGTAGGGCAAGGCTTCTCAGGAGACCAGACTGAAAAGTATATATCCTAGCAACTGAGCTCAGAAAGGACATGGAGCTTTACCAGGGTGTGTTAGGAAAGGGAGAAGGAAAACGACCAAAAAAAGGGAAGAGAGATGATGCAAAAGACTTTTACTAATGTTAGAGAGCAACTATGGCAAGTTTTGGGTAAAGCTTGTATGTACAAGGGAAGAAATAGGGAAGTCAAAGAGAGGTTAAATAACAGACTAATGAAGGGGATGTCAGAAGTACTGACAGACAGTAGTGAAAGCTGAGGCATCTCTGGGAAAAAAAAAATGTCAGAAAGACAATCCAAAACAGTTTTGGGAAGTCAGGCAAGGATGGATACACCCATAAGTCACCACTGTAGAGACTCTAAGTGAAGCTATGTGTCCTAGGGTGACTAGGACACATAGCTATGTGTCCTAGGGTGTCCTTGGGTGAAAGACAATCCAAAACAGTTTTGGGAAGTCAGGCAAGGATGGATACACCCATAAGTCACCACTGTAGAGACTCTAAGTGAAGTTATGTGTCCTGGGATGCAATCTATGATGATTGCATCCCATATCATCTGTTCTGTTTATATGGATAACAGGTTCTGTACCTTTAGGACTGGTTCCAAGAATGAAGGGGAGGAGAAGAAGCGCAGAGTTTGTTATCAGAAACTGCATTTGCTCCCCCACATTCCTTCTCATGGACTGTGTTGTCTGCACACGGACAGCAGGAGGGACAGCAGGAGGGAGCTCTCCTTTGCTTTTAGTTAGGTTTTTTTTTAGCTAACTGAGGCCAGAAGATTTTTGGAGCTGTTCAGCTATTGTTCAGACCAGGAACACTAGGATTATCATCCAGGGACCCCCTTCGCTGCACTGCAGCCGGGAGACCGGGCCCGAGCCCCGGACAGACAAGAGAGAGCCAAGGACACACTGACAGAAAAGTCTCTCTCTCCAATCCCCGCAAGAACTTTCCGAATTTGCCATCTCTTCAGAACAACAGGAGGTTTTATTGTTTAATACTACTGATTTTTCATGTTTGAGAGTACTTTGCTTGTTAAATAAATAGTTTTTTCCACCTCTGTTGAAGGTGTTTTTTTCTCCCAAACAGTTGGGGGAGGGGCAACTTGAATTTGCTTTCTAGAGGAGACCGCTTCAGAAGTTTCCTCCCAAAATTTGCCCTAAACCAGGACACTTTGTCAAAGATATGTTGAAATCAGCACAGCTTTCAAATAAAAATAAACAAACAAATAAATTTCATAATTAAGGAGTTTAATAATTAATTTTGTGTGATTTGTATATGAACAACAGTTTCATTACCTCAAAGAAGCACAGTTTTTGTGTTGATATTTTCCCCAGAAAAAATGTAGTATATTTATTGTTTTTGACATCCAGTTTGAAGGAAATTCAATGTGAAACAGTCAAACAGGCTATGCCACTATAAGTACAGATATATTTTGTACAGTTATAAAGGGATGTGTGTGTGTGGGACTAATCAGAGATGTGAAAGAGGACTTCTTTTGACTTTCTCACCTATTTAGCTATTCCCTATGCTATAATTCTGTTTCTACTGAGTGAATGAGACCACTTTATTCTGCATGAGCATAACCATGGGTTTACTTTGTCTTGCTCTCCTGCTTAAGAACTTAATTGAAAAAAAAGGTTACTTGATAATAGCTGCTGACAAAGTACTCAGCTGGAAAACATATCTTCCAACATGGTTCTCTCATCTAAATTTCTTGTGTGGAGTCCTATTAGATTGCCAGCCTTAATTATGTTGAGCAATATCACACAAAAATCAGGGGGATAATAAAATTATACATTTAAATAAAACTCCACATAGTAAACACAATGTATTCTAGAGCAGGTATACTCAGCAGGTAATAGAGGCATAAAAAAGCCCCTCTCACCTCAACACCTGTGAACTAATATAATATAATACATTACAAGATTAACTGGAAAAGGAGAAAAACATACTGTTATAAAAACAAGGATCTTGCAGCTGGTGGACAAGTTGGATTTCCCCCCTAATTTAAGGGCATCACCTTCTGAATGATGCACCCATGTATCTAAAATAATTGTTGAATATTCACAAAACTAATGGCTTTTTTTCTGTTAAATACGTAATTATGAAATATAATACACATATTTACAGGGATGTATGTTTGTTAATCTAATGGACTGAGCATGAACAAGTGGAAACAAGTTTGAATGGCTATACAATAAAATGCACTGATAATTACTTAAATCAAGAATTTAAAGAATTCAACAGATGTGGAAAGTCATTATCCATGTAACTTTCACTTCTTTTGTAGTTGGAAAGAGACAGTGACAGCAGAGATGAGCTACTGTGACACTCCTGAAAAGCCATTTGCTTTTGAAAATCAATATATCTCAACAAGTTTGGAATTGTTTTCTCCCAGAGATAAGTTATAAATAAGAGGGCTAAAAACTTAAAGCTGTAGGGCTTTTTTTTTTTTTTCAGATTTGCTTTCAGTGGTACAGTAATTTGTTAATTTAATGCTGAGCATTTCTTCAGAAGCATAATTCTAAGTACTACATTTTAGAGAGAAAATTACAGTGATTATTCTTTTTGCCTCCCATCTTCAACCCTTTCTGGAGCATACAGGGCATTTCTGAGGTGATCAGAAGGATTTGTGATTTGTTGGCAGTTGAGTGCCACTGTGCTACTGCCACTTTGAAAACCTTCCCATGTGGAAGTCTCTCCTATCCAGTAACAGCCTAACCAAAGTTTGCTCGTGAGCAGAACGGGCGGATACTTCAAATCACTGCTCCATTTTTAGCTCGTGCTTTACCTTTCAACAATCCTGAATCTTAGTCTTCTCTCCCTTCTACTGTATTGTTGATGTATCACACTATCCCAAATACTTCTTTATGAGGAAGATCCCAGCTTCATCTTCATATTCCACTTTCTTGACTCCTCTTTACACATTTTACTGCTCTGATGTGCTCCAAGAGAAAGCTGACAAAATAGAATGTATATTCTATTCCATGAATGTATAGAAAGTTACAACTTTCTTTCCGGCCATCAGTTTCTTATTTGTTGTGCCACTTGTCCCATTAACTAGATCCTCTCTCCTCAATAGAGATATTTTCATTGCCATTTGTTCATCACCTTTTATGTTCTGATAGCTCTTCCTGTTTAAAATATTCATTTGCTTTATTTTTAGAAAAATAAAAATAAATATAAATACATTAGCCTTAACTTAATCTTCATCCTCATATGGCACTATAACTACTGCTCCAGCTGTCTTCAATTAATTATTAAACAAGTACTCACAATCAGAGCCTAAAATTGTTTACTGATTTCACCATGTACCTTTACAACCCACCATTTGCACTCAACAGAACTTGTTCAGATTCAGTGGTCCATCCCACAACACTTCATGTATCACATTTCTAAATGCTTCATTGACATGCCTTGCAGAAGATCCTTCTAATTCCTTTTCCAGCTTTCTGTAACAGTGTCTTCAGATCCCATTCATGGCCCTCATAAAATTTTATCTGAATAATCGCAAAGACGTAAATTCTATCCATATGGTGACAGCAAACGAATCTGCATGTCAGTCAGTTTCTTTACACACAGCCTATTTTTGGATTCTCCCTAACTACTTTCACAACTGAAACTCTTGTCCAAACTCTTCTGCCAATATCCTTTTTTTTGCCACAAGAAAAGAACTTGCTCTCCTTTTACTCTTTTAGAGTGTTGGTGGTTCTCCAAGGCTATTTGAGATGTCTCTTCATATAATTTATTCACTAATCCTCTTTTCATCACATCAAATAGAAGCTACTTTTTTCATTTTCAAGGATTTGTATTGCCCACCTCTGCCCTTCCTTTTCTCCCATTATTTCTCATTTACTCTTCAAGGACAGACAGCACATAGTAAGGCTACACTGACCACTACTGCTTTACTGATTTTTGTATTCCATATCTGACCACATTAATCTGTGGTCTGCATTACAAGCAGCTTTGGGAGGACTTCTAGTTCTGTATTTTTTGTGGAGAAATGGGTTGGGATACCAAGAATGATGGGAACTCAGTTTGTTCATTAGGCACCTATAAAACAATTTATAAATGACCAAGCAAACAAAAATAAACTTTTTTTTTGCAGAGACACTCCTATCTAGAAAGTCTGCCTTGACCAGAACAAGGTGAGGGCGAGTTCTGCCTCACTGCTTTGTGGAAACAGAATAATAGACAGAGGTTGAAAACTCTTTAATGGCTTGATAAGTTTAATAGCTATATTTTAAGGCAGCTATTTAACAAGTAAATTTAATACCTTACCTTTTAAGTTTAATAGCTGCTTTTAGAAGTCAAAGCGAAAGCTTTACCCTGAACCAAAACCTTAAGCAAAACTGCTATAAATTCTATTGAACCATGTAAAGTTAGGACTGTTGGTACACCATGTTTCTCTTTTTTTGTGTCCTCAGTTTCACAGAAAAGCACAAGTTAGCACAACTGCCTGTAACCAAGGGTGGTTCTCCCCCTGAATACTTCTGTTGCAACCTATTGCTCTGCTTTTGGCAAAGAGCTCTGCAGTAAGAGTATAACAGAGTTCTTTCTGTCTTCCTCCTTGTTCAGAACTGTCTCTGAACTTGAAGTACTTCAAATCTAGAGCACCAACACAAAACGTTTGTTTCCAGAAACATAAATCAAGGGTACAACAACTAAAATTAAGGTGGTGCTAAGGAATACATGACACAGAATGAGGTCCATGTCTTCTTTAATGGATGTTTATTTTTTTTTTAAGAAACAACTGCTGACCCTGCGATCCCCATTGTTTCCCTGTATGTTTCCTTTCTCTGAGTGTTTTATACTCCAAGTGTGAAAGGGAGGAAAATAGTGTGTGGAAAGGAAGGGGATCACTTCAGATGAAAAGATTTGGACGTAGATCTTGGGTTCTCTTGCTCCCTGACTTCTCAGCATCTTAATTTCCTCAGCAATGAAATACATATAACATTATATAATAGTGATATTATTGGTGTTAGTGCATGTTTAGATGGCAAGATACAAACCATAGCCACTATTTCTACACAATAAAGCCATGGTTGCTTGCTTTTTTTTTTTTTTTACTACTTCTTTTCTTCCTAATGTACCTATGCACAGATTTTCTTCAAAGACTATATTTAAATCTACAAACCCAGCACAATAAAATCAACTGTTCTATTAACTAGGCTTGGCTATCTTTTGGGAGAACAAATGAGAACATCACTGACTAAAGTATCTCACCAGTCTTTCTCCCATAAAAGATATGAGTTTCTTCTTGTCTTCTATACTCATATTAAATAGAATGTGTTTTATCAGCAGCTTTAAAAAAGCAAAGTGAATGAGCATCTTTGACCACTTTAACAGCATATGAAAAAAGTTGGCAAGGTGAAGAAAGTGAGGTATGTTCAACATGAGAAGAAATTATTTCTATTCACTGTTCATCCCTCACTGCACTCAACTCATCTTTGTTTGGTATTTGAAAAGCCATGGCTGTTTCCATTTCAAATAATTCTAAAGCAGTACATATGTCCTTCACTGTAGTTGGTTCCAGCATGACCTGAATGTTTTTATTAATCACTTTGATTCCTGAAAACTAAATGTAGCAAATATTTGTCTTCTTACATTGACCTGAAGTACCTAGTCATGAAGAAACCCAAGTGAAATTGTAAAGCTACCTGTTCTTGTGCAAAGCTCTTGTACAAAATGGATTCCATCTCCAAATTCCATAATTAAAACAATAGAGATGTGCATACAACCAATATATAATGACCCCTTTATCCAGAATTTTTTTTCATCCATGAGCTGAAAGAACAAAATATCATAAAAAACAGCTAACATAGTATATGCAACCTGCTTATAAAGATAAGCTTAAACTACTTTAAAAGTTTTGATTTCAGCATTCCATTGAAGCTCAGCAAATCCTCCAGTTCTATACCAGAAACTTCAGGGTGCCTGCCCCTGCAGTACCTTGGCAACTGTAAATGGATCTACATATACAATTCTAGAGAGCAATTTGCAAGTCCTAACTCTGAGTTTCAATCTCTTTATAACTGAGTTTTAAATGGGAAAAAATACTGGTATGTTTTTAAATAAACTTTGGAAACTTCTTATAAGCCAATCACAGCTATTAGTTTCAAATGTAGAGCTGGTGGGTCATACTGAAATTGTGACCTATTTGATTCTATGAAGAGATATAGATGTGAATGATAGTAAAAACCATCTTGGCATGAATTCTCTTAATCTAGGGGAATTATGACTGCAACACAACCACACATTTCCTATTTAGATAACTTATAAATCAACATTTTGTATTTCATACACCACGACAATGAGGTCAAATGGGGACTCTGGTGGAAAACCGCTCAGCTGAAGGAAACCTATTTTGGAGATTCCATTCTATCACCTTACCTGGTGTACTTTCTAAAGATGATGTTCTCGAAAAGTACAAAAACCCCTAACCCTCTATGCAGATTTCTTCTCTAACCCCAATGAGATGGGATGACATGTAGGTTTCTTTTGCTTCTTCATTCTTCTCCATCTCCCTCCTCTGTTCTCCCTAGACAGATCCCTATAAGCTCTGATAGCCTAGTCAAATTACAGATTGTGTAATTAAACTCTATTTAACAAATTCTTCTTCAGTTGTAGTTCAAAGGTAGAACACAATGCCACTGTGAGCCGTTAAACACTTCAACACCTCCCAAGAAATGGATATACATGAGAAGTGGTTGAAGTAACTCTTCAATGTATACTTATTAAAAGATGCAGGATTAAAAGTTCTATATAAATGTAAGCCATACTTTTTTGTAGTCCAGTGTTTTAGGAAAAGGTTGTAATTAGTGAAAGCATGGCTTAACATAAAAAAGAGCTTTGAATTAAGCATTTTACATGCAATATCTTGACAAGACATAGATTATTTTATGCTGAAATAAAAAGCTGCTTGTAGTGAAATATTGTGATGATGGTCTGAAGAAGCTTTGAAATCAATAGATGACACATTATTTAAATTAGGGAGGCTTGACCTGCTCTTCTTGGAACAGCTAGTACATCAGATAGACATGGTATTATTTGACCTTAAATTTTTTGTAATTGGTTTCTTTCTGGTGATTTCTAAATTCCTTAAATGCTAGAGGATTTTATTGGTGATACTGTTCTGGATGTTTTTTAAATCAAATTTTGTTTTATACAAGATATGATGAAAATTTAAACCAAAGAGAAATGTTAGAAGAGCAGAAGGTTCTTAGCAATGCTGGATCTTTTCAAGCCTGTCATTTATTTGCAATGTAATTCAATTATTAAAAATAGACAGTATTTTATACCTTTCAATTCTGCTGTACACAAAATCACAAAAGCCAGATATTTTCTGGTAGTGGTTGATAGCATGTGGTTACGGAGGCCATAAAAAAAATAAAGGGCACTTACAGTCTTAGTATAAACTACGTTTAATTTTTATTAGGATGATACATTTCTATATTATAAACTGGTGATTTATTCGTGGATTTTTTTTTTCTGCAAGTTTAGTAGTTTCCCTTGGTGCAGAATGCAGAATTGTATATGAGATATTTGAGTGTCTAAAACGATGTATGATAAATGAAGTAGCATGCTACTTATACGCTTATCATGTTCCTTGACTAGCAACAGGTTCAGCAAAGGGCACAGCCAGTAAATGAAATTTTCCACCAGGACAATATATCATCACAAGAAATGTATGCGCTGGAAACTTACAAGCTTGCTCGAGATGCGGACAAGGTGTGAAATGGCAAAAAATGAAAAGCAGAAACAGCATATAGTAAATTTCAAATTCAGCTGTATTTCCATATGGGCTGAGCATGGTGCTTTAACCGTTTCATGTATTTTAGAAAATAATAAAAAACCTACACATAAATTTAGCTCAGTTTTAATGCTAGGATACATTTCCTTTATTAAATATCCTATAACTTCTTTTGAGAAAAGAAACTGTAAAGAGAGTAATCTACCTAGAGTAGTTTTTTAATCCCCTTCAGAGTCAAAATATAAAGCATCTTTAAATGCATATCTCTTCCTCAGAGTTACAGGCTGAAAATCTGCTCCAGGAAACATTTATCATAACCTTCAACACTCTGTGGAGAGCACTAATTAAAAATAATAATAAAAAACCCAGGAAATAAAAGCAACCGTGTCTGTTTATTTCCCAGTGGAATTTAGTTTGTTTACAAAAACATTTCATAATAAGAATTTCTGACATATAACCATTGAATCCTAAAAAACTATAAATACTCCTGTCTTTTTGCTTAAAGGTACACCAAATATGAAGGTGAAACTTCTTGGCATTCTGGCAGTAGGTGGAAACATGGCTAAAAATATATTGAAAGTGTCTGTTTTTATAGTTACCAGCTGTACTGCCTCACTGAGGAGAGATGAGCCTTGGAAAATGTGGTCAGGTTCTGCAATTCTGTCTTAAAGAGGTTCTGAAATGTCTTGAAATTTAATTGCTGCACATCAAGAAATCTAGCATAATGACATTGCTTGTGTCTATGTATTATGGTATCAGCTGTATTTATATGCTGAAACAATTTTGTAAACTGAGTTGTAGATCCTGCTCTTTATGCCCTTACCAGATAAAGTACACCTCTGGAGAGATTTGGCTGATTCAGCTTCACTCTGCACCATAATTTTAAAACTAGCAGAATATAGTTTGGGTCATAATGTCTTTCTATCGCTCTTTTTTTTTTTAACCAGAAAAGTCCCTCTCTCTTATATCTTTCTTCATCTTGCTTCCAATTAGCATCCTTTCTCCAACACCCCACTGAAAACAATGGTAAAATACATTTATAGTTACACTCAAATATTTATTTCATAAATGTTGTATTTCTTGCCAGTGTATTTTGGGATGGATGTCTTGTTTCCATGAGCTGAGCAATCACCACACTATTCCAAATATGATGGTAACTAAAAGTCACAAAGAGAAACACAAAAAGGAACATTTCTTTTACAAACAAGAATCATCCCCTCTTCTGGACATAAATTTGCTGTGTTCACTCTCTAAGCTATACAGCCTTTCCTAGCAGCAGACTGATGCAATTTAACCAAGGATTTTAACTGGAGAACAAAACAGACTCTATGATACACCATGCCTCCAGAGACAATATGTCTCACATTCCCAGACTGGCTTCATTTTTCACTCCCTGTGTTTAGGCCTTCTATTTTATCACCAAAGCGGCAAAATTTTGACCAGACTGGTATCAAAGGAAAGTCTATTCCATCCAATAGGCCCAGGACAGGTCTTCACATAATTTTCGCTTAATTCCAGCTTTAATCATTTATGTTCTTTGGCTTTATGATTAATATTTTTGTGCCTCACTGCCTATTGTGCCTCACACCCTAATGGATTTAATGCTTCTCTGTTCATCTCAAATCAAGATTTATTTCTTCCTTTTGTGATTTTCTCTAACTTTTTGTCTTTAGAATACTAACTCAGAATCAAAATTTTCCTGCTTTTTGAAGCACAGTGAATCAGTCTAAAAGCACACATAAAAAAGGCCATGAGAGCTATTTGTGGTTTAAATAGGCAGAATTCAATGAAGTACATGCTCTTTCTAGAACATAAGACTAGACCCTGTCTAGCCATAGACCTCTGGAAATTTAGCACCAAGTTACTAGTTTCAGCAACAGCAGTCTAAGGACTAACTCTCAAAGTAAAATTAACTAGTTTTGCAACTCAGAGGAAAATAAGACCCTGCAAACGAGACTCACTGCAAACCCCCAGTTTGCATCCTTTGCTCTCTCTCACAGGTCTCATGATCTTTGCAATATGTCTGGAACAAAACACCTAATCTGCGTGGTTGATGTCAAGTGACAAGGGTGTATGCACTGTCAGGGTAACTTTGTCAGTAGGCATTGACTGTTGTCCTGCAGGGGCAGGCTCACTCTCATCACTGACATAAGGAGACTCCATGGGCTCTGTGACCATTTTCAGAGTGCTGATATTTCCTGTGCCAGCTGGTTTTGCCACTGTCCAAGTTCAAAAATTGAGGCACTGTAGTGCCTGAAAGCCACTCTCTGGTTCTGAAATCCAGGCCCTTGCATTTATTCAAAGAGTAGTTTCTTTATCATTATTTCTCTGTTCATATCTTGCTGTATATAATATCTGCCTTTTCAGACCACTGGCATATTTTCAGTGCCATTTGTTTCTCCTTGCCTTGTTGGATGTATTTCAGGTTCCGTGAGCATTATCTTCCATGCAGTTTCTGTTCCTTCCTCTTTTTCTCGTGATTGTTTTCTTGTTCCATAATGTTCCGGTATTCTTTTGTTTAACTTACAAAATTAACATTAGCATCCTTTAAACGTTGTGTATAAATATAGGAAAAAAATAGATCTCATTCATTTTCTTTTTGTTTTACAGAGTATAACCAGACCAGCAGTTAACCTAATATCGTCTTTCTACTTGACACCCTTGTCTGGTGCCATGGCAAAACGCAACATGAACTGTTTAAAATATTTCAATTTTTTTAACATAATGTCAGGTATCAAATCTTTTGGAAGAACTGTAAGGACTGTTGAGGATGGTTGACAAACTTTATTTCATACCATTTGCTCTGCTGCTTCAATATCTTTCTAACAAATTGTTCCTTCTGAGACAAAATGCTTATCACTATAAAACATAGTATTCAATAAATTGTCATGTGGAGAAACAAAGGATATTCATTAAGGGAGATAGTAATAATTTAACTTCTATATCTGGTTTCAAAAGCTTGGGGACACTTTCTTCTTAGTCTACTGTGGTATCTACAGGAGTCAGTACTTATGTGGCTTCTAAAATTCATACTGCTTTCTTCCTTAAAAGTGTCACCCGCCATTCTTACCTTACTTTGGCACTATGTACACTTGTTTTATAGGCATAATTGGTAAAAAAACCTAAGCAAATAAAAAATGCCACTTGCCTATGAGAAATAAGTGCTGAAAAAACACTTTACAAAACAATTCTCTGTTGCAGACAGTAGAAATTAATAAGCTGCCCATACAACTGCCATATTTAATCCTGCTTCTACATGCTGTACAGATAGTAGTTTATATTCTAGATTCTATGTTCAAAGCAACACTGAAGTGCCAATATTTCCAATTTTTTGAAACTTTCATAAATTTTTCTATAAGCAGTTCTCCTTTCTACAGAACAAAAGATGGGTAGGATCTTTGTCAACTAACAGCTTTATTACTCAGGGCAGGACAACTCACAATGACCTTAAGGAGCTCCCTTGTCTGAGAGCCATGGGAAAACATCAGAAGCAGTAAATGCAGTTAAGAAAAGATCTATATTTATGATGTCTTTTAACTCCCTGAAGATATTATGATGAATCATCAACTAATAGTATACCACTGTAAGTAACCTAGACTTAGGATATTGTAGTATTACATAGTTGGGTTTTTTTGGTTTCTTTTGGTTTAAACCAAAATAGGCTCCAACATGAGGCAGCACTCAATATCTTTTATCATTCCATCTGATCAAACACCATGGACTAATTTCCAGAAGTTCATTAATAACCCTTTTATTCACAGACTGCAAGACCAAGAGAAATACAGATCTCCTTGCATTTTCCCTTGTGTTTGATGAACATAATCTTGGTTTTACTGGAATTCTTCTCTTGCCATTGTGACATCAGTCAACTATTGATTTTAACAATACAAAATTATCCCTAATATTCACCCTTAGAAGACAGCTAGATTATATGTTCCAAATTTATGGATATTACAGGACTCATATAGTTATTTTTTGGGGGGTAGGAGGGATGAAAGAGACGGAGAAAGAGGACAGAACAGTAAAAGGATTTACACCCACTTGCCTTTGTAAAATAAGCTTCCCAGTCTTTAAAAGCCTGCAGAAATTAAACTTTGCCAATAAAGATTTGGTGGTATTTTGAATCATTTCAGGAGAAATAGATTTCACATAACTAAGGTCAAGAGGAAAGACAACAGAAAAAATTGGGGTTTGTGGGTCATTTAAACACAGCCTCAAAAGTAAAACCTTCTGATGGCAAGTGCTATGGATCTGAGGTTACATGAACTTAATGCTAACTTTACAAATCAGGAACTTTATAATGAAATGGATCTCTTCATTAGACAATCTCCAAGTACTTTGTGGTCTGTGGAGATGCTATCTGATCATTCAGAGATGTACTTGTGGTTTGTAAAAATGGGGACCCTAAAGATCATCAGAGTCAGTTTCTCCCTTGGGGCCTTTTTACTGTGCTGACATTTAGTGAAAATCTACCAGCAACAGAGTCCCAAAAGCACCAATCATTAATTCATTCAAAGTCACAGACAGAAGGGTCTGGGGTTAGCAACTATTAATGAGTGTAATTATTCCCAGGATGACAATTACCAGCTGCAGAATCCACTTAACATCTATTTCTCAGAACTTGTCATTTTGCAATGCTAATGTTTCTAATAGGTTCATTTGCCACCATTAACTGATTACATTCACTATGGTATATTGTTTCAGATGGATAGGTTGGAAAGCCAATACCTAATATTGACCTCTATGGTATCCTGTGATTAAAAAGGCTGTTCCTACCATGATTAGGCACACTATTCTCTTGAAAATCATATATACTATTTGTGAAGGATTTGTGATATTTCTCCTCTTTTGAATATGCTTATAAAATAAATTTCCTGGAGAAATAACATGGTATGTTTTAAACTATACTCTTCCATAATGCACTAGTTTGAGCAACAACCCTGCATATATTAGTTGTACAATCTGATTTTAATTCTACTTCAGCTAACAGTAATATGGACTTGGTATAATTTCAAACCTGATTCTCCAACTGTGATTAGAAAAAAAAGTAACAATGAGAAGAGGGAAAAGTTTACAGCCTGTGTTTGTGTCATGGTTTGAGCTTGGTGCAATGCCAGTGCTCCCATGAGAATACTTCTTTCTCTGGTATCTACTGTGAAATGTGATCAGAGACAGAGCAGAGCAGGTTCTATCTTAAGACTGAAAGAAAAAAAAACTTCATTAACCTAAAACTACAAGGAAAAACACAGGAAAAAAAAAACTTTATTAACCTAAAACTACAAGGAAAAACTACAGGAAAAAACAATTTTTTCCTCCTCCCCCCACCAAATTTCTAATTCCATTACTACTCTTTAGATCACCCACTCTCAGTCCATCACCACCCTTTAGATAATCAATTCTCAATTCCTCAAGAAGAGAGGAGTCCCTCTTGCACCACAGACTTCCCCAGGAAACAGTCGAAACCTCTCGTGTTTCTGTGTCATGTGTGGCACCGCCCGGAGAACATTTTGCCATCGTGACCTCTTCCTTCCAATGTCCAGTGCTCTCACCACTGCACATGGACCAGAGCTGCTTCCAGGGCTTTTCCCTTTAAGGATGCTTTGTCTAGTTCTAAAAAGAGCACAGTCCTTCTCTCCTTTTTGGACACTTGTTCCCCCCCAGATTTCACCCCCTGGGGCTGAGGGGTCTCTTGAACAGAGATCATCTTCTTCTTCTTCTTCTTCTTCTTCTTCTTCTTCTCTGAAGACAGACGGCACCACCACCACCCTCCTCACCTGTCATCTCTGTTCACAAACTTTCACATCACCGCACTCTCCTGGCTCTGAGCCATTGCCTCCCCATAGATGCAGTCTCTGTGTCACAGGAACTCAAGGGTTCTGTCATGGCGATTCAAGAAAAAAGTCCAGCCAAAGGCCACTCCATCATCTCTTCCCACCTAGGATTCTTCTCAACTTCTCTCAATGTCTTTCACTTGCCCATTTTCTTGCTATCCCACTCTATCTCATCAACTTCAGGAGGAATCAGCATTTGCAAGGTTTCCATCATCCCAAGAAGGGTTAAAAGTCCCAGGCTCTGCCGGTTTGGATCATGAACTCCCACGCCTGGCTGCCCTGCTGGGCACCCCCCCCTTCTTCACGCCAGCCGTGCTATCACAGGCACAGGCTCTGGCTTTCTCTCTCTCTCTCTCTCCCTCCGGGGGGGGGGTGTGGGGGGGAAATGGGGGATGGCTGCCCGAAGCCTCCTAGTTCTCCTCCACCCTTCAGCCCAGGCCTGGCTTACCTCCCTCCGGCTGCATGGCTCCTCTCCCACCCTGCCCAGCTTGGAGCCGGGCAGGGGAAAGTCTGCTCTCTTCCAAACCAGAACTCAAAGAGAGTTTGAGTTTCCCCTGGGAGATCACAGCTTTTAACCCCCTGTGTTCTCAGAGGCGTATCCATGCCCTCAGTGGACAAACCAGGTGCCAATATTAAAATCTGAACACCAATTGGCATGACCACACCATCCCAAAAAAAACCTCATTTCCTCTCAAACCACGACAGTTTGCTCAGGAGTGACCAAACCCTACATGCTGCTGAGCCATATTGAAAACCTATGCAGCACAAAGCAACTAGAATGCTTAGCATGCATTCAAATGACACCTATGTATTTCTTAAAGGAACAGAGAGAAAGAAGTGGCATAAACATACTTTCATGTCTCCTATGAAAAGGAAGATTATAAAAAACAAGATCCTCAAAAAACAAGACTTTGATAGGACATAATTAATTTAATAACAGAATTAATTAAGCCTTTGATGGGAAGATTTTAAAAATATGAGAACTTTGACAAAAGCATAAATCTTACTAATTCCAAAGAATATTAATCTTCTGCCAAGTTAGAGTCCTATATTTCAACCTGTGTGAAGTATGATAAACTAGAGTTTGCCATACATGGAGTCTACAGAAGAAAGAAGATTATCTAGTAGAAGGTAGTACAATAGTTCCTATTTCCATTACCAGTAAAGTCTGGATTGTTGAAATATGAGAAAGACTTTCTAGTACAAAAGCAGGAGAAGAATGCAGCAAGTATGGCATCATGTTATTCTGACATGTCTCTCTGTCTTCATTCTCCAAGAAACTGACAGCAAGAGCAATCAAGGATTTAATACAGTGAATATCCGAGTTCAAAATGAATGGGGGAACAGAAGTAGGGCAGTATGTTTTCTGGAAAAGCTTTAATTCTTTACTCTTGCTATGCTGATGAGTCACAGATTGAAAGAGAATGTATTTTTAAATCTGTGTTAATAGCCTGTGTTTAAGAATGATAAAGTGCAATTTTAGCATATGTTTTAAAGGGTCTCCGGGATAGTGCCTCAACCATGCACGAGTACATGGAAGCAGCCGTGTTGATTTTTAATGTGCTGCTAGATTGTTTTTGTGTGCATTTGATGTTCTTCTTTAACAGCCTCAAGTAAAAGGCTGAATGAATTCAACAACAGTAGCTGAAAAAAGTGCAATGAGTCATATTACAGGAAAATGGAGAAAAGGATACAGGACTCTCCACTGAACACAATCCTATATTGTAGGCAATCTGTGATAACACCCTTTTCATTTCAGTTCAGTCCCATAAAATTACCACTAACATTACAACTCATGCAGAACACAGATAAATGTAAAAATGTCACAGAATTCTTCCAGATGGGACTTTTAGTTCCACTAGATCACCATCTACTTTTTTTACTTGTCTAATATTTCATTACAACCTTCCATAAGTTAATTTTCTTTCCACTGACCATGTAAATCACAAATCAATTTTCATTTAAAATGCCTGACTACAGATTGCTCCTGAAAGCTCAACGTATATGCTTCAGTGAGCTCTCCAACATTCTTAATGCACATTAGAAAAATGTTGTGGTTTTTTAAAAATCTTTTTAAAGGAATTAATTTTACATTAAATTCTGGCATGAAACTCAGGTAGTGGTATTCCTCCCTTCCCTCTCCTCCCCTCCACCTCTAAAATGCAGGTATATTTTTGAAATGTAACTATATGTAGAGAAAAAAGTCTTTCATGACAATGACATTTGATCTTAAAACAAAAACTCAGACAAAACCATAAACTGCTCTAGTTTTGCAGAAAGCTGAGATGATTACTTAATCCCAAACCATTACTGTGATCGTGTACTTCTCTAGGGGAAATAAGAGAGAAAAGGAAGAAACCATTCACAGTTCAGACACTGGCTGTGGTTTTTTTCAGCCATTCTTTTTTCTCTTTTTTTCTCTTTGTTTGAGCTAAAATATGCAACTGAATGTTGTTAATTTTACTTATGGAACAGCCACTCTAAAGCCAGTGGGATATACCTGTGAGACAACCACATGTTCTTATGAACATTTTAAAGGATTCAGCCTTTAAAATGTTCATAAGAAATGTTGTATTGGAACACCCAGAAAATATCCTGTAACAGGATTCTCTTTAAATACTCTTTTCTTAGACTAATTTAAAATTACAATTTTGTAAATATACATTTGCAGGACTTTGGAAACATGCACATTACTGGACTTTGGAAATATGGTATTTATGGCTAGTTTTGCTATTGTTCTGCTGAGAAACATAGGGCAGTCACTTTATTACTCTGTGCCTTAGTTTCTCCATTTGTAAACAGAGGATCAGAGGATCATTACAATGACTTTTTTTTCATATTAAACAGGACCACTTCAATGAGCCAGCCCATTCATTAGCATTTGCTTACTATTAAGAAACAGGAGTGAT
This sequence comes from Serinus canaria, assembly GCF_022539315.1. Taxonomy (NCBI): domain Eukaryota; kingdom Metazoa; phylum Chordata; class Aves; order Passeriformes; family Fringillidae; genus Serinus; species Serinus canaria. The sequence continues at coordinate 51,172,158 of NC_066315.1, read as the reverse complement.
CTAGTAGCCACTTAACTATTTTTTACAGATAGATCTATACTTCCTCTGAAGGAACAAAGCATGAATATTTCCACACTATTTAATCTCAGGTTGTTTACACTTGTTCTTGGTACTTGTGCAACCTGCTGTGGTGGGAGAAGGAAGCTCTTGGAACAGAAAGGAATTATAACCCTTTCTAATAGCATGACCCCAGATGTTTAATGAATTGAGTAAGAGAAAGAGAACAGAGAAATGTGTGTTCTCCAAGTTTCTTTCCCAATCTGAACCCACAGGCAAGCCTTCCATTCACTCTGCTTTGCTCTGCTTGCCTAGAAGATCCATATTTACTATGTCTCCCTTCACCTTTGGGATTGTCCTTCCATTTCAGAAGTTCACTTTTTGCAGTTTTGAACCACTCTATCACAGCTCTTTGCCAGACAGTATGGCTTTGAATACGAAGTTCTTGAAGCAGTCTGACATTGGGATTCTAGCTTGGGGGTGATGGAAAGGGTGTCAGTTTAAATAAAGCTGAGTGCTCATGACAATTGAAAGTAGTTCTGTGTTAAGTGGGGCTTTCTCATAATGGAGTATGTCAGTGCTGACCACTCAAATGGGGGAAGGGAAAGGCTCTTGAGCAGTCTCTGTAAATAGGGTCCTGTCAAACCATTTGGGGGTTATACTCAGCCAAACCTTGAGGGTTTGCACATAGGGTTTTTTAAAAACCAAACCCCAAATGTCAACAGGGCCTTATGCATCACATCTAAAATGAATCTGCCACACTAAAGCTGAGAGTTGAAGGCCTCTGGATTTGGCTCTGTGTTAGCATATCACAATTACCACTTAGAGCTGACCACTTGTAACAATGATGTGGAATCACTTCAGAAGAAGAGGTGCATGGAAAAATGTTTACTTCCTGGTTAGCAAAAACCCATCATCTAAAAAGGAAACTATATACAATGCTGAAGACTGCAAAATCCTATTTATTAAAAGTCACTGTAATCTTTAAGAGCAGGGATTACTATGAAGACAACCTGTCTGGTCTTTTAACTTTTAAAGGTAACTACTTATCTTCAACTAAATAAACAAGCAGTTTTTTGGGTTATCAGTAAAAGGTCCACAAAAACATGTGGGAAATGCTTGCATGTTGGTTCACTTGAGTGGCCAGCTTACTTTTTTTTTTTCGCTTTTCCATTTGCCTGGCCAGCTAAGGACCAGAAGGCTGTGTTTTCTGGGTTTTACCGCAATTGTGTCTTTTTTGATTTTTCACTCCTAGTTCTTTCAGTGGCTTTTTTGTTCCATCAGCAATAGATTGACAAATGCCTCTAATAGTCAAGATGTGAACAGACAAAGAGGAATCCCAGTTATAGTGGCCAGAAAACATGCAGGCGCTTGAGCATCTTTCTATTAATGAGATCCTTTACCTCTATACACTACTTTGTGAAATTCTTCTCAGGAAAAATTTGTACTCCCCAGCCTACTGGACAGAGGTTCCTCAATGAAGGAGCTAGTTGAAGTCTAAAAGGAATGGTAGAAGTACAAATATATATGCTCATTGGTACAAGCTGGAACATGGAAAAGAAAAGGGATGTTCGGGAAAGGGAAAGGGAAAGGGAAAGGGAAAGGGAAAGGGAAAGGGAAAGGGAAAGGGAAAGGGAAAGGGAAAGGGAAAGGGAAAGGGAAAGGGAAAGGGAAAGGGAAAGGGAAAGGGAAAGGGAAAGGGAAAGGGAAAGGGAAAGGGAAAGGACTTTTCATGAGTACTATGCACTCTCCTGACATTCTTTTTACCCTTCCCTGTCTTTATGAAGTCCTGTAGTACTACTGGATGAGGAGACTAACATCTGTACAGAAAACACGACACTTGGAAAGCCTTTGCTTTCACTGTTTCCCATTTCAATGCCTATCAATAGATTTTATGCACACACAAACATGCAGGCATTCCACATTCAGCATTCTGTCTTCAATTACTGAAGAGAACCTTATAGCTGCTGCTAAAATGCAACCAAGCTGATTTTAACTGCAGGTTCTGATGGCAGAGATCTAGTTATTACATAAGCCACACAGTCCTGCAACTTGGGCACTCAGTGCTCTAAGAGAAGCCTCTACCTAAATTATATTGCTCTGAATCATAAGCAAAGAGGTTTTGTTTTCATTGCATGTACAATAGTCACAAATAGCTTCTTCCCAAAGCATCAATGTTAGCAAGTAATTTCCTGCAGTATGAGAAGATGACTAGATGGAAGCAATTGGTTCTAAGTCCCTCTCACTCCCTCTATTTGCAATTCAGGGTTTCTTCTTTGGACAGTATTTGCTCTGGTTTGCACTGAATATATGGTCTTGAAGTTGTCCAAAGGACCAGGTGTTGGTTTGGTCCTTTGTATCTCCACTTGGTTCTGGAATGTAGTAGGTATGCACTTGTACTAGAATTCTGAGTTTAGTTTTCTCCAGAAGAAATCTTGTCTGCACAGGGTAAACATGAGGAAAATGGTGAAAACACAAGGATTATTTTCGAGTCTGCTGTACCTGTTTTAAACAAAATAATTCAGTAGATAGAGCTGGCTCTACGGTAAGATATATTTTATGAACAGTGGTTTACTTCCTACCTTCCTACACCACTTCAATGAAAACTTTTCCTGTATTATTAACAGTAGGTCTAGGTTTCTTAGCCTTGGTTTCCAATCTCCACCATGCCATTTATGAAATTACCAGATTGGGAGACAAAAAGAATGCAAGTGGAATGGAACTGTGTATAAATTGATCATTATTGGAAATCTCATCCCATTCTGTTATTTACTTTTTTCCAAGTAAAATAATTATATTTATATAGGTATAGGTATAGATACAGATTAGATGCTACATTACAAAGCCACAAGGGTTCCTGATCTTGTTAACATGATGGTTGTCATAGTTTGTTTTGTTTTGCATGAGCAAGAGCTCATTACTGAGAACCCTTGTCATTCACATCAGATTGTGTCTTAGTGGAGCATTTCTGAAATGAAAGGCAGCACGTATAAATTTCAATTCAAACTGTACCTTCGAGTCTGCCTCCCTCCAAAATCAATCACTCTCCAGGACAAAGAAAGCTTTACAGCTTGGGTTTTTACAAGCATGCCATAGTTGCTTGTTCAATGTACTTTTAAGAAAGTCCAAAAGTGATTTTCACTTTCAAAAGTGATTCTCCACTTGGTTCTGGAATGTAGTATGTATGCACTTGTAGTGGAATTTTGAGGACTTTTTCATGTTACATGTTCAGACATTATTCCAGCTCATCTATTTGGCTACCTTCTGTAATAGGTTACTTGTACACTTGCAGTCTCCTGGACTGAAAAGATGCTACAGTTCTTTGTAATCCTTGCAGCGCAGTTGGATGCCATGATGCTAACATACAAGCCATACCCTGTCTCAGATAGCCAGAAAGTGTATAGTTATATAGTTTGCTGTGCAAAAGAGGTGAACTAAAACTAAGTTTCACTGCTGAGGAGGGTAATTGCAGCACTGTTTTTGCAGCAATCCCCTGCCAAGCAATCCACAGACTGGTTGCTCTGGAGGGAATCACCCTCCAAGCTAGAGCTACAACGCCATATAAGCAGTAGCCTGCTAAAAATGTTTAAAATAAGAAGAAAACTAATGGGAAAGTTTAAGATACTTTATCCTTGTGTATTGTATCCATCACAAATCCCATTGTCAGTATCTATTGCTCAAGTACCTGACAAACTTTTGTTTCTATCCTTTCCATAAAAGCCTCTATCATATGTAAAGTTGCATACCTTTCGTGGTTTTATAATAAACTGGAAGTGAGTAACAGTGTGATATCAAAGGAAATAAAACTCCAGTTGCTATTGCTGCTGGGGTTGCCTTCTGAATGTGGCTTACACAATATTTCATCTGTGCTGACACCTTTCACTCTCAATTATTTGGCTGCTGTCAAAACAAATCAATCATATTATAGCACTGTGTCTTATGTTACCATTCCACTGAAAGTTAGCTGCATTAGCTTTGAAATATATGGGAGTATAAAATTTATCTGTATTATTTATTTAATACAACTTTCTCCCTTGTGAGTTTTCTTACAAACACAAGAAACTCAAATTATCTGATGTTGAACATTGAATATATAGAAATATCACTAAAAAAATTTAAAATAATAGCACTCATGAGAACATAAATGCATTAAGATACACTTAATAATTCTTACACTTAGAACCAATTATATTATTTTGAGAAACTGAGAAAATAGTATATGTTTTTAATTTTGTTTACAACTGGCAAAGGTGCTCCTATTAGGTAAATGTAACATGAACAACCAAAATTGCTAAAGCAGAGTAAAACAAATATGCAAAGAATTGATTTGGTCACCAGTAAAATGAAAGGTGTGGAGTTGGGGAATTGAATATTTTTTTCAAGATGCTGCAGTGCTGGGAAAGGGGGAGTGGGGGGAACCACATTCTTATTTTACAACTTACAAGCACTGCTTTGGGAAGAGAAAAGCTAGAATCTTCGACAGAGAAGCTGAAAGTTATTGCTCTGTGCAGATGTTAAGACTTTACAGTTTTCAGAAAACAGGTTCAAAATTTGTTCTTGAGAGGTTTTATCCATTTAAAAATAACAAACAACTTTCAGGGTGCCAATAAGTGAATTTCCTCAAAATGTTCTCCTATTATCTCTTGGCTTTTTAGACAGGATTCATGTTCTGTTACAACCACATCTAAAATACAGGGGCCCAGTATAACAGTAAAATTACAACAGTTTTATCACCTCTTCTTCTGTTATTACTGCTGATACAATAGGAAATCAGCTACACAGCACAGAAAACATTCAGGAATACTTTGGTTGTGAATAACTTAAGAAAACAAGCTGAAACATAAAGAATGGACAGAGCCAGCTCTGGATGAGGAAGGGCACAAGAGACTGAAATGGGATCTGAGAAATAGAAAGGAAAAGACACTATAAATCTGAAGCATCATAATTTACTTGAATAGACTAAATCATTGGAAATTATTTATTCTATTATTTGTGATGAAGATTTATTTTTAACATTCCATAATTTATCATATTAAAATGCAAAAAAGTGAAAGAGTCTCTAAGATATGTCAAGTCTACAGATTATAAATTTTAAAAGCAATATTTACGCTAAAAGCAAGCAAGCAAACAAACAAACAAACAACTATAGCAGGCAATCATCAAAGAGCCTGTGTGGTGCTGGAACTTACTGACCTGAGTGGAAAACTCCAGTACTTCTATAAGCTGGAAAATATTACTTTAGGTACATAAACTAAGGAAAATTTGCCTTATTTTTACAGTTACTGGGAAAAGAGCCTAGGTCTTTCATGTCTATGGACCAGAATAAGACTTAGGAGTTAAGGACATTTAGATCTAGCTGTGTGTGTGTAACTCCAGATATCTAACAGTAGTGATTTAAGCCACTCTGTAGGAAAGCATAACTGCTCACTCTCTATACATTTGTTCACAGGTGGGAAGACTTGCAAAAAATGTGCTTGACTTGTCCTCCGTCATATGGAACACCTGGGCCAAAGTGCAGAGCAAGAATACGGGTCTCAAGTCTGTGCTCTCTGCTACATCTGTCAGAGTAACAAGCTTGCAAAAATGGAACATTCAAGGAATAAAGGGAGCTTCAGGAAAATGAAATTGAGGCCTGAAGATTTCCATGAGTACAACTTTCTACCCAAAGGACATAAGATTCCGTAGAGGTTTCAGGACAAGAAAATGGAAGGAGGTTTCCCTTTTATAATTTCTGATGTTACCCAGTAGATTCTGTTTCCATTTATGAGGAAATCTCAGCAGCAGACAGATTTTTTTCTCAAATTAAAAAAAAAAAAGTTTAAATATGCATAAACTTTAAGATTTTTTTGAAGAAGTCATAATATACCTTCACAACTTTCCATGACAAGAAAGAATAAGAGGTCTCCATAAAGAGGAAGTGTATGGTTCTGTGGTACAGAACCACATAGACATTAAATGAATTTCATTTTAAAAAACTGGTTCTCAGGCATTTAATTTGTATGTTCCGTGCACTCGGAATTCACACTACCCAGTTGGTCAATAAAGACTTTGTTGTTTTTATGAGTCCCTAAATGTAAATGTCCTTTATTACAATCTCACTGGTGAATCAGAAACTCAAATCTGTGTCCAGGGAGTTTTTAAAACATGAATCATAGTGATTTTGTTAATACAAAGACCATGGAAAAACAAAGGAAATTAAACCACAAATACTATAAATGTCTGACTTAAATTCACAAAGGCAAGAAAATTAAGAGTGAAGGTTGCAAATCCATCATGGTAATCTTTCTACATCTCTCTACTGAAGTAGAGAGTCATGGACCAGCATAAAAAACCTATGTGCATGTAGATGTGCCCATATGTTTTCATGTGATCTAGACTATTTGCATGTGATTCACTCCTGCATGTAGCACATGTGCAAAAATGAAGAGGTGAAGAACATAGTGACAAACACTAGCTAGGTTTTTCACTAGCTTTTGAAATTTCTTGACTTTTGTAGGATTACAGTAAGTTGAGTGCTTCACATTATTGGAATGAGCTTTCTCTACATTAATTTAAATTGTCACGGTCTAAATTCAAGAGAAGATTAAAGGCTTCTCAAAACAGGTGCAGAGATATACTTTAAACGCAGCATTAAAATACACCCATGTTCTGGTTGATGGAAATTTCATTTACAATCCTGCACACAGAATATTCTTGCCAGGAGTAGTATCAGTCTGAGTCAGGGCTCAGTAAAGGTGTACATTCCCCAAAATGTCCAGGTCTTGCATACCACTCACACCACAACTCCTAGCTTAATGGTCATGCCTGGCAAAGGATAATTAACCAATGGGTTTTTGGTGAAAACTTCAGGGAGGGTGGGGAGGTGCAGACTACTTCCATCTTTCCCATCTGCTTCTTGGCATAAAAGTCTGGAAATTTAGACTTGGCCAGTACTTGGACAGCAATGTTTAAGTAGGTGCAAACACTTTGATTTCAGAATTTGATCTACCTCACATCATTACATCTCACCAATGTTCCATACCCATCAGTAGCCAAAAACAAAGGCATGTCTGTGATCCGTTTTGGGTAGAGGTCAACAAAGCATTAAGACTGCTGCATTTTAATGCCTCTAGTGGTAGGCTTTTAACTTATGGGACAAAGAAACCAGACAACAAATAGCTAACACTCTGGGACTGATCAATAAACAGCTAGTAACTAATAAAGACTTGAACCTTTTACATTTGCTCTCTGAAGGCAGCAATTTGCCACTGAATAAGATGAGCAATTAACATGGGGCCAATGCATGCACTCAGGAGAAGCCTTGTGTTATGGGGAAAAAAACCCAGCCCAATAAACAAACAACCCAGTAAGATTCTTGCTATACTACTCTCAGAAAAGCAGATTTTGTCCTTTCTTCCAAAAGCAAATGTTAGGCCTTCTAAAAAAGTATATTTCCTGGGAGACCCAACAGAGACAGTTCACCCCATCTTCAGGGATCTCTGCATATTAGTTCAGTTATCCTACAGCAGTTTGGATGGGATACAGCTGATAGCCTGAGGAAACCTGCTGTAGCAGCTGCTAATCCATAGGCACTCTGTGCATGCCACCGTGTGCTTACGGATGCTCACATTTGTTTTATTTCTTTCCATATCCTGTGCTAGGGAGGTTTGTCTTGAGGATTGGCTATCCCCTTCTTTGTATAAGTGAGCCCTTCACAGTGACTGCATTTTGTGCAGCATTTATACAGTGAGAGGGGAGGTATATTTGGTTTGAGGGCTTCACAGAAATTGCTAAGAGTGCAGCACTTCTTCTTGGTTCTTGTCATTCATGTTCTGATTATGTTAGTACACTGAAAAAGTACCTGGGAATAAACTATTCCTCTAAGTGAAACATCATTTTGATTATTACTGACATTGGTGCTCATTAAAATACATAAGTGAAACTGCCTTTCTGTAGACTCTGAAAGCTATTTCATGTTACTTGAAGGGGAATACAAATGAATAGGGACTGCATCACTTTAGTTAAAAGGGAAAAATGTTCTAAGAAACTGGAATTTGGACTCTAGATCAGTAAGAAATTGAAGCTTGTAGCTTACTTCCTTTCTGTCTCTTTTTTGTTTTTCATCTCTCTCTGATTTCTGATTTTTAAGGTGTGTGTACATGGAGGAATGGAGACAGAGCATATTTACTTTATATGTCGAACAATTAATAATACAAATCTCTGTTCAGAGGAAACAAGACCTAAAAATGTAAACAATAGGGTTTTATATTTTTGTTACTATTGTCTTTACCTAACATTCTTTTTGACTGATCTCCATATAAAAAAAAAGCCTTCTTTTTTTTTTTACCATTATCTGTGTCAACTGTAACCCATATCAGCGCATTTTAATGGCTGCCTCTTATCTCTCAAGGTGTTTAATACATTTCCCCTTCCATTGTATTGCTGCTAAAATATGACCTGCTGCTGTTTAAATAATGTAATTTAATGATTTCACATTTTCAGCTATGCAAGACTTCCTTTCAGCACTGAAGCCTTTCACTAGTGATTTAGAGAGATAGTTTGTTCTCATTTCTTTCATGACTCAAGACTGAGAAAGTTTGACTTGTAAATAAATTATTGACATCCACTCATGGAGCAGTACAATGAGTAGTGGAAATAGAATACACAAAGTTTTAGTGCCATGAGGCTACAGTCTCAAGCTCGTTGATTTCTTTCAAGCTTCCAGTGTCATCCTTTCTCCGTATTGGCACATGTATCTAAAAAACTTGTGTGCCATTGCTGTGTGAAAAAATATATTTAGACCAGCCCTTTGCAGAGAGACTCCCAGATTGTTATCCATGGTGAGTGAGAGCACCCAGCAGTGAGCTGACAAAAACCACTGCCTATGGTGGGTTTAGTGTTGGTCAATCACTAGTGTACTCATTAGAATGTACTTATTAATCTCTTGTGAGATAGGATTAGGAGAAAGGCAAAGCACTTTCTTTCATCTTTAACATGTGTTTTTCTCAGAAGTGAGTACAGCTTTCCAGTGGTTCAACAGCTTGTCAGTTCCCAAAGTCAGCCACTGATTGGTTTCCTATCAGACACGGAGGAAACTACCAACAGTCTCTCCCAAAACATCACTTCTGTGATGCAAAACCGACACACTGGCATTTTCTAATTTCATTTCTAATTGCTATACTAAAAGAATAGCTAAAATATGTTAACCTTTTTGCTAAAACTGCTTTGGTTGTCATGAAAAAAAGACTAAAAAGAGAGGACAGCGGTTAACAACTCGCCAGGATTGGAATGCCTTCCCATTTTTCAGTTATGCCAACAGGAAATTCACAGGGTTAAAACAACAAAGAAAAGAAGTCAGAACAAACTCAGCTCCCCCACCCAAAAGGTTTCTTGTTCAGCTATACAAAAACATTAAACTAATACATAAAAATCAGATGGGCTTAAGGAGAGAATGCCTTTTCATGAATATCAGCTCCCAGGCATTACTGAATATTCTGAGATTAAGCAACTACTAGTCCCTTGGAGAGTCTCTTGAGAAGGATAACTAAATTAAAAAAAAAAAAAGAACACAGTCTTCCCAAAAATGAAAGAAATATGACCAGGCAAAAGAGACACAAAAACTGAAACTATTCAGCCCATAGAAAAGTTTCTGGAAAGCAGGAAGATGAGTACTTACAACCGCCAGTTTGGATGATTAAGAGGGAAGCTGTCAGACTACTTTCTGCATTAAGCCAATAAATACAGGCCAAGAGGCAATGAACTAAGAGCAGAAGACAGGAAACACACTGTCTTGTGGAGCACCTGCCTCAATTTTCCCATCTCACAATGTCACGATTGTTATTGTGACACCTGCAAAATTTTAGGAAAGCATGGCTATATTCCACCTATATTCTATTTCTAAGAAATGATGAGTGGAAAACAGGTGTGTAAGTTTGTTGGGATAACGTATTTTATGGATAGCTTTAAAACTTTTATCTTTAGTGCTTTTAGTGGATTACACTAAAAAGTTATTGTTGCTGATTTTACTGTTTTCTTCAAAGAACTGTTTGAAGAAAACAGATGGAAACTCAAAATTCTACAGGTGTTATGTTCAGGGATTGCTGTTCCCACTAAGGCAGATACTTTTATTCTGCCTCCCTCTTCCATCTCAGTGAATTGTATTATTTGCATATTAGTTGTGCATATAAAATTTGCTTACTTGAAGCCAGTGAACACATATTTTCCTAAGTTTCACAGCAAGAATTTACACATCCGCCTCTGTTCCTTCTGTTCACCTACATTTGATGTATTTGCTCAGGGAAAAGATACAGTACAGTGGTGTATATGGCAAATGCCAGGCTGTAATGAACAGAAAATAATCAAGTATGTAGAAGAGGAAGAAGAAAAGACATTTTGGAACAGGTTTGGTCTAAACCTCTCTTCCCTTACAGCAATGAAATTCCAATCAACTTATTGGTGTATAAGGATCATATAGCAACCAAACAAGTTAACACAAACACATTTGGGAGAAAAATAGTTTTTATAGGTAACTGGTGAGTGAAAAATAGGCAATATCACTAAGTCATACTGTGCAAGCAATCATTAATTGCTCCATTTTAAAATAAACTCTTGATTTCTCATTTTATGTACTTAACATTATCTCCTCTGTGATTCCTATCACTGAGTACTCTTTTCTCTTTTCACAAACAAGAATTTTCATTGTGTTATGTAGGCACTCTGGGGTTTCATTCTTATAACCCTGAACTAGACCTGAAAGTTCCTCAGAGGAAAATCATTTAAACATGTATGTGGAACACAAAAACAATAGTAGAATTACTCCCTTGATCAACATTTAGTATGAATTCAAGTACTCTGTCAGATCAAACCTTTTCTGAATTCATACATTATTCAAAAAGTTTTAAGGGTATCTTTTGAGTTACCTAGCTGGGGTAGTTTGCCATGAAGAATTTTAGAAATTTACTTACTGAAGAGTTTTAGAAGTTTACTTACAAGAGAAGAAAGACAGTAGAAGACCCAGCTCGCAGGAGCTGTGGACATCTGTGCTTGACCTCATTGAAAATTCAGGGACAGCAGATGTGACAACAGGAGTATTAAGACAGGTTGGAAAACAGCATGAAAACATGTCATCCCATTATCTAAGTTGGCCATGCTACAGTGAGGCTAAGAGACAGAAACTGATGATTATGGTCTGATTTCGCCAAAAGAGCAAGAATTACCAAACTGTGTTCAAGCATGGGCTCTTATGAGTATATCTATAAAAATATCTACAAAACAGAACGCACATTCTATGATTATTTTCAACCAACCACAAAAAAACCCCAAAAAACCACCAAAAAACAACAACAAATAAAACCCCAAAAAACCACCAAGAAAACTCCCCAGAAAAACAGAGACCAGAATTCAGTCAGAGTCAGTGGAATTGATGATACCTCACAACACTCTCACCTGATTCCTATCTTCATTCATGCATGCATCAGACACTGGGCTACAGAGCAGGCAATGGAAGTTTTCAGCTATGACTCAGGATAGAGGGAGTTATCTCGACCAGGTTACTTTGCTGCCTTGTGTATCAGTTTGACTTCCAAAAACTGAGGGCAGGCAGTAGCACTTGCTTGGAAGGTTGGGAAGGAAAGGTAGGGAAGACAACAAACAGCAACACAACTAAATAAATTCATGACATTTGTTCCTTTCAGATACATTATGGAAGGTGTGATTGTGCTCATAGAAAGGGAACTGAACCTGCTGCTCCTGCAAGTTCCTATTTGATCCCAGGCTTCTATCTACCTGTAAAGATTATAAGGGAAACCTTTTCATCTCCTAAGGTCATTGCTTGCAAAATGTATTTGGCAGCAAAGTTACATCTTTTAGCCAGCAATTAGACATCCATGGCTAAACTAAAGAGCAAAGGTTGCCTGGCTTAATCCCTACCCTCCAGCTTTGCAACATGGGGTGAATAAATGACGTAAGAACTGCACAAGCTTATGTTTATTTATAATACTACATACCCAGCAACTCTAACCTGGAGCACTCCAGAGTGGAAGGATACATTTTTATAATGCCTGTTTCTTCATTAAGATTTCATCATCCACCTACGCTAAAAAGCTACTTCCCCTTCACTTTGTTATATCTGCTTTTACCCACTCCTGTTCTTGCATTATTTTTTTAATCTCCCATTCCTACTTTACATGCACTCTCAAATTTTAAACAAGCAAAATTTGTGCATTAGTGTGTCCTTTTCATCTATCATTTATGAATGACAGGTTCTTTGGTGCAGCTTAATGGTATGAGAGAGACATTATTTTAAACATTAAAGTGAAAACCATTTACAACTATGATAAGAGAGGTCTGTTGACATTAAACTTTAAAATATGCACAAGGTAAAGGCAAGTAGTTGCTCCCAACAGGTGAGAGTACTATGCATGTGCTTTGTAAGGGAGTTTGTTCAACACAAGATCTGTGTCTTTATTTTCTCTGTTTGACAACCTGTAGGATCTGGTGCTCCAAATAATGCATCTGGTAATCAGTAGCCACCAGAGTTTAATGACTAAAAGGTATTTAGGGCACAATGCAGAGGATTAATTTTCAAAAATTACCATTTTGTTGAAGGAAAATGTTTCATACCATTTACATTGGAAAGAAAAAACAATAAATAAATAAATAAATCTAATGAGTTAAAGCTTTCTTTTTACACTTCCTGCTCACACCTTTATCACTTTCACACTGGACTACCACTTCCTTTACTGTCCTTGTCCATTAAAACTATACAATTCTGTTGTAGGATATTGGCTAACGCTTATCTTGCTGTATTTTGTTCCATTCCATTCAGCAGCCACTGCATTCCGAGAGGTGTCAACATAGTTAGGAATAGTAAATAAATACATCTGTATTTTATATTATATGTACTTGGACTGAATATTGCTCCTAACAGCGTTAGACACACTGATTGAACAGGGGAAAAAAGGGATCTTACATAACTGCTTTCAGTCTGATTTTAGACCACAGGGAAAATGTAGCAGATCCCACAGGGTAGAACCATTGCAAGCATGGTACAGTTCAGACAATAGAGAGGATACATACAGAGTTTAACTTTTTCCTAGTTACTTTGGAAACACTCATGCAACTCTCTCAACGACTTGAAAGAGGATAGCAGAACCTTATTGATAAACCAGTCCTCCCACAGCAAGAACAAAAACATATATCTGGGTCATGGATGACAGATCCGAAAACTCTGATTTTATTGGAAATTTTATAAAAAGCTATTTTCATGCAATACTGTACTTTTAGTTGCCTCTATTCATACAGCTGCTTTAATCAACAGTGGTGAAACAAGTTGTGTGTTGCAGTCGACTTGCTAGGAGGGAAGGGATAATGGCATCCAGAGGGGCCTTGACAGCCCTGAGATGTGGGCTGAAGCAAACCTCATGAAGTTCCACAAAGTGAAGTGCAAGGTCCTACACCTGGGTCACTGCAATTCCAGACACACCAATGGCTTGGGCAGAGAAGTGATTGAGAGCAGCAGTGGTAAGAAAGATCTGGGGGTTACAGGTGAGGAAAAACTCAACACGAGTCAGCTGTGTGTGCTCACAGCTCAGAAAGCCAATCAAGTCCTGGGCTGCATCACAAGGAGCGTGGCCAGGAGGTCAAAGGAGGTGATTCTGCCTTTCTACTATGTTATCCCACCTGGAGTACTGTGCACAATTGTAGCGTCCCCAACATTAGAATCACATGGAACTGTTGGAGCAAGTCCAGGGGAGGACCATTAAGTTTTTAAGAGGACTGGAGCACCTTCCCTATGAACACAGACTGAGAAAGTAGGGGCTGTTCAACCTGGAGAAGATCACACGGAGACCTTACAGCAAATTTCCAGTATCTGAAGGGGGTCTACAAGAAAGCTGGAGAGGGACTCCTCATCAGGAACTGTAGTGATAGGACAAGGAATAGTAGATACAAACTGAAAGATGGAAGATTTAGATTAGATATTAGGAAAAAAAATTTCACTGGGAGCGTGATAAGACAGTGGAACAGGTTGTTCAGGGAGATTGGGGATGTCCCAATCTTGACAGGTTGGATAAGATATTGAGCAACCCTGTCTAGGGGTAGGTGTTTCGGCCCATGGCAGGTGGGGTTGAGACTAGATGATCTTAAAGTCCATTCCAAACCCTTGATATTCTATGATTATGTTATTCTATAGTTTGAAATCTCCAAGTGATCTGTGAGTAGAGAATATTGATCACTGATGACAGAAAAACCTGATGAGTCATTCAAGTGGTTTGCATTACTGACCCACAGAATGTAAGACCCAACCTCCAATATGTTTCTATAAAAAGGCAAATAGCCCTTAAGTGTCTCTCAAGCATTCAAAAACAATCTAGGTATTACTTTTCAATATTCAAGGGGAGCAATATTTAATTTAATTTAAAAGATATCACACAGTTTAAAGAAAGAGAGGGCATAAAACATCTGAAAGAACCTGTTAGAAAAATTATGAACATAACTTACCTTGTAGATTTTGCAATGGCAAAGTCATGATGCCTCCTGCTGCAGCTGCTGCTACCAGTCCTTGGATGTTGGTGAGATTTGCTGTAGGTAGAGTTAGGACGAGCCCTTGTTGGCCCCCCAGCTGCCCAGCCATGTTGAAAGGAATAAGGATTGGCTGATTCAGGGCTGGAGTGCCTCCTGGCATCACCCCTGCTACTGCTGAGGCTAACTGTTGGGCTGTCAGTAGTGGCTGTAAGAAACCACAGAAACAAACATATTTTAGCGTGTATAGCTCAGTGTTACACACTTTCAACCTTCTGGCTTGAGATCCTTTCGTGTTCCATTACAGACATGCACTGCTTCCAGTATCTTAAAGTATACATTTTCACCAACACAGAAAAGTTTGTCAAATACGACAGTCTGAAACTCTAAGCCTCAGTCAAACAGCATAGTAGCAATCCCAGCTGAATCTAGACTGGAAGATTCATTACACATACATGAAAGATAATTTATGAGCAAAAGAAGACATAACTCAAGTTAGTCTACAAGTACCTAAATGCCAACATTTCCCAAAAACTGGGAAATGAAAATTGATAATAGCAGAAAACACTAGTGACAACTACCAGAAGCTTTGTGGACCAAGACTGTCCTGGGAAGTGGAAGAATATTGAGTATCTTCTTAGAGTATAGCTGAACTTGGATAAAATCATGATGTGAGATGGGAAATATTTCAAAATCTTATAAGTGCTAAACTAATATGTCTTAAGTGCAATACTACTATGTCTAGACTTTGCTCTAAAGAAAATAAATATTTGGCATAAAAGATAATGAAATACCTTTACTAATACAGGAGCTCTGTGTGACAGACATAACTGTCAGAGACAATAATTCCGCATTAAAATTGCACAAGATTTTCATATTAAATCATTATATTATTTCAGAAGTAATTTACATAAGAAATTAAAATATTTAAACTTCCTAAATATGCAAAACTTCTTAGGTTTTATTTTTAAAAAGTATACGAAATCTAAGCCTGCCAAATTTGACTTTTAAAATATACATGATACATATTCCCTTTTTGTACCACTGAATGCAGCCAAAGGGATTCACATTTTCTACATTACACACATCAAAAATGATCAATCACAGTTATTTACTGTTCATCAAATTGCACATCACGATTAGTTAAAAGGAAAGATACTGACCTGAGGCCCAACAGGGAATGCAGGATGGGACTGACTGGGTTGGTGCTGTTCTGCTGGGCTTGTATCAGGCAGCACTGTGTTTCCTCTGGCCTCTGAAATTCAGAGAACAGATTGACTTTAATATCAAGCCTGGGGACTGCCACATTACCTTCTACTCTGATGTCACATAACATGAAGCTGAAAATGATATGTTAAAGTGCTTTATCAATAACTCAAGCACTCAAATCGCTTATCAGATGCATAAATTATGCTAACGTTCATTCAGACCAGCCAGCTCATTCAAAGAGTTACAGAAATCTGACAGCAGTGAAACTGAAGCTATCATCAACCCAGCTAATGTGGGTTGCATTATACATCAATTTACATACAGCACATGAGCACTCCCTGTGTGTAGGAACTGCATTTTTTTACGCTTAGGTGAGCATCAGCCATTGCAATTTCTGAAAGCAAAAATTATCTGAAAAACAATCAAGTCACATCTACTTTCAATCTTAATAAAGTACTTTCTTTTGTCAGTTACTGAGGCAGCAAAGGCTGTACTATGCACAATAAAAGGGCACTATGAAAACTAGTATGCTTCCATATGACAGCTTGTTTTTTAAATTGCATGTGGAAGATTAGAAAAATTCTGCAAAACCAAGGATTTCCAGCATTTATTGAGATGATCGATATCCAACAATCGAACTATATGCTGGGCGCTAATGACTTGCTAAGCATAGAACACAGTCCAGCCCTGCTAAATTTTGCTGAAATCTGCAATACAGATTTGAAAGGGAGGAAGAAAAATAAAACCATCCTATCAGTTGTAAGAAAGTACCAAGATGTTTTCAAAACTACATCCCAATCCTCTGTTTCCTCTGGGTGAAGGGCTCAACTGATTCCCAGCTTTTCAGTGGTGATGATCAGGCCCACATTGATTTTTGAGGCTGTAAGAATGACAGCAAGTATCAAATGCAGCTGCAAGAGTTCTATGGTCTCTTATAAAGAAAACCTTGGCAATGGCATCAGTTTCCTGATTGGTACGATATCTTCTGTTTTGTTTTTTTTGGGGTTTTTTTCTGATGAGTGGTTGAAATTCCATTCTAAGTAAACCTTAACAAGATGCTGTTTTCTAATGTTTGTCCGATGAATAGGAAGATAATTCAGAACTAGTTTATTAGCACACCCTTGTGCTGTAAGGAAAAAGGATACGATTCTGTCATAAATTTTAAAGAGGGTATTATCAGCTCATTTAAAACAAATTCTTTTATATATTCTCCAAGGGGAACAACTTATAAATAATGGAAATGTGGGAAAAAAACCACCTTCACCACATTAAGGTTCAAATAAAATTGACTGCTACATATTATTCAATTGACTTCCATCTCTACAGCAAGCTGTCAATCATAACAGCATTTCAGAATTGGATTAAACAATAAATGTGCAGACTTATTATGCAGAAATCTGAAAATGTGATTAATTTGTAAAATCTTAGTGTGGTCTCAAAAATTCAGAAATGCACACTGCTCTGGGAATACTTACAAGTGGTCTATTGAAATATCTTATTTGGAACTAATAAAAACATATAAACTTGCTGACATTTTATAAAGGGAATTCTACAGAAATACGTTTCCCATTTTAATGACCACTGTCATTTAATAATGAGAATAAGCTGACCTACTATAATCAGTGAGGATTCCAACAATCGCCTAGTAACATGCAAAAAAAGACACAGTCACTAAATTTTTTATCTGCAATTTACTCATTCAAGTTAAATGAAAAGAGAAAAATGTAACTAGATGTGCACAATTCAGTGAAAACTATTTCTTTCAAATGCATAACAATTCTAGTGCTGATGCCACTCCTAAGACCAAAAAGAGGGTTTCCCCAGTATGACGTCCTCCTATACAAAATAAAGTGCTGTGTTACAAAACACAATTTTTCCTTTGGTAATTCCACATACTTCTATAGTCTTTCTTTTTTAATCTTCACAGCTGTATGTACAAAGTGACGTTAGATCCAAGGCTCAATACTAATGAAGATATCACTCCCCATTAAGATCAAATCTTATAAGTCATTTTTGCTTATGTAATTTTAAGGGCTGTGAGTTTTGTCTATGTGTGGGATTTAATCAATATTAAAACAAGCTCTTGATAATCTGTCATATCATTAAATAATCCAATTAAATCTTTGGGAAAAGAACAAAACCAAAGCCATTAGAATTAGGTTTTATTGCAATTTTTATACCTGGAGCTCTCATAAAATATGTAAGAAGTTCTGAAGTAATATGCCTGTGTTTTAGTATTCTTTTTTCCATGGTGCCCTGCCAAAGAACCACTGATTTCCGTTATCTGTACCAAAAGAATTTTTCAATATTTGATCACACAATCTTTATGTAACACAAGTTGGTTATATTGGACCATCAAGACGAAATTGATTACACTGCTTTTTTTTCATTGTACTAATTGAAATCACATAGGATTACATTCTCGTCACACAGTTACTCACCACAGATGATTGTTTTGGGTTTTTTTATTTCAGTGCTCAAATGCTCTGCCTGCTGCTCCTAATTCAGTTCCCATAGAATAAAGTCATTTCAGGAAAACAGCACATACTTTCATGTGGTCTTATATGGCATCCTATATGAAATTATCAATCCTGTATTCTCTGACTGAAATTCTCAGATCTCTCCTGCCCCTTCTAATCTACCTGCTATAACAGACATTTAAGAGTCAAGAGAATGTACAAGAAAATCTGCCTGCTGGGCTAGCACTAAATACAGTGAAGCAAGAATTTCAGGGTGATGTCTGTTGCATCACACAATGACAACATTTTTTCCTTGCTGTATGCTGCATTCACTGACACACACAGGTCAACACTCTGAAGATGGCACGGCAGAACACAAAACATTGCTAGAAGGCTACTTTTTCTTTTCTGCCCTATTTTTCTGACTGGGGGGATTCCCCTGATTTCAGAGGAGTCAGTCTGTCTATTTCTGATTTCTTTACTATTTCTGCTTCAGAGATTCATGGCTATGAATTTGGAAAAATGCCTTCATTAAGACCGACTGCCCTAAACTGGCAGCACACAATCCCCTACACTGTTTCTTGCCAATGTTTTACTGAGTTTGTTTGGGAGTTGGTTAATTCCAGATGCTGGAACAACCTCTGCAGGTAAATTATTCCTCTGTCCAAATTCCAGTCCTCACTAATAAAAATGGACTGTCAAAATCTAGCCTAGATTTTCCACTTGTCTGATCAGACCTACTGTTACCTCCTGTTAGGTTATTCTCCAACTCCGCTCAGCCTTCTGTCAGGGAGGGGTCTGTCAGCAAGGAACCAGGACTTATAACAACCCCTATGGAGCTGGGGAACTACCAGCAGTACCATCTCTGCTTGCAACTATGTTTTGCAGAAATTCTACCCTCATTACAACCATGACTGCTGATGCACAAGGGGCAGAGGGAAGGCAGTAGCAGGGCTGCTACTCTGAAAAGAGAGCCAACTCTCCTTAACATTGTTTGCCTAGGCAGGGCTCTTATAATAACTGAGTCCTGACAACACAGCCTAAGTCAATGAGTTTGCTCAATAGTACCATATGAACAGACAGGAGTGCCATTGCCATAGTACTGCCACAACTGTAGACAAGGCTTTAATATTTAATAAGGAGTATTCATCATATGTGATTCATCATAAATTAATTATGAATTATATAATACATACCTCTCATCTCACCAAGGGACTGGAAGGGCATGACACAATAAAAAAATTGAAGCACACTGTAAACACTCTAAAATAGCCTTCTTAGAATAAAATATTATTTAAAATAAAGCTAAGCAAAACAAAGGCAACCTTCTTCTACCCTTATCAAAATGAGAAAAAATTTCCACAAACCAAGTGAAAAGCCATGTTGCACAATATCTGGTTTAGAAAAGACAAAACAACACGAGAAACATCAGAAGAAAAAAAATCCACATCTCAAGGCCACCAAGCTTCATACAAAATTACAGCTGTAAATGTACTGCTTATAAAAGGCTTTCCATCATTTGCTTCCATTTTGTTACTTACACATTTTCAGCAACACAACAGGCAACTCAGTTCTTAGTGTCTCCCAGTGCCCTGAGAATGTGAGAATGCTCCAATGCCCCAGTTTACAACTAATGGGGAAAAGAGACTCTAATATGGATTCTCAAATAAGCATAATTTAGCTGATCTCCTCAGCTCTAGATCCACTGTTCAGGAAGGCATGGGTCAAAACGCAAAACTGCTCTGCCACTCCTTGGCTGCTCCAGGGGTACAGCAGTTCTGACAAGGTGAACCTGCACATGCTCCCCAGCATCCTCACTTGGATGCAATGCCTGTCCCAGCTGCCCTTATCTCTCCTGGTCTCTGATGCTTGCAAGGAACCTGCAGCTGACTGAAAAATGGTACAGAACAACATCACAGCATGGAGTGCATTAAGGTTGTACATCCAGCTCTACCCTGGCCCTTCTGTGCATGTGTGCTTGTGCCTGCTCAAAGGCATGATGCACCCTGGCATCTCTTCTCAAACTCTGCACCATAGCTCACTCAAAGCCAATGCTCATACCAAAGCATAGCACTAATCTCGGCAGATGACCTGGATGTGAGCAACTTCCTCATGGTCCTCATGAATGAATTCAATAAGTCTCACATTTGTAACAAAACCAGGGATATGCTGGACCACCTCTCCTTAGCCCTCAATGCTTTAAAAAATGAGCTGGATCAAATTTAATAATACTAGATTTTCAGTGATCAAAAGAATATATAAATCCTTCTGAGACATTCTCAAGAAAATATTTCAAATGCATTAACATTAATAAAAGAACACATTTCAAGCAACAGGTGATATAAAACCTTTAGCTAGTTCCACAATGCGACATTAAATTACTTGTATTTATCTCTCAGTAACCATAACAATAAGAAATCAAAAGTAGACTTTTTTCTTACTCACTGAGACAACTCACATTAAAGATACAGCTTTAAGAATTAAATCATTAAAGTAAAAATACTGCCTGTGAGAAAAAAGTATTACATTTTTAAAACTAAAAAAATAATAAATTGAACAATCTGAGCAACACATTGCTGGATTTAGATCATAATCAAGAGGAAAAAAAAACTTTTTAAGGAAATTAAATAGACCAACTAATATGATTCAAATTATCAGGTATGGTGTGTGAAAGTCCACAATCTCTGATTAAAGCAACTCAGCACTTCACTAAATGAAACCTTAACTCTCAGCAACTATACCAAGAGCAATCTTGCTGAACAAAATTTAATAGCTGAAAGAAAAAGATTCAACTGATAATGAAAAAAAATGTAACATTCCCTCTTCATTCTGCCACAAACTACTACATTTTGGCTCTTAATTTCACAATTTTCATTTTCCTATTGCATCAGGGTTTGGACATGTCAGGAGGAAGCATGCACAAACTACCACATTGTAAAACCTTAGTGATCAGTTTGTTACCCAAAATTTCACAAACACACTTAAATTTTACAATACTTGCAGGAGACAAAATTGAGATTTTATGCTGATTCCATTCTACATTGGTATTTTTCTATGGTTATGAGAGGAGATTTTCCTGCTACCTCAGCAAAGAAAATCAAGCTCATAAATTATATTAGAATAATGATTCTCCCACTGAAATATATGAATTTAAGCTTAGACCTTCCATATTTAGTTTGTTAGGCAGCTGTCTCTTTCCAGTCCATGACCAAGATGTGGCACAAAATTCACTCCTTTAGATAGTATAAAATTTCCCTAGGCATCAGGTTATCACACAGATGATTTAGCAATTAATCTTTTTCTGCTAACCTGTACTTCAGATTTTAGTTTTTTATTTTTAGGCAGTAATTTCACCCTCAGAAAGAGACACAAACAAGTGTGTAGAATTCTGGATTTGTGCAGAATTACTACTAGCACTTGTTAACTCTGAAACCTAATGAAATTGCAATGTTGATGTTATGATTTTACTGTTCAATCATTTCAGCAGAGCACACAAATGCTGTGCACATCTTCTGCAATGTCAGACTGTGTCAACGTACATAGCTCTCATTCTTAATTTTCTCTTTCCTATGTACAAAGCCCTTCTAGTTTACCTTTGAAAATGTTTGTGGTGTGATAAGGGAATAGCATATTGATTTACCACATTGACATATATGTCAATGCAATATCCTATACAGAAGAGCTAAAAATCCTGCATTGAAAATGCATTGAATTAGACAGCAGTATGAATAGAGCAGATTTGCTTTACTCAGTGTATCATTCAGTACTTAAGTAACACACCACAGTTTTATACTCACCTGAAACTGCCTCGCAGTTGCTACTGCAAAGCTACTAATATCATCTGGAGAGCTCAAAGTCATTCTGCCAGCAGAGTATAGAATACTGTCTTTGCCTGGTCCCTGGAGATATTTCCTCCTAAAGGATCTTCTCCCACAAGGTGCATGCAGTAGCTGAAATCACTGTCCTCATTACCCCTATGCACAGAGCTTGGTTTGTATAACTGCACCTGCACCCTTCTGGATTAGGACTGATAACATTAAAAGTCCATGACTCTTTATAATGAAAATCAGACTATTAAAGTGATTCATGTTACAGAGGACTTCTTCTGGGCAACCACAAGTTATAATTACTGTCCAAAAAAATCTACCATACCAAGGCACAAAATCTCAGTTCTCCCAAGGGCCTTAAATTTTCTTCTTTCCCATCTTTAATTTGCTCCTCTTTCATTGTCTCATCTTTTCCTTTTTATCTTTACCATTTGTGATTTTTTTTTTCTTATTGGTGTCTATATGAGTATTCTTCCACTTCAAATACTTCATGTAAGAAAAGAAGTGTTGCTACTGCAGAAAAGGTGAAGGGATATAATTGCAAAAGTATGTTCTTTATTCAAAATAGACTCATTCTACTTTTCTTCACCCACTAAGTACAGTGCATATAAATCCCTTGTTAGTGGTACATAAATTTTTTATGAGTTGGACCCTTCATATTTAGAATTCTAGTTCCTTTCATACTGTATGCATTAGCACAAATATTAAGGCTACAAAGACCCTATCAGTCTCTGAATTCATACAACAGTTCATACTCACTGTTTGCTGTTAGTGCTGGTGAATGCAGTGATGAGAAAGGTGACTTACCAGAAGATGGACAGTTGAATGCATTATTATTTCATGCTGGGCAGCTGATCCCTAGCTAAGAAAGCCAGGAGGCGTCTCTAAATTAAACTTTTCTTTCTTTCCATCCCAGGAAGTTTACTAATGCCAAAGAGTGAGCACATTAAAGAACATCAGTTTTGGAACAACTGTTACAGTTTGCCATCTTTATAGCTATCTCAGATATTTTTAGGATTTTTTACAATGTTTACCTATGCATATTGTTTTCATTGCTAATAGGGAAGAGGGCAAGCTTTCCATCAAAAGCCCAACTTGCCAACACTCACCCTCCCCACCTGACATCTGTACCCTTCCCCCAAATAAACCAAAATATGAAGATATCTTATAATGCTGTTTGCCTGAGGAATCCTGCACAGTTACTTAGTATGTGTTTGGCAGTTGGCACTACAGCCTACTGAAAGCCAGGCAATACATGTGGACCGCCTCTGGTGCACAGTAATTCAGGCTTCTGGGTGGAAGAAAAGCATAGTATGTATGGCATATTTTGCTTTTTACAAGCTACATTGATAGAATAATTTCAACAGAGAGGGCACAGGTAGGCAGCCAGTGTCAGTAATTCAAGTCACAACTTTGACAAGGGACTAGAAAGAAAAAGCTGTAAGGTGGGCAGCAGATGAACCTAGTATTTTATCCGTCCAATGAGAACCTGTTTAAAAATTCAAATCGCGGAGTTTGGTGAGAGGAGAACATCCAGTTAAGGAAGGAAGTATTCAATTAAACCTAGTAAAAGCACCTCACAGGAGAGTCACTGTTCAGCAAAGTGCACCCCATAATATATGTTAACTTCTACGTGAGCAATCTGACCAGCATGCATGGTAAAATGACAGTGGTTTATCACCTTTGCTACTGAGTTCACTGGTTTCATCCCCACAGTGTCTTCAATAACTTTACACTCTCTTCTGTGGTCTTTACATGGCCCTGTGGGGCAGCTCCATCAAGTGCCTCATTACAGGTTGTTCAGCTGTTCAGACTTTACTGAGACTCTTGAAAGAGCCATCCCACAGAGTGGCATAGTGAAGAAGTCCAGTTGAGATCCAAGAGAAAACCTTAATTGTGACAGCAACTCTGTATGCAGGAGATCTCACACTCCTAGATCAAATTACATCACAAAATTGGTAGGTCTTCATTATAAATCTATTTAGCTGCACATGTATCTTCAGAAAGTCCCAGCTACAAAAATACAACAGCCTTTCAAAAGCAAATGGCACCATTTGATATCTGCAGCAAGTTCTCATGATGTGGCTCAGCAGGGTGAGACATTATTTCAAATGAAAATGCTGGCTGGAAGGTGCAGAAACTTACAGTATGCACACCTCCAGATCTCATAAATCCTGAACTGAATTAACTTCCTTCTCTTTATTATTGTCTGAAATCGGTTTTGGTGGCTGTTTACAATTTTCCCAGGAGCTTTTGCCACTTTGGATCTATGTTTTTAAAGAGCATTCAGTCTTACAACTAGGTCTTGCAAAGTATGCCAAGCCTTACCATCACTAAACCAAGTTTACACCACACAACAAGAGCTCTTGGTTTGTACCCCTTCCCACCCCTTCAATACTTCCCTCCTCCATAAATCAAAAGCTAAAAATACAAAAGGTAGCAAAAAGACTAGCAGCCAACATCATCACAGTGTCTGGTTTTGAGGAGCTATTTGCCAATCAGTGATAATAAACCACTCTGCAGCAGCCACTAAAATAGTCTTTTCTACACTGAAAATACCCCAAAATAGATCTCCATAGAAATAACCAAGTGGTTGACAAAGATTTGGACACTGTTCCTGTAACATGTTTATCTTGCCTTTATATGAGTCAAACTCCCATGGGATTATAAATGTGTCGGATCAGTTTCCTAGGAAAGGTTTGAGAATATAGCACAGGTTAAAAAAGCTTTACATGTAAGATGCATACATCCCAGGACAGCTGAATTTCATTAAAAGATCTCTTGGTTAGAAATGTCTTGTCATGACGAGACCGCTTTGTAACAACATGCCATGAAGAAGCAAAAAAGCAAAAAGAAGCCATATAACTTAGCTTTGCCAAAATAGCAAGTGGCAGGCAACTTGCTTCAAATAGGGCACTGCAACACATCCTAACAGGATGAAATTTGATGGAATAAAATGTTTCTAATCCCTACAAATACTTGTCTTTACACATATTCATATGCTCTCTAAATATAGATACATAATTTAAAAAAACCAGTTTCTTACGTCACTTTTATTTTTTATATTATTTTTCTGGGTTTTTTTTCAGCATTACAGTAACTGAAAAATAACTACTGGTAAAAGATGCTATTAATTTAAGTGCATTCATAGTGTGTTATGTCACTAATAGACTTGGGTAACACTATTTCTTTATCCTTTTTGCAAAGCATTATTTTATTGTCCTCCTGATTTCCATGATTTTGCTTCCACTTAAAGTCAAGTGAGGGCTTTGCAGAATTCTATTATATTATTGTCCTGTCATTATTCTAACTCCATTACACAACAACACAAAACCAGCATCAGCTTCCATTTGTCATATTACTTACTTTGAGGATTACGTCAGACCTCAGACTACGTGTACATGCCTACTAAACATAATTTGGAGTAGGGCAAAAAGTAATCATTGATTCCTTCTAAAAATGCTTTAAAAGAAAAGATTCTTTCAAAGAAAAGATTCTGAAATAGTTTTAGAACTATTACAGAGTTCTGTAAGAACTCTGGCATCTGACTTAGACACATCCAGCCCTTTAGAAGAACCTAGATATATTTACAAAATATAAAGAAAACATTTAAAGGTACATATAGACGAACAGATTTTAACTTCTTTGTCCATTCTCCCAAATGAGCAAACAGAAGCTAGTCTTGATGTTGAAGACACACAGTTATGCTCACATGGTGCTCTACAAGTGCAAGCTGTTTGTCTTTCTAACACAGCTTCTCTGTGTTGCTTCTCTGCCCAGAGAAGCTGTCTTAGGAAGATAGCCAGGGCTGGTTGGAAATAGCCAACACATCCTCTGTCTGTCATAAAGGAAAAAAAATCAGTGTTAATCTGGCAAAAGGAAGACTTAGGCTCATGCCCAAACATTTCCTGTGGGACCTTCACCACATCTTCTTATGCCACAAGCAGAGTGGTGTTGGGCTGTCAGAGCATAGGAAAATCCTGGACCAAAGCGGCATGTCAATTGGAGGGGCAAGCATTGCCAGCATGCTGCTTCCTCCATTCACAGAAAACAGGATGCAATAATTTGTGTTTCAATCATTGTGAAGAACACAGCTTGAATGTGCTAATGTGTACCTTGAACATGTATTGTTAAAATAGCAAGGGCTTTACTTAACATTATTCTAATGACTTTCCTCCAAAGAGCATTTGTGGATACCACAACTCCCTAAGTGGTAACAATGGATAAACATCAGCTTGAGAAATGCAGGTCTATATTATTTATGAAACTGCAATTCTCCTGTAAATAACCCAGTTGTTTAAATAATATGTATCTATGTAATTGAGTCTTCTGTATACAAATAAATAAGGCTTTATTGCAATGTCAGAAGTTAACAAACCAGTCAATAAAATCAATAACTCACTTTTTCTTGCTTATAAATCTAACTTTTCTCCACCTTTCCTATGTTCTCTGTTTGTCCTGGTTACATATTAACACTCTGAAGGATATAGCTCTTTTGATACTGTTCACTAAATAGTGATCGCAAGACTGAGAAAACACCACCGTAGTGATTTGATACTCATCCTATATTTATTCTGTACTGTAACATATATCTCACTGATATAAATCAGGGAGAAAGAAACTGTCTTGATCTATACGTCAGAGTACTAGAGATTTTGAATGTGAATGACTGTATTAATGTCTAAGTAAATTAGGTTCATATTGATACATTTAGCTAAAAGTTCTCCAGGCCTGAATTACATTATCATATAACCATTTTCAGAACAGCACTGCCAGATTATACCACTGAGCTGCTTATGCCTGTATGGTTAAGGTTGTGTCAGCATTTCCATTATGCTTCACATTTTTCAAATATTTATAACTTGGCCGTAAAATTTGCTTTGGCCTGAAACTTGGTGAACCAGAAGTACAATTCTACAAATCTTTACTCAAGAAAGTTGTCCATTTTTTTTCAGTCAGTGTTTCTGTTAGCTGGGTTCTGCCAGATTACAAACCAAGGTCAAGGCTTATGAGTCTGGCTGGTTTATTTTCTTAATGAAAAGCAGATCAGGTTTCTTTCTTTGAAGAAAAAAATTGTATGAAAGGACTGGGAAACAAGGCTTGATTTTGTAATGTGATTAGGTCCGCAGCTCAAAAATCCCTTGTTTTTAGTACTTCCAAGAAGAAGGAAAATTAACAGCAAAACTGCTGCAATGTAAAAAGTAGCCGTGAGGCAAATGCACTAAATTTTGTTCCACTAATTACATTTTCTTGTGGGTTTTCATCTGGGATCTAGCATACCTCCTAAACAGTGTAAAATTGGGAAGGCTCCAAATGAGCCATTCTCATCTATCAGGAATACAAACATGCTCACAAAAGCTATCTTATTATGTATGCTCCATACAGGCTCCTTATTCAAAAATATTTTAACAGATGTCATGCTGGATAAATATAATGGCTCATCTGAGGCTTAGAAACACTTTACGCACAGTAGAAACAAATTTGGGCAGCATTTTTCAAATTGATTTAAGTCCTTAATGCACACCCACAGGCTTACTTAGACTTATAGATACAATATCTTTTTCTTTCATTCTCCTTAGCTAGCCGAGCACATGCTCTGTTATCAACAAAAATTTTCCTGGTCTGATGCTACTCTCTTAGTTCACTGCTGAAATATATCCTAACTCTTCATTTGGCTTCTGGATGAGATTTCTGTGAAGCACTGGATGCAGGACAAATGCAAACCCTTTCCCCACGGCTCCAGCAGCCTATAGATTACCTTCAGAGAAACACAGGAGGTGCATGTTTTACAACAGCATCCTCTGAATCCTTTCTTTTTGAAAAATGACCGCAGACAAGCTTTGTCCAAAACAGCAGAGAGTAGCGATACATCCCTACTTTTTGTTAACTTACACTTGTGAGCAGTCTACTGAAATAAACTTGAGCATAAAGCACTAATGACACTTCTTTATGCTGCTGGGTAAGACACCCCTGTGGACACTGGTGTGGTACTAGTCAGAGAGGTTGCAAGACTTTGCAAGGCTTCTCAACGGTTCATAAGAATTTAAATACTTTCTTTTAGTTTACACAACTTTGCTTTGGTATTGAAAACCTGGCTTGTCAGCTGCACAGCTGCAAGTAGATAGTTAATACCAAGCAATAGCTATTGTGAACAGCATGAAAATTCCTTTCATTGCAGTTACTTTCTTCTCCATTAAGTTTCATTTGATGTCATACAGCAACACTGAGACAAATTGTGGCAGTAAGATACAGGCCTGCTGGTCTGTATTAAAGGTTTCCTTTTCCATTCTTTTACAAAGTTTGAGATCTTAAGCACTGGCTTATATGACAGTGCATGTGTCCTGATCTTTCAGAATGGCATAATGGTTGCATCGTGTCATATGCCGGGGCTGGAGGTTATCACAGTTGTCTGCAAGCAGGAATGCTGCGTGCTCTCAGGGGAGCCTGCACTGCAGCTGGGGTCTCAAAGAACAGTCCTTACCTATACTTCCATGCTGGCACACGTCAGCAACAGCTCTGGCAGCTTGGCTGCTGTGAAATACCAGCAGGCTAAGCAGGAGAGTGCTGCAGTGCTGCTCTGCAGCTGCAAAGTGCCAGGCAAGGGATGAAACAGCACAAATATTAGTTCTCCTAAGCCACAAGCAGCAGACTTCAAAGTCAGATGGAGAATGACATGGTGAATGTGAGTTCATCTAGCAGCATGCCAGTCAGTGCTTGCTCATTTTAGTAGGCATTGATGTTTCTGCATGAGGCTTTTGAAGGATAGCTCCCCAAAATATTAGGCCACCATCAAGTAAGGCAGAGTCAGAGCTGACTTGTTTGAGCATGCTACACATGGTACCCGCAGGAGCAGGGCCCATCCTTCGGAGAGTGAAGGCAACCTACAACATCGGGCACCGTGAGGAGTGTGCCCCTCTTCTTGAGCTCCAGGCTTTGAAATAATTTCATATCAGAACTTCAGACAGACCCACTAAGGCAGACACAACTCAGGGAGTAGAAAAAAAAAAGTAGTTTAGTCACTGCAAAGAATACTGACATTTATGTCTCGTATCTAGGTAAAGGGCGTGCTGTTTTAACTTTCATTCATTTCCTTTTGAAGTACAGAGCTCCAAAGGGTTGGCTTCTCTCTGCTGCTCTGTTTCTCCCTTTCTTCCCTGTGGGGGAAGTCAGAATAACTGGTGACGTATCCTGCTAATAACACAAGGGGTTAAAACACATCAGGGCATCCTGCAGGATGAAGGCCCTGTACAATTCACCCTCTCATGCTGGAACAGCAAGTAGAATTTCCCTATTAGTAGCAGCTCATCTTCCATGAGTACTTTCCAACCCTGCAAAGCCAAATGTTTTCAAACCCGATATCATATTCACACTCTACTCTTCTACTAACTAATGACATAAATACCTAAATATTTCAGAACTATAATTTAATGCAATAAGATTCAGCATAATAATATCCATCAGAAAGGACAACTCAAAAGAAAAGCATTGCATTTGCTGTATGAAACAATATATACTGATCATTGCCGAGGAATGGATCAATCTTGCTCCAGTGGAGCAACTGCATAAGCATTCAAAACAACAGTAACTACAAGCTCTGGTGAGGTACTTTTCTTGCCAGTGTCATCTCATTTTATTGCCTCTGAGCAAGGCTGAAAGTCATGCTGAAAAAAATCCAGAGACAGCTTTCTCTCCCTGCACCCATCCCTGAAAATCTTGATTTTACTAATAATTCTCTATTGACTACCAAATTTCAGTTGTAACACATTGAGTTCAATTACAACCACCACAAATCCTGGGTTTTATGGGTTTACAGTGTTTGGGGATTAAGAGCAAACCCTGGGACAAATCAATATGTGCATAATTTGCATTTGAAAATAAAATTGTTTTGTTTAAAAATTCTGTCGCCATTTTAATTTTATACAATTGATGGGAATAATGCATGTAATTAAAAGTGTTGTCATAATTCTCCTGTTTTAATATACTTTAATATTTTTAAGATTTCATTATACAGGGGAAAGGAGAGGAAAGGCAAGGAGAGGAGGAGCGGGAGGAGGAGTGGAGGAGGAGGAGGCGGAGAGGAAGGAGAAGGAGAAGGAGAAGGAGAGGGAGAGGGAGAGGGAGAGGGGAGAGGGAGAGGAGGAGAGGGGAGGGAAGGAGAGGCAGAGGCGAAGGGAAGGGGTGAGGGGGGAGGGAGAGGGGAAGGGGAGGGGAGGGGAGGGGGAGGAGGGGAGGGGGAAGAGGGAGGCGGAGGGGAAGCGGGAGGGAGGAAGGGAGGAGGGAGAGGGGGAGGGGAGGGGAGGGGAGATGGGAGGGGAGGGGAGGAGAGGGGAGGGGAGGGGAGGGGAGGGAGGAGGGGAGGGGTAGAGGAAGGGGGAGGGGAGGGGAGGGAGGGGGGGAAGGGAGGGAGGGAGGAGAGGAGGGGAGAGGGAAGAGGAGGAAGGAAGAGGAAGGGACGGAGGGGATCGGAGTGGGACGGACAGGGGAAGGGAGGGGAAGGGAAGGGAACGGGAAGGGAAAGGGAAGGGAAGGAAGGGGAGGAAGGGAAGGGAAGGGAAGGACGGGACGGGAAGGAAGGAAGTGAAAGAAGGAAGGAAGGAGAAGGGAAGGGACGGGACGGGAAGGACGGAAGGGAAGGGAAGGAGGAAGGGAAGGGAAGGAAGGCGAAGGAGGAAGGGTGACGCGGGAAGGAAGGAGTGAAGGGAAGGAGGAGGAAGGAAGAAAAGGACGGAAGGAGGAAGGGAAGGGCAGGGAAGGGAAGGGAAGGGAAGGGCAGGAAGAGAAGAGAAGAGAAGCGAAGACGCGAAGGACTGCTAGAGAGAGAGGAAGGAAGGGAATGTGCAGCAGGAAGAGACGCATAGGAAGACGGAAGGAGGGATAGAGAAGAGACAAGAGCAGAGACGGAGCCATGAAGGAGGGACGCGGAGAACGGAGACAGCAGAGAGAGCAAATGAGGAGAAGAGAAAAGAGAGGGAGAGAGGGGAAGAGAAGGCAGGAGGGATTACGAGAAGACGCCTAAAGAGACTAGGAGGGAGAGGAAGCGAAGAGGATGGGAGGGAAGAAAAGAGGAGAGAAGAGAACAGAGATAGAGAAGAGAAGGAAGAAGAGAAGAGAAGAGAAGGGGAAGAGAAGAAGAAGAAAGAGAAGAAGACGCGAAGAGAGAGAGAATGAGGATGAGAGGAGGAAGAGAAGGTAAAGAGAAAGAGCAGAAGACGAGACAGGAAGAGACGAGGAAGAGAGAGAGAAATGACGCTCCGAGACAGAGAACCCAAGCGGGGAGGACAACGAGATAGAGAGAAGAAAGATAGAGAAAGGGGAAGAAGAAAGAGAAGAGAGGAGAGAGGGAAGAAAGAGAGACAGAAAGAGAAGAGGGAAGAGAAGAGAAGTCTCTGGAGAAGAGAAGAGAAAGAGAAGGAGAAGACTGGGAACGAGAAAGAGAAAGAAGGCATGAAGAGAGAGGACGTGCACGCGAGGGAATGAGGAAGGCAAGAGAGAAGCGAAGTGGGAGGAAGAGACAGAGAGAAGAGAAAAAAGATAACGAGGAAGAAGAGAAGAGAAAGAGGAAGAGGAAGAAGGAAGGGAAAAGAGAGAAGAGAAGAGAGAAAGAGAAGATTATCAGAAGTGCTCTCACCAAAAACAAACTAGTTTACACCACTTATTTCTACCCACAGGTAACAGACCCACAACGTGATCACACCAATACTGAATTCAAAACAACTAACACTTGTGTCTTTTTACCAGTGCAGTTTTGTGTTATTTGCATGGCAGGATGCTTGAAAGTGCCAAAATGTCAGGACAGCAGTGCCATAAACCAAGACATATATCAGAGCATGCTTTATCAGCTCTCAGTCCTCATGTACCACAGGCTTTTGGTTTCTGAATCTCCAGACTTTTCTGGAGCGGATGTGGATTCATTTACATAATGAATCCACAGGCTAAGTATAATAACTTGTTTTTCATGAATTCTCAGACACATGAACTGGAGAGTAACACCCTTTTCCTACTTCGTTTTGAAAATTCACAAGTTCTGGGTCCAGTCATTTTCCTGAACTTATTTGATAGATTTTACTGATGATGGAACACAAAAATACAGGGCATTACTACTGTAATGCCAACGAACATAAAGAAATTATCACTCTCTTTAAATAAATGGCAAGAAATACTAATGATGTGGTAATAGCAGCTGACAGCATTACTAGCATGAGATTTTTTTCTTCTCTCTTATCTTAAGGAACAATTTCCCAGAGATAATAAAGGCCAGGAGTGAATTCACATCCCAAACTAAGTAGTCAAACACAACCAACATTCTGGATTTTTGAAAAGGACTCATTTATCTGACAGACCTGTACAGTCTTCTCCTTCCCATGTGCTACTGCTAACACCTGAGAACACACCAGTAATGACAGCCGACATCTTTCCAACTAACAAGAACTTTTTTAAACAGGCCAGCTCCACAGTCAGTTTTGTATCAAACTCCTATCCTCTACAGATTATACTAGAGTAGTGAATACTGAACAAGGGTTGCACCAAAGCAACCTTTTGTTCAAGGATTTTCCATAGTCCACACCCTCGTCAGGCAGGACTGTAGCAATGCTCCCAGGTGATAGAGGGAATTTTTAAGATCCCGTTGTCATCATAGTAAGTACTCTTCAAAAGTGCAAAATGCTTAAGCATCACTACAATCCCTTAGGCTCAAAAGCTTCTACAAAACTACTTTGCATAGCCTTTTCCCTAAATTCATTTCTTTGGCATTCACTAACATTTGTACAGACTCAAAAGTGTTTGAGCCGATCCCCATATCACCAGGCAACTATCCACTTTCACTCAAAAGTTCATCACTCTGTCAAGATGTAAGGGCCCATTTGCACAGCAGACACAAGATTGTTGGGTCTGGATACCTTTAGAGTCATAGGTTTGAATTCTTTACTGCCCAATAAGTCATGAATAAGAATGACAAAACCAAACATTTATTGGAACAAATATGATTAGCAAAATATGATTATA
Source organism: Serinus canaria (assembly GCF_022539315.1). Taxonomy (NCBI): domain Eukaryota; kingdom Metazoa; phylum Chordata; class Aves; order Passeriformes; family Fringillidae; genus Serinus; species Serinus canaria. The sequence continues at coordinate 51,139,166 of NC_066315.1, read as the reverse complement.
GATGTTAGTAATTTCAGCAGTGCTCAGATAGTGCTCAGCGAAGACCTTCCAGTTATTTTCTTACTATGGTCTAAATTTTTTGAGAACTTTATGCAGCATTTTCACCTGTAAACAGTACATAATTATTACCTGACTATATTAGTCTGTATTACAGAATAGGCAAAAAAAAACCCTACAACTAGTTTTTCTCTCATTGAAGTTCCCAGTAAATATTTGAAGTTTTCTAAATTTTTTCTTTTTTAAAGGCCTAGTCCAGGGATAGGAGATTTCTTTCCAAATTTACATCCACTCAGCCAGATTCCACCCTCTGACATTCATGCAGTTCAGCTGAATACCAAAGAGATCCAGTGGATCACTCAAAAAGATAAATCCTGTGAAGATCTAACTGTCCTCCAGGTCTGCTGGGAGTTTATAGATGCCATTTTGATGTGCATTATATTAGGCAGGCACGAGTCAACACCTTTTAGTGCCCAATTTTAAGTGTACACATTTCTGTTTAATTTTAGTATAACCAGCCACATTGCCAACATGTACAGTAACAGGGATTAAGCTGAACAAAATCCCTTCTGCATGCTTTTCTGCTTAAACCTCATGTCCTCTGCAAAGAACGTGAAGATACAACAGCAGTTATTTCTGCTTGTGTTTATGCATCTACTATACTACATCATGATGTGCCGGCATCCCTTTTATTGCACCTGTGCAATGATGAGGGATGCCTCAGATGGGGTGACCATTAACAAGAAAAATATTCTTATCAGCAGGATGGGCTCCCTGATCTGGGTCACCATATGAGTTCAGTGCAGAGGGCAGAGCAGGGTCAGTGCAGAGTGAGGGGAGCTTAAACAGCTCAACTTCAGCTTGAACTGAAGGTATTGATGGCTGCTTCAAAAGGCGTTCATCTTTGGGCATCTACTCCTGTGAGCAGTTCAAACACATAAAGTGCCTTATAATATACTGGACCGGTCATTCCTACGATCCTGACCCCAAAACTCAATTCTGTGAAACTGTGCGCTCTTAGAAAGAACTGGAAAAAATGTCAAGCAGCAAACCATATCAAAGACCTTGTTTTCAAATTTTTGGACAGGCACCATATAATACAGTTGAAACACCATTGTCCAACACTTTTGGTTTCTCGTATATTCATTCCAGAAAGTAGGACAGCTTGACTAAGTGTCAAAAACTCCTCTTCTTATGGACTATTGCTTGCTTCCAAATCGCACAGCAATTTGTACAGAGGGATTGTCTGACTTTTCACATGGAGGGGAGCATGCCTTGCACCAACAGCAAGTAGAGCTGGTATAATGAGACACACAAAAACATGGATTACTCAGGCTGGCAGCATGAAATATTGAGTTTGGAAATTAACCTGGCAGCAGGCCAGGAGAGAAGATCCATGGTAGCACTTTGTATACTAAACCATGTCTGAATTGATGCTCAAAATAACAGGCTCCCTGCAGTCCTTCCTAACCCTCTGTTTGTTGTCATGTTGCTCAATTCCATGTTGGCCCACACATTCACTGCTCTCAGTGTGGATTCCCAGGGAAGTTTTCCTGGTTCTGAGTGTTTAACACTTTTTAGACATTTCAAGCTTGCCTCTGCTGATTAAAAATGAATAAATGAATGAATGAATTAATTAATTAATTAATTATTACAAAAGTATCTAGATGATTGAATACATGCCTGTTTGGTCAAATTGCAGTTTTGATCCTGAATTAGACACATCTACTCTGTAAAGGAAAATTGCCCTCTCTAGAGATTTGCGCGATCCTGGTAGCCAGGGATGCTCTATATGGGCAGTGAACTTACTTCTTACATGGTGTGACACAAACTTAACTGATTCCAATAAAAAGAAATCAATTAATTTCTGTAGGTTTGATACAGCATGTCAACATCATGACACCTTCTAATAAAGATGAGGAGGAACATTTGAAAACTGCTGTTAGCCAAGGTCCCAGAAAATGCTGAACCACTCCCTTTGTCTCCCCCAAGAGGGATCTGAGTCCCACATCTGACTTAAGTATTTCTTTAGGCATGGTCTCATCATCCTTGGAACCCACCAAATCCTCTTATCATAAATTTATCATGCATTTAAAAGTGTCTTGTTTGTCAGATCTGTACCAGGCACTATCAGACAATTCAACTAAGAGAAACCACCACTGTTTACATGCAATCAAGATAACATGAAGAAGATAATGAATATACATTCCTCCTCCACCATTAGCTGCAGTGAGAATAACGCAACAAAGAAACTCAAGTGATTGGCATTATCAAACTGTACAGATCCCTTTTGCCATGCTGGAATATGTACAACACCATTCTGTGACATTCTGTTTGGAAAATTTATTGTGACTTCTGTTGCATGCCTGAGCTGGTGGGAATTGGTACTCATGTCTTCTGAAGGCAAAAATCCAGGGCTGTCTTTTCCCCCCCCGCCTTCTTTCCAAAATCTCCTTCAAATATCTTGCTAATAGGAAGAGCATTTATTGTTTGTGACGTTTTCAGGGACACTTCATCTTGCAAATCTAGTTAATCACTGAAAACCCACTTCCTGAATGTTGAAAGTCCTCCTGTTACATAGTAATAACCCAATTCTAGCTATGATCAGGGAAAGAAAAGGACACAAACCCTTATTTTTCTTTGTCTATTTAACAACTGTGGAAGTTCCTCATAGATCTCTGGTGGCCCTCATACTTAGACTCATCCATTTGTCTTATTCCCAAGAGAAGCACGGCAAAGTTTGAACTGAAGAAAGGCAAGAACTGTTTCCTCTCTTTTATCTTTCATTTATATGTTTCTTCCCCCTGTAATCTACATTAAAAAAGAGGGAAAAAAGAAAGCAAAAAAAAAGGGGGTTCATAAACATTTTGGAAGTCTAGAAGCTCTGCAGTCAGAATAAGATACAGTTCATATCCAACTTATTTTCCAAATACTTAGTTCTAGCAACCTGAAACAACAGAAAAGTTTCCCTCCCTGCATCTAATTGTTCAGATCAGTAAAAAGGAGAAGAAAAGATGTCTCCCACCTAATTCAGTGATAGAGAAATTCAGGCACAGGTAGTAGATTGACTGTGATCTTGCCCAAAATTGACCTGACCAAGATGCTACTACAAATCCTTGCCAGAATTGGAGCTGACCTTTCCTCTGGATCTGTTCTGTGCCCAGACCTGGGCTCAAATAAAAGGAAAAATCAACCACAAAACAACAATAAATGTTTTTGGCATCTGGAAAGGTAGAAAACTGTGGGGACAAAAAGTTGCAGATGAGGTAAATGCAAGCATTCTTCCCAAGAACCTAAAGAATTTCAAGTGGCAAAAACTCAAAAATTCCACACAAAATGATGATAAACTACAAACAAGATATTTTTAGGCTTTTTAAAAGACATGATATTTATAGTGTATTTCAAAAGGGCTAAGCATAACCTGTAGTAAAAGACAGCAATCTTTATAAGTTTCTTAATTCTCCCTGTGTTGCCCTTGTTTCTCCCCTCAGAAGATTTGAGATTCCTCTTTTCTTTAGCCAAAGAGCATTGATTGGATTTATATTCTTTTCACTTTGTCCTTTCTCTGTATCATCCAGTGAAGTACATGAAGCACTCTGATCAGTAGACAAGACCATTCTGTCATCCAAGGTTAAGATTCTGAATTCAAATATCCAATGTTTGCAACAAAAGAATAAAGCAATGAGAGGTTACTAGAAAATAAATGCAGCTATAAATTAATTTCTGTAATTACTATTCATTAATATTTAATATATTTATATAAAGGATAAATCTTCTTAATTCCCAAGGCATCCTGCATTTAATAATGTGGAAACAGCTTATCTCCTTCCTGTTGTTGAGACTGGAGTTGTAATAACTAGTAATGTTAAATGTATTTTTTAGATCAATAACAAATAAATACATAAACACTTCCCTTTAGAATGCTCCTGATGTTATTCACAAAATTAAAAAAAAAATAACTACAGAATGCCAAGGGACTTCATAACCATTTCATTACTACCATCCTAATTGCATGAGGTGGAACTGCATAATCAGTTTATTGAAATTGAAATCTTTGGAACTGATTCTCCCTACAGACACTAACAATAAGCATCCTGTGCAATAACACAGTACTTAATGTAATATAAACATTATATGCACCAAGCTTTAAACATCCCTTGGCTTCACCTGCTGGAATTGGACATTTTTACCACTCTTGTGTTCTGCCACTGTATTGAATCAAATATCTAATTTACAGACTGCAAAATACAATATTCCCATATTACAATAAAGAAACGAAGATACATTCAGAAAACAGACACACACACACAATTGGTATAAGGATAAGCAAGACTACATTTAATAAAGTGGAAATAAAGCAAACCCTTCTAGAAATCTGAATGGATTTTCATGCACAATATAAAAGAAATTGCTTCTGCTTCCACTGTGTCCCTGTGCCTCTGCAAATAACTGGGCTGATACCACAAACCTGATCCAACCTACTCCTACTTTCCAAGGAGACTTTACTCTTGTGAATAGGTCCATTCATACAAACAAAAGTATTTTTCATTCAGTTCATACCCATTTCAACAGAATTTCTCTCTAAAATAGAGGTTTGTATTTTGGTTTGCAGGATTAACATGGTAGCAATTAATGAGATGACTACTAAACATTCACCTGCACATTTTCAAGTCAATATTCCATCAACACAAAGAAATCAAAACCAACAAAAATGTGTACCTTTATTTGTTCTCATTTTCAACAGAAAATCAAAAAAATGCTAAGGTTTTATTATTATAAACAATAAATTGGTAATAATAGTATTTAAAAGTTTTTTGTCCTTTTTAAAAATCAAGAAAAGTTTGGCGTGGTGGGAGAGGGGGAACCCTGGTTGATGGGTTTTGAAAAGATCTTTGTTTAGTTGCTTCAAACAGCATATTTGGAAAAGTCTTTACCAAACACATGTTCAGTACCTCAATTAAAGAGGACCTAAAATAATTTCTAGTTTCAAAAAAGGAATTGAGAAAGTTTTTTCTTCTCTCTCGTTCTATCACCATGTGCCAACCATGGCATGTCCATGTCTTAAAATGTGGCTCTCAGTCACCTCATGTTCATAAAGTTTTATAAGATACCAAAAAATTAAGATTAGGGCTATTAGATATTGGGATTTTTCAGTTCCCTTGTAGCCTTTCCCTACATTCAGCGCTGATGGTGCATAATACTGTGGTGTCAAAACCAGTACAAAGCCAGCCATCAGAAGTCCCAGCTCTGCTTCAGGACAGGGACTCCAGAGGAGAGCACAGAGTTTTGCAACATTACTTTAAAATATAAAGAACATAACAGCTTTATCAAGCTGTGTAAGGCATCAAAGAGATCATTTGGAACCAGCTTCATCCTTGAACAAAGCCTCACAATAACTTGCTTTTGCCAAGTGGACAGTACATCATAGGCCAAGAAAATGTCTGGTTAGTGTCCTAAGAAATGCAATGACAGAATAAATTGAAAATAATTTTAAACATAGGAAGCCCAGTCCTACATCACTCAGTATTTTCTGGTGTCAGCACAACCTATGAGATATAGCATGATCATTTTGGGAAGAACAGGAGGAAACAGACTTGACATGAGTGGCTGCAGACGGCATGGGATGGCACAATGTCTTGCCCTTGGTGTGCTTATTTGATTGCTTAAACCTCAATCTGGCAAAGCACTTGAAAAACATGAACAGACATAAACCCCCCATGACAGGAGAGCTTGGCACAGCGAGCAGGAAGACTCCCATTGATTTGAAAGATGATTGCTGGACTAGCACCTTTTGGCTATGTGTGAAGTACTGATTCATAACAAAAACCTGCCACCTTTAAAACATTAGCATTATAAAAAATAATCAGAAATTGAAAAATAAGGGGAAAATGCAGTCAGCCGTATTTAACTACACTTTGTCCTCAATAGGTCCATACCTAGCTAAAACATGAACAGTGGGGAAGCACTGCAAATTTGCGCCAGCTGAAAACCCTCTCAAAAAAGAAGCAAACTAAAATGAATGCGACTATCAAAACAGAAAGAAAGAAGAAAACAACACATTTATGCAATCCTAATGCAAAAGGAATTTTTCAATTTCGTTGCTCAATGCAAACCATTGGAAGAAGTTGGGTGCTTTTAACAAGACTTATTCAATAAACCTTTCATTATTCAAAATTTTCAAAAATAATTTATTGTACTTCATATGTGTGTAAACATTTATATTTACCCATCCTTTCCTTTTTGTGTAGAACTATCCTCAGATCACCTTACATAAATACAAGCAGGCTGATGTCTACACAAGTAAAAATACAACTTCCCTCCTTCTTCCTTTAGTATTAGTTTATTTTTCAGCATCATTCTGAATGACAAAGAATTACAAAATAAATATTCCTCTGAAAGTCAGTCCTCCTCCACTGTCTCATCTTTAAGCAAAATTTTGCGTCTGAAATTTGCAGTAGTAAAGGTAAGTTGAAGAACTTAAAATACATCAATAGTTTGTTTTAAATACCTATTTACATTATTTTTACATTCATCTACATCAGTCACCTCAAGAACATGAAACAACTGCAGGATCAAAACAGTTCCAAGAAATAAATTGATGATGGAGTTGCAGTAATATTATTGAATGATTTTTTCTACCATCTGATACATACGGAAAAGGGCTGAGTGGCAACTCTGTCTCCTTTTATTTTGGTGTTTCCATCATTTTCCACCCCATCCTTTAAAATCTAACGCTTAAATAGATCCATATCTGAGGTGGGAAGAGAAAAGATTTTCAGAATTTCACCCCAAATCAATGCATTTTCAATATACATGTTCGGGATGGATGAGATGCAGAGAAAGAATATTTAGCATAAGGAGAATCACATCTATCACTTATATAAAGAGGTGAAATGCACGTGGGTTGATTTTGCCATGGCATGGAAAGCCTATAAAAAATGAAATTCTTATCAAATAGCACTGCACTCTCTTTTGTCATTGAAAAGTTACCATTTAATATTACATGCAGCTTTCAGGAAAGAATCTGCAATATTTTTCTGCACATACACCCTGCTAGCAAGTATGGACTCACAGAGCTTGGAGAAGGGGCCAGGAAGAACTCACATAGCCCTGGTTTAAGGGCATGAGGAATTGTGTATTCAGCTGCAGACTGAAAGTACACAAACCTGAGCCTTGAAAAGAAAGTCTTTGACCTATTTACTATGAAACAAACAGGCAATTTGCTCTTGTTGAGGAATACCATCTTGTCATGGAGGCAGCCACAGAAGGAAGTCACCCCCCAAAGAGTATCTGTTCGGCTGATGGGAGCAAATCAAATCAGAACCCAATACAAAAAGGCAAAAGAGCTTCTTCTCTTCAGCTCCTCTTTTCCCAGGAGCACAATGAGGCAGGTTGTAATGCTTTCTGACTCACCACAAATTCAGTAAATGCAACTCCCAAGGGAAGCTTGAACTAGATTGGGTTTGGAGCTTGGCAGCAGAGTTGCTAAATAGAACCAACAGCATGCTTTAAATAAAAGCAGTGGTGTGTTAAAAATCCCCATGCAAAGCCTGTTTACTTGTCTCATTCCTTCATATTTCTTTCTCTCTCACCTCCTTCCAGCCCCAAACAAAAAAAGGATATTTGAAGGTGGAAGGCAAACCTGAGACTATCAGACTTCAGGAGCTCATCCAACAGGTAAGAGTTGTATGGCTACTTCTTTGGCTTGCAATAGCATAACTTTCTATCAAGGCTTGGTCAAGCCCCAGGCTAGCACTCACCTAGGTCTTTTGTGATGGATTTGTACCCAAAAATGGTAATTAGCAGATTTTAAGTGAGAATACAAAAGCAAACATGTCCTTCCTATTCCTACCATGCTTGAACTAATTTCCAATCAGGCCAGGTAGAGAAGCTCTAACAGATGTCTCTAGGACCAGAATCAAACCCCACATGTTATAAACTCGAAAGCATACTTTACTTGAGAAGCACTTTCTTGAGACTAATGTAGTCCAGACATGACAAGGAAAGCTATAGCTTTTCAGAGCTGTAAAGCAAAGCTGGTTCATAAAAATATTTTCCTCTGGAAGCCTCTAATCTAAATTTCTCTAAGTATGGTACACTCTTTACTTCCTTTGTACAGGCTCAGTTCTCCTTTGTATCATTCTTAGTAAGCATGCCCAAATTGTCAAGAGAGAGTGCCAGCACTAAGGCAGGAAAGGCCACTAAAACTTCTTATTAATATCTATTGTCACGATGTGCAGCCACAGGACTTGTTTTTCCTATGCACTCTCCTACAAAAAACCCAAAGAAGGAGAGAGAAAACTTGGATCAGGACTTGATACATGGGAAACTCCATTTTCCTAAGGAACTGATTCCTTTTATTACTATTTCCACTATTGTCTTCAATAAGATACAGCACCAGAAGTGTCTCTCAGATCTCTGAGATGCAGAGACACATAGCAAGCTCTGAATGAGAGGGCACATTATTTGGCAGGGAGGAAGAGGACACAAGGCTACCTCTGTCAGGAGGAGACACAAGGCATCTGGGGATGGGAAAGGAGCCCCCTGCAAGCAGTGGCACTCAGGCCCAATGCACAGAGCAGACACCATCGGCACTGTCGCCTGCGACACGCTTGTGCAGTGTCTGAAACAACATTCAGCTCTGGCCTCCAGCTACCACAAATACTACAAAGTAAAAAAAATACAACAATCTGAAAGAGATACTCATGGACCAGAATAACCAGGACAGCAGCTTTTCTGCACATACAAAATTTTAAAACCACTCAAATTGTCCAGCAGGTACATGACATCGGATCTGTAATACAGGTAAAGTACAAAGTATTACAGTGCCAGGCGGGGAAAGCAAGAAAAGAAAGTCAGGAGTGCTTTGTCTGTCTCTTGAACTGGGATTTCTTAACTACCAGTGTCTGTGCTCCAACCACTAATCCTTGCATCCAATATCTAAGGAAGCTCCATGCATGTAACACTAATCTTATCTTGATGTTAGAAGAAAAACAGATCAATACAGTACTTATAAGCTCATGTATGACTAAAATATTGATACAATATTTCTCACATGTATCAAGGCCTTGCTATTTCTATTTTGTTTGTTTTTCTGTGTATGCAAAACACACACTGTGTTTCTTGCTGTGTAGTCTGCTCTTCTCCTTTCTTTAAGAATAAATAAAATGAAGAAAAGGCTTCAACAACACTTCTGCTCATCCTTATCAGGGCTGCTTCAGCATTAGAGGGTTCCATCCCACCAGACACTGAGCTATATTGTAGTTTCTGAAAATTGGGAACATTTTGGCACATCTTGGAATTAATTAGGGTCTTGTAGAAACAAGTGCCCAAAATTTTTTACCTTTCATTTCCACTATTTAATTTAATATTCTCAGCATCTTTATATTTTCCCTGTTTTACAAAACTTCTGTAATTTCTGGGTATAGCTCTATCCTTTTGTCCGGTATTTACACAGCACCTAATGCCATGAAATCCCTTGAACAAAACAAGGAATTGCAAAGAAATAATACAACAATCATCATTCCAATTTGACCAAAAAGAGTAAACTAGCAATATGTAATTGCTATTCTATTAAAAAAAAATCATCCTCTTATGTTGTTTAATTCCCAATAGTGTAAAAACTAATTACAGTTAAATGTACAAACTTATTTATTTTTTAAAGACATCAGAATTTTGCTTATTTAATTTTCCCTGCTTGGCAACAGAGACTGCTGAAAAGCCTATGTTTCAAGATGGGAATAATTTTACCTTTAGACCCAGGTAGAAAATTTCTGATTCTATGCTATTTTATTTTTATTGGAAAATGTCAAAATAGCTAAAATCAGTCAAGTAAACTTCAACAAAACTCCGTTTTCAGAAGAGGAAGAGTACATCTAATTTATAGCAGGAAACTCATTTCTAACATGCAGTTTCAGACTGCAACCAGAACTAGAGATGGAAAGAAAAGGACCAGGCTTTCTAGGAACAGAGAGCACCCCAGTGCTTTCCATACTTGATCAAGTCTGGGGGCACTAAGATCTGATTCAGGACACAAAACTAAGTCTCTCCCAAGATAACACCCTATGGCACTGCACCCTTGTGTTCTCTAAGACACATGTTCCTCTTCATCTTCTTCTAGTGAAATAGCTCCATTGCTTTCCCACAACTGGAAGAAAGCCAGGCACAAGCATTTGTTGTTTCAGTACAGCAGGATTTACATCCGGGTCAGCCAGTAGCCTTCAGCCCTCCCAGAGTCTGGTGCCAGTCCACACAGGCTTGATCTATGTTTCAGCATCTTGAACACAGTGTCAGTGCACAAGGCACATACTTGCAGAATTCAGAAATTCAGACCCAATTCTCAGCTGCAGTAGAAAGGAGCTACTTGCTAGGTCTCATGTGAGGCTAGATGTGGTTCACATGTAGACAAAACAGGACAAAGATGAACCAGGATCACCATCCCATATTGCTTCTATTTTAAAAAACCCACCCAAGCAAACAAAACTTAGCATCTAATAATGAAAATTAATTGGCGTTAGCTTTACTCAGAAAATGCAAGAAATTGAGAAATATGTAAATTTTCAACACTGTTATTACTGTCAAGCATCTACATGGTAGTTCTTCAAAAACTATTGATTTTACACCATGCATCAAAAAAATTGAGTAGATGTATAACTATTTTAGAGAAATATTATTTTACAGAAATAAATTTCTTTCATCAGCAGGTATGTAGTTCTGTAACATGTTTATTTCAAGAAAGGGACCTTTCACACATCTTCAGCAGAAGTAAACCTAATTCTTTGTCCACTGCCTCCCAAGCTCTCAGAGGGCAGCACAGAGTTGCTGCAGGGATGACTGATCATGTGGTCTCTAAGACTGATTCAGTGCATCATCCCTGCTCTTCAAACTGGACATAAGTGCCTTGCAGGTACACAGCCAGGGAACCCACTATAGTGTTGGGTTCTGAATATCTTTCTGGAGGAACAGTATACTGTGGTTACCTATTTAGTTAAACCCTGGAACCTGGGTACAGTTCCTCTGTTAACAAAATTAACAGTTTGATGCTGAAGGTTGCCTTCCCCACCAAAGAGATTTCAATCAAAAGGGAAGAATAGCACTAATATTAATCACTGGGCAGACTGGCTCCTGGACATGCATCAAAATATATTTATTCAGGTAATGAATTCTCTATTTAATGCTGCATGTGCAGACAAAGCTGCTGTCCACATCCCATGGACACACCATACAATACCCAACATATCATCTGCCAACAGACATTTCCCTAAGTTTGCTTTCATTATTCTTTCCTTGGATTTATTATATTCATCATGATACATATTTTCTTCACTCTTCTGACCAGTTTTCCAGTGCTTATGAACATACTGTAAAACAATAAGCAATCCTTCTTGGTTTTTTTTTAGAAAACACTGCATTACAAATAATACAGAACTACAAAATCTAGGTGGATACTTTATCCATATGATATTGCAAAGCATGACATGCATCTGTCATTCAAAACTTGCCATGTCACATAGAAATCTCTCATTAATGCAACTCACATGGATTTTTTTAACCTTTAATCCCCCGATTAGCTGGCTGACTCAATGGGTAATTATTTGATTCCAGTCTCTCAGCTCCAGCACCATGTTCTCTTTTATCACTCTGCAAAAACATGAAGCTTCTATCAAAAGTTAAATTAGCTCAGGATATAGAATGAGTATCTTGATTTAATGGTAGGCTTAAGGTGAAAGCCTTTCACCACACTCTTCTATAAAAAAATACTGAATGTTACTCTAAAAGGGAAAGTCTTGGCTTCCCAAAGCAGCACATTTTCTACCTTAGAATGTCTCCATTGAAAACACTTCAATGTCATTACAATTTTATGTAGTGACTTTCTTATTTTTTCCAGATTTTATGGATCTCTCTAATCCTTTTTCAGTTCAGCTTGATCCTAATACACCTGAGAATCAAAAAAAAAAAACCAACTGCAGCAAAACAAATACTGAGTAGCCACCCGTTCTAATTCTGAAGGCACATTTGCATGTACCTTACCTTCTTTTATCCTGGAACTGATACAGTGGATGGAGGCATTGCACAGTGCTAAGGAGGCACCAAGCACAACTACAGATTGTTCACACCTTCCATGATGCAAGTGCCAGGAAAACTTCACTTCCCATGCCTGCTCTGTCCCTGCGCTTCCATGAACCAGGGCAGGGGAGCTCTCCTCCCATCAGTGAAATTACATCAGTAAGGTTATGGACACACAGAAATGTTATGAGTAGAAAAGTTGTCCATTTTTTCAAAAAAGTTGCAGAGTTAACAGGTTAAACCAATTGCTGCTAAGTTGGAGTTTTAACTATTTGTTGTTAATAATTTCATGTTGTAATCACCTGATGTTAATAGTTGTTCTTTAATTACCTGTTGTGGAAGGTTAGAAATTCCCTCTTCCTTGAGTACCACCCTGCTGCTTCCTGGGAAATGGCACCCGGGACTGTGAGGAGGAAGTGACATCGGGGCTGGTGTGCAAATGTGGAAACCCCTCACCAAATCTAGCAGAAAAACCCCTAAAACAATGAGCCACCATGGAATTAAGAGATCTAATGATGTCTACAGGTGAGGAACAGAATCCAGTGTCTGCTGAGATCCTTTTGACCTTTCACCCTAACCTGAAGGATGTCGGCTAGAAAGAGGACCTTGAATGTCAAATGAAAACACTACAATTTTCTGATGATCCTGTGAGCGCAGAAGGCCCAGCTCTGCCTGCAGACCAGCAAACACAGCTGCACTTTTCTTCCTTCTCTGTGCCACTCCTGGGAACAACAGGTTCTCTCCACCCAAGCTGATTTTTAATAAAGGCATTAAAAAAGAGAAAGATCTCCTGCTGTATTTATTTCAAGAAATATTTATCAAACCAAGAAGCCATGGCACAAGCATGCACATTCGCTGCACAAACACTGTGGCACATAGATAACTAAAACTTCACCAGTCCAATTGGCCCATCCCAATTTTACTGTGCCAATAGATTTAAAGACTCACTGGACAAAGAACAACATGAATGAGAAATACAGCTGAGACAATTAAGCACAGTATTTCTTAACTAGTCTTAGCAGATCATCATAGCTTTATCTTATACAGTCTGTCATGCCAAGCTCCTCAGACTTCCACTGGAAGGATTAAGACTTTTCCCTGAGACATGTCAAGCTAGGTACCCATGAATTCCAATTGCATGCTAGGGTCTGCATGGGACTTGGCTTAATTTATTATGAAACTGACTTCACAGGTCTTTGATAATTTATTATAGATACCTCAATCCCACTTCAAGAGCTGTCCTTGACCAGCCAATTATCTAAGTTAAGGGAAAAAATTCAGTCCTATGTTGCATAAGTAAGCTGTAGTAAGAACAACACTTCATGGACACAAAGAGATAAAGACAGCACAGAAATCTCACGCAGCTGGCTGCATTGTTTAAAATCTCTCCAGTGACCACAAAACATCACTGCAATTCCATTGAGGATATTTAGTTTTGATGCTCTGTTAGAGTGTTGAACAATAATGAAAGTGATGAAATAATCTTAGTGTGAAAGTTAGATGTAGTTATTTAACTAGCTCCTCATTTAAAATTAAGTACTATGTTCTAGTGAATAGAAATACATTCAGGGTATAGCTTGTCATTGTTTCTGCATCCTACAAAGCCTAAAAAAAGTTAATTGACACAAATTTTGAGCAGCTGTTAGAGAGAATTTCTATTTGCTGATGATTAAAATTTCAAAGTGAAGCATGGCAAATACAGACTTGTAGTTCTAAGGACTAGACTTGGAGATTTCAACAAAAATCTCTGCTCCTTTAGAATTTCGAAGATAAAAGGTAACTGAAGTCCTTAAACTTTATCTTCGAAACACAAAGGAGTGTCAAATATTTTTTATCCACTTTATTTGTATTGAATGATGAAATAACATTAGCATTTCTGAGTTCACTCTAACGAGGCAGTATGAAAATTATACTGAGATAAATACTTGTAGTCTACTCACCTTAAATAGTTTTTAATTTATTTTTGCTAAAAACTATATTAGAGGTAAGGCTTCTTTAAAAAAATGCAACTCAATGTCTGATAAAAAAAATGCAAATTCCCTACTTTAGGTAAATGCAGTCTCTCTAAAATTACAGGCACTATTCAGATGTGGATCTAGTCTGAAATGATGGAAGTTAATTTCACATAATTTATTCTTGTTTCAACAGATTTTGAAGGTTCTATAAGCATCCAAACCAACCATGCACAATTGCTGAAGAACTTTCATAAAAGTTACTCAAACCACTGCCTAGAAAGATGAGAGGAAGAAAGTCTTTGTGTGTGTACTCTCTTTATGTCACCATCATAGTACAGTACAATGTTTGACATTGACACATTCTTTACATCCTTCATCAGGGCATTTCATGAAACTATCACCGAGCTGTAGGTCTTTTAGATCACTTTAAGAAAAGGAAAGGGGTACAACTGAGAGAGAAGGATGAAGACAGCATTTATATGAAGGAAGGCCACATTGCATTGCTGCCTTCTTGGAAGTGTGATCTTTCTTGATAGAGTTCAAAGATCTAGCCACAGCTATTTCTTTCAAGCTACAGGAGCTGTGTCCTATTCTTTTCCCAAGACATACAGGTTACCACTTCTGTAGTGCAATTATGTCTCCCTCCTGACATCCCATCTGTCAGTAGGGTTCTTTAACCCCTGGAATGAGCTTTTAGTCTTCACACTGAGACTTCAAATGTATGAGTCTAACAGGAATGGTCATGATAAGCAATTAGCTTTCGACTTCAGTACAGGGTAATATTTTCCAAGCATTTCACATTTCCAGTTCAAATGTGTATACTACTGATATATGCACCAGTTAGGATATGGGGAAGGTTGGTTAGCACCAGCACCATGTTTCACAGAGCTTCAGACTGCAAGAACGCAAATCCTGTGCACAGGAAACATTGCTCCTTTTCTGCTGGGGGAATATCTTTCTGTAATAATCTTGGGAAAAAATCATATTCCACTCAGAAGAAACCTGTCTGCTTCTGTAATGCTGCAAGAAGTGCAGGTAAGCCGCCCAAGTATTTTCTGACTCTCTTCCCCCTGTGACTATGTTACTGTGTACATTAAAGTTTTTTCCCCTTCCCTCACTCACTACATCTTTGTAAGGCTTGTGAATTAAAGGAAGGAGCCGTGGAGGTGTGATAACCTGCCTCAGAGTCCCTAGGCTGCATACAGCACAGAAAATCTTGCCATCACGGCTGCCACAGGCAACAACAATCCACCAGCAATATCTACACTGAACTTGGCTGGAAAGCTTTATTATACAATTGTAACATCAGGGAAAAAAAGTGAACAAAAGCCCCGCAAACACAGCTACTTCTTTGTCTCCCCCAGAATTGAGATGTGAGGCAGCCTTTTGCTTCTGGTCACCCTGGGGTGCTCGGGCTGTCCAGGAACACCACATGCCATGACGGCGTGTGCAGGAGCACAGCCTGCCAACACCATCGCCTGCAAAGCATGGGCTCTGCAGCCGGCAGATAAACAAAGAAGCAATACCCACTATCAAAGTGTCAAGCATCTATAACCTCTAGCACAGCACAAAGATTACAGCAAACAAAAGAGACGTCTAAGAGGCAAGGAGCCGTAGGAGAGGAGGAGAGAAGTGATTGTGAGAATGGAGCAGGTGAGAATGCCTATCCTGACACTGCGAATGATGCAGAAACGCAGGGCTGATGCGTTGTGACTACGAGTTACCATTAAGACATGCTTTTACAAACCCAGGCTCCTTTCTCTTGAGGTACTTTAGAAAACATTATCAGGTTTGCAATCAGCCTAAAAGCAAAGCATGACTGGAGGTCAGATCGGACAACTCAGGAGCATTATAGGAACACGTTTCCCCAGCAAATACTCTGGAGCAATTTGCTCAGATCTTTCCAGGCGCTCATTAGAAATTTGTTTCCAGCGTGTACAGCAATTATTCCAGCTAGCTGAAGATTTCATAATCTTTTGGTTTCTAACACACCAAGAAAAGGCCAACAGCCAAACTACAGATGCAAAGCTTTAGCTCAATAGAACTGATTCCTAAAATGCACACTAGTTTCAAGTGGTATTAGCAAAGAACCTCTTAATTTCTGTCTTTATCGGTATTTTTACCTTCTGAACCTGAATATAGGCTATACCCTGCACAATCCAGGTATATTGTGCACCAGAAGAGATGGACCTAATTCTGCTTTCCAGATACACACCCTGTTTTAAAATCAGTAATGTTCTGTATTCCACCATTTGTGTCTGCCTGCTGGCAACACCGCCTGCAGCTGATCCAGATGACCTTGTCCCCGACCTGCAGAAGCTTCCCAGTTCTTGGAGCAGCTTTTGCAAACATTCCCCTGTGTATGGATTGGGAAAAGAGACTCCATGGCCTGATCCAAGAGGCAAAAGGCACAGTGGGTGGGGCTCTGTGTGTGGCTATGTGCCAGGTTTCTGACAACGAATAGGTTAAAGTTCCGCAAGTGTTTTCTGGAGTGAAGAGTATTGTAGGCAAAAATAATAAAAAAAAAAAGTTAGAAGCAGATGGAGTGAAAAATTTCCCAACCTTGGCTATGTAAACACACTCAAAAGGCTTCAGGCGACTTTTACCCTGGACTCCGTTTTTGTCAGATCAATGACAAGTCACGTTAACAGCGGTGTTTAATTCTATCAATATGTGACCAATTGTGTTAGATTGTTTGGCCATTGATTTCACTCAGTGCTACATTTGAGCTCTGAAAGGAACTGCTTTCCCCTGCATTACCACACATGGCGACAAATGCCCAGCGCTGACTTTCAGTACGGCATGCACAGAAGCTCTGACCACTTAAATGCTGGGGGAATACAGCAGGATAGTCATAGAAGTGTTATTCTTTATTTATTTTCCAAATTGTCAGGCCATGCTATGCAATTCTATTTAGGTTTGAAAGAGGCTGTTTACAGAAACAGCTGAGTAGACAATAAGACAGATGACAATTCGTCCACATGAAAATGATAAGGCAGACCTGGAAAGCTGCATAGTGAAGGAAAACAAAAATAATTCCTTTCATATTTACTATGACTGGGCCACGCCTGAAATGCCTGCCTCAGTATCCAGAAACATTTGCTAAGGCAAATGCACATTGTGCATGAGAGTTTTAAACAGCAGTGATCTACCAGCAGTGGTCTTCAGTGTATCATGTTTGCAATTAAAACCCTCTGCACCAAATTTCGAGCAGGGATTTATACAGGGTCCATACATCCACCACAAGAGATGCAGCTGTCAGACTGTGGTGTAAAGAAGAAATTCAAGATAGGCTATCCATTCTCCTGACAATGAATAAGTTATTTTTAAAATACTTCTTAAACTAAGTTTACTTGCAAAAAATAATAAAATCACTAAAAATCATAAAACTCTCATAGTTTGAAGTGTTATTCTTCCTCTTGAAATTCTCTGAAACTACAGAGATTTCAACTGACAACCCAGAAATCCTTAGGTCCTCACTAGCAATAGGGTAAAAACCACTACATGTAAGGTAAGACAATTCTTAAGGTTTTTTTATAAACCCCTATTATTTAAAGCAAATTACATAATAGAAAAATAGTAGTCCACATGGTTAAGACTTTTGCTTCTTAAAGAAATATTGCTCCTTTCAAGAAAAAATTATGTTGCCTTCAGGTACCCAGCTTACAACTTCATGGCAGCCTACCCAAACCTGCTCCCATGATCAGCACACTTGTAAGAGGGACCTGTGTAAGAGAAAGCCTTGCTCTTCATAGGAACATAGTGACAATGCCTAATTTTAAATAATCCCATCTGCTTCTCTCTCCTGAGTCATCTTAGTGATTAATAAAACTCCTTTGAACTCTTAAACCCTAATACCTATGATTTTTATTTAACTATTTTTCTTTCTCCATGGAGAGATAAAATAACTTAAATGGCTTTTGTGACTTCCACATGCCCGTTCACCATCTTCAGAGGTATTCCTGGTAGCCAAGTGATGGGACATGCTAAGGCTTCATGAGGAGCTCACGGGGCTTTGCACAGAGATTTCAGCCAGGCAGGGTGCTGGGCTGAAGGCTGCTCTGTAACTGCTCACCATGTCTTGATGGTATTCGGCTTAGGGAATGCCACCAAGTGTGTGATATAGAAATCCATTAATTGTTCTCTTGATTTACAGCATGTGCATGGCACATCTTAGAGCTGCCACCAAGACTGTCAAAACAGATGTTCCCAAAGACCAGGAATTAGACTGGAAATCTTGGAGAGATAACAAATTATGCAGTTTATATGAAAATACTAAATGATTAATTCTTTTATTTTTTCACATAATTTAGTCACTGTTTTCTGTCTCCCCAGAAATAGAAACATACCGTAATATTCCTTATGAATTTTTTTCTGAATCTAAGGAATGCAGCTACATAGCAAAAACAAAAAGAAAGCAAACACCAGTTAAGATCTGCAATAATGTGACTCTCATTTAACTCTAAGTACTGTATCTTGCTGTGTCTACAACTATGCTGCAGAATACTTAAATGGTATTTACTGGCCATCCTGAGGAAGAAATATTTGCCTGGATAACAGTAACTGTGCCAGAAAAATCAACATAACAGAAATTCCTTGGGATTGTGGGCTATGGTTTGTGTATTTTTGTTTTGAGCAGAACAAACCAAAAATATTTATTCCAATCACCTATTATTTGCTGCAGTCCTGCTCCAAGTAAGATTATGCCAAACACTCTAAAAACTGAAGCTGAAAAAAGAGTAGATTTTAAAACCACAGAATTCACATAGACAGGTTTTTCACTTATCTCAGAAATCCAGGATCAATCCCAAAAAACACGATGCATTTAAAACACAGTGCAGCTGCCTTAATTGAAAACAAAATACAAATATATATGAGACCAAAAAGGACTCTGCTCTGTTACTGACCTGCATGTTATTGTTAGTGGCAACAGCTCTCCAAACCTACTCTCCAACGAGTTGGCAGGGAAAGTGTTCATTGATTTCAACCCTGTTTAACCAGTTTCTGATCTAACAGTGTCTGTTTCTAAATCTAGAAGGGAGGGAAAGTGCATTTATTCACATCCATTGCACCACTGCCATGAGAGAGATATAGTGGAGAGTTTAATTTGCGTGTGTTTCCCGTCCTCTCCCTTCTCCTTAACCACACTGTTAAAGGAGGCTGGAGGACAGCACCGACCGTCCACTCTTAATTAAGATGGTCAAGAGGTGTGTGCATATCAAAATAGCACAGTGAGTGGGCTGTTTTGAGTGGCTTCCTAAAGCCTTTAGCCCTTGTGCACCTTTACAGCATCCAACTTATCAATTTACTTGCAAATGGCTCCCTGAAGTATTAACCCAGGTTAATTATTCGTCAAATATGATTATGCAGTGGTAATGTAAAAAATCGGAAATGCAGGATGGAATTTTTCACTCCAGCGGTTTGGCAATTGTGGCAGCTGGTGGAGAAGCTGGAGTAATTACCAGCCCATTCCAGCTGGTGGATCAGCACTCTGGTTCAGGGCGGGTGGGGGGAAGAAAAAAGCAATAAAGAACCAGAGGAGCGGGAATATGAGCCGTGCCAATCGACGTGGGGAAAATTTCACAGCTGCTGGTGGTGATAAATGAGAGACTGTGGCCCTACTTCTAATCAATACATGTAAATGCTACTCATTACAGCTTTTATACACACTTCTCAATTAGCCTTTCCTCCCACTGGTAACAAGGAATGTCATGCTTTCTGGACTGTGAAAGTGGTTCGGCAGTAAGTTCACCTGCATCGGTGAGACGCAGGAACAACACTCACAGCTCAGCCTGGCAGCAGGTGGTGGCAGTGGAAGTCTAAATTCCTCCTGTAATGTGAATTAAATGAAATCCCAAGTGCTGTCATTTAATTAAATGGGTTTTTTAAATACCATTTCCTCTTTCTTGCAGCTAGAATAACCTGTTCCCAGACACATACACTCCTTTGCCTACACCCAAGTACTTCAAATGTGGGGTGGGGGGACACAAGCTAAGATAAAGATTTAGACTTGTAAAACCAACCAAGTTCACTCTCTGAAAAACAGACAAATAAAAAGAGGCCAAACCTGCACCTTAATAAAGAAATTAGCCTTTTATTCAGAGTTGGAAGCTTTTCTGCTTCATTTTCTCTCTGTCAAAAAGGTTTTTTACCCCCGTTCCCCTGTGCTGTTTGTAAAAGGAAACCAAGGGGGATGATCCCATGCAGCAATATCCCCTTTCTTTGCAGGGTTAAAAATTGTCACTGCCCGCTATTTTTGGAGAGTTCAGCCCAGCTGAAGCACACTCACTCCACAGGCTCACCACAGCCATCCTTCTGCAGTTCCTGGTGCCAAGCTAAATAGCTCCCCAAAGCTCACCTTTTTATCTCTCTCCTGAGATAAAGGACAGCAAAGAGCTCAACTCAAAATGGAAATACATCTCTATGTCCCATCCCAGGACACACCTTTCATCACAAGCATTACACTTTTTGAGGACTCACAATTCTGCTTCTTTAATAGTCCTAGAAGTTATAGCCCCAATAACAAAAAAGGAACCAATATATCTGATAATTTTTTTACAAGGTCCTCTGTTTAGTGATCACATGTATCCTTAACAGTCACTTTGCTTGACTGAGACTTTAGGTATTTAATGCTTTTCTAAATGTCTATTTGTGGCATTTAGGTGAATACAGATTGGTTTTCTCTCTTTCCCAACTTCATCCACACCAAACAAAAAGATAAAAAAATTCATCTTTTGATTTTTTTCAAGAATAGAAACATGGATTCAAGGACAATGAAGCCTCAAAACCCAACAAATACACCAAGAAGCAGGAAAATACTGTTTAAAAAATCAAAACCTTATGGTTTTTATATTCATGATTTTGGGAGCTGATGTTCCCAAAGTGATGCAACTGTAAACATCCTGCTCATGAGAACAAATACAGTTATTTTGGAATATTTTCTTAAGAGTGCACAGTTGTTACCTATTTCTGAAAACATTTTCTAGCCACACATTTTCTATTTCTGGCCACACATTTTCTAGTTCAATTTAAGGAGCAAAATACCCCAATTTCACCACCTAAGGCCTGATTCATTTATCATCATCAACTGGATTCTTCATGCACATCCAAGAGCAGTATCTGATCCTGCAATTTAACTCATATATGTAACCTTTCCACTTGAAAAACTACCATTGCATTTTGGGGGAACAATGTACAAAAAAGGCTACAGGACAGGATTTTTGGTAGGTTCTTAGTAGACAGTTAGTTTTTCCACTTTTCAGCAAAGTCAGAGGTGAAAAGAAAATTTTCTAAGCATCATTAAATAATGCTGATCTATAATTCTAATTAATTTTGAGACATCTGATTTGTAGATTTTTTTTTCTGAGAGTCACAGACAGCACATTGTGGAGTTTAGAGCCTAAGTACTTGGGCTGCCTATGCATTCAATCAGAAATGCAAGACACGTGGCTGAGTGCTTTCTTGCCTTACCCCTGAGCACAACATACTGTATAAACACCATGCAGCTGTGTAAAACTGAGTTTTTCCAACCAAACAGTGGAAAATTATGATTAGAGGTATATCACAAAACACAGTGCTGGTGTGCTTCTCCTGCTACTAGAGATGTGCCTGATTGAACCAACATGTGATGGGTAGGGAGTATATGTGATACTAGCTGCATTTTAAAATGCATGCAAATGCACTCTGCATACATATGGAATTATAACTTCTTTAATTATAACTGACTTATCTGGCTTATTTAAATTTAGTTTAAATTTTTCTCCGTTGCTGATGGGTGAATATGGCCAAATAATGCTGAATAACCCCCACCCAAAGGGTTAATTTGGCCGTTTGCACTTGTTCAGCTACAGAGACTTTTCAAAGCTCTGCTAGAAGTGGGACATGCATAATCCCACACTCAGGCAAGCCCTGAAGCAACTTACTATTAGGAGGCAGTGCTCCCTGGCAAGAGGTCAGTGACTGCAATAAGGAGTTTCTCAAAGCAGGGAGTTCTGATAAGCCATCGGTGTCAAGCTGTTATCCAGAGAAGACACTGGCTACTCTGGAGCTCTGTGAAATAGCTGCCTCAGCTAATGCTGAGCCCTTCTCCTACTCTACCCATTGTTGTTTTCAGAGAGATCATTGTGTTTAGTGTGACACTTTTACAAGGTGAAAACCACTAATTCTTTGTGGCAAAGTTTAATCCAAGCCTGTGTACTCACGCTAGAAGCTTGCTCCCTTTAGAAACACATACTTTTACCAAGATACAGCCTTTCAAAGTGATTGGATTGATGAGGATCCACCATATCTTCAATCCACTGAATGCATCAACTTACTCATATTCCATCTTAACACAACGTATTTCTGATACAGACACATTTATTGAAATTACATACACATTTGATACAAAATTCTTTTTAAAACACACTGTTACTGATACACTGATTTATATTTAGTCAACCATCTTTTCACCATATGATCATATTCATAATTATATATAATCCTATCTGTTTCCCTAAGCGTATTATTATGGACCTATATCCCCTTTTGTTCTATAAACAATGCTTCCATTATTTATTAAATGTATGTATGTGCATTCTTTGTATATGTTGGCATGTTCCATAATGACAGAAAAATGAGTGAGGAGCAATAGGTGTCAAAGAAGCACTGCAAATAGAATCAACAAGGTGTTTTGCATAATGTTTTATATGTTTCTAAATACAGTTTTCTTCTAAAATACATCGTAATACTGACAATATATTGGCTCTTTTTACTGAATACTAAACCATATATTGCTATGTGAATAGGAGAACCCACACACACTTCAATACTTCCTCAGTGATACCATTCTGTACTGCCCTAAACCCACAAGACCCCGGGTTTGTCTCTCTGCCTGCTAGATGCTACTACTTGTCACTACAAGTCGCCCGCTCTATGCTGCTAAGCTGCCAGTGACATTGTTTCAATTCAACTACTTTAAAGGCCCAGGATTTGCACTCGTCTCAACTTCCACATTAAAAAGAGAAAAAAAGAACTGAAAAAGTTCATCAAAATGAAAGCTTGTATCTTAAAATAACAGTGCCAAATCTTTCAGCTTTTCATTAATTCATGCACTTAGACTGTAAAGTCTAAAAATAAATATATCACTTTGTTTCTCATTATGTTTCCTTTATGTACTAATAAAAATTTCCCATGGCAATTGCACTCCAATGAGTCTTACAAATAGTCAGAAGCAAAACTAGGGAAAGAACTTAAATGACAACTACTTGCAACTTCGCTGCCTTTACTGAGAAAGACACACTTAACACTCCATCTCTGAGGTTTTGCTTCTTTCAGAACCAGGACTTTATACTGAAGGATGATCTGTTTCCCATTGGACTTTCCAAACTTTTCATTCTGCCTTCAGCAAATACCTACAGAATATTATATACCCTCAGTTCTAAGAGAGCCTCTTCTTTATAACCACTGAAGGTGTTGAATACTTTCAGTTTCACTGAGCTGAAGGAGGGTGGATAAAAACACCCTTACAAATTATTCAGAGATGGCCTCTGAATCTATGCAATGGTATACTTTCATTAGTCTTTGGACCTACCCTGAAATGCTCAGATCCAAGATGGAAGATATGGAAGAGATGGAAGCACCACAAACTCATCACAATGCACATATCAACATTGCTTCTGGTTTGGGACCCCCTTCCAGGTTCATCAACTATGTTAGAATTACTAGACCACATTTGAACAGTTCTAGTTCTTGCCCTTCTCAAAGGTTTGAGTCATGAGAAACACCAGTATGCTCTGGACCTATTCTGCTGTTCTCCTATTCAATACAAATGCTCCATCTGGAAATGGAAAATCCAAGCTTTTGGGGTTTTTTCAGTGGATTTATTTTTCTAACTAAAATTATTTAAAAAAAAAAGTTCGCCTTTAAGGACTGCTAACCCATGCTGGAAAAATAAATATACATGTACAAATTAAAGCAAGACTTTTCTACTGATTTTGGAGATATCACAGCTGGCGACAATTTAGTAGAGCTTACAAAACTACACATACACAAACCCAACCTAACACAACTAAAGTTATGCTAGTTTTGTTGCCTGTGTTTGACAGACATAACTGTTCTTGTTGTTCCACATGTCTTAAGGAAGTTGAGAGCTTTCCCTTAATTTTCCAATTATTTTCTTAAATTTTCATCCTTCTATTCCCCTGTTAGCAATCCTGATATTTCCTAAATTTCCTGGGAAACTTTCCTTGTTATGTGCTTCCTGCTCGTGAACAAATTATTGCTGGGCTTTCACGAAGGAAATAAATCCTTGTTTTTTCTCAAGTTATTCTGAAATATAGGCATGAATCATTCTGCCCCAAGGTAAGTTTAAATATACTGTCTGTTTTCCCCAGGCATCTAAGACACTGCATTTATTATGCCTGCAACTATTTTATTTTAGAACTTCTCCAAAGGCTGAATTCTAGCTTGCATGAGCACAGATCATGGCAATATAGCAGACGTGAAGATGTGGTGCATGCTGGCTTTTGCACAAGCTGTTAATGAGCTGTACCAAAATGGTAGCTGTCACTTTGCATTGGATCAGGGCAATCTGTACAATGTAAGGAAATTAAAAGCTCCCAGTGGCAATGGATCCTGTTTCAGTCATTAGCTACTAGGGAGTGACAGAGACCATTCAGAGGACCAGCCCCCTGTGAGATTCTTCGGTCCTCGGGGGATTCTCTGCTAATGCTGTTTTATGCCCCACTTCTTTGTGATGCAGAGTGAGCACAAATGAATTACTATTTAATTTATTTATTTAGGTGCAGCTAACATTGCAGAGGAAACAAAAAAACATACAGGGGAGGAAAAGCCCACAAAATATGGATGTGTTGATCTAACAATCAAGATGGCCATGCAAGTGATTTGGTGGAGGCCTGTAGAGTACCTATGTAGATGCGTGTGCAGTAGATACATTATAATACAATGAATTCCAAATATGTATTTCCCAGTCCTTTACTATTTTCCTTTGAAGTAGGTCCACTGAGACTGAATTAGAAAAGCAAAACCTCCATTAAGTCTTATTTCAGTATAAGACATACAAGAGAAAAATCTATCCAGCTATCTATCTATATTTTAACAGAGTCTGAGAATATTTGCTTCAATCTTTGTGTTTCAAAAGAGAATGAATCAGGCAGAAGGACAGAAGGTTACAGATTAGTCCTGGTCATTGCTCAAAGAGTGTGGGTTATAAATAATAAAGGAGAAAAGGGTGAAGGACACTAAAATATAACTTGAGACCCACAATGGAATAATCAAAGCAATGAATCTAATTTCAGCTTAAAAATACCAAGCAACTTCAGACTGGATGTCTCTGCACTGCTCTCTTCTGAAATGCAGGAACCAATGCACAAACACACATTTTTTTATCAGTTCCATCAGGGGAACAAACCAAAATTTCTTGCTTTTTAATGCACCATAGATAATGGGAATGTTTGTATGCATGCATCTATATGTATGTATACGTGTATGCATATATACTTTCAGTCTATATGCATTCCTTGAAAGTTTCATGCTAAGCAGAAAATAGTAAATTGCATTACTATCTAATGTAAAATAGATGACAGTCAGCCTATACATACCTGGTTTGTGTGCATTTATGTCTATATGCATATATTACATATATACACATTACAAACATGTGCATACATGCAAATATTTGTGTATAGATATAAACATTACATATATACACGCATACAAATTCTTGTCATTTCTAGAGAACTGGTTTTAAAGAGCAAAAGTTGGATCTAATCCTGCAGATATGTTTCATGACAGTGATAGTGACATACTTGCAAGATGAGGCATATCAGGTGAAATTCAGCAAGGTGCTGAGAGGCAAATATCTTCAATACACAACCCTTTTTCCTGGTGGTGAGACCACTCTGCACTGGTAAAGAAGCAGATAGCCTCTGGCAGGACCAGCATTGGAAGGGTCTTTTCCAAGACTGGTTTTTAGCCAGATAACACAATGCAAAAATGAGGCAAGAAAGAAGTGAATCACTCAGTAAACACCTTTAAAATTATGAAAAGGTCCAAAAGACAATTTTTTTCAGCCTCTTAGTTCAGATGTTTCTAGGCCTGTCCCCTGTATATGTCTCAGTAATGGAAAATCCCAGTATTCCACCAGGAGCAGGATCAGGCTATCTGTTTATCCCAAGTATACGCTTTCCTAAAGACAACCATTGATTGCAGGAAATGAAATGATGAAATTTACAGACAACCCTGTGGCTAAGGTGATTTTCCTTCTTCAGATATCTCATGAAAATAGTTTAGTGCTTCATGCGCTCAAGCCATGTGAAGAGCCACAATCTCAGTTCACTTATTTTTCAAAAGAAAAATAAGCTTGTAGTCAAGCATATGGAAATAAAGACATTAACATTAAGTTTGTCTTGGTCTTAGGGATGCTGTCTCGTAACCTAGAAGTGATCAAAGCTGGAATTTTAATGTCCTAACACAATAAAACAACTAAAATAGACTAAGGTCTAATAGACTGGGACTTCTTTCACATGCAGATCAAGTGAGAAGGCAGCAGGGATCGTCTGAGCAGCCAGTCACTACTATGCAGGTAAGACATATTTTTCTAGTGGATTTTGAAATTATTAATTCAGCAGAGTAGTTCCTGAACTGAAGGAAGAAGTAATTTTCTTCCGTGGTGTCCTGGGAGCAGGGAAAGGGCAGAGGGAAGGGGCAGAACTTAGATCTTTGTGGGCAGGGCTAGGCTGCTACTCCATAGCACTGACGGCTTTGGCAGCAAGAGAAGGTGAGTGCATCCCAGAAGGGAGCCAGTTTTGTTTCCCACTCTTCCATGGAGAGGCTTCTGGGGCCAGCTGTGCAGACCATGCCTTGTCTTGTCACTGCCTATCCCTTCTCAACCCTTGGGACAGTGTGGCTCTGGGCAGAGAAGCTCAGCCCAGTGGAGGGGAGTGGACCGCTCAAGAGTGGTGACGCTGTATGGAACCAAGCCCCAGCGGAGTGGAGTGGTCAACAGTGGCAGCACCAGTGCAGGAAGCAGACATGGGGAACCAAGTGGCAAGATGGCACAACACTGACAGTCTAGCTTTTGGGAGTTTGTCCTTCAGTTTTTTCCATTGCCTCAGGCTTGGGGACAGGGAGAGTACTGTGGGGTGTGCCTGCCATCTCGTCTTTGTCCTGGTGGCCGCACAGAACTAAATTGAGGTGGTGAGCACATTTTTGTGTGAAAAGCACCTTCTCTTTTTATATACTCTTGTTATTAATATAGCTGCTGCTACTGTGCATTTCTTTTTCTGTTGCTTTTGGCTCGTTAACTTGTTGTCTCAACCCATATCCCTCTCCAAACTTGCTCTTTAGACACAGCACTTTTTTTGCAGAAGTCTAGATCCAGATTCGTGGGTGAGCAATGGCAATTGTCTTGTTGAATTTTGGTACATCTGAGATGAGTCCCACAAGCAGTTACAAGCTGTAATTACTCCAGTAATTTGGCTGCCAGTGAGTAACAAGGCTGAGTGTGAAAAAGGTGATTTCTTAATAATGATAGAAGAACCAAATTTGGAGGCTTTGAGAGAACTGCTAAATTTTGTTCCTGTATATACAAGACAAAGCACAAATAAACTAATAATGCTGGGCAATAAGTATTTCCCTACTGTTACTTCACAATGAGTCATCACTGTTGCAGGCAAAACTTACACTCAGAAATCATATAACACCAAAAAATTTTTTTGAAGTTTAAAAACTTAAGACTGGAGCTTAATAAAACCATACATTTCTGCAAAGGCACTGGAAAATATGAGGCAAGCCTAGCTATATGGGTTTCTTCCAGTTCTTATGACAAAAAAAGTTTCATGACATATCTTATCTAAATTTTCTACTCAGATCAAACACAAGGGTACCTCTACATCCATTACTATAATAAGAATTCTGTACCCATGCTGCAAATTCTAATTGCATGCCATAGTAGTTAATTGGAGGCTAATTTCATACATGCACCCACATTCACAATTTAAAACAAAGTCTGAAAGAAAAAATTGTCAGATTTCGGTCTTTGACAAATGTGAAATTGTATAAATGTCAGTACATGTAACTGTGAATAAAATAGATGCAAAAAAAGCTCAAAATAAAGGTCAGAGAAAGCTGAAAGTCTCCCTCCTAGACATAATACAGTATATAAAGTTATTACCAGGCCTTCCAGGCCTTGCACAACTTTGCCCCCTTCTACATCTCATCTCTAGTTGCTCATGACCTCTGCTTTGCCAATTCAACTTACCTTTCGACTATCTAAGATGTTTATATAACCCCCATGGTACTGCAAAAAGATCTTGCAATCTTTTAATGTTTTTATCACTGTGAGACAGGGCCAAGCTATTATCCCTGCTTTATACAGAGGGAACCTGGGTGAAGCAAAGGTAAGGCACATATTTAGGTGTGCAGAGTCTAGCCTTAAGTTAAGGTGTTTGGAAACTCTTAGGAGAAAGTCCCTATAAACACATCAAACTGCCCTAATTCACATCCCTCCTCTTTATTTGATCCTCCTGAGCTATTTTGAGAGTCCCTTGCTCTATAGGCATTTTTGAATGTGACTCCCATAGACAGTACCTGTAAGACTGGAAATAAAGGCAAGCTAATCTTTAAAATTCTATGAACCAGATTTTTAAAGATGTTTAAATATCTAGCTCTCACACTTGAATGACCTAGACTCAAGGCACTCCCAAAAATACCACCTGAGATCTTACCACGCCTAAACGGGCACTGTTTTAGTACCTGTCAAATTTGGGCTGTACCTAGTTTTATCACAGGAAGTATGAAAAGTAAGGAGAAACTGCAGCTTGAAGCATCTATTCTTGAACCCTTCAGAAAGACCTTCTTTGAGGCACCATCTTTTTTCTCTGTTATCTGACACAAATTAATTCTCTTCACCAAAGCAACTCCCAGAATCTTGGAGCTCACACATTCATTCCTCTGCCAAAACCACTTTATGTACTTATTTTTGGTTAGCTGATTGCTACTGTCTCTGGAACTTTACTTTGCATTCATGTAAAATCATGATTTTTCCTATATTAAAAATTGGAGGATGTATGGTAATTACTAACTTACATCTTGTCTATGTAAAAAACTTGTAATTTACCTTAGATAATACAGCTTCGTCCCTAGGTGAGTCTGCTTTGTCCCAGTTCTGAAGCGGGGCTCTCAACTCTGCTGGAATCCCAAGGAAGTGCCAAAAATCCCCAAAATAATCTTTCTGGTTCTGTTATTATTTCAGAATCATCGTCAAGATTCAAAGATTATCTAAAAATGGGCCAGTTCCACATCCTCTAGTTGAGGCTATGCAGATTCACAGACGTGAGGTAGGTATCAATGCATTGCTTTATTCTCTGTTTAGATTAAAGGTTTGCTTTATGTCTTGAAGAGGTTAAGGTCTTTCACTTTTTGATATTTTATAGAAGCTCAGGCCTTATTCACTGAGAAAAACATTAACAGGAGGACAAAGGCTCCTAACAACATGGCAATTTTAGTAGTAAGTATTAAAAAGTCAAGAAAAAAAACCCAAGCCATTCCCCAGTGCTTACCATAGTATTTTCAAATGTAGACACATAGAATTTTACATGTAGATTTTTCATTATTTTCTTAACATAGGGAAGAAAGGATGATTTTCTTTCTAATGACCGAGCAAGGAAATGTGATAAGAAAAGTTGCCTTCATATTTACACTATCAACTAAAATCCCTTTCCACTTTTAACTAAACATGATGTTTCTCAGTCCCTGTCCTGAAACTGTCCTGTACTTTCTAAAATTGTAAGCTACTGTGCACAGTGAGTGTTGCAGATGTAAATCAGGCAAGAAAAGTGTGCAACCTATATGAAAATGTGTAATGGTTGTACTTCATGGTGAAAAATCCAATGTCTGTAAAATATGACTGACATTGAAAATAAGAAACACTAAATTAAGATCTCACTTTATGCTTGCATGGCTTGCAAATTTTAAGGTGAAACATTCTGCACACAATTTATAAATTAATGAAATTGAGATTAAATGAGCAGGCAGCAATAAAAGGAGTATAACAAGGTTGCTTTTAAGATGCTCCTAGAACACTGTCTCAAAACAATAATCAAAGTGCCTTCTGGTTAGCCTGTTAAGGACATCTAGTTCCCCAAAAAGGATTTAAATGAAATATTGCCATTAATCTATTCTGTCTGAAAGTCCACATCACTCCCAACATATGGGGATGTTATGTCTGAAACACGGTTATTAGGAAATGTAGCCTGCTGCTCGGTTTATTTTTTTAAAAAAGAAGCATGAAATACTAATACAGTATATTGGGTGTAGAGAGGCTTTATTAGAATAATCTCTCCCTAAAGATACTTTAAGACTAACCCATCCACTGATCCATGAAGGGTAAATGCTAAATTCTTACAGTCAAATATATTCATTGTAACTCTTAGAAAAAGACAGATGAGCTGTGACTCCTCTTTAAATTACTGTGAGATGGATAAGTACTTACTATCACCTGGAAGGTGATCACCATCACTAAAAGCATCACCACCTAGCTGTTAAAGATGACTGAATTCCTGCAAAGGTGGTTTGTTTACATAGCCATAAAACTGCTATAGTATTTCACTCTCTCTCTGTGTCTCCCTGTACATTTTTATAACACTGCTCTCATAAAAAGGTAAATTTCAGATACTGCAGAGGGAACTGGAAAGAAGATTTTTATTAAACAATTTCATTTTTTAAGAAGGCAACATAATCTAATAATTTATAAACTCCTAATCTTAAATCAGAAAAGAATTTATTAAAGAAGCAACTGTGCACACTATGCAGCATGAGGCTTTTTGAAGACCCACTAAAGGCTAAACAATGAGTTTCCTTAAGCTCAGCCAGTGACAGTTCTGTAGCACATGGTATCTGGAACTGGCCCCAGCAGCACGTGGCTAAATACCTGTAGGTATCACAGAAGACTGGTGAGAATTTTGATCTCAGGATCTAGTCCAGGGACTTGAACTCCACAGAGTCCTCACAACATTTGGAGCTTCATTTGAACATGAAGGAGCTCAGAGACTAATCCTTAGTGCACTGTAACTTTGCCATAGGGGTTATCAGGGTATAGGGTACAGAACCCACCAGGACAAAGGAAACCACACAATCCAGTTCTCCTCCATTCATGCTCAGAGGGAAACTGTGAGCCAAAGGCTACTACTTCTCAGAAGCACAAGATCCAGGCAAAATTGCATGTTAGCCTCTGGCTCCATCTGCCAGCTGTCTACAAAAAAGGTCAGATGCTGACACTGAATTTGGCTGGAACCAAGAACCACGTATCACCATGATCCATCCTACCTGAAAAAAAAAATTAGAATGCATCACCTTCCTACCACCACCCTTGCCTCATAAGAAGCTAAGAATAGTGCAGAATAGCATTTCTTGGTGAATATTACCAAGCTTATGGGTTATAGTTCATGAGATGTACTCCTCTGGCCCAACACTGCATTCAGTATTCGAGGCTCAGAACTCAGGCACATGCTTCATGGACCAACTACAATACTAGATACAAAGGATGTTCCTCAGACATGGCAGACGTGCCTACACAAAGCTTATCTAAACAAATGTACTCTTGCTCCAGAACCTCTCATTTCCTAAGTCTATCATTTCAGTATGATTGGTATTGTGGGCTGCACTAGTCATAGGACTGTCCCTCTCTTGCTGCCTTGAACATTAGGCATCTTCCAAAGGTTAACAACCCCAAATTTCCAACTCCTGGGACCACTGCTTCAACAGGCTGCCCTGACATCATGGACCACATTTTTCTAGTGAGGTAGCCTGCATCTTGAAAAAACGGAAAACAGTTCTGGTATGGATTGGAGAGGGGTGGGAGGGGATTTTTGTGGGTTTGTTCTTTTTTGTTTGTTTGTTTGCTATGGTTTTGTTTGGTTGGATTTTTAAGGTTTTGAGACAGATTTAAACCATGCAACTACAGTACTTAAGCCTCAGTATTAAAAGTTGATCCCCTATTAGAAATATAGGCCATATCATGTTTCTACTGTGGTACACCAAAAAATTATCAAGTACGTTAATGATAGAGAGTTGCCTTTAATTGATGAGCACATGAACATAAGAACCAGAATGAGAACCACAGATTTTTGATAAATCTATGCCTGCTCCTGGTACATATTTCAAAAGCACAAAGTTCATTAACAGCATAAAGAAGTACCTACAATCTAATGAGTCAGAGCAGGGAACTCCCAGACACATCATTTTCAAGTCCTGCTTGCTGTCTGCAATGCTTGCTAATCATTTTTTGGTTTTTATGGGTATGTTAACCAGAAAAAGAAGGTCAAAGAAGGTGTAGACCTTCTGATAAACAGTGCTGGAAAACTGGTAACAAAGGATGAGGAGAAAGTTGAGGTACTCAGCTACTTTTTTGCCTCATTATTTAATAACAACCTCTCTTTCCATACCTCTCAAGAGGATGGAGAGCAGGATGGAGACTGGGGAAGTGAAGTTCCTCTTAAAGCAAGGACCTAGGGAAGATGTGATTGCTCAGTCCAAGTATAATTTTTTCCCCTGATAATTTGGGATGATACCGAAATAAAAACAGACAGGTACAAACTGGACATGAATGTTTCTAGTTGATAAATAGAAGGTTTCCTAACTACTGCAGTAGGAGGTTTGGAATGAGGTTTCCAGTAGGATTGGCAGATAAACCAATATGTATGTACATATTGGTTTAAGAGTTAAAAAAAAAAAACCAAAACCATTTTGCCTCAGGATGAGATAGTTCTGAAGGGCTACACAGTGTAGGAAAGACAGACCAGGGAAGTACAGTGGTAGAGTTGCTCTCTATGTGAGGCAGCACCTGGAATTAGGCTCTCTCTTGGGGTGGAGGACAAGCAAGTCAAGTGCTTTTGAGTTAGGATAAAACAGCAGACTAGTAAGTGTGACATGACTGTGTGTGCTTGCTATAGTAGCCTGAGCAGGAGGAGTAAGTGTATGATGCCTACAGACAGCCTGAAGTAGTCTCGAAGTCACCGTTCCTGTGGGGGCCTTTAACTACTCTGACATCTGCTGGAGAAACAACACATTGAAGTACAAACAGCCCAGAAGGTTCCTGGAAAGCAGTGATGACAGCTTCCTGACACAGGTGAGAACCCCAGAAGGAATGATGTGCTTCCTGACCTCATTCTAACAGGGAAGGCCTTGCTGGAGATGTGAAGGTTGGGAGCAGCCTTGGCTCTAGTGACTATAAGACTGTGGAGTTCAGTTTCAAGGAAGGAGGCGAGGACGAAGCAGGGCAGCAAATAAGATTGTAACCATGGACTTCAGGAGAGCTAATTTTAGCCTCTTTAGGGATCTTCTTGGAAGAATCCAATGGGAACAGATCCTGAGAGAAGAGAAATCTAAGAGCTGGCTGACATTCAAAGATCACATCTTCCAGGCTCAAGAACAGTGCATCCCAATCAGCAAGAAACTGGGCAAAGAGGTTAAAGAGAGATCTTAAAGTGTGAATAAAGAACTCCAGTCAATACTCAAGCAGAGCAGAAAATACACAGGAGATAGAAACAGGGTTAGGTCACATGGACTGAATATAGAAAGGTTGTCAGTATAAGTAGAAATTAGACAAGGAAGGTCAAAACCCATCTAGAATTAAATCTGCCCAAGAATGTCAAGGAAAACAATAAAGGTTTCTTCAAATATATTAATAACAAAAGGAAAACAAAGGAAAATATGGGCCCATTACTAGATAGAGGGGGGACCTTGTTGATAAAAAGGATACAGAGAAGGCAGAGTAACTGAAAGATTTCCTTGCATCAGTCTTCACTGGCATGGCCAACCCTTGGGAATTATTGACCCAGGAGACCAGGATCAAGGAACATTGGCTAGAAAACTTTCCTTCTCTCAAGGAGGATTCCATTAGAGAACATCTAGGCAGATTTAATACGTGGTCCATGGGTCCTGGTGGGATGAACCCACGAGTGCTGAGAGAGTTGGTGGATGCCACAGCAGAGCCTTTAATGGTCTTCTTTGAAATGTTGCAGAGATCAGGAGAGGTACCCAAGCACTGGAAGAGAGTAAATGTGGCCTCAGTCTTCAAAAGGGGCAAGGAGGACTCAGGGAAATACCAGCCAGTCAGCCTAAATCAATCACTGGAAAGGTGATGGAGTCCCTCATTCTGGAGGCCATCTCTATCCACATGGATGACAGGAAGGGGATCAGGAGTAGTCAGCATGGATTCACTAAAGGTAAATCATGCTTGACCAACCTGATGGCCTTCTATGATGAGACAACTACCTGGATACATGAGGGGAGAGCAGTGTGTATTGTCTACCTCAGCTTCAACAAGGCTTCTGACACTGCCTCTCACAATGTCCCCATATGCAAATTCAGGAAGTGTGGACTGGATAGGTGGATAGCAAGGTGGATTGAGAGCTGGCTGAATGGCACATGACAGAGGGACGAAATCAACAGAAGAGGGTCTAGCTGGAGGCTTGTCACTAGTGGTGTTTCCCAGGGTCAATATTGGGTCCAGTGATGTTTAACTTGTTCATCAGTGACTTGGGGAAAGGGGCAGATACCTCCTCAGCAAGTTCACTCATGACTCAAAGCTGGGAGGAGTGGCTGATACCACAGAGGGCTGTGCAGCCCTTCAGAAGGACCTCAGCAGACTGGAGAGATGAGCAGAAAGAACAGCCTGAAGTCCAACCAAGGCAATTTCAGAGTCCTGAACCTGTGGAAGAATAACCCCCTGCACTGGTGCAGGCTGGGGTCCAAACCACTGGAAAGCAGCTCTGTGGAGAAGGACCTGTGGGTCCTGTTGAACAACCAGCTGTCCATGAGCCTGCAGTGAGCCCATACCAGTGGCCAAGGCAGCCAGTGGTCTCCTCGAGTGCATTAGGAAGAGCATGGCCAGCAGGTCGGTGGAGGTGATCCTGTCCCTCTGCTCAGCCCAGGTGAGGCCACATCTGGAGTGCTGTGTCCAGTTCTGGGCTCTTCAGCACACGAGAGACATGGAGCTCCTGGAGTGGGTTCCGCAAGGGGCAACAAGGATGATCGGGGGACTGGAGTATCTCTTACAAGGAAAGAGAGAACTGGGTCTGTTCAGCCTTGAGAAGGGACGACTGAGAGGTGACCTCATTAATGTGTATAAATATCTAAATGGGGGTGCCAAGAGGATGGGGCCAGGCTCTTCTCAATGGTGCCAAGCAATATAAGAGGCAACAGGCAGAGATTGATGCAAGAAAGTTCCACCAGAATATATGAAAGAACTTCTTTACTGTGAGGATGATCAAGCACTGGAGAAGTTGTGGAGTTTCCCTCACTGGAGATAATCAAGAACCACCTGGACACAGTCCTGTGTCATGTGCTCTAGGATGACTCTGCACAGGGAGGTTGGAGCAGATAACCCTCAGTGATAACTTCAGCTAGTACATTTACAGCTGCACTTTCAGTCACAATCTGTTTTCTCTGTTTGTCTCTTCTGAGTACTACCTTGATTTGACCTTCATGCTGTGTGACACTTTTTGTTTTTCTTTGTTTAAATATAGAAAATCTAGAGTACATTTACTGTTTTACCCTTACCATCTCATTTTGTTCTCTCTTTCATATGACCCATGAGTGTATAACTCTGTTTCAACTTCTATTACCCTTAGTGCAGCTGTGGGAATCTAGCAGTCAACACCTATGATATCAATACCTACTGCATTCTTAATCAGAAGGAAGAAGCCCAAGGAGATAAATACATGAGAAGACTAGTAGACTTTACTATCTCCATCTTCATAAATAAAGGCAACTTTTCTCTCTCCTCAGAAAGTTAGAGGAACCATGTAAAGACATGCACAAGGAAAACAGTGCACTCTTCTTTAAAACCTAAGCATTTGAGTCAGAAGCTGTCTTTTAGGCATGTCTTCAGAGATCAAATTTACCTTTACCCCTGGAAAATGCAATTATTTCCCTTATTCTTCTGTAAATATTGCATCATAGTAATAGTTTAATAAACCAAATTCATCCATTTATACCACTGATCTTATTCATTCACAATTTATTAAAATAGGAGGTTTTTCACAAGCAGCAAAAGAGATGCAGCTCCTAAAGATATATCACTGCTTTAGTTTACATTTCCCACAGCATGGCTCACTAGTTCTATAATGTATTTTTCACTCTCTGGTGTTTGCTCAAAGACTCTCAAACACAATATAAATTCCTCTGTTAAACCACACAATTATTTTTACTAATCCATTGAGAATGGCAAAGCTGAAGTGTTTGAACTGAGCAGCCTGGTACAATAATCTAACAGTTCATTCAAGCAGGTGCAGGACGTATCATGCAAATTTCAACTAACTTTTTTTTTATGCATGAGCACCTCACATTAATATTCCTCTGGTTTAAAATTCATTCCTTTGACAGTCACCACTAACTCACTGCAGTCAGTTGTCACCAGGGTGGTATCATCCTGTACATACTACAAATGGAACATGTTTTCCTAACTACCTTAGTTTGAAGGATATAAGCTGTATGAGATGACCTGGGTTTAATGCACAGAAGCAATCAAAAGTAGCAGAGTAATGTCCCACAGCCACCACCACCAGAGATTCTTGGAGAGTTGGACCTGCATTTGAAAGCTGTATATTGAAAATGTTCTCTTAAGAAAAGCTTGAACGGCCTTCCCAAAAAACTCCATGGAGAACTCCTAGAGTATGAAGATCATCATCAAATTTTGTGAGGGAAGAAGTACTTCCTGTTTGCAGTTCATTCTTATTTCATTGAAAATAAACATTAGAAAGTTTTGCCAGAATAAAACCCTGCTAATTACAGACACTAAGAAGCTTTCAATTAAATCTATGATCTATGACACCTGATTTTTTGACCTTTTTGGACCTTTTGAAAAGGTTCCAGCACAGGTTCATGAAACTGAGGAAGCAGGATCTGAGAAGATGGCTTTCCCCACTAGTTAAGGTTGCAGGGAGAAAAACCCTCCCACTCATAAAACTTCATAGAATCAGCTAGTATGGAGAAGTTCACAAGGCATCTTCCCTTAAATCTTGGTCACACATACTGTGAAAATACCATCATCCCTGGCTGGAATAAACTTTATATATACCTAACTACTGAGAATCACTGGTCTAAGTAGACCAATAGAGCCTTCCACACTGGTGGCACCACATACACTTAATTCCAGGGCTCCTGTTAAGGTGCTTTTTGCTGGGTTACAAATGCGCTTCAGAATTCAGCTCTAGCAGCCAATGAGAGTTCAGGTCTGTATAGAGGCAAGAGTGCACCAACAGGATTAGCATCCCACTGAATCTGATGAGCTGGGGCTTTCTCCTACAAGCCCTGCCCATGGGACAGGGAGTCCTTAGCATTCAACCCTCACTGAACTTATATTTCAGGCACACCAGCCTCCATTCCCGGTCTCTTGCCTGGCCTCCTGGATGTGCTTGGATTTACACTGTAGATAGCTCGTCTCCTGAGCCAAACTCTTGTATGTATGTTGTAGGCTTGGCTCCAGTCCTGTCTTTGACATCATTTCCAGGTATTCCCATTTGAGATCCCTGGGTAGGAATTGGATCTGGTTTCAGACCCCTCCGTTCTCCCTTTCCATCACTGGAGGTCATCTTCCACTTCTGGCTCATCTCCTCTTAGGAAACAGCAAGCCTCACTGCTCCCTGACAGGAAGACAGACACTGAATAGTCCTGTGACAGATCTCCCTTCCTCACAAATTCTTTCTAACCTGTCTGCAGTAGAAGACTCCAGCAGGAAGCCTAAAACTCATCTCAATACTGAATAACAGCTGTATCCCACTGTTGCACTCCATCCAACCATCCCACCATCATAGACATCACATTACTCCAAACATGAGAGAATTCATCCACAGCAGAGGCTTTTCCCATCCAACAGACAGCCAACAAAGTGGTGGACAGGACCTTTCACTGATCTGCACTGGACTGAACATCACCAGCAGAGTCATGCCACTGACTGGGCTAACCAAAAGTCTTGTAATGCTCACCAAGTCTAACATCCACCTTCTAAATTGCTTATGCTTCAAAGACAACAAACAAGTAGGACAACAGCATCTACTGCACTCTGTTTTCCCAAGCAGCCCCCTCTGCCCTAAACTCCAATACAGCTCATAGATACCAAGCTCCTAGAGACTGACATATGCTTTTTACCTCTTGGTTATGCATTTGATACTTCTTGAAGCATATAAATTAAGTCCAGACTCAGAGATACATTCTTTAAAAGGTGACTTGGAAGATGAATCAGTGGAAATTTTCTATGCTGAGTAGCATGTGAAATGAAAGTATTTGTGAACAAATATCAACATGCTTATTATTATGACATTTGAAACAATTTTTAATTTACTAAACCATAGTTTTTATTTCAGCAGTGAATGTAATGAACTGTATTAAACTCAACGGTAGCAAGAGCAAAGGTTTATTAGCTAGTATACAAAATCTAACAAAACAGGTCAATTGAGAGTTAAGATTGTCAGCTGAAACTGTGACAGCAATACATCATTATAAAAATAAATAGGTTTATGGGTTTTATATTTCTGTGTTGCATTTGAAATAAAAATATAATCCAAAAGTAGAAAAGTTTTTCCTGCCTTGCACCATGGGTAGATCTGTGTTAAATAGGCATAATGCATTCCCATTCTGCCAACAGAGCATTTTACATGTACTGAGTTTGGGTGTAAATGACCTTAATTAGGTTAGGTAGTAATCAGGTCTTGTGTCATAGGAATACAGGTCATACATACATGGTCTTTATTAAATTAATAAAATAAATATTCCTTCTGGAAATAGGAGTTAATTCTATCAATCATGATTAAATGATTTAACAGCAGAGAGGAATCACTCCCCAGGTTTACTTTGGAATCCTCTCCATCCCAGTCCTCCCCAAGGAGAGAAGGATCACATCCCAAAGAAATTAATGTCTTTAAAAGTTGTAAATACTACTTCTGCTGTACAGTGCTTTACTAGACACACAGTCTCCAGATATGCAAACCCTTGTGTGGGTTTCATTCAGCTCTGTCATCCCAGCATATCTGAAGGGGCTGCTTGGTATCCAGAACAAGGCCTGGAAGGATTATCACAACACTTCTCTTGGAGACATTACATATTGCCACAGTCCTAGGCAAGCCTCCCTTAATTTCCCTTGACAGTTCATCATATCCTGACAGCAAAATTCCTCTCTATCAACTTGCAGGCTTTTGTACTCCTCATCATACAGCCTGGACTAAAATTTTCCATGGTTGAAATGCAAGTGTTCTAGCATTTCATGTTACTTAGGTTTGATTTTATTGCTTAAGATTCTATTTAAGATTTTTATGTAATGCAGCATGGCACTGGTATGAGGATAAAGTTGCTGTATTTTGCTCTTTGCTTTGTCTAAAATGAATGAACATTACTTCAATTAAAATAACATTATAGAAAAATAAAGCACAGTAAAAAAGCATGGTTCATGCAAACCAGCATGCTTCTTGTGGTCAAAACATGCAATGTTGGCAGCAGCTAAGATGCATCTCAGAAGTCTCCTCTTTGAACAATTGCAACATTTTTTTTGTAAAAAAATTACAAAAACCATTAATAAATGACCATTAATTGTTTTAGAGTATTACATTTATAAGTTAGATATGTTCTATCAGAATGCACTGTCATTTGTCACTTCTCATTAAACAAGCAGATTTAGCTCTTATCTGAACTTTTGTCTCTAAGAAAAGGCAGGTTTGACTGAAACGATTGGAAAGTTATTAGAGAACCAATACCACAGCATGTGAATAAAAAAGGCTACTGCACATGTTTCCAGGTGTTGCAACAGATTTCCCTATATATTCTGTGTGTTTTAAGACATACCAAGTAGTTCAACCAATTTGTCTTTCTGGACAATTGACAAATAGCCAGTGTTTGCTGTTTCTGCCTTTACACACAATTTGCTTTGCAATTAAAGGAATAAAACAGACCAATACTAAAACCTCCTCCTCCTCCTTACATCTGACTTGAGAAATACCTGCATTCAAAGAGCCACAAATTCCATTATACCATAATTTTATACCAGGACCTGAGCTTCACTGCAGGTGAGAGACAGCAAGTCTCTAGGCTATCAGAAACAGTTGTAATCATGTTAAATAACTTTGTTTTGTGTGACCAGTTCCAGCCTCATAAGCCTTTACTTCCTATAGACTGACTATTTTAAGCTCTACCTGGTGTCCCTTGTTTTTATTGAATTTTAATTGACTTTATTTTAACATATTCTGAAACATTTAAGGGGGTAGGATGCTCTCTGAAGTCACTTCTGTATCAGATTACACACTTCAAACCTGTAGGCTCTATCATATTGAACATATTCAACACAGACTGGTCACCACCAAAAAAGCACCTTTCCCATCTTCTAGAAATTGTGATATTACTTCCTTCAAGAGTGCAGCAGAAATGCAATATCATTAAGTAAATGCAATAATATTAATTCCAGCATTCACTGAAATTATTCACTATTTGCATTTGCCTGACTAATATCAGCATTTTTTTTCTACATTCAGAGCTGTTAAGCTTCCTCAGGGAAATGGACCAGTTCAGTACCTGTGTTTTTCAGGATTTTAGGGCTTAAATTCTGGTGTCAGAGCCTGGCTTTTAGCAAGCAAAGGATGCAAAGGCACAAGGATTTGCAAAAATAACTCTTGTTTCTTTTTTAGCTGTGTGTTACTGCCTCTGAGAGAAGAGCTGGTGAAAATCTTTTTGGGGGAGAGTGAGATACACTTACATATGGTAATGATTTTTAAAAATGAAAAAAAAATTCTTTCATAGCTATAGGTTTCATTATTTATTTAGTAGCTCATCCAGTAATTCTTCTAGCCCTGAACAACAGCTCCACTTCAAAAGAAAACCCACAAAAGCATTCAGAAAACCAGTAAGTGCAACATTTTGTGTATGTGCTTGTCAGGGACTGATATCTTGTGTTATCCAGATATTTGTTTGTTTAACAGAATCTTATCAATGATTTAATGAGCTGTTTGTTAAGTAGGCATTTTCTAAGAGGAAATGCCACAGTCAAAGACACAGTTTAAAAGAAAAACTGTTGAATGGTAACACAAAAAGGTTGAATAGTATCTTCAGAAACACATTTATACATGCTTGTTCACTTCCACTTACCCATGAAACAATGCACAGCTAATTCATGTGAGAGTTAGCCCCAAAGCATACAGAATTGCTCAGTGACATTGTGCAAGAGCCTAAATAGACACTTATGCTTTACATAAGTTATGCTTTACATAAATGCATGCTCCTCCCAGCCTCTTTGCATGTTAGTGCAAGCTCTGGGGAAGACCTTTCATGCACATTTTCAATGTACAACTGATGTCAAAATTGTCACTCCAGCTTTTTCAGTTTGTCTTTGAAATTAACAAACCTTCCATTTGTAATACTTGTGCTTTAGGAACAGCATACTCATGCACAGCAACTGCAGTCCTGCTTTTCACAACTTTACAAGTGAACTTTTGTCACAATGATGCTTTCTCTAAAGCACCAGGCAATTCTTGCCAGAACAGCTTAGACAGTGGTACAGAAAGCAGTCAGGTGCACAGCACAGAGCAAATCAATACATTAATTTTAGCAGAAGCTGCTACC
This sequence comes from Serinus canaria, assembly GCF_022539315.1. Taxonomy (NCBI): domain Eukaryota; kingdom Metazoa; phylum Chordata; class Aves; order Passeriformes; family Fringillidae; genus Serinus; species Serinus canaria. Next base: position 51,097,545 of record NC_066315.1, on the reverse strand, counting down.
TATCCCAGTAACTTACAGGAGGATAAGTAAAAAGATAAAACACATCCTTAATACCCTAAATATAGTGGCTCTTCTATCTTCATTTATGGGAAATCATTTTCATTTCCTGGATCCTACTTGGAATGCTTCCACTGGACTGCACAATAGCTACAGTTAAATATTCCTTAAACAGAGTTTTTGCTCGGTGTAGGGACACTTGGCTTATTCCCTGGCACTGAGCACCTGCATTAGCTTCCCTGAATGTATCCCTACACCTTCCACAGTTTGGGATCTAAGAGCAAAACAATTTACAGACCTTTAACAGCACTTGTTATTAGTGTCTCTCTTCTACACACTCATGCTTGAGAAGTGGACTGCCAGGAGAACATCCCCAGGCACAGGGAAGAACGTCTCCTAGAGCACCTGGGAAGGGACTGAGTAAGAAAGATAGACAAGCAAGCTAGGACAGATTCAAGCATAGCTGAATTTCTATTTGCAGTCACTCTCTTCTCTCCTCCTCATGTACTACAGTATTTCAGGATTTGACCTTCAGTGAATATAAATTCTAGAGAACAACTTCACTAAGATAGTGAAACACACACAGTAACCACAGTTCATATAAGCCCATATGCTTCTGTGGAAAAAGATGATAATGAAACAGCTCTGAGCTGGTCCACAGACATGATAAAACCTTATAAAATAAATCCTGTCCTATTAGAAGCCAAATTCTATTCAGAAGTCCTTTAGAGTGACCACTTGCTCTCTCTGGTGGTACTATGGATCTTGCACAACTGCATTCATGCCACCTTTTGGTCATATTTGTCCTTCAATCTTAGTCACTCTTTAATATTTTGAGAATGAATCTCCTTGTCTGCTTGCACAGTTTCAGAGAATGCTGGTTTTCCACTGGACAGTGTGGAGCAGACCAAAACTTGGATGGCACAGAGGATCACACTGATGTGGAATCAGCCAGAAGTTCTCCTCCAGAATAATTCAGCAGAAAGAATACAAACTTCTGAATATAGATAGGCCTTATGAATAAAGCAGAAATGTATTTCAGTGAGAGTAAAAAATGCTTTTTATTCTGGCCATAACAGTCAGTTTAAACATCCACAGCTCTTTAAATGCACCTTATAATTGCCCTAGAAATACTGCACACTACATTGATATATACATGAAGGCATTTACATGTGTAGAAGAGCAAATTCCTTTGAGAAGTCACTCTCCATTGCAGCATAAATACCGTACCACTGAGGTGGAAGTTGTTAGTGTTTCTTACCAGTCGGTCAGTCAGCAATTCGATCTGTCTTTTTGACAATTTGTTCACAGCTTCCTAATTCCCTTGCGGTTTCTTGTCCGGTGAAAACCCCTTAGAATGCACCGTGAGTGCAGGTCTCCTTTCTTTTTCTCCTGTGTTGTGCAAAGGCAAGCTACAGAGCAGAGGGGTTTTTTTTTTCCGCAAGGCCAAATGCACATTCCTTCACAGTTCCTTCCTATCAGAGCTGATAAATTCCTGATTCAAGACTGAGAGCAGTTCCAGCCAAGTCCCTCAGCTGTGGCTCCATTTTAAGAGGGGTTAAGCTGCCTCATCTCCCATTGGTTTCCATGGGAGACAGAGAGACCTGGCTCCTCTGTGTTACATGGCCCATGTATGGCTGGTATATTGGAGCCAGTTTCACGTACAAGATACACTGACAGCACTGTCCGGTCTTTTTATTTTCAGTGCTTGAATCAAAGAATTCAGAAATGAGGAAAACCATTTTACTCCATCCTCCATTTCTGTAACGGGTCAGGTCCTTCCATTCCTTGTTAGCAAAAAGAAGAGTGTAATGCCAAGATGAGAGGTCCTTAGATCCAGGTGTTAAAATTATTCCCTTTATTTTGATATGTTGAAGTCAGCATCCTAAATCTTTATGCAAATGAAAATTCCAAGAATTAAGTGACAGTGAGTGAAATCCTAATGAGTATGAGTGGGCCCATGTTTTACCCCTGGAGCTCCTGAATATTCCACTCTCAAAGAGGAAAGTGGAGGTGGATGCATTTGAAGGTATTAAAATAATGCCATTTAGAATAGATCCCTCTTGAACATATTTGCTAAATAATAGAGTGTGTGTTGTTTTAAGAAAACCTCCTTTTTTGCTTTAAAAAATATTTTTAATACTTCAACGGTGTATTACTAAATAAACTGACAAAACATCTCAGAACCTGACATAAACGTGCAATTTTAATGCCTTCTAATCACACAAATCAGCACAAGATTTTTGTACTTGTGCATGACCTTCTTCAAATTATCCCTCCATTTTGGCTGAATGAGAATGAGCATGGGCTATTTGATAAAAAACACTAAGTGTGTGAAATGAGGGGCCCTCATCGTTTCTGCCAGACTCCTCTTGACAGAATGATGATAGAAGCATCACATCCCTGGGAGAGTAAATGCAAACTGACAGGAGATGAGCCTTTAGATGTTGAATATAATCTTGAATTGTGCTTGAAGTGTCTTATTATCTTGTCTTTTGATGTCTGAAGGGGTGGCTCATTGTTAGAAAAAGGAAAGCCCTTGCACATCTTTGCCATCTTTAAAAATTGTTTGGCCTTTAACAACTGCTTTTTCAACTAATGTCCATTTCTCCTGACAATAAATATGGCAGGTCGTCAGCAAGTGACAAACAATTTACTTTACATGCCAAGCTTTTATGTCTTTTGAGAGCTCATGTGGAAGCATATTTTAAAAAGCCAGGAAATTAGCACTATTACAAATGTTAAAATGGCTGCATGTGTGTAGCGTGCTGCATGGTTATTCATTAATGCTAGGTTTCTGTTTTAAAGTCCTGTCTTTCCTGTAATCAGACTGCTGTTAAAGTTCTTTATTTATCATTGACTAAAAATAGTCAATGAAAAATAAAGAGCAAGAGGCAATTTTCTTCTGCTCTAAAAAAAGAAGTATTATAGATAAAGTACATGGGTAATACATAAAATCATATTTATTAATCATAACAAATCAATATTAGTAGCAGTATGGCACAGTTTACCTGTATTGCAGATCCTCACAATCACATCACTGTTTTTCCACCTTCAAGCAGCTTGACTTTTTTCTTTTTTTTTTCCAACTTAAAAGTTTAATGACGAATCAGATCAATATGATTCCTTAGCAACTAAATCACAGGCACACTAGTTTTTCCTGTCACAGCACCAGTTTTGTGAAAGCAGTCAAGTTCTTTTTTCAGGCCTCCGTCACTCTGAGAATCCATAAGAATTCTCAAATGGATCATAAACTGTTACAGGGTTCAGGTTATTGTATCATTATAAAAATGTATTGATATAGTACAGATGACAAGACATGCAGCTCTTGTGCTAGTCTATTACAACCATCTGAATACCATAAGAAATATCAGATATAAACAAAATAAAACAGTCAGCAGTACACTGTCTTTTAGGGAATGCTTTTTTTTTTTTTACTGTTTTAAGCTGGTTTGAAATACTACAGTTATATGAACCCACAGAAAAAAATACAAAACCAGAAGAATGTTTTATTAAAAATAAATAACCAAAAACCTGACCTGAACAAACCTGAGTTTTCAGATAGAGTATAAAGTAAAACCCTCCTTCATCTCCCTTCCAATAGAGCCCCAGACAGCCCAAATGCCACAGCTGGGAGAATGCACCCTGTGTTCTAGCACATCAGCCTTTACACCAGTCAGGGGCTGCTGACACGAGCAAGCCTGAAATTTTTAAAGTGCTGTTCAAAATACAACAGCATCATTTTACACAAATGAGACAATGGCAATGTGAGAAAGGCTTGACCCCCAGTCTCAATCCCTTTGAAGTCCATGGTTACAAGCCAGAGTCCTGCAAATCCAAAGTTGCTTACTGACTAGCACATCTCATCTGAGCAAACCTTTGCATCATCTGGTCCCTCTTTTACTCATTGCTTCATAAAAGCAAAGCGGTGTGGGGGTTGGGGAGAATGGGAGCAAGCCGGATCAGCTGATTGAAAGATTTTTTTTTTTCCTTGTCAGCAACTGTTATGAGAAGGTTCACTGTGCTATATCCACACAGTTAAAATGAGAAGACTCTGCAAACAATGCATCAAATCCCAGCAAGGCAGCCACGCAAGAGTTTTACCTCACACTCTTCATACCAGGAAGAAAAAAACACATCAACTCAAACAACTTATGCAGATGCTTTTCTTCTGGACATTATCACTAAGTTCATTGTGCTTATGACAGTAAAGTATATTCAATTAGCAGCAAAACTTTTTTTATATGTTTTCATTTCCTTTTTTCTTTTAGCCATAAATTTCATTTTTCCTTCATCAATATTTGTGACTCGCAGTCCAAATATTTATGACTTCAGGCAAGGAAGTACAAGAAAGGAGGAGAAATATAAATCACAGTTGACCCCAAATATATCCACCTAATTTCCTTCCCCTACCTTTAATCTCTGCTTATTTCTCTAGTGGTTTTTGTTTTAGCAATAATTACCATTAATTTTTATTTTTTTTTTTAATTAGGATAATCCACTCTACTTAAGAACTTTCCCACCTTAATGGACGCTTTACATACATTCTGCCACTGACCTCCCCATGACAGCAGAGGTGGAGTTGCAGAGCCTTAGCAATACCCCTGGAATACACCTGCACAGCAAAGCAGAAACCTAAAGTAACCCCAGGACTGGTTCCATAATTCATCATTTAAATATGAATGCAGCATGATTTTAAAGTGGTTGCTCCTTCCTGTCAGTATGTTTCCTTGGCTGATTTTAGCTACACAACATAAGAAACTGCTGTAGAGAAGTGACTGAAACAAGTGGAGGGCCCAAACTGGCTTGCAGGTATTGACAGCATGAATATCCTGTTGAAATCTCTGGTCTTCTGTGATGGACAGTCACCCAAGACCTGTCAGAATCTGGCCTCATGTTTATTCAAATCACTGAGAAAACATAACATCTCTACACCACGTGAATAAATCCTAACTGAATGCAAAAGAAAACACAAAAACTACTCCATATAGTATTTGCTCAAGAGATTAGAATGAATTCAAATGATTTTTCTTCCTCTCCAGTGAACATTGTTCTATCTCGAGAAATAATTACACATGCTTAATAGTACAATATATTAAAGTATGCCTTAAGGTATGTTAACTGAAAAGCAATTCTGGCTTCTTGATTAAACAGAGGTTTTTGATCATCCTCTTCAAGGAACAAACTCCCCTAAACAGTAAGCTTCAAACAAATCATAGAAGCCTAAAGATCTTGACAGAATTAAGCAAAATGTGTTTTGCAACTGCCCATGACACAGCTGGATGTATTTCCAGCTGTGCACATACACCAAGGAGCAGAAGAGAGGAGAGCAGCTCCAAACCTAGCTGTAAGGAAGAAGGGAAGACAGGAAAGATGGCACTTTTGTTTTTACCGATGTTCTACTTCGCAAGCCTTGGTGTTTGTGGTGGGAATAACAGGCTGGGCTGTGTGTTCAATGTGCTCTGGGAGAGGACTTCCTTTTAAGTCTTCTGGAAAGCAACTGACTGCTAGTAATTCTATATTCAACAACTTAAAACCAAGATTTTAAAATGTAGGACTATGTCAGGTAGGAGACTGAGCTAGAAAATGAAAATGATTTAATAGAATCTCTAATGGTCACCAAACCATACCACCACCATCTGAACTGAAAAGCACAAAAATGTTCCTAAAAGCCAATATTTTAAAAGTTAGTGTTACTGTCATTCTGTAAGCTCCATGCTAGTTTTGAAAGAAGGAATCTAAAGATAGACAGCTGTAGAAAACGCTAAAAAATTCTTTGTTACTTACTTGTGTAACATTCAAATCTTCAGAGTAACATGAAAATGTTTTAGAACTCTGAGTTTTGTTATTGCATTAAAATAATGAATGTCATATTTCAGTCACACTAGCTGTTAATTTATATATATTACATTTGTAATATACATATATAAATATATATTACAAATATATATAATTAACTTTTGTAATCCATTTCAAGTAGGGTGATTACTCTCTTTTGTGAAATGTAACATTTCTCTAAGAAAACATCAAACTGTCCAGAAATTAAAATGATGGTTTACCTTTCTGAAGAAAAGGACATCTGAGAAGAAAAACAAAACTCCCACTTTCCTAATATTGTATATTCTTTCTTGTATATTCAGATATTTCTTTATTTATATATTTCTTTCCTAATACTGTATATTATTCTTTCTTGTATATTCCAAAATAAAACCAGAAATCTAAATTTCTTTTAGGCATAGACAAGCAGTAGTTTTGTGTTTAAAAAACTTGCTTTAGAGTGCAGGGATGTACATTGTTCATTGATTCGGTAGATATAGATATCCCTGAAATCTAGAGAACAAACCCAATTTTAATCTCTCTGAAAACAGCAGATTCTACCTAGCCAGACAGGACGAGGCGCTATTCTTCTTTAGATTACATCTCCTTTCAAAGTAAAAGGGCTTCTAAGAGCATCAAAGCAGTATCACAACATAAAGCAGGACATGTCACAATACAAATCTTTCTTTGTTTCATACTGATATTGATTTTGATTTTTAGATGGTGGAAAAAGAGAAAAGCAAGACTTTATGGTTTAAAAATATCAAGCTATTTACAGGAAAAAATAATATTCCTGTTGAAACCTGCAAATTATGACACATTTAATTTTATACTGTTTTTGTCCCTGTTTAGGATTAATTTTCTCATTTCATCATTTGAATGTAGCTGCTACCTCTGAGTTGGTCAAAAATATTTTTGTAACTCACAAAATAATGTCATTTTGCAAGTACTAATGGTAGTACTAGTGGTAGTCATGTAAAAAGTGAGAAAATAAACCATTTGTGGAAGAAATCTTAATGTAATTAATATGCGATTAAATCAAAGTATAAAAATTCATAAAGCTGATGTTCCCATCCTTTGACTATCTCTCCCCCCAAAAAGGGACCATAGATGATGGATCCAACAGAAAAAAACAGGTTCACACGGAAAAAGAATTAAAACAAAAAAGAACCTACAAATGACAAGGAAAAAAAAACCCTAGGAAGACAACACAAGGAAAACCAAGTGCTACACAGGATATTAAAGAGAAAAATGATCCACAGGAGAATGGCAACTGTTACTATGAGCTTCCTACAGCTACCTCTGCCTTTAGATATTTTTAAAAAATTTATTAACCTGACAGCAGGAAACTTTATACAGATTGCCCTGACAGGGTGCCAGTTTGGTATAAGCACTTGCTGCCTCTTTGTTTAGCATAAGGAAATCCAGAGAGGTGTTAAGTGGTGCCATGTGTACATTTGGGCAAGTCTAACTTTGCTGCCATCTGCCTCACCTGCACATTCCTATGGAGAACTTGATTAATCATGTGAAGTCCAATCAAAACATACCATTATCCTTCCTTTTTACATTTGCTTCCTTTTTAAATGTGCAAGTGTCTGATCTATTATTAATCTCAATACACAAACTGGCAAGGATCTCAATCAAAGAATCTAACGGCTCTTTCACAAATTACCTGTTTACTGTCTAGTAGCCAACACATCTCCTTTGAAACAGCCAGCCATTTATGTTGCTTTTAAACAAGTTTGTTGCTATTTTTATAACTTCAGAGAGAAGAAAGATTAATTAAAAATTAACCTTTTGTCATTCAGTCATACCAATTACATACTAGGATTTAATTGGTTTTTCCTTCCCTCTCTAATGTTAGTTATTCTATGTATAAATACAGAAAATGAGACTTCAAGACTCATTTAAAAAACACATAGCATACACTTTAAAAAAAACCCACTATTAACTTACACTCAAACCAACTTTTGTTTTCTCTTTGCTTTTTTTTAAATGGCCTGTCTTTGTCACAATTCAGGGACAGCTACAAGACTCCTCTTTATTTCCATACAAGCAGGACGATTTATTAGTGGGGCTGTCCTTCATCAGCCCAATATTGCTTTCATCAAAGGCTGAGTGACTAAAACTCTCGTCTCCTCAGAGCTGGAACATATGTGCTAGCACCCATACCACCACAGCCTGAGCTACCTGCAATACCTAAGCACAGCAGGAAAGCTAAGCTGAGGGTGGATTTTCTATCTTACCATTCCATCATGCTTTGTATTTAAATTGTCATAACATCTCTTTTGGTTTTAATGGGCATTTACTCCCCATTCACATGTCCCACTGACAGAGTAAGAATTCTGCCAAGAAATCAGACAACAGCATTATTCAGAATAATTCAAATCCCTGTTTGGAAATAGCTATTTAAAAATGCTCATGTAAAATATATCCTTCAGAAATAACAATCAATCACATAGCCAGATCTCTGGCTTCTTTGAGAACTTACTCATTATTTAAGCAAGACATCAATAAATTTTAGAAAATGAATTTACAAGACTGTATGATGACTCAGTCCTGCAAACACGCCACCCATTAATATTTCTCATTGACACAGTCTTTGTCATTAAATAGGGCTCCTAATCCACAGATTATTTGCTTTAAGGAAAGTATCACACATTCGAGCACTAACAGGTTCAGTACTACGGCATGGATAACTGATAGTGTCTTAGAAAAAAGCATCCACAATGTGGAAATTGAGGAATAAAATTATGTGAAGAGACAAGAATCTTTATGTGCAGCTCAAACATATTTCAGATGTTATGTCTGCAGCCTCTAAAAGAAGGCTTTGATTTCAATATAGAGACCATTTGGGCCATGAACCTTCCTATCAGAACAGAAATATTCACTGGCACTTGAAAATTAATCAAGAGCAACAAATACACATTGCCTTCTTCCATTGAAATTACCAAACCTTAGCAAAGTGTTCCTGATGGGCAGAGATCTTATAGGCCTTTAAAATTTGAGGATAGAACCAAACTACTGAGAATCATCCTTAAATACACTGATGAAAGGAAAGCTCATAGTCTGAAGGGCCCCTCAGGTTAGATATACTTTTAAGGATGGTAATGTCAGCTTCCTCACAGCAGCCTGGCAATGACCTCTGCTCTGACCTGCAGAGACCACTGTCTCAAGAGGTAAAAGACAATTTAGTCCTTTATCCTTTGTAACTGAAATTATTCCAGTCCCATAGACTCTAATCAAGGCAACTCCAATTAAAAAAAAAAACATATATATATATGCAACGTATGTTTCTTTAAAGACTAGTACAAGGGATCTACTAGCAAAACATAATCAGCCAGAAACTTCTACCTTGTTTCTCTGCAGCACATACATGTATGGTTTCATAGAAGGATGCACACAGTTCTGAAACATGGGTAACAATGTGGGAAAGGAAAATAAAATCCAAAAGCCAATGCAGAGGTTTGAAAATAAAAACTTGTTTATTTAAATACATGCAGATTCATTTAACTCCCATATCCCCACTCTGTATTTCAAGCATACACAGTATTATGAAAAGATCAAATGCCCAATAATGAACCAAAGAAAACCACAGTCATCAGATCCAGCACAAGAAACTCAAGATTTAATTTCACTAGAACAAAACCTTGCCAGGAAAGGAAAAAAAAAAAAAAAAAGAAAAAGGTTAGCAGTCATTTTTTTTCCTGTCCTGCAATAATTTTATAGAAAACACTCTGCTCCAAAATTAGAGGCTTGGTATTGCCCTCACTATTTACTTACAGCTTTATTTATTTTTGATTCACAGAACTACAAACTGAATCTCAAAAAATAACTTTTTATCATACAGTAAAATTACCTTAATATGCAAGTGCATGCACTCCCACCTCCTCCCCCCCCCTCCCCCCCCCCCCCAGTCAAATAATTATGTCACAAATTGCCTTCAATTAAGCATTAATTAAGGACTAGATCCAGGAAACTAACTCGAGGAAAGTCAGCCTCAGTCCACAGGGGGTTTTGATGCTTGGATTAGCCACTTCATTCTTGGGATTTTTTTTACCCTACTGAGAATTTTATATACAACATACCCTTAGTGTCTATACCAACTTTTGAATCTCAACAATTTATCACACAGATAAACATGATGGGTGCTTTCTAACAGCTAAGATTTTTTTTTTTTAATCAGAGCAATCTTCATAATTTATACTAGAGTTGTTTGAAAATACAGTGAAAAATGACAAGCAGGATTAGTTAAGTTAGGATCAGATACCAATATATTTATTCAAGTGAAACTGCTACTTAACATTAACAAAAGCTTTCCCTAGTACGACCGGTGGCATTTGGCCTGGGCTAGTATTTTGAAGGATATTGCAGAATAAGACAAGTTGATCTAAAAATGACACTGCCAGAAAAGTCAAGAGCCATACTCAGTTTCTATGTTACTTAATTAGATTCTATGGTTAAAATAGGAGCTATTACTTCACAAATATTTTTTAAAATAAACACCTCACCACATTATCTCTTACAAAGCAACTTCAGCCCATACTGGGATTTCTGTAACCAAAGCGGTGTCACTGTGCTAACCCACATTTCAAAACTGTATGTTTGAGGTAATGAGTTTCAGGACAGATTCCTTTACCAACATTTTGCACCTAATTTTTGATGACTTTCTCTATGTTTTTTCTGGTTTCAGTATCAAAAGTCTTTAGCATGAAGTAAATTCAAAAGAGTCCACTGGTATAAAAGCACAAGAAGAGGATTACAGACTCCTGGACTATGGGACAGCATTTTCTTTCAAAGAGAAACAAATTTTAAAAATTAAAAAAAAACCCACCACCACCAGGAGAAAACAAGCCAGCAAACAACAACAACCCCTCTAATCACAGCTACTCCCGTCCTCACCCACAGGGAACAGCTGCAACACAGTGACAAAGTGCATCTTACCAGACACCTGTACACCAGTTTCAGGTGGAAGCTATTCAAATTGTCAGGAACTTATATTTAATGCTGGTATTTCTGAGACTTAAAATGCCGCAGCATTCATCCACTTTGCTACTGATAGCAAAGCACCCATAAGAGAAAGAAAAGTTTAGTGCCTCTCTTAAAAAATAAATACAATTAGTTGTGCTCCTGCCCTCTCCTCACTGGGCGCAGGGACTGTTACTGAAAAGGTACCATTTTGACTGGTAACAAATACCCACTGTTTCTATGGCATGCAGTGAAATACCAGAACAAGAAAATTTGAGAATAAGCAGGTAAATTTTAGGAAAAAGTAAAGGTGAGAAAGGCAGGCCTTTGCAGAAATAAACTCATCCATCAAAAGAAGCTAAGCAGAATGTGTCTGGTAAAAGAAAAGAAAGCTCTTCGCATCTCATCCTCCAACTCCGTTCATCTATATGAAAATAAGACTCATGAAATATTGCTAACATCAACAAGACACAGAAATGCTGGTCATTCATTCCAACTAAATCAGTACATGATTTTCAGAAATCCTTAAAAAAATGAAAAGCAACAGTGTAGAAAAACTTTGTTCTCTAGGGACCTGTCTCCTCTTGACTTTCTAAAATGCTCCTCCCTCACCTGCTTAACAGATTTGGGGAAAATTTTCACACAGCATGTATTAATTGTTATGTTTAAAAAAGATATTTATTATCTCTGATTACGTGAAAGAAGGTTGAAGGAGAAAGTTGTCATTCTCTATGCCACCACCTGTCAATATGTTTACAATAATTTAACTTCAGACACTGCAAAGAAAAGTACTAAGTATTCATTCCTAACATGCTATTCATAACATTAAACAAAGAAAAAACTATAGGGCGGTGATATTCCATATTTATGTATCAGAGCTTTAAACACAACTGCACTTGACAATTTTTAGTGTTTACTGCAAATCTATCTTAAGGGATGCACTGTGATATAACATCTAATCGTCTTTATTTTACATTGTCTCAATTTAATCCTCAAATGTATCAAAATTGCCCCACTATCCTTTTTTTTTTTGTTATAAAAGTTACTAAAATTAATTGACAAGGGCTGTTGCTAATAGATCTGTAGCATCTGTCATAATTCTAACAAAACCTCAATAAATGGTACATAAGTTCCTACCGAGGCAGCTGGACTATTTCACCTACTTTTGTTTAGTTGGGAACATCTTTTTAGTATTATAAGAATCAGACTAGCAAACATCTTTTTAGTATTATAGAATCAGACTAGCAAACATTATAAGAATCAGACTAGCAAACACCTTACACTCACCAATAGAAAAAGCACAATATATGAATTTTTAGCTTTCTCACTTGTGCTTTTAGTGAGATAAATTATATTTTCAGCCCAGAAAGGAGCAAGATATGATTACACATAATTTCTATATCACACACGACAACTCTAATGAAAGTGTCTGTGTATATTTCACTACCACTGTAGAGCACCCAAATGACAAGGGCTCAAAAAATATCCTGCCTTTTATTAGAACACTTGCCTGATCGAAAAACAAACAGACATTTCACTATCCTGAAATTAAAAGCTCGTTTTTTGCTTTCTATATGCTTGGCTGTATTTAATAGAGAGAGCCTAAACATTTGAGCAAATCAAACATATAAACACAGCTGAAGATATTTATATTACTCTAGATAACTGGTAGGCTTTTGAATTTTAGACATTATAATTCTTTGCTGGATAAAATGGGCTAAAATAATTATTATATGCTTTTTGAACATTCAAACTGCTAATGGAAATTATGTTTTCCATGGAAACAAAGATTACTAAGAGGGTGCTTAAAAATGGATGTGATATTCAGTAACAGTCATTACTGCAATCCAGAAATTAAATTTTAGGGGTGTTTAATTATTATTTTTCCTGCATCTGTCTTGAAGTTATTTATTAAAACATTCTGTCCTGTATGTTTCAGTAATGTGTAAAGAATATTACAATATACAATTGCACATGGTTTTTTGTTTTTAAAAAAATCTTGCAGCTCTTATTGTAGGTAGAATACTGAAATCTAAGCACTGCTACAGATTTCCTGACAGATTATGAAATCAAAAGTTGAATCTTAGAAAATGGGCTCTTACCCCCTCTCCCTCACAGCTGCATTCCCTTTAAATAAGACCTTTTTCCCCTTGACTTCCACCCATAGAATAATAAAAAATAAGTAAGTGCTCCATTTTTATTAAGGTTTGTCTCAGGTCACAAATAGAAATAATTAAAAGGGACTTCTTCAGGAGTGTAGTCCTTCTAAACCCCAAATGTCACAACGTACCACACAGTGCTGCTACAGCTCAGACACCTATCAACATCTATCACTCAAGCACGCGCCTCAACAGCTCTGCTCCCTTTTCTGATTAGAGATCAGAGTTGCTTGAGTTGGCTTACAGGGTGTCATCCGTTTGAATGACAGATGTCTGTGTTGGAGTGCCACTCTCGCTGCTTTTGTTTTGATTGTGAAATGTTACACTTATCTGGCACAATTTAGACTATTCCAAAATGAATAAAAAGTCAAAAGGTAATCTCTCTTTCCACAGGCTTGAGGAGGAATATTTAATTTCCAATTTAAATTCCAAAAACATTAGCTCCACGTGCAATACCCTTTCTAGGCTTTGTTTACTCAGTATGAAGTGTTTTCTACAAGAATCTTTGAGTTCCCTTCAGCCAGATTTATTTTTACCATAAAAAAAAATTAACTTTTCAGTTTAATCAAGCCTCGGAAAAAGCTGGTAGCATGTGCAACACACCAGCACCTACCACAATAATTGTTAAAATGCTCCAAGAAAATGATACACACACACACACATACACACACACAATTTTACGTTAAAGTCCGTGGCTCAAAAACATTCATAAAACATCTGCAACTTGCACTAAATACATCCATTGTTAACAAAAGTTTTCAGGACTGATGCTGTCATTCTGGTAACCAATTGTAATAGGAGCAGAGGACTCTCTGCCTGCATGCTCCAAGCTACTCTTTCCTACTTAGAAGAAAATTGAGCGAACAAAAAAAAAAAAAAAAAAAAAAAAAAGAACAGGGGAAGATTGCTCTTCCGGACAACATGGTAGCAGTGAAATGAAATACCTAGACAGACTTACCGAAGAGCTTGCTGGGAGTGTCCTCGCTGTCATTTGATTCCACAGGCGCAAGCAAGGGCTCATTCAGCTCGTTGTCTGAAGTAGCTGCCTTGTCCTCACCTCTCAACTCTGCATTCATTTCACTCCGCAGTGACAGCAAGGGCTTACTGACTTGTCCAGCTATCATTGGATCCTAGGATGGGGGGAAAAAAAAAGAGTGAGGGGGAAAAAAAGTGGCAGCTTTGGTGTGCGTATACTCTCTCTTCCACTCCCTCTCTCTCTCACACACACACATACACACACTCTCTCTCTCTCTCTCTCTTATCTCTGGCTGCTCCTGCTGTTATTGCTGGCTGCAGTCAAGTGAAGAGCTATTACAGATCCAATGAGTTTTCCATTACTCCCCACCCTATTAAAGCTCAACTAGCATGTGAGAGATTCAGGATGCTTTGGAGAAAAACTTCTATGAAAGCAACATAAGCAACACAGCTTTAATTGTGGGATGTGCTTTATTTGTGTGTATGTTTTTACACCTCACCCTGTCCTTAGCATAGTCAGAGAAGAAATTCCTATATGCTCCAACACCACAGAAGAGGAGCCCCCTGTGAGCGCTCCATAGTGATTTAAAGAGGCATCCTCAGCTGTATAACGTTAACAAAACCAAATGCACAGTTTCTAGCATTACAGCGTTTCTATGAAAATACACAGCATCAAATAGCCATTCCATTGCATACTTTTAAAAAAGATACAATTTTCTTTTAACTCTTCCTGTCGTTGGGATACTATGCTCTAAAAGTCCATAAAGACACAAATACGGATGTTTCTTTTGAAAATAAAAACCACAGAAAACATTTTCTAGAAGATAAAATTAGGGAAGATACTTACACATACAGTTTGCAATTATTCTTGTGTTTGCACCATTATATGCCTCATAAAACATTACACATATGTACACATCTAAATTTTTTCTTGATGATCAGAATCTGTTTTATCTTCTGCTCATTGAGGATGTTTGGGGGTCAGGCATTATTTCCAAGCACACTCAGTTATTCCGTTTGCAAAATAATAAGCATAATATCACAACAGCACAGAAAGCAGAGTAAAAAAAAAAATTAAGAAATAGAAAAAGATCAAGTGACCTTGTTGATCTCTCTAGCAGCTATTTATTGCAAAGTTCATGCCTAAATGGTTCTTATGCAGAGAACAGGTGACCAGCGAGCAAGTAGGTTGGCTGGCATGTTCCCTCTGTCCCGTCCTCACATTGGTCGATGTTCGCCTGTGGGTTTTTTTAATGTATTCATGTCTGAAAAGTGAATTTGATATGACACATGATAATCTATGAAAATGTTAATCAATACAAATAGTTTAAGCTGTCATCAAATGCTCTTCTTTAGTCAATACTCATACTGCCGAAAACAATGTCACTGTCACCAGGGCTCAATTTGCACAGCACTTAAATATTGGACTCTGTGCATCAATGCACTCCTCTTCAAATACTGTAGGTAAACACATTTTCTCCCTATTTAAGGCTGAAGCACTCAGCACGCATTTAGTTGAGCCGAATCCTCCCTTTTGAATACCTTGATAGGTCCACTGGAGGGCAAAATTAATACTTAATTGAATCTCACAGTCATCAAAATAATCAATACTTTTTTATTATTTATTCTTTACAGTCTGTTGACTGTTTCAAACCTCTGAGGGAATGGTGGAAAGGATTCATGGCTTTGAAACACTGTCATTTAACAAGGTAATTTTCAGTGGGGCATTAGGGGTTGTGAAACATATAATAAAACAAAAATGGAGGCTTATAATAGGAAGAAAGAAAAGAATTATATTTCTGCCATCTAACAAAACAGGATAAATAAAAAAAGCAAGTGCAAGCAGGAGAGGGAGCAAGGAGGGGGTGAGGGAAAGAAAGACTGGCTTTTGAAGGGTTTTATCATATCAAGAGCAGAGCTGAGCTTTCATAATGCTGACATTTCTCATTCTGACAATCCTAAACAAGTGGAAAGGATGAGATCGCAGATATCATCTTTCATCACATTCCCCAGCTTAAGAACCAACATGACAGCTTCTCTTCCCTTTACACTGTTAATTACTAAATAAAATACTGCTCTCTGTCAGCATTAGATTATTGCAGATAGCAACCACAAACATTACTCCATTGTTTTGTTTTTACCTTTTTTTTATACCAGCGATACCTACCTTGAACTCTTCAGAAAATAAATTAGGCTTGTGTCTACATATTGTAAATACATGAAACATAATCAATTTAATCAATTTGGTCGATCCATGTTATTGTCAGGCTAAATTGCTGGCAATTTATTAACATTTCATTTACTGTATTTATTAGGCAGCAACAGCCTGAACATTTCTTAGATGTTTCTGGAGAGGAAACAAAACCCAACAGATTTCTTTTGCAGACACTGTAAAAAACTCGGAGTTGTTTTGCCTCATACTCATAGTGCATTATGGACAGTCATTTACTGAGGCAAAAAATTTGTTTGCTTTCATATACTAAATAATGTATTTTAGCGGGTTTTGCAGCTAAAGGTCATTGTGAACACAAACAGCATTGTTTCAGTCTGTGCTGCTTCTCTTAGTTTCAGTTCCTCAACACTAACATCAAGATTAGTTACTAACATCCATAACAAATGTGAATCAAACAAAATTTGACCTTTTTCATCAAAGTTTGGGGAGGGAACTAATCATGTCCAAAGAGAAAAACTCCTGATCTGAGGACTAATAGCAATTTAATGGATTTAATGGAATCTGTAGGATTCTAAATTAAGTCTAAGTTGCCAGATTCTGAAACTGAATGTATGAAAAATGGGAGGAAAAATAATGCGGGAAGTGTGACAGCACCGGAAGAAACCTCAGCCCTTCCATGACAGTGAATTCACAGCAACTTCAACAGAGCCAGGATTTTATTTGTTATGTATATCAATAATTCGGCCTCATCTGGAGTTCTTTGTTCATTTCTGGTTAGCCCATCTAAGAAAGATATATCAGAAAAAGGTGCAGTAAGAATGATAAAATGATCGAAAGGACTGGAAGTGCTTACAGAAAAGTGTGACTAAGAATGAGCATGATCAAAGGATACAAGAAAATAAACAGCAGAGAGAAAGTGTAGATCAGAAACTAGTCACCCTAACTCATCTGAGCAGAAAAGGTGTCTCTGCTGAAATGGGAAAAAGTCATAAATCTAATAATAATAAATTTTATTTTTTCCAAACAGTGGGTGGTGGAAAATCTGTGGAACTCATTGCTGCAAGGTATCACTGAGACCTGCACTGCAGTAAACATCAACATGGTCACTCACATGGCTGGGCACACTCTTAGCAGTGAATTTAAAACAGCTTTGCAAACACATAGGCAAGGACTATAAAAAGTGGATTAACATAAACTGCTGCCCCCTCCCTCTGGCAGCACAAGAACCTGTAGTTAGCCCCCAAGGTAGCTCTCTCTGTCGGGTGGTAAATGAGCGACAACTTTCTCTATAAGCAGACGGATTAGATACCCTCCAAGTTTCTGTAGTCTACAAGAAGACTAAATAAATCACTTAAATGATGACTTAAGGAAAGGTTTGTTTCCTTGAAAAACGTATTAAAAATTGGACATTTTTAGACTTCAGGTTATCTCCAGGCCTTCAATTGCTTTCTGTGCTTAAAAACATTCTTCTCTGCAGTGAATTATGAATGATTAAAGACTATTGTTTTTGCAAAACACATAATAAATTGTAATTCTAGAGCACAGCAAGTGGCCCAGTCTGTAAAATCCCTCAGTGATCAAAGGGGTTTTTTCTATATTTCCTAATGGCCTCCCTAAAAAAAACCTGGAGTAGTTGCTATGACAGCTGCAGGCCCAGCAGCCCTCTTCTCTTCTTTTTGCTCACCTACAAGTCCATCCCAGAGAGGACTCACAGCGCTGGAAAGGATGCATTGAAGCAAGGAATTGTGTATGCATCCTTAGTAGCTAATACTGTCAGGACCTGTTCTTCTGCACTGGATGTCTGTGGGCTTGACACTCAGCATTTGCTTTTTGGAAGGTGCTATAGGTCAGATTACACTTTGCACTGTAACACAGGCTCTTCTGTTCCCTGACAGCCACACAAAAGTTTCAGCTTTTCATATGCAAAACTGAAAAGCAAGAATGCTTAAAACCAGCAAGATGAACTTTGTCAAAAGGGTTTATATGCTGTAAGTAAGAGGCAAAGGCACATAATGCTTCAGAATTTCAGGGTTCAAGTTTTGAGAGAACTAAGGAATCACAATCCTCTTATTCAAAAGATAACTGTACATACCACACATGTAGTGGCAAATTATACACACATCTCTTGCAGATACTCATATAACTTGTCATCTATTTCTTGTCCAACTGGCACTAGTACTTCCAGACTTGCCTGTTTCCTGTGAGATCTCCCTGACAGCTTCGTGCTGCAAGTGGTCCTCCCTGCTGTGTGTCTCCCTTAAGGGGTGGCTTATACCTCCTGTAATTCACTTACAGTATCTGCTTCACCACTTTTCAGCTCTACCACTCCCTGATGGTTTAAACTGGCTGTTGGGCTTAATTTAATAGTAAAAATCCTGTGAATTTGCAAATGCAAATTACAGTTCTGGTAACACACTCTCTTCTCCAAGCTAAAACCTTTACTTTTTTCTTATCTAAAGGACTGTATGAAGTACAGGACAACATTTATCACTGTGTTAAAAGCTTTGCTTTTGCACTTTAGGGGTAAAGGTGCAGTTTCTAAGCAAAACTATTTAATAATCAAAGACAGCTTTTAAAAGGAACTGTATAGGGTTTGTGTCAAACATGCCCTAGGCAGGAATCTAAAAATGAATTACTTTCTTCCTTAATGTAGGACTTGGGTGATAATAGAGCTTCATAAAGGCTTCATGTACTGATTTAGCCACTGGTCTAAATTTTGTACTTACTGCACCATAAACATTGTTGCTCTGAATGTAATTACTTTCTAAATTCTAGTTCAGAGAAAAAGTAAGATCCTCTGTTTTGCTTTTTATTTGGCCCTTAGTTTGAAGTTAATTTGCACAGACTTTTTTCCCCCTTCCATAGAATTATTAGAAATCAATTTTCTGCTTTTCTTCAAAACATGAAATAATCCTGAATAAAGCCCAAACCCCCACCCCCAATCATGATATTGCACAGACTTCAGTTTGGGACTTACAACATGAATTTGTTTGAGAGCAAACACAAAAATTCTACCAATAAACATAAAATTTACACTTTGTAGTTACTTATAATTCCAATGACTGCTCTAAAAATTTATTCAAGTTGTAGCTTTTAAAATTTTTTAATCAAGATAGAGCACAATTACAAACTTGGATAAAGCTGTTCTAAGATGTACCTTAGCTTTTTGTGTGAGGAATACATTAACAAGACTCTACTGGAAAAGGACTAAATTTCTTTCTTTGGTAAATGCCAGTGGAATTTAGGATTACCTTCTTCCTTGGTCTTCTTATGAAAAAGTCTTCTTCCTTCATCTTATTGCTTCTAGAGGTATTAATTTTTTTTTTCACATAAATAAAGATCTCTTACAGATAACCTTCGACTCTTTCTTCTTTTAACTTTGTTTTATCTGCTGTCACTAATGTGCTCATATTTCCATCCCAATCTATCCACAGACAGGTTTATGTTAACTACTTTGAATCAACCTTTTGTCCCCTGCTAGTCTCTGACCATTTCTACCTGCTGGCTCTTATTTCCCCGGAAAAGTTACAGGGAAAAAACTCATTTTCTTCACAGCCACTTGTACCACTACCTTTGGATGGATGTTTATAAGCAAAACAAACAAGCTGATATATGATCATTGATCTCTCATCACTACTTTGATCTTGAGCTCCTATTTACGTATGTATGTCTCTTACCTATATTATTCATATTCAGCTTACTAAAATCTTCTGGGTTACCTCTCCTTTCTCTTAGAGCAAAAAGCTGATATGTTATCAGCTCATCTCACTCAATATGAATATTATCCCCTAAAACAGTCTCTGGTTCTTTTTCAGCTAGAATTGTATTTATTCTCCTCATTAAATTCTCTGTAGCAGAAAAAGAAAGTTCTTTTTTTCTCTCTTTTCTCAATACTAGTGTGGCTTTGGACATTTTGTTTTCCCAATGATATTCATTTTCACATGTTCATAATAAAACTTAACCAGTAATTAACAAATCAGTACTTGGTTATACACATTTTATTAATAAAACTGAACTATAAAAATTTAATTGGGAAAGTCAGAAAAACTATCACTGCCCATGGTGCTTTCTTTCAGAGAAATAATCTTTTCAAGTTAAGCAGAAATTTTAAGACTGTTTCCTTCATTTATTTACCTAATTTTAGGTTCTTAGGAAATTGAAATGGTTACTGCTAATTAGAATAACACAGATCTGACTGAAAAAACAAGGTTTACAGAAACTTATGAAGCTTTTAATTGTAGCTTCAGGAATCTTAAAATTGAATTAATTTTATTTCCTTTTAAAATTAAATTTTAAGTGGCAATGTCCCTTGGTTTCCTGCGCCTTGAGATTGAGGTACTACAATGTGTTTTTAAATCATACAAAAAAAATCCCTTACTAAACTTTTTTTTCCCCTATTTCACTATTTCCCGTAATGATACTATTGCACATATTTCTTACACCTATTAAGATCAAGCTGAAAGGTTCACAAGAGAATTTCAATCTGCTAATCAGGCTAGCTAGAGGCTGCAGGGAATAGGCACACAGAAGCTGCCCCATAGTACATAGCTAGATGAACATTTATTTTACAATCAGTTGCGTTTCTTGCTCTAAATGTACCTCAGCAATCATGCTGCAACCTCCAAAAAAGGAAAGAAAGGCAAAGAATGTTGGTTTCACCATAGAAAAAGTAAGGAACAATAATTCATTGTAGGAGACATCTGCACCTCTGGTCCATAAAAGCCATTTTTTAATCCTGCTGGCAAAGAAATGTGCACTAATGAATCCATACCTTGTGTTTTTCCTGACACACATGACACTTAGGGATCACTATGCCAGAGTACACACAGCACAGAAGCTTTACTCTAAATGTTGCTTTGAAGTCTTAAAAGTTGACCTTAATGCTTCTGATACAATTATAAATCTGATTTAAGGATCATAGTGTTCTTCTTGTTACAAGAACTCTTGTTTAGAGTTTTGTACCAGGGTGAAGCTATTAAAAACTTTCCTCTATTAATTAGATAACAAGTGTCTTAATTTTGGCCTTATCCTAAATATTAGGATTCCTCATTTAAATGGCACACTGCCTCACTGGAAAGCAGCTTGTCTATCTGTGGACATGTAGGAAAAGTTTGTGTGCATACATAGGTTAAGAGGCAAGAGAAGCTACTAATTCTGGGAAGCTACCATTCTCCTCAAAACACATGATAGACAATAGCACACAGTCACTAGTAGAAATAACAACTCCTGAGAGTGGTGAGAGAAATCGGCCTTCTTCTAGTTAGAGACTATTGGAGTTACACAAACCTGACCCATTTTTGTCAAAGCAGACAATCAGGCCCTAGAGATCAGGATAGGGCAGAGGCAAAACAGGCAATTTTGACTGGGAACAACATGGTGGGATAAGCCTTCAATAGATTTTCCCACTCGTTTCATAGAATCATTTAGGTTGGAAAGGACCTTTAAGATCATCAAACCAAGAGATTTTCTACTCTTCTTTCATCTGGTTTCCTGAAAGAACAAGATGCTGAAGGAGAGCAATTAAATCTCAAATCAGAAGAAGGTCCTATCAGGAGAAACCAAGACTTTGACTCTTTCTTCATGTGAGTAATGGATGATTCCCAATACTCTGTCAATTCTATTCTGAAGGAGCCATGTCAAGCATAAGAAAACATCCAGAAAATTTCAAGCCTGAAAGAATAACTAAAATTTTTATACGGTGGGGCCAACTTACCAGAAGACTTAGAAAAAATCTAAGATGAAGGAGAAAGCATTGTCTTCCATTTAAAAAAAGGCAAAATAAAACAAAACAAAATTTCTATAAAGGTATTCATTCATTACTCTTATGGAAAAAATACCATTCTACCTTAATGCAATACATTAGTTGTCTAACTAATCCCTGCTATAAAAAAACCCAACCTTCTTGTTAACCCTGAAAATTTTTTCATGTGGTGGTGTTTTAGTCTCCACACTGACCACATGAGAAGACATGAACCTGTTCACCAAATTACAAGTGCTCTTTCATAAGCCCGCCAGTTTTATAACTTGTCTTTTTTCTTGTTTAATATTTGCTCCATTTCTATTTTGAATAGCCCTTAAAGACAAGTCCTCTCTTTCCAGACAATAATGCTATATGTGTTAAAAGATCCTTCTAGAACCTACAGTATGCTCTTATCAGCATAATTCTTCTGCTCTGCATGAGAAGAAGAGGCCATAACCTCTTTGAAATTAAGAAACACAATAAAATACTCCATGGCATATTTGAATTACTCTTTCCAAGGTGTAAAATTTCTTACTAGAATTTCTACCAAAAGCAGTGAAATGATAATAGTTTGGCCTAACCAAAAATTTAGATATGGTATTATATGCAGTTTGTCTATTTTTTCATTTTTCAGGCTTTGTCAACCATGCACAGACTAGAAATTACTTTGAGTGAAAAAAAAACCAAAGCCAAAATTCAGCTAAAATTGCTTTCTTTTAGAAATCAGCACATCCAGAATCACACCAAAATCAAACTTACAATAGGTTTTGATTGTTGATCGGGTATGAGAGATAAACTTGACCAGGCTGCATAGAAGGGACTCAGAGTGATTGAAAGAAGCTCTTCTCTTAGTTAAACAAAAACTTAATTTTACATAATATGTAAGGATTTTAATGATGTAAAACAAAGAAACCATTAACTTGAATTTTTGACGATCAGAGCACAGGTTAAACAGTAACCCAGCTCAGTGGTTAATTCAATTACTTGTGTTTGGTCTAGGAAGACCCAAATCAAGATTCATCTGTAGTCAGTCCTGGACTTGACTACATGAGGAAAGTGACTTCCTATTTCAGTATGGATCTCTTCCTTAGCCCTCATCAGAAATTCTATCAAACACCCACAATGTAACACCTTCAAAAGTAACTTTGTTGAAATGGGTACAAATCTTTTAAAGGGCAACGAAGCAACATTTTCCAGCAAGAACTCTTTTTTCCTGAAGATTTTTAAAGTAATATTACTTTAGGTCCAGTTTCATCCAGGTTTTTAATTGAATGCTACTTTTAAAATTGTTATAATTTATAATACAATACATGGTAATAACCCAGACCAGTTTGGAAGTTGAGTATTTTTTGCAAATCTTTTAAAATCCTTTACAAATACAGTTAAAATACTGAAACAAATCATATCAAGCAAATTGTGATTTCACCAGAAAATCACAATCAAAAATTGATGAAAATTCTTCAATCCAAAATCGTTCCTTTTTATCTTGAAGCAAGTCTGCTTTAACTTCTACTTGCTAAACAAGACCAACATCTTCCCAAATCTGAATCCAAACTTAGGATAGCTCAACCTCAATTATATATATTATGTGGTTAATAATTTAGTCTGCTCTTCATGGAGCTTTTCATAATACAGTACATTTGAATTTCAGTGACAAGTATGGGAAATTATTTCTTTTCTGGCATTTCTACTCAGATCATACTTTTTAGAGGTGGAGCTGCAGATTTTCTTTTATCTACTCTAAACATAGAATAGAAAAGCAATGATGCCCATCTTTTGAAGAAACTGAAAGCCTCTCCTGATCTGAGGCTCACAGACTAAAATGTTATTTTCTCCTTTCCAGATATTAGAAAATGCACTGCAGCTTCCAGATTAGGAGGAAGAATCTCAACTAGTTTTCCTATCATTCTTCTATGTTGAAATAATATGACAACAAAACCTGCTGCTATAGCTGCTAAACATACTTAATAATGCCACAAATACTGCAGATCAATAATGCAATGCTTTTTATATTTCCCAAGCCTTTCTCATTGATGAATGAGTGCAATTGTTTTTTAATCATTAAAAAGATCTTCAGGGTTACTTTCGTTCATAACCAGGTCTTCATCAACACCTGGGTACCATATGTTTCTTTTCATATTGTAGTCTAAAACATATTAATTTCTAATTAAATGTATTACTAATTTAACATGCCTTCAACTATCATACAGCTTCATATTTCTAATGCAATTTGCATAAAGACTTAAAAACTTGAAGCCCAAAGAGTGCTTCACCTTTTTATCACTAGTCTTAATGTGCTGGAAATTGCAGGTATACTTATAAACTCCCCAAGGTAGGGAGTGTCACCTAAGGTAGGAAGGATGTGTACACACCACACACAGTGACAGTATTATGTGTTGGACATATGGGAGGATCTCTTCAATACAAAGCTGTTTTTCTGTTTAATGCTTCACAACAGGAAAACAGCAGAACATTTACCAATCATTTCAGCTGCAACTACAGTAACTGGATTATCAATAAACAATGAATGAAGCATTTCCCAGATCTGCTGAAATTTTCTTACATGAACAGTCCTGTTCTTTATTAGATACTGTTTGGCTGGGGGGATTTTTGGAGGGTTTTTTTGTTCTTTTAACAAAAAAATTTGCCATACAATGATTTGCCATTGGCTCCCTATTGTTTCTCGAGGAAACTCCTTTGAAACAAACAATATTTTAAGGAAGGAAAAATCAGATCAGAGAATAAATCAAAACATGCAACTATAGCAACACATTGCTGCTCATACCTGATTTTTGCAAACTGGCCAACATCATTGGGCTGCTCAGTTTCACCCTAAAAGAGTAACTATCAATGCTCTCCTCAGAGGACAGTCACAAGTGCTGTTGATTTCCTTCTATTTTAACAGGAGAAAAATATTTCCAAAGATCCTATTATTGTTTATGACATGTATGTCTAATATATCAATGTATATGCATATAAATATTACATATATTAAAAAGTTTTTAGCAGGCCTGATTCCTTCCCAATTAAGCCTTTTGAATTGCTGCCATCTACTTCAACAGGGACAAACACATACTCAATTTTTCTAGTGAAAAATCACTGAGATCTATTTCAGGGCACTGATTTTCTCATCATTGAAATCCATAGCAAGATATCAATAGGTATCCCTAAATGTAGTTTAGTTATTTAAAAAAAAATAGGGCAACATAATCTCATGACACTATTTGTCTCAAATTACTTTTTAACCTATTACAAACTTTATGGGTTTTTTTAAAACAAATAAATATCATTTTTGAAAATAAAAGTTTCCTTAAATGATTATTTAAAACATGGCATAATTTGCACATTTTTTTCTTTTGTTTATATGCACAACCCATGCACAAATATGCAGATCATTACTATAACTGCTTTGGTAATATTAGCATCCCAAAAATTAATGTTACTAAGGCATTAATAACTTCAGAGTGATTAAAAATACAAAAATAGAGCAGTAAAATGCAGAATATGAGTTTTGATCACAATCTCACAATTTTTTGCTCATTATAAATTATTTTCACGTGTCAGTCCAAATGGAAATTGATACTGTGTGTTTTGAATTTATATTTGAAGAAAGTATCCTTGCTTTGTGCTTAAAAGTTAATTCCTATGTCCATATTTATCATTAGTTTTCTGAATCTAGAGACTACATGTATTTATAGTTTGTAATATGCAGAACCAGCAAAACCAAAGAGCCACTTGGGATTCCTGCAGAAAGCCTGAGTATACTAGCACATTCAGTGCTAGATCGTTCAGTGTTCAAACCACCTCTGACCTTTCTGTTACTTCCCCTATAACAAAAAGTAGTCTTTCCTTTGTGGGAGAGTAAGTTTGCCATGGGATGCTTATAATAGGAGGCTGACCTCTTGGAGGCTCAGTTTTGCCACTGAAGCATTGCCAGGCAAGTCACCTAATCCCCATGGATTTTTTAACCAATTTGCAAAGGAGAGAACAGGGCAAGGGTGTCTATTTTGACTTTAAAGCCTTTCTGTAAAAATTTGCATATCTCCACAGAGTCTTTACTGAATTCTTTCTTGCTCTATGCTTTTCTAAGGTTTAATAATATCCAAATTAGAGTTTCATGAAAACTAACTTTCCTCAAACTACACTCACAAACTTTTAATTATATTTACTGCTGGGACAATTCCCACTATATTTAAGTGGATCATTAATAATTTCATCAATTTATTCCTTTTGTTAACCTACTCCTTTAGTGATTTACCTCCTGTCAATACTTACAGATATCCATTTTCTCATGTGTTAAACAAATAATCTAGCAATGCATACTTAACCAATTTATTCCTTACATCAAGAAAAATCCATCTCTCATTTCTTAACCTGATGGCACTTCTGATACATTTCACAGAGCTGCTGCATGTCTTGATTCTACCTGTCAAACTCAACACTGGTACATCTTCAAAGCATCTTCTAGGAGTAAAAGATAATTTCACCTTGTTCTCTTGTTACTCAGACTGCTACATTGTGTGCCCTCCAATCTCCCAGCCTAAGGAGCTCAAGAAAAATTAGGAAAGCAGATCTCCATTGCAGAGAAGGAAAGCAAGAAAATAAGACAGGAGTTCATGTCTGCTGTGATCAGACCCTATCCTGTTACATCACTTTTTCTTTTCTTTCTACCACTGCACTTTCCTCAGGAATATTCTCTTTCTAAGCAGTTAGCAATATGACCACCCTTAAAGTCACAGTAGGTGGTTCTTATGTTTTAAACCTATTGAAATGTTCTTCCAACACATTTATTTCTGCTTGTGGTTACAGCAGTTGTTCCCTCTTGAAGATCTGCACTGTTTTGCTGAGCTATTACATCTAGCAGCCAAGCACCCATACGACTACTCACTCACTTCCCTCTCCCACAGAATGAGGAGAAAACAAACAGAGGGAGACATTGCTTGTGGATCAATATAAAGACAGTTTGATAAGGGAAACATAAGATGCATATCCAAGCAAACCAAAATAAGGAATTTTTAGCATTACTTCCCATTGACAAGGCAATACTAGGGCAGTGAAGCCTCGTAACAGCTTATGCATAACAGCTACCTGAAAAGATAAACACCATAGACACAAATAACCCAAATTCCTCCTTTCTTTCTCCCTGCTTTTAATGCTGAGCACTACATCATCAGTACGGAATATCCCTTTGGTCAATTGGGGTCAGATATCCTAACAGTATCATAGAATTGAACCATTTGAGTTTGAAGAGACACTAAGATGATCTAGATCAGATTGCTCAGAGCTCCAGATAACCTGGCCCTAAACACTTCCAGACACGGGGTAGCCACAACTGCTCTGTGCAACCTGTTCCGATGCTTCACCACTCCCATGGTAAAGAATTTTTTCCTACTATCTGATCTAAGCCTATTCTCTTTCAGTTTGAAGCCATTTTCCCCTTCTCCTATCACTACAAACTCTTATAAATTGTCTTTCTCCAGGGAGGCTTTACAGAGAGACTGTCCTTTCCCAGCTTCTTGCCTGTCTCTATCACAGACACTGTGCAAGCGCTCTTCTGTGATAGCCAAAACACTGGGGTGTCATCAGTATTGTTTTAGTCACAAATCCAAACACATCATCATATGTGCTGCTACAAAGCAATTTGCCTCCAGCCAGCCAGCCCAGTACTATGATTCAGATCTACAACTTAGGAAAATGAGTGGAGGACCCACACAGCTGTGACATTGCTTGAGCTCCCTTTTCACACAGACAGGTAGCTCTGCTCAACCCACAGGCCTGACAGTCCCAGCTCATGTATCCTTGCTATCTGATTCCAACTAAAACATTACTCTGAAGATTGCTGAAGAGAAATCTTGGCAAAATAAAAGCATAAGCAAAGAGACTTAGGCAAGAACCAAATAAATACAAGGGGCTACATGTGGGGAAAGAAAAAATAAACCATACCCCTTTTTTGCCCTTTTCTCTTTTGGTTTTAGACCAAACTCTTATTCGCAGATTAAAATCAGCTTTCTTATTTACTTCATTAATTTATTTGTTTGGTTATTTAAGTATTTCTCAGCACTACAGTATCAGAATGCTTAATCATATGCTTTGATCTCTGTGTTCTCATGCAAGCTGGAGTGTCCTCAGAATTCATGTGGATATTAAAATGTTCTCTTTTGCCATAAAACCAAGTTGGTAGGTGATTACTTCAATGTGACACCTTATATAAGCCTACCATCATGCCTTCACTTTAAACATTGTAAGTCAATGAAATTATATTGCAGACATTGACAACACATACAATTTTGCCTGTTTGATATCCCATTACTGCAATAGCAGCAGCAATGGTTTTGGAAAAAGCCTTTTTTCCCCAATAAGCATGTGCTACCAATTTTGCGCTCACAAGTAGGGCATCTTCCTAGGGAGCACAATAAGGCCACTTAAGTGACTATCACAAAGTATTTGCTTGTTTCCAGGAGAATGTAAAGCAGTACACCCACAGGCCTACATAGAGGATTACTAGTAAAAGATAACCAGCAACTCCTACATGGAATCAAAACACTTCTATACAAAATTGATTCACTTGTGCAGTCAAAATAGCAAAAACATTAAATGTTCTTAGACTTTATACTTAGCTAGGATATGAGATCAGTTTTGTAGCACCAAGATATGTGCACAAATACTACCTATGTAACTCACCAAAGTACAGCAGAAAAGACAAACTGTAATCTCCACGTAAGTAACACTGTTTGGCTCAAAACTACCGCTTCATGTGGGAAGCCCAGAAATTCATAAGCCTTGAACTCAAAGGGAATACTCTGGGGGGCAAGGGGAAAGGGTAAAAATCCCAATTTTAGAGGACTATGAGTATTAAGCATTGAATACCAATCTCATTCTATTTCAAGTCCAAGTGTTGTATGGAACAGAAGTTAATAAAGGAAGGAAAAATCTGAAGGCACAATAAACCAAACCAAACCAAATCAAAAAACTAAAAAAAAAACTACACATGGACTCCTTTTGGGTTTTCTAAGGTCATATATTCAGTGTGAAGAAACATTGAATTCTGTTCCATGTATCAGTTAAAGAAAAGCTACTGAGATGCTATGCTATAACCCACTCAGATTAATCAGCAACTCACCAGGGATTGGGGTGCATTAGCATGAATTACATGCTTAAGCAGCAATTCCCTGGACTTCCTGACATCAAAATTGTCACCGACATGTTTTATGAAAAATCCTTTCCTTAGGATTTTTCCTCTCCTGAGAGCTGAGAGGCCTCAGGAACAAACTGTAAACAATTCTTATCTGCTGCTGTGGAATGCAACAGGGGAGGTCTGTGATTGGCCCCGTCAGACTGTTTCCAATTAAGAGCCTATCACAGAACACCTGTCCGGCTGGTCTCGGTCTGAGAAGACTCTTGTTTTCACATTCATTCCTTTTCTATTCTTAGCTTAGCCTTGTAGTGAAATCCTTCTCTCTATTCTTTTAGTATAGTTTTTATATATTATCTATGATATAATAATAAATCAAGCTTCTGATACATGGAGTCAGCTTTCTCGTCTCTTCCCTCATCCTGGGACCCCTCTGAACGAGGTAACACAAAATCTGCCTTATCTAGTAGTTTAAAGCTTTTATAATTTTAGAAGCCTCACACAGCCAGATGTACAAAGCTTTGCTCAGGGAACTGTTCCCAACTCAACGTCATTTCCCAACCTGTCTGATTCCAGGAGAGTGACTGAGTAATAGGAGGAGGACATGCAATGTAACCGTGCAAACAGTTCAACTAATTGTTCAACTGGGCTGGTCTTCTGAAGAAAAGTTCTAGCTGCAGACTTCCACTATTTTTCAATACGTTATTACAAACAAGAAGAGAAAAAAAAAAGGGAACGTGCATTTATGAAGAGAAAGTGTACTTATGAAGAGAAATTGTTAAATGAAAAGGCATTGGGTGCCACCTCTCTCTCACTACTACTACCACAAGCAAGGTACAGCTTTGGAAAGACACACATTTCCTTCAATATCAAAGGGATCTGGAAGATCACAAACAAAGAAGAGTCATCACAGGGAGAAGTGGTGACACAAGTGAATGCTTATGCTAGGCTTCCAACCCCAATGTTTAGTTATCACTCCATGTGACTTGTGTCCCTCCATCAATACAGTTTCTTTCTCCTACATGAACTAGTGTCTGCATACATCCATACCAGTCTTTTAAGAAAAGATGACAACATACTGAAAAGCACTAAGAGAAGCCCAACCAGCTTTCTTAAATTTGTTGTGACAGAGTAAATGAAGTGCTGTGATGAACACAAAGCCATATTTATACTGTGGTTATATAATGGTTTTAAGATATTGTCATTTATCTATATCTGAAAGGTATAAACTGGTCCTTCAAGCATGCAACCCTGGACAAAGCATGCATACTGAAATCAAGATAAATAGAAAAAGCTCTTCTGTTTGTGACATTTAAAGATCTACTGGACAGAGAAACATGCAAGATAGGAATGCACAGTTGTGCACAGTTGTGGTGTCTTCTAATCTATATCACCAAAAATCTTTCACCTCAAACTTGCTCTGAGTCAGATAAATACTTTTTGCACTATAATGTAGTGAAAAATTGTAAAACACTGCACTAAAAATGAATGTAAAAGTTAAATAACATATTGGTTTGTGTTATTTTCCTCTCCAAAAGTAATTTAAAAAGTTGCTGAGTTTCCCTCTAAATGTCTCTACAGATTTAACCTAGGATCTCACTATCAAAGGGGATTCTCTTCTGCCTTGCATATGATATTGACATCATTAGTAAGTTATGACCTCAGTAACACCTATTCTAAACCTTTTGCCTTCACCAGGATTCTTCAAGTGTAATTCAGCACTTCATTTAAGGCAATGAGATTAAAAAGGCAGACTAGAATGTGGAACACAGTTTGTAACATTGTTGATGACAATGCACAGCTAAGTCCCTTTTAGTGTCCCAGTTGGAGTCATGGATACAATGGTAAAATCTGACTTTGAGTAGAATGAGCACTCTGCACAGGTTTACACTCATACGACACTTTTAACAAAGTACAATAAGGTGCATAGATATTACCTAGAAAACAATTTCAGCTTGGAGCACAAAAATCATAATTTCACAGCAAAGTCACATTTTTATCTTCCTGTACTGCTTCAAATCCCATTGCTTTGGCTTGCACCATTTATTTGCAAGGAAAAACAATGAACAAACAAGATACATTCTAAATACCAAAGAGAAAAACACTAAACTTTGGGAAAATTTGTCAGGCAATTCCTGTTTGCAGCTCACAAGGGCAGAGGTAAAAACTCATGACTTGCATACCTCCAGTTTCCTTGTAGCTCAAGAAAACTTATTACCAACACTGAAAAACCTTTTATAATGTGAAAATATTAAACATGCTAGAACTTAAGTCTACCAAAAGAAATAAACTGCGAGCAAATAACATTATAACTAAATATAGCCAGGCTTAGAGGAGTTACTACTCTACATTCTCAACAACTTCTGGAGAGCATTCAGACCAGGTACTGTAATAAAACCCAGTTAAAAATGAGGAGCTTCTCAAAATGCTCAACAACTATAATGGATCACTGACTTGGAAAAGGGGACTGAAAACCTTAACAATAGAATTCAGCCCAAAGACTTCACTTCTTATGCCAAATTTTGAAAGCTGGAGGTAAAGGCAAACACCAACAGTGTGAGTGAAGACTAAGTAAATTTGCCAGATACGTAGTTCCCAAGAGAAAACTGGAGGAGCTCTGACCTGCTCACAGGGACCGTACTGCCATCCAGAGGTAGACTGCAGCTTAAAGCTATGGGAAGTTGTCTTGAATTGGCATGAAGCAAAGACCTCCCTTTGGTCAACATTGGAGACTCCAGTTCTCAGGGAGCTATAGAAGTGATGTGGCAGTTGAATTCTGCAATGTCCTGAGGTTTGTCCACTGTTCCAAGTATGCATTTTTGGCAGAATAGCTTCCAAGCATGTTTATTTAATTTAGATTTTCAGAAAAGAGAATTAACTCCATACCAGCAGTCTCATTATTCAGGATGGTTAAAAGCATGCACACAAAGCTTTGTGGAGGAGAATTATTGTTGGACTACAAAAACCCCAAACCTATTAATAGCATGGAAAGAAGTGGGGACATGGCTTTTATTAAAGTGTTCAAGACAGTCTGAGATTTTTTTTGGATGGCAACCTGAGAGACATGGGCATCTTACTGAGTCTAATCAAGAGATCTAGTCAATGGAGAATTTTAGGAAATAGGATTGGCATTCATACCTTTTCTTTTTGGGCTTCTGTGGTTAATATTTCAGTTTATAAAGGGAAGACAAAAGATGGAGGACTTCATCCCTTACTTTTTATCTCATTCAGCAAGCAGAAGGAACTTAGAGATAAAATGTCAGAAACCATTTAGACCATTTAGTAGAAATTAGACAGCATAAGAAAGTGAGCTGATGTCCAGTTCTTGACTGTGGTCCTAAACCTGACCTGTACAATATATTTGATGTTTGCATCTGGCAGCAGTGATTAAGGGGTGGATATATAGCTCATTTATCCAGACGAATTCAAGTGCATTCTTACCTCTTGACCTAAACTGAGAACAGAGTCACTGCAATAAACACCTATTGTTGAAATATGCAGTAAGGTATCTTACACTTTCACATTGAAAATCAAGACACTTTTACATTAAAAATCAAGAAATGCAAAGTATTCAATAATTTTACTACCTTCTTAAAATAGATTTGCATGCATGGAATTCTTAAAACTGAAACATTTAATTTAAAAGGTAATAGGGGATGAATATTAGACTGATGAAACAAACAACACAAGTCACAGAAGACATTCCTACCCCATGCAGTGCATTAGTTTCAATCATCTCATTCTGTAGAACGGAGGAAATGGAGGATTGACGTATAGATATCTATACTACTACCAAGAATTTAGAAATTCTTAGCATAAGTGTATCAAGTTGGTCAGATGGAAAAGGAAAGGGCATTGAATAATTATTTGGAACTCAAACATGATAACACATATATACAATTATACCTTTTCCTCAAAAATAAATCTTTTGTCTGCTTGTTAACCACAGCCAATGCCATGAAGACTCTAGAGAGATGGAGAAAGAATTCACTCTGGATGAGGACAATCAATCAAAATCTTCTCTGAAACTAGATATGCCTTCAGAACAGATCAATAAATGCTACATGTTGATCTAAATCAGTAGAATCATGAAGAGAGCATCAAAATGATACATATATACACATTAACTACTGCACATGTATATTTATTCAAATGGTAATTCTAAATAAAACTTTGAGTTTTGTTTTTATTGATGCATGCCCATACATAAGCTGACATTGACCAAGACCCTCTTACTGCTCTATCAACCTGAAATTCTGCAAGAGAAAGAAACAGAGAAGTGAAATATTAATGGAAAGTGGGATTTTCCTCGCAATAGCCTCAATAAATATGTCGGTCAGGAGAAAAAAATAGGTCAAAGATAGAAAGCTTATATCTCCAATATCAAAGAAAAGAATGTTTGTGTCAAATCTATTGGAGAAATTGCCATGAATAGTTCATCTGTGTGAAAATATGGTCCTTGTAATGCTGCTAACATCAGTGAGACCTAGGATGATATGTTGAATAAGCAGGTTGCAGAAGTTAAAAATATCCATGGGAAGCTTTAATTTGCATGTCTGCTTTCCAGTATTTTAAAATGGGTAGGAAAGAAAAGTGTAAAAAATTCCTTTTTAGGACCATTCATTAGTTGGTTTAAAAAAGAAAGTATATTAAATGTGAATATTGAGGTGAAGTCCTTACAAATTATATTCAATATTTTCCCAGCATGCAAAATTTTTCATTTGAATTAATCTGTTTCCTTAGTTTTGGATCATTAGTATTTCTTTTCCTTGTGGTCCATATGCTCCTGCTGTTCTATGTGCAGTTCATCCTCCAACATTTCTCGCTCAGAAAGATAAAGTAAAATAAAATATACAGTACATTTAAACCAGAGAATTGAAAAACCATCTTTTTATTAACCTCATATGTAAGGCCTTATCAGGGAAGCATGCCTTAATTCACCACCTAATTCTGCAAAAATCTTTGCATAGAAACCCAGTTGCCTCTGCTCCTTCTCTTGCAAGCAGGAATTTTACTATAAACCTCAAAAACATTTTCATGAGTGAACACTTGAGAACTTAACCCAGTTGGGGGTGGCTGTAAAAATCAGCTGATGTCTTTGAGGAGGTCAAAAGAGGCTGCATAGGTTTAACTCAAAGAAAGTACTCTAAAGGGCAGCAGTGATTGGGTCTACTGCAAAACACATAATTTAACTCTCAGTGACTCAATAGTGAGAATCATGCCAGACCTCTTGCCCAAAAAAGGTACACACCTCAATAGTGGCTAAATAAAGGTAGTTTTTCTACAAATTAACAACTGAATTTTTATGTGCCATTGTTTTTCGCCTTCCTATATTTGCAGCCAAAGCAAAGAGAGAAATACTTTACTCAAGTGTGTCCACTGAAAAATTTTACAGATGTTGTGGCACTTTCTTTCTACCCCTTTTCCATATAATCTTCCAATTTGTCACAGGTTGTGCTATTGTTTGAGTTTTATATAAGCTACCTGCAATTGCTTACTCTTTCCATCAACTGCTAGAGACCTGTTTTCCAGTGCAATGTTCTTACTGCAATGGGCTTTTATTGTCAATATTTTCTTTTAAAAATTCAAGTAATTAATTAACTTCTATATTTTATCAAAGAGACTTAACTAGAAAATGTTTAACACATCCTAGAATGCAACATTAAGGACCATTAAGAGAAGGAACTGAGGTGGAGGATGTTTAACTTTTCATTTTAATGAGAATAATAGCAGCTGAAGTATCCTTACTCAAGGCATACATGAAAATATAAAAAAAAAAACTCAGGTAAACACAAATTCTGCTTGAATTGTAAATGACCTTTCCAGCAGAAATCATATTAAGGTGGAAGATTAAGTTATCTTCTGTGCACCTACTCTTTGCAGCATTTTTCAGAATCCAGCAAACAAATTTAGACCCGAACTGTAAAAAAACTACCATTTCCAATGATCTTCTCACAAAACTGCAATTACTCTGTATTTAACATATTTATGTGAAAAAGTCTGTCAAAGTCTTGGTTTGTTTCTTTGGTTTGAGATTGTTTGGGGATTGTGTTGATGGACTACATTTAACGAATCAACTGTCATTAAAAGGACATTTTTAATTACAGATTGGAAAAATGCAGAGGGCTGGGTTTGCTGCTTCCCCCTTTCCTCCCTCAAATACACTGGTGGGCATTTACTTATGCAGCAATGTGGGATAAACAGTCTTTAATATCTGAACACTTCAATTTGTGAAATAAAATCTCAGAAAACACAGGATACTTTATTTCTCTGAAATCTACTGAAAGAGAACAGCTGTGGGAGTGGAGCAGAAGAGTATTTAGCTATTTCAGCTTTTAAAACCATACAATCAGATCATTTAAATCCCAGATTCAAGTGGCTTTCTCATTTACGAAGTGCAGTCTGATAGCTGACTTGCTTTGAAATTGAAAACAGTGTCAGGACATGGATCTGTTAGAGCAGTGTAAATTTGGAACAACTCCATCAACTTCAAAGTAGTTAAAATCATATACATTGGTGATTAGAAATTGGCCTATAATTTGCTATAATTCCTTAACTATTTCAAGACAGAGATAAACATCCTTCATATCAGTCAATTATTTACTGTCACTAATGTTACAGCTATGTCAGACTCACTGATCACATTCTTCCTGATTGCTTCCCTCTTCCTACACAGATAACTGTTTACAAAAAAGGCAAAACAAAGCATGATCTTTCACCTGCCTGGAAACTTTAAGGATAAAATTATCAAAGCAGTCCTGTACCAATTATCCATTTACTACTCAGAAAATGAAGCTTCTTCACCAAAGGCAGGTAAGAACTTGTTTTAATCTGTGGAAATGTGAACAATTTCTAAAGAAATTAAGGAATCGACTATAACGAGTATGGAGGACTAGGAAATTAACAGTAGAAAGTATTTTTTTTTTATAGAACAGATAAATCCCACATGATTTTGAACCAAATGATTAAGTAGTTCTCTAATCATATTTTAAGCGTTATCTAAATGCCAGGCAATTACAACTAGACAAAAACAGAATAAAAACTCAGTGTAATTAACATTCAAAGTAGCTGCTAATTTGTCCATTTATCCGCAGCTCATGCAACTTCACAATAGAGTTTGTCAGAGTAAACTGTTTAGATATGCAGTATTTGTGCCAGCAGTTATTAAAACAAACAACACATTTACAGTACATCTTTCTCTCAATCTGCTCAAGCTGAGCAAAAGCACATTTGAAGCTCCGAGACTCACACACAGTGTCCACTTTAAATAGAAAAATCTCATTGATTGCATGAAACTCGGGTCTCATTTTTGTCCATCGATCCCCTTGGTGACCTTCTACAGCATCAAAGCCCAGAGCGAACCCAATCTGACCCCGACTTTATGTGCATTATTATATTGAGAGACAGGAGCTACTTACAGTCCATGCCATTGTCTCCGTAGATATGTAATAAAGTATTCTAGAACTGCTCCTGCAGAGAACACTTCACGCACTCGGCATTTCCTTTTCTCTGTCTCTGTCTCTCCCCTCCAATCTTAAAATTCTTCTCTTTGCTGTGCTGAATGTTTTTTGGGTTTTTTTTTCCCCCATCCAGTGGACAGCTCAAATGAGCAACTTCAGACTTTGACTAATACTCACATAACTCTCAGTAAACAACATCCTTCACATAGATCTATAACTAATAATAATGCTCTTTATTAAGCTCTCCTGTGAAACAATATGTCTAATAAAAGCTGCTCTCCATGCTGTTTTAATTATAATAAATCACCTTCATTATGATGCATACTTCAATATAACATGCCTAATGCTTAGCTACCTGGGATACTACAATAATGAGGACAGAGAGTAGACATCTTGAAGAAAGTTATTTACACACACTAAAAAATTCTACAGTACCGTACTGCTTTGCAACATGAATTTCAACAACTTTTATCTTACCTTACTGTTCATAACATCAGAGATGAGAAGAACCAACCCCCCTGAAAAATGCTGTTTACACAAATAACAGGACCTTGAATACATCCACTAGCATGGAAAAATAAGTCCTTGCAGTGCAATCATTTCTCTATAAATGTATAAAAGTATTTTACCACCCTGTGCAACAAATCAGTGATGAGACTATAGGCAGTTGTGTGCCGGTACCTAGGGATTTCATGTCAAAGTCAACTTCCTTGGCAATCCCTAGAGAACTGCGCTCTGCACATTCTCGTGAAAGGTGTGAAAATCTGATTTTCTAAAATGGATCAGTAATTCTCTATGAAGGGGAAAAGGATCAATAAATCTTTGCTAAGTAGATTGTAAAGGAAAAATTATTCTTTCAGTGACAGTACATTAGGATCCTCCAAACAATCTCAATAAACTAAAGACATAGCATTTCTCCAGCAGCTACTTTTGACTTCTGATATATTTTCGTAATCTCTGATCATTCTGCAATGCACATACATTTATATTTGCTAAGCAATGTTCCATGTTGATGTTGATTTATGAGTGTATGCCATTATGCTCGGCTGTGAGTAGAAGAAGAAAATTATTAGCTGCTTGTAACCTGATAGATGTGATACAAGGAAATGTCATTACAACCACGCACACATATAGTTTGTTACTATATCTCTCCGTACCTACACAAATATTCTGTACTCTGTATGTATATATCTACACATAAACATTAATATGCTAATATGCAGTACATTGCGTATATCTATATGATTTTTTTGTACATGTGCAAATGTATACATGCAACATACATACATACATTTTCAGGCCGTGAGAGTTAATTATAAGGTATATAGCAACTGAAACTCTACCAAGGTGCTTCACAGACCTGAAAGGTGTCCGTCCAGTTACTGCAGTAGCACATGCCATCTGGCATTTACACTATCAAATCATATAGTCATGTTGCACCTAAACATGAGATTTTTATATAAAAGCAAAATAGCAGTCGCCTGAAGACAGCATGATAATACAGTTTACAGAGAGCAGTCAAAATATATTGCCAAGTCAGAAGTGGGCTATACACGCAAGCAGAGGAATTTATTTGTCCTTTTTACACAATCTCTTTTTCCTGCTGCAGAGAGTAAGAGGATCCTGCCAGAGGGGTCTGTAGCGTTGTTTTTGCAGCAGTGGTAATATGCACAGTGTGGGCACTTAAATGTCCATTCCAATTCTAAATGCCAGTGCTGGTATGAAACTTAACATGCTGGGTTGCATTTCTATTCCTGGTGCTCCCAGCACACAAGTATTCTGGGTGGTAATCTTTGAGGGGATGCATGCTGAGGAGAGGAAAATAGAGCTTTGTCCCTCTTCCTAATGCTGTGAAACCTGAAAGGAGAGGAGGCAGCCTCTGCTGCCCAGAGAAATCTACAGTCTGGAGACCAGGCTCTCTCATGCAAGTAGGCTTTGGTACAAACACAGAAGATCAAGTCTAAAAAACCAGAATAACATGAGAAACTAAATATGATAGGAAGGCACAAGCAGGGAAAATTTTGAGTTCACCACTCAAACTGCCTCATGCTTGACAAAGGACCCACAAAGGACAGGGCGTTTCAAGCCGATTTGTAGTTCTGAAAGTTTTAAGATGCAGAACTAACAAAGCTAATTACATCCTGAAAACCAATGCACCCGAAAAAGTTTCTCTGGCCTTTTTCAGATCATGGAATGAGGGCAGAAGCCATCAATTTTATAGCCAGAAGATCCAATGCTTTGTATATTTCCACAGTTCAAGAATCCTGCACACAATTTCCTAAATAATTTAGGCTTGGATTTTGGTTTTTGTGGGGTTGTTTTGTTTTTATAAACAGGGCAACAGAAACAAGAGTACTTGAGAACAGGTTCTAGGTCCTGAGGTTCTCGCTGAGTAGAAGCTGATCAGAGCATACTTAAACCGGCTCAGCAATGGCACTGTTTCATGGGAGAACATGAAACATGGAGAACAGTTAAAAGTTGTGTCTTTTCTCCCCATTATCTCTGCTATCTTTGAGTCCACCAGAACTAATGAGACTGAAGTAAGCAGACTTACCATGACAAAAAACCATAAAGGAGAACAACAAATGCGATACAATCAAATCCCAATAAAGTCACCTTATATCATTGCCATGAGGATGAAAGGAAAAAATTAAGTAGTCTTGGACTGGCAAATCTCATTTTTACCCTTGGACACCATAGTAAAGTATCACCAGGGGTTTGCTTCAGCTTTTCCTCAAACCTGTATATTTTGGACGGTTTCAGAGGAGCATCTCAAAGTACGTGTTAAGTTCAGATGATGAACCCATAATTAGAACATCTCTACGCTGCATTTCAAAGAAAAGAAATAAGGCCCATATGTGTGCATGTACATGTGCACACACTAGGGTATCACAGTGAGGCAGCATCAACATTTTAAAGCTGGGTGCCTTATCTGCACTAGTCTGAGCAGTTGACCTAGCTGAAAAGAGATTAGTCAAATTAGTCCTTCCCTCTTACTGGGAACTCGCAGAAACACTAGAAGGTCAGAAAGACATAGCCAGTCAGTGGCAGACCCTGACCAGTATCCGTCAAAGGGGAATTCTGACCATATAGATACAATAATATACACAAACAATACTATAGATGCTCTCTTCCATCACAGAATCCCCGAACAATTTTGGGTGTCTCAGAGAAATATGCATTTGTCTTCTTTTACCATAGATTTTGGAAAAGGCTATCTTAATTGAAACAAAAGAATAGGATATTCAATATCCCTGCAGCATCATGAGTAAGAAACAAAAAATGCCAAGGGCCTAATACTACTTGCAAAGAAACATGCTTTTGCCCCATCCATAAAAGAAGAGCTCATGATCTGCCACACCAGGTTCTACATGATACTGAATAAATCCCATTCTCTTTTATACCATTATGTATCTTGCAACTTCTGAGGATAGCCCCTCCTAATGACATAGTTCATACTTGTGTGCAGCAATCAATTATGTAGAGGTATACAATATAAGAAATTAAAGGTAGTATAGAAAGTAATCTTACATTAAGGAGCTGCAGCTGAGCCAATTATTAGAGATTGGGAACAGGCCAGGTTTTAACAG
Organism: Serinus canaria; assembly: GCF_022539315.1. Lineage (NCBI taxonomy): Eukaryota > Metazoa > Chordata > Aves > Passeriformes > Fringillidae > Serinus > Serinus canaria. The sequence goes on along the minus strand of NC_066315.1, from coordinate 51,057,534 downwards.
GCTGCAGCTGTAGCCAATACGAAGGAGAGTGTTATAAAAAGAGTGGGTTGGTGGAATGAGGGGGTGCTGGCGTTAGTTGGCTGCTGTGACAAGAAAGAAGAGTCAGTGCTCTGAGGAGCTGCCTACTAGAAACATCAAGGAGGTATGAAACTCTAGCAATATGGAACTTTTGTGATATAATGACAATAGGACTTTTGTAATAAATAATAACAAACTAAGCCAGAGTAGCAAAAATCATCTGGTTTATTACGTAAGCATTTATTCAGACCCTTCTCTAGCCTGCACATCCCGCACCTCTAGGTGTTTGGCTTCCTTTGTTATGTACATAAAGTTGCTTTCTTGTGTTTTGTTCAGGGACATGATTTTCCTGGACTGTAGGTAATATCATTTGCTTAGGAGAAATAAAACCAAAAACCAATCAACCAAACTGAAAAAAACCCAAACAAACAAGCAAACCCACTTCTATTTCCAAATGTTTTCTAATATTGCAGATTAGAAGACATTGAATTTAGGATTGAATACTATATCTGAAATTTGATAATAGTTTCCTCAAAAGGGAGCAACACATAAAGCTCCCTGTCTGCCCACCCAAGCTGGATTTGTTGTTGCCGCACAAGAGCTATTTGGGCCAGGAAAGGGATTAATAAATTTTTGGCAGGTTTGTTGGTCTGTTATGCTTGGTTTTTCATCTCCTTTATTTTTCTCATATTCAGATATGAATACAACATTCCTGTGTCTGCTCCTGAAATGGACGCTGCCCACAATTTCTCTGTGTGTTTGCATGATTACAACCAAGACAAATTGTGTGTATCTACTCACCCATTTGAGACTACCTATCTATTGCTGATCTGCACTAAGAAAAACAGATGTTAAATAGCATGGACCTCTTTTAAAGATATTGGCTAAAGTGCCAAGACACCAAAGGACATACATATCTTCAAAGACCAATATTTGTAGTTTGCACGAAGGACCAAATCATGGATCCACCAAAATATAAAATTCTCAGTGTTTCCAGAGGAAAAGAGAGGACCTGTCTTGGAAACAACTAATTTCAGCTGTGAGCACAGTGAAACAGAATAGAGAAATGTCACTTCCATGTTCTTTCATTATACGTTTTGCAAATGGACATCTTGAAATCTGCATGAAAAAGTCTGCTTTGGATGACCTAGTAAGCCTTCAGTACTTTTATTCATAATAAAGAAAAAATTAAAATTACCAAACAGTTTCCATTGCAGTGTTACTGGCACCCTGAAAAGCTACAGTAATTTCTGTTAATGTGAAGAACAGTTTTAAGGTGAAGAATCTGGGAAGGAGACTTTGGTTTCCATCAGCTTCTTGGCAATTCTGTGCTGCCAGAAACTGATGGAAATGCTAATGCTGCTGTCACTTGTTTATATGATATGTCTTCTGTGGTCACCCTCAGGGCTGGTTAACTAGCCATTAACACAGTAAACCAGTAAACATACCAAGAAAATGTCATAATAATGAAGCCCATATATGCTTTCAGAACTATGTACCACTTTTAAGTGAATGCACTGCACCCTTCTCTCAGTTGCTTACACAGGTGATCTAGTTTAGAAATACCAGAAATGTCAAGATTTAAGAAATAGCACAGGAGGCAAGTCCTCTGGCAAAATACCTTTAAAAATCCCTTGGAACTGTAGATGCCAGTGCATTTTTGCAAAGCAGGCCACAGTACTGTAAAGCACAAAATAAATTCATATTAATTTCAGTAGACTTCTGCATAAACATGCTCAGACCTTGTGTGGACTGCATGTGAACACCTAGGTCATAATCCATATCACTGACACAAGTAGAAGTAATTTTACTGTATCCTGTATGCAGATTTGATCATCCTTAAGATTTTCTCACAAGAAGTAATATTCTTATGTTAGTAAAAATACTGTCAGAGCTTCCACAATACTTCACAATAAGCAAACTTGCTGGTCACGTGTGTGAAAGTCTAATACAATGGCAAATGAATGCCATATTCATAAGCATTTTATATTGGAAGTCACCATCTTTGTCTTGTTCAATTATCCAAATTACCTTCAAAACACAGAAGGAGTTACCTAGTCTCTTCTTTCACTATCTACCTTCATTTCTTCCCTAATCTTCTAGAATTATAACCAAAATCTTTAGAAAGTGTTTGTAATTATGTCACCAGTTCTACTCTTCCTGCCAAAAACCCACCAAAAACCTTTGTGGGTACAAGTCATTCCCAGGTAAATATGAAGAATTTCAAGAGCCATGACTGAGGAAGAGCAAGAGGTTGGTGAGAGAAAGTCTTTATGGGAAGACAAAGAAATCACCTTTGCAGCTGTCTCTCTAAGCAGAAAGCTTTAATCTACCAAGGCCATCTGTGACAATCTGGTGGCCCTACGGAGCTGCTGTCCGAGTTCTAACAAAATAAGCATGGTGTGCATTTGAAATAGGAATGAGACTGGTGGTGAACTATTTTTGGTAACATAAATAATTTTACTTTCCTTACCTACCTTGCATACCACCGCTGCATTACTCAAGAACAAACAGAGAATGAAAGATTAGGCATTTTTACAAACACTAAAAAGAATGCATAGATCACTGGAAATGGCTTCTCTGTTAAGATTTCCTTTCCTCCTCTTCTTTTAGAGAGTAACAGCATGGCAAAATCAGGCAACAAGACTGTTTGTGAACCATACTGAAAGACATCAAGTATATTTTGTTGACCAAGCATAGCAGACAGATCACATCTAAAGGGAACTGCCTGTTTTAAAATATTTTTAGAAAGGGAAACAGTTATGTAAAGCTGGTGCTATCAGCCCTCTTGTTCATGTAAGTGTCTTCAAAAGGCAGGGAATGTGTAAGGAAAACGGCCTTTGCAGAGCAAAAAAGCATCACAACACACCTCCTGATTACTTCATGCACATCGTTGACAAGTCTTTTAAATATTAAGAGCTATGTTCTACTCTAGTTCTACACATGGGACTTCCATTAATGTCAGTGGGTGTTTCACACAAAGTACAAGAACAGAAACAGCCCTTGGCATCTTTTAGTGTTAAAGAAAAAAGATTTCAATAAGTTTACTTAATCCATCAAACTGGCAGTCTCTAGCATTAGCTCCTGCGATAGCACTGTCAATGCTTGGTCAAGCCTAAAAAACCTTCAAGCTTAAGCAAGTCTTGACACAGCAGAGAAGCAGAAGCTCAAGATGGCCAACTGTAGGAAGCAAATAAACTTTTAAAAGCAAAGAGAATAAAGGATTAAAGGATAAAGAAAATTATTTTCTCCCTTTATATCTACTTTTTCCAAAGAAATATATGTTTCAGAAAAAGAAACCTGCAGCTTGGCAGGCTGGGTGGCAAAAGAAAAGCAGAGACAAGTTGGGGGTTGGGAGGAGTGGGAAGTAGAGTGTAGCTGCTAATCCTGCTAAGGCAGTTTTGCAGTATTGACTCTAGCGTATTGGGGGCACACAAACTTTTTGACCATGCACTAACTAGTCTGCTTGATAACCTGGAGTCACTGGAGTTCAAGGTCTCAGTATGTATCTTAAGTCCATGGAAAGAGTGGATTATTTCCCAAGAGAGTGTTTCGCTGTCAGACACCCAAGTCAGAGCTTATCAATTGGTGTCTGCATGTGTGGCAAGAATAAAACAACTCTACTAATGCCTTCCTTTCCATTTCTCTACTACCCCCACACCCACAACTGGAACAGCCTCTTAACCACAGGTCCCTGTGACATTTTTAATTTTTTATTTAGAGATCACAGAAGCCCCATGCAGTAGCTAGCCTAGGGTTTTGAAGGACTGGTAGCTACCATTTTGGGTGCAATGTCTTTGACTGGGGTATTAGCCCTCATGATAGTTGCAAGCAATCTATTTAAATCTGAAAGCCAGTGGAGCCAAATCTAAAATATAAGTTCTTCTTCTCATTTAGTATCCATCTGGTTAAATTATCACATAGGGCTGCACTGTGGAATTTATGTAATGGAGAAACTGACATAAGTACATGGTCTGTCTGACAATGTAGCTAGACAACCCTGTTGAAATCATTTAAGACTTGTGGGATATGTGTCATTAGTATTTTGACCTTGATACATAAAAGATTTGAAGCAATTTAAACTGCATTACCTTCACACAAAGTAGACTATTTGAAGAAAAAAAAAAGAGGGTAGAGGTACAGGTAGTTGTTGGACAGTGATATGCAAGTTTTTTGTCTCTCCTGGAAAAATTGATGTACTATTTTTATAGTAGTAAAAGCATCGGAGCACAAATAGCATTTGAAGACAAAGTTAAAAGTATTACAGGAAGATGAGCCCTGCAGCTAACAGTATCTAACAGGTCTGGTTCTCCATTTGCCTCTTTCTTCTAAAGCAGTATACAGCTGACTTACTTGAACCTATCAGTTTAGCACATGAGCAGTAACAAAGCGCAACAATTCTCATGTTCCACTCCCTCTTTGTTCAATTGCTCTTTGGGATGAGCTTCCTCTTACTCACCACTGTCTGTCTTCCCTGTGTAGTTACATCAATCTCTTCTGGGACTGTTACTGAGGAAAAGCAATTGTCCAGAAACAGAAGTCTACAATGTAGCTCTGGATAGGACAGTTTCCCAATGGTCGTTATAATCAGTGGAGTCTCTTTCATTGACTTCTGTAAGAGTCAGATCAAAAGCAAGACCTTTTCTTTAAGGTCCTTGTGAACAAATTCCACCTGAAAATGCGAGAATGCTTCCTGCCAGGAAATCTACAGAGAATTCAGGCAAAACTGCTTTCAGTTTTGCAACAAACTTAGATTAAGTGAATTGCCTTCTGTAATTTTCTGTTGTCAATTCCAATTACGGCTAATATTTCAAAAAATTCTAGACTTAAAAAGCTACATCAAGAAAAGTATCATGAAGGTTAGAATGCATATGGGAAGCACCATGATTTTGGGTTGAATTCCTTTTAGGGGTAGAGATTCTGAATGCTATTTTTGTTTATAGTTGAGGGAAGGTAAAAAAGTTACACTGAAAGTGGTTTGAAAAAGTGTTTGTAAGAGGCAGACGAACAGTAGAATATATAAAATAATTTTTAAATCACCCTTAACTACTTCCTCACTAATCCATCAAGGAGTGCACCCAAGCACAATTTAATTCACATTCTCTGACTTCTGTGGAGGAATTGAGCATTTCAGCCGAATGGCCTCTGCTTTAAGAGACCTTATATTTACAAACTGACACTGTAATAAATTCCTAACCAGTGTTACAGGAATCACTGCAACTTAAAAATATAAATCCATGCCAATAGAAGGTAACTCATTTGGACCAGTAAGGACTCATTATTCAAACAACCTTCCTCTCTGCTTTCACATATATGGTATTATTGGAAAGAAACTTTTCGTCATTGCTCAGCAGCCATGGTAGATCACAGCAGAAGGGTCTGATCTAACTACATTTCTGTCAGTTATAAGCGCCTTAAACCAAATTGAAGTTTGTCTTTCTCTAGATTCTACCCATTCTTCTGGAGAAAACAAAATCAATTATCTAATTAAACCATCATCTTACATACATAAATTGAGTATATATACCTTTTATAAACAGAAATCATAACTTGCACTTCTGGAACACCCCATGAATAATTCTAAAAATGAATGAATGAAAGAATGCCACTAAGACTACAGGATTTCTCACACACACCTCTACATTGGCTTATCTGGTTTTAATGTCTAGGAATTACACAGTTGCAAGCTGTAGCTGCTTAAATGACAACTATTTTTCCCTGCACGATATTTGGTGAAATAAATGCTGAAGTATGAAATCCATTAGTGCCATATATACTATAGACTGCATTTGCAAAGGCTCAGTTCATGGGGAAATTCCTCTCCACAGATAAATACAGCTTTCAAAGGTTTTTATTATTATTATTATTATTTTCTTCCAACTTTTTTTTTAACATCTCTATCTGCTGGTATTCTGAAGCTCAATGAAATACCTCAAGGCAAGTACTCGCTCACTATTTCCGGCTGAAGTAGCACAAAAATGTTCTTTGTGTTATTTGAAGCAAGCAACAAAGATGGCAACAGCACAGAGGTGGCTTCACTTCCTTCAGGAAAGAAAAATTCCAAGATATATTTAATATATATTTATATGCTGTAAAAAGGTATCCCAAAGAGATCAACAGTCACTGGTAAGTACTTGTTATTGAAAAGGGCACATAAAACAAGAGGAGTATACCTGAAAGTGCAGTGGAGCAGAATCAGAGGTGAGGTCCTACTGATGGACTCCCACGCAAAACCACAGAACAGCCAGCTCAAATCTAGGACTGTAGTCCTGTGATTTTTGCTCAGTTTAGCTTCCTATAGACTCTAGTGGCTACTGAGCATGTGCAAACCAAATCAGAACAGTAACACAATCTACAGCAAATTCTGGTTTTCTGTGTTCTTTTCCAATAAGTTAGGAAACCAATTGTGCCACCATCTGCCATAGAAAAATGTTGTCCTGGATTCACGCCACTCCTGGAAATGGAATGAATGCTAATTTGGATGAGAATAGTTTCATTTTGCAATGTTTCATTTCCTGTGATCTCAAACCAAGAGAGAATCAGACCAATTGTATTGAAGGCAAACTCATTACAAAGAACCATCATGTGCTTTAAAGAAAATAAAATATTCTGCATGTATTTATGAATTAACTATCCTGCCTTTGAAGGAAAATTCAAGTATGGAGGGGGGGAAAGAGGTTTAAATAAAGCTATACTCTCATTTGCACTCTATAAAAGTGATTACCTCTTTTTCCTTTCCTGAAATAAACTGTTATTCCTCTGAAGTCAATTTTCAAGAGCCTTAGCTTACAAAAAAAACCCCAACCAACCTCCCCCTCCCATAAAATCATCCAAATAAAGGCCCAGTTTCCCTATTGCTTTGTGCTAGGGTGGAAGAAAACCTGTTGTCTGCTACATTAGTGAGAAATAACAACTTCAGAGAGTCAGACACATGCTGAAATGTTCCAGTTGAAATCAAACTCTGAGAAAATTTTAAATGTTTTCAACACATCAGCATGAAGCATCGACCTAGTTGGAATCACTTAGATCTAAAGCAAATGCACTGATTGTTTTCACAGCATGCTTTTCTTCTTCAAGCTGCAACAGGCAGACTGGCAACTGCTGTTCGGAAAGGTTTTCAGCCCCCTGCCTTGGACTGCTGTAGCCTATGACACGATCAATCGCAAGGTTAGAAGGCAGAGGGAGCTAAGGAAAGATTATGAAGATGAGGTGAGTGACAGAATTGCCTTACAGGATTTGTTCTTTCACTCACCTTGAGTCTTTTCTGCAAACAAAGATGGACAAACATTCCAATTCTTTCTCTGAAAGGGGACAGAAATTATGGAGAGACTGTGTGGCATGAGCACAGACAATATTCTGCACTTTGGAGCATTCTGCTCAACATATAGAACAAGAAAGATCTTGTCAGCAGATATCTTTTTCGTTGTCTGAGTGCAATAGAGACAGCACTAAAGAAAACTCTTCTCTCAAGTATAATTAGCATGCATGGTGAGAAAAAGTTTGTGGTGAAATAAAATTCAAGCATTCTCCTTTAATCATTACACCTCAGCCCTGCCTGTGCTATCTGCAGGCATCCCTGTTCAAGCTCTTCTGATAGCAACCATCATCTTTAGAACAAGCTCTGCTCCCTTTTTGAACTGGTGCATAATGGGAGAGCTCTTCAGACACCAATCCTGATTAACATGCCACTGCACAGGACACTTTTGCTGCCATGTTATTAAGACTTTAATGGCTTTCAGTTGTTCAGGTATCATACTATTAAATAATTTTTATAGTAACCCTAATAATCTTAATACAGCACAGCTCTTGTTAGAGACTTTGAAATAGAAAATATTATTTAAAGTCCCCTAATGTAGTTATGATTCTGTTCTCCTACTCTATTCCACCACCAGTTTATAAAGATATTTAGCTCAAGCTTACTGCAGTCATATGAGAAAAGATGGAAAGAAAAAGCTCAAAGGGAATAAGAGAAAGCCTAGTTAATGCCACTGCCTGTTCTTTCCACTTATGCACAGAAGAATCCCAGGAGAAAAACATATTTGGAAATTAAAACCATGCAGCAGACAGAATGTTGTTGGGATCCAGTCAATCCACATTTATATTTTAGTATGATAAAAAGATAGGAAATGGACATAAATTTTATACAGTTCTTTAAGTGCTCTACAGCAAAAGTAAAATATCAAGTGTAGGTTACACAGGCTCAAGGTCAGTGGACACTCCAATATGGATGGGAATCCTTAGACCCATGGCATGGGCTGATGTAATCAGCACTATATAGCAATAAAGGAATTAACCCCACTGCAGATCTTTTGTTTACAAATGGTTATAGCACCATTATTTGTGCGGTGCCTACAAGTATGGCTTTCTATAATTCTTCATGCTTAAAGAGAAAACTTTCCCAGTTCAGATGCAGAATAAAACACAAGTTACCAGCCAATAAAAGACGATTCCTCCAGTAACCATGATCATGTTTTAGCCTGGTTCCATCATCTCAAACACGATATTAGCAGGAGCTAAAAAATTTGGACCCTTTGCCCTCCTAGAGAGCAGCGTAATGGAAGAAAACAGAAGAATGAATAGAAAAGGGCTTTTATTTTTTGTTTAAAACCTTTTAATAAAGTGATGATAGGAGAAATGGCACAGAGAGAACTAAGGGGCTGCATCAAGGAACCTACCAGAATGGGAAGGCACAGCCCTAGAGTGACCACAGCAAGCAACCGGCTGGTCCTAGAGATGGCTGGCCCAAGCACCAAGGACATGACACATGGCACTACACAGGCAAACACAGAGCATCTTGTAGCAGCCACACAACTACACCATGGGCTGGAAGATCTCCCCATCTGGTAGCACTGCCTCTTATCCTTTCTTTTCTTCTGTAACCCAGCAAACAGCATTTAATGTTTTCCAACAGTACCTCTTAGATTCACTTCCCAATAGCTTTGCTTAATCAAATGCACTCAGTGTCCCCCTTCCCGGACCTGAACACTTTCTGCTTCCACACTGTGCAGCCCCAACTGCCCCAGGCTATGTGCTATGCAGGCAGCCAGTTCACAAAACCAGTTACAGGAAAACACTCAGAAAGTTTGCTTTGGTTTTTTTCTAAAAATGAGAATTTAAGAAACATTTGGCCATAAGAGGCCATCAAGATCCCAACAGGAGACAAAAAAATGAAAGTATTCAGACCCATATTGAAGGCTTTTCTTTAGGTAAGGGAACTCTCTTCAGATGAGTTTGTCACTTGACAGTATTCTTCCTAATCAGACAGTATGTTTGCATTATACAGACAGTATGACATTATGACACAGTATTTGTGTCATACTGACATGCAAGGTTTTAATTAATCCCCTCAGGTCAAGACAGAAGTTCCTTACTTGAACTGAGTTGCTTGGGCTTTGGACAGATAGGTCTGTCTGGTTTTTTGTGTTCATCTCTGCAGCAACCATCTTTTAAACATATAATGTAACATGTAGGCAACAGATTTGAACTGAACCTCTTGGTTAGATGGATTTTTGTTTGGTTTTGAAGAACTTTGGAAACCAATATTTAGTGTCAATACTGTAAAAATAACTGAGAACTTGTAATTACTATCAGTTGACAACTAAAGAAGTGTGCATTTCCTTCAGTTTTATCCTGCTAAGCACCAGACTTAAACATGTCTTACAAAAAGGCATGGAGTTTAGCTCATTCTTATATGAAGAATGACTACAAAGTCTACATGGACTGTGTATTCCACATAACCCTGCAAAGCGACATAAGGAGGTATTTAATCAGAGAGAAGACTCTTCTACACACCAATTAGTTTCAGCTTCATATAAACTAAATCCACCAATTTTCAGTAAAATATGGCTAATTCACAGTAGATGCAAGTAGGACCCTAACTTTTGCTTATAGCTAGACCATTAGAAATAACATAGCAAAATCACAACTCACTAATAGCTGCATTTTTGTCGTTTGTGAAAACCCCCATAACATAGCAAGAAGATCAACACTACAGATGTGCCCCAGAAAGTAACACCAGTGTGACTAGCACTGGGGTGAGTGAATGAAGGGAAGACAGCCAAGCATCTTTCTCCACACAACAGAAACATCATCTCCTCCTGTGGAACCTGGGCTGGAGACATGCTTCCAACATAAAGTCACTTACACAGGCACAACTTTCATATATATGTCATGGCAATTGATATTGGAACTACTGCTCAGAGTCCCAGCTGGGTACACATTGGTTTTCCTATGAGCTTCCATCTCCAATTCTTCTGGCATAGCGCTGATGCTACATTGGTTCCCTTTGAAACTCACAGATTCTCCAGCTATTTGTTCCTCTCTGGCTTCTGGAGGGGGTTGTTTCAAATGAGTTTCTACATGGCAACAGCAGCAACTTGAGAAGCTGCATTTCACAGTTCAAAATTTTCAGAGTGAATTTTGCAACACCTGTCCACAGAATGATGTCAGAGCCGACCATGGTTGGGCCACCATTCTTCAGTGCTCAGGAGTCTTTCTTCCTCACCCTCATCGTAAAAGGGACCTGAGACAGCGGCACTGACATCAATGGCTTGGAGGCTGCAGAGCTGACACTATCTGCAACCAGCCAGATGAGGTTTAGCAGATTCTTCAGTTCCCAAGTTCCAGCTGCCAGAATGTGTCAGCTGCCTATGCTGACAGAGCTCCCACTGCCAGGAAGATTGAGGGGGCATTTGAGTTTGGACTCCAAGTTTTCTTTTGTTTTGTCCTTGTTTCCTGCTGGTTGTTGTATGGGGAAGAGGGAGTTTTTGCAATCAAGGAGTTTCAGTTTCTGTGTTGTTTTTCTCTTTGTTCTTTCCCTCCACATATAGTCAGGAGAGGTGGAAAACCTGCTGCTGTCTTTCCACTTGCCTGCCCAAACACAGTTGTCTGTGGAAGGTGCCATCTCAGGGTGAGGGATCTCTGCAATTTTAGCTTTCTCTTTGTTCGTGGGCACTGAGAGATTTAGCAATTTTGTAGTTACTGATAATTAACTGTTATTTTTTACCTGTTGCTGTTTCATTTTTTAGCAAACTGCTATTTTTTCTCTTCAATCTACTAATATCTGTGTCTTCTTATTGGTGGAAAGGGGTTGGTTAAAACTAATGGGAGATAACACATTTTAGAATGTCCTTCTCTAAATTGTATTAAACCAAGACAGCTGTGATTATATATTATTATAAGTAATATTTGAGGGCAAGAGCTCTATAAAAATGGAAGGTTTTTTGCATTGCAAGATGCTTGTTTCTTCCCAGCTGTTATTCAACTCGTATAAGAATTACATGAGTGTTGGTATTTGTTCTAATTTAATAGTATTTTTAAAAACTTTTTTGCAGAAAACATATATCCTCACATACCAGATGATTTGGGGGAAAAAAATCAAGATAATATTTCCTATGCAGAAGAAACTTCTTTTACTATTTTATAGAAATGAGCTGCGCTATTAGACACATCCTCTTCCTCTTCCACTGTTGTAGGAAATCTGGAGCATTTCCAATCCTCAGCCTTGGGACATTGCTTAGAATATTTTTTTTAGCAAGCCAAAATTGCAAACTTTTTCATTTGCAATTTAGAGTTCATTTTCAAGAGTTAACCTCCAGCAAGAATTTTTGAAAAAGCTTTTAAAAGAAAATATTTGCTTTTAATTGCTGTATAATTAAATGCATGGTTCATATTTCCTTACTTAAGAATTATTTACATGAGGAAAATAAGCCTTTAGTAAGGCTTTCCACTGTAGCTCACAGTACTTGCCTTCTTTTATTGCACTTAGAGAGAATACAGATTGGCTGCCTCAGACTTTGACATAGAATTTTTAAATGCCTAACTCAGAGCGAGTATATGCCAAATGAAAAATCAAGCATCAGAAGAGATACAGACAAATTTTAAAAGTTTAACCAGGAGGAAGAAACCCACAGACTGACATTGATAAAACATTCAAGTACATCTGAAAATTCTTTAAAAGTTGCCTAAATTATGTGGATGGAGGTGTGCCAGGCAATTCTTCCATTAAAATATATAATTGTACAAGATACACGATCCCTCCAGTCACCAAACGCAGTTTTGCATTGCTCTCCAAATCCAAGAGTCTAAAAGTTAATTAAGTTTCTCATTATCTTGGTTTGAAAGACAGGTGTCTGCCAAGGAAGGCGGGAACCTCCCTTGGAATGGAAAATGTTATGAGTAGAAAAGTTGTCCATTTGTTAAAAAAATAAAAAAGTTGCAGAGTTAACAGGTTAAACCAATTGCTGCCAAGTTGAAGTTTTAACTACTTGTTGTTAATAATTTCATGTTGTTATGAACCTGATGTTCATACCTGATGATCATCAGGTACCTGATGTTAATAGTTGTTCTTTAATTACCTGTTGTGGAAGGTTAGAAATTCACTCTTCCTCGAGTACCACCCTGCTGCTTCCTGGGAAATGGCACCCGGGACTGTGAGGAGGAAGTGACATCGGGGCTGGTGTGCAAATGTGGAAACCCCTCACCAAATCTAGCAGAAAAACCCCTAAAACAATGAGCCACCATGGAATTAAGAGATCTAATGACGTCTAGAGGTGAGGAACAGAATCCAGTGTCTGCTGAGATCCTTTTAACCTTTCACCCTAACCTGAAGGATGTCGGCTACAAAGAAGACCCCAAATGTAAAATGGAAAGACTTGAATTTTGTGGTGCTTGTGAGGATGGAAACCCTGGCTTTGCCTGCAGACAAGCCGACCCAGTTGCGCTCTTTCTCTTCCTCTGGGCCACTTCTGGGAGCAGCGGCATCATGTGTCCAACCTGTTGGTTCTCTCCACCCAAACTGATTTTTAATAAAGGCATTAAAGAAGGGGAAAGATCTCCTGCCCTATTTATTTCAGAAAATATGACCCCCTTCCCTCCAAATTATTATAACTTTGAAATTATCAGGCTTTCAGGCAAAGATATGGGAAAAAGAATAACAGTTCTTTACTAGAATGTGCATGTATAACAAGGCAAGTAAACAACAACAATGTTAACAACAACAAACAAGATCAGAAACCCCGGTGAAGTCTCTTCCAGCTCCTTGAGCGCCTTCTCCTTTGTTGTAGTTACACTGGTGGCAGGATGCTGGTGGCTCCCAGGAGGCAGAGCAGGTGCAATGATTCCTCTGTGGCTGCAGGGGGTACTCTAGTGTGAGTTTGGAGACCATGCAGGTAATGGTGGCGTAGCCGAGACGGGACGTCACGGGCGGCAGCTGGTCATGATTGCCAAGCTACCACCCAAAGGTGGCCCATGTGGGGACACCCCCCCCCTCCCTGCTCCCCGTCCCCCCAAATTGTCTGGGAAACAAGGAAAAAGTAATTAAGCAGACTTTCAGTGCACAAAAATCACAGCAGACCGGCATCTTGGAGTCCAACACACAGGAGTGGCCGTAGCAACGTGCTACGGGTCCAGTGGTAGCCAACCCCAATATTTTGGCACCACATGCACTGGTTCTGAGCTCCGAGCAGTCAGGGGGCAGAGAAAACAGCAAACAGCTCCTTCTTCCCCCAAACCTAGAAACCTGAACGACCAAAAACCAGCCCCAAAACTCCAGAGTAACCACCTCACCTTTTCTGTCCCTTTATCACTTGCAACCTGCTCCCATTCAGGGACATTTCAATGGAATGTTGTACTTCCCAGCCACATCTTTTGTTTTCTTAAGTATCGGTAGTTATTGTTTCCTAGCAACATTTGGGACAAAATTCCATGAGGGAAAGAAACAAAAGGAAAAATCAGCACCCCCAACACTCATTTATGAGATACTTGTAACAATTTAAATTTAGGAAATACTTGTAACAATTTAAAATCCTTTCAGGTAACATCAATTCTAATACCTAAAAAACTGGGATAAGGGATAATTCCCATTTGTACAGCAACAATATTTTATCAAATGAAAATGGCTAATTTCTGAGAAGGAAATAAAAGGCAAAATGTGTTAACACTTTCTCTTCAGAGGAACTGAATTAACATATTATTGTTCAATTATGTTATACTTAAGCAAGGATTGTAAGCATCCTGAAATCCATGTTTTTATGAGTAGAAAAGTTACACATTTTTTTTAAGGTTGCAGAGTTCACAGGTTGGACCAGTTGCTGCCAGGGTGGAGTTCTAACTGTTCCTTGTTAGTTTCATGCTGTAATCACCTGTTAATAGTTGTTCATTAACTACCTGTTGTTGATGGCTGAGAATTCCCCTTTTTTGTCAGTACCACCCTGCTGCTGCCTGGAGGATGGCAGCCCCGCTCCGGGGACGGTGAAGAGGAGGGGACAATGGGGTTGGCATGCAAAAGAGGAAACCCCTCACAAAAGCTAGCAAAAACCCCTAAAAAAAATGAGCCAACACGGAAATAAGGGATCAAAGTGGTGTCTAGATGTGAGGAACAGAATCCAGTGTCCGCTGAGACCCCTTTTACTTTTCACCCTAAGCTAAAAAGACATCGGCTAGAAAGAGGACCCTGAATGTCAAACCAAAAAAAGGGGATCTCCTGGTGCTCTCGTGAGGATGGAAGCCCCAGCTCTGCCTGCAGACCAGCGCACCAAGATGCACTTTTCCTTCTCCTCTGTGCAACTCCTGGAAGCAGCAGTGCTGTGGGTGCGACCCGTCGGTTCTTCCCACCCAAGCTGATTTTTAATAAGGGCATTAAAAAAGAGAAAGATCTCCTGCCCAATTTATTTCCCATGTGTCTGACTGGAGGCTTATAAAGCTAATATTTATTTATAAGCTAATATTTATTTATAAGCTTTATTTCTTTGTTTATTTATTTATTTATTATATTAGTTGTTAAAGCTAATCAGAGGACATTTGTGTTATGAACAAAAAAAGGGTTACCCATATTTTTCCCAAAAGTAGAATTACAAGTTTAACCAGTTCTGGCGAGAAGTGCTTTTGTTAGCTGCTTGTCGAATCACCTGTTAAGTATCGGGTTGTTAGCCATCTATGGTTGAGAATTCACTCTACTGTATCAGCATCACCCTGCTTGTGGCCAGGTGGGAGGATGGCATCCCCCCAGACGGTGGAGGGGAGGGAACCAGGAATTGGTATGCAGATAAGTTTAGAGCCAAAATGCAATGGGGCAAGCCCCCATTCCAAATGTAATTAATAAACCCCTAAACCAGCGAGCCAATATAGAATTCAGAGATCAAAGTGGTCTCTAGACATCAGGGGTGAGGTGAGAAGCCAACAGAGACTCTGAAAACCTTAATGGCCCCTCAACACAACTTAAGAAGATGCTGGTTAGAGCCAGGACCTGAGTCTGCCAAGTCAAAATCGGGATCCTGGGGGTGTATACCCCTGCCTGCTCTCATGAGGCTGGACCCCCAGCTCTGTCCCCTGGTGGACAAAGCTGCATTTGCCTCCTCCTCTGCGTCACTCCAGGGAGCTGCGACGGCGAACACGTGGATCCATCGGGCCTCCCAGCCTTGAGCTGATCATTTTTAATAAAGGCATTAAAAAGGGAGAAATATCTCCTGCCCTGTTTATTTCAATTTGGATGACTCAACACTAACCACAAAGGTATATTCAAGTTGATAAGGACAATTGCATACCCCCAGCCTTAGGAGCTGGAAGAGAAGACTACTGAGGAAGAATCCCACGCTGACCTCATTTACCCATCCAGAAGTTAGGCCATGCTCCAGCAAAGGATTGCAGCATACTCTGAACTTTAATGGCATAACTGACTTCAGCAGGGCTTTTACTGTACAAGCAAGGCTTAAAACTATTGTGACTAGAACATTATTGAAGCAGATTAATTTGATCCTGACAGTATATAATTTGAAGATTGCTGCCATAGTGATTTTAAAGTATCAGAGGGTCCTAATGTACACAGTTCAAGAAAGTGTATGTAGTGATACTAAAGTATTACATATAGCATAAAAATGTTGTATTGAATATTGCCACAAATATTTAATTAGCAAGTATCTCGTTGCTCCTGAAGCAGTGAATGGTTACACCAAAATGTAGGTATTACCAGAAAGCAAAAGGGAGCAATAAAAAGATGTTCATCCTCGGAAGATGGGGTTCTTTAAACCACTGAGAATGAGCATGTAGGTTTTGGAGCTGTTGGCGTTTTTTAACTTCCTTCCTGGTACACTGGGTATTAGTCAATACATAGCTTTTGGAAGTTAGAAATCTTTCCTTAATCTTTGTTTGTCACGATCATTCAGAGCAGATTTGGAATTGTTCTGTCTTCAGCACAGACTTTCTGTACCTATAACTACCACAAACCCTCTAAGCAATATCAGTTAATGAAAATATCCCTGGTGACTTCCATAAAGCCAGGATTTTCATCCTTTTTCCACAGACATTTGTAAACAAGTGTAGCAGATTTGGAGCTTGACAATATAGTATAGCTGGATAATTGCCCTGTGTTTTATTTGAACAAGTAAGTTTGTATTCTGGCATTCCTTACGCAGCAAGATAGGGTTTTCTGCTTCTACTTCTCTGCAGCGCATTCATACTTGTTATGTAAACATTATTTCTACCAAGCTAAAAACAGGAGAGCTTTGGAACATGGGAGGATTCAGGTAAACAGAAACAGTCTCTCATTAGCAAAGAAATTTTCTCAACTGTAGAGGCAGAACCCTGCTAAAATAGTGATTATTTCTTTACCTTGAGACACATTCAAAGCACACTGAATCTTACCACAAACTTCAATAGATTTTTAGATTAGTCTTTAATTAGTATTTACAGTTGGTTTGACTGTCTCATGATAAAGGTTTGTTTAGTAATATTGATTATGGCATGTTTAGCAACAAAATCCGAACCATGTCCATGCATACAACCCACGTTTTGAACAAGGTTCTGTATTAGTCGATGGGACTATGGTGTTCTACATTCTAGATCTTGTCTCCCTCGGTACAGACTGAAGTATCCTTCAGCATAATCCTGGAAAAGCAGGCAGCTCAGAGCTTGGACAGGTGCACTCTTTGCTGGGTTAAGAACTGGCTGAATGGCTGGGCCCAGAGAAGTGGTGGTGAATGGTGTTGCATGCAGTTGGTGGTCAGTCACTAGTGACATCCCCCAGGGATCTGTGTTGGGCCCAGTCCTGTTTAAGATCTTTACTGATGATCTGATGAGGGGATTGACTCTATCATTAGAAAATTTGCAGATGACACCAAGTTGGGTGTGAATCTCAATCTGCTGGAGGGTAGGAGAGCTCTGCAGAGCAACCGGCACTGGCTGGATTGATAGCACAAATACAACTATATGAGGTTTAACAAGACAAGTGTCAGGTCCTGCACTTTGGCCACAACAACCCCCTGCAGAACTATGGGCTGGGGACAGAGAGGCTGGACAGAGGCCAGGCAGAAAGGGACCTTGGGGTACTGACTGATGGCAGACTGAACGTGATCCAGCAGCGTGCCCAAATGGCCAAGAAAGCCAATGGCATCCATTGGCTGGTATTGTACTGGTCTGTACCAGTAATAGTGTGGCCAGCAGGACCAGGGAAGTGATTCTTTCTCTGTACTCAGCACTGGTGAGGTCAGACCTTGAGTGCTGTGTCCAGTTCTGGGCCCCTCAGTTTAGCAAGAATGTTGACATGCTGGAGCATGTCCAGAGAAGGGCGACAAGGCTGGTGAAGGGTCTGGAACAAAAGGCCTGTAGGAATGACTGAGGGAGCTGGGGTTGTTTAGCCTGGAGAAAAGGAGGCTTAGGGGAGACCTTATCACTGTCTACAACTGCCTGAAAGGAGGTTGTAGCCAGTTTGGGGTTAGTGTCTTATTCCCAGACAACCAGTGGCAGGACAAGAAGACACAGTCCTTAACTGTGGCAGGGGAAGTTTAGACTGGACATTAGGAAGAATTTTTGCACAGAAAGAGTGATTAAGCATTGGAATTGGCGAGGTGGTGGAGTTACCATCTCTGAAGGTGTTTAAGAAAAGACTGAGTGTGGCACTTAGTGCCATGGTCTAGTTGACAAGGTGGTGTTAGGTCATAAGTTGTACTTGATGATCTCAAAGGTCTTTTCCAACCTAGCTGATTCTGTGATTTCATGATTCTGTGAAGTGGGCTGTTTTACTGGGTTTTGCTAGAAAACAGTAAATACATAATGAATGAATGCCCTGAACTCCATCTCTTGATACTGTTACCCCTGCAAAGGGGTAATACTGGAAAAACACCTGAAAGGGGACAATCTTCTAGACTGGAAACAGCACCTGGCAGAAAAACAAAAATGCGGAAGACATTAGGGGTTTCAGAAGCTATGTTTGCAAGCACATGTTAGCATCTGTGTTCTATTCTCTAAATGAGAAACACAGAGAAAAAGCAGCCTGCACACTTGCATCTACAGAGCTACATTTTTTTTCACCTTTTAGGCTATCAGAGGACAGTGGAAGTCTCTGAGCACTTCTGATATCCTGCCCAAGCTCCACACTAGAATTGATGCAATCCTTTAAACTCCACTGGCAACAGGTTCTTTACTTCCATATACACACTGCCACATAAAATTTCTAGGCTCAACTCCATATTTTTCCATTTCATCTTACAGCTAACTGAAGGGCTCAGAAGCAGAAGAATGTTGCATTTGTAAAACACTTCAGAACATATAAGTACACTGAAGAGAGATCCATAAAATCAGGTGAGTTGTAAGGGATCATCAAGTCCATCGGGGTCATCAAGTCCATCTCCTGGCCCTGTACAGAACAGCCCCAAGAGTCACACCCTGTGCCTGAATGTGTTTTCCAAATGCTTCTTGAGATGTGTCAGGCTTGGTGCTGTGACCACGTCCCTGGGGAGCCTGTTCCAGTGCCCAACCACCCTCTGGGTGAAGAATCCTTTCCTGATATCTAACATAAATTGCCTCTTGCTCAGCTTCAGGCAATTTCCTCAAGTCCTCTCACTGTTCATGAGTGTGAAGAGATCAGTTCCCACCCCTCCCCTTCCCCTTGTGAGGATGTTGAAGAGTGCAATGAGGTCTCCCCTCATTCTCCTCTTCTCCAGGCTGAACAGACCAAGTGACCTCAGCCAGTCCTCATTTGGCTTCCCCTCAAGGCCCTTCACCATTTTCATCGCCCTCTGTGGTGGTTTGATGATAGCTGAATGCCAGTCACCCACCAAAGCCACTCTCTCACTCCCCTCTGCAGCTGGACAGAGTAGAGAAAATATAATTAAGGGTTCATGAGTCGAGACAAGGACTGTGAGAGATCCGTCACTAAATACCACCATGGGCCAAACAGGCTATAATTAAAGATGAAAGCTGAATTTATTATTAAGAAGATCAGAGCAGAACAATTGGAAGTAAAATAAAACCTTAGAAACATCTTTCCCTCACCCCTCCCTCCTGCCCAGCTCACCTACCTCCTTCCCAGCGGCATAGAGAGGGAATGGGGGTTATGGTTAGTTCCACTGTTTTTTCTGCTGCTCAGGGAGAGGAGTCCTTCCTCTGCTCCAGCATGGGGTTCCTCCCATGGGAAAAGTTCTCCATTAGCTTCTCCAACATTCATGGGCAGCAGCTCCCTGTGAACTGCTGTAATGTGAGCCCATGCCACAGTCCTCCTCAAACTGCTGCAGCGTGGGTCACTCTTCCACAGGGTGGACTTCTTGAAGGACAGGCTACTCCAGAGTGGGCTTCTCCCTCCCATGGGCCTCCCACGGGGTCACAGTCTCCTCATGGGCATCCACCTGCTCTAGCATGGGCTCCTCCATGGCTTGCACGTGGATCTCTGCATCCCCTTGGTCCTCCATGGGCTGCAGGGGCTGTTTCACCATGGTCTGCACCACAGGCAGCAGGGGAATCCTAGCTCCAGTGCCTGGAGCACCTTCTCCTCCTCCTTCTCCACTGACCTTGGTGTCTGCAAATTTGTCCTCCTCACATATTCTCACTCCAGTCTTCTGTGGCTGCAATTACTTCTGCATAATAACTCTTTTTTTTTTTCTTTTCTATTAAATCTGTTATCACAGAGGTGTTCTGTGTTCCCATCATTTCTAATTAGCCCAGCCTTAACTAGGGGGAGGTCCATCTTTGGAGATCCCAGGGATTGGCTCTGCCAGACATGGAAGAAGCTTCTAGAAGCTCCTCACAGAAGCCACCCATGTAGCCTCCCCACAACCAAAGCTTGGCCATGTAAACCCAATATACCCTCCTCTGGATGCTCTCTAATAGCATCATGTCTTTTTTTATATTGTGGTAATCTAAACTGCATACACAACTCAAGGTGAGGCAAGACTGGTGCAGATTCTTTAAGAAATATGCATTGAAATAATACTATTCAAGCATAAGCCTCTTCGGTACAGAAGTATACAAGTGGAGAGCATTGTAGTAAGACCAATACACTTTCTGTTGAGAAGAAAGCTTGTTAGCAATGCTGTAATGCAATACTTGATTAACCACAGCAAAGGATAGACTCTCAAATTAATCCAGTTTTTGCCTGTGATTTATTTAGCCTAAAAGGAATCTCATAGTATGAAGTTGTAGCATGAAAGCTAAGGTTTGAAAATGCATTTGAGAAAGCTTTCTCATCTTTGCAGTTTCAATGTCAAAATCTTCATCAGTCTGTTGGGAAAAAGAACCCAACATGAAAAAGATTACACTCATACCTATATGCACTGGCAGAATAATTATTTCTTTGTTCCTTCCTTTAGAAACAGGTTTCAAAGCTCTCAAATAATGTCCTACTTTTTCACGTGCTATCTGTCTTTTCTCCTTGAAGAAAAGTTTTCCACGTATAAAAAACCCAGTTGGTTTGTTGCAGGGGGATTGTTGTGGTTGTGGTTCAGCCTTTAAACCATAATCCATGAGAAAGACACTACCAAAACTAAGACAAATGAATCACACACTTTTTCTAAGCTTGAACTAAACAGAGAACCACAGAATTATAGAATTATTACGTTTGGAAGGAACCTCTGTAGATGATCCAGTCCAGCACTCTGCCAAGACGGCTTACACAGGAATGCATCAAAGTGGGAGGGAGAGTTCACAATATCCCTGGGCAGCTTGTTCCAGTGCTCTGCCACCCTCAATATTAAGAAGTTCCTCTTCATGTTGAGGTGGAGCTTTTTGTGCTTTAGTTTATGGCCATCACTCTTTGTCCTGCCACTGAACACCATGGAAGAGTCTGGCACTATTCTCTTGGCAACTCTATGCATCAGGCCCAGCTTCCACAGTCTCTCCTCATAAGAGAGATGCTCCAGACCTCTAATTATCTTTCTGGCCCTCTGCTGGACCCTCTCCTTGTATTTCTTGTACTGGGGAGTCCAGAACTGGATACAGCACTCCAGATGGGGCTTCATTAGAGGGAGTAGAGGGGAAAGATCACCTCCCTCAACCTGCAGACCACAGTCTTTCCACACTCTTACATGCTGGAGAAGAGGCCATCTCTTTTTCATGAATCTTTGATCTGTATTTCATAACTCTGATTTAGGAACCAATTCAGAAAGAAATCACAATATTTTAACAATGGTTACCCAAATATTTTCTGACATGGGACTGAAACATAAAGTGACTCAGTTGTACATCAACACACCTCAGATACTGATGTGAGCTTGCCCACAAATCCTATTTTTATCAGATCATTTGTGAGGGGGAAAAAAGCATTATTTTAGTAAAACTTAATAATTATTCTTTTCTTTCTCTAGCCTGAAGGGAAGAGATGAAGTAATGAAAGGAGGGGATAAAATATATACTTTATCCCCCTATGCTTTATCCTTCTATGCTCACACCGGAGGCAGCTGCAGATACAGTGAGTGTCCAAGGTGGCATTAACCAAGCTGAAGCTGATTCAAAGCAGAGAGATACTGACCAAGAAACAAACTGTCTTTTAGAAACGCAACTTCAAAAAAAAAATTTAATTACATTGAGGGAGGAATTGATGCCTTGGCCAGCAACACCTCTGCTAGCAGAACAGGTCTGGATGTAAGTCACATCTAGAGACAGCTTCATAGACATGTTTTTGGTTTTGTAAACTTTATCTGAAACACTCTGGGCCCAGATTTGCTTCCAGACAATTTCTGTGCCAGTCTACCTTCAGTTAAGGAATAAAAATGGAATTAGGGGGGTTAACATTAATTTTGCAACAGCTACAAGCTTTGTAATGTACTGATATGGAACAGGAAGCTGATAGAATTGAGCCCCGGTTTTATGCTTTTCTCAGTTCTTGCTGCACCATTACCATGAGCCTGGTTTGCTGATGCTTTGTAAGATGGGCCCCTGAACTTGTATCTGAGCAGATGCTAAATGGATAAAGGTGAAGAGAAAGAATATAACGTGGATGTAGTTTTATTATCCTCAGTTTTCTTGTACACAACTGATTCGCACAGCTCTCTGCCACCACGCTGCTAGCCCTAATCTTTTGACCTTTCTGAGTCATTATTACAATTAGTTCAATATATAAAACCATAAAAAAACTTATTCAAAAAATAACTCAATTTTTCAACCTTACCAAAACACCTATTCTCTAATGCCATGTCCTCCTTCTGCACTGTGTCTCTGGCTTTCTTCTACCCCCACCTTTTTCACACCCCCATGTTGGCAGTTACTGTTTCCCCTTTGCACATCACCTTGGCGTGTATTAGCTACCTATTCCCAGTTCTCCTTCAGCATGGGGGCATTCTCTTACTAAATCATGAGATTATACTCACAATTGTAAATAATGCTCAAGAAAAGCTAAATAAGTTTCAGAAAATTATCCCTCCTGTCAGTGATAAAATTGGTGTAGTATAGGAATTAATGTGACTTCAAGGTGCTGATAGTAGTAATTATATCTGTTCAAATGATAATCCAGTGTTGTTTCTCCATAGGAACCTGGAGCTTTTACTTTGCAGTAAAGGGACTGTATTTAACACTTACAGGGGAAACAAGCACTTCACTTTACAATGCTTCCATTTTTAACATTGTAAATAAGTAGTTGAGTCAGTGGAGAATCAAGAGCCAAGTATCGCCTATTATGGGGGCTTAATGTGTCTACTTTATGCAAAGACCAGTGTCTATATATATTCAAAAAACTAGATGTCAGTCACTATTCTAGAAAAACTACTGGGTAAATGGATAGATTTTGTCTGTTGGAAATAGTAATGGCAAGATCTGTGGGAAATTTTTCGTTCAAAATGAAAATTCGGCTGTGTTAGAACTTTTAACCCTACCATTCATATGAAAGAGGAATAAAAGCCCATATGTTCCAGTTCTATTTTATAAGCAGGACAGTTCTAGTGCTTTAATCAAAGTTACTTTTTCTTTAAAAATTATTTTCTTTAATCTTTTAAAATCATGCAAAGACAACAACCATCCCTTTAAAATAGAATAAGACTTTTTTAGTCATATTTGGCATTTGCCCAGAATAAATATATACATGTATATATATGTGTATGTATATTCACATCCATCCATCCATCCATCCATCCATCCATCCATCCATCCATCCATCCATCCATCCATCCATCCATCCATCCATCCATCATCTTCCTACAATTTCTAGGGAGCAAAATAACAGTATATATCAACTATAATATTAAGAAAGAAGTCACACTAAAAGAACCTAATCTGTGAAGGTGTTATATAAACAATATAGTTGTTTATGTAATTAAAGGGTCATTATTATATATATTTACAAGCAAAATAAATTATTTGAATTATGTTGCTTAACAGTACAAATACTGTTTTCCACATTTTGTATGTGTAGATTTATATGTTTTAAAGAACTGAGAAATTCTGCCAGTGAGATTTGCCAGCAGAAATTTCTGAGAAGCAAGGGAACCTGCCCCATGGGTTTTCTGCTTCTGTCTTTATCCCTAACCAGATTCAGTCCCCTTTCTGTTGTTCCTTTCATCTAAGTTTGCCCACACACAGTAGGCAAGTCCTCTTCCCTACTGCCCCTCATAGTTCCAAACCTCTCTTGGATCCACTATTCAGGCTCCTACTTCTTCATGCCTTGTCACTCTCGAGTCCTGGTTGACTACTTCTGCATGAATTGTATCACTCCATATCTTTCATCTTCCCTGGCTCTTGTCCTGTCTTCATTTGAATCACACATTCTCTTTTTTCCATTCCCCATGCATATGAGTACCTAGAAAAGTAAAGGGTCCCTGGCGTCACCTCTGCCATTTCCCACAACAGGTATAATGGGAAGCTAGTATTTCAAGGGGGACAGAAATAATCCGATACTCCTAAAAGAGGCAAGAAGATAAGGGCTTTACTTGATGCAATGAATAGGACAAAGTACTAAGGAACAGATGCTCATGGAGTTTGGAATTTGATGGGGCTTTTCAGGAAGGACTTATACAAATACCTGTCAGATGTGGCTCAGATAAGCTGATCCTGTCCATGTGCAGGTGATTTTCAGAGGTTCCCTTTTCTGTGAATTTTTAGGGGATGTAGCTATTTAGAGTTCCAAAGTAAATATCTGCCAACTACATTTCTCAAAAGCTTGGCATATAATCAAGCATGGCTTGTCACAGGATACCTGAAGAGACATGTCAACCCCAATGTTCCCACTCCTCACACATTCAGAGTTTTGCTCTTAATTATGATGTATTTTTAAAGTGGGAAAAAATACACTGTATTTCCTTATCTTCCTTGGGAACCACTGAAGTATTTTAGCAGAAATTTCCTTTAATAGTATTTAGGAAGAGTTAGCCAACCAGGGGGAAATACTAAGAACAGCAGCAAAGGTCCTAAAATAGGAAATACTGGGCTACTTCAATTATAGAAGGTTCTACAAGTTCTGCCAATATTTTTCCCTTAGGCTCTCACAAAATGGGGAAGCAAAGAGAGAAATATCTCACAGCTTCACAGAATCCCTTAAGCCTCCTATGTTCCCATTTAAAAGGGATTATGAAATAAAATGGAGTAGGAAGCACCTCAAAATTTAAAAGGAAACTCTTGTGTCAATGCCAAAATTGCTATTTTAATATTTTTTCCCATATCAGATTAATTTTAAGGTATTCCTCATTAGCATAACTGTCATTCTTGGCTTTGCTTTTTTCTTTTTGCTGTTTTTATTCACCCCTTGACTTGGAGTTGAAGAATGCAACTTGCAATAGAAAGTATAGAAAGAGGGACTTTAATTGACATTAATTCCTATGAATTTAACTTGTTTTCTTTTTCACTAATCCAGGTACACTAAATGAATAATGCTCTGGAAAGACAGAGCTTTATTATTTAAAGACAGAGCAAAAGTTACAGCAAGCAACACTGCAGCCCACAGGGTGAAAAAAAAAAAAAAAAAAAGAAAAAAAAGAAAAGGGAGAACTAGATTAAGCCTTTTGTTTTAAGCATACTCATTTTAAAACCAAATTGATTGAGAAAGCAGCTCTGACTACTATGGTTTGAGTAGTGCTCTCTGCTCTCTTCCCTCCCTTTCATGTTTTCATCACTGCCAGCAAAGATATAGATGAGACCAATAAAACAGGATTTGGACCTTTCAACTTGTCTGTTAATGGATATCTGTTTCTAACTAAATAAGGCTTTCTGCTTCCTCTTTTTCCCAGTCTGATTTCTGCCTATCCCTTTTTTATTTCCATCTGAAAAAAATGGAAATTCTAATCCATTTGTTTGGACTCTATTCCTACTTACCTCAAGGTGGGTTTTGACCATTCATGGAAATATAAAAGAACTTTAAAGCACGCATAAATAAATTACTCTTACTACCCACGTTACAGCTGTTTTGTACTTCCAGATGGTATAAAGAGATCCCAGTATAAAGTAGAATTATGCTACTATCTCCAGTGGTTGAACTTCTGAAAAAAAAAATAATAACCAAACACAAGCATTATAAAAACAAAAAAATAACCACCATTTTTTTAGTGAAATTATTCTTTTCAGATGCCAATTTCAGTCTTGTTTTTCCAAAATTAAGAGAAAATACATAAAAAGTTTTTACCATTTGCCTTTCAGCACTGATTAAGAAAAAAATAAAAATATCAGTTTGGAGAGAGTATAATTAATATCAGTCTGGATGGAGCACACTGGGTTTAATTTTAGTGTTCTTCTCTTTTCCTTTCTGTGCCTTCTTTCTGGTTATCTTAGGAATCACTAATTATTCAAACATTGTAGACTACACTCGTAAATTTGCTCATGTAAGGGCTTCTGAATTTGACAGAAGAAACTTACAGGCTGCTGGTGATCCTGTTTGTCCAAATGTAACTCTTTTTAGCTCCACAGATTTACTTCTGATGAATCCTGGTAAATATCAGATAGAATAGAAAAGAAACCCCCAAGAACCCATCCTGAACATGCTCATGTTAAACATCTGCTTGAAGTTTAGTATGCTTTTATTTATACTCTTAGGGAAGTATGAGGCTACTTTGCAGCTTTTTTTTTTAATTATAAGAGTAACTGAAATTCACCTATATAACTTAATGTTTGTTGTATCAGAAATTATTGACATCATGATATCATGGAGATGATATAAAAATTCTCAACACACTGACCAGATTAAAAGCACAGATCTTTGTGCAGTTCTTAATTCAATAAAATGCTGCAGTTCTTCATGATCAGAAGGAAATACGCCCTCAGAAGCATCTGTTTCTTCTGTGTCCTTCATGAGAGTCAAAGGGTACTTTACAATCCAATCCAATGCTGGATATAACCTTTTAAATAAATAAACCGTGGTTTAAGGATTTAGAAAGCACTAGATCAAAGAATGTAATCTTTGAGATCTAATAACTACAGTGATGGGTCTAGCATAAGGACATGAGCAGAGTAGAACAAAGGTTTGCTGAATATCCACAGTGCCTCTTGGGTTAAAATTCACTACAGAGTCACTCTAAATCCCTAGTCAGAGAGCAACCCTAAACTTCTCTTCTTGCTAAAATCCAGCATGATCTACAAAAATAAACTGAAAGCAATATATTTAGGGGAAGAAACTCCAGTCTTCAGCTTCTTTTGTGTTGTTGCTTGACAAGTCAAAATTCAGCTCTTATTTTCCAAACACCTGCCAATTTCAGTTTCAGCATGCAGGTTTTTGGCTATGCACCCTAATAAACACACCCACACCCACACCCACACACACATAAGGATTTCTACTCCCCAGGATTAACTGAGTGGAGATGAAGAACTGGCTTTTTTTTTTTTTTTTTTTTTTTTGCAGTGCATGCCTATATCTTGCAACCAGAGGAGATCCAAGGCTTTAGCATTACATTGTCTAATGCACAATGTGCAGCTCATGTGAGTTTTCCCAGTAAGTTGTGGGGATACTTATGGATGTGCTCAAATGTTCCATTATCACCCTTTAAATAAGCAATAGCACCAAAACAAACAGCTGTGTTCAGAGCTATTGAGAACCCTTCACATGCTGCACTCCAAATTTTTCATCTGTCAGGCTTTGAAATTGCAAGTGTTGCTCACTAACTTGCACACAAAAAGTTTTCTTGCCTACTTTGGTGACAAGCTGGAGCAGGTGGTGAATACTGCACACAGACTTCTGGAAAAATCTTGTTATCTTTCTTTATTTCCCACCATGGGCATTACAACACACAAACCATCACTTCTGTCTACTGCTTGACTAGCATCTTGTCAAATCTGGCTGCAAGATTAAGCTTCCCCAATTCTGAATTCAATATTGCAACCCTAAGGACATAAGAATCAAACTGGAACATTCTGGGTTTTGGAGTTGTTTTTTTCCCCTTTTAAT
This sequence comes from Serinus canaria, assembly GCF_022539315.1. Lineage (NCBI taxonomy): Eukaryota > Metazoa > Chordata > Aves > Passeriformes > Fringillidae > Serinus > Serinus canaria. Next base: position 51,029,957 of record NC_066315.1, on the reverse strand, counting down.
GGACAAAATTGTTTCTGCTCCAAGACCATAGTTTGCCCTGACTATAATGATAAATCATCATGACTGACACTAAGCAAAATGAGTTTGATATTTTCTGCTTTATCCTTCCACATTAGAAGCCACTTTTACATTTGCCACAACTTTTAACCTTTCTTCCAAAAGATTAGAATTATACAAATCAGGTATTATTTCTGCTTTGTATAATCCATTTGAAAAATGTGAAGAACATTTTGTACACAGAAAGGGATGGGCTTAACGAAAAGAAGGTAAGATTTAATGGCCAGCAATCTTGCAATAACTGTTGGTTTCCTATAGCAGCATAATTCTTCTTTATTCCAGATTATTGTATTTCATTGGAACAGTGTCCTGCTAACAAAGCCAGGGGGAGGTCCAGGACTCCAGACACACTCAGCACTTAGCAGCATCTGGTTCTAGTAGCAAAAGTTATAGACCCAGTGACAGTATCTTGGAAATACCAGACCTAACCATTATCAGAATTATTTGCATCTTTAGCTCTTTTGTGTGTGTGTGTGTGTGTGTTTTCTAAGGCAGAATCAGTAATAATCAGGCACATATGTCCATTTTTATAATTTAAAAAACCCCAAACAATGACAGCCTTTAATATGATATACTATGAAAAATGGAAGTGGATGCTAGTTTGCCACTGATGGGAGACAATGTGATTTTAATTCATAAGCTTGAAGCAAGGATATGAAACATTCTAGTCATTGATATTGTTTAAGTCTCAGTCTGTGCTGCAAATCTATATTTAGCTATTTATTTCCCCCTCCCAAAAAAGGATGTCTTCTAGGAATGGACTAAAGATATCAGCTTTTTATTCCAGTAAAACTTCATTGCACTTGAAACATTAGAAAAGCTCAAGTAAAAACTGTGTTAGAGCTCCATAAGTTGGATTTGTAAGTAAAAAAGCAGTTAGACATGTAAACAGTTTAGTGAAAAGTACAACATTGTGATACAGAATATGCCTAACAGCAGTTGTGTAATGCTATTAACATGACTTTCACTAATTTGCATGCAAAAAACTCATGTTCTGTTAGTTTCAGTTCCTTGAAACTTGTTTCCATAGCAGGGGGTTGTTAAAAAACACTTTTGTCCTTTACTTGTCCTGGTAATACTTTCTTTTTGGAAGTGCCATTCCATAGCTGGATTGTGTCTTCCAAACACACATGAGTCCAAGTTCCCTGAAAATGCTAGCAACTTACAAAATAAAAGCTACTCCCTGGAATCAATGACTGAAATAGCACTAAGTTCCATTTTAACTTTTTTTTTCTTTTGCTTAAGGTCATATTTCCCTTTACAATGCCCTTCCCCATTTGTGGATTCAGAACCCCATCCTGGAATGAGCCACCTTTGGGAATAGGTCATATTTAGCAAGCACTTAAGATACCACTCACTAGATATATCACAGGGTCAAAAATTACTCTCTCAAGTGTGATTTTGTAGCACTGCTTGTCAAATGATTGGATTTGTTTTAGAGTAAGGTGGCACGAAAAGCCCGCCAAGACAAGACCTATGTGTTTTGACAAGAACAACTATCAGAGTTTTGCCCTGTAAATCCTCATTCACATGTGCAAAGGACATGGGAGAGCTATCTACAGCAGACACCAAGATGAATTTATGAGGCCCTCATCTCTGAAAATAATTTATTCAACTTTAAGTCATTAAAAACTATCACTTGCGATTACTCATGTGAGTAAAAGTTTGTTGGAGATAGTTTTGCTATATATAGTATGGCATATACAAATATAGATAGAAAAAACAGGCTTATCAGTAACTACAAAAACTATTCTAAACAACTTAAGAAAATTTAATTTAAATAATTCACCATGTAAAGATTGCTTGAAATAAAGATTTTTGCATCCCGTCTTTCTCCCCCAACCTTTTTTTGTGAAGCTTTCTCCCACTACGACTTTTAAGAATGGCTAGAAATTTTGAACAGTCCCTTGATCTTCAAAATTTTCTTTTGATCTAACAGTTAGATAAAGCACTACTCTAGAACAGCACTACCAGTTAACAGAGAATCAGCAGCAAACATCAACTAAAATTTCTCTTTTGAAGAGAGAGTACTACACAACACAGAGGTTTTGAAGCCAACATTGAAACAAAACCCCTGAAGTGATAGTCTGTTTACCTGTAGCCCTGATATCCTCAAAAAGTAAGTGTTCAAGACCCTTGGGTTACTGTCTTTATTCTTAGTAGCCAGTTCTAATTGTAAAACAGTTTGCATAACAATTATTTAGCTAGCATTTAAGCCAGACTGTTATATTTATTAGCAGTAACACAATAGGCTGGTTGGACAAGATCCTGCCAATTGTTATATATATGAGGAGTCCCATTGAATTCAGTATCATTCTCTGTACTTTAGCTTTAGCAATTGCAGACTTCTTACAGGCTTAAGTGATTTGCTGACCAACTTTTGAGTACATGGTTAAGTCTAGTTAAGTTTAGTGAGAGATAAACAGGCACACATTCAAAATTGCCTGATCTGAGGTTCTTCCACCTTTAGAATTTCAGAATGAAAAGCTACATTATTAATGTAGCTTGCTGAATTATGTAAATCACAGGAAAAATAATATTTTGCCATATCTTCATCTAATGTTGAAAGTGCTGTATACAATTTCTCTTTGATTGTCCATTTATTTTCTTCCATTTGAGTTGCAGTTAAGATCAGAAAAGAAAAATAAGTCTTGTTACAGCTACAGGTCACTGTAAGATAAGAGGCTCAGCAGTCACTTCTATGCACTGTACATACAAAAGTGGGCCAGACTGATATTTAGTTTATCAGTCTAGAATCTAGGAAACATAACAGAGGTACTTGAATGTAAATGCATTGTCAAAAGATAATAATCTACATCACTGGAGGAGCGTCACTTGTCCAGCAATTTAAAGATCATCTGACATACTTCATTTTTCTCTTAAAATTAGAATATAGTGAATACACAGAGAGCACAAATCACAGCTTTTTCAAAATTTGACCTTTTAATTGGCTGCCCTGACCCACAGATGAAACCACACAGTAGTACGGTAGAACTGGAAAAAGAAAATCAGAGAAAATTACTAAAGATATTTTTAGAAAGCTGATTTCAATTAAAATCCAATTTTGGTATGAAAAGAAGAAAAATCTTTCTAAGTATGAATCAAAATGATAAAAATTCATCTTTTCTGCTGTAAAATCAAAAGTCAATGGAAAAATGCATTCTTTTGCTGGAATCCAGGCCTAGGACCGAAGAATATACATATATTAAATGAACAAGATCCAAAGTCATCGACAACAAATATTTATACTATAAAATATTACAGCCACATTCGTGCATCTCCTTACAATAACAATTCTTAGGGACACAATATTCTACAGAGTATATACAACAGTGGGTTTCGGCAAAGATGGAATGCTTCATTATCAGAGTACCAGCTTGTTCATAAATATTAAAAAGTATGACGTTTTTCAAACATATTTCTTACCATTTATATTGTCTCTCTACTACTGAAAAAAAGGGTCAATGGGTACCTGTCCATAAGTCTCTCCCTCACAGTCCTGAACTCCAGAAAACCACTTTTGGTGGCTGTAAAGGACTACAATGTTTGTTCTGGATATACAGTGAGCAGCCAAGGGGACATGTAGTCCGGCCTTACTTATGAAAGTAGTCATCTTACTTGATGGGTCTAATTCTTACTTCAAAGAACAGGATTTGTCCCAAACTGCAGACAAAATGGCACAATTCCTTGCTGCTCTCACAAAAGTGGGTCCTAATTTTGCATATGGTTATTTTCTGTTTGTATATAGGCAATTCTTTATATTAGATTAGAGATGGAAACAGATATTCCAAGAGAAAAAGAACTTGTCTACTGCTATAAGAAAAATCATGTAGAGATTGTTCAAGACAAAATAACGTTACAGATCTGATCTTCATTTGGTAAAAATTAAACTCCTGGATACATATTAGTCTGCATTATAAAGACAACACTGACAACAGATTAAACTTCTGAAAAGTGACCAAAAGTTGCAAAAGGAATGGCCTCTCTGAAACATGTTGTATTGTGGTTAATCATGAGGAAGAATACAAGAAAAAATTTTAAAATGGCAACAAAATGAAACAGAACAGAAAGACCCACACTGGCTGCAGCAATGTATCAGATTCATAAACTGGGCTTCAGAGAACTCTCTGTGGGAAAAGAGCATGTTTACCGTTGCATAAATAGCATTTACTACATGGTGAGATCATATGGAGGATACCACTGAAATACATAAACATGCTAAACATTTAAACTCAAACATAGCAGCAATACCTGCAAACACATGCTTATTTGAAGAAGAATGTTACCTAATTTGCTTCCTCTAAATATACAGAGATCTAATTAAGGCTGCTCCCCTCCCCTTTCCCACTTTAGTATATTTGCAAGAACCAGTGAACACAGAAATGTGCAGCCAGCCTGGGCCCTCAGGCCGGTGGATCAAGATGGCAGGCTGGCCTGGGCTCCCCTGGGGACAGCAGAGCCAGAAGGGTGATTGGACACAGTGACCTGTCTGCATGAGATGAGACAAAAACAGGAGGGCTGTAATGCTGATGAACTAACCTGTCACTCACAAGCTCAGGTCTGAGGGAAAAAAAAAAAAAAAAGATGGAGAGAAAAAAGAATAAGAAAAATATATAGTAGAGGTTTTAGAAAGCATACAAGGCAGAAAAATTACAACATCATTGGAATAATTAGATGACATTTAATTATCTGTTCATTTAGATGGGCTCAGGATATAGAGTGAATATGGCATAAAAATCCAGCTAACAGTTTCTATAAGAGCAAAACGCAATTGAAGAAATAATGGATATTGTGGTTTGGCATGCAAGGAAGGATGCTACAGACTATTGCTGGCAGGGATCAGGGTTTCATGCCAAACACTCCAGTTATGAATCAAAATCACAATGAGCAATGAGCTTCTAGATCTTGACACACAAGGCAAGGAGGTTGTTCTTCAGAGTACTTGGCTGTTTTATTGCTTGCTTGGGGGAGGAAAAATCCAGAGGGAAGGCTCACAAGCAATTCTGCACCCTGGACCCAGTACACCCAGGTGCTGGGTAATAGTCAGAGTTGTAGCACTCTGTACACCATTGCCATCACCAGTGGGGATCACTGTGGACTGCTGGTTAAAGACAGTTGATTTTTAAATAGATAAAGACAGATTTTGTAAAAATTGTAAAAAATGCATTTAATGATGAACAAGTATTTGGTGTTGAAAATGCCTTTAAATCAGTATTTAAAGGCATTTAAAGTCTGCTATTCCATTTGTGTCATACACAGACTAGTGCTTGAACTACAAAAAACTGATAGTGTGTCTGATCTCCATTGCATCAGCTATACATGTATAGTTTGGATTTTTAATTAGGCAAGTTCACGTACCATTAGCAGTGAACAAGACTGAATTTAGAGCTACATCTGCAGGATTAGCTATCTATTTTTTTAGAAAAAAAACCTAATTCTCATGGCAGAAAAAAATTACAATGCTGATATATAAAAAGGCCAAATTATAAGCATTTATCCAATTTTTTGGGTTTGTAGGTTTAAAAGTTAACAAGGACTTTTAAGAACTTTTTCTAATAGTGCCAGGAAGTAAATGCCTCTTCTAAAGAAAACTATGCAGCTGCTAAATATGCAAACCTTAACTATTTATCAATACAAAATAGAGACTTACAATATGGAAAGATTTTCTGCCAGAGGGCTTGCCATTCGATAGTTATTTTCTCTTAAAGTACTTACAGAAAGTCTCTGTCTATTTTCAGCAAAGTATGGTAATTATACTGATTGCCCTGAGATTCCCACATTTTAACTAACTCCTTTATTATACAACCAGAAAATGCATAATTTTTTATCAGAAAAAAAATTAAAGTTTTTATTCTATCTTAACACATAGCTAATAACAACCGAACATTGGACAATTAATCAAAATAAAAACATACTTGAAAATTTTGTGGATTTATGAACCCATTTTGATGTGCACACTTACATATATGAAATGTAAATATGCACACATGCTGATCTGAAAAAAATGTTTGCAGCACCTAAGACAGTTTCATAAAAATAACATCTATAAAGTCTAAAACAGAAAACCTACAGCAATTAGTCACCTAAAATGCCTAAATTTATTTTTCTTTTAAGTACATGCTCTTGCTATTAATTTTTGGAAATGAAATACACAAACACATGATATAAACATTTTTCCAGACATTCAATGAACTTTTTTTAATTCATGAAATATGGAATGTTACACACAGAAAAAAAAATCCTTCTACCATTTCTAGCCTCAAAACCACTTTCTGAGAGTTGGCAAGCCTTAAACATAAAATAGCTAACTTACACTTTCATACATGTGAAAACAAAATTTACATTAAAGAGATATTACAAGCTTTTAGATTTATAAAGATTTTAGGGTACATTTTCTGTCAAGAGTACTTGCTCAAAACCTTGCCATTGCATCTGCCTTAGAATAATTAAATATATTTCTGTAAGACTGAACAAGTTAAACAAAAAGGTAATTAACACAGTCTAAAATACATCTTTTTGCACAATGTAGTACTGGCAAGCATGCCCCACTTTTTAGGTATAAGCCAGCCTAATAGAAAGATGTGAATGTTTGGAAGATTTTTAATAAAAAATGTATCTTCTATTTTTAAAATATTTAAAGCAATAAAAGTCTGTGGTAAACATGGCATTACATATTTGACATTTTCCGCCCAAAAATGCATTACTATGTACGATGGTATTAATAAACCATGTGCTTTGAGGGACTTCAGTGCTTTGCCATAATTTAGATGAAAACAATGTATAGAATGCATATTTTTCTACTATTATATCAACATATAGAAAACAAACACTATGTCATCATCTCAGCAGCATGCGTTCACTATACTGGAAACATATGCAAAAAACCACAAACTTTTGAGAGTTCGAAAAATACCCTTTATCAGAGAATGATTTACAAGTCAGTGGTTAATGAGAAAGTGTTGAGCACTTAAAATTTTGTTAGAAAAAGAAAAACAGACACCCTCATCTGACTCTGACTGCTTTCACAGGAAAACAGCCCTCCCTGTTCATCAGAACAAAATAATTTCTTTCCCCACTTCAGGTTATTATTTGAAGCAAATGAAAAGACAATGATTTTTCTCTCTTCTGGCTAAAGCTCAAAACAGCATGGTTAAATCACACATATAAAACTACAGACTTATCAGAAATCACAAAACAGAAAGAAAAGGACTCACTGACCCATTTGGAAGACAAAGACGACAAAACGGAAAAGCTCTAAAAATCAGCTTGTGAGGCCTTTGAGAGATATTCTTCTGGCATTTCATCACAGCAGCCCCAGTTCACTTCCCTGGATACAGGGAGGGAGAACTAAATAGAGCTGTTTATTAAAGCTGTTGTGCTGGATTGCATTAGGAAGCACGAGCAGACCACCTGGACCTTTCAGATTGTGGCAGTGTTTAATTTGCAGGCTGCCCCTCTGCAGCAGCAAAGCCTACTACATTTACCAGGTTCAATCACACATTATCTGGATTAGGAGCATAAAAAGAAAAAATAAAAATAAAAAATAAAAGCCACAGAATCTAGTACAGGAATACAGTCAATATAAAAATAATGAACAGCATTACAAATAGAAAGCAACTCCCCAGCAAACATAACATTTTCACTCCTTGGTTCTTCTACTTCAGCATATTTAAACAAAATAAACAGCAAATTAATAAATACATTGATTTGATAAAGCTCAGACTGAAAAGGGGGTTTACTAGAAGAAAAGGATGGTAATTTAGTTTTTTCTAGTGATTCCCTGGCCAGATTATTGTGTTTCTTTTGCCTTTCTCACTTTTAGTACTACACTCGCTGGTAGCTGAAGATACAGATAGAAAGATGGTACTGTAAATATGAATTATGTGAATCATATGGTTAGACCCCTGTGAAAAAAAAAAATAAAAGGGGAGTTGAGAAATGGCTGACTCCATACCTGACCAATTACAGCTTGCATGGTCCCTGTGTCCTGCTGAGCTGAAAGATCGCAATCCATCATATGTAGTCTTTGAAAAGGAGAATGGGGGTTTCTGGCATGCATCTGTCAATCAACTTCTGCACTCACAACCATCACCAAAAGCAAGGGAAAAAAGTCAAGCTGCTCCACCAAATAGGATGAAATAGTCATGTGACCTTCAGCACTCTCACACACATACATACTTCCATAGAACGTATGAATTTTCTGCAGATATGAAATGACATTGACAAATACCCAATACCAAGTAAATAAAGTGAGACAAACAGCAACTCACCAAAGAGAAAACACTTGCCGTAATCTTCAGCCTAAAGATTTAATATACCTAAAAGGTATTTTAAACAGAGTGTTTTCTTTAGAGCCTAAACTTTTCAGATAAGGTGATATGATTTTATATATGCAGACAGTGGTCAGAACTTTAACCCCTCGCGTCCTCTTGCAGCCTCTAATTTTGTTCCCCCCCTTTATACTTCTACTTTATAGCTTTTTGATTGAGTTCTTGATTTATTTTTCTTTAAGTTTCTTTTGTGTCAAAGTGAAATGGCTTGTGTTGCCGTCTTTGGATTTGCAGAGATTATGAGAACTCGATGGAAAAAAAATTTCTAACAGGAAAAAAAGAAGCAGGGGCCGAGAAACCTGTGTCTATACTCACAAGTCAAAACATCTCACTGCTTTACTCCACCAGAAGTCAAATGTTTTCTTTACTGGAAATATATATTTAAGTATTATTTTATGTGAGCTCTGATGAGCACTCAAAATATTAAATATTCAGACTATGTAAATCCTACTTACAGAATCCTTTCCATTTTGAAGGTTAGCAGAATTTTGGTTCATTCACTGCTCCACTGAACTGACATAAAATATTGTTACTTAGGAAAGCAAACATTACCATTTTTTTTAATGGAAGCAGTTTGTTTCATGTATCTCCCCCTCTGAGTAAGATTTGCAAGAATTTCCATGACTATTTTTTATTCTTGTCAAAATATATCAGCCACTTGTCTCCAAAAACTGAGTGTCCTGAACAACATGCTGCAGCATTGATTGCTGATACGTTATTGGCCAGTGATTGCTGAAGGGTGACATTAATGTAACCCCGTAGTACTTTAACCCTTTGAAGATCAATACAGTCCTCTGGCAATATAGTAGAATAACAGCCCATACACTTTTTGCTGTATTACAGCTTCATATAAATATTAGTGCATTTTTCTATCTTCCTCAAATTGCATTTCAGTTACTAGTGCAAACAACCCACTTTCCAAAGGATGCCAGAAGCAAAAATGCAGAAAAAACCCCAGTCTAGTCTCTATGCTTAACCTAACACACCCTTTTCATTTCAATAAGTTCCTGGCAATATTTTGACATTATTATTTCATTTTTAAAGGCATTGAAAATATTGATCTTAGCTTTTATGGTCAATGAAATGTGAGAATATCAACAATATTCTAATTGCAGGCACTTGCCAGTCTCCTACTACAGAATTTCAAGATTCAACATCCAGAAGTGTTTGGAATGTGATGGAGCACATGTATATGTGCTTATATATGTGTATGTGTGTATATGTGAATGTATGTGCATAGGCATGGAAGTATAGAACAAATGAAATGTATGTTGAGGGAGTGAGATAGGCAGGGAATATCCAGCTTACTTTGCATTCTTTGAGTTTTTATATTACAATTATTTTTTTAAATGTTAAGAAAAAACTTAAGAAATTCTGATACATATTTTAAAAATTAGAAATAAGAACAATTCACATGTAGATGCATGGGGACCCAGAAGTGTTCCTAGGACAACGAAATATTTTAGCATAACAAATTTTTCAAATCAAGCATTTTTAAAAAGATATGCAATATTAACAATGAAACATTGCCTCTGGGAGGAGGAGGAAGGAGTACCTGAAATGTTGTTTCCAACATCAGCTATGCATTTCATTTATAAACATAAATAAAATACACCATTTGAGCTGAAATCTTACCTGCTTCTTACTCATGAAGGAAAGTACACTGAACTAATACCTTGGGCTGCCCTCTGGTCAGCTGAGAATTTGCTGTGGTATCTTCATCCAGGACAATTCTACAGAAAAACCAGGCAGTGAAGGCCATAATCAACATCCATATCATCACAAGCAATTCAAAGTACAACTTGTAAGTGGGCAAGTGAGTAGAGGAGATTGCCTCAGCTGTCTCCAGGAAAACAGACACCTAAAATCAAATACTGCACATGAATCTGAAAGGAAAGTTAAGCATGTCTACTTTACAGTTTTTCTTCAGGAGAAGCCTTTCTGCAGTGGGTATGCACAAACACCTTTCAAATTCCTTTAACTAAACTTGGCAATTAGCACTGTGGGGTTTTTATTAGCAGAGACACTGACATAGACATTTGTTGCAGAAAACAAATAAGCACAGCATTGTATGCACACAAGTCTGCTGCACCCTTACATACCAATAAACCAGCCAGTGGCTTGCACACAACACCGGCAGAGCTGCAAGAGCTCCCTCCTCTCAAAGTGAGATATATGCTACCTCTCATTTTACCATAATTAACTTACACTTCTGGGAAATGCCAATCTACTGTCTAAAATGTAAAACAACATCCCTGCAGCTAATGCCTCTGCGTAATTTACAGCACCATTATTAATCTGAACAGCTGCAAGAGCCTCCTCTGCTACTGCTGGAGCTGCCCTTACCTCTGAGGAGCTGGAGACCTTTTCCCTCAGCCCAGTCTACCTGATCATGTTTGTAGAGGCTGCACAACTGATCCCTGAGCACTGTTTCATATTTGCTTCTCATCCTTCAGGCCTTCTACTGGCCATCTCCTGAAAGGTGTTGGTCTCACTTTTTCTTTTTACTTACTCTGAGGAATTATCTCCCACTCCCCCTACTGACTCCCTCCCCTGAAAACACACACTTCTTTTGCTGCTGGAAAGGTGATTTACCTCTCCTGTCAGCAGTCAAAAAGAGAGCAAGATAGTGCCTAATTTGCCACAGGGCAGACTCAGATGGAGAGCAGGGTGCAAAGGGGAACTTGACATGCCAGGTTTGCTCTAGCATGAGCATCTTGAGGAAAATTATTGAAGGACAGAATGACAAATATTACTTACCAACCAGCTGTGCTGTATCTCCAACAGAGACCTTCTGGTCTTGTGTGAAACTTTTAATCCATGGCTTTACTTCAGCATACCTGAGAGGAAAATAGTTATGGAGTCACAGCTATCTATGGCAGCTATGCCTTCCTATGTGCATGCCCCTTCAGCACCTGTCACGAAGGACCAGGTTTGCATTACTGTACCTAAAATCATTGACAGAGGGCTTACACAGTGAGAAGGCTGATTTATCACTTAATCTTTGACAGTGTACATTCAAAGTGGTAAAATGCCAGTGTTTTGAGATGCACACTGGATTTCTGGCAACCAAGGAAAGTGTAAAACTGAATATCTTTAACTGCAATAAACTTTCCCTGTTTAATTGAAGCAAAAATTTTAAAAGGGTGCTTTTGAATAGAATAATATGCTTGATTTTATCTCACAAATACACAGCTAAGAACTTGTGAAAAGAGTGTTACTGTATAAAATAATTTCTCTCGTTTTCCAGGAGAATATGTTTCCTGGGTGGCAAAACCTAGTATTTAGAATTATACAGTAATGCAAAACCCAATTCCTTCATAGCTAAAATGTGTTAAAATACATGATCATTTAAAAATGCTCATTATTTATGATTGTCTATTGTTCTTTCCTTCCTGAACTAGAAGCCTTGTGATCAACAGAGCCCCAAGGTTCACTAAAATACTTTTAGGCACTTGATTACATGCCATAGCAGAACTTGCAGCAGATTTAGTGGATTGAGCAAGACACTTCTGCTTCCAGCATTGGTACACTAGGGGGACTCTTTTTCCTCTTTTCTCGAGTGACAGATGCAGGGCACTGTCAGAGCAAGCTGTCATACCCACACTACAGGCCCTTTACTCACCCCTTAAACACAAAAGACTCAGTCTTGCCCTCTTCCAAAATTAAAAAATCAAATTCTAAACTGTCGAGGACTCTTCCTCCTTCTCTCTCTCTCTCTCTATCCGTCTCTGCCAAACAGACACTATATGGCATTCTGCTTCTTGATATTCATGGATATGTGAGTGGGATTTCTTTATGAGTAAACTTCTGCTGAATTTTGCTAATTCCAAAATAATTGTTTTGCATGAAAAAACAGCAATGTATTACAGTTCCTGCCTCTGCAAGCCCATTTTGGCCAATCGCTTTTATATTTCAGAGGGAATTCTGCTATTAAGAAAACCTCTGACACTTCTAATTTCTCCTCCTCCAGATTTCATTAATGTATAATTTTTGGGTTTCTTCCTACTGCCCCAGAGCTCCATTTTTCAAAAACCAAGCTACTGGCACATCCTCACTTCACGAACGACACTTCCTTCTCTTCCTGTATCATGTAAAGGAAATTCAGGAAAAGGTGTTTCTGTGCCTAAATTGCTAGAACAAGGCATCATCTACATTATACTCGTTTCTGTACAGCCAGTGGAATGGCTTTCCCTCAGTGCTTATCCTTTACTCTCTAAAGAAAACGTCTGCAAAAGACTTTCTTCCTCTTGTTATTTTAGAGAAAAGGGACTTGATATAACACTTTGTATCTTTGGAAAGGTAGAAGTAAATTCCTCCCCTCTCCTTCTAGATCTAAGAAGCTGGTTTGATTGAAAATTTATTTTTGTGTTTCAGGAAGGACAAATGTTCAGCAGATCTCTCAATTTTCTGATTCAACTGAAATTTATATAAAATTAAAAATCTAGGAAATGGGAATGGGATTCTTTCTCCATAGTAAACTACATATTTAGAAGACAGCACCTTCCTCCTCTACTCCTATGTTAAGTGATTGGAGGTGATTATGCCAATGATGAGGGAATCTAGTTAATCAGAGGACTCTCACCTCTGAGGTGAAATTGAATTGGGGAGGAAAAACATGTTGAGAGGGAGGAGGGATTAGCAAGAAAGGGTGACATTTACTGGGTAACATTTAAGAATGTACTTCCCAGGTACATTCCCAATTCCAGCATTCTAATAAAACCACATTCTTCATGTCTCATGGTGTCTTCTGCAGTATCTGGCACAATGGGCTTCTTAAGACCTCTCCTTATTGGATATACCAGGGATAATAATGGAGATTATCACCATGTGGGTATAGCATATCCAATAATGGAGATTTTCACCATGTGAAGAACAGACCATGTTTGGGTGAACTAACATCCTTCAAATGGGAAACCTGAATTGGCAAAAAGAGGATCCTTACTGTGAATGGGAAAATATTTTTCCAAAACTTTTCCAAAATCTTTGGCAGGATATAGAACATGTCAAGGACATCAGAAATATAAAAAAAATAAGGCATACTTTACAGTTCACTGAGTAATAGGAATTTATTAATGAGTCATATCAATAAATGTGTGACTCTTCAGAGTTAATGCTCATACCACACCATCATGGTTATAGAGCAAAGGTGTGGAGCTTCTAGCAGCGTTTAATTCCATACCACCCACATCATGGCATAAGCACGGTTTCAGCAGGAGGAAACCAAGGCCAGAAATGGAAGGATTGTCATCTTTCACTGAGCTCAGGGGAGAAGATGTGCAGGTTTCAGGTCAGCCTGGCAGAACTGGCCCCTTTCTGCCACCAGCAGTCCCTTGCCTGTTCCTCTGAGGGGCAGGTTTCTGGTTTGGTGCTGAAAGACAGCACCAGCAAGCCTGAGATGCTGCTCCAAGAAAAAGGAACGGGAGAGCAGTGGTGGCACAGAGCAGAGTACAGCTGAGTACACTCTTTTATCAATATTGTTGTGGTTATTGCAATTTTTCAGTAAATTTTGATTTCATCTTAAAATGTCTCCTAGTGTTTTCTCCACCGTTGAAACAGGATGAGGAAAAGGGAGCAGCTTGAGTGGGTTTAATTTTCCTGCTGGGTTTTAAACCAGCACACACACCAACAGGGAAAACCAGATGGTTTCACAGTGTGTGTGATGATGATTAACTTCTTGTTCACTGGTATATTTGCTTTCATTTACTTGAGCTGTAAATTGCTCATCTTGCATAGGTGCTACTTCCACTTCAACACAACACAGTAAAGTGACAGCATCATAAGAGACAAGAAAATGAGTGGAGGTGGATGTGATAGAAGGGGTGTGTAGTGACAGTGAAAGCACACATTTCCTACACACTACAAATGCCTCAGATTTCCAGCTCCTAAGTAGATGACTCTCTTCCATGAAAAAAAATAAAAAGGCCCAAATAAAATTATGTACTGGTACACCTCTGCTTCTCTTGCTCCAAGCACTGTAGATGATGTTTGAATATTTCCTGTATCAAATAAAGGTACACTATACACAGAGATGTAGTTCTTGGCATTACATTACGACATGTCTCAGTGAGAAATGTTTGATCTTCTGATTGTCAGTTCACAAAATTTGGTTACAGACTTTATATCCTGCTGTATATTACACAGGAACAGGAGAGAAAATGTGATAGGTTTGAGCTACTGAAAGAGGTGCTATGCACTAATTATTCCCAAGTTTGTTTCATTTATCAGTAAATTGTGTTATTTGCTTATTCCTGGGGAAAGTCAATAAGTGATGACACTTATTCTAAATGGATTTAATAGAAAAACCTATATTTAACTTTTACTCCTAATTTTTCCTTTAAGATGTTTATGACTCTCTGCCAGACTCTTATGCTCAGACACCTGCTGAGGATCAGTTTGTGGTCTACAGTTTGGCCATATGTAAACCAGAAGCTTACACCTTGAGGAAGGATAAGTTCATGGGGGGCAATCAGCTGATAAGCTGATTGATACTTTGATACCCTTTGGCTTAGGAAATGCCTCAATTGCAAAATGTTTGAGGATGAAGTTATGCAAGGAGGCTGCCAGAGAGCAGCAAGTGCCTGCTGCTCATTGAAGGCAGACATGCCAGGAGCTGCTGCAGACTGTGGCACAGGCAAGGAGCTGGGCTGACCCTGGCCCCTGCCCTCAACAGGGCACCATCCTATAGGCCCTGGTCCAGTCAGGCAGAGCCAGCAGCTAGTAACCTGTTACAAAAAGACCCTCTGATACATAGAGGAAATAAGCCAGATCCAGGGGCTTGTCAGGGAGTCTAGCAAGAGATACAGCTGGAAACAGGCCTGGAGACAGGGCTGTATTATGGGTCCCAGGTCCATCCAGGAATCAGGGCTATTATTTAGGTCTGAATGGTCCATCCAGGATGGCAGCTCTCTGCAGCTATATTTAAAGATTCTTCAAGTGAATAGATATATTCTGGCAACTTTCTGCACTCACTGCACCAGTTTTGCATAACCATACTCATAACCATGTGTTTACTAGAAGACTGTTTTTCATATTTTCATACAATAATTAAAAAGGAAAATAAGTTTCTTTGTGTCTGAATGATATCATAAGTCATTCACCACACTGACAACCACAGATGGTTTCAAGTGGGCATATGAAATGCAAACTCTTCCGTCCTTCTTGACATCTCTCTTCCAGGCATGTACAGCCTCTAGAGAGGCAGTTACCTTTTAGTGTTGGATGCCCACCTATCCAGCCACCTCCTTATCCATGTCAGCAACAACCTTCCTTTTCACTACATAGCTGCAGAATTCATTTAAAAGTTCATCAGCAAGCTCCAGGAGAGTAAAGTGTATCCCCACAGAGAGCAGGGACATGAACTGCATTGCACTGACCCACCAAGGTTTGGTCTCTTGTAGTGCCTGGACTGGGCACTTTCTCCAATGAAACTTTCCAAAAGAAGCTCAGTTAATTCCAGCCATGGATCTTTTCTCCTTTTAAGAGGCAGACACAGTTCTGAAAGGAGCTGGACTGACACCACCAGCCCTGTGTTCAGAGCCCATGCACACACCTCGTCCATGGCTCAGCTGGCCAGCAGAGGCTGGATCTGGTTGTGACTGTGGAGCTGGACTCCAGCAGGTTACTCATGGGTGGAGCTTGAGAGATGTATTAAGGGGGCTCCACCCTTCACACTTTGCTGTAAAGTGCAGGAAATGGAAGTTCATGGTCAGGTCTTTCGAATTCCGATTGCAAAAAACCATTGTTCAAGAATTTAGGTTTCCTTGTCCACCTCATATTCTGGATTTCATGGCACTCATGAAAGAACAAAAGTTCTATCTCATGGTGTAGTTCTACAGCTTCCCTCCTCCCCACCAACTGAAGGCCTGACAGAAGAGACATTCCCAACATCAATAACACTCCCTGCGTGAGGAACTGCAGGGTAGAAATAGGTACCACCATGTCAGGTGGAGTGACAGAAGTTTCTGCTCCAGTCTGTAGACACTGGAGGAGTCAAACATTCCAGGAGGCATGAATAGATCATGGGGTGACTATAAGCCATGAACGGGATACTGGAAAAAGCATTCCTGTGTGTCAGGCAAGAAAAGCAACCATTGTGTAAAGCCCTGGTGAGAGCTCACCTGTACCACTATGGATATTTCACATTCCTCATGTTCTAAAGAGACAAATTCTATCTGTAATGAATGCAGACAAAGATTAAAAAGGTTATTTCTGGGCATGGAGTGCCTAAAGAAGAAAAATGACGACTGGGAGGAGCAATACAAAGACAGATAGGATTATCACCATCTTCAAAAAAGGGATCAAAAATGAAGACCAAAGGAGGAAAAGTGTTCTTGAAATGCAAGGAAAAATATGGTAAAGAACACAAAAACACTTGTGACTTTTTCTAAAAAGACAATCTCACCATAAACAGTGCACTAGCAAGTGTCCCTTGATGCATTTGTGAGGAATGGTGGTGAAACTACACATGTTTTTTACATCCCTGCAAAGTTCATGCAGAGGAAACAAAAACTCTCTCTTTTATCTCTGGCATCACCACAACCAAAACACTGTCTTTGGTATAAATGCCATTATTCACAAAGTCTGAAGGAACACACCAATTTTGGCACCAACAAAATTACAATACAAAATTACAATAATAGTACCTCTCTTAATCTTTTAGTACTCCAACCACTAAATCTTAAAGAAAAAGGAGACTTGACAGTGCCTTAGATAAGAACATCTTCCCACATATAGATGTAGGCAAGTATCTCTCAGAAAGGTTGAACTGAGTGTTGCCTAGAATCAAAAAACAAAAACTTTCCAAACAATATTAAGAGTGGTAAGATAAAAAAATAATTCTTTAATGAAAGCTTTCAGGTGCACAAATATGGTTACACACACATGTGATACAAGATTTTTACAATTTTTATAAGATTAATTAATTAGTATCTCTAGCAGGTACATCCAATAGGAGATCAGTTGCCCCAGTAACCCACCCTTGGCTCTGCCCCTTGGAGTTGGTCGAGGGGGTTCTTTGCCCTATATCTTGTTGTGTCTCTCAAATTCTGGTGAAAAACAAGATGTCTGTGCCAGAATTTCTCTCCTTAAGAATAAGACTAAACAGAATTTCAATGTGTTAAAAATGGTTAGCTTAATGTTCTAAAATGTGAGAGAGGGCAGGAAAAATAATAGAAAGTATACAACTATATATAAAACAATCTACAACTATATATAAAACAATCTACAAAATAAATGAAAAAAGCTAAAAATCTTTAGGCATCATGAGAAATGTGCTCTAAAAGTTTTACACCATTACTGAAGTGTGCTTTGTATCCCATATAAACCCAGCCAATGGATGTGTTGGTATTGATCAAATGGGAGCTTCAGACAAGCCCTGCCTTAGCCTCAGATTCTTGGCGGCAGCTTAAATTTAGGTGACCCACACCTAAAATTGCCTCAGCCCACACATTCTAAAAATGGCAAACCAGGTCTATTATAAAATGACTTATTTATTGAATAAACAGGAGATAGCAGACAAAAGGCTTTAAACAGAGTTACTTACTACACATTATAAAACAAAATAACTACTAGCAGATTACATAAAACAGTGCATGACATTAAGGTACTGATATTAAAGCTAGCAAAGAAATAGTCTAGATTAGGACTCAGTGTAACTTACCACCAGATTGACAATAGTGTACACAAAATCCTTTCACTGAACCCTCAACAGAGTAACCACAAAGTGCACATCCCAACTTTGGGGAGAAAGCCCCACACATTTCCAGGGAATGTGCAGAAGAACTTCTTTGTGAAAGTTTGATGTAGCTTTTATAAGTTTTAAAATGAAGTGTCTTTCAGTCAAAAATTTCAGCTTATCTCTCCACATCTCACTTCCACAGCAAGATGAGATGAAAGTATTACTCCCATGGTGCCAAAATAACTCACTATAAGTTAATAGTAATAACTCAATCAGCTCTCCTGATTGAGTTATTTCACCAATTAGCAAGGTCATGTGAAGCTCATGTGAAGGGCAAGATGCCCTGAGTTATTTCACTGGCTAACAAGCAACAGATAAGCTCTTGTGAGGATGGAGGCGAGGGGGAGTGGGGGGGGGGGGGGGGCAGGGCACTGGGAGAGGGGAGGTGAGATGCCCTGCTACAGTGTTTGATAGAGTTGCACATTTCAGTTCCAGTGAGACAAGCGGATGTGACTACAATAGCAACAATGAGCCATTCTCACAGTCTGGAAATCATGTTTGCCTGACTGTGCTTTGGGAAGAGATCAAAATGTCTAAGGTCTAAAAATGACCAACCTTTTCATCACACTAGTTACCTCTGTTCACTTGTTTTTCAAAGTGTCTGTTTCCCTGGTGGTCTTATGGCACTGTCCATCTCAGCCTATGGCTCTGGCTGCACTTTGACTTTCCCCTGGCCTGCAGCTGCTGAAATCAGCCCACTCATGCACCAGGAAAAGAGTTTGTAACCAGACAGATCAAGTCCCTGGTCTTCCTTACTGTGGGACTTCAAAGACATTAGCTCGGGCACAGAAGGGAATGGCTGATAGGGCTGGTCTCTGGGCTGCAGGATTGAATTCTCCCATGGCCTAAGGGAGGAGTAACAGCACAACATTGGTCCTTAGAAGCCAAGCAGGTGTCTTGAGTACCTGGAAGCTGTGTCTAGTATATAGTCACCAAGGGCAGGGGCTATAACTCATGGACACAGGAACAGCCTCAGGCCAGCACTCCAAAGGCCTTCCTCTGAAGGCCTAATACTGTGTTCAGTTTTGGGCCTCTCACTACAAGATATTGAGGTACTGGAGCAAGTCCAGAAAAGGTCAACAAAGCTGGTGAAGGGTTTGGAACAAAAGTCTTATGAGGAGCAACTGAGGGAGCTGAGGCTGCTTAGCCTGGAGTAAGGAAGTTTAGGGGGACCTTATCCATCTCTACAACTACCTGAAAGGAGGTTATAGACAGGTGAGAGTCAATCTCTTCTCCCAATTAACAAGTAACAAGATGAGAGAAAATCACCTCAGGTTGCACCAGGGGAGGTTTAGATTAGATATTAGGAAACTTTTTTGCACAGAAAGGGCTTTAAAACATTGGAACAGACTGCCCAAGAGAGTGGAGATGAGACCATCCCTGGAAGTGCTCAAACATGTGAATATGACACATGAGGACATGGTTTAATGGGAATATGGTGGTGGCACTGGGTTGATGGCCAGACTTGATGATCTTAAAGGTCTTTTCCAACTTTAACTATTCTATAGTTCAATGATTCTATGAAGAACACTGGACAGAGGTGTGGTGAGAGGGCTGCAGTGAGTGGGGTTGTGCATGGGGACTCCAATGTCCCACTCAAAGAGCTTGCACAGGGTCAGCTTGAAGACATCCAAGAGAAAGTCCCTAAGGAGCTACTGTAATTACTCGGTGGGGGCCGAGGGAGGCTGGATGAGGTTGCTGAAGGTTCTCTGCTGCAAGGCCAGCTCCTAGCAGGGCCATGCTCCAAGCCCATTGGATAGATGGAAATCCTGCTTCAGACTTCAGAGAACAGACCTCAGCTTCTCAGAAGATGAGAAGGAGCACAAGTTGTAAGACCAAGGAAATGCCTTCTGGAAGAATACTTGAAGAGCACTGCAGAGCACTCTGTCTTCAGCCCCTCTGAATCCAGGGGCAGCGGCAGTAAGATATGAGATGCTGAGATGTTGACAGGATCCCAGTGCTTTGGTGCCCTGCCAGGCACACAAAGATTTGTGCCCCTGAAGTTGATCAGACTGGTGGCACATGGCCAGTCTCAAAATCCCTGGAGATGACTCCAGGTAGGGCAGAATAGGGCTTGGGCATCTTCTGGAAGGTGGAAGGAGAGACAGGTCTTTCTCACATTCTCTGAGAATAGCTGATGGCCAGTGCTGGGGTCAGGGAGGAATTTTCCTCCTAGGAAGTTCTGTATGTCTCGGAAGCATTGCGCATGACTACCGCTGAGGGTTCATGTGATCCCCTTCTTGTACATTTTTGGTCCCTTTGGCAGTCTCTGCTGCTCATGCTACATGAAGATGGCCTGTCATGCCCTGCATCTGGGGGAAGGCAGGCTTCTTTTTTACCCTACAGTGGGCTGCAAGTGTCCCTGGGGTTTCTTTGCTTTCCTCTGCCACACTCTGCACAACCTCCTGTCCAGGATGGTTTGGGCCATTTTGGCCAGGTGCCATGCTCCTTGAAGGTGTTCGTCATGACCCTCATTTGAGGAAAGGAAGCTTTCCAGACTCTCAGGGTGGGCCCCAAGGGTGGCCTAGGGGTTGCTTCTTGTCCTCCTGTAGCACTGGGCAGTGTCAGGGCTCCTCCTCTGCAACTCCATTCTTGCCTGCTGCCCTCACACCTCCAAGGCACCACTTGTGGCCACTCTCTGGCTCTCTTGCCCCTTGCAAGCTTGGAGTGGGGCTGAGCTCTGCTCTTCCCTTGGCTCAGTTTCCTATGGGATTCTTGCATCCATCCAGAGCTGCCACTTCTCAGTTCTCCTGCCTGCAAGCACAGGCCATGTATCCCTGGCCAGGAAGCACAGCAACAAAGGAAATCTTGGAAGGCAAAAATTGTGCTTGTCATCAATATGTGTTATAATTTGTGAAATACCCCACAGTAGGACATATGCCTTCGTTTTTGTGTGAGGTTGGTACAGATCCTCAGTCTTTGTGTTCCCACCCTTCAGGAAACAGGAGCTGCTGGGCCTGTGTTCCTACTGCTATATTCTGTAGCTCTGTGACTTGCTTTTTCCAGACTATAAAGGATGGACTTTAAAGCTAGACTGAAGAACATATTAGGCTGATCCTGGCTACACATGCATATTGTGGTAATGGTTGTGAGCATCAGTTCCAAAACAGATGGAGAAAAATAAAAATTAAAATAATGTCCTGTTTCCAGTTATAAACTGTGTGTTATGTGTCCTTTAATGTGTCTTTGGAGATAGAAAAGGGTCTGACATTTCCGGAAAATAACAGTTGTTGTTATGAGTAGAAAAGGTGTCCATTTTTTTTTTTAAAGTTGCAGAGTTAACAGGTTAAACCAATTGCTGCTAAGTTGGAGTTTTAACTACTTGTTAATAATTTCATGTTGGAATCACCTGATGTTAATAGTTGTTCTTTAATAATTTCATGTTGTAATCACCTGATGTTAATAGTTGTTCTTTAATTACCTGTTGTTGATGGTTAGAAATTCCCTCTTCCTTGAGTACTACCCTGCTGCTTCCTGGGAAATGGCACCCGGGACTGTGAGGAGGAAGTGACATCGGGGCTGGTGTGCAAATGTGGAAACCCCTCACCAAATCTAGCAGAAAAACCCCTAAAACAATGAGCCACCATGGAATTAAGAGATCTAATGATGTCTACAGGTGAGGAACAGAATCCAGTGTCTGCTGAGATCCTTTTGACCTTTCACCCTAAAGGATGTCGGCTAAAAGTGGACCCCAAATGTCAAATTGAAAAACTGGGAATCTCCTGGTGCTTGTGAAGACAGAAGCCCTAGCTCTGCCTGCAGACCAGCAGACACAGCTGCACGCTTTCTCTTCCTCTGGGCCAGTCCTGGGAGCAGCAGCAGCATGTGTGTGATCTGTCACAACCTGTTGGTTCGCCCCAACCAAGCTGATTTTTAATAAAGGCATTAAAAAGGATAAAGATCTCCTGCCCTATTTATTTCAATTGTTACTTGACTCATGATGAGCACAGGAAATAGAACAGACCAGATATGCCAGGTCAAACCCAGAGTTTTGCATAACAAGCTACAACCCACATCTGAGGGCTCCACCCCAGAGAGCAGCTCTGCAGTGCAGGTCCCAGGCCTGCCCAGGAGACAGGGGTAGAGATGGGCACACGCACAGCAGGGCTCAGACAGGGACTGAAGGTCCCAGGCAGAGGTGGGACACATCCCTGGGCCCTTGGCAGGAGATGGAGGAAGTGGGGAGAGGCAAGTCCCATCCACTGAGGCCTGTGAGAACACCAGGACTTCGCCAGGACTTGTAAGCTGGAGTAGCGTTTGTTAGCTACCAGTCGCTGGGGTCCTTCCTAGACTCCCAGTGTTGCTGGGCAGTGTTGTTGGCCGTGATTGGCTCTGTACGAGGTAGTGTAGGAGGTGGTGTGCCTGTTGGAAACTCCAAAAAGAAATCATTAACCTTTAAGAAAAAGATGGTTACTTTAGGGAAACTTTCCTTTCTTTCCCTCCCAATCATGCTCCCTCTGGTATTATGAAAGAACTCTGGGGGAAGGGATTAGTGGAGGGAGGCCATGGAAAGGGGGAAAAGGAGGCAGGAATTTGTGGGAACATAAAAAAGGGGTAATAGGACAGTGGAAAGGAAAAGGGGAAGGTGGGAGGGGGGCAGGGAGGCCACAGGAATTGGGGAAGGGTATTAGAAGAAGTGGGACTTATCCATTTGGAAGGTTCAATCATTATGGAGGTGGACTTTTGGGTACAGGACAGTTCATCGGTGTTCTGTGCCCTTTTGGTTTTTAGGCTGTTGCTGGGGCTTGATGGTTGTCGGGTTTGTGTTCTGCTCCCTTGGAAGGTGTGTGGAGGACTTCAATGATGTGGATAATATTTCACAGATTTCCAGTTTCGTGCATGTTTACTACCTTGCACTGGAACTTCACTAGGTCCTGTGACATTGGCTGCTTGGGGGCGTTTTATTCCTTGTATTATGTTAAATTCCACAATTTCTCCATCTCCTAAGCTGTGGATATATTTTCTGGGGTTTTTCTTTTTTATAGCAATCTAATGAACAAACACATCTTCGTTATTGTCATCCTAGGTGATCAAACCGTATCTGTGTTTTACATTGAACCATTTCAGGATCCCCAAAACGTTCATGACAAGGACTTTTTTACCTTTGCTAGTGGGTTTGTGTTTGTGGTGCTGGACGTGTTGCTGGCACTGGTGCTGCTGTAGAGCACTGCTGTGCATAGTTCGTCCCACTCCCAGCATTGGTGGCCATGCTGGAGCTCAGCCCCTCCCGTGGGTCTCTCTTGGCTGGTGCCCACGGGCCCTGCCGGCGCGGGGCTTGCCTTGCAGCGACGGTGGGCGGCGTTTTCGCTGCCAGGACTGCGGCTTGAGCCATCCCCCGGCGGGGGTGTCCGCCCGCCCGCCCGCCCGGCGACAGCGGCGCCCCGAGGCCGCCGGTCTCGCTGCCCGCCCTCGGCCCCCGTGCCGCGGGCAGCCGCGGGGCGCGCTGGGCAGCGCGTGTCGGCCGGCTGGCCCCGGCTATGCGGAGCAGTGGCAGGGCGGCCGTGGGTTTCCGTGGGGGGAGCAGTTCGGTACGAAGGGAGACAGGTCTCGCCAGCCGCGCCGCGTCTGGCGGTGCTATAGCAACCGAGGTTGACACGTCCGTGGGAGAAGGCGTGAGGAGCAGAGGGCTGAGGAGGAGACCCTGTGGCCTCAGGCAAGCGGTCTCCGCCATCTTGGGCACGTAAATGTGACCGTGCGGCCGCAGCCGTGCGGTGAGAGCAAACTTGGGCAGAAGGAGTGAAGGTGGGAGAACCTGGAGGAGTCTTTCCTTGCGACAGGGGAGCGGGTGCAGGGGCACAAAGAGGGAAACGCGGAGGCGGGGTTTTCAGCTGGGGTTCACCATTCCCAAGATTCAGAATACATTTCATCATCATATTAAATAAAGGATTGAATTCTTTATGGAATTCTTTACTATTTCTAAATTTTTCCCAAGCTACTTTCAACAGTTCATCGGTTAGGACTGAGTTCTGCAAGATGTAAGGAAAATACTTAAATAACCAGTGTACAAAACAATTCCCCCTCTGAAAAACAAAAATTTTCTTCAATAAAAGACTTTTTTAAGGTGGAGGTAAACTTCTTGTTCTGTGTGGGTGAATGTTGTTTCCATCTTAAACCAGTCTCTTCTGAACACTTGAGTAAAAGGAGGAAGGAATCAAAATTTCAAACTCACCACACTGGGGTAAAAACCCTCAGATTCTCAGGGTAATCTAGTGCAGATGTTTTCCAGGAGAAGAGGTCTCTGTTAGGTGTGCTATTTGTTGCAGTCTGAATTGCTGTTAGTAAAGTCCAGGATAAAGAAGCAAAAAAGGGCCTTTGCTTAACAGCCACAGATGTTCAATTCAGCTGCCCAGTAAGATGTTCAGGTCCAAGGCACACACACATTGAGGGTCTTGCTTTCTCTCTCCCACGGGCCAGGGGGTGACCCTGGTCTCCAGGCAGTACAAAGATAAGGGCCAACCAGGGAATAGGGATGGATGGAGTGGCTCAGGGACACATGAACAGACATAGGAACAGGGGAAGGAGCCAATGGGGACTTAGCAGTTTTTTGAGGAAGCTTCTTGTGTCTCCCCAACTCAGGGGATGCCCCCCAGGGTCTCCACAGAGCCTGACCCTGAACTGTTACAAACCTGAAGAGTGAGAGGTGAATGAATGACAGGGGTCCTACAGAGGAGAGTCCTTAGGAGTCTTTGTCCAAAGGAAGCTATTCCCAGTTTCAAAATTCCAGAACCGTTATCTGAAATGAAAACTCTTTTTAATTGATTATGACATGCTCAGAGCATATTGAATAGGATTTAATAGGATGTGAATCATCAGGACAGCTGCTTTGGTGACACAAAATGCACAGAAACCATTTTGATCCTATTTCACAGAATATGTTCTATGTCGCTTACATGGCATGATCATAGCTACCCAGGCTGCTTTCTTGGGATATCTTTGGGGTTTAATTACCCTGTCAATTAGAGTTAGAGGTATTAATGTGGCAGTGAAATGATAAAGATTGCTCATGTCTTCCATTCTCTACTTGTTTGTATTCATTCAGTATTGAAAGAGGACTTTTCACATTGTCTTGACATGGATGCTAATAAGCCTATAATGAGAGATTCACTGCATCAAATAAAATAGGTGCCAGCAGCCCTGAAGAGAACAAGTTAAGATAATGTACAATGCAGTTCAGTAAAGAAGAGGTGGAGAGTGTAGTCCCCTGGATAGAGAGAACACTCTGCTAATTTTCAAGGATGAATGGATTTAGCCAGTGAATGGGTAAATGCCTTTAAGAAGAGGGAAAGGATGACAAAAACCAGCCACTTCTGAAAAAAAATGGACTAGGATGAAAGTATGTTGTATCAATATATGAAGCTATAGAAAGCATTTAAAACTGAATATTAAGTAAATAGTGTTGAGTAAATTTTCAACACTATTCTGAACTAGCGTGAATCAGGAAAGCGTTCTCAAAGTATGTAAAGCTAAATTGACTTCCATCTCCTGAGACTACAAAGAAACAGACCAAGTCCCATGTTCATGGGACATGTGCATGCACAAAGCATTTTGGATTCAAAATGTTTCAAATGATCTGTATTTAGTTGGACAGAGTGTAAAAATAAGAACTAATATTAATATTGTATGCCACAGGCCATATCGACGTATCAAATGTAAATGGTTTTGTGCAGGTCAGTACTTGTTTAGTGCTTTCAGCATCTTTAGTGGAGCAAATGTCTGTGGTGTCCCCAGGTGCTTAAACTACATTGGTTTTCAAGATAAAGTAAAACATGTATAAAGTCCATACACTTCTAGATTATTTATTTGTGTGACTCATATAAGTCATATCATACTGTGATTTTAATGAGTTCTATCTTCACATGTTCCTGCTCCTGGAAGACCTTTATGTCCTTGCTCTGTAACTTAATTCCCTCAAGCTGCTGTATACACAAAATAGAACTCTTTCTGAAAAATGGGGTTCTAAGAACTCAATAGGTGTATTTGGGTGGAAACAAAAGAGTATAACCTAATTGATGCTGCTAGCCATAGCATAGTAAAATTTGAAGAATCCAAAAATTCAGAGTAGTTATCTTTTTTTTGCTTCCAATTTATAGACTGATTTTTAAGATACACTACTCTTATTTTCAATAAGTTTTTGTGTTAATTTTAATGTACAGTTCTTCAGTACTTGACATTAAATTACTAAAAGAAGAATTATAAGAATATACACCATGGAATTACCATTACATAAAATCATTAGGGTTTATAAGAATATAAAATATATGTGATATAAAAATGCATTCATTCCCTTTCCAAATATTCAGAACATATACAGGAATTGCAATTTTTCCAATGGCCCTTAATATCAGTACAACTTCCCTCACAGATCAAGAGCAGCAGATCACTTAAAGAGTGTAGATTCCCTGAGCTAGCATTAACGGCCCTCTTGTTTATTTCAGGAAGATTTTACCAATTGTTAGAGATGCTTCTCTGAGCCATGGTAAAAGCATTGTAAGCCTTCAAAGGGACATTTGGGACAATTTCAGACACTGACTGAATACTTAAACTAGAATTCATTCCATACGCAGCAACTTGAGACTAAGACCAGATTTTACACCCTTGCAGTTAAAAATGTACAAAATTATTTACTTAAATTCCTCGTAGGTTGTTTCTTGGATGTCTTTTCCCCATTCCCCTTCCACTCCTCACATAGAAAATATCTAACAACAGTTTTTCTGGGTTCTGGTGGAGAACCCTTTGGAGAGCTGAAAAGAAATGCCACCAGCTCTACCCTCTAGGAATCTCTGTAGATGGGATAAAGTGTTCTGCTCCCAGGTTTCACAGAGCCATCTTCTGTGCCACATTTTTTCACAGAGGGGCTGCCTTCTCACTCATTTGCAGAGCTGTTCCCTTACCAGTATCACATCCTAAGGACTCAGAGCCTTGCCCTTGATCAGCATGTGCCTTTATTTCTGTTTTGGCCCAATCCAATAAGATTGTTATCAAGACATCAAAGAAAACAATAGCAATAACCCTTGCATTTGATGCTACAGAAGTAAAATTAAATATCTGAAGCAGGATAAAGCCAGCAGATAAATGTCTTCAAAGTCAGAAAAAAAGAATGTTATGTCTTTAACCTGTTTACGTGAAAGTACTTTCTCTGGTCTAATAACCAAAGTTTCAAAGATCTTGTCCTATATAATATCAAATCGTATTACTATTCAGCAGGGGAAAAGCTATTCCCTTAAAATCAAGGTACTCTTTAAGAGCTTCCAACATGAAAAAGCTTGTATCGTGGGCACAAGCACACATAGTATCTCAAAGGGAAATGTTAGCCTCAAATTAATTTCCATCAGATTTGATTGAAAAACTCACACATATCTGTCCATTGGAGGTTTGTGACCTGACTCTGCCTGACTGGGATTTGGTAATCAAATAGATGCAATACATGTATCAGTTTTGCTGTAGTCAAGAAATATAGCAGTAAAATGTGCATCATATCAGCAAAATTAGAACAAGCCAGTTTTTTGTATGCAGCTTCATTTGTTCATTAACTAAATAAGTGTCCATAATTAGAAAAAAAAGTAAAGTACAAATAAAAAATAACTTCTAAATGTTATGCTAATAATACTGTACCATGTCTGAACCAGTTTGTATACTTGAACAGAAATTTCCTACAAAAAATTTCTTGTGCACTTGTTGCTGGCCACTATTGCAGCTACTCTAAATTTAGGCAAGACCTCGACCCTTTCTCATGTGGGAAGATCTGAAAAACTGCATTTATCCTTTATTCAATTTCTCAAATAACTGTTCAACTTTCTTTTATTTTCTCTCAAATTCTTACTTGTAGAACTTTAACATCTAAAAAAGTAAATAATAAAAGAAGTAAAATAAATCCCTTGAGAAAATGTTCCATTTTTCAACCACATCTAATAAAAATAAGGTACCCAAATGTAAAGGCAGGAGTACTGCCCCATTACCCCCTGATATTACCCAGGATTCAGCCAGACCCCTAGTTGTGCTGGAAGCCTAATGGAGAACTGCAAAAGCATAGCATGTTTGACACAATAATACCATACAGAATCTATGTCAGCTGTCCATCATTGAAAACAGGAATCTTGAATTTTAACATAATTTAGATCAGCACTGCACACAATTTTGAACTTTGACCTCCTTATGTCACTCATTTCAGACTCAAATTCTGAGATAGAACTTCAGATCCAGATTGATCATGATTTAACTAAACAGTGGAAAAAAGAAAATACATTAATCCAAATTAAATGGAGGCAGCTGTGAGAATATCCTATTTGTTGTATCTACATACATTTTATTTAGTTTATAACATACTTCATTTAAACTTTCTTTAAAAGCTCTTTAAATGAAAGATTTTCAGAAGAAAGGCAAGAAGAAAGGAAACTGAGGGGAAGGAGAAAAAAAATGAAAAAGGCATGAAAAGGCAGGAAAGCAAAGAAATGGACAGCTGAAAAATTGAAGGAATGAGAGCTGAACAGGAAGAAAAGGGACAACAGCCATCATTGGCAATAAAAGACAAAAGCTTGGAGACTGAGAGAAAATGTCCAATTTTCAGAGCTAACAGATTATCATCTCAAGAAAATTCCATTGTTTCTTTCAGAACTTCTGTGTAGAGAGTAAGGAGTCTGCTGGATCTTATGTCTGTGTAGGTCCAGTTCAGACAAGAGGAACAGCAAGCAACACAAAGGCCTTACACTTGAATACTGAATGGTAGATATAATAATACTCCCAGCTTTGGGGACCTGATGAGGAGAAAACAGAGTCATTCACACTCTGGAGACCCTGACTAATGTAACAGTAACATCACCTCCCTGCTACCTCTGTATCCATCATGTAGCTCTCTCTTGAAGTGTCATGTTTGAAACTAGCAGAATTAACTTCTCGCTTCCCCTATTTTTACATATATTTTTCCAGTCTAATAAAAAAAGAGATGAATGAGAGGAGGAACACCATCAGAAGTTCACTTGTAAGCTGAATGAAAACAGAAAAAAAAAATTGAAAGAACTGTGGCACCAGCACTGCAGTGAAGCATTCAAGTCTCTAACTGTCTAGGATTTGCTGAAAATTTTCAGTTTCATCTCTTATTGCCTCAGTTCATGTGTATTCTTGGCGGCATTTTGATTTCTGTAATATTTTCCATTGTAACTTCCTTTTTTATCTTCTTTATCTACCAACCAGATGACACTGTATTTTTAACAGGCATCTCCATTAGTGTATCGACTAAGTGGCTCCCAAGTCCTCTGTCACAAGTCACTGAGACAAGGAGATAGGTAAAGTAGTTATTGATGTTTTCTACTGCCTTGGTAGCTAACATTATTTCCAACTATTTTTGGAGGACAAGGAAAAGAGGGAGTATAAAAATAACAGAATAGGGTCACTTTAGAATCAATGTGCAGGCAACCACAGCCACTTTCTAGTGAAAAAAATACAGTTTTCTGGCTATCATAGCTTCACAACTCATCACATTATTTACAGGGGATTGAAGTTGCAACACCTGTGCTTTTGGAGTGATTGATTTTTGAGGAATTATGCTGGATACAACCGACAACAAATAAACATTAATGTTTTCACAGAGTAAGGGAGTCTTAAGGATCAGATTCCAGAGGTATGAGTTAAAGCAGAAGGTATGAGTTAGGCCTGTCAAAACTAAGAAGGGAAGACCAAAACTATGCATAATGGGGACAACTTGAACACAGAGTGCATGGGAGGATGCAGAGATCCACTCACGGCCCCTGAGAAAAGGTGCTCATGCTGGAGTGGGTGGATACTGAAAAGCTGTCATCTAGTGGGAAGCTCAAACAGAGAGAGAAGACCCCTGCTTCCAGAGATAGAGAGCCCTTGCTTCCAAACTAGAGCAGCTTGTCCTTAAAAAATGACACCCCATAAACTAAAATGATCCACACCGTGAAGTTTTGGGAAGACTGTTTTGCCTGTGGGAGGGACTCATGCTACAGGCAGGACTGCTACTCATGAAAAATAAATCCCCACTGGGGAAGTTCACAGAGAACTGTCTCCTGTGGGAAAGACCCCATGGCATAGCGGAAGAGACTACTCTCCCTAAGCAAACTGAAGAAAGATTTTGAGTGAAAAACTGACCAAAACTCCCACACCCTGTCTCCCTGCCCTGTCAATGAGAAGGAGGGAGGGGCTGGGCGGGGTGGGGGGGGGGGGGGGGAAGGAATGGTGTTCCAAAAGTTTTACTTAGTTTTCATAATCCTCTTTAATTCTGTTAATAATTTTTTTTTCTTTATACCCTTTAAGCCTGTTTTGCCTTTAGTGTTTTCTCCTAATCCTTGTATCAATTCATGAGTTTTTCTTTCTCCCTCCTCTGCTCAACTATAGCAAAGGAAAATTAGTGAATAGTTTTTTTCACGCGTGCCTGGGTTTTAGCCAGTGTCAAACCATGACAGAAGTCAAGAGTATCACTTCACATTTACCTTATTTCATTTTACTTTGCTAAACACCCAGGAGAAACCACTTCTGAAAACACCTGTGGTGTGAAGTAATACAGCATTTATTGTATTCTTCAGGAAGGGAGACTGACCTCCAGAGAAAGATAATTGGGAAGCCTTGCAGTCAGTCATTGCTTTCTTTTCAATTTCCTTTTAATAATTTCAGTTCCACGATACTTTATTGCATCGAAAAACTAAGATTTCCTCTTAAAACTTAAATTTCAAATACGGGTATGTGAAGAAAAAGCTATGACATAGAGAAACTATGACATTACTCTTCTGCATGGTCTGAAAAAATAAAAGAAAATAATCATATGGACCATTTTTTAATTTAAGCTAGTCTTTTAGTCCTGACTCATGATTTTGAACACTCTTCGGAACTGCAGTTTTGTTTGTGCTTCAGACTTACCAGTGCAATAAATATATTGTTAAGCAGAGCATCATCAGAAAAAAAAATTCTAGAAACTGGTTATATAAAATACTGCACCTTTCCTTTCAGATCTTCAAGTAAGCGAAGTTGAATTCACTGAGTGCTTGCAAATTCTATAAAAGTCTTGTCTAGGATCTCTTCATGAAGAGCCTTGTGTATAACCATTCTCTTGTTACTGTGTACCTTGAATACCAACAATCTTATAGCAAGCCAAGAAACACAAAGATATTCAGGGTTTGAAGAAAAGCACAGAACTGTTCATTTAGAACTTGTAATGGTCTGGTAATCTCACAGGTATGTGGAGGGATAGAAAGTAAGAAAATAAAGACAGTGCAGAAGGTAGTCTCACACCTGAGGAGTTACAGCTGTACTAACCAACAAAGATTAGAAACAGGCCTGCCCTTAATAGGCCACAGCTGTGTCCTGCTGCACTGCTGCTTTGAAGACGCTCTACTCCCCACACGGTGGGGAGGAGGAAGCGCCGGCTAGCGGTGGAGCACTAGCAGCAGCTAGCAGCGGGGGCACTACCTAGGTGAGCCAGGGGCGTCCAGGCAGCGCCTTCGGCAGGCTGGAGCAGCGTCAGAGGAGCAGCGAAGGTCGGAGGAAGCGTAGAGAAAAGAGGACCTTCCCCCAGTTGGTGCAGCTCGGAGGGCTTTATTTGTCTCCAAGGGAAATCCAACCGGGCAAAGGCAAAGGGGGACAGTGACAGCAATTTAGAAAGGGGGTGGAACATAGGTAGAGATACATTACATGAACCAATGAGGGAAAACTGAGGAGGGGTATTGAACATAAGTGACACCAGAGGCAACAAATAATATACACACTAGGGAGGGGCCCAGAGCACCTGCCCAATCATTCCCTGGGGAAGGGAGAAGTCTCTGGAAGAATGGGCAGGGCCCCGGGAGATGGACAGGGCCTGGGAGGGGAGGAAAATGTAACAAATGGGGTAGTTGCTAGGGGAACGGGGGTGGAGACAAGGGGTTGGCAGTGTGCCCAGACAGGGAGGGTACTATCCGGGGAAAGGGGGAACCAGGAGTGAACCATCGAACTAAACATGGGGTTGAAACTGGGGAGAACATTACAAAATGGGGAGAACAGTACAAAACAGGGGAGATAACATAACTGGAAATTGGCCGCGCACCGCAACAGTGTCCAATAAGAAGATGAATGCTACACAAAAGAGTGGGTTAGCTGCTTGAGGAGAGAGCTGGTATTTGTTGGTTGTGCTGAGAAGAGAGATGGAGTTATTGGCTGTGAAGAAGGAGTCAGTGCTGTGAGGAGCTGCCCATGAGAAATCACTGAGAAAGTATGGAACTTTGGAAATAAGATGGCAACACAGGTAGGCCAAGGGGCAGGGAGAGTGATCTCTTTCATTTACAGGTTCTGTAACCTGTGTTGACAGCACTGCTAATATTAGTCCTCTGAAAGACAGGCTGCTAATGACAGATTTTCAAACACTTCAGCTTCTCCTGGAGTAGAAATAAACTGCTCTGGCTTAGAAAAATTGTTGACTGGGTAAACTGCATGGTTTTTTGTTTGCAATATTAAATGCTTTTGAAAACAAAGAAAGCATTGGCATCACTTAAGCAACAAGAAGATGTGGCCCACCTTCAAGCAATTTTATGGATGATATGAAAAAAAATCCCAGCCTTTAATAATGTAGTAAGTAAAGGACATGATCTTGTCACTGGATGATACACAGATGATCTTGTCTAAATTTTCTGTTCCAGCACCATCACCAAAGGGTTAAAAGAAATGGCAGCCATGAAGTCCAAGACTCCTGGACTTAAAGGTGGTATTTCTGATCACAATCAATGTTGAACCAGTTAAAAGCTTTGAATCTATTCATGTCAGTTGTTTGGAGAAGATTTCGCTAATACAAAAACACAACAGAACAAGGACAGTAAAATAATGTCTTTTGAATTTGTATTGCTTTCTTGTCTTCAGTACTTAAGCACTAGCAAAAAGTTAGGTAAAGTAACAATAAAAAAGCCAAAAGCAGTAATGAAATTAAAATCACGGAAGTCTTGAAGTGAAAACGTTAGAACTTTTGTTTTCTTTTTTGTAATAGCATTAGTGAAATATATTCACCTTCAATTGCAAGATTTTAACTTTACTGAGTGTAAAGTTAATTTAATTTATTTGTTGTACATTTTTTTTAATTGAAGTTTTTTTACAATCTATAGGTGATAACATTCTATGTTTCCAAGATAATTATTTTTATCAAGAATAAGGTAAATGGCAAAATAAAAATTTAAATATCCATTTTTTCCAGGCAGAACAACTATCTCATATAATTGCTTCTTATCTCTGTAGCAGTTTCACAGCAATTTTCAAACTTATTTTAGTTTTTTATGCATTCTAGAATCAGGTTAGAAGTTGCAGAAATCACCATTATCAACACTGCTCCAGTTCTGCAATTAGTATTGAGTATTCCAAGGTGAAAAAAGGATTATAAAATTGATACCTGAAGTCAAATTGCCAATGGTTCAATATTCACTATTGCCACTTCATAAAATTAATCTTTTCCATTGTGTGAACAATAACCATTTTTTAATTCTTCAAATGTCTTTGTTTTAGTGGCTACCAAGGTTTCTTCCATGACATAATAGTGAATTTGATTTAATCATTTCTCATTTTCAAAATCAAAAATTTCGCTTTACTCTTTTTTTCCACTCATATGTGAGCTCCTTGTTCCTATGTTCATGAAGCTTGCTGAGAAATTCTTGCAGGGAAAGAATATGGATTTCCCACTCTTCTGAAGAGAAAGCATTTCTCTGGCTTATGGGAACAATATTTCACAGAGTCCTTCTGCTTCTTGAGCAGTGTGGTGAGGGCTTATGTTTCAGCAAAGCATACTTTATTCAACATATGATTCCATCACCTCACTGGCTGACAAAAGCCAACAGAGCTGGCTTGATGTAAAGCACAACAGATGGAGCACTGACTGCTGCCTACAGTTGCCAGGACTGTGGTCTGGTTTTGTTGTGACTGAACAGCAAAACAGGGTTCTCCGTTTAAGAATCTATCTATAAATTGCTGAGATCTATGAGTAAAGAGTTCTGTAGAAATGCCTCTAGATTTATAATGGATTTATAACTTTAGTTCAATTGCCACTAGCTACCATCTCTTTACATAATTCATCTACACTGCAATGCTGCTCTAGTGAGACTCTCTGCTGGTCAGTATTGCTGCAGAGCTGCTCCTTCTGTCCAATCTAAAAATATCAAAAGACCAAAGTGACAAAGCACCAGAAAAAAATTATTATAAAATAACTATTGATGCATACATCTAAAAAATGTCATTCTGTAAACTGTAGTACTACTTCTATGCATTAAAGTTTGAATTGCATTTTGTAATGGTGGAGAAAATGTCAGTGATGGAGAGAGATAGGGAGACTGACTTGGTGATCAGAATCCGATTTTATTGTGGGATACAAACAGTTATATACTATTTTAGGGAGACTAGTAATGTGTACTACAATGATCAGGCTAAAATCATATACACAAACTTATGAATATAACAACATCTCTCACTTACAGAGCTTAATGGGATCTTCTTTTTCCAGTAAACCTGTCTGATTGAATCTTATTGCAATCTAGGTCTAATTTTCAAAGTTCCATTTCCTTTTGCCAAGGCATCCTGTTATCAAATCTCTCATGTCAATCAGGTCCAACGTCCATTCTCTGTCTTGTGTCCCCCAACATTCTGACAAGAAAAGAATGCAATTCTAAAATTTAATTCTCACAATTTACCTCATCACACTGCATATGGATTTTTTTAGTAGAAGAGCAGAAGGGAGTCATGCAAACACAGAAAACTAATTATAATTTAATTGTTTTCAGAGTTTGTTTTACTTAGATCAAATACCTAATTAGTCAGAGTGAAACTAGATAGAAATTCTTTCTATTGTCTTCAATGCACTTTAAATGAGACGCAAAGAAAAGACCATCTTGCCAGTCCTACATCACTAAGAAGTAGAAAAAAGAATACTACAGCATGATACAAGAAACAGGGTAGAAATTCTGGTCCTTGATCAGTAAAAGCACAAACCCTCACAGTCTTTTGCATCTGACTTTCTCTGTTCTCCGGGATACACACATGGTGCATTTCACTCTGGAGCCTAGTCCTTCCTGCACTTAGAAGTGGGTGGAGGAAAGGGGTCTGGATTGTTAGAAGTTCAGGTGAGAAAAATGCAGACTGAGTGCTCCAGACAACCAGTAGATAGAGGAGCTTTCTGCCTTCAGCTCTGAGCAAGGCAAAGAGAAACACATCTGGAAGATCTACTCACCTGTGGAATTATCTATATAGCCTTAGGATTTTTAAACCAAAACATAAATATTGAATATTTGTTTATAGCAAAGATTTTCTTGGGCTAGAAAGACTCCTCATGCTCTTTCTTCAACCTCCTCTGCTTATACGATTTTGTTCTGGGGACAAAAGAATATTGGTATAGAGCTTTTTAGAATAGCTACTCCATGACACCTGTTTCAGAAAATACCTAAATTTAGAAAAACCATAAGGACATCTCCCTATGAGGCCTGACTCTTTGAAGTGGCAATGTTCCTTAACTGCTCAGCATGTCAAAAGGAGGCTCTTCATATGCATCTGCATTGCTCCAGTTAATGAACCACTAAGACACAGTAACAGCCTATAATTCCTGAGAAGCTGAAAGCACAGAAGCTTCCTGTGGTCCTGTATTAATGCTTCAGAGGGAAAAGCTGCAGGTGGATGTTCACTCATTGCAGATTCTCATTCTTCAGCATGTGCCTGTATCAGTTATCCTACATACCTCTGTTATCTGGAGATTTCCTGCTATTAAACTTGACCTTGGAAGGTACTGTGTACATTGTTTTGCTTGGAAGAAAGGTCTTAGAAGAAAACAGATGCTAATCTCAGTAAGCTTGTTTCTTAGGTATTCATTCACTAGCAGACATTATTTTGTGCTTTTAATAAAACTTTCAAAAGATCATACTGGTGTTTATTATGCATACTGTGATCAGTTAGATACTAGAAATAGCAGCAAGAAGGATGCAGCGGAAAAATGGGGGAAAAAAGCAATCTTTATGTTATCTGTTAATCATCATGACTATAGCTACAAGGGAACCAGTGCCCACCTGACTAACATAACCATGTGTATTCAGCAGACGCAGTACAAGTGGAAGAAGGGGTCACAGCTAAATAAAAGCCAGGACTTGCTGGGGTAGTGCTGCACAGTGCACTGGGATCCTTAAATCTTCCTAATGCTACTGGCTTTCCATTGCATTACTCAACTCATATTTATTACAAGATCAGAAACCTAATTTTTGAGCCATTACTCATGATATGCAAAGTACGTGTTGTCATTATTGCAAAGAAGTGAATCTGGCACATGAAATGCGAAGCAGGGTAAGAAGGATTCTGAAACTATCACTGTTTGGTAAATTTTAAGAGGATAAGATAAAGATCACTAAGATATCTGTTGACATCACATGAAATGTTTTGTCATCCATTTTCCTGTCTAGAGATTTAATTATATATTTAGGAAAGAAGATCTGTCATTGTTCAATCCAATGAAATGTTCAACACACCATGAACAAGAATGATACTGTACATTTAGCTAACAAAGTTGTTCTGCCCCTGACATTAACACTAGAGATACTTTCTTCCTCCCACATTATTTATTCAAACTCTAAAAAATTAAGTGACTTAAAGGACTTGTAGAATGGGAAATTAATCCACTGAATATTTTCTTCTGTTTTGTTCTGATGTAACATTGGTTGAAATTGATAGGAATGTTTCTAGTACTTTTAACAGCATTGGATAATGTTCATAAACATAGGAAAAAGTGCCAAAATCTTACAGAAGAACCATTTTGAAACAAGAATTTGAAGTAGACAGCGTTAGTCCTTAATCTGAACAGCCTCAATTTGTTCAGGAGTTTAGATATAAAGTTGGAATGACACATTCTTCCCTGCAGCGCCAGTGACTTCCCCGATCAACTCTCACAAAACATAATGTGTCATTAAGGCATATATTTTAAAGCAAGATTGTTCCATTTGGAAAAGTTCCAAAATTCAGAATTTTTTTTTTTTAAAGAAAATTAAATGGGAGAAAAACAGTAGGTATGCTAGGAAAGGACACCTAGTATCAAATCCAGTCTCATAATATTTCATATTACTATATCATGTATTCCTACTTATTTATTCATCTTTATTGTACTACAATCAGTTTTCTGGATTTATCTTGATCACTTATTATAAATGGGTCCAGTGCAGTTAAGAATATGACTCCTATATAAAGTATTTATGAATGAGGTGGGGACTGGGCTTCTACTTTTACGTGAGTGATAAGTTTGTGATATAGGCTCAGTTAAAATGGTGCACCCAAACTCCTGTGGGATAGAGTGCACTGTGTAAGAGGACTGAAAGGCAGAGTTCACAAAGAACTTCTGATAATGTGGAAGCAGGATGAGAGAGAACACTGACACTTTACAGGCATACTGGAATTGAGTCCAATAATTAGGCAACAGTTGTCCAAGTTTCTCCAAATAAGATAGGTGACAGACATAGAAAAGGAAGCAATCATGGTTTGCCATTTATTATAAAATCTTGCTTTCAGCTTTGTAATCAAGGAAAAAAGATAGCAACAAATATTTTATTGTAGGGTTTTTCAATAGCATCAGCAGTTTCAAACACAGTGTTCATCATGCTGCTCTGGCCAAAGCTCAAGAAAAAAATAAAATATCTAAGGCTCTGTTTTGATGTATGGTCTGCATCTGGTTTGAAGACATATATTCAAACCTGTTGACTTGTATTAGATCCAGGCTCCAAAAAAAAAAAGCATTGAGCTAATTCCAACAGATATCCAACAGTCAAAGTCCTGATGGAGACAAACCACAGTTTTGGACTCCTGAGAATTTAAGCTGTTTTGTGATACAAAATAATGATCTGGGCAGAGAAAAGCCTTCTGGAGAATTACTAGCTGGCATAAGGGTTTTTAGATATAAATCACTTTTTATATTATTTGCATATTTTCTATTCTAAAAATGAAGAAAAACAAAAAATTGAAAAGTTAAAATATTTTACATTACCTGGAGTTTAATAAAAATAAATGTTGATGTTTCCAGCAATCACCAGTCTTCTGAGGTGGTCAAGAAAGACAGATAAATGCCCCTATGGTATTAACCTCATCTATCAGCTATCTAAACTGAAGTTTAAAGATGTCAAGAGGCATATAAAAGATAGAAAATATATGGCATAGCAAGAACCGGTTCTTTTTAGTCCCAATTATGCGTATATACACACAGACATACATCCTAAGAACCTGATACATCGCCAAAAAAAATGTACTGAAGACAAGTAATGCCCTATCACAGGTAATAACCTTTGAAAGTTTTAATGTGAACAATAGCATGTATCTGTTCTGCAGATTTTTCATTAAAGTACACAGACCAATCTTGAAGAAAAAAAAATATATTTGAGGAAGTAATAACCCAGAGGTTAAAAAAATATTGATTAGGAAAAAATGTCTTCTTCATAAAGGCAATGTTTCCATTTTAACAAAAAGAAGCTATTTAGTCTCCAGGAAAAAAAGAAAACAAAGTATGTTCTTACAGCACACATTTCATTTGTTATGAGCTTTGTTGAATAATGAGCATTCATCTTACAACCTTCTCTCACCTTACCTATCACACTAAAAGATTTAAAATTCTTCTGGAAAGTCTGCCATTTCATTTATTACATGGGAAAAAAAATAAACATCAACTTTTTTTTTTTTTTTTTTTTTCAATGTAGCTACCTGCCTTTTGGTATCTAATACCTTCTTAGAAGAAAGTCCTGGTAAATTTAGTATGGATTACCACAGACTTATTCACTTCTAATGAGACATAGTTTCTCCTGATCTTTTTCATCTACCTTCAGAAAAGAAAGATTAAAAAAAACCCAGAGCTTGTTGCTGTCAGAGTTCTTTCTTTGGTGTCAAGGAAACATGCTGGGGCTTTTCCTCCTCCGTCTTCTAAGTTTTCACCTTGATCTTGTAAAATATTACAAATAATCCAAATGCATATATCATTCTGCTGTTTTCTAAATTCAAACTGAATAGTCAAATAGTTAAAGATAATGATAATCATTACTTGAGAATATATTTTTCCATCTTTGAGAAATGCATTTGGCAGTACATTTCCAAATTTCAGGAGTGTGGTGGGGGACTTGGAGACTAAGGTAAATGCAAATTAGGATAGCTGAATCAAGGGCCTTCTGAGGACTTCAAAGGGCTTTGGAACAAGCTTCAGATTTTTAGGACATTTCATCATGGATATCAAAATACCTCACAACAATCAGCACATTTCATGACTTCTATTGCATTGATGGGGAAAGTGATGCATAAACAGTGAAACAATTCTCTTTCTATCTAGTGACTCTCTGGCATATCCCAGGATAACAGCCAGCTCCCATTACTTTCCCATTCTGCCATCTCAATCAAATTTTCTCACAGAGATGGCTTTAGAAAATAATACTTAGGCTTAATACTCCAGTAATTCTGTTCCCCAAATGACTATAGTCTGAATTAACATGTTATGTATCACTTGACAGAGGAGATCTGTATACTGATTCTTCAGAAGTAGAGCTAGATGTATTAGCAAACCTCCAAAATCCCTGTGTGCTGTACCTGCCACCACAAACTCTTGTTATGGCAGTTCACTTCCATCTTTTCCTATAACCCTTTGATCATCCCCATCTCTTACTAATACCAGCTGCTTTAGGGGTTAGACAGAATTCAAATAAGATCTTGTGTTGATTCAGAAGTGTGTTTTTTCACTAGAAATTGTATCTTCTCAACTATGTTCAAAAATAAGTAGTATGCTGTTGTCATCACTATATATAAATGACTAATTAATTTATAATATAAATGACTAATTATAATAAGGAGCTGGATGCCTATAAAATAAATAACAAGAGTTATGAGTGCTCCTGTCCTGTTTCTTCTAAATCACATAATCTTCGCTAAATGTTGGGGGCTCGACTGTCTGCATGATATTAAATAGTTAAGGGGAAAGCCTGACACTTTGTCATGGAGAAGCATTCTTAATAGGTGCTACTTAACACATGTCATGAGAAAAGACACTTGTGATTGCCCATTAGATGAGCAATAGCAGGTAATTAATAGATTCTATTCTCAAGTGACTCACAAACAATGAAGCAACCAAAAAGACCCAGGTTAATTTCTAGTCTGCTTGCAAACAGGAAAGAAAATCAGTACTTGCTTAATGAAAAAAGGATATATTTAAAGCAGGACATCAAAGGTGGAAAAGCTATCCTGTAGTGAAAACATAATGCTGGGAATCAGGATTGTCATGGTCCGGCAGCTGCGACCTCAGAACTGGACAGTCCAGGAATAGTGTGATAAAAGAAATAGGGATGGGCCAACTGGGTTGCCCAAATAACAGAAGGCGCACACAGTATGGGGTTAGCTCTAAAGGACCCGAAAATGGGGGAAACACAACATATAGGGAATGATTTGTGGGCAGGGGACCAATCATGAACAAGAGCCAAGAACATTACTTTATATGCAACATACTAACAACCAACCAGGAATAGGAACAAAAAACATAAGGAGTAACCTTATTAACATAACAATTCCCAGAATCCCGTTCTTCTCAGCTGAACTATAAAGATTTCTCCCACAGCTTTAAGTTAATGGCTGTCTCAAGTTGGCTGATTCCTACATCTACCCCTTTCTATTCTATTAGAAATAATGAACATAAAGACTTCCTAAAAACGTACAAGAAATTGCTTATTAAACATGGTAACAACATTACCACAATAACAATAACAATAACTAACATTGCAACTTTGACCACAGGCAACAACTAGCCCAAAAAACCCCAACTTTTAAATAGTCAATAAACTAGTTATTATTGTCTTTGACTGGTAGTTTCTTGACTCTTTCTTTTTCTAGGGAAAAAATCCTAGAAGCAGCTCTGGTCCATGTGCAGTGGTGAGAGCACTGGACATGGAAGGAAGAGGTCATGATGGCAAAATGTTCTCCGGGCGGTGCCACACATGACACGGAAACACGAGAAGTTTCGATTGTTTCCTGGGGAAGTCTGTGGTGCAAGAGAGACTCCTCTCTTCTTGAGGAATTGAGAATTGATTATCTAAAGGGTAGTGATGGACTGAGAGCGATGATTTAAAGGGTGGTAACAGAATTAGGAGATTTGGTGGGGGGGGGAGGAAGAAGAAATTTGGAAGGCTTTCATCCTGTGTTCTGTGTGTTTTTCCTTGTAGTTTTAGGTTAATAAAGTTCTTTTTTTTTCTTTCAATCTTAAGTTGGAGCCTGCTCTGCTCTGTCTCTGATCACATCTCACAGTAGATACCAGTGAAAGAGGTATTCTCATGGGGGCCCTGGCATTGCGCCAGGCTCAAACGATGACAGTCTGCTTATTCAGCTAACACCTAAGAGTGTCTAACATTTTTAAAGTTCTTCCTGCAGCACTCCAAGGGACTAATGCCGATGCTGCTATTCTCTGTCTTAAGACCTAAAAGTTAGGTCTTAAGACAGAGAATAGCAGCATCAGCATTTGTCTTTGTAATCTGCTTTAAATTGCTGAACAAATTTTTTTTTCCTAATCTTTTTGTTACAAATCATTGTGAGGTTGGGTGTCAGTAGAGTAAGCTTCCCTAAGCTACATGGTCTGCTCTTAATGTATGATGAAATGGCAGGCTATGCTCTGTCTCCATAGATGAGATATGTTTCAGATGGTAATTGTAATGGGGAATCACTGAATCAAGAGAGGATGGATGAGGTGTAATTACACAACATGCTTTCATTTTTGTAGATAGGATGATGGGGGGAAATATCCCACCTTTTTTTTTGTTCATTTCTTATTTGTTGGGTGTCAGTGCCACTCTGCATTTTCTGTATTGCTTCTGTCTTATCAATGTAATGAAATTTAACAAAAAAATCTATTTTAACAGAACCCAAAATTTCTAATTTTTGGGGTTCTAGTGGTGCATGCGGTAGGTCCTAGGCTTAGTAATCCCAGTTATTAATGGTGCATTATGGAGATGCAATTTGCAGATGGCATCCTTAGTTAATGGCTACTCATCCACCGGCAACTTTACTAACCAAGTGGAAAAAGGGTTGTCTGGAGTGGTTATTGATAGGCATTGTGTTTTTTGTTGTGTGACATTGGTTAGCATTATCTAAAAAATTTGCTTTGGCTGTGGGACTTCTTAGGTCTTAGTGAGGAAAATGGCATTGACTAGGATGGATATAGCGAGTAGGAGTCTTTTGCAGGTCATGTCTGATACAGCGACCTTTGAATGAACCTAAGAAATTTGGTAATACTAAGAATTTTAGTAATAGTAGACCATTAGGGATTAAGGGTTACTATTTGTAGGTTGTTGGGGTTCTGTTTTTCTTTGTGTGATCTCTGGGAATCTTTTTGCTTGTCGACTTGGTGTTCTTGCAGCAGCTGTAGGTACAGTTTGATGTTTTTAGTCAGAATCTACTGAGGATTTTTATCTGTAAAAACACAAGTATATCTCTTCTCCCAAGTAATCATTGGAGAGCATCTCAAAATTTGGCTTGTTTCTAGGTCTTTGATTAAAATTGGGGCTTTTTCTTTTAATTGCGCTTGTATTGTGTTGGAAAAATGTTTGACAATTGGTGCATTTGGTTTTATAAAAGACTTGTTTAGAAAGTTAAATATATATACCTTTAGTAAGCTTCTCTATGGTGGATAATGTCTCTATTTCCCCTTTCTGTTGTTCAGTAGATGCTTGAGAGATCTATGGGCTTTCTCGGTAATTGATTGGCCTGTGGAGGAGTGTGGAATGCCTGTAGTGTGTTTGATTCTCTACAGCTTAAAAAATTTTTGTGTTTTCTGAGAAACATAGGCAGGTGTGTTATGTGTTTTGATTTCTTGTGGGATGCCTAAAGTTGAAAAGGCCCGTAAAAAGTGTTTGATGGTATCTTTGGCTGTTTTTCCAGCACGGGCAAAAGTAAAAATTGCTCCTGAGAAGGTGTGAGTTGAAACATGTAAATATTTAAAATGGCCAAAAGATGTGTAGTGTGTGACATCACTCTGCTAAATTTGGAGACTGTGTAGCTCTTGAGGATTTACTCCTGCCCTGACAGATGGTGGGGAATACTTTTGACAATTGGGGCATATGGTGATAATTGCTTTGGCTTGATCTTTGGTGATGTTAAACATGTGTGTTAGTGTAGGAGCATTTTGATGGAAGAATGAGTGACTGAGTCGTGCCTGTTTAAAGATGTTTGGAAGTGTGGTTAGTATAGTCATTGTAAGGGTGTCAGCTTGTCTGTTTCTTTCTGCTGGGAATCTTAGTAATGAGGTGTGTGAATGTATGCGCATGACAAAATAAGGATGCTGTCTCTCAGAAAGAATGAGAATTAAATTTTTAAATAAAGAATATCATTACTAACTGACTTCAGAAATTAATTTTTAGCTCTTTTGACGATTCCTGAAATATGAGCAGAATCAGTAATTAAATCAAAAGGATCTGTGAATTTAGACAAGGCTCTGACAACAGCTGCCAGTTCAACTATTTGGGGAGAGCCCCCATGGTCTCAATATCTGACTTCTAATTATGTGTTACCAGATCTTTTCATACTGTAACTGATTTATGAGACCATCTAGGTCCATCTGTGAAGAGGGTAATTGCATTGAGAGGTGTATCACTTTTTAGCAGTTTGGGAATTAAATGAGGAATGCAAAAATTTGTGTTTAGGGCAGTGAGTTGAAATTTTTCTGGTGAAATTTTTGAGTGTGATTTGTAAATGTTCTGATTGCTGTAATAACTATTCCAAATATAGAGTAGTTACTGGTAAAAATATCATGGAAAAGCCTTTTTCTGAAAGGGAATTTAAGCGTGACCTAGCTCTTATGACAAACTGAACCATCATTTCTGGTTTTGTCATTATAGTTTTCCCTGGCTGATGGGGTAGGCAAACCCATTCTAAAATTAACAGGATCAGGTGACTTAGAATCTCACTGGAAAATTAGAGCATGAAGTTGAGGTTCTTTCCCCAGAATAGCTAACAAAAATGGTAAATCAGGATTCATTTTATGTGCTTGCCGAGTTTGAATGGCTTGAGACACTTTGCCTAAGGCCTTTTTTGCCTCATCAGTTAGATGTCTGGGTGAATTCAGCACCTGATCTCCTTTCAGTAGGACAAACAGTGGAGCCAAATCTTCATTAGTAATTCTAAGCAGGAATCTAACCCAACTGATGGTTCCAAGTAGTTTTTGTAAATCATGGAGTGTCTGTGGATTTTCATTCAGTTGTAGCAGTTGTGATCGCATTGTCTGGGAAAGAATTTGAAATCTCAAGTACTTCTAAGGTGGCATTTGCTGTATTTTTTCCTCAGCAATGGTGAGCCCTGCCCATTGGAAAGCTGTGGTGGTAGCTCTTGGGTTGATGTCTAGGGCTGAACTGGTTTTTGTAGTAATGAGGATGTTATCTATATAATGGTAGATGATGGTCTGTGGGTGTTTCTTGCAGAATGGATCTAACACTTTGACACAAACCACTGGGAGATGGTTGGAGAATTCTTCATACTTTGTGGTAGCACAGTCTAGTGGTATTGCTGGAGTGCAGCTTCATGAGAGTCTACTCTCATGGGGACATTTGGATCATGTCATCTCCACACTGGTGTTTACTAGCCTTGTTAATATAATTTTCTTGTTGTTAAATTCTAAAGTGCAA
Source organism: Serinus canaria (assembly GCF_022539315.1). NCBI lineage: Eukaryota > Metazoa > Chordata > Aves > Passeriformes > Fringillidae > Serinus > Serinus canaria. Next base: position 50,985,225 of record NC_066315.1, on the reverse strand, counting down.
GTTAATTGAAGTATGCCGTGACCTATTACTTGAGTCCACATTACTAGGGATTTGGGTGTGCTGTCAATGTTTTGTTTTGGGAGTAAGATTGCTTGTGCAATTAGTAGTCCTTGGGGAATAAAACAAGGCTGATTAAGATACATAGCTAATACTGTAATCTCCTGTTGTGGTGTTACTGATAGTACCAATGGTAAAACAAAAAAAAT